>NC_091057.1:90930626-92346876 GCF_000393655.2 Nicotiana sylvestris | reverse complement strand
AGATTAGTCCATGAAAATATAAATGTTTATACGAAATGATTTAAAGTAGAGTTATTCATAATTAAAAATTACAACTTAAATAGAACATAACATTTTATCGGATAAGAATATAAGATTCAAAACTTACAGTTTTATCTCCCTTTTCTAATCTATTCTAGAAAGTATTTTTTTGGAGTTTGTTTTCAGGTAATGGCTCCAAGAAAATATTTTTGTCATACCAATACATTTTACTGCGTATTTTTTTTTGTGTGTGTTGTTGAATTTGCACCGAACAAATACCTTGAATTTTGTAATATTTTGAGGAGGATTTACGGAACGAATGAGATGAAAGAATGCATGCACAAGGTGATGTACCAACGATAAATTATGATATAAACATGATGGATCGGCTTTGTTGCTTCTAATTCGAGGACTTTTGTCGTTTTAATATTCATCAATTTTAGAAATTTTTTTTTTTTTAAACTTTACTTTATAACTTAAATCCATTTTAACATAGTACTATCTAACAATGTAATTTTAAGAAATTTATATTCATTAATATAGGGCAATGCGCGTACCCTAAAACTAGTATACTTATACTTATAGGGATAGATATTGAATGAATGGTAATGGACAACCCTTGAAAGTCAGAAATTTTGGAAAGGAGAGATGAAGAGGATTTTCATTTTCATTTCAGCCTTTGAATCAAACTCAACAATAAATATCGATCTCCTAAATACGCAGGCCTGTTTTGTTTAACGTTATTGTATTTGTTTGTTATATATATACTAGTCTCTCGACACGTGCGTTGCACGTGTATGCCGAGTTATGTAGTACACAAATTTTCAAAATAATATCAATATTATTAGAGCAAAATTTTGAATAAGTAATTGTATATGAATGAATAAAATATAAGCCGGTCGAACGATCAATGTGGATTATCGTATAGTTACTTGTTTGCCAAGGTCAAGATGATTGGATATTATGGGTGACTTATTTTTTTTATCAATTTTATTTTCATGAGATATAAATATATTTTCCTAGTATATGTTACTTTCATCCATTTTGGTTGCGCTATTATGATGATGATTCTTGTTGTCGACATTGATATCTCTTAAGAGTAATTAAAGTTTGCTATGTGAAAACACGATGTGGTAGAAACTGTCAGATATTGGAATTTGTTTGACGTATGTTTTTTTTATCGTCCTTGCAAAACATAAAAGTAGATGGAGATATATTCTGAGAAAATTGAGAGGATATCCTTCATTTTCACGGAGAAAATTAATAAATTCTTAGAATAAGCACATGCTTGGTAGCATATTGACCAGTTATAATTTCTGCACGTATACATTGTTGTTATATCCACTACAAATCATCTATGTACTATTGTATAGCTTTTTGGAAGGTCCAAAATTTAAGTCATTTGCTCGGAAATTCAGTTTATGAACTTAAAATATAGTAATTGTTCAAGTGCTAAAATAGTTATTAAAGAACGACCAATATTTGATATTTTTTTAACAAATAATTAAGTTTCACTAATTTAAAATTATTGTTTTCAAATCACAAATTTTGTAGGAGTTTTAATATGTGTTTTTTATAAATTGAGTTTGAATATGCATGTCTCTTGCAATAAATATGACTCGATAGTGCTTATTGACTATTCCAATTCTATCTTAGCTTTTCACCCACTTTTTCAGCGTAATTTGACAAAATAAACGTTTTGAATCTCATTCTTCCTTTAAGGTTTAATTTCTTTAACATTCAGTACATTTGGTGGACAAAAAATAAATTATTCTTTCATAAAACAAACTAACTTATTAGTTCATAATACCAATCATAATTACCACATTGAGTAAATTATATAAAATAGTGCTTATTATATTCAATGATATTATCATAAAATAAACGTAGATTTATCGTTTCTCTCCTAAAGAGTTGTGTCTTTCAATAAAATAACTAACCTTTCATGTTATTCTCTCGTGTTCCATGAACCAGAAATATTCCCAAAATTTGGACAAATTTTGATATTGTTATAGTCCCTTTCACTGAATGGTCTTGTGAGTGCACACTGTTATATATATATATATATATATATATATATATATATATATAGAATTATGTCAAAATAATAAGCCATCTGAATGAATATATATAATCTTATAATATTGATAATTCATGCGCTAATTTTGAAAAAGCCAAAATAAGAAATAAATGGAGAAACAAAAAATTTATGAACTTCAAATTGTGATCCATCAACGGCGGATCTACAATATTCTGGACTTGCTTTCTTTCATGAATCTCCCTTTCGCCAATGTGATGTCAGTGTTGAACACTTATTTTTCATCATTTTTTTTCTTTTTCCTTCTCAATTGGTCGATTACTCCTACAATTACTCTATCAGGGACATGTTGGTATAACTTGCAAAACAAACAACACACTTTTTAAACAAAATAATTACTATTATTGTTCTATAAATATTGAAAAAGAACCTAAAAGAGCCAAATTGTGCAACCATTTTTTTTAATAATGAAATAATTGTAAGAGATTTGATGGAATTACGAAATCGATGTTAGGCAATGGGGTTTTAGGAAGTTGTCAGTAGTATTTTATGCGCCAGAATATAATGGCTACTAAAGAGGTCGAAGTTGCATTTTTTGATATTTTTTTACTACAAGAATTTAACCCAATGGAAACAAATATGACTATTCCTACGAATATAATGAATATTTTTCATCATTTTTTTATTTTACTATTGGAGTACAAGACCTAGGAAAAATGAATGTCAATATTCCTGAACGTTGGTTAATGAGAAGAATTGGCCGATTATTAGGAAAAATGACTCATTTGTGTGCATTTGCTGCAACAGAACAGTAAGTCTTTAAATAGGTGCAACATTTAGAATTTAAAACAGCCAATAGTTTAAACTGAGTTTCAAAAGGTTATTTATCAACTGGAGCATCACAATTTTTGGAAATAGACATGTCTAATTGGTTGCCTTCTTTCACGTTAATTATTATTTTTAGTATAATATTTTAGTAATTAAATGACATTTCTACATATATTTATTAGAAGGATATTTTGGTATTCAACTTTTTAATTTTGGGGTTTTCACTTTTATAATAATATTCATAATGTCACACAAACAACTCCAATATACATAATTTTTCGTAACACATTCATTAAAAATTGGACTCACAATAAATACAAAGTTATATACACATGTATATATAAACTTGTGACAACAATAAAGTTACTAAACAACTTTGTAACTTTAATATGCTAGGTTAATTGTCAGTATCTTTTTAAAACAAAGTAAATTAGCCAACGTGAATAGTTATTGGCTTTGACTAATTTTCATGAATTAATAGTAATCGACATACACATTATATTATGGTAAGTATTACTTTAGTTGCATAAAATCATGAATCAAAATATAGTATTGATATGAAGCAAGCCAATAATAATCATACAAATCATAAACCAATATTCAAGGAACATAAAAGGATGGAAAAAGTCCATAGAAACTTATCTGCTAAGAAGGACCCGTATCACAGATAGATGTGAACCCAAACCATGAATTCTTTTCTTTTTTAATCTCAAATGCATTTCTAGAATTTTTTCTTTAAGGTAATTTTCTTATTTATAATTTCAATTGATATGCCTACCAAATACGTCTGCCTTTAGATTTAAAGATTGTGAAGAGTCATCATTTTTACTAATGTAATGATGACTCTAAAACAAATGTTCGTCCTCGAACGTACTAAGAATTGTTCTCAAGTTATTAAATTGATAATTTTACTTTTACATAATTATTCGTGGTTGATCCCACATTATCGCATTCGACATAAGTCCGACAATACCATTTCAATTGAGATTATTCCCTTTATTCATATTTGTAAACTTTGAAACAAATTTCTTACACTCCAATCATTTCCAGAAAGGTCCGATTTTTACGTCAACACACGATATTAGTCCCGACTGGCTATAGCAATTCGTGCCCATGCACCCATCAAATACGGGGTATTACATTCTCCCCGACTTCGGGTCATTCGTCCTCAAATGAGAAGTAGAGCCTCTCCTCCAACACATAATGTAACTTATCTCTTTCTTTGCACATTTCAATATCCCAAATTTTTCTAACTCCCAAATTTTGCAGAAATTTCGACAAAGTCTCCCTGTAATTGGGTCTATCCACCTGTCAGAGTAACACCAAAATAACTCCTAACAACATGTCCACAACCCAACAACGCACCACAGAGTATATATCAATAACACTAATCTCCGCATCACAAGCACGTCATTATCACAATGATATCTTGACATAAACGCATAATATGTATGACCATAACCACATCTCTGGTCTTAATGGTTGTTCATAATAGATTACAACATCGCCAATTAACCTCATGTTAACAAAATTTCGTTTCAAACCTCCAGTTTACTAACAACAAGGCATGAAGATCTTATAATTACTTACCCAAATTAACGAGTCATTTAACGTCACCGGGGCTCTCACCTTGTAGGCTAAAACTCAATAGTTACAATACAATTTTGGCAAATTATGCATAGAGATATTCATACAAGAATTTTCAAATAAGCCTAATAGGGATGACTCCCTACAAGTGCTATAGCACAAATTTTAATTTCACAAAAGGAGAATTTAAACACATAAATTTTTCACCACCAAGACCTCGTCCTTATATAATATCCACCTCAGGTTGTAGCTCGGTTTAAATATTTCATATCATATAAAAATGTGAGGATCTCATCCTCAACTCTGAATCACAAGTATTTTGCTCATTGTGCCAACTAAAATTTTCCATTTCCTTTCTTCCTTCTTTCAATTAATTTTGGTTAAACAAAATCACAACATACAATGATCCCTCATACCGGTAGGGCATATAATTTACAACTTAAATCAATTATTTAGAAATTACATCAAACTCATTGAATTGATTAACAAAAGTCACTTTTAGCCTCACAACTATTTTTAGTGACCAACACATAATGATAGACATAACTATCTCCATATAATGTCCCAACAGAAGTATTCACATATGTAAATATAAGAATTACGAAGCTCACTCGTAAGTGGAGCACAATAGAGAACTTTCCTCGATCCTAAAAACTAAACTTATAATCCCAAAGAGAAGATTCCAAGGGTAAACCAAAAGGATTTGAAGGATAGGGCTTATGAGCAGTCTTAGTTGATTGGTTGGGGTTATTTCATAAGAATTACGGAATCTACTGTATATCAATCATTTGAGCTGACTATGTAAAAAAGTTTATTTCAATTTACTCAAAGAAATGTTATAAATCTGAGATTTTACAGTCGGATCAGGGTTCTATTTCTTCCATTCGCCGACAACTAAACTCAAAATAACAGTGGATCGGAGGAGCATGTGTACAGGCTAAAGCTAAACAAAAATGCCAAAGGAAATCACAAAGAACTAGAGGATACTCTGGGAGGTTACAGCCTTACAGGTATTCACATATGTTGATTGTATAAAAATTACTTCAACTGCTTATGATGTTTAGAGTTTTAGTCTCTTGTATATGAATTGTTTCTTTTTCCCTATGTTGCTTGATTTTTTCTATAATTGTTATGCTAATGTGATTCTGGAGAAATAACTAGGCCGCACCCTAAACAAGACAGGTAACATTTTGCCGACGGACTGAAACAAATCACTGAGAAACAATCCACTGATTTGGTATATTTTTCTTAAGCCAGAAGATATAGTAGTCATAATTTGTTACTAATATAACATAATTCTTAATTTTGTCAAAAAAGGGCAACAACTATAGCACAACAAGAATAAAAAAATAAGTATAAACTATGGATGCCCTGTATAGCCCTACTGTGTTATCATCATTCTCAAATATAGTAACTTTAAATGATGTAGCCTTATTGTATACAATAGCATGGCAAGATCATATCCTCCTATTTTCGGGCTATCCCCACAGACATACTGTTTTTCCCCCCACTTTTTAGTAGGAATTGGAAAAAGGCATTGGGGCAGCTAGCTAGTTTATGAATATTTTGAGTTTGTTTGAATAATAATTTTAAATCATTCATCAAACGATAATGATAGTTTTATTCCTTTTTGTTATTTTTATTACTCCCTCCGTTCCACTTTATGCGAACCTATTTCTTTTTTGGTCCGTTCCAAAAAGAATGACCCCTTTCTAAATTTAAAAATAATTTAGCTTAAACTTTCTATTCTACCCTTAATGAGAAGCTTTTATAACCACACAAATACTATGAACCCTTTTTTGACTTGTTTAGGACCACACATTTTAAAAGTTTTCATTTTTTCTGAAACTTCGTGCCCAGTCAAACATGTTTACATAAATTGGAACGGAGGGAGTATTTATTTATTGCATGAAAGTTCTATTCTATATTCAATATTAAGTTAACGCCATTTGAATTTGAGTTCTACTTTAAATTTTATAATGTATATAATTCAATTATATTTGAACAAAATTACCAATTTAAACTAGTATTAATGTTTATAGTTTTCTTTATCAACTATAGGGGTGGCAAATGGGCGGGTTGGGCTGAATTTGGGCGGGTCAAGATGGGTTAGGTCAATAAATGGGTCATTGCCCAACCCAATCCAAAGTGTACTTGGGCTAAGATGGGCTAAACAAGAGATTTTTTCCTTCCTAGACCATATATGAAACTTTATTACCAATTATGTGCATAGTTTCTAATTTACCCGCCATGTTCACACTTTTTCTACAATTATTATATCATTCATTAAATACTAATTATTAGTAGCTGAATCTTCCTAATTAGGTGCGCTACAAATCAGGAACAGAATATTCTAATTGATATAGCGACCTTCAGATCAAATTTGAAACGGAAATCCTTTATCTTCAATTTAAAATCAAATTACATAGACTCTTTTATGCAAAAACTCTGTTCTTCGATATTTTTTCTTAAACCACAAATCAATAAAAGACAAAATCGTCAACAAATTCGAATCAAATTGTAGAAATCTGTTCTGCAAAAGCTCATTTCGTTGACTTTTTTCCTCAATCCACTAATCAAAAAAGCGACAAAATATTCAACCAATTCAAGTCAAATTGTAGAAATCAATTCTGCCGATACTCTGTTCTTCGTCTTTTTTTCTTAATCCAAAAAATCAAAAAAGCGACAAAATATTGAGCAATACCTCAGCAACGACACACAATCATGTCCAAAATCCCAATCATGCTACAATTAAATGGGAATTGAGATAGCTATGACAGATTTAGAGATTTTCAAGTTGATGGCATTGTGCTCGATGAGGATGCAAGTTACAGTATGTTGGTTTCTATAATTGCAGAGCAATTAATGATTGGTACTTCAGAAATAATTGTAGAAATCAAATACACTGTGAATGAGAATCGTCCTCCAATGGAGATTAGGAACGATATGGGGGTTCGTGTGTATATGGAGACAAAAAAAAAGAATAAAAACTTAGGATCGTATCCGTTATTTATAAGTGTACGAGATTTCAATATGGAATTGACTATTACCAATGAGAACACAAGTGTAGGTTTGTTATGTTTCAAATTTTATGGAAGTCTGATTTTATGGTAATATCTATAAAATTCCTACATTTATCTACAAATAAACTACACATCAGTTTTAGAATGTATAAAGCAATATTATTTTCATGATTATCTAC
Source organism: Nicotiana sylvestris (assembly GCF_000393655.2). Classification (NCBI taxonomy): domain Eukaryota; kingdom Viridiplantae; phylum Streptophyta; class Magnoliopsida; order Solanales; family Solanaceae; genus Nicotiana; species Nicotiana sylvestris. The sequence continues at coordinate 92,339,221 of NC_091057.1, read as the reverse complement.
AAAATTACTACATTTATACTACAATTAAACTACAATCTATGTTGAAAAAATGTTGACTACAAAATTTTTCTCTCCATCTACAAATTTTCTACAAAAATTCTACTAATATACTACAAATCAGTTTAAGTATGTATAAAGCAGTATTATTTGTAAGGGTATCTACATAATTACTACATTTATACTACAATTAAACTACAATCTATGTGGAAAAAAATATTGACTAAAATTTTTCTCTTCATCTATAATTTATCTACAAAGATTCTATAAAATTGTAATGACACTGTTTATCTTTATTTTCATGCAGGTTCGTCTGGGACAATAAAGTTACTTGATATGCCAGTCTCTCCCATCATAGAGGAATATCAAAGTGAAATAATAACTGAAGGTACACAAAGTGTTATCGAAGAAGGACGAGTGTATCAAGACAAGCAAACAATTGCAACTGCAATGAAGCACTATTCTGTCATGCACAAGTACCAATTCAGGGTTAAAAGATCTAGCCACAGAAGGTATGAAGATATTAATGGTGAAAAGATCATTATAAACAGTATTTTCCTTGTGATATGTGTTTTTCAAACATTGTAGATGAAAAGTAGTTATATTGTATAGTGTGTTACTTTATGTTTAAACAGTCCTTTTGTTACATCTACATTGATAACCTGTATTATAAATGTATTTTTTGTAGCTACTGGCTTATATGCGCTGGAGAAAATTGTAATTGGCACTTCAAGGCAACATTAATTAATGATTCTGCAATGTTCAAGATCAGGAGTTTCAACCGACAACACACATGCACCTTAATGGACGATACATTCATACTATGCAAACGTACTGCAGTTGTAGTTGGTGGCATGGTCATTCCAAAGTATTGTAATCCTAAGACAGTTTACACACCAAAGGACATACAAACTGACATGTTGTCCCAACACGGAGTGAACCTAAGCTACATTCAAGCACGGAGAGCAAAGGAAAAGGCTTTACAGTTTTTGAGAGGTCATCCGGCTGACTACTACAATAAATTACCAAAATATTTTTATATTCTTGAGAAGACATATCCTGGTTCAGTTGTTAAATTGAAGAAGACAACAGATGAATGCTTCTTATATGCATTTGTTGCTCTTTGTACATCAATAAGTAGTTGGGAATATTGTAGACCAGTAGTAGTGGTTGATGGGACATTCTTAAAGTTAGCCTACAGGGGGATTATGCTGATAGCAAGCACAATGGATACAACAGGTAAAATTATAGTTATTTTGTAGGCAATTTATAAATTGTAGATACATTGTAGATACTTTGTAGATATATTGTAGTTTATATGTATTTGTGTTTTTATATGCATTTTTAAAGCTGCCAGTTAATTATTTTTTGACTAATAATATAGGTACAATATTGCCTTTGGCATATGTTGTGGTTGATTCAGAAAACGACGCATTGTAGAAGTGGTTTTTTGAGCAATTCAAGCAAGCATATGGTGAAAGAACTTCAATGTGTGTTGTTTCATATAGGAATGAGAGTATCCTGAAGGCAACATCAATTGTCTATCCGGGCGTGCCACACTACTCTTGCATGTGGCATATTTGGACAAATATAAGGGCAAAGTTCAAGAAGGGTCATCTACAATTAAATGAATTGTACTTTGCTACAGCACAGTCATACACTCTGGATGAATTTAATGAAAGGACGTCGAAGATTGAAGAGATAGACCCGCGTGTTAAATCATACCTCTATGATATTGGCTATCATAGATGGTCAAGAGTACATGCAACGGTGAATAGAACTTGGACTATGACATCAAACATTGCAGAGTCGTTGAATGCTGTAACAAAAGATGCAAGAAAGCTGTCAATATTTGACCTATTAGAGTATATGCGGACACTTCTTGAACATTGGACGAACGAGAAGTTATTGAAGGCAAATGATACTTTCACATTCCTTGGGTCCAAATTCAACAAAGAATTGGAGAACAACAGAACATTATCTCAGAACTTAGGGTAAGATCTGTTTATTTGGTGCAGAAAAATAATATTTTAATATACAATGTTTTCAGATTGTAGATAAATTATAGACAAATTGTAGTTAATTTGTAGATTATAGATAATTTGTAGATAAATTGTAGATAAGTTGTAGATAAATTGTAGATAATCTATTTTTATGATTGTAAATATATTTCTTTCTGTTTGTTATGTAATTGTAAGTGAGGGCTTCTACAGATCATATCCATACTGTGATAGATGGTGTGAAACGGTACATTGTGTGTCTTGAAAGCAAGAAATGTAGCTGTGGCCGGTTCCAACTTGATGAACTTCCATGTGTGCATGCTTTGGCAGCTTTAAGGCACAAGAATGAAACTTATGAAAACTATTGCTCTCCGTATTACACAAAGGAGAGCGTACTGCGTACGTATGAAATACCAGTAAATCCCCTTCCTGATGAAAGCAAATGGAATGTGCCACAACATATATCAGATGAAGCAGTAAATCCACCTACGGGAGAGAAAAGGCAGCCAGGAAGACCTCAAAAGAAAAGATACAAAACATATGATGAACTAAAGTCAAAGAAGTACAAGGTGCCATGTGGCAATTGTGGAGGTGAAGGGCATAACAAAAGATCTTGAAAGAATGCGCCCAAAAGGAAATAAATATCATGTAGTTAGAATAGCATTTCAAAATAATTGTTAGTGTGTTCAAGTTAACAGAATTTTGTGTGTAATCGTTTAAGTTTTTAAAGATCATAATGTAGTTAATTTCAATTTGTTTCTGTGTTTGTTAATATGTTTTTCTATATTGTGTCAAGCATCTACCTCCATTTTTGACATTCTGTACATAGCAGTTAATATTTATTATCTACAATATGACTACAAGTTAAAAAAATTAATTTAACTTGAACTGACAGTTATATACAGAAATTAAATACAACTGGAGGTATTCCCTACAAATTATATATATATTCAACTATAAAATTATATACAATCTCAACATTCGGTGTTTCCATATTGTAGATAATTTGAAGTTTTTTGTAAATAATTTGTATTCTAACAACATAATAACTACGTTTAAGATAATGAAGAACAAATGCTGTAAATATTAAACAACCGGAGATAAAACCACCAAGTTATTTTCAAGTGTACTACTAAACTGGATAGAAATTAATAAAACAAAAGGTCTACTACAATAAAAACACAAATGAATTGTTCATAAAGTTGTGTACTATACTTCTCCTACAAACTAGCATCAACTAAATTACATATACATAACACTACTTCTTCTTTCTCTGGACTCTTGTTTTCTCATTCAATGCAGGTGCACCCTTCCTCCTTGCTAGTCTACCTGTAACCTCACTTTCACTGATTGACCTATCTTCCTGCTTCTTTGTAGCATAGTCCCATAGGAGCGCTCCATAGCGTCTAGATGTTGGTCAATATCAGAAGGGTCTTCTGCAGGAATTGACAAATCTCCAAGGCTAACATACTCCGCAAAGGCAGCAACAAATACACCACAATCGCTGCAGAACACATTTTTTTTAAATATCTACCAAATGATTAGAAATAAAAAAAGAATTAAATGCATAGAAAGAAAGAATAGATTTTTTACAGTGACCCTTCTTTTTGCTGTGGAATCTCTCCAATGATCCACTTAATGTTAAGAGGGTCGGTAATAGGTTTCTCGATGTATGCCTTTGTATTCTTGAAGTTAATGTCTTTACGCTTCCCATAGAAACCAGTGCATGACAAATACAAAGGGATAATAACAGAAAACTTTTCGACACAGGATTCAACAACTTGATGGTTGCGTGAAGAGACCATGGAATCATATGCATAAAGTTGCCTATCTGCAATGTCGAAAACGACCAACACCCAATAAAATTTTTCTACAATATTGACGGGCATGATGACATAGTCAACTTTATCCCATGCAACATTGGTAAGTAGTCTATACCCCAAAATATATTCTGCAACAACATCTTGGGTTTAACAACTGAATACTTCTTTTGTGGAGGTGAATTTATGAACTTTTCATAAATTTGTTCTATCCTGGTCTTGAACAAATAATCCATTGTGGTAAACCTGGTCTTATTATTAGGGCCATACTTGCCTCTTTTCCCCAAGTAATACATTAAAACATCAATGTGCTGCAACCAAAAATAGTTGACATATAAACATCAAGTCAACTTCAAATAATCTACATAAAACTACATTATAACTACAATTTACTACAAAATAGAAACAAAAAATCTACAATGATGTCTAAAAATAGCTCTACAATTTAAACTACAAAGTCAACTTCAAATAATCTAAAAATAACTACAATTTATCTACAGTTACTGGGCAAATATGTAACACAACACCTACAATCATGTCTACATTATATCTACATTTTATACTACAATTAATCTTGTAATGTTCTACATAAACTACAAAATAACTACAATTACACTACAAACAGGAAATACAACAACAAACTTTTCTGTCCACAAAATATATATCGAATTTATACTATAAATAATCTTCAAATATGATACATAATCTGAAACCTAAATACAATTACATTAGATACAAGAAAGACAACATTTACAATCATATCTATATCATATCTACAATTTATACTACAAGTCATCTTCATATATTATAGATATCTATAATATAAATACAACTAAACTACAAACAGAAGATAAAATATCTACAAATCATATCTTGGGAATAGACTCCTTGATACTTACCGAGTCATTGAGGACTTGTCCGGGGTGAGCCAGAGAAAAGAACCATTCCTTCTTATCAACCTTTTCCACTACAAGGTCTAACCAAGGCTTAATTTGGTTATCCTTTATGGAAAACAGAGCCTTCCTTCTATAACAACAAATAAGTGTCAAAAACAAATTGGAGATTGAATTAGATATGTAAAAGATAAATGCTGAAATGCAAGTGTCAAATTATGCATTCATACCTCTTTGAACCTTTGTCGCTACAGTGGTATAACCACTTGTTGAAGTTATCTAAAACCTCCGGATCTACATCTTCACCAATAACAGTAGTAAAAGGGTGCTTGAGGTAGAAAATTTTAGGTCCAACCGAGCTGCTGCCCCCAGAACTGTATAGAGGGATAAATGGTGATCAGGCATGCTTTCTCGGATGCCTTGTTCTCCCCAGATGCATAACTGTTGCATCATCTTGTATGAGCTCGCCAAACTTAACCAACTGGGATAAGTTGTCAGGAAACTCAAAATCATCTAGTGTGACCCACTTCTTCTCAACTCCTGATCCTTCTGAATCACCTAGATCCACATACTGTGTATCTGCACCTTCATTGTCATGTTCCTCAATGACTTGTTCTGTCTGAGCTGCTACTGTCACTCCGTAAATTGGGGACTGTACATTGATATCTTCCATCACTGTATCACAATTCATATCTTACTTAACAAGAATGTTAAAATTTATAAACAACAAGAAAATATCTCTAAATGACAGTATGATACCTGCTTTGTCTTCTTCAGCTGCAACTTGAAAATATGTATATAAATCACCATGTGCTGGAAGATTTTCTTGACCAACTGCACCTTCTACATGTTCTGTTTTATAATTAAAAATGGTAAATAATACTGGATAATGGTGGCTTGAAAGTTGTAGCATATGTATATCAAAATTATAGATAATTTGTGGATAAGTGTAGATATGTTGTATATACACTGACACAAATTATAGATACATTGTAGGTATTTTGTAGATACCTGTTTTACTGGTGCTGGCCTACACTTGTTCCCCAATATTGAACTAAAAATGCTGATTGTTCAAGTCTTTTTGTTGGTCATTATTTTTTGTTGAACTACCAATAAACTGAATGTTTTATGTTAGTTTGTATATATTTTTTTATATGTTTAAATTGTTTTGCTATAAAAATAAAAGTCAGATCTTACCTTTGCATCATCTTGCATATTTCTACTGTTTATCATTTGCAAAACAGTCTGCACAGACTCATATGTGAAAGAATGTGAATAACAGAAATTTAGTTTTCGGAACCAACAAATTTGCATGATAATACAAGAATGTGAAGTTTTCCTAAGGGTTCGGCGGCCTCTTGGAGATAAGTACAGACGTCTCTGTAACGATCCGCAAGACTCTACTAAACCTGATCATGACTCGTGAGACCAATGTAACCTAAGCTCTAATACCAATTTATCACGACCCAAAATCACAAGTGCCGTGATGGAGCCTATTGCGATACTAGGCAAGCCGACAACTCACAAATACAGACATCTTTAATTCAAAATACACTGAAATAGGTTTTAAGAAAATAAAATCTCATAAAGATTTGATGAAAACACCGCAACTCAATAAAAGGTTTTCCAAAATTCGGGTGTCACGAAGTACATGAGCATCTATACAATAACACGATCTGACAACCGAAACACTATCTAGGAAGATAGAATAGTATAAACAAAACTAAAAGACAAAGGAGGAGAGTGAAGGTTTGCGGACGTCAAGGCAACTACCTCAATAATCTCTAAACTGATGAAGCATCAGAAATCAGCAACCACCATGCCCGAAAATACTTGGATCTGCACACATAGTGCAGAGTATAGCGTGAGTACAACTAACTCAACAAGTAACAAGTCTAATCTTTGGGCTGAAAGAAGCGACGAGCTCAAATAGTACAACCCAAATACGGATTAAACAATATGGAACTGACACAAAATATGACAATAATATCTCAAAGAAACTCATAATCCGTAGGTACCAGTACGAAAATGTAGACATGCTTCCAGGTTTAATAGTTAAACTCAGCATAGATAAAATATGCCAAGTCTGAATGATATGTGGAATATGACATCTTTATCTCTACATCTCAATACGTATATCATATGTGATGCAACACAACGAAATCCTCGCGTACTCACACTCTCGGAGTACTCAACTTGACTATCTCAATTCTCACTCATCACACTCAATCACTCAACACTGCATGGTACCCGCTGCGGCGTGCAGCCCGATCCTATCATGAATCAATAGAACCTGCACTTACTACTGGTATGTTAGACTTTGGAGAGGTGGATCCTGCCCAAGCGCTAATAAATCCTGTTGCGGCACGCAGCCCTATCCCATCATAAATCAATAGAACCTGCACTTACTGCTGGTATGTTAGACTCCGAAGAGGTGGATCCTGCCCAAGCGCTAATAAATCCTGTTGCGGCATGCAACCCGATTCGATTGTGAATCAATAATACCTGCTGCAGCGTGCAACCCGATCCCATCATAAGTCAATAGTATCCAGTGCGGCATGCGGCTCGATCCCATCAATATCACCCACAAGCAGGCCCTCGGTCTCACTCAGTCATCAATCTCTCAAGTCTCTCGAACTCATAACACTCATGCAAAGCAGCCCAAATCAATGATACATGATATGACAATATATAGTAACAGAGACTGAGATATGGTATCAATGATAAATGCGATTGAGTACATAACCGCAATTAAGCAAATAACTCAACAGCAAAGAACGACTGTTGTGGGTTCCAATAGTACCAGCACATAGCCTAAATATGATTTCTAACATAAATCATAGCTTAAGTGCTCTAACACATATAGTAGTGTAAAAATATTCAGATAAGATGATTACACAGTTCCACAGAATCGACTGAATCACAATTATTACGGTGCACGCCCACACGTCCGTCACCTAGCATGCGTGTCACCTCATCACCAATCACATAACACGTAATTTCAGGGATTCATACCCTCAGAACCAAGTTTAGAAGTGTTACTTAGCTCAAATCGTGCGAATCTCTACTCCACTAAGCCCTTGACTCGCAAATCGGCCTCTGAGTGCTTCAAATCTAGCCACAGACAATTCGATACAATCAACTCAAGCTATAGGAATCAATTCTATACGAAAATACTAAGTTTTTAATCAAAAGTCAAAAAGTCAACCTCGAGCCCACATCTCGGAATCTAATAAAAGTTACAAAATCTGAACACCCATTCAACCACTAGTCTAACCATACCAAATTTACCAAATTCTGACATCAAATCATCACTCAAATCCCCAAATTTCATTCTCCAATCCCTAGCCCAAAACTCCCAAAATTCCACCTTAAAAATACATAAACTAGGTGAAAATTTTAATGGGTAATCAATATTATTGCATAAAAATGATCAAAAGTGGCTTACCTCAAGAAATTACTCGAAACCCCTCTCAAAAAGCGCCTTAATCCGAACTTGCAAAGTCCAAAATAACCAAAATCCCAGAAACCCTTCGAATATAATTCTATCTAGGGCCTTTCGCACTTGCTCTCCACTTAACTGGATTTGTGGTTCCGCTTTTGCGATCCCTCTTTTGTGGTCAAAGCTCCACATCTTTAGACTTACATTAGACCCCCGCCCTCTCACTTCTGCGGTCCCTAGCCCGCACCTTTGAGTGTGCTTATAAGCAAAACCGACCGTTTCTGCGGACCTGCCTCTCCAGTCCCCATTTCGCTTCTCCGGCCATCCTTCCACATCTGCGAGCTCGTAGATGCGACATTTCCCTCGCACTTGTGGCCCATCAGCAGCCCAACATACCTCGCTTGTGTGATGCCCCCTTCGCTTCTGCAGCATCGCACCTGTGACCAAGACCTTCGCAGGTGCGATCACACTAGTCCAGAACTCATCAGCCATTTCTTAAGTTCAAAATTTGATCCGCTAACCCTTTGAAATCCACCCGAGGCCCTCGGGACCTCAACTAAATATACCAACAAGTCCTAAAATATGATATAAACTTAGTCGAGGCCTCAAATAACATCAAACAACATAAAAAACATGAATCGCACCCCAATTCAATAATAATAAAAACTAACGAATTCCAACTTCTACAATCGATGTTGAAACTTATCAAATCAATTCCGATTGACCTCAAATTTTGCACAAAAGTCATAAATGACACAAAGGACCTACTCCAACTTTCAAAATTAAAATCCGAGCTTGGTAACTAAAAAATCAACTCTTGGCCAAACTTCTCAACTTTCCAAACTTCAAAATTTCCAACTTTCGCTATTTCAAGCCAAAATCACCTACGGACTTCCAAATCAATATTCGAACACACTCCTAAGTTCAAAATTACCATACAGAGCTACCAAAACCATCAAAAATTTATTCTCGACCCATTTATACATAAATTAACATCTGGTCAACTCTTTTACCTTAGGCTTCCAACCTTGGGACTAAGTGCCCCAACTCATTTATAAATATTCTCGGACCCAATCAACTATTCCGGCAAGTCACATAACAATAATTGAGTGTAAAATAAGCAGTAAATGAGGGACTGGGGCTACAATACTCAAAGCAACCGGTCAGGTCGTTTCAAAAAAATTGTTGCCTATCAGCATTGTTGTTTCAACAAAATTGATCAAATTTGGTATTTTTGGAATGCTTATAACCCCACTAAGATCATTACATACAGTGACCAATACATTACTATCAAAATATACAAAGCTATTGGAAAGCAAGACATTTACATTACTGTTGTATATGCTAAATGCAGGTCTTATGATAGAAAAGACCTTTGATGTGCTCTAGAATAGGACAATATGGTTGTGGATGTCCCTTGGTGCATTGGGGGGATTTTAATATTATCCTGGATCCTAATAAAAAAACTAGGGGGTAAGCCACACATAATGTATAGAAGTTTGGATTTTCAAACATCAATGTACAACTGTGGGGTTACTGATATTGGGTATAATGGTTCTAACTATACTTGGTGTAACAACATAAGGCCTGGTAAAAGAATATGGAAAATGCTGGACAGTGTTTTTGTTAATGATTTGTAGGATCAACTTTTTCAAAGGTGCTCCATTAGTCACCTAGCTAAGATTGGTTCTGATCATAGGCCTCTTCTTATGAAAATCTAAATGGCGACTAACATCAAATTAAGTACTTTAGATTTCTAAATTGTTGGGTGAACCAAGAAGGTTTCTTTGACATTTTCAAGGAATTTTGGGGAATGAATGTGGAAGGCATTCTTATGCAGATCCTTCAATCCAAGCTCAAGGAACTCATTAAGAGATTGAGTCACTGGTCTAGGAATGATATTGGCGATATTAATGAAGCAGTCATAAGATGAGAAGAAAGACTCCAAGACTTGAAAGACATTGACATTGAGAATATTACTGAAAGAGTATAAATGATGTGAACAAGGCTCATGCTCAATATATCAGATGGCTTAGTCTTCAAGACACTCTTCTCAGGAAAAAATCTCAAGAAAAATAGTTTGAAGAGGGGGATAACAATACTAATTACTTCCACTCCATTGTGAGAGAAAGAAGAAGAAGGCAGCCGATTAATAACATCAAAAACAATAATGGCAATTGGATCAAAGGGAATGAGAAGATAGCTAGGAAAGCTGTAAAACATTTTCAATCATTATTCAATCTTACTCTTCCGACTATCAATTCTTCTACTCTGGATTGCATCCCATCTTATAAATCGGAGGAAGACAATGGTATGTTGTGCAGGATGCCAGATGATAAAGAAATAAAGGATGCTATTTTTAGCCTGAGTCCTCATAGTACTACAGGTCCAGATGGCTTCAATGGTACCTTTTCTCAGAGTTGCCGGGACATCATCCATATGGAGGTAACTGCCTATGTGATGGAATTCTTCAGGGGAAAAGGTTTGACTAAATTCTATTCTCATACATGTCTGGTTTTAATTCCTAAAATTGATAATCCTGCTACTTTTGCCGACTTTAGACCAATTAGTCTTTCAAACTTTACTAACAAGATTATTTCTAAAATCATTTCTATTAGAGTTAATACTCTTTTGCACAAATTAGTTTCATCTAATTAAAGTATTTTGTAAAATATAGGCTGATATTTGAGAATGTCTTTCTTACTCAGGAGATTATTCATAATATTGCACATATCGACAAAGGTTATAATGTGGTAATTAAACTTGATATGGCTAAAGCATACGATAGAATGTCCTGTAATTTTATTTATGATGTTGTAAGGAGGTTTGTTTTTTCTGATAATTGGATTGTTATGATCCAAAATCTAATCTCTAATATGTGGTACTCTGTCATTGTGAATGGTGCTAGACATGATTTCTTCTCATCCTCTCAAAGAATTAAACAAGGAGATCCCATGTCTCCCTCTTTATTCATAATAGCTGTTGAGGTCTTGTCTAGATTTCTTAACTATTTGTATATGAATCCTACTTATATCCCTTTCTCTATGCCTGCTAATGTTCCAAAGATTAACCATTTATACTATGTCGATGATATAGTTATTTTTTGTAGTGGTGATTCTATCTCTGTTAAATTGGTCATGAAAATTATCTCTAATTATGAAAGGAGTTCTGATCAACGAGTAAATAGAGATAAAAGTTTTTTTCTTAAATGCTCCTAACATTGCTGCTATCAGAATCAACAATATTAGAAATTTCTCAGGTTTTATGGATAAGACATTTCCTTTTACCTATCTGAGTTGCCCTATTTATGTGGGGAGGAAAAAGATTGAATATTTTAACAATATACTTAGTGAAATTGTTAAAAGACTTAATGGTTTGGCAAGATAAGTTTCTTTCTCATGGTGGTAAAGTTGTGTTGATTAAAAGTGTGCTCCAATCCATCCCTCTTTCTACTTTGCCTTTTATGCCCCCCCCCCCCCCAAGGTGTGTTTAGATTAATTGAAAAGTATTTTGCCAAATTTTTTTTGGTAGCTCTGTTGATCATAAAAGATACAATTGGAGTTCCTGGAACAACCTTACTCTACATACAGAGGAAGGGGCATTGGTATCAAGAGAATGGAAGACATTAGTGACATGTTAGTCATGAAAAGGTAGTGGAGGATTAGGTCCACATCATCTCTTTGGTCTACCTTCATAAAAAATAAATACTATGTAAGGGCCCACTTAGCCTCAAAGAAACTGGCTCCAGGTAATCGCATGCTCGGAGTCATGTTCTCAAGGTGAGGGATATTGCAGAGAAGCATATAGTTTGGAAGGTAAACTCTGGGACTAGTAGTTTTTGGTAGGATAATTGGTCATTAAAGGGCCCTTTGGCAGCCTTGGTTCCTAACGCTAGTAAGAGTGCTAAGACCTTGGTTGGGGAGTTCATTACAAATGGTCACTGGAACATTTGTAAACTGAAGGACATCTTACCAGATCAATTGGTCCATCACATCAACTCCATTATCATTTACAACCAATACATTGATGATCAAGTTTTCTGGGAGCTTTCTGATATGGCAAATACTCTAACAAGAGTGCTTGGAATCTGGTGAGGATGTCTTGACCTAAAGTGCAATTTATCAACAAGGTATGGAACTCTGATATCCCTTTTAAAATGTCTTTTTTGGTTTGGAGATTATGGAAAGGTAAACTACCTTTTGATGAGGTGATAACTAAGTTTGGCAAACAAATTATTTATAAATGTAATTGTTGTGTAAATACTAAAGAAACTCAATTTGTATGATGGTACTGGTAAATTGCAAAGCCCGCAAACGAACTTAGAGACTCTACTAAAAGAACTCATGATGCAGGCATCAAGAATCAGGAATTACAAGGCTGACTACAAAAGAATAAAATGTCCACAAAGAATTGTGTATCCAAGGGCATAAGTGCAGATAAATTTACATGTTAAGTATTTTGGGTTCATTAAAAGCACTTTCTGAATATATGGAGTTGGATAGCAGTAACTGGATCACTTGGCGCAGTTAAGACTTCCTTGGCTTGAAAGACTGACACAAGGCACTGGAACACATAAGTTTATATCTGAAAGAATTAGGCCATAATGCAGTACATCAGGACGACAAGGGTTATGATTTACATTTATTGCATGCAAGGAAAATATGACAGAGGAATTAGAGTGATGAGAAACAATAGAGCTATTACGTATTCTGATAACAACCACATACAACATAGAACCAAGAAAATAATAGAAGTGCAATACCAGTATCACATATGCCATAGTAAGATTGACTTCCCAAGCAGTAAAAGAATACACCATAAAACAATCTCCCAATCAAACCTCATCAATATCCTTTCTTTCCCTCCGCGAAGATTCCTAAATCCTTTTCTTGACTTCCCTAGGACACTAAGCTCCTCCCAATCCCCAAAAGAAGAAAAAGAATACCTAAAGGGATGTCAACAAAGTTGTTCTCTTTCTCTGTTTCATTAGAAGTCCCAAAACCTTCTCTTGACCTTCATGACTCTTTAGTTCATTAGAAGAAGGTGTGCACAGCGAATTGGCAAATATGGGTCAAATATTGATGAGAAAAATGAGATGAATAATACTAAAAAGAAGAACCCAATTTGTATGATGGTGTATTGGTAAAATGTAAAGCCCGTCAAACCCAAAGAACTCATGATGCAGGTATCAAAATCAGGAAATGTAATTGTAAATAGTTAACGAGTAGAATGTAGGGTATAACGACCAATGGCGGCTCAACAAAATAAGTAGCCTAAAGCCAGATTTAACTAAGAGAGCTTTTATTTTTCTTGTTAAGTAGTTTTGTTTATAGCATAGTACTTTTACAAGATATAAAGTGTTCAAATGCACAACATACTGATATTACTATTAAATTTTTTTGAAGGGTTAATTCATGTTAATAAGGTATAAGCCATGCGTTTGTAATATGTTATCTTGAATTTTTTTGTAAAAAATAGTATTATTTAGTACTACGAAGATTTGAATAGTTTAATTCAAAGCTCTAAAAATGTTACTGTTAAAAAGTATCAGTATTTCTATATTTATAAAGATTTTGTACTTTTTCTATCAATTTAATATTGTCTAAGCTAAAATAACATAAAAAAATATATAAAATTTTTTTAGGGGCCCCAAAAGTTTGGGGGCCTAAAGAAAACTGCCTTCCCTTCCCTTGAGCCACCCTTGAAAACAACAGACAATAGCATATTATGCAACGAACCAAGAAAATCGGGAAAGAAAAAAGGAGAGTAGGGTACGATACCCCAATGAAACAATCATGGAAAAGCATGCGCAAGAGTTGGGGCTGGTACGTTGTGTTGCGTCGCTACTATTCTCTGCATCGTAGACCACACCATTGAGTGGTGCAATAACAGCAGATTCAGGAGCAGTCCCCTGGGCAGTCTCTGTTTGGGCAATGATAGAGAAGAAGAAGATAAAGATCGCCATGACAGCCCCTTAATTTCTTGCTCCACATTTTGAATGAATTGGAAAATGACTTGAGAGACTCTAGTTCTGGAAAGTGGTGGACTGAGACCCTTGCACCACTCTCTCTGTATATATACTGATAAAATTTGACATAATATTAGTCTTATAAAATTAATTTATGATCTAATATATTATATTATTTTAATAGATATTAGTTGTCATTTTATTATTTAATGTAGCATACAGAAATATAACAAAATTTATACAAAATCAAAGGTACACATCATATAATAATAAAATAAATTATTTGTTCCTTATATATTCTTCGTTAAATTAGCAAGTACTTAGTACTACAATTTACTAATTTGATTTTTTAGTAAGTTGTCAATTGGCTTTATATTTCGATACTACTTCTCTTTTAATATCAGATAGATATATATATATATATATTTTCTTATTCTGGATATATTTTTATTTTTTTAAAATTTAAAACTTATGTTATACTGTTCAAAATTCTTCAATTATCTAAATTTATCAATAATTTTCTTACTTGTTATTTATTTATCTTTTATTTATTAATTAATATAAAATATAAATATCATAAAATTATCTTTATCCCCCTTCTTTTGGTACATTCTTTTCTACTTTAATTAGTTTTCTTTGTATTCTACTAAAAATTTAAATAATTAATTTTTTTAATTAATTATAATTTCGAATTCATCAAAAAGAGATAAGCCTTTTTATTATTTTACAAAAATCTACCAATATATTTAATAATTATTAGTTTGTGTTATATATATATATATATATATATATATATATATTCTTTTTCATATAATATTTTTCTTATAAAATATATAATATTTAATTATTTTTAATTCAAATCCAAAAAGAGTAACTAATTATTAACTAACCTAACTAATTTCCTAAAATTTGATACTTGTTAAATTTTTGTTATGGCACTTGGTATCATCATATAGATTTCATTCTCCAATTCTATACAGATAAATTTTTCATTCCAGTGGAGAATAAATATTGTTTCTAGGGATATAATTTACATGTAAAAAAAAAAAAAAATACAAGTGCAAAGAAGTTAACCTCCTAAAAAGATCTAAAACAAAATTAGAAAAAGACTAATAACTGTCTTTTAATTGCCATAGAGAACATTGATTTCCTTGTCTAATAAACCGATCGGCGCCGCTAAGAGCATCCATTAACTGTCTCTTAATTCCGATAACTTCATCTCACCGTCCATGGAATTGACGGCGTTACAAATACAATTGATTAAAGCTCTAGTTCATATAATACATACATTCCTCGTGGTAAATGAAAAAAAATTCCTCTCGGTAATGGTCATGACCCAAAATTCCTTCGAAGGAATCGTGATGACACCTAGTCTCTAAACTAGATAAACCTAACATATAACGAAATGATAACAGGTTCTATCAGTCACTAAACATAAACGGGAAATTTCTAAATAGGCTAATAGTCTTAACATGATACAATATCCCAAAACCGGAAGTACAAGTCATAAGCTTTTCTAAGAGTAATTACATATAATAAATACATCATTGTTTCGAAGATAATGGAAATAAATACAACAAAAGGTGACTTCGGAGCCTACAAACGTCCAACAAGTGTACCTTGAAGTCTCCAACTGCACAAGCATAAGTCTCAAAATCAACTAGATCCGAAGTACCTGGTTCTGCACAAAAATATGCAGAAGCGTAGGATGAGTACACCATAGTGGTACGCAGTAAATATCAAGACTAACATCGGTAGAGTAGTGACGAGGCCAGGTCAAGACACCTATCAGACATGTAAACTGTAACGACCCGACCGATTGTTTTGAGAAATTGCACTTCGCTCTGTTGTTTGAGGGCATAAGTAGCTCCGTATGAAGTATTATGACTAATGTGAATCGTCGATTTTGGTTTTCAGGTTATTCGGAATTGATTTGGAAAAATAATTCTCAGCTAGAAGCTTTAAATTTGAAAGGTTTGACCAAGTTTTGACTTTTTAGAATTTGACCTAGGATTGGATTTCGGATGGTTCATTTAGCTCCATTGGGTAATTTTGGACTTAGGAGCGCGTCCGGATTGTAATTTGGAGGTCCGTAGTAGATTTTGGCTTGAAATAGCAAAAGTTGGAATTTTGGAAAGTTTGACCGAGAGTGGACTTTTTAATACCGGGGACGGATTTCGATTCCGATTCCGGAAGTTGGAGCACGTTCATAATATCAAATGTGACTTGTGTGCAAAATTTGAGGTCAATCGGATGTAATTTGATAGGTTTCGGTATCGATTGTGGAAGTTTGAAGTTTCAAGTTCATTGATTTCGAATTGAGGCGTGATTCGTCATTTCGATATTGTTACGTGTGTTTTAAGGCCTCAAGTAGGTCCGTATTATGATATGGGACTTGTTGGTATGTTCAAACAGGGTCCCAAGGGGCTCGGGTGAGTTTCGGATAGGTTTAGGTTGTGTTGCGCTCGTTTTTGATGTTTCGACGTCATTTTTCAAGCATAAATGGTACTACACTAATCAAATAAGCTCCAATTTCTATTTTTATTAAAGCATTAGATCCGTATCGTAATTACGGAGCCATAGCAAAAAGATTTGTTGAATTTGGACATCGTATGAGAATTTTATGGTCATTTTGCTAAGAATTGGGTTGCTAGATTTTTCAGATTAATTAAGAAATTACCACTGAATTCGTATTTAAAAATCTGCACTATTTTCAAATATTAAAACCAACATATCTCCTTCAATATAAGGTCAAATGGAGTGATTCGAGAGCCTAACTTGACTAAAATTTCACAAAAAATCCTTTAGAGGTATCAAAAGCGAGTTTTAGGATCATTTGGCATGAGAAACGAGGCAAAATAGCTGGCAGAAAAAAATATAAAATAAGGGTTTGTTCATTTCGTCATATTTTGAGTTGGGGGGCTCGGATTTGGGCGATTTTGGAGGTGATTTTTACCATATGTATTGAGGTAAGTGTTCTCTACTCGGTTTTGATTATATTTCATGAATCCATCTTCGTTTTTTGGTATATGATTAATGATTTCAAAGTGAAATTTGGGGATTTTTGCCTAAAGTTTCATAAAGCGAATTTTTAAGTTTTGAACATCGATTCGTAGTCGAAATTGGATAAAACTAGTACGGTTGGACTCATAATTGAATGAGCTGTCGAATTTTGTGTCGAGTTCTAAGATACGGGCCCGGGTTGGGCTTTTTGGCCGATTTTGGGCTTTTGATTAAAGATTCGACCTTTTTCGATTGGGATTGGTTGCTTTAGTATTGTTTGATGTATTTGAGTTGTTTTTGGTTAGTTTCGAGCCGTTCAGAGGTCGGAACGTGCTTCTCACTGTTTTTGATTGAAAATCTATACTCAGTCATGTTATACTTACTGATTTCATAACTCAGTTTTTATTACTCTGTTTTGATGCATAAAAATGTTATTTTGGGCTGAGCACCATGTTTTACTGATAGCCCGAGTGGCTTAAGTGGTTTATGACTGAGTGAGGCCGAGGGCCTGTTTTGTGAGGATATTTATGTCACGACCCCAAACACCCTGGTCGTGATGACACCTATCACAGTAGTAGGCCAACCAAAACAACACGAACAATATGAAGATCTTTTGAAAAATTTATTCTTCTAAACCGATTAAGTCTCAAATATTTCATTTTAAAGATATCAAAAAAAATACGCGGAAACAAGTACGTAAATGCATCAACACAGCCCGAATCTGGTGTCACTAGTCATGAGCCACTAAGTACAACTCAACATTATCTGCTTAATACAAAATAAGTTTGAAATATAAAGTACTAGGATAGGAAGGAGAAAGGCAGGGTTGCGAACGCCGTGCAACTACCTTGCTAACTCCGAAAATATGCAGAAGCTGCTGAAAGCTCTCACTCTGATGCTCGGGCACGTGGATCTGCAAACAAGGTGCAGGGAGTAACGTGAGTACGCCAACTCCGTAAGTAACCAAAGTAAATAAAGTCTGAGTGCAGTGACGAGCATTTAAAAATCATATGCATACTTTATCAAGAATCTCATCAGAAATATCAAAGTCAAAATCTATAATTCAATAACCAACTATATCGTAAAAACTTCAGTTTCAATGAAAATCCTTTAAAATATTTATTTAACATTTTTCAGTAGAGGCTCAGTATAAAAGAAGAGTGAAAAGAGAAAATCTCATAAACAAGCCTCTCGGGAAAGGTATCACTCATAGGTATAGCCCCTCGGGCAAGCCTCTCAGTCACTCGTGACTCAACTCTCGTCAATCAGTACTCACACTCAGCACTCCCGCTCAATAAATATATCATAATAAATACCACTGCGGTGTGCAGCCCGATCCGTAATATATATAGTCGACTACACTCGCTGGGGGTGTACAGACTCCGGAGAGGCTCCTACAACCCAAGCGCTATATCGCTGCGGCGCACATCCCTATCAAATATATTGTTGTGGCGTGCAGCCCGATCTATATATATATATAATCCTTACCATCATGTCCTCGACCTCTCTTTGAGTCATTAACCTCACAACCACTCGGGCATTTCAGTAAAAATCAAGGAACTCAGCCCAAACGGTTTTTATACATTTGAAAGTAGAGTAATGAAACTGAATCAATAATAACCAAGTAATATCATGACTGAGGATAAGCTTTCAAATCAAAACAGTGTGAGAAAAGTAGTAAAATACCCCTAAGGGTCCAAACAGTTCGGCACAAGGCCCCAAACATGACATTCAACCCAAATTAATAGATTTATTTCTAAAACACATGGATATCATATAAAGTTTATCAAAATATGCAACTCTAAAGTCGCCACAGGACGGACCAAGTAACAATCCCTACGGGTGCACAGCCACACGCCCGTCACCTAGCATGTGCGTCATCTCATTTATAAAACAGTACGAAATTCCGGGGTTTCATACCCTCAGGTCTAAATTTACCATCGTTACCTACCTCAAACCGGATGAAATCCAACTCCGTGATGCTCTTGCCTCTCAACTCGCCTCGAATATATCAAAAAATAGAATCATAACATCAATATACGCTAAGGGAACAAAGCCCATGCGAAAATAATCAAATTACATCAAAAATCCCAAAATTGGTCAAACCCGACCCCCAGGCCCACGTCTCGGAATCCGATAAAAATCACATCAATGGAATCTTTATCCTCCCATGAGTTCATACATACCAAGAACATCAAAATCGGACCTCAAATGGTTCCTCAAATCCCCAATTTATACTCTCTAATTTCAAGCCCTAATTCTCCAATTTTAGGCTTTAAATCCCACTAATTTCATGTCTAATTAGTTAGAAATCACCATAGAATCAAGTATTGAGTTCAAAAACCTTACCTCCAAATGTTTCCCTTCGAATCCCTCTTCAATCCCTCTCAAAAAGCTTCAAAACTGTTCAAAAATGGTGAGAAATGGGCTAAAAATCGCGAAGATGAGTTTTTATACATTCTGCCCAGGTACTCCCTTCTTCGCGAACGCGGTCAAAGCCTCGCGTTCGCGAAGCACAAAAATTTCACTGCTCAATTTTCCTCTTTCGCGAACGCGAAGATTTAGTTGTCAAGGCCTTCGCGAACGCAACCCTCCCACTCGAACGTGATGAACAGCTCCTGGGGTCCTAGCTGCTCCAACTTTCCTCTTCGTGAACGCGATTCCACTCACGCGTTCGCGATGCACACTCTACCTCACCTTTCGCAAATGTGGGACCTACATCGCGAATGTGAAGAGCAACTCATCTGCCTTACTCAACATCCCTTCACGAATGCGATACCCTCTCGCGAACGCGAAGAAGGATTTTTCTGCAACAAAATACCAGAAAATCTGCTATCTCTTCAAGTCCGAAACTGATCCGTTAACCACCCGAAACTCACCCGAGGCCCTCGGGACCTCGACCAAACATGCCAACACATCCCATAACATCATTCAAACTTGTTCCAACCTTCGAAACGCTCCAAACAACATCAAAACATCAAATTACCATCTGATTTAAGCATAAGGATTCTAAATCTACCGAATTCCGCAAACGATCAAAAAGTCTATCAAATCTCACCCGAATGACCTGAAATTTTGCACACACGTCACAAATGATACAACGGACCTACTCCAATATTCGGAATTCCATTCCAACCCCGATATAAAAATTTCCACTGCCGACCAGAAAATGCCAAATTTCCAATTTCGCCAATTCAAGCCTAAATCTACCACAGACCTCCAAAATACATTCCAATCACGCTCTTAAGTCCCAAATCACCTAACGAAGCTATCCGAACCATCAGAATTCACATCCAACTTAACCTTACTCAAAAGAGACTAAGTGTCTCATACCTCCCCATTCTGAACCCGAACTAACCAATCCGATATCACATAATACAGCTGAACAAGACATAAAGAAGCAAAAATAGGGGAAACAGAGTGGTGACTCATGAAACGACCTGCCGAGTTGTTATATCCTCTCCCTCTTGAACAAACGTACATCCTCGAACGAGTCAAGAAACATAGCTGAAGCCTCAAATAGGTAAGGATATCTGCTCCACATCTCCTGCTCGGTCTCCCAGGTAGCCTCCTCCACGAGCCGACCTCTCCACTGCACTTTCACCAAAACTATATCCTTTGATCTCAACTTTCGGACCTGCCGCTCCAAAATAGCCACTGGCTCCACATAATAAGTCAAATCACCTTATAACTGAACCTTGCTGAAATCCAAAACATGAGACGGATTGCCAATATACTTCCAGAGCATAGAAACATTAAATACCGGATGCACACTTGACAAGCTGGGTGACAAAACAAGCTCATAAGCCACCTCCCCAATCTTTCAAACCAGCTCAAAAGGCCCAATGAACCGAGGACTCAAATTACCCTTCTTCCCAAATCTCATAACACCATTCATGGGTGAAACCTTCAATAGAACCTTCTCCCAAATCATGTAGGACACATCACGAACCTTCCTGTCAGCATAACTTTTTTATCTCGACTGCGCTGTATGAAGCCGCTCCTGAATCACCTTCACCTTATCTAAAGCATCCTACACCAAGTTTGTACCAAAAAGCCTAGCCTCACCGGGCTCAAACCAACCAACTGGAGATCTACATTGTCTCCCATATAAAGCCTCATATGGAGCCATCCGAATGCTCGACTGATAACTGTTGTTATATGCAAACTCCGCGAGCGGTAGAAACTTATCCCATGAACCACCAAAATCAATGACACAAGCGCGCAACATGTCCTCCAATATCTGAATAATGCGCTCGGACTATCCGTCCGTCTAAGGTTGAAAAGTTATGCTCAACTCAACTTGAGTACCCAACTCTCTCTGCACAGCCCTTCAAAACTGCAAAGTAAACATAGTACCTCTATCTGAAATGATGGAAACTGGGACACCATGCAAGAGAACAATCTCTCGGATATAAATCTCTGCCAACCGCTCTGAAGAATAAGTAGTACACATAGGAATTAAGTGCACAGACTTGGTCAGCCGATCCACAATCACCCAAATAACATCGAACTTCTTCAAATTCCATGGGAGTTTAACTACAAAATCCATGGTGATCCGCTTCCACTTCCACTCTGGAATATCTTACCGCTGAAGTAAGCCACCCGGTCTCTGATGCTCATATTTCACCTGCTGACAATTAAGACACCGAGCTACAAATCCCACAATGTCCTTCTTCATTCTCCTCTATCAATAATGTTATCTCAAATCCTGATACATCTTCACGACACCTGGATGGATGGAATACTGTGAGCTATGGGCCTCTCCTAGAATCAACTCCCGAAGCCCATCTACATTAGGTAGACATATTCGACCCTTCATCCTCAATACCCCATCATTATCAATAGTCACATATCTTGCATCGTCGTGCTGAACTCTATCCTTGAGGACAAGCAAATGAGGATCATCATACTGGCGCTCTCTGATGCGATCAAACAAGGAAGTCCGAGAAACCACACAAGCTAATACCCGACTAGGCTCCAAAATATCCAACCTCACAAACCGATTGGCTAAGGCCTGAACATCAACTGCACGAGGTCTCTCCCCAATAGGAATATATGCCAAACTACCCATACTCACTGCCTTCCTACTCAAGGCATCGACCACTACATTAGCCTTTCCCATATGATACAAGATGGTGATATCATAATCCTTTAGCAACTCCAGCCATCTCCATTGCCTCAAGTTGAGATCCTTCTGCTTGAACAAGTGCTAGAGGCTACGATGATCAGTAAACACCTAACAAGACACACCATAGATATAATGCCTCAAAATCTTCAATGCATAAATGGTGGCAGCTAACTCCAAATCATGAACATGGTAGTTCTTCTCATGGGGCTTCAACTGACGAGAAGCATAAGCAATCACTCTACCCTCCTGCATCAACACACACCCAATACCAACTCTCGAAGCATCACAATACACAGTATATGAACCTGAAGTTGATGGCAAAACTAACACTGGAGTTGTGGTCAAGACAGTCTTGAGCTTCTGAAAGCTCGCCTCACACTCATCCGTCCACCTGAATGGAGCACCCTTTTGAGTCAATTTGGTCAAGGGTGATGCAATAGATGAAAATCCCTAAATGAACCGACGGTAATAACCCGCCAAACCAAGAAAGCTGCAAATCTCTATGGCTGAGGACGGTCTGGGCCAACTATGAACCGCCTCTATCCTCTTTGGATCAACCTGAATACCCTCACTGGACACCACGTGCCCCAAGAAAGCCACTAAACTGAGCCAAAACTCACTTTTGGAGAACTTTGCATTAAGCTTCTCCTCCCTCAATAACTGCAACACAACTCTCAAATGCTCCGCGTGCTCCTCCCGACTATACGAGTACACCAGAATATCATCAATGAATACAATAATGAACGAGTCGAGATAAGGCCAAAACACGTTGTTCATCAAATGCATGAACATTGCTGGGGCATTGGTCAGCCCAAAAGACATCACAAGGAACTCATAATGACCATATAGGGTCCTGAAGGCTGTCTTAAGAATATCCGAGTCCCTGATCTTCAACTGGTGATACCTTAACCGAAGATCAATCTTGGAAAACACTCTCGCATCTCTGAAGCTGGTCAAATAAATCATCAATACGAAGCAAAAGATACTTGTTCTTGATTGTAACTTTGTTCAACTGCTTGCAATCAATGCGCATCCTCATCATGCCATCCTTCTTCCTCATCGTTCATCCCAAGGTGACACACTAGGCCGAATAAACCCCTTATCAAGGAGTTCCTGAAGCTGCTCTTTCAACTCCGTCGGTGCCATACGATATGATGGAATAGAAATAGGCAGAGTGCCCAGCACCAAATCAATACCAAAGTCAATATCCCTATTCGGTGGCATGCCCGATAGGTCTGCAGAGAACACATCAGAAAAATCCCTCACTACCGGAACATAATCAATACTAGGAGTCTCTGCACTAACATCTCTCACAAAAGCTAAGTATGAGAGACAACCTTTCCCAACAATCCGTTGGGCCTTCAGAAATGAAATCACCCTACTGGGATAAAATCAATCGAACCTCGCCACTCAATCCGTGGCACACCCGGCATAGCCAACGTCACTATTTTTGCATGGCAGTCCACAATAACACGACACAGCAATAACCAATCCATGCCCAATATCACATCAAAGTCCAACATACAAAGCAACAAAAGGTCCACTCGGGTCTCTAAATCCCCAGTAGTCACCACACACGACCGATATACGCGATCCACAATAATAGTATTGCCTACCAGAGTAGAAACACGAACAGATAAAACATGAGACTCACGGGTCGTATCCAAATAACGAGCAAAATATAATGGCACATATGAAAATGTGGAATCAGGATCAAATAACACAGAGGCATCTCTGTGGCAAACTGAAACAATACCTGTAATCACGACATCTGAAGCAATAGAATCTTGTCTAGCTGGGAGTGCATAGAAATGGGCCTGACCACCACCGCATCGACCTCCCCCTCTAGGGTGACCCTTAACTGACTGACCCCCACCCTTAGTTGCCTGGGCGGGTGGTGAAGTAACTGGAGCTGAAGTTGAGGGCTGACTCCTCTGCTGAGTGATCGCTGCCAACTCCACACTACTAAAAAGTAGGAAGAGAGGGTCGCAATAGCTTTTATCCGATATGAGGGTTGGGATCGATTTCCACAGGGAGCTAGGAATGGAGTCGAGTATTTATCTAGACTAGAGTTGTGTAATTGTTCCAAATGTCACTTCCAAACATCTTTTGAATTTTCTTTGACAAACTAATATTATCAATTACTAATTAGAACTAAATTATGCTAATGAGAAAATTGCTAGAGTTGTATCTAATGGGTAGAAAGGCACTAGGGTAGTGACTTTCACCTAGGTGGCTAATTGACGGGTAAATGCTTCTAAGGTTCGATTGACATGATTGGGGAAATATGCTATAACCGTTGCACAATTTTACCCACTCTCACACCTCTCGGTAGAGAGAGTGATTTTGCCCAATTGACTCTCTCGAGACCAAATGGGTAGGCAAATTAGCTCAAGCAACTAGGGTTCAAGTTGGGTAATTACTCTCTCGAGGTTTAACCCTTTAATTGGGACTATCAATTCTCTTGAGTCCATCCCAATTCCTTGTTGGGTCAATTTTGGAGACTTAGGCTCTCTTTCTCAAGAAGAGCCAAGTCAACTTAGCACAAACCAGTGTTTGCAACCACCAATTCATAGATTAAACCATAAAATTGACCCAAATAACAAACACTCATAGTCAATCTAACAATAGATGGCAACACCCATCAATTACCCACACTAGGGTTGAGTCACAACCCTAGCTAATGGGTTTAGCTACTCATGCTTGAAGGAGAAAATAGAGAAATAGATGAAGAACAAGGCATATTAATTAAATGCTAAATTAAAATACAAGAATCTATCGTTAATTTGAAGCTAAGATGCCAAAAATGGCTACAGATGAGGTTCCCACGAGCGTAGCTCAGTTCTAGATATATTTGATCACCTAAAAAATGGTAAAATATTCTATTTATACTAGGCTGGAAAAACTGGACAAAAATACCCCTGCGGGGTCATTGCGGGCCGCATAAAATGGACTGCAGCCGCACTAGGCTCTTGGACTTCAATTCTGGGCTCTCTGAACTTGGGTTCCGCGGACCACGTAGAATGCACCGCGGCCGTGGAGGCAGTTGGCGCGGTCCGCACAATCATGACCGCGGACCGCATGGCTTGAACTTTGGCATTTTCCATCTCTCTGAATCTCTCTTCCGCAGACCGCACAAAAAGGTAGTGTGGCTGTAGAATCTTCACCGCAGACCGTGCAACATGTACTGCGACCGCGTTGCCTGAAGCCTGGTTTTTCCATCTCTCTGAATCACCTAGTGCGGCCGCATTCAACTTTGTGCGGTCCGCACTAGGCTTGTTTGCCCTCAGGTTACTTTGTCTTTGATACTTGAGCAAGTTTCACTCCTTTTGAGTCGATCTTTGACATTTCGTCACTTTGTCGATCAAACCTGCAATCAAGCACAACTTATAAGCCTTTTGGGACTATTTTGTAACAATTTATAATCAAAGCATAGGCAAGAAGGAGCATGAAACTCGTTAAAATCCCTACTTATCATCTCCCACAAACTTAAGCCTTTGCTTGTCCTCAAGCAAACAAAATAAGACCCACCCCTTACGGAAAAATCCAAGTATTTCCAACTATCCTAAAGTAACCTCAACAAGCATCAATTGGGACTAACAATTGCCCTCAATACGAATGAATCATTAACAATATTTAAACTTTGAAAAACTATGGATCAAGTGTGACACAAGAGCATCAAGAGTTGACTCATTACATCAAAGAACTCTCTCAATTACTTTGGTCATTGTGGAACCCAAACTCACACATCCTCAACTCTCCCTAAGCAAACCTCACCTTTTAGAGTATTAGCACACAAACCGAGGTTAATGGGAATTCACTCATCTCTCTCAAGTAAAGGCCACAAGTCCAGCTCTAAGTACCATATGCTTGCCCCTCATGTAAGTATCCACTAATGTAAACATCATTCAACTCAAGATCATATAGGGCTTTTGAGGAGTCAATGTGAAGGCTTTTGTTTCAGGGTAGGAAACGTTTTTGGTCTAAATGGGTTCCATCTTCCCTTAAGCACTTCTTTTGATTCATTTGGCACAATTATCTTGACTCTTTGAGTATCTCACTTCTTTTTAAGGGGTTAGAGAGACATAATGTCACTCTTTCTTATGCACTTCAAAGCGTTTATCCTTTTTCAACTTTTTCCACACCTTTTTCTCTTTTGCTTTTCTTGAATCCCTTTTTATTCTTTTTCACATTGGGCTTTCTTTTTGTCTTCTTTTCTTTTCTTTTCTTTTTCATTGCCTTCCTTTTTTTTGTACCTTTTACCACTTTGTTCCCTTTCTCGTCTCTCCCTCAAACTTAGACTTTTGCCATTGCTCAAGGAAAGACCGGGTGCCAAGAGAGGGTATATTTTAGAACGGGTATATGCTTATAATATTGGTTCTTGATAGAAAAAGGCTTTAGGCTTAAAAGGGGTTAACTAGGGATTATATCATTGGTGGGATATGGAATTGTTCAACTATCATTTGGATCAAGGAGAGCCTATAATCACTTTTCAAGCCAAATTTCACTCAAGATTTCGCCTCAACAGACATTCAGGGCAATTTCTAGACCATTGGCTCGGGACTTGGACTCACAATTCGATTTCTCACCACACAAACTCAAGGATTGCTAAAGACATAGAGTCGGGGGCCCACAACAACCTTAGATATGATTGAGCACACAATAGTCCCGAAAGACCACATGATGATTGTTGGGTCAACACAAGAGTCTCAAGGTCACGACTTTCACCATCCTAAACACAACAACTTATCTTTGATCATGGGATCAAAGGCAAATGTGTTAGGCCCAAGTGAAGCTTTGCTTGAGGTACCCTTAACTACAAGCTACCAAAAATAAAAACAAAAACGGACTCAAACCCTTAAGAAGGTTGTCACGCCATCCATCATCGGGAAGAGCCACCCGATTCACACAATACTCCACCTTTGGAAAGAATCGTGGCATTAAGAAAACCAAAGGCTTATTGAAAGCGCCAAAAATGAAACAAAAAGCTACGAGCTAATCTAAGAAGCTAAAAACGAATTTTTTTTTACAAAAATAGAAAATAGAATGAATATATACAATAGGGGATTTGAATATACAATGGGGGATGAATATGTACAATAATGTAACTTTATATACAGACCAAAGGGAAGATAAAAAATGCAATAAAAGTAGCTAAATGTAAAGTTATATACAGACCAATAGAAAAATTAAAAAGACATAAAATGTAACAATATATACAGTCATCCAAAAATATAGGGCGCACCCCCTCAAATAAAAGTTGGCATTGTCCCAAATGCCAACTAAACAAATAAGCATAAAAACGTATAAGGAAAGGATATGGGAACTTCCTAAGCCATGTCCGTCTGCATGGGATCATCAATGGTCCCCGGGTCCTCTGTATGAGCGGGAACCTCAGATTGGTTCCTGGTCTCCTGCTGCTCAGCTGCTGGGACTAGGGCCTGGACCTAGATGGGTTGAATATCAGGAACATCCTGTGGCTGACTAGAGGAAGCCTCCGGTGGGTCCGCCAACTGGATGATCGCCTCATCTGCACTCGGGAGCTTCCTCTTCTTATTTGGAAGCCTCTGTGTCTACTCCTACTGTGGCTCTGCTGCTGGAGCTGGATCCTCAAATAGAAAATCTAAAGGCAGCTGGTCGGCCTTCAGTTTGTCTACATCCGCTCTAAGCTTCTTCACAGACTTCTTGGAAGCCCGTGTTTTGTGCAGCTTCTTGTGCTCCCTAGCAAGCTCCTTCAGGGCCTTGCCATGTGAATCCACTGCCTAAGCCAAGGCAGCCTGAGAATCAAGGATCTTCTGCTAGTTGGCAAGAATCTCCTTAAGTGAATCCAAGATAGTTTGGAGCACCTGCACTGGCTGTGGTGCCGACTGAGCCGCAATGGTGGAGGTCAATGTAGACAACTTGGACGAAGCAGTTGCCATCTAGTTGTTCAAGCTATGAAGTGTTTGGCTCAGCTGGTGGGCAGTGATAGGATAGGCACGGAAAGATGGAATCCCCGGGCTAGCTGAAGTAGAAGGACCAGCAGTAGTGGAAGGTTTAGGAGGCATGTCAGCAACTGTGGAGGCAGGCTCAGTGGAGGGCTCTACCGCAACCGGCTCTTCAAACTGGCCAGTTGGGGCAGAAGCAAGCAGCTTGTAATTCTTGTCCTTAGGGTAGTCTGACCCCTTCAAACTATACCACGAAAACGGAGCCACATGTTTGACCTTGATGTCAAAAGGTCTCTTCTCCACCTTCAGGTCCCGGAAATACATAGTGAGGGTGTTGGGAAAAAGGTAGTTTCGGTCATGCTCAACCCTCACTGTAGAAATGACGCGGGACATCACATTGCCTACGTTGATAGGGTATACCGCCATAATAAATGCAACAAGAACAGCCCGGGCAAGTGGAATAGTCTGATCATGGGTAGTGGGGTCTAGCCTACTGCACACAAAAGTCAACCACCCCCGAGCCTCAAAGTTAAGGGTCCTCCGAAGGATTTTGGCCCCTGCTGTCAACCACTCTGGAATAGCACCCAGGATTGCCAGGTATGAAGCTAACCACAGACGAACCTCCTCGCCCATTGCCAACTTTTCATTATAAAAGGACTCATCTTCTTCATTGAAGCCTAGGTATTCATTCAGCGCCTTCCCAGTAAATACCATATTTTTGTTTCGCACCTTGGTCACTTTGGTGCCCTTCAATATGTGGACCACATTGCGATAAAAATCCTTGACCATGTGCTCATTCGCCTTCACACAATCATCTTTAAAGTTCTCCCAACCCACTCGAGCTCGAAACTGTCTATGCACATTGGGGTGTAATGGGTGGAAGGTCTCTCTCAATGAATCTCCTCTCCAGAATCAACTTCCGTGACGGCCACCATTCCCTAAACTTGTGGAACGCCACCTGGCTGACGAATCTATCTTCCCAAACAGTGGGATTTCTAGTCCAGTCAACACCCCAACCTGAGGCATACCACCCTCAGGTACCTCCTCATCTCCCTCATCACCTCTAGTACCCTCTCCAGATATTGAATCTGTGGGAGAGGTAGAGTATTCTTCCCCACTACCTGCTGTTGAGCCCTCAAATGACCCAGAAGAAATGTTGACTGACGGTTGGACATCGGGGGAAGAGGGAGGAGATATTGAATCTGTGGGAGAGGTAGAGTATTCTCCCGGGAGGGCTCGTACTCACTCCCCAAGTTGTCAATGGCTCTGTCAGCTTCTTTGATTGCTTTCCTTATGTTCTTTATGTTTTTTCTAGCCTGTGGAGTGAGTTTTACCAACCTTTGCTTCCCTTCCCGGGAGGAATCACCTCGGTCGGGTTGTTTCGAGCATTTGCCTCTTTGTTTGACCATTGTCTGCAAGCACAAACATCTATTTTTGTTAGTATCAGCACAGACAGTGAAACATATGTGGAAAATGAATTACAACACATAAGCCACAAGTTGAAACAAATGTTGCAGAAATAGTGCAACGCGGGCCGCACAAAAAGGAGTGTGGCCACACTGGGGGAACCGTGGACCGCATAAAAGCAATTGCGGTCCGCGTTGGGGCAGGGTCTAGAAAACCACTTCTCTGAATCTCTCCACCGCGGCCCGCACAAAGTGGTATCGCGGCCGCGATGGGCCAGCGCGGACCACGCAAAGTGGTATCACGACCGTGCTAGGCAAGAGGTCAATTTCCTGAAAAATCCTTATCGCGGTCCGCACAAAGTGTTACTGCGGACCGCATCACAGCACCGTGGACCGCACAAAGATGACCGCGGTCCGCGAAGGGTGCCAAGTTAAGGCACTGAGTTAGGGTTCTCAAATCTTGCAATTAGTTCAAGTTTTTGCCTAATTAATGTCCCTACTCAATTACCCATTTCATTACACTCACAAAGCACACAAATATTAACAATTAAACTAAACTAACCTAGAAATTTAAGAATTACAGGAAGAAGAAGAAGAAGGTACAGGTGAATGAACATGAAAATAACATGAAATTATAAAATTAAACAAAGAAAAAGGAATGAAATGTTACCAAATGTGACGATGGAATGTAAGTAATCAATCTAATCAAGGATTTATGTGCAAAGAGATGATGAACACTAGATTTTAGGTCTCCGAGAGTCAATTTTTCGAAAAGGGTAACCGGTGACCCCTGTGGTCTATTTATATAAAAAGAAGTGAGACCCAGTCTTACATACTAGTGTGGCCACACAAAACAGACCGCGGACTGCGCTGGGTTTGTTCAGAAGAAGTCTGAGAAGGCAATCCTCCACGGTCCGCACAAAACAGACCGCGGCCGCGGAGGTCCACCGCGGTCCGCACTAAATGGAATGCGGCCGCGGTGGCAAACTTCAGAGAGTACCTCACTTGGCCTTCACCAGTGTAGACCGTACAAAGTGCAATGCGGCCGCACTGGCAACTTCAGAAACTGTTCAATTTTTCCAAAATGTTTTGCACTATATCAACACAATCCCTACAACATCTCATAACCAATTAGCTCAAAAATCAATCCTACACTACAAAGAAAATCAAAGAAAACAAGAAGAAAAAGACATGGGTTGCCTCCCAAGAAGCGCTTGGTTTAATGTCGTGGCATGATGCATGTTACCATCACATCACTTTAGATGAAGAAGTGCCACCACGTGGCTGTCATTAAATTTTCCAAGATAATGCTTGACTCGGTGCCCATTAACTCTGAAAACTTCACCATTTTTGTTCTTTAGATCAAGAGCACCAAATGGGGTCACGAACACAACTTCAAATGGCCCACTCCACTTTGACTTGAGCTTACCAGGAAATAGAGGTAATCGGGAATTGAACAAAAGAACCATATCTACAACCTTGGACTCCTTACCCCAAGCATATTTATCGTGAATGTACTTTATTTTGTCCTTATACAAGGATGAACTTGAGTAGGTCATGGAATCTGAACTCATCAAGCTCATTGAGTTGTTCAACACGAAGATTTGTAGCAACATCCCATTCCAAATTCAACTTCCTCAAAGCCCACATGGCCTTGTGCTCTAACTCAACCGGAAGATGACAAGCTTTTCCAAATACCAACCGATACAGAGAAATCTCAACTGGAGTTTTGTAAGCCATCCGATAAGCCCATAGAGCGTCATCCAACTTCTTCGACCAATTAGTCCTATTTGCATTGACCTTCTTTGACAAGATACTTTTAATTTCTCTATTGGAGACTTCCACTTGACCACTAGCTTGAGGATGATAAGGGGTCGAAACCTTATGATTGACACCATACTTGGAAAGTAATGTGTCGAAAGCTTTATGGAAAACGTGAGTCCCCCATCACTAATAATCGCACGAGGAGTGCCAAACCTTGTGAAGATGCTCTTTTTAAGAAATGCCGCAACACTCTGAGCTTCATTGTTAGGCAAAGCCATGACTTCAACCCATTTCGAGACATAATCAACCGCCACGAGAATGTAAGTGTTCCCATAAGAGCTAACAAATGGATCCATGAAATCGATGCCCCAAACATCAAAGATATCCACTTCTAGAATCTTATTGAGAGGCATCTCATCCCTTTTTGAAATTCCGCCCGCTCTTTGGCATTCGTCACATCTCTTGACAAAATCGCCCGCATCTTTGAACAAGGTCGGCCAATAGAATGCACAACTAAAAACTTTCGAGGCGGTCCTCACCCCACCATGATGGCCACCATAGAGTGAAGAATGGCAAGCCTCTAAGATACTCAATTGTTCTTCCTCTGGGACACATCTACGAATCACACCATCCGTGCAGATCTTGAACATGTATGGATCATCCCAATAGAAATCCAAACTATCCCGCTTGAGTTTCTTCCTTTGGTTAGAAGAGAGCTCATATGGGATTATTTCGGTCACAAGGTAATTGGCAACATCGGCAAACCATGGCATATCCTTCATTGACACCGCAAGGAGTTGTTCGTCGGGAAATGAATTATTGATCTCAAGGCCATCACAAGGCCTCCCCTCCTCCTCCAAACGGGACAAGTGGTCCGCCACTTGATTCTCACTACCTTTTCGGTCCACAATTTTTAGATCAAACTCTTGGAGTAGTAGCACCCATCTCATCAATCTTGCCTTAGAGTCTTTCTTTGTCATCAAGTACCTAAGGGCGGCATGATCGGTGTGCACTATAACTTTGGCCCCCATAAGACAAGGTTGAAACTTTTCCATAGCAAACACAATAGCCAACAACTCTTTCTCGGTGACTGCATAGTTCCTTTGAGCCTCATTCATGGTCTTGCTTACATAGTACACCGGATGAAACATCTTGTTGATCCTTTGGCCCAAAACAGCCCCAACCGCAACGTCACTAGCATCGCACATAAGCTCGAAAGGCAAGCTCCAATTTGGTGCGGTAATGATGGGGGTAGAAGTCAACTTGAGCTTGAGAAGCTCGAATGCTTGCATACAACTCTCATCGAACAAAAACTTTGCATCTTTCTCTAGCAACTTTCACAAAGGGTGTACCACTTTAGAAAAATCCTTTATGAACCTCCGATAAAAACCTGCGTGCCCAAGGAAACTCCTCACCCCTTTGACAGAAGTAGGGGAGGAAGCCTCGAAATCACTTCTATCTTGGCTTTATCCACTTCAATTCCTCGCTTCGAGATTTTGTGACCCAACACTATACCCTCTTCTACCATGAGATGACACTTTTCCCAATTGAGAACAAGGTTGGTGTCTTCACACCGGGCCAATACTCTATCCAAATTTTTCAAACACTCATCAAAAGAATCCCCAACCACGCTGAAATCATCCATGAAAATCTCCAAGATATCTTCCACCATGTCGGTGAAAATAGCCATCATGCAACGTTGGAAGGTCGCCGGGGCATTACACAATCCGAACGACATTCGAGAGAAAGCGAATGTGCTATAAGGACATGTAAAAGTTGTCTTCTCTTGGTCCTCCAGGTCAATTAAAATTTGATTGTACCCGAGTAACCATCCGAAAAGCAATAGAAAGCACGCCCCACAAGACGATCTAGCATTTGGTCATGGAATGACAATGGGAAATAATCTTTTCGGGTCACCTTGTTTAGCTTCTAGTAATCCATACATACTCTCCACTTGGTGACCGTGCGAGTAGGAATGAGTTCATTGTTGTCATTGGTCACCACAGTCATACCACCCTTTTTCGTCATACATTGCACCAGAGAAGTCCAAGAATTGTCAGAAATAAGATAAACCACATCGGCGCCTAACCACTTGATAACCTCTTTCTTCACCACTTCTTGCATCGCCTTATTTAATCTTCTTTGATGCTACAAGGAAGGCTTTGCACCCTCCTCCAAGATTATTTTGTGCATGCAAAATGTGGGGCTTATTCCCCGAATGTCATCCAGAGTCCATCCAATTGCCCTTTTTCGCTTTTGAAGCACCGCCAAAGTGGCCTCAACCTGCATGTTAGTAAGGCAAGTAGAAAGAATAACTGGTAAAGTAGAATTTGAGCCTAAGAATTCATACTTGAGGTGTGGAGGAAGTGATTTCAACTCCAACACCGGCGGCTCCTTAATTGATGGCTTTATTGGTGGAGTTTTCCGATTTTTAAGATACAAAGATAATTTCCTCGGCTCATAAGAACAAGAGCCCATCCCATGTAGGGCATTCACGCACTCCACTCTACTAGCATCATCATTGGCATCCATGTTTAAGAGCACTGCTTCAAGAGATCTTCCACGTTGATCATAGCACTGGTATCATCCACAATCACAGTTGTGACAAGGTCTACATATGAGCACACCTGGGTGCTATTGGGTTGCTTCATAGATTTGCAAACGTGGAAAATGACCTTTTTATCTCCCACTCGGAAAGTGAGCTCACCTGCTTCAACATCAACCAATGTCTTCCCCGTTGCAAGGAAAGGTCTGCCCAAGATAAGATGAACCTCATAGTCCACTTCACAATCCAAAATCACAAAGTCGGCGGACAATATGAATTTGTCCACCCGGAAAAGCACATCATCAATAATGCCCAAAGGTCGCTTCATCGATCGATCCACCATTTGAAGTCTCATTGAAGTTGGCCTAGGTTGCCCGATACCCAAAGTTTTGAAAACTGAGTAGGGCATCAAATTGATACTAGCTCCCAAGTCACAAAGAGCTTTGGCAAAATCCGCACTCCCAATGGTGCAAGGAATAGTGAAAGCACCGGGATCTTCAAGTTTCGGGGCCATTTAATGCACTATAACACTAACTTGGTGAGTCATCTTTATAGTTTCACAGTCCATAGAACGCTTCTTGTAACCAAGTCTTTCATGAATTTTGCATAACCCGGCATTTGTTCAAGTGCCTCCACTAGAGGCACATTAATAGATAAGCTCTTCATCATGTCAATGAACTTTTTAAACTGATTATCATTCTTCTACTTCGCGAGCCTCTAAGGATAAGGTGGAGGTGGCCTTGACAAAAGAGCCTTGGCTTTTGGCACAACCGGCTTGGGCATGTCAATCACGTGTTCCCTAGACGGGTTCACAACATCTTGGGTCTCTACCTCAACCTTATCAATATCAATCCTCACATCATTGTTCACATTATCTTCAACAACATCTTCAACAATCAAAGGTACATCATCATCCCGCAACTCAACATCTTCATCCACAACTTACTTTTGCTTTGAGGCATTCACATCACTGCCTCTCCCACTTCTTGTTGTAACCGCCATCACATGATTGTTATTTCCGCCCTTCGGGTTCACTATCGTATCACTTGGTAGAGCACCCTTCGGTCAAGTATTCAATAACTGAGAGATTTGGCCTAATTGCACCTCCAAGTTTCGGATAGAGGTGTTATGAGAAACTAACTGTGCATCCAAATCCGCATTCCTCTTCATCATCTGCTCGAACATCATTTCAGTTCTACGCATATCATTACCAGAAGAACTAGGACCTTGAGAAGGGAAAAGAGGTGGATTGTTCGGTTGTTGGTACATTGGGGGCCTTTGAAAGCCTTGCCCCCGGATGCCTTGGTTTCCATTGTTGTTCCACCCGCCTTGATTATTGTTGTTGCCCCAGTTGTTGTTATTTCCATTCCAATTGCCTTGGTTGTTATTTTGATTACCCTAATTGTTGTTTTGGTTGTTGTTGTTAAAATTACCACCACCTTGTTGTTGCTTGCCCCAATTTCCTTGGGGTTGCTATTGTTGGTTTGAAGAGTTGCCTCTATTGCCTTGATAGTTGTTGACATATTGTACCTCCTCACTTTGGTCATCATAACCATCATTTTGACACCCATCATATTCATCAACAAATTGCTCAGAATTTCCTTGATTTTGTGGCCTCCTTTGCCTTCTCTTGTTGACAAGCATACTAACACCCTCCATGGCATTCACTTGGCGAGGATTTTGAACTTGTTTCAAATGCGCCTTAGCCAATTGGTTCATAGTAGTTGTAAGCTCAGCTATCACTTGCCCGTGATCATGTAATTCCTTGTGCAAATGGATAATCGTAGGGTCACCTTGAGGCACATATGCTCTACTCTGCCTGAGAAGTGTCCGCCATTTCATCAAGTACATCATATGCCTCCTCGTAAGAAAGCTTCATAAAATTGCCCCCCGCAAATTGGTTAACAATGCATTGATTTGTAGTATTTATGCCCCGATAGAAGTTTTGTTGGATCATGGCCTCGGTCATATCATTATTTGGCATTCCTTCACCATCGTTCTATAACACTCCCAAATCTCATGCAAAGGTTCCGTTGGCTCTTGCTTGAAGGCTAATATTTCATCTCGAAGTGCCGCCATATGACTAGGAGAGAAGAATTTGTCAATAAACTTATCCGCCAACTCATCCCAAGTTGTGATGGAATGGTTGGGGAGTCTCTCTAGCCAATCCAATGCCTTTCCCCGAAGTGAGAACAGGAAAAGTCTCAATCTCAACGCATCCTCAAATACATTTGTCTGTTTGCTCCCAACCTCACCACTCAATCTGTGACACACCCGGCATAGCCAACATCACTATCTTAGCATGACAGTCCAAGATAGCATGACACGGAGATAACCACCCAATGCCCAATATCACATCAAAGTCCACCATACAAAGCAACAAAAGGTCTACTCGGGTCTCCAGACCCCTAATAGTTACCGCACACGATCGATATACACGATCCACAACAATAGTATTGCCCACTGGAGTAGATACATGAATAGATGAAACAAGAGACTCACGGGGCGTATCCAAATAACGAGCAAAATATGATGACACGTATGAAAAAGTGGAACCAGGATCAAATAACATAAAGGCATCTCTGTGGCAAACTGATACAATACCTATAATCACGACATCTGAAACAATAGCATCTGGTCTAGCTAGGAGTGCGTAGAAACAGGCCTGACCACCACCGGATCGACCTCCCCCTCTAGGGCGACCCCTAGCTGACTGACCCCCAACCCTAGCTGCCTGGGCAAGTGGTGAAGTAACTGTTGCTGAAGTCGAGGGCTGACTCCTCTACTGAGCTGGACCCCCAAGAAGACGAAGACAATGCCTCCTTATATTCCCAAACTCTCCACACTCATAACAACTCCCTGGTGCAGGAGATGGGGACTAAAGGAAACCCCTAGAAGTAGGATGACTGGCAAAAGAACCTGGTACGGAAGAGCCCTGAACTGATGGAGCACGGGATGAACTCTGGGCTGGAAAGGCACTAAGTGATGAATGGCCCTGATGACATATGTGAGAACCATGGACCGATGATTCCCCATGATGAACTGGGTAAGCCGACTAGGCATGTCTGAATGGGCGACCTCTGCCGTACTGAAATTGGCCTCTAGAAGGAGCGCCACCAAAACTACCAGATCCTAGAGACCTCTTGGCCTCCCTCTCATCTCACTCATTGCGACGAACTGACTCAATCTCTCAAGCAATATCAACAACCTGCTCAAAAGTAGCACCTGACACCCTCTCTCTGGTCATGAGAATCCGACGCTGATATGTGAGGTCATCCACAAACCTCTTGATCCTCTCTTTATACTTAGGAACCAACCAAACAACATGACAAGCTAACTCTAAAAATCTCATCTCGTACTGCATCACAATCATATCATCCTGACGCAACTGCTCGAACTGCATGCGCAACTCCTCTCTACCAGACTGTGGCACATACTTCTCCAAAAAGAGAGCGAAGAACTACTGCCAGGTAAGGGGCAATGCATAACTAGGCCTATGCCTTGCTTAAGCATCCCACCAAGTAAAGTTAGCTCCTAAAAATTGGAAGGAAGTGAATGAGACCCCACTGGTCTCCAAAATACCCGTGGTCCGAAGCATCCTCTAACACTTGTCTAAGAAACCCCTGGCATCCTCGCCCTCTGCACTACTAAAAGTTGGAGGCTGAAGTCCACCAAACTTCTCCAATCGACACTGCTCATTTTCAGGCATAACAGGTACCACAAAATCCTGAGCTAATGTAACCGATTAGGCTGGAGGTGCCCCTGGTGTTTGAAATCCCTGCACAACCTGCTCAGGTGTGCGCGTGGCGGGAGTTTGAGTGCCTTCCCCGGCCTGAGAAGTAGTTGTGGCTATATTAACTAGGACCGCCTGAGCCAAGCCAGTACAAAATGAGAGAATCTGGGTCAGGGCCTCCTAAAGGCCTAAAATCACAATTGGCACAGCCGGTGCCTGAGCTGGTACTGCTAGAGTGTGATGACCCAAAAGGTTATCACTCGTTTTGAAAGTAAATTCTGTGTTTTGAGGCCTTAAAACTCTTTTTTATCTCACCTCAATTTGCGTGCACAGTACGAGCGCATTTTCAGAAAGCTTTTGTGTGAAATCTAAGTAAAATAAGGAAATTGGCCTTTAAAATTGATTAAAGTTGACTTTGGTCAACATTCTTAGTAAACGGACCCGGACCTGTAATCCGACGGTCTTGTTGGTCCGTAGTAAAATATGGGACTTGGGCGTATGTCCGGAATCAAATTTCAATGTCCCAAGCCCGAGAAAAGAATTTTTAAAGAAAATTGTTCGCTAAAAATATAAAGGCTTTTAGAAGTGAATTGATGTAATTTATTGATGGTATCGGGCACGTATCTTGGTTCCGGAGTCCGGTACAAGTTTAAAATAATAATTAAATTGAATATATGAAATTTGATAAAGAGCGGATTTGATTTGGTAAAAAATGGACCTATAGTTGAGAAAATAGAAATTTCAATGTTCTTGAGTGATTTCATGAATTTGAGGTTTAATTCATAGTTGTTGATGTTATTTTGATGATTTGATAGCACGAACAAGTCTATATGATGTTTTTGGACTTGTGTGCATGTTTAGTTTGGAGCCCCAGGGGCTCGGGTGAGTTTTGGATAGGCCACAAAGTGAAATTGGACTTAGGAAAGATTGCTGGTATCTCGTATTTTTGCCCAGGCCTCTGATCTCGCAATTGCGAGACACAAGCTTCACAATTGCGAAGTTCTCAGGCTTGGTAATTGCAACCCAGGCGTCGCAAATGCGAACCAAGCCTGTGCAGGCCATGCTCGCAAATGCGACATTTTGATCACAAATGCGAACGGGGCAGGGTCGCAAATGCAAAGCAGACAGGTTTCCAAAGGGGTTTGCAATTGCGAACCCTGGTCGCAATTGCGACATCTGAGACCTGCAAAATGAAATTTTAACGGGATTTTCCCCATTTTTCCAAACTCTTTCAAACCCTAAAACATCTT
Organism: Nicotiana sylvestris; assembly: GCF_000393655.2. Taxonomy (NCBI): domain Eukaryota; kingdom Viridiplantae; phylum Streptophyta; class Magnoliopsida; order Solanales; family Solanaceae; genus Nicotiana; species Nicotiana sylvestris. The sequence goes on along the minus strand of NC_091057.1, from coordinate 92,300,342 downwards.
GGGTGATTTTTCAAAGGCACCAACTCTTCCAAATCATTAGTAAGTCATTTGTAACTCATTTCTTTCAATCTAATCCATCTTTTTACATGATTTCAATTCAAAATCAAGGGTTATCATGGGAAAATTGGGTGTTTTTGGGTAGAACTTAGGATTTTTAAATTTTGGGGATTTGGACCTCAATTTGAGGTCCGATTTCAAAATAAATTATATATTTGAGTTTGTAGGTGAATGGGTGATAGGGTTTTGGTTCGAACCTCGGGTTTTGACCAAGCGGACCCGGGGTCGATTTTTAACTTTTTGGGAAAATCATTTGAAAACCTATTTTCATGCATTAGAATTGGTTTATTTAGCATTTATTAATGTTATTAAGTAAATTGTGACTAGATACAAGCGAGTTGGTGGTGGAATCAAGAGGTAAAGCGGTAGTTAAGGCTTGATTGTGTTCATGGCATTGAGGTAAGTGTTTGGTTTAATCTTAGCTTGAGGGAATAGGAGTTGTGGTCTTATTTGCTATGTGTTAATTGTTAAGTACGACGTATAGGTGTGGTGACGAGTATCTATACGTCGGTGTCAAGCATGCCTGTAAGTCTTATACTATGATTGTTGTGACTTCGTTATGTATTGTCCATGCTTAATATGATGATTTCTAATGTTGAATAAGGCTCATGGAACTATTCTTGGTAATTGAACATTGTACAGCATTGGCTCAAGTTGAGAATTGAGTTGTGAAGTAATTGTGGAAAAGAGAAGAGGTTTATGATATTATTTCCCTTGCCGAGATGTTATTGCTTATGATATTATTTCCCTTGCCGGGATGTTATTGCTTATGATATTGTTTCCCTTGCCAGGATATTATTGTTATACTATAGTTCCCTTGTCGGAATTCTATTGTGATTTTATTGATTCCCTTTCCCGACTTGCTTTGTGATTGTTGCTTGAGTAAGGAAGAGTGTAAAAGCATGAAGGGTGATGACGTGCGTGATATTTGTAAGTGAGTGTTAATGCACGAAGGGTGATTCCGTGCCATGATTATGTGAGGTAAAAGCACGAAGGGTGATGCCGTGCCAAATATATTGATTCTTATGATGAGAACAAGAGTAAAAGTATGAAGGGTGATGTCATGCACTTGTTATTTTTCTCCTTATTCTTGATTATAGTTGAATTTTGGTGTTCTATATGCTTCTTTACTGAATTTCTTTTTGTACATGATATTCCCCCGAGCATGTTTCCCCTACCCATCATTAACTGCCAGTTTCTGTTATTATTACTTGTCGTATATGATTTAACTGCACAGGTTTATTTGGTAGTTTTGTCCTAGCCTCATCACTACTTCGCCGAGGATAGGCTTAACACTTACCAGCACATGGGGTCGGTAGTGCTGATAATGCACTCTGCACTGTGTGCAGATCCTGGTGTTAGAGCTTTTGGACCACAATAAGGTTGCTACCTTCAGTCCAGCGGCGGAGACCCGAGGTAGTCCTGCAGATGTCCGCAGGCCTTGGCGTCCCCTTCTATCGTTTCCATTATGTTTTTATGTATATCAAAGACAGATTTGTATTTTTCATTCAGACCACTATTGTAGTATTCGTAGAGGGTCTGTGACATTGTGACACCAAATTCTGGGTAGAGTTGTATTTTGGATTTTTGTATTAGTATTTAGTTAAACTATTCGATTTCGTCTTCCGCATTTTCTGTTTATTATGATTATTCCATTGTTGATAACATGTTAATATGTAAATGTTAAAAGGTAAAGGGAAAAAGGGCAATAAAATCTGCAATGCTCGGCTTGCCTAGCTTTCACGAGTAGGCTCTATGACTACTCCCGAGGGAGGAAAATCTGGGTCGTGACATGGAGCGTCCACAATTGGGACATGATCCTGAACTGGGGCGGCAGTTGGATCTACAGGTGATGCCCTAGCTACTGTGCAGACTACACACCTGCCCCTACCACGGTCTCAACCGTGACCTTGGCCTCTGGTGGCCCCAACTGGTCGTACTGGTGGTCGTCCGTCCTGATCGGTAGCACATGTCCTCACCATCTGTGAGAGAATAGAATAACAGAAGTTTAGTACTAGAATCAATAGATTCACACTACAAGAATTTCAAGAATGTGAAGTTTTCCTAAAGGTTCTGCAACATCCCGATGAAAAGTACAGATGTGTATGTACTGATCCGCGAGACTCTACTAAACCGGCTCATGACCGTGAGACCTATGTAACCTAGCTCTAATACCAACTTATCACGAACCCAAACACCCCGGTCGTGATGGCGCCTATCACAGTACTAAGTCAGCCAAAACAATACGATCAATATGAAGATCTTTTGAAAAATTCATTATTCTAAAAAGATTAAGCCTCAAATCTTTCATTTTTAAGATATCAAAATAAATACACGGAAATAAGTATGTAAATACATCAACACAACCCGAATCTGGTGTCACTAGTCATGATCCACTAAGTACAACTCAACACTATCTGATTAATACAAAATCAGTCTGATATATAAAGTACTAGGATAGGAAGGAGAAAGGCAGGGCTGCGAACACCGTGCACCTACCTTCCTAACTCCGGAAATAAACAGAAGCTGCTGAAAGCTCTCACTCTAATGCTCGGGCACCTGGATCTGCACACAAGGTGCAGGGAGTAACGTGAGTACGCCAACTCAGTAAGTAACCAAAGCAAATAAAGTTTGAGTGTAGTGACAAGCATTTATAAATCATATGCATACTTTATCAAGAATCTCATCAGAAATATCAAAGTCAAAATCTGCAGTTCAATAACCAACTATCTCGTAAAAACTCCAGTTTCAATGAAAATCCTTTAAAACATTTATTCAACATTTTTCAGTAGAGGCTCAGTATAAAAGAAGAGTGAAAACAAAAAATCTCATAAACAAGCCCCTCGGGCAAGGTATCACTCACAGGTATAGCCCCTCGGGCAAGCTTCTCAGTCACTCGTGACTCAACTCTCGTCAATTAGTACTCACACTCAGCACTCCCGCTCAATAGATATATCATAATAAATACCGCTGCGGCTTGCAACCCGATCCATAATATATATAGTCGACTACGCTCACTGAGGGTGTACAGACTCCTGAGGGGCTCCTACAGCAAGGGTCCAAACAGTTTGGCACAACGCCTCAAACATGACATTCATCCTAAATTAACAGATTTATTTCTAAAATACATGGATATCATATAAAGTTTATCAAAATATGCAACTCTACAGTCTCCATGGGACGGACCAAGTCACAATCCCTACGGGTGAACGCCCACACGCCTTTGCCTCTCGACTCGGCCTCAACTCGCTTCGAATCTATCTACAATTAGAATCATAACATCAATATATGTTAAGGGAGCAAAGCCCATGCCAAAATAATCAAATTACATCAAATATCCCGAAATTGGTCAAACCCGACCCCTGGGACCACATCTCGAAATCCGATAAAAATTACATCAATGGAATTCTTATCCTCCCACGAGTTCATACATACCAAGAACATCAAAATTGAACCTCAAATGGTCCCTTAAATCCCCAATTTACACTCTCCAATTCCAAGCCCTAATTCTCCAATTTTAGGCTTTAAATCTCATTAATTTCATGTCTAATTCGTTAGAAATCACCATAGAATAGAGTATTGAGTTCAAAAACCTTACCTCCAAATATTTCCCTTCGAATCCCTCTTCAATCCCTCTCAAAAAGATTCAAACCTGTTCAAAAATAGTGAGATTGGCTAAAAATCGCAAAGATGGGTTTTTATACATTCTGCCCAGGTGCTCCCTTATTCGCGAACGCGGTCAAAGCCTCGCGTTCGCGAAGGACAAAAATTTCACTACTCAATTTTCCTCTTTCGCGAATGCGAGATCCTTCTCATGAACGTGAAGCTTCAGATGCCAAGGCCTTCGCGAACTCGACCCCTCCCATGCGAACGCGATGAACAACTCATTGGGTCCTAGCTGCTCCAACTTTCCTCTTCGTGAACGCGACTCCACTCACGTGTTCGCGATGCACACTCTGCCTCACCCTTCGCAAAAAGGGGGACCTACATCATGAATGTGAAGAGCAACTCACCTGCCTCACTCAACATCCTTTTGCGAACGCGAGACCCTCTTGCGAACGCGAAGAAGGATTTCTCTGCAACAAAATACCAGAAATCTACTATCTTTTCAAATCCAAAAATGATCCGTTAACCACCGAAACTCACCCGAGGTCCTTGGGACGTCGAACAAATATGCCAACACATCCCATAACATCATTCAAACTTGTTCCAAGCTTCTAAATGCTCCAAATAATATCAAAACATCAAATTATCATCGGATTCAAGCCTAAGGATTCCAAATCTTTCGAATTCCACAAACGATCGAAAAGTCTATCAAACCTCACCCAAATGACATGAAATTTTGCACACACGTCAAAAATGACACAAAGGACCTACTCCAATCTCTAGAATTCCATTTTCACCCCGATATCAAATCCACTGCCGACCGAAAAATGCCAAATTTCTAATTTCGCCAATTCAAGCCTAAATCTACCACAGACCTCCAAAATACATTCTGATCATGCTCTTAAGTCCCAAATCACCTAACGAAGCTATCCAAACCATCAAAATTTACATCCGAGACCTTTTTCACATAAGTCAACATCTGGTTGACTTTTCCAACTTAAGCTTACTCAAAAGGGACTAAGTATCTCATACCTCTCCAAAACTATTCCGAACCAACCGACCCGATACAACATAAGTAGTTGAACAAGACATAAAAAAGAAGAAATGGGGGAACTAGAGTGGTAACTCATGAAAAGTCCGGTCGGGTCATTACAATTTATGGGATCGGGCTGCATGCCGCTGCATATTGTTACTGATTCATGATTTTGTGAGGTTGAGGGCCTGATTGATTTATGCCACGAGGTGGCTTATTATGAGACCTAGGGCCTAATTGATTTATGCCACGAGGTGCCTTGATATAGTGCTTGGGCTGTAGGAGCCCCTCCGGAGTCTGTACACCCCCAATAAGCACGGGTATCCTGAGTGAGTGATATGATGTTTTGCTTGAGGGGATATTCTTGATTCATGATGTGCCTAAGGGGCTGTTTACGAGTGATTGTGAGGTATGCCCGATGGGCTATATATGAGTGACAGTGATGTTTGCCCGAGGGGCTATTTATGATTTATGTTGCCCGAGGGGCTATATACAAGTGAGTTTTGCCCGAGGGGTTGATTATGTTTTCATCATTTTTACTCACTATTTTTATAACTTTGTTTGAAACTGTTGAAAGATGTTCTAAATGGTTTTACTGAAACTGGATTTAAATGAGTTGAGTTGATTCAAAATCCTTTTAAAAGCCTGTTATATTCTACTGAGATTTCATGATATGAACTGTATATGTTTTTATTGCTCGTCACTACTGCTCAGTCTTTATTTACCTTTATTACTTACTAAGTTGGCATACTCACATTACTCCATGCATCTTGTGTGCAGATCCAGGGGTTGCTGGACGTGCTAGTGAGTGTTGTTTTTAGCCATCACGGATCTGTTGGAGTTAGAAAGGTAGTTGCATGGCGATCGCGGCCCTGCTCTTCTCCCTCTTATCTTCCTATAGATGTTATTAGTTGGTTTCCAGATTGTAGTATTCTTAGTATTATTGGACAATTTTTTGTAGATGCTCATGACTAGTGACACCCCGATGTCGAGCTTTTCTTTCTGCACTGTTGTTTGATTTATACACTTTATGAAGGTTTATTATTAAACATCTTTGATTTTATCTTAAGAATGAGAATTTTGATTAGTTTTGGTAATGTGTCGCTTGCCTAGTACCACAATAGGCACCATCACGACATGGTAGATTTGGATCATGACAAGTAGGTATCAGAGCCTAGGTTACATAGGTCTCATGAGTCATGAGCAGGTTTAGTAGAGTCTCGCAGATCGGTATGGAGACGTCTGTACTTATCTTTGAGAGGCTGCAGAACCTTTAGGAAATCCCAAATTCTTGAATTCTTATCGTGCGACATTGATTTAGCTGGAAATGTAACTCTTTGAATTCTTTCCACGCGTTCATATGCATGTATGAGCGCTTGATATTAGTTGTGCATTGACGGATTGTGATTCCTTGAACGAGGGACGAGATGTGATTTCTGTGTGCTGATGTTGGGCCAGTCTAGAGGACTTGAGGCCAGGTTTTGCCTATAATTGAGCACTGAGGTGTTGATTGTGTGAGCGCGTGCTTTTGGATTATGTTCAGTAGTGTCCCAATTAGTGGAAGTGATGGCTGGATGGCTACAGGATGAGTATGATATGACTACAAGATGTGTTCATAAGATTTGAATGTGACAAGAAGGGTCTGTTTGAGGGTAGAAAGAACTATTTCGTGCTTGATTTGCATCTTGATTTGATGAACAACCCCGTGTTATGGGTGTGTTGAAGGATTTTTTCATGTTGTTTAGTTAGGGAGTAAAGTAGATTTCATGTCGTGATATGAGTTTAGACTCAGGAAGATTAAATGATTACGTGATGTTTGCGACGGTTGAAGGGTATGAAGAGATGTTAGTTTGAGGTGAAACAGGTGGGTTATCTCCTGCGGGGTGTCCTAAAGGCGTGTGATCCCTATGTTGTTTATTGGAAGTCCTTTTTTACCAATGAAATATGTGTGGTGCAACTTGAGTTTGGATCGCTTATGAGAGTGGGCTTGACTATTATAAGGGTGAATGCGAGATTTGCAGATGATTTGAAGCACTAGATGGTTTGTGTTGCACGAGCTTATGAAGGATTTAATTTAATCTCACTATGGTATTATGTCAATAATAGAGTATGGGCATTGTGAGTTTTTGTGTGTTTTGATCTATGGCTTTGAGCCAAGTGGGGGAGTGTGCTATTGATAAGTTGATTGCACGGCTAAGTATCGTATTAGTTTCAGTTTGAGGCATACTAGTGAATCAGTTATGACTTGCAGAGGTTGAGATTAAGGATGACTCGAGTAAAGGGAATTTCTAGATACGAGTTGTATTAGGTTTTATGAGTATATGAGAATCATGGAATGATTTGAGTTTTTATTGGTGAAAGATGTAATGTGCGTGGAGCAGAAATTTATCTGGTTGCATTAAGGTAGGGTTACATCCTTGGGTGTTGGAGTGCTAATGGGGCAAAGGTCGATCGGCCCGTTTGATCAGTCTAATAGAGATTTGAGTAGAGTGGATAACTCTCGAGAACAATTCTAATGAATTCAAGATTTATATGTGACAATTGAGAATTTTACGGGTTTGTATGTGGCTAGAAGCTGAGAGTTACATTGTATGGTGTCAAGGCTCGCAGTATTTCTACATCATTGTGGATTCTACATTTCAGTATCAGGAAAGTAAGATGAACAACTTGAAATTCACAGAAGGTCTCTTCGGAGTGAGTATCTCGGTTGTGGTACTTTTGGGGTGCTTAAGTGAGCATTCAACGGCTTATGAGCCTTAGGCAGTGTGGTTTATGTTAGGGTCTCGTATGGTGATTCTGGGTTGAGGATTGAGGTATTATGAGGAGAAGTATCAATATGAATGCAATTCAGAAGGAACTCGGATAGATAGGACAACTTGGTAGCAGGTTGGATCGGTATGGTAATGGGTATGATTAGTTCTTTGGGTGTTTATGAGGTAATAAGTTTCTACAGGTGTTTTGTGGCAATGCTCTTAAGTTTTGGTGACCTGCGTAGCTTGGTTGGGTTAGAAGGATTTAGTCCTGACGGTTGGATTTTGAGCAAATGGATTCGGAGAGTTCTTGGTGGTTTCTACCACGGATAGAGAGGTATATCTTCTACTAGCGTGAGGAGCATGTGATATATAGTGATTTTCTCCTAGATGGAATTAACTAGAAAGTTTTTGGCTAGCTGAGTACGTAGTTTCTTGTGACTCGGAGTGGATTATGAAGTTCTCATATTTATCATAGGAGGGCATGGTATATGTGGTATGTTGTGTAGGGTTGAGATTTGCATGTGTAAGGTCACAGTTCAGTTCTGAAAGTAAGGTCATAAATTCTTATGTAGCATAGACAGTTTCAAATGACTAGGTAAATGATATTACTAACTAGTATGGCTTGATGAGAGTATACATTTTAGAAAGGGCGATGTGTGGGAGTTATGGATTCTTCGTTGGTATTGCGGCACTCATTTGTTTGATCGACTGCTAGAGTTTAAAGTTTGCTTTGTGGCACAGAAGAATTTTAGAAGCATTCCTCGTGGGGTGACTGTGTAATTGTAGAAGTGTGGGAATTCAGGCGGTGGAGTTGAGATAAGAGATGGTGATTCGTGTGTTCTATGGATTTGGAGACTGGGAGTTCTCGTGAGTAGATTGTTTCATGGTTGTGGACCGTAAAAGGTAGCCAAGGTTAGTATGTGTTGTGATTCTGTTATTGTAGATTTTCGGAGGGTTATTTATCTATCGTGGGGGACCAGAGCTGATTTGAGGTTCATTGGTAAACCCAACATGGAGATGTGTTCTACATTGGGTCGAATTTGTTAACTCCGAACTGCTATTGTTGAGGGATTTGCCATTCGATTGTTGTTGAGCTTATTCATGTTCTGGAGTATTTTATGAGCTACTCTTAAGTGTTGCGAGAGGTTATGATTTGTTGGTCATATGCACATATGGTGCGTTCTATTGGGATCTTATAGCAGAATTTGACTAGGAAAAGTATTGGGTATTGCTTGGTGGATGGCGTATTGGTTATGCTCTTTCAGGTTTTGTGTGGCGTTATGTCATTTGCTTCTCCGTGGTTATGGTAATGCACTATGAGTACTTGATGTCAAATTATGCATGGTTATTGATTTTGAGCAATGTGGCTTGAGGTATATGCCATGGATTAGTGTTTGGAAGGGGCACGCATTGCAGTGAAATTATGTTGAGGTATGAACCTTTGTGTTAGATTCATGTAATGGTCATACGGAGTGTGATGGATTTTTAGTATTTCGTTGTGGCAGTGCTTGTTAAGCTTACGGGACAGTCCTCTCGTTTGAGTCATTTTTTTAATGATTTGAGTACATTTGGGATGTTGCTATTGGGTGCACGAATTGCACAGGTTATGGCTTTGGATTATATTGATGTGTCATGTCATCAGACTGGTCGTATTGGATGAGATGAGGTCATTGGACCTAGAATGAATACAATCAGAATTGGTTACAGCATGGTTGGAAGGATAATATCGGAAGTCAACTTAGAAATCTGCTATAGTTCTTGTCGGAGAAGAGGGAGCTCCATGACTTGTTGATCTGCGTATTTCTTTCATCATTGACAATAAAAGAAAGTGTTAGAATGAGGCTTTGTTTGTTAAGAGGTGTATTACCGGTATTGGGTTATTTTGAGCAGCTACTGTGATTAGGAGTTATCGCCATGAGTTTTGAGTTATGTGGTATATCATGTGATTATATCTTGGGTTACGGATATGGTTTGATACAGCTTGTTCAGACTTATACAGTATGTAAATGCGAGGTTCTTATCTTATAGAAAATTTCGAATGTTGGAAATTGGGCCCTAAGCCTTATGGATTAGGTTGGATTAAAAGATTTTGGTCATGTTGTGTTATCAGACCTATATGGGATAGAGTGATGTGGGATCACCCCTAGGTATGTGCATAGTGAAATTATACAGCAAGTTGATGGCTTTTGGAACAACTCTGGACACGTTTGAGGATGAACGTATGTTTAAGTGGGGGAGGATGTAACGACCCGACCGATCGGTCGTTTTGATCAATTGCACTTTGCTCGGTTGTTTGAGGGTATGAGTAGCTCTGTATGAAGTATTATGACTTATGTGAATCGTCAGTTTTGGTTTTCAGGTTATTTGGAATTGATTTGGAAGAATGACTCTCAGCTAGAAGCTTTAAATTTGAAAGGTTTGACCAACTTTTGACTTTTTAGAATTTGACCTTGAATTGTATTTCTGATGGTTCCATTAGCTCCATTGGCTGATTTTGGACTTAGGAGCGCATTCAGATTGTGATTTGGAGGTCCATAGTAGAATTTGGCTTGAAATAACGAAAGTTGGAATTTTGGAAATTTTGACCGAGAGTGGACTTTTTGATATCGAAGTCGAATTTTGATTCCATAACTTGGAGCAGGTCCATAATGTCAAATGTGACTTGTGTGCAAAATTTGAGGTCAATCGGACGTGATTTGATAGGTTTCAGCATCGATTGTGGAAGTTTAAAGTTCATTGATTTCGAATTGATGTGTGATTCGTTGTTTCGATGTTGTTATGTGTATTTTGAGGACTCAAGTAGGTCCATGTTATAATATGGGACTTGTTGGTATGTTCGAACAGGGTATCAAGGGGCTCGGGTGAGTTTCATATAGGTTTGGGTTGTGTTGCGCTCGTTTTTTATGTTTCGACGTCGTTTTTCAAGCATAAATGATACTACATTAAGCAAATGAGCTCCGAATTCTATTTTTATTAAAGCATTAGATCTGTATCGTAATTACGGAGCCATATCAAAAAGAATTATCGAATTTGGACATCGTATGAGGATTTTATGGTATTTTACTAAGAAATGGGTTGCTAGATTTTTACGATTAATTACTAAATTGCCACTGAATTCGTATTAAAAATCTACACTATTTTCAAATATTAAAATTAACATATATCCTTCAATATAAGGTCAAATGGAGTTATTAAAGAGCCTAACTTGACTAAAACTTCACAAAAAATCCATTAGAGGTATCAAAATCGAGTTTTAGGATCATTTGGCATGAGAAACGAGGCAGAATAACTGGCAGAAAAATATATAAAATAAGGGTTTGTTTATTTGGTCATATTTTGCGTTGGGGAGCTCGGATTTGGGCAATTTTGGAGGCGATTTCACTATATGTATTGAGGTAAGTGTTCTCTACTCATTTTTGGTTATATTTCATGAATCCGTCTTCATTTTTGGCATTTGATTGATGATTTCAAAGTGAAATTTGGTGGTTTTGGCCTAAAGTTTCATAAAGTGAATTTTTAAGTTTTGAACATCGATTCGGAGTCGGAATTGGATGAAACTAGTATGGTTGGACTCATAATTTAATGGTTTGTCGGATTTTGTGAGTTTTGTCAAGTTCCGAGATGCGGGTCTAGGTTGGACTTTTTGGCCGATTTTGGGATTTTGATTAAAGATTCGACCTTTTTCGATTGGGATTGGTTGCTTTAGCATTGTTTGATGTATTTGAGTTGTTTTTGGTTAGTTTCGAGCAGTTCGGAGGTTGGAACGCGTGAGATGGCATTTTTGGAGCATCGCTTGGCTTGCTCGATATTGGAATTGGCTTGTTTGAGGTAAGTAATGATTGTAAATCTAGTCCTGAGGGTATAAAACCCCAGATTTCACATTGTTTTACTGCTTTGAGGTGACGCACATGCTAGGTGACAGGCGTGTGGGCATGCACTGATGGGGATTGTGACTTGATCCATCCCGTAACAACTATAAGTTGCGTATTTGGATGAAACTATATGATACTTATGTGTTTTAGAATGAGTTTCTGTAAATTGGGCTGAATGCCATGTTTGGGCCTTGTGCCAGAGATGATTGGACCCTTAGGAGCCTTTTTCTTAATATCCTCTCACTATTTTTGATTAAAAATCTATACTCAGTTATGTTATACTTACTGATTTCATAACTCAGTCTTTATTACTCCGTTTTGATGCTTAAAAATATTATTTTGGCTGAGCACCATATTTTACTGATAGCCCGAGTGGCTTGAGAGGTTTATAACTAAGGGAGGCCGAGGGCCTATTTTGTGAGGATATTTATGGGATCGGGCTGCACGCCGCAGCATGTTGTTATTGATTCATGATTTTGTGAGGCCGAGGGCCTGATTGATTGATTCCATGAGGTGGCTTGTTATGAGGCCAAGGGTCTGATTGATTTATTCCACGAGGTGGCTTGATATAGCGCTTGAGCTGTATGAGCCCCTTCGGAGTCTGTACACCCCCAGTGAGCGCGGGTACCCTGAGTGACTAATATGATGTTTTGCCCGAGGGGTTGTTCTTGATTCATGTTGTACCAGAGGGGATTTTTCGAGTGATTGTGAGGTATGCCCGGGGGGCTGTATATAAGTGACAGTGATGTTTGCCCGATGGGCTGTTTATGATTCATGTTTGCCCGAGGGGCTGTTTATGATTTATGTTGCCGAGGGGTTGTATACGAGTGAGTTTTGCCCGAGGGGCTGATTATGTTTTCATCATTTTTACTCACTGTTTTTATCACTTCATTTGAAATTGTTGAAAGATGTTCTAAATAGTTTTACTGAAACTGGATTTAAATGAGCTGAGTTGATTCAAAATCCTAATTTTAAAAGCCTGCTATATTCTACTGAGATTTCATGATATGAACTATATATATTTTTATTGCTCGTCACTACTGCTCAGTCTTTATTTACCTTTATTACTTACTGAGTTGGCGTACTCACATTACTCCATGCACCTTGTGTGTAGATCCAGGGGTTGTTGGACGTGCTAGTAAGTGTTGTTTTCATCCGTCGCAGATCTGTTGGAGTTAGCAAGGTAGCTGCATGGCAATCGCAACCCTGCTCTTCTCCCTTTTATCTTCATATAGATGTTATTAGTTGGTTTTAAGATTGTAGTATTCTTAGTATTATCGGACAGTTCTTAGTAGATGTTCATGACTAGTGACACCCCGATGTCGAGCTTTTCTTTCCGCACTATTGTTTGATTTATACACTTTATGAAGGTTTATTGTTAAATAGCTTTGATTTTATCTTAAGAATGAGAATTTTGATTGGTTTTGGTAATGCGGCTTGCCTAGTACCACGATAGGTGCCATCACGACATGGTAGATTTGGGTCGTGACATAAACCTGAGTAGGATATAATATAAAGCTGACAAGGAAAGAACATCAATTTAAGGCCAATAGTAGAAGGATTCCAAATTACATTCAACAATGACTATAATGGGAGTACAAATAGCAACCAGAAACAACCAAATAATTAAGCAACAACATAGTCGGGTATTGGTAAGATATGAATGTGTCCAATCAAGGGAAAACGATGTCAACTCAATCAATCAAATCATTTCTAATGCACTTTTCGTAATCTCAGATCATAAGTCCCAATTTCAAAACTTTACACACAAGGCACCTTACGCCCACATTTTTCAAAATCACTTCTACACTGTGAAATCCATGTGTTACTCAGTACATAGTATCTGTATCAAATGCTAATTAAGATGTTCACGAGATCTATTTATATACTGTAAAGTAAAATTACCATTTCTGAACCAAGTAGGAAATTAATGAAAAAACTGAGTTTATCTTTGAAATCATTTGGGTGAAGAAAATAATCTTTTCAAATAAAATAAAGCATTGGATAAGCTACTGAATTTAATACATAATTTATTAAATTATAACATAATAATAATTCTTTTTAAGTAAAGTAAAAATATCTGACTGGGTAAAGAGATTAAGTTGAGAAACTAATAAACGTGAAATATGACAACTACTAGAAATAATAAAGTACCGAATGAAACGACGAGTTTTAACTTAAGAGTCACATATGGTAAGCATGTTAATAATTCTTTTATTTATAATTATTATGTTACCAACAACTCAACAAGGTATGAGATAATGACTCAGCGTAGTAAATTCATCTTGAAAATCAATTCACCAAAATAATAATAATAATAATAGGAAAGGGAAACGGGGAATGACGGTAAAGCAGTAACTAATGAAAACAACTAAATACTCGAAAACCAGTAAAAATCGAGAATACAAATCCCCAAAGTCTCGTATGAAAAAATTGAAGCCAACACAATATAACAAGGAAAACATAACATATAAACTATTGCAGCGCGCAACCCGATCTCACCATATCAATATAAATCCACCCTTATTTCACTTGTTGCGGTGTGCAACCTGATCCATATATAAATCAATAATATTAATAATCCAATATTCAATTTACAAGAATTTCTACAATCATAGGGTATGAGTGTACTGCAATGAAGGAATCGCGTAAAAATCAAGGAATGCAATAAATATTACAAAAAAATACAAACAAGACAAGTGAAGCACGTGACAACTAAGGTGTGCAATTACGAAAATTAAGGCAAGTAGCAGGTAAGCACGGAGTCATGGAAGGTACTCAATAATTGAAAAACTAACAAAACAATAAGGAATACAATAATTGCAACTAAAGCATGTAAGGGATAAATAACAAGTACTGGGTACAATAAGTGCTAACAACGTCAAATAAAGCATGTAAGGGTAGATTAACAATGAGGGACATAACATTTTATGACAAATTAATTAAAGGCATGGAAAGAGTCTAGATAACCTAAACAGATCAAATATCGCATATAGCCCGTGTACCCACTCATCACCTAGCGTACACGGCTTTCACAAAACACAAATAGCACAATCAACTCGAATCCTAAGGGGTAGTTTTCCCCATACAAAGTTAGACAAGATACTAACCTCAAAAAAACCGATACTCTAAAATGACCTCAAGTGAAACAACATCCAAACGGCTCAAATCTAGCCAAAATAACTTAATATCATAAATAAAACCCATAGAAGGCAAATTTCGAATAATAAAACTTTGATTTTTAAAGAAAACAAAAAAGTCAATCCATGGGCTCGCACCTCGGAACCCGATAAAATTCACAAAATTCGAACACTCATTCGGTAACGAGTTCAACCATACAAGAAATACCAAATTCCGATATCGAATCGCCCTTCAAATCCTCATTTAACATTTTGAAAATTATTATAAATTTTTCCCAGATTTTCAACTTAATTCACTAATTAAATGATAAAAATAACAATATGTTTATTAAACATAATAAAATTCTTGTAAAGAACACTTATCCCAATGAATTTCTTGGAAAGCCCACGGAAAATCTCCTAAAGTCGAGGTTTACAACTCTAAAAATGATAAAAATGGATAACCCTCGAAATAGAGTTCTTATATTTTCTGCCCAATGATTAATACATCGCGATCGCGGAACATCACTTGCAATCGCAGAGAAAAAAATTATGACAGCTGACCAAACCTTCTTCGCGAATGCATAAACGAATTCGTGAACACGAGACACTGCTTCCAGCTCACTTCGCGAACACAGTTGTACCCATGCGATCGCAGACAACAAAGACCTGAGGCCCTTCCAGCTTCCCATATACGCGATCGCGTAACTAAGGATGCGAACGCGACAACATAAATCCGTCAACCTTCACGAACGTAGTCGCCTCTTCGCGACCGCAAAGAACAAAGTACTTGAGACCACCATAACACTACACGAACGCAGAAGTAAAGGTGCGAACACAATGAAGAACTGTAACGACCGACCGGTCGTTTGGAGCATTTGCATTTAGCTCGTCGGTTCTCAGGCATGGCTAGCCTCGCATGATATATTATGACTTATGTAAATCGTCGGTTTTGGTTTTTAGGTGGAACAGAACAGATATGGAAGAATGGTTCTCAGCTTAAGGCTTAAAAATTTGAGAGGTTTGACCAAATCTTTGACTTTTAGTACTCTATCTCGAATTTGAATTTTTATGATTGGATTAGATCCGTTGGGTGATTTGGGATTTAGGAGCGTGTACGGAACGTAATTTAGAAGTCCGAGGTAGATTTAGTCTTGAATTGGCAAAATTGGAATTTCGACACTTTCCGGTTGGTAGTGGAAATCTCGATATCGGGGCCGGAATGGAATTCCGGAAATTGGAGTAGGTCCGTAGTGTCATTTGTGACATGTGTGCAAAATTTCAGGTCATTCGAGTTGAATTGATAGGTTTCAGCATCGTTTGTGGAATTTGAAAGTTCCTAAGTTCTTAAGCTTGAATCCGAAGTTGATTTGGTGTTTTGGTATTGTTTTGAGTGATTCGAAGGCTCAACTAAGGTTTAATGATGTTATGGGAGGCATTGGTATGTTTAGGTTGAGGTCCTGAGGGCCTCAGGTGTGTTTCAGATGTGTTTTGAACGAGTCCGGGCATATCCAGAACTCAGGCAATGGTTCTAGTGCTTAAATTTACTGCTAGGGCGGAACTTTTACCGCTGGGAGCGGTGGTTTTACCGTTGGGGCGGAAAATGGACTGCGGCCGTGGTCATGAAGAATCTGCAGGGCCGCTGGTCCAACTTCGGAAGCCTATATCTTTTGATCTACAAGGAATTTTAAGATGATTCAAAAACGAAAGTTGTAGCCTTTCGTGTCTAGTTTCCAGAAAGGTAAAGCTATCATATTTTAGACATCTTTAGAGAAAGCTATGGCAAAAATACTTCGGTCTGTCTGTCCAGCCACCAGAAACGCGGCAGCGGTGGTTTTACCGCGGTCAGCAGCGATGGGAATCTGAGAGGAGCACTATAAATACGAGATTTGGAGTTTTATTTCATATTTTGACCTAGAGAGCTCGGGCTTTGGCGATCTTTCAAGGGATTTTCAAGAAAATCATTGGGGTAAGTGATTCTAACTCAATTTTGGCTAAAATACATGATTATAACGTTCGATTCATCATTTGAGTAGAGATTTGGATAAAAATTTGGGAAAAATTGTGGAACTTCATAAAATGAATTTTTGGGTTTTGAAAGCCGATTCAAAGTCAGAATTGAGTGAAACTAGTATGGATAGTCTTGTAATTGAATGGGTTGTTGGATTTTGAAATTTTGGTCGGATTCCGATACGTGGGCCCAGGGGCCAAGTTTGAGCGATTTCGGGATTCTTGAGTTAATTTGATTATTTTGCTTGGGTTTTGTTCCTTTAGCATGTATTGGTGATAATATAGTGATTTTGGTGAGATTTGGAGTATTTGGAGGTCAATTCGAGAGGCAAAGGCATCGAGGGCTAGAGTTTGGATAGGTTTGAGGTAAGTAATGATTGTAAATATTGTCCTGAGGGTATGAAACCCCGAATTTTACATTGTTATGCTACTTTGAGGTGACGCACACGTTAGATGATGAGTGTGGGGTCGTGCACCGTTGGAGTTTGTAACTTGGTTCGTCCCGTATGACTATTAAGTCATGTATTTGATTGAAAACTAATTGACATCATTGTGTTTTGGAAAGTATTACTATATTTTGGGCGGAATGCCATATTTGGGCCTAGTGCCAACTATTTGGACCCTTAGGGGCTTTTACTACTATTCCTCACTATTTTGACTTAATATCTTTACTCAGTTATGATGTATTTTACTGATTTCATAACTCATCTGTATTTACTCTATTTTGATACTTTAAATGATATATTGGGTTGAGCACCCTATTTTTACTGTTAGCCCGAGTGGCTTGAGAGGTTTTTTGACTGAGTGAGGCTGAGGGTTTGTGTTGTGAGGATATTATGGAATCGGGATGCACGCCGTAGCAAGTTGTTACTGATTCATGATATATATGAGGCTGGGGGCCTGATTGATTTATGCCATGAGGTGGGTTGTGATTATGTGAGGTCGAAGGCCTAATTTATTATGCCACGAGATGGCTTGTTATATCGCTTGGGCTGTAGGAGCCCTTCCAAGAGTCTGCACACTCCTAGTGAGCGCAGGTATGTGATAGCACGTGAGTTGTCCATACAGATTGTAGCGCTTGGGCTGTAGGAGCCCCTCTAGAGTTTGTACACCCCCAGTGAGCACGGGTACCCAGTGTGAGTGATGCGATGTAGCCCGATGGGCTATTGTTGATTCATATTGTTGCCCGAGGGGCTGTTGTTGATTCATATTATTACTCGAAGGGCTGTTGTAGATTCATATTGTTGCCTGATGGGATGTTCTTGATTCATGTTTTGCCCGAGGGGCGGTTCTTGATTCATGTTTTGCCCGAGGGGCGGTTCTTGATTCATGTTATGCCTTAGGGGCTTATTACAAGTGATTGTGAGGTAGCCCAAGGGGCTGGTTCTGTTGATATTTTGCCCGAGGGGCGGTGTATGATACATGTTTTGTCTTAGGGGCTATTTATGCTTCTATCATTTTTACTCACTATTTTATCACTCGTTTGAAACTATTGAAAGTTGTTTTAAAAGGTTTACTGAAACTGAGCTTGATTTACGAAGAAAATAATTTCTGTACTGTTTTGGAAATGTACTGCATTTGTTGTACCGTTATGACATGGTTTACGTGTTTTCTTACTGCTCAACTTTTATTTACTTTTATTACTTACTAAGTTGGCGTACTCACATTACTCCCTACACCTTATGTGCAGATTCAGGTATTTCTGGATCCAGTAGCGGGTGTTGATTGCTCAGTGGCAGAGTCATCGGAGTTAGCAAGGTAGCTGCCCGATGTTCGCAGCCCTGCTCTTCTCCCTCTTGTCTTCCTTAGACTGTTTTTAGTATATTTTCAGACTCTTCGTTGTATTCGGACCTTAGTAGATGCTCGGGACTTGTGACACCCCGATGTCGAGCTTGTGTATTTTTTCTGCATTTAGACTTATACTATGAGATTTCTTATTAATTAATGGCTTAAAAAACTTTTATAGAATAATGGTTTGATTTGGGAATCGTGTCGGATGGCCTAGTTTCATGATAGGCACTATCATGACCTGGTCAGTTTTAGGGTCGTGACAAGTTGGTATTAGAACCTAGGTTACATAGGTCTCACGAGTCATGAGCAGGTTTAGTAGAGTCTCGCAGGTCGGTACGGAGACGTCTGTACTTATCCTCGGGAGGCTACAAAACCTTTAGGAAATTCCATATTCTTGAATTATTATCATGCGTCATTGATTTAGCTTGAAGTGTAACTCTTTGAATTCTTTCCACGTGGTCGTATGAGCGCTCGGTATCAGTTGTGCGTCGACATCTTGTGATTCCCTGATCGAGGGGCGATATGTGATCTCTGTGTGTTGATGTTGGGCCAGTTTGGAGGACTTGAGGTCAGGCCTTGCCTGTAGCTTGAGCCCTGAGCTGTTAATTGTGCGAGCACATATTTCTGGACTTATATGTTCGATAGTGTCCCTATTAAGGGAAATGATGACTGGATAGTTATGTGATGAGTGTGATGTGACTACGAGATGTGTTCATATGAATTGAATAAGATGAGAAGGGTCTGCTTGGGGGTAGCAAGGACTATGTGGTGCTTGATTTTCATTGTGATTTGATATATAGCCCCGAGTTATGGGTGTGTTGAAGGATCTTTTCATGTTGCCTAGTTGGGAAGTGAAGTAGATTTCACGTTGTGATATGAGTTTAGTCTTAGGAAGATTAAGTGACTGCGTAATGTTTATGACAGTGGAAAGGTATAAAGAGATGTTAGTTTGAGGCGAAGCAGGTGGGTTATCTCCTACAGAGTGTTCTGAAGTCTGTGTGATCCTCATGTTGTTTGTTGGAAGATCTCTTTTACCAGTGAAATATATGTGTTGCAATTTGAATTTGGGTCGCTTAAGAGAGTAGTATTGACTGTTACGAGGGTGAATGCGATTTGTAGAAGATTTGAAGTACTAGATGGTTTATGTTGCACGGGTTTATGAAGGATTGAGTTTAATCTCACTATGGTATTATGGCAATAATAGAGTATATGCATTAGGAGTTATTGTGTATTTTGATCTATGGCTTTGAGCCAAGTGGGGGAGTCTGCTATTGATTAGTTGATTGCACGGTTATGTGCTATATTGGTTCCAGTTTGAGGCGTACTGGTGAATCAGTTATGGCTTACGGAGGTTGAGACCGAGGATGGCTCGAGTAAAGGAAATTTCAATTAAGGTTATGTTATGCTTTATGGGTGTATGAGAATCACGGAATGACTCGAGTTGTTATTGGTAAAGGATGTACGGGGCATAAAACAGGAGGTTGCTTGGTTGCATTAAGGTGAGGTTACATTTTACGGTGTCGGAGTGCTAATAGAGCACAGGTCGTCCCGTCCGTTTGATCGGTCTAATTGCGGTTTGAGTAGAGTGGATTACTCTCGAGAATGGTTCTAATGGGTTCAAGATTTTACATTTAATAATTGGAGATTTTCAGGTTGTATATTCGGCTAGAAACTGAGGTTTGAATTAGAGGTTGTCAAGACTCATGGTATTTCTATATCATTATGGATTCTACATATCAGTATCAGGAAGGTGAAGGTAATGGCTTTAGCAGGAAGTCTCTTCGGGGAAAGTATTTCGAATGTGGTGCTTTTGGGGATATTTGAAAGAGTAGTCAGCGGCTTATGAATTGTAGGACGGTGTGGCTTTATGCTTGGGTCTCGTGTTGCGAGTCTGGGTCAAGGATTGTGGTGTTATAGCGAGAAGAAGTATCAAGTTGAAGGTTAAATCATAAGGAACTTAGATAGATGGGATAGCTTGGTAGTAGGCCGGATCGGCATGGTAAGTATATGATTAGTTCTTTGGGCGTTTACGTGGTAATGAGTTTCTACAGGTGTTTTGCGGCAATGCTCTTGGGTTTTAGTGGCCTGCGTAGCTTGGTGGAGTTAGACAGATTCAGTCTTGATAGTTTAGTTTTGTGCAAATGGAATTTGGAGAGTTCTTGATGGTTTCTACCACGGTTAGAGATGTATATTTTCTACGAGCTTGAGGAGCATGGAATGTATAGTGATTTTCTTCTAGATGGGATCAATGGAAAATTCTTGGCTAGTTGAGTACGTAGTTGTTTGTGGCTCGAAATGGATATGAAGTTCTCATGTTTATCCTAGAATGGTATGGTATATGTGGTATGTCGTGTAGGATTGAGATTTGCATGTGTAAGGTCATGGTTTAGTTTTGAAATGAAGGTCACAAATTCTTAGGTAGCATGGACAGTTTCAGATGACTAGATAAATGAGATTATTGATTGGTGTGGCTTGATAATGATATACATTTTAGAAAGGGCGATGTGTTTGAGTTGAGGATACTTCATTAGTATTGCGGCACTCTCTTGTTGGATCGACTACTAATATTCGAGTTTGCTTGGTAGGAGTACCTCTCATGGGATGATTGGGTATTAGAGGTGTGTTGTATATTCAGACGGTGGAGTTGGGATTGGATATGGTGATTCGTGTGCTGTATGGATTTGGAGACTAGGAGTTCTCATAAATAGGTTAGGTCATGGTTGTGGACCACATATATCGGTCTGGTGTGGTAACTATTGGAGGTTTAGAGACCCGAGTGGATCCTTGTTGCTTAGTATGCTAGATTTTGATGTGATATTGGGTATGGACTGGTTGTCTCTATGTTATGTTATTCTGGGTTGTTGTGCTAGGACGACGACATTGGCTATGTCGGGAATGCCACGGATTGAGTGGCGAGGTTCGACAAACTATGTTACCAATAGGGTGGTTTCATTTTTGAAGACCCAGCGGATGGCTAGGAAGGGTTGTCTTTCTTATTTGGCCTTCGTGATGGATGTCAGTGCAGAGACTCCTACCATTGATTCAGTTCCAGTGGTAAGGGATTTTCCGGATGTGTTTCCTGTTGTCGGGCATGCCGCTGGAGAGGGTTGTTGATTTCGGTATTGATTTGGTGTCGGGCACCGTATCGTATGGCACCGATAGAGTTAAAGGAGTTGAAGGAGAAGCTTCAGGAACTCCTTGATAAGGGGTTCAATTGGTAGGCCAATATGGATGTGTGTTCTACATCAAGTAGGTTTGGTTGTCTCCGAGTTGTATTGTTGAGAGATGTGTTGATTTGATTGTTATTGAGCTTATTAGTGATCTGGGGAGATCTATGAGTTACCTTTCCGTGTTGCGAGGCGTTGGGATTTTCTGGTTATGCGCACATGTGGTGCGGTTTTATTGGGGGTATCTCAATGGAATTCGAGCGGGAAAAGTATTGGGTATTGCTCGGCGGATGGAGTATCGGTTGTGTCCTTTCGGGTTTGTGTAATGTTATGTCAATTGCTTCGTCATGGTTATGATGATTTGATTTGGTTCTAAACATCAAATTGCGCGTGGTTGTCGATTTTGAGCATAGCAACTTGAGGTGTTTCATGTGGACCAGTGTTTGGATAGGGTCGCGCATTGCAGCGAAGTTATGTGGAGGTATGACCCTTCAGATTAGATTTGTGTGTTCTGTTTCTATGGTGTGTGATGGGTTCTCAACATTGGGTGTGGCGGTACTGGTGAGCTTGCAGTACAGCTCTCTCATTTGAGTCATTTTTCATGATTTGAGTACGTTCGGATTGTTGTTTATTGGTGCGCGGATTGCAGGAGTTGTGGCTTTAGATTGTATTGATGTGTCATGTCACCAGAGTAGTTGCGTTGGATTAGATGAAATCGTTGGGATCTAGAATGAATACAAACATATTTGATTTCAGCATATTGGAAGGATAATATCGATGTTCGGCTTAGAAATTTGCTATGGTCCTTGCCAAAGGAGAAGTGGCTTCACAAATGATTGATCAGAGGAATGATTATGACTTTTGACGTGTTTCATTTATCATTGGCAGTATACGAAAGTGTTGGAATGAGGCTTTATTTGATAAGAGGTTTATTATCGATATTCGGTTGTTCTGAGCAACTGCTGTGGTAAGAAGTTATCACTACAAGAGTTTGAGCTATGTGGTATATCATGTAATTGCATCTGAGGCTGCAGGTATGGTTTGTTACAGCTTGCTCAGGCTTATTCAGAGTATAGATGTGAGATTCTGATCTTGTAGATGATTTCAGAAGTGGAAATGTGGTTCTAAGGTTTATGGCTAGGTTGGATTGTAAAATTTCAGTTATGTGTTATCGGACCTATATGAGATAGGGTGACATGTCCGGGTATATGCATGGTAAGGTTACACAATGATTTGATGGTTTTTGGAACAACTTTGGACACATTCGAGGACGAACGTATGTTTAAGTGGGGGAGGATGTAACGACCTGACCGGTCATTTGGAGGATTTGCATTTCGCTTGTCGGTTCTCGAGCATGACTAGCCTCGTATGATGTACTATGACTTATGTAAATCGTCGGTTTTGGTTTTCAGGTGGAACAGAACAGATATGGAAGAATGGTTCTCAGCTTAAGGCATAAAAATTTGAGAGGTTTGACCAAGTCTTTGACTTTTAGTACTCGATCTCGGATTTGAATTTTTATGATTGGATTAGCTCTATTGGGTGATTTGGGACTTAGGAGCGTGTTCGGAACGTAATTTGGAGGCCCGTGGTAGATTTAGGCTTACAACAACAACAACAACAACAACAACAACGACCCAGTGTAATCCCACAAGTGGGGTCTGGGGAGGGTAATATGTACGCTGACCTTACCCCTACCCCGTGGTAGATTTAGGCTTGAATTGACGAAATTGGAATTTTGGCGCTTTCCGGTTGGTAGTGGAAATTTTGATATCAGGGTCGGAATGGAATTCCGGTAATTGGAGTAGGTCTGTAGTATTATTTGTGACGTGTGTGCAAAATCTCAGGTCATTCGGAGTTGAATTGATAGGTTTCGACATCGTTTGTGGAATTTGAAAGTTCCTAAGTTCTTAAGCTTGAATCCGACGTTGATTTGGTGTTTCGCTGTTGTTTTGAGTGATTTGAAGGCTCGACTAAGTTTTAATGATGTTATGGGAGGTGTTGGTATGTTTGGGTTGAGGTCTCGAGGGCCTCGGGTGTGTTTCGGGTAAGTTTTGAGCGAGTCCGAGCATTACCGAAACTCAGGCAATGGTTCTGGTGCTTAAATTTACTGCTGGGGAGGAAGTTTTACCGCTGGGGCGGAAAATGGTCCGCGACCGCGGTCATGAAGAATCCGCAGGGCCGCTGGTCCAACTTCGGAAGCCTATATCTTTTGATCTACAAGGAATTTTGAGATGATTCAAAAATGAAAGTTATAGCCCTATTTGTCTAGTTTCCAGAAAGGTAAAGAAATCATAATTTGAACATCTGTAGAGAAAGCTATATCCACAATACTAAGGCATGTCTGTGCAGCCACCAGAAACGCGACAACGGTGGTTTTACCGCGGTCAACGGTGGTTTTACCGTGGCAGCGTGGTTTTACCGCGGTCAGTAGTGATAGGAATCTGAGAGGTGCACTATAAATACGAGATTTAATGTTTTATTTCATATTTTGACCTAGAGAGCTCGGGCTTTGGCGATTTTTCGAGGGATTTTCAGGAAAACCATTGGGGTAAGTGATTCTAACTCAATTTTGGCTAAAATACATGATTATAACGTTGGATTCATCATTTGAGTAGAGATATGGGATAAACATTTGGGGAAAATTGTGGAACTTCATAAAATGAATTTTTTGGGATTTGAAAGCCAATTCGAAGTCGAAATTGAGTGAAACTGGTATGGATATTCTCATAATTGAATGGGTTGTTGGATTTTGAGACTTTGGTCGGATTTCGAGACGTGGGCTAGGGGGCGTGTTTAAGCAATTTCGGGATTCTTGAGTTAATTTGATTATTTTCGCCTGGGCTTTGTTCCTTTAGCATATACTGATGATAATATACCGATTTTGGTTAGATTTGGAGCATTTGGAGGCCGATTCGAGAGGCAAAGGCATCGAGGGCTAGAGTTTGGATCGGTTTGAGGTAAGTAATGATTTTAAATGTTCTCCTAAGGGTATAAAACCCCGAATTTCACATCGTTATGCTACTTTGAGATGACGCACACGTTAGATGACGAGCGTGGGGTCGTGCACCATTGGGGATTGTGACTTGGTCCATCCCGTATGACTATTAAGTCGCGTATTTGATTCTAAACTATTTGATATCATTGTGTTTTGGAAAGTATTACTATATTTTGGGTGGAATGCCATATTTGGGCCTAGTGCCAACTATTTGGACCCTTAGGGGCTTTTACTACTATTCCTCACTGTTTTAACTTAATATCTGTACTCAGTCATGCTGTATTTTACTGATTTTATAACACAGCCATATGTACTCTGTTTTGATACATTAAATGATATGTTGGGTTGAACACCCTGTTTTTACTGTTAGCCTAAGTGGCTTGAGAGGTTTTCTGACTGAGTGAGGCCGAGGGCCTGTGTTGTGAGGATATTATGGGATCAGGCTACACGCTGTAGCAAGTTGTTACTGATTCATAATATATGTGAGGCCGAGGGCCTGATTGATTTATGCCACGAGGTGGCTTGTGATTATGTGAGGCTGAAGGCCTAATTGAATATGCCACGAGATGGCTTGTTATAGCGTTTGGGTTGTAGGAGCCCTTCCAGGAGTCTGCACACCCCCAGTGAGCGCAGGTATATGATAACATATGAGTTGTCCGTACAAATTGTAGCGCTTGGGCTGTAGGATCCCCACCGGTGTCTTTACACCCCCAATGAGCGCGGATACCCAGTGTGAGTGATGCGATGTAGCCCGAGGGGCTGTTGTTGATTCATATTGTTGCCCAAGGGGATGTTGTTGATTCATATTGTTGCCCGAGGGGCAGTTCTTTATTCATGTTATGCCTGAGCGGCTAATTACGAGTGATTGTGAGGTAGCCCGAGAGGCTGATTCTGTTGATATTTTGCCCGAGGGGCAGTGTATGTTACATGTTTTTTCCGAGGGGCTATTTACATTTCTATCATTTTTACTCACTATTTTATCACTCGTTTGAAACTATTGAAAGTTGTTTTAAAATGTTTTACTTAAACTGAGCTTGATTTACGAAATAAATGATTTTTGTACTGTTTTGGAAATGTACTGCATTGTTGTAGCGTTATGACGTGGTTTACGTGTTTTCTTACTGCTCAGCTTTTATTTACTTTTATTACTTACTGAGTTGGCGTACTCACATTACTCCTTGCACCTTGTGTGCAGATTCAGGTATTTTTGAACACGGTAGCGGGTGTTGATTGCTCAGTGGCAGAGTCATCGGAGTTAGCAAGGTAGCTGCCCGATGTTCGCAGCCCTGCTCTTCTCCCTCTTATCTTCCTTAGACTATTTTTAGTATATTTTCAGACTCTTCGTTGTATTCGGACCTTAGTAGATTCTCGGGACTTGTGACACCCTGATGTCAGGCTTGTGTATATATTCCGCACTGGTTATTTAGACTTATACTATGAGATTTCTTATTAATTAATGGCTTAAAATGACTTTTATAGAATAATAGTTTGATTTGGGAATCGTGTCGGCTGGCCTAGTTTCACGATAGGCGCCATCACGACCGGGTCGGTTTTAGGGTCGTGACAAGAACATGAGGTGACAGAAACCAGCCGTCCAAAATAGAAGCAATGGCTTGTAGCCCATCCGCAATACACCCGAGGCCCCCGGGACCCCGTCGAAACATGCCAACAAGTTCCAAAACATAACACGGACCTACTTGAGGCCTCAAATCAACTCAAAATAATGTCGAAACTACGAATTGCATGTCAAATCGAACTTAATGAACTTATGAACTTTCAACTTCTAATAAAACTCATGCCGAAAAATATCAAAATCAACCAATAATGGCGTCGAATTTTGCATGAAAGTTCCAAATGACATAAAGGAGCTATACCAACTCCTGGAATCAAATTCTGAACCTGATATCAACAAAGCCAACTCCCGGTCGAACCTCATAACCTTCCAAACCTCCAACTTTCCAATTTTTGCCAAAATGTGCCGAAACCTTCTAGAAATATCCTAATGCGGATACGGGCATACACCAAAGTTTAAAATACCATCCGGACCTAACGGAACCAACAAAACTCCGATCCAGGGTCAAATACACAAAAGTCAAACTTGGTCAACTCTTCAAATTGAAAGCTTCGTAATTGAGAATCATTCTTCCAAATCAATTCTCAATAACCTAAAAACCAAAACCGACGACTCACGCAAGTCATAATAAATCATACGATGCTAATCAAGACTTTAAATAGCTGAACGGAAGTTGGGTTGTTACATTCTCCACCACTTAAACATACATTCATCCTCGAACGTGCCAAGAGTCGTTCCAAAGCTATCAAATCACTGTGTAACCTTACCATGCACATACCCGGGGGTGACCCCACGCTACCCGAACCAAGAAAGCCTAACCACATGACATAACTGAATATTATTATGTTGACCTTAGCCCATGAACCTTGGAACTCAATTCCCAATATCCAAAATTCCTTACAATACTCGAATCTCGCATCTACACACTGTATAAGTCCAAACACGCTATATCACATCATAACTATAACCCAAGACGTAATCACATGATATACCACGCAACACGCACTCGTAACAAGACTTCTCGATAGCAGTAGCTGCTCAACACAACCCAATACCAGCAATGAACCTCATCAAATAAAACCTTGTTCAAAACCCCCCACATACTGCCGACGATAAACAATCACACAAGGATCATGTCTAACACACGAATCTAACACAAAGATCATGTCTTCACATAACCCCGCTGCAATGCGTGACCCATCCAATACCAGTCCATACTAAATACCTCAAGCCACAATGCTCAAAATCAATAACTACACGCAATTTGACATCAAGTACACGAAGCGCATGATCATAACCATAGAGAAGTAAATAGAACAATATACCACAACCCGGAAAGACCATAGCCCAAACGCAATCAACCATTCAATACCCCAATAACTATCTCGCTCGAATATCATTACAATGCATAAATAGAACCGCATCGGGTGCGTATATAACCAACAAATCACAACCTTTCGTAGCGTAGAAGAGTAACACATAAAATATTTCAGAATACGAACAAGCTCAACTCTAACCTAATAACACACTCCTCGACAATGACAGTTCTAAGCTAACAAATCTAACCCGGTGTAGAATACACTTCCTCACGTGGCCTACCAATGGTCCCCTAAATCAACCCTGGTCATCCACAAATAAATAAATAACCCTCCATCAGTCCACAATGACCTAACCATAATCCATACTACCATCTGGCTAACTTTCTCCACATCTTCATAGTCCGCAACCACAAGATAGGCTATTTTTGAGAACTCCCAGTCTCCCAATCCATAGAACACCTGAATCACCATAGCCTATCCCAGATCCATCACTCGAATGACTAACACATCTCTTATAGATAATCATCCTCACGAGAAATACTTATATAAGACTTCCATGCCATATAGAAAAAATCTGAATTTCAACAATCGATCAACCAAGCGATTACAACAATAACAATGAAGTATTCGCAAGTCACAACACAGTACGCCTTCTGAAATGCGCACCATACTTAGTCAATAACAAGTAGTAAAATAGCATTTATCTAATCATCTGAAACTGTCCATGTTGTCTAAGAATTCAGGACATTTCCTTCAAAACTGAACCGCCAGCCTGTACATGCTAATCTCAACCCCACAGGATGCAACACATCTATCATGCCATTATATGAAAAGCTCGAGAACCTCAAAACCAACTCTGAGTCACCAATAGATTACACACCCGATCAGTCAGAAATCTTCCATTTGATCCCATCTAGGAGAAAATCACAATACGCAACATGCTCTTTACGTCGGTAGAAAATACCCATCCCAGACTGTGGTAGAAACCATCGAGAACACTTTGAAACCTATTTGCATATAGCCAAGCCATCAAAACTGAATCTCTTTAACTCAACCAAGCTACGCAAGCCGCCAAGCACAAGAGTATTGCCATGAGACTTGTAGAGACTCACCACATCATAAGTACCCAAGAAATTGATCATACAATTACTGCGTTGATCCAAACTACTACCAAGCTTTCCTATTTCTCCAAGCCCCTTCCGAATTACCCTCAAGGTGATACTTCTCCCTGTCGGTACACAATGATCCCAAAACCAAAGTTCACCATAAGAGATCCTAGCACGAACCGCATAGCCACCGAAGCTCATAAACCACTGTAGTTCCTCTGAAGCATCCATAATACCGCAACCGAGATACCCGCACCTTCTATAAGTCCGAAGTTTTTTCTCTAACCGCTCTAGTGTTGAAGTGTAGAATTATTAATGATGTAGAAATATCCCAAGTACTAGCAGTAACCCATGTAAATCTCAGATCTTACTCATATATAAATTCCGGGAAACCCTTCAATATCCAGTATACATCTCAGGCCAATCTGATATAACACATAACTCTACAATCTGATCGTCGATAGTGAACTCCCCCAATTGACGCGCATAGGACACAACATTCGATGATCCATAATATTAATATTCATAGCTCGTGCAACACCAAACATGAGATACCACAAATCATCTACTAAGAGTGTGTCCATCCTCGTGACAATCAAACTTGCTTCCTCTGATACCTTGAATGATAATATGTACCTCTCATAGAGTAGAAAACCCATACGAACCACATAGTCCGTAATACCACCCACTATTCTCAAATCATCATCCAATTTATGACCCTACCACGATCGTCACGATTAGGCAACAAATTAAATAATCTCGAGCTCGTGCTTATCACCTAGATGCCAGAACCCGCTGCACCCCCACGTGAACAACTGGCTGATCTCTCCATACATCTGCATCCTAAATCTGGATGACAAGTTCAGACAATGTTTGAGCATCCCTAGCTCCCTCGTAGCCAATCCACAGCATCACGATCCGTCGACGCATAGCTGATACCGAGTGCGCAATATCATACACGAGTGGATGCAAAAGAATATTAAATATACGCTTCAAGCCATAGAACGATAAGGAATGAAAGTAGTGCAATTTCCTAATAGTTTTATAGCCTCTCGAAGATAAGTGTGGACGTCCTCGTACCATTCCGCAAGACTCTACTAAATCTGCTTATGACTCGTAGCACCTATGAACTTAGAGCCCTGATACCAACTTGTCACGACCCAAGTTCACTCCAAATGAGTCGTGATGGCACCTAGACTCTAAACTACATAAGCCTAATACATACCGAAATGATAACAGGTTCTACTAATAAATATGAACCAAAAATTTCTAAACAGGCCAATAGTCTAAACATGATATAATATCTAAAACCGATAGTACAAGTCATAAGCCTTTTTAAGAGTAACTATATATAATGAATACATCACTTTTCCGGAATAAATGGAAACAATGGAAATAAATACAACATAAGGTGACTTCGGAGCCTGCGAACGTCTAACAGGTGTATCTTGAAGTCTCCAGCTGCATAAGCATAAGTCTCAAAACCAACTCGATCTGAAGTACCTGGTTCTGCACAAAAATGTGCAGAAGCGTAGCATAAGTACACCACAGTAGTACCCAGTAAGTATCAAGCCTAACCACGGTAGAGTAGTGACAAGGCGAGGTCAAGACACCTACTAGACATGTAAACCTAAGCAGGATATAATATAAATTTAACAAGAAAAGAACATCAATTTAAGGCCAATAGTAGAAGGATTCCAAATTACATTCAACAATAAAAATAAGGGGAGCACGAATAGCAACGAGAAATAGCCAAATAATTAAGCAACAATATAGTCGGGGTACATATGAGATATGAATGTGTCCAAGCAAGGGAAATCGATGACAACTCAATCAATTAAATCATTTCTAATGCACGAATTTCAACAAGAATTATCCCAAATACCACTGCTCGTAACCTCATATCATAAGTCCCGATTTTCAAACTTTACACACAAGGTACCTTGTGCGCACATTTTCCCAAATCACTTCTGTATGATGAAACCCACGTGCTACCTGGTACATAGTATCCATGTCAAATGCTAAATAAGATATTCAAGAAATTTATTTATATACCGTAAATTAAAATTACCGTTTATGAACCAAGTAAGAAATCAACGAAAAATAATAAGTTTATTTTAGAAATCATTTGGGTGAAGAAAATAACCTTTTCAAATAAAATAAAGCATCGGAAAAGCTATTGAATTTAATATAAAATTTATTAAATTAAAACATAATAATAATTCTTTTTAAGAAAGTCAAAACATCAGATAAGGTAAGGAGATTAAGTTGAGAAATCAATTATAGTGAAATATGACAACTATTAGAAATAGTAAAGTACCGAATGAAACGACGGGTTTTAACTTAAGAGTCACATAAGATAAGCATGTTAATAATTCTTTTTTTAAAACCGTTATGTTTCCAACAACTCAACATGGTACGAGATAATGACTCGGCATAGTAAATTCATCTTGAAAATTAATTCACCAAAATAATATTAATAGAAAAGGAACACAGGGAATGACGGCAAAGCAGTAACTAATGAAAATAACTCAATCCTTGAAAACTACTAAAAACCGGGAATACCAATCCCCAAAGTTTCGTACGAAAGAACCGAAACCAACGCAATATAACAAGGAATACATAACACATAAATTATTGTGGCGCTCAACCCGATCCCACTGTGCAACACGGTCCTTCCTTATTCCACCACAATAATAATAAGTAAATATATATGTTGCGGCACGCAACCCGATCCTTCCATATAATCAGAGTCAAAATCATAATTCTTCATTATTTCACCATATCAATCCACCCTTATTTCACCTATTGCGGCGCACAACCCGATCCCACCATGTCAATATAAATCCACTCTTATTTCACATGTTGCGGCATGCAACGCGATCCATAAATAAATCAATAACATCAACAATCCAATACTTAATTTACAAGAATTTCTACAATCATAGGATATGAGTACACGACAATGAAGGAATCACTTAAAAATCAAGGAATGCAACAAATGTTACAACAATACAACATGATAAGTGAAACGTGTGACAATTAAGTTGTGCAATTACGATAATTAAGGCAAGTAGCAGAGAAGCACGGAGTCATGGAAGGTACTCAATAATTAAAAAGGTAACAAGACATGGAAGGCAATAACTACCACTAAATCATGTAAGGGCTAAATAAAAGTACGAGGTATAATAAGTGCTAGCAATGTCAAATAAATTATGTAAGGGTAGATTAACAATGAGAGACATAACATGTCATGACAATTCGATTAAAGGCATGGAAGGAGTCTAGATAACCTAAATAGGTCAAATACCACATATAACTCATGTACCCCACTCGTCACCTAGCGTACACCGCTTTCACATAACACAAATAGTACAATCAACTCGAATCCTAAGG
This sequence comes from Nicotiana sylvestris, assembly GCF_000393655.2. NCBI lineage: Eukaryota > Viridiplantae > Streptophyta > Magnoliopsida > Solanales > Solanaceae > Nicotiana > Nicotiana sylvestris. Next base: position 92,268,542 of record NC_091057.1, on the reverse strand, counting down.
GTTAGTTTCTCCTACACAAAGTTAGACAAGATACTAACTTCAAAGAAACCGATACTCTAAAATGACCTTCTCGTGTGAAACAACCTCCGAACGGCTCAAATCTAGCTAAAATAACCTAATATCATAAATAAAAATCATAGAAGACAAATTTCGGATAATAAAGCTTCGATCTTTAAAGAAAACTAAAAAGTCAACCCACGGGCTCGCACCTCGGAACCCGACAAAATTTACAAAATTCGACCACACATTCGGTAATGAGTTCAACCATACAAGAATTACCAAATTCCGATATCGAATTACCCTTCAAATCCTCATTTAACATTTTGAAAGTTTTTATAAATTTTCCCCAAATTTCAAATTTAATTCACTAATTAAATGATGAAAATAACAATGGGTTTATGAAATATAATAAGATTCCGGTAAAGACCACCTACCCCAATGAATTGCTTGAAAAGCCTATGAAAAATCTCCCAAAGTCGAGGTCTACAACTCCAAAAATGATAAAAATGGCTAACCCTCGAAATAAAGTTCTTATATTTTCTGCCCAGTGATTAGTACATCGCAATCACGGAACATCACTCGTGATCACAGAGATAAAATGATGACATCTAACTAACCTTCTTTGCGAACACGTAAACGAAGTCGCGAACGCGACATACAACTTCCAGCTGACTTCACGACGGTCGCCTCTTCGCAACCGCGAAAAACAAAATACCCGATACCACCATAACACTACACGAACGCGGAAGTAAAGTCGCGAACGTGATGAAGAACACTAGGTGACAGAAACCAGCACTCCAAAATAGAAGGAAATAGCCCGTAGCACATCCGAAACACACCCGAGGCCCTCAGGACCCCGTCGAAACATGCTAACAAGTTCCAAAATATAGCGCGGACCTGCTCGAGGCCTCAAATTATCTCAAATAATGTCGATACTAGGAATTGCACCTCAAATCGAACTTAATGAACTTATGAACTTTTAACTTCTAAAACTCATGCCGAACAATATTAAATCAACCCGAAATGGCATTGAATTTTGCATGCAAGTTTCAATTGACACACCGGAGCTATACCAACTCCCGGAATCGAATTTCGAACCCGATATCAATAAAGTCAACTCCCGTCAAACCTCTCAACCTTCCAAACCTCCAACTTTCCAATTTTCGCCAAAAATGTGACGAAACTTTCTAAAAATATCCAAATGCGAATCGGGGCATGATCCAAGTCCAAAATTACCATCCGGACCTAACAAACCTATAAAAACTCCGATCCGGGGTCAAACACATAAAAGTCAAACTTGGTCAACTATTCCAATTTAAAGCTTCGTAGTTAAGAATCATTTTTCCAAATCAATTCTGAATAACATGAAAACCAAAACCGACGACCACACAAGTCATAATACATCATACAATGTTGCTCAAGACTTCAAATAGCTGAAGGTAATGCAATTATTCAAAACGATCAGCTAGGTCGTTACAGTAATAATTGGTTAGTACAAACTAAACAAAATATTGTCAATTTCTACTATATAAAAAAAATTAATAATGATCTAAATCAAATCATAGGATAAATCCTTTTTTCAAAGCCAGTTTGATTTGATTTTTTCAATTCTTTTAGCACCCGTAATATAATAGTTCAAGGCGTATAACTAGAAACGAAAGTGAGACTTAACTCTTTTAATCTGCCTACCATCAATTTCAGTTACTCTTTTCACCCATACAGAAATCTTCATCATTTTGTGAAATTAAGAAGAGTGTTATAATGATCGTATACTCCAATCTTAAGTCGAATGCGCTACCCCACTCAAATGTAATTTCAATGTATGACTGTTACAATCCGTTGCTCTTAACAGGGATCCTAGTTTGTGACATTATTAAGGTAACTAGTTTTAGTGTACGTGCGTGTTTGTCGCGTCAATAATAAAAAAATTATTGATAAAATATATTTTTCATCATATAAAGATTAATATCGTGTTTTAATTGAATTAAAATATTTTCAATTAAAAAAATTGAACTAAATATTAAATAATGTGTCTGCACAAGTTGCTTCATATTTATACAAAATTGTAATTTTAGCAAAAACAAAAAAAGGAGTTAGAGCTTATACTATTTAAAGAATAATATTTTACTTTTTAATTTTAATTTTTTTATAAGTCATTAGCAGTGACAGAGCCACCTTATACGGGAAAAATACACTGTGTAGGTTGGTAAAAAAAATAAAAGTATATATACTCTATATTGACTCCCTTTAATTTCCTGGTATGTTTACTTTTATAGATTTTGACACTCCTTAACGAAAATTCTGGCCCGCCACTGGTTATTAGATCTTCGTTGTTGTCTTCTCGGATACATTTTTCGCCTTCTATCGTTTCAACTTCAATTTTTAATGCACCAACTTTTACAATTTCGTGTAACTCCTATACAATTAAACATCTTCTAACATGATGTCCTCCATTTATTGTATTAAGTTTGAAAAAAAAATATAAAAATTTACCCACACTCATGTCTATTTATAATAAAAAAATTTGTTGTTAAATAAGCATGTTAGATAAAAGTAAGAATTATATATATATATATATATATATATATATATATATATATATATATATATTTCTTTTTGAGAGATTAATAATTGTTTATTATCACAACTAACTAAATATCATGTAGCGTCAAAGAATGCAATATTATTACTCATGTTTATTATCTCTGATGATGTCAAACACCTCATATATATATTGGAGTATTTCTAGAAAGTCATACGTAAATAAATTATTATCGCCTTTACGGATATATCATAATGAACTTTTTAAATCTTGAATAATTTAAAACTCTTAAATATTAGGACTTAACACGTAGTTCAATTGAATTGATTTTTTTTTTGCTAAGTTAAAGTAAAAAGTCACTATTTGTTTTCATCACTAAAAGAATAATTCTTTACCTTTTCAGATTTTTATATCAGCTTATCCCAATTATAAATTTTAAGTGTAATTATGAAGGAAAATAAAAATATTTTTCTTTATATTATCAAACTTTCAATAATAAAAAAATAAAGGAAAAACAAAAATTAGTAAAGTCTATCTATATAGAATATGAGAAGCAAAGCCATATTATTGTGCCAAGTGTCAATACATAAATTAAACATGTGTCTAATTTTTGGACAAACTTCCAATTAATTTGGAAGTTCAAAAATAATTTAAAATTGGTTCAAATAAAAAATTAAATATGCTAATGCAGTTGCGGTTTTCTAAATTTGTTAAAAGAAGTTCAAAATGTTTAAAACTTCTTTAATTGGTTTACAGAAGTTTATAGACTTTAAAACTCCCAATTTAGTATACATCTATACTTTAGACTCCCACGTTTTAAGGTCTACTTATTTTAATTTGTTAAACCTGTAAATCAAACAAAAAAAACTTCAATCACGTCTGGAGTTACTCCCACGTTCGGAATAGGATAATGTGCAATATGAATAGATTTCAAAAATAAACCGGACGAAATATTATTTTTTAATGTGACGACCCAAAAGGGTCATCACCTGTTTCTAATTGAAATTTATGTCTCCGAGGCCCTGAAAACCTCATTTAGAGTCGCCTCGATTTGTGTGCGCAGTCAGGGCGCGTAGCCGGAAAGCTTAAATGTGAAATCTTGTGAAAATTGCTAAGGTTTGACCTCGAAATGAATAAATTTGACTTCGGTCAATATTTTAGGTAAACGGACCCGGACACATAATTTGACAATCCTGGAGGGTCCGTAGGAAAATATGGGACTCGGGCGTATGCCCGGAATTGAATTCCGAGGTCTCCAGCCCGAGTTATGAATTTTTAAGTGAAATTGTTTTCTGAAAATATTTAAAGAAAATGGAAATGAAATTTGATTAGAAAGCAATGGTATCGGGCCCGTATTTTGGTTCCGCCGCCCGATACGAGTCTTATATATGTTTTGAATCACTCCTGTAAATTTTGGTAAAAAACGGACGTCGTTTGACGTGATCCGGACCCAAATTGGGAAAATTGATATATAAAAGGAAATCTGAGAAACTTCATGGATCTTGAGGCTCAATTCGATGTTCATGATGTTATATTGGTGATGTGATCACACGAATATGTTCGTAGGGTGTTTTTGAGGTAGTGTGCATGTTTGGTTTAGAGTTTCGAGGGCTAGGGTGAGTTTCTAGTAGGTTCCGGGATGCCTTAGGCTTTAGAAGATCAGATATTGCAGGTTCAGGAATTTTGACAGGTCTCAAAACCCTCTTGCGCGGTCCGCGGTGGGAACTTCAGAGAGGTATAAATGCACGTGAATTTCAGTTATTTTACACTTTTCAAAACCCCAAAACATAAGAAGCGATTTTCCAAACAACTTTTCTTCTCCGAAACGATTGGTAAGTGATTTCTAACTTATTTTCTTCACATCTTAACATCTTTTAACATGATTTCAACTTCAAATCAAAGATTTTCACGAGGAAATTGGGTGATGTGGGTAGAGCCTAGGTTTTTTCTAAAATTAGGGATTTGGACCTCAATTTGAGGTCCGATTTCAAAATAAACCATATATTTGAATTTGTGGGGAATGGGTAATCGGGTTTTGGTCTGAACCTCGGGTTGCGACCACGTGGGCTCGGGGTGAATTTTGACTTTTGGGTAAAACTTTGGAAAACTCATTTTCATGCATTGGGGTTGATTCATTTAGCATTTATTAATGTGATTAAGTAACTTATGACTAGATTCGAGTGGATTGGTGGTGGAATCAAGAGGTAAAGCTATAATTGAGACTTGAGTGGTTTTCAAGGCATCGAGGTAAGTGTTTGGTTTAACCCTCTTGAGGGAATAGGAGATGAGTCATATTTGCTACTTGCTTCTTGTTGAGTACGACGTATAGGCATGGTTGCAAGTATCTATACGTTGGTGTCAAGCATGATCGTGGGTCTTAACTTGAAAGTTGTTGTGTTTTTGAATGACACCTTGTATACTTTAATTAATGATCCTCTATGATTAAGTATTTCCATTAATTCAACTGAGTACTAGCAAAATGAGATTGGTTATAGCTGATTCTCCCTTGTCGGGATGACTATTTCGATATCCTTGTTCCCTTGCCAGGAAGTTATTATATTACTTATGTTCCCTTCTCGGGATTTCTTTTGATTGTGTGATGAACTGAAATGGGAGCGGGTGGTACGCCTACCACAAGATTGATGAAATGGGAGCGGGTGGTACGCCTACCACAAGATATTATGAAATGGGAGCGGGTGGTACGCCTACCACAAGATTGATGAAATGGGAGCGGGTGGTACGCCTACCACAAGATATTATGAAATGGGAGCGGGTGGTACGCCTACCACAAGATTGATGAAATGGGAGCGGGTGGTACGCCTACCACAAGATATTATGAAATGGGAGCGGGTGGTACGCCTACCACAAGATTGATGAAATGGGAGCGGGTGGTACGCCTACCACAAGATATTATGAAATGGGAGCGGGTGGTACGCCTACCACAAGATTGATGAAATGGGAGCGGGTGGTACGCCTACCACAAGATATTATGAAATGGGAGCGGGTGGTACGCCTACCACAAGATTGATGAAATGGGAGCGGGTGGTACACCTACCACAAGATATTATGAAATGGGAGCAGGTGGTACGCCTACCACAAGATTGATTAAATGGGAGCGGGTGGTACGCCTACCACAAGATATTATGAAGAGGGAGCGGGTGACACGCCTACCACAAGATTGATGAAATGGGAGCGGGTGGTACGCCTACCACAAGATATAATTAAATAGGAGCGGGTGGTACGCCTACCACGAGATAGAATGAAATGGAAGTGGGTGGTACGCCTACCACGAGATATGAGAAATGGGATCGGGTTGCACGCTTACAACAAGAGGAAACTGAAAGTGAAAGTTTCCTTTATTTTCTTCATTTGTGATAGAAGTTATAGTGCTAGCTTCCTTATTATTCCCTGTTATTTCTTTTAACTACTATCCCCGAAGCATGTTCCCCTTCCCCAGCTTTAACTGCTTATTACTTGTTTACTTTTCCGCCATATATTATATAACTGTACAGGTTTATCTGGAGTCTGGTACTAGCTTCATCACTACCTCGCCGGGATTAGGCCAGACACTTACCAGCACATGGGGTCGGTTGTGCTGATACTACGCTCTGTGCTCTTTTGCATAGATCCAGGTTTTGGACAGCAGCAGTAGCGCAGGAGCCAGCCTTCAGTCCACAGAGACACTGAGGTAGCCTTGCAGGCGTTCGCAGGCCCGACGTCTCCTCTATCTTTTATTTCCGTCTATTATCTCATATATTCGAGACAAACAATTTATATTTTATTTCAAACTGCTGTATTTAGCACTCTTAGAAGTTCGTGAGTAATGTGACACCAGTTCTTGGGTAGAGGCATATGTTGATTCTCGCATTATTGTTCAGTTTTCTTTAAATTTAAGTCTTCCGCATATTTATTTAATTCCGTTGTTTTCATGTTATCGCTGATCATTGTTAAAAGAAGTAATTGTTAACGAAGTAAGCAGTTAAGGATTGGCTTGCCTAGTTCTCATTAGTAGACGTCATCACGACTCCCGAGTGTGGGAAATCCGGGTCGTGACAAGTTGGTATCATCACTCTAGGTTACATAGGTCTCACAACTCATGGACAAGCTCAGTAGAGTCTGAGGGATCGGTACAGAGACGTCTGTATTTTTTCCCCAGAGGCTATCGAGTTAGAAAAACTTCACTTTTGTTCTTTCTTGTCGTGCGGATTTGTTCCTCAAATGATAATTGAACTTCTACTCTATTCTTCGCAGATGGAGAGAACACGTGCTTCATCTACTGCTCAGCAGCCCGAGCCCCCTACAGCAGCTCCCACTAGGGGCAGAGGGTGAGGCCGTGCTAGAGGCCGAGGTAGGGGCAGAGCTCAGCCCCGAGCAACGGCACCAGTGGCGGAGCCTCAGGTTGATTTTGAGGAGGAGGTTCCAGCCCCAACAGTTCTGGTGGGCCCAGCTCAGGTCCAGAGGGGTTTATCGCTACCCCAGTCCTTCAGGACACTCTGGTTTGATTGGTGGGCCTTATGGAGAGTGTCACCCGAGCAGGTTTGCTTCATGTAGCATCAGCCACTTCTCAGGCTGAAGGAGGGGCTCAAACTCCTGCTACACGCACTCTAGAGAAGGTAGCTCCCCAGATTCAGGTTCCAGCGGTTCAGCCAGTAGTGGCAGTTCAGCCGGGTGTAGTGGCTCAGATCGGCGATGGAGCGGCTATGTTCGCCGATGCTTTGTGGAGACTGGACAGATTCACCAAGCTCTTCACTACTACTTTCAGCGGAGCTCCTTCTGAGGATCCCCAGGATTTCCTATACAGCTGCCACAAGGTTCTCAGGAACATGGGCATTGTTGAGACCAATGGGGTCAATTTTGCTGCATTTCGCTTATCTGGATCCGCCAAGACTTGGTGGAGGGATTATTGCTTAGCGAGACCAGCCGGATCGCCATCTTTGACATGGGAGCAGTTTTCAGTGTTGTTTCTGGAGAAGTTTCTCCCTGTGATGTAGAGAGAATCCTATCAGAGGCAGTTTGAGTGCCTTCAGCAAGGTTTCATGACGGTCACTCAGTATGAGACTAGGTTCATCGATCTAGCTCGCCATGCTCTTGTCATACTTCCCACCGAGAGAGAGAGAGGGTGAGGAGGTTTATTGATGGTCTTATTCAGCCGATTCGTTTTCAGATGGCCAAGGAGGCTAGGAGTGAGATTACATTTCAGGAGGCGGCCAATGTGGCCCGCAGAGTTGAGATGGTTCTGTCACAGGGAGGTGGTCATGGGTCGGATAAGCGGCCTCGTCATTCAGGTAGATTCAGTGGTACCTTGTCTGGAGGTAGAGATTCATATGGTAGAGGCCATATTCCTAGGCCCTTTCAGTCAGCTCTTCAGGTCTCCCATGGTACTTCAGGTGGTCGTGGTTCTCAGACGCACTATTTTGATCAGCAGCCTTACAGTGCACCATCAGCATCTATTAGTGCACCGCCGCTTCAGAGTTTCCAGGGTCGTCAGCCCCAGCAACCGTGGGCTTGATTTACTTGTGGCAACACGAGGCACATTGCTAGGTATTGCCCTCGAGCTTCGAGCAGTTCTCGTGCTATGGTACAGGCACCAGATGTCCCACGGCCTGCCCAGCTAGCTAGAGGCGGGGCAGAAGTGTTAGAGGTGGAGGTAGATGTCCTAGAGGTGGAGCTCAAGCCGCCAGAGGTAGAGGCCAACCAGCAGCAGGCCGTCCCAGAGAGGCAGTTCAGGGTGGTGGGGCCCAGCCCCGATGTTATGCACTTCCAGCCAGGCCCGGGGCTGAGTCTTCAGATGCAGTCATTACAGGTACTATAATGGTTTTTGATAGAGATGCTTCAGTGCTATTTGATCCAGGGTCTACGTATTCATACGTGTCATCTTATTTTGCCCCATACCTGGTCATGCCTAGTGATTCATTGAGTATTCCTGTTTATGTGTCTACACCGGTGGGTGTTTCTATTGTGGTCAACTGAGTTCATCGTTCTTATATTGTAGTGTTTGGGGGTCTTGAGACCCATGTTGATTTGTTGTTTTTAGACATGGTTGACTTCGATGTTATATTGTGAATGGATTGGTTATCCACGTACCATGCTATCTTGGATTGTCATGCCAAGACTGTGACCTTAGCCTTACCAGGTTTGCCCCATTTAGAGTGGAGAGGGACTCTTGGTCATTCTACCCGAAGTGTTATTTTGTATGTGAAGGCTCGGCGTATGGTCGAGAAGGGGTGTTTGGCATATTTGGCTTATGTTCGTGACTCCGGTGCTGAGGTTCCCTATATTGATTTTGTGCCCGTGGTTCGTGAGTTTCCTGAGGTTTTCCCTTCAGACCTGTCGGGGATGCCACCCGATCGGGACATTGATTTCTGCATTGATCTGGCTCCGGGCACTCAGCCCATTTCTATTCCACCATATCGTATGGCCTCTCCGGAGTTGAAAGAGTTAAAGGAATAGTTGCAGGATTTGCTTGAGAAGAGTTTCATTAGACCCAGCGTTTCGCCTTGGGGTGTGCCGGTTTTGTTTGTAAAGAAAAATGATAGTTCTATAAGAATATGCATTGATTACCGACAATTGAACAAGGTTACAATTAAGAATAAGTATCCATTGCCGAGGATTTATGATTTATTCGATCAGCTTCAGGATTCCAAGGTATTTTCAAAGATTGACTTGAGATCTGGCTACCACCAGTTGAGAATTAGGGCATCTAATGTCCCTAAAATAGCTTTCCGCACTCGGTACATGCATTATGAGTTCTTGGTTATGTCATTCGGGTTGACCAATGGCCCAGCAGCATTTATGGAGTTGATGAACCGAGTGTTCAGGCCTTATTTGGACTTGTTCGTGACAGTCTTTATTAATGATATCCTGATATATTCCCGCAGCCAGGAGGGGCACGAGCAACACCTCAGAGTGGTTCTTCAGACTCTGAAGGATAGTCAGTTATATGCTAAGTTCTCGAAGTGTGAGTTCTGGTTGAGTTCAGTGGCATTCCCGGGTCACGTTATATCAGCAAAGGGTATTTAGGTTGATCCAAAGAAGATTGAGGCAGTCAAGAACTGGCCTAGACCAGCATCAGCTACAGAGATTCGAAGTTTCTTGGGATTGGCAGACTACTATCGTCGGTTCGTAGAGGGGTTCTCATCTGTCGCAGCCCCGATGACCAGGTTGACCCAGAAAGGTGCCCAGTTCAGATGGTCGGATGAGTATGAGGCGAGCTTTCAGAGGCTCAAGACAGCCCTGACTTCGGCGCCGGTGTTAGTTTTTCCCACAGGTTCAGGGTCTTACACCATTTATTGTGATACATCTCATATTGGACTTGGTGCAGTGTTGATCCAGGATGGCAAGGTCATTGCCTATGCTTCGAGACAGTTAAAGGTTCATGAGAAGAACTGTCCAGTGCATGATTTGAAGTTGACAGTCATTGTTCACGCATTGAAGATTTGGAGACATTACCTGTATGTCGTGGCATGTGAGGTGTTCTCGGATCATAAGAGTCTTCAATATTTGTTCAAGAAAAAGGAGTTGAATTTGAGGCATAGGAGGTGGTTGGAGTTGTTGAAAGATTATGTCATCACTATCCTATATCACCCGGGAAAGGCCAACATGGTGGCCGATGCTTTGAGTAGAAAGTCAGCCAGTATGGGCAGTCTTGCTTATATTCCAGTCGGTGAGAGGCCGCTTGCTTTGGATGTTCAGGCTTTGGCCAATCGATTTGTGAGGTTGGATATTTCTGAGCCTAGTCGAGTATTAACTTGCACGGTTGCTCGTTCTTCATTATTGGAGCATATCCGTGATCGGCAGTTTGATGATCCCCATTTGTGTGTCCTTAGAGACACGGTGCAGTGTGGGGGTGCCAAGAAGGTTACCTTAGGTGATGATGGAGTTCTGAGATTGCAGGGTCGAGTTTGTGTGCCTAATGTGGATGGGCTTCGAGAGTTGATTTTAGAGGAGGCCCATAGTTCCCGGTACTCTATCCATCCGGGCGCCACGAAGATGTATCAGGATTTGCAGCAGCATTATTGGTGGCATAGAATGAAGAAGGATATCGTTGCCTATGTGGCTCGGTGTTTGAATTGTTAGCAGGTTAAGTATGAGCATCAGAGGTCTGGTGGTTTATTTCAGAGGATTGAGCTTCCCGAGTAGAAGAGGGAGAGAATCATTATGGACTTCGTTACTGGACTTCCGTTGACCCGGAAGAAGTTCGATGCAGTTTGGGTCATTGTTGATAGGCTGACCAAGTCACCGCATTTCATTCCTATGGCAGTCTCCTATTCGTCTGAGAGGTTAGCTGAGATCTATATCCGGGATATTGTTCGTCTTCATGGTGTGTTGGTATCTATCATTTCGGACCGAGGTACGCAGTTCAGCTCGTGTTTCTGGAGAGCAATTCAGCGAGGGTTAGGCACCCAGGTTGAGTTGAGTACAGCATTTCATCCTCAGACGGATGGACAGTCCGAGCGGACTATTCAGATATTGGAGGATATACTCCGAGCTTGTGTTATTGACTTTGGAGGTTCGTGGGATCAGTTCTTGCCTTTAGCAGAGTTTGCCTACAACAACAACTACTAGTCGAGTATCCAGATGGCTCCTTATGAGGCTTTATATGGTAGGCGTTGTCGATCTCCGGTTGGATAGTTTGAGCCGGGAGAGGCTCGATTGTTGGGTACAAATTTGGTTCAGGAGGCCTTGGACAAGGTTAGGATCATTTAGGATAGGCTTCGTATAGCTCAGTCCAGGCAGAAGAGCAATGCAGATCGTAAGGTTCGAGACGTGACTTTTATGGTTGGTGAGCGGGTGTTGCTCCGAGTGTCGCCTATGAAGGGCGTGATGAGATTTGGGAAGAAAGGCAAGCTTAGCCCTAGGTTCATTGGTCCATTCGAGATCCTTGATTGAGTGGGAGAGGTGGCTTATAGATTTTCATTGCCGCCTAGCTTATCAGTCGTGCATCCAGTGTTTCATGTGTCCATGCTTCGGAAATATCACGGCGATCCATCCCACGTGTTAGATTTCAGCACTGTCCAGTTTGACAAGGATTTGTTGTATGAGGAGGAGCCGGTCGCTATTCTAGACCGACAGGTTCGCCAGCTAAGGTCGAAGAGTTTTCCTTCGGTTCGTGTTCAGTGGAGAGGTCAGCCCTCTAAGGCATTGACCTGGGAGTCCGAGTCCGTATGCGGGACCGGTATTCTCATCTTTTCCTCGACTCAGGTACTTCCTTCTTCTGTCCGTTCGAGGACGAACGATTGTTTTAGAGGTGGAGAATGCGACGACCCAACAGGGTCATCACCTGTTTCTAATTGAAATCTATGTCTCCGAGACCCTGAAAACCTCATTTAGAGTAACCTCGATTTGTGTGCGCAGTCCGGGCACGTAGCTGGAAAGCTTAAATGTGAAATCTTGTGAAAATTGCTAAGTTTTGACCTCGAAATGAATAAATTTGACTTTGGTCAACATTTTAGGTAAACGGACCCGAACCCGTGATTTGACAATCCCGGAGGGTCCGTAGGAAAATATGGGACTCGGGCGTATGCCCAGAATCGAATTCTGAGGTCCCCAGCCCGAGTTATGAATTTTAAGTGAAATTGTTCTCTAAAAATGTTTAAAGAAAATGGAAATGAAATCTGATTAGAAAGCAATGGTATCAGGCCCGTATTTTGGTTCCGGTGCCCGGTACGAGTCTTATATATATTTTGAATAACTCTTGTAAAGTTTGGTAAAAAAACGAACGTCGTTTGACGTGATTCGAACCCAAATTGGGAAAATTGATGTTTAAAAGGAAATTTGAGAAATTTCATGGATCTTGAGGCTCAATTCGATGTTCATGATGTTATATTGGTGATGTTATCACACGAATATGTTCGTAGGGTGTTTTTGAGGTAGTGTTCATGCTTGGTTTAGAGTTTCGAAGGCTCGGGTGAGTTTCTAGTAGGTTCTGGGATGCCTTAGGCTTTAGAAGATCAGATGTTGCAGGTTCAGGAATTTTGACAGGTCTCTGGACCCTCTTGCGCGGTCCGCGAGCAATCACGTGCGGCCATGGTCGCCTTGAGCGGTCCGCGGTGGGTGCTATGCGCCCGCGGTCGTCTTGGTGCGGTCTGCACGGGGCAATGATCCACAGGTCTTCAGGGAGCCTGCGCGGCCGCGGTCCTTCTTGCACGGTCCGCGGTGGGAACTTCAGAGGGGTATAAATACACGTGAATTTCAGTTATTTAACACTTTTCAAAACCCCAATACATAAGAGGCGATTTTCCAAATAATTTTTCTTCTCCAAAACGATTGGTAAGTGATTTCTAACTTATTTTCTTCACTTCTTAACATCTTTTAACATGATTTCAATTTCAAATCAAAGATTTTCATGGGGAAATTGGGTGATGTGGGTAGAGCCTAGTTTTTTTCTAAAATTAGGGATTTGGACCTCAATTTGAGGTCCGATTTCAAAACAAAAAATATATTTGAATTTGTGGGGGAATGGGTAATTGAGTTTTGGTCTGAACCTCGGGTTGCGACCACGTGGGCCCGGGGGTGAATTTTGACTTTTGGATAAAACTTTGGAAAACTCATTTTCATGCATTGGGGTGTATTCATTTAGCATTTATTAATGTGATTAAGTAACTTATGACTAGATTCGAGCGGATTGGTGGTGGAATCAAGAGGTAAAGCTATAATTGAGACTTGAGTGGTGTTCAAGGCATCGAGGTAAGTGTTTGGTTTAACCCTAGCTTGAGGGATTAGGAGTTGAGTCATATTTGCTACTTGCTTCTTGTTGAGTACGACGTATAGGCATGGTGACGAGTATCTATACATTGGTGTCAAGCATGACTGTGGGTCTTAACTTGAAAGTTCATGTGTTTTTGAATGACACCTTGTATACTTTAATTAATGATCCTCTATGATTAGTATTTCCATTAATTGAACTGAGTACTAGCAAAGTGAGATTGGTTATAGCTGATTCTCCCTTGCCGGGATGACTATTTCGATATCCTTGTTCCCTTGCCGGGAAGTTATTATATTACTTATGTTCCCTTGCCGGGATTTCTTGTGATTGTGTGATAAACTGAAATGGGAGCGGGTGGTATGCCTACCACAAGACATTATAAAATGGGAGCGGGTGGTACGCCTACTACAAGATTGATGAAATGGGAGCGAGTGGTACGCCTACCACAAGATATTATGAAATGGGAGCGGGTGGTACGCCTACCACAAGATTGATGAAATGGGAGCGGGTGGTACGCCTACCACAAGATATTATGAAATGGGAGCGGGTGGTACGCCTACCACAAGATATTATGAAATGGGAGCGGGTGGTACGCCTACCACAAGATTGATGAAATGGGAGCGGGTGGTACGCCTACCACAAGATATTATGAAATGGGAGCGGGTGGTACGCCTACCACAAGATTGATGAAATGGGAGCGGGTGGTACGCCTACCACAAGATATTATGAAATGGGAGCGGGTGGTACGCCTACCACAAGATTGATGAAATGGGAGCGGGTGGTACGCCTACCACGAGATATGAGAAATGAGATCGGGTTGCACGCCTGCAACAAGAGGAAACTGAAAGTGAAAGTTTCCTTTATTTTCTTCATTTGTGATAGAAGTTATAGTGCTAGCTTCCTTATTATTCCCTGTTATTTCTTTTAACTACTATCCCCGAAGCATTTTCCCATTCCCCAGCTTTAACTGTTTATTACTTTTTTACTTTTCCGCCATATATTATATAACTGTACAGGTTTATCTGGAGTCTGGTCCTAGCCTCGTCACTACCTCGCCGGGGTTAGGCCAGACACTTACCAGCACATGGGGTCGGTTGTGCTGATACTACGCTCTGTGCTCTTTTGTACAGATCCAGGTTTTGGACAGCAGCAGTAGCGCAGGAGCCAGCCTTCAGTCCAGTGAGACACTGAGGTAGCCTTGCAGGCGTTCGCAGGCCCGGCGTCTCCTCTATCTTTTATTTCCGTCTGTTATCTCATATATTCGAGACAAACAGTTTATATTTTCTTTCAAACGGTTGTATTTAGCACTCTTAGAAGTTCGTGAGTAATGTGACACCAATTCTTGGGTAGAGGCATATGTTGATTCTCGCATTATTGTTCAGTTTTCTTTAAATTTAAGTCTTCCGCATATTTATTTAATTCCATTGTTTTATGCTATCTCCGATCATTGTTAAAAGAAGTAATTGTTAACGAAGTAAGCAGTTAAGGATTGGTTTGCCTAGCTCTCATTAGTAGGCGCCATCACGACTCCCGAGAGTGGGAAATCCGGGTCGTGACATTTAAATAACTACAATCATCTTCCCAAACGTGGGTATCCTATCATTACTCCACAACTTATCCACTTTCTCCATAACTACATCAACAATTTTATGTGACTCCTTTTGATTCCTTTTCGATTCTCTTTTTGCTTTGGTCAGAATACGAACTTTGCAAATATGGCTACAAAACTTCATGACATCAGACAAATTTCAAGCAACTCCATGCAATGGAATTTGAAAGTTAGAGTAGTTCGAATGTGGGAAATCCCGGATCGCTACAAGCCTGAAATACCTTATTCGATAGAGTTGGTATTACAATATGCAAAGGTAATATATTTATAATTGCTTTTACTTTTTTCTTCGTCTTCTCTGCTGCTATGGTTCATAGATTTTCCAATATGTAATCGTTTATTAGTTTTCAATAATCCTCAAACAAATGAAACTACCAACTTGAAGTGATTATGTGTGAACATCTGATTGATAATTGTTTACTTATTTCCAGCAAAAACATAATATTAACAATATATTACATCTTATATAATCCATCTGATAAACAAAATATGATGTTCCTCCTGAAACTGCTACAAAATATAACAATATGCATATATTCTGCCAGTGAAAGTTACAATGTTTGTTGACAATTGTATAATCTATATAGCTACTGCAAATTCTAAAAATATGCACATTCAGACAAAAAACTTTACAATGTTTGTTGACAATTGTTTACTAATTTCCAGCATTAACAATTTTTATCAATCTAATACATCCTAACAATTAATATGATTTTCTAGGGTGATCGTATACATGCCTCAATCGGGAAGTATGTTATAAAGTTCTTTAAGAATAAGATACAGTAACTCGATTTATATCGCATGACCTACTTTGTTGTCGGGCCAAATAATTTGAAATTAAAGACTACAACACACAATTTGAGGCTGACATTTACGTAGAGGACAATAGTTGAGGAAACTACTGATCCTACATTTCATATGGATATCTTTAACTTGCGTCCTTTTTATCAATTCACGAATCAACATGATGTCGATGAGGCAGAATTATTCGGTAATTCTTCTTTTTCATTTAATTCTAATACTATGTTTATTAAAATTTTGTGATTAACTTTTATATTTGTAGATGTCGTTGGTCAGGTTGTGACCTATGAAGCTGTTCAGACCTATAAGCAAGGAGACAACAAAAGTGTCTTTATGAATATTGAACTTGAAGATGATAAGTAAGTCATTTACAAATAGAAACTATACTTTGCAGTAAAAAGGATTTTTTTTGTATTGAGGTTTTTCCGTGAAACATATAGGAGGAACAGGATTTCAGCAACCTTATGGAGTGAACTTGTGGATCAAATTCAACCTCACTTGAATGCATCTACTGCTGATCCTTTGATTGTTGTTCTTCAACTTATGAAAGCTCAAAAATATCGAGGTTTTCCAATAGCTACATTTATATTTGATAAACAGTTTCAAAATAATTTATAGTTTTCAATTTGTAATTTTTAAATTTTATTCATAGGTAATTACTCAATGCGTAGCTGTTGGTATGCTTCAAAAATATGGATAAATCCTACTTTTCCGCAATTTATCGATTTTAAATCCAGGTTTGTCAAGGGTATAATTCTTATTTATATATACTATAAATATAATATTATTATTTAAAACTTAAGTTTTTGACTTATGTAGATTAGATGCAGCGCTCCAATCAAACTATGAGTCGCTTACTCAGACAAGTTCTCAACAAAGTCACTCTATTAGAGATGAGTTAGCCAAAGAAATTGTATTGGTTAAAACTATTGGGGATTTAGTTCAGTGCACACAAGTGAGTTAAATATAGTTTTAAAAATTTACTTACCATTTATTTTATGTTTTGCATTTACTACGCTATTTTTGTGTTAAATAGGAGTGTAACTACTAGATTGCTGCAAAGTTGGTGAATTTGGAACTTCAACGAGGATGGTCACATTTGGGATGCAACAAGTGTATTAAAAAGGTTGAAAAAGTTGGAAATAAATTTTTTTGTAAGAAATGCAATGAAGAAGATTGTTCTGTTGGTCACAGGTAATTATTCTATTATTATATAGATTTAAAACACATAAAAAGGAAATACATAAGGTTAATCAAAATTTAATTGCAGGTATCGACTTCAAGTTCGTGTTATGGATAGAACTGCCTTTATCTCATTGTTGCTTTGGAATCGCGAAGCTCAACAGCTTATAGGAAAGTCAGCGAAAGAATTAAAGGAAGGATTAGTTGAGGTATAATAATAAACTTAATTTAAGTGTAGTTGTCAATTATGATATTTCTGATCTATGAAATTTGGTGTAGACTTTTGATGCGGATGCTGATTGTTCTTATCCAAGTGAATTGGATGATATTCTTGATAAAAAATTCATGTTTAAGGTTATTGTTAAGCAAACCAATATTGAGTCACAAGACAAAGCCTGCAAAGTTGTTAAGGTTACTGATGATGACGATCTTCAAAAGGAATATGCCCACAGCTCATTTGAAGACACTATCACAGTAAAATATCTTCACTCACAAATTAAGCTACTGATACATTTATGAAAAAGAATAAATATAAATCCTACAACCTTCATAACATGAATGTTTATTTTGTTTTGTTTTACTTTTTAATAGGATCCTTTGGAAATACCTGAGGGACAAATCTCGGGTGAAGAGAAGGTTTATGGGGTAATTTCATGAAATTAAAACAGTTATAACATTATTAATTATTTAGTAAAAAGTTATTACTAATCATTATGCAACCAAAGGTAGTATCGCTCTTCAACTCCTCTTTATAGATTATTTTTATTTTTGTAGGATTTTGTGGTCGAAAGTAAGATGAAATCTGTTTTACAAACTCCCATCAAGAAAATATATCAGAAAGTGGATCGTCCGTGTTAGAAGATGGTGATGATTGCAACACAAAACTATCTCCATTGAAGAAGTATGACAAGAGGAGTAGATCTGCCAATAAGGCACCAACAGTAATAGCAGATGACGACTTGAATTGTCAACTCTCTAGCAACAAGGTTCGCCGAGTGATTAAAAAAGAGAAGAATCCATGAATAACTCTATTGAAATGACCTTAGCTATTTAATTATATAGTTTCTTTGCTATGTAGGTTTATGAAGGACAAATTTTTATTATTTGGGCAAGTTCATTAGGGAGTAAAATTTTCTAAATATTGTTCTAAATTCATGTTTATGAATTAGTGGTTTAATCAGCAGTGACTTCACTCTTTTTGTTAATATTTTTTATGCAACATGTTAGTTATTTGAACAAATCGATTGTTCAATGAATGTGTTGGTGAAGTTCTGATTTTTGAAGAATTTATTCAACTCAATCTTAGTACAAGATATATTTGATAGTTCTAAACTCATCGATGAGTTGTTGTTCCAGTAGTTGTGTGTGACCAATAAGGTTCTGTTAATTATATTTTTACTGCAGCTGAAGTTTTGTCTACTCAACTATCAATGGGAAATTAAATTTAACTTTTTACCTTGTTTCTTATGCTTCATGTTTGTGAAAATAATCTTCAAAGGACATGTCTATAAAAATTGTGAAACTTCTGATTATTCTGTTCAAAACCTAAGGTAGTGTATTAGTCTATTCTGAAGCAATTTCATAGCAATGGTAATTACAGGAACTCTCTGTTTATGAATTAGGGTACGCCTGAAAATTAACAAGAAAACTCAAGTTAGTAAGTAGAGAAATAACCTACAGATTAGTGTCAAAGCTTACATATGTTGTTAGTTATAAACATAATCAAACATTATGGAACATGAGCTAAAGATAATACCAAGGAATTAGCCATAATGTCATTTATCACGAAAGCTACTACTCTAACAACCTATATGGAGAAGCCTCATCTAAAATCAAAGTCTTAATCTTGTGCTGTATAGTTATGATAAACAAATGTAATAGTGCATTGCAAAAGCATGACTCTGCACCTGGGGAGAAGGATAGATAGTAAATCCAAGCTTACACTTTTTTCCATAATCGACAAATAGATGTTCCAGCAACAATGACCCCAATCCAGAACCAGTACCACCACCAACAGCATTAAACACCAAAAAACCTTGCAAACCCGTGCAATTGTCAGCCAATTTTCTTACTCGATCAAGGCATAGATCGACAATCTCCTTCCCAACTGTGAAGAAAGTTAATACTGTTGCGGAAACCAAATGTATATAGTGTGAATAAGTCACAAATACTATACCAAAAATTATGACAGCCACCAAATAATAAATAAGACAATAAAGCAATAATAAAAGGAACACTAGAATTTACGAGGTTCGGCCAAGTTTGCCTACTCCTCGGACACAACCAATATTTTATTCCACTCCAAAAATACAAGTGAAATAATACTAAAGAGAAAAGATATAAATGTCTTAAGAAGATAAGAAGGCAAATGAGAGCTGTGTTTAAATTCTAAACATTAAGCCTTCTTTTATAGGGGGAAAATCCCCCCAACTCTTCTTTTCCCACTGATGTGGGATAAAAATATTTGCCAAACTTAACAAATCTCCACCTTGGCAAA
Organism: Nicotiana sylvestris; assembly: GCF_000393655.2. NCBI lineage: Eukaryota > Viridiplantae > Streptophyta > Magnoliopsida > Solanales > Solanaceae > Nicotiana > Nicotiana sylvestris. The sequence continues at coordinate 92,249,206 of NC_091057.1, read as the reverse complement.
ATTCCACATCTTCAATTTTCTCTCAATAACAAATTTCGATTGTGTCTTCATCTTCAATCTTCAGTTTTCAACAATGTTGATCAAATCCAAACAATGTTGAAACTTGATCGCAGTCACCACCTTTGTCAGCATATCAGCAGGATTCTCCGTAGTATGAATTTTCTTCACCGTGACTCCACCTTCTTCTATGATTTCTCGTACGAAATGATACCGAACATCAATGTGCTTCGTCCTTGCATGATAAACTTGGTTCTTCGCTAATTGAATAGCACTTTGACTATCACAAAAAATTGTGATACCTTTTTGTTCAACACCAAGCTCCTTTAGCAATCCTTGAAGCCAAATTGCCTCTTTCACAGCCTCTGTAATAGCCATGTACTCTGCCTCTGTTGTAGACAAAGCAACTGTTGACTGCAAAGTAGACTTCCAACTAACTGGTGCCTTTGCAAAAGTAAACACATAACCAGTAGTTGATCTTCGTTTGTCCAGATCACCCGCAAAATCTGAGTCACAATATCCAACTACAGACTGATTGTCTTCCTGCTCAAAAACTAACCCGACATCTACAGTATTATGAATATACCGTAGAATCCACTTCACAGCTTGCCAATGCTCCTTCCCTGGATTGTGCATATATCTGCTAATAACTCCAACAGCTTGTGAAATGTCAGGCCTTGTGCAAACCATTGCATACATCAAGCTACCAACAGCATTTGCGTATGGTACCTTTGAGATATACTCTCGTTCAGCTTCATCCTTTGGCGACATAGTAGTACTTAGCTTAAAATGGGGAGCAAGTGGAGTACTAACCGGCTTAGTATTCTCATCTATGCCAAAACGCTGCAGTACTCTTTTCAAATATTCTTTCTGAGATAAACAGAGTTTCTTTGAACGTCTATCTCTTATTATCTCCATGCCAAGAATTTTCTTTGTCTCACCCAAATCCTTCATCTCGAACTCCTTCTTTAGTTGAATCTTCAACTTATCAATTTCTTCCGAATTCTTGGAAGCTATCAACATATCATCAACATATAGGAGAAGATATACAAAGGAACCATCTTTAAGCTTGCGCAAATACACACAATGATCGTATTTGCTTCTCTTGTACCCTTGCCGCAACATAAACTCGTCAAATCGCTTGTACCATTGTCTAGAAGATTGTTTCAATCCGTACAACGATTTTTCAAGTTTGCATACCATATTTTCTTTTCCAGCAACTTTGAATCCTTCTGGCTGAGTCATGTAGATTTCCTCCTCCAAGTTTCCATGTAAAAATGCAGTTTTTACATCCATCTGAACTAGTTCCAAATCCAATTGTGCTACCAAAGCCAACATAATTCTAATGGAGGAATGTTTTACAACTGGAGAAAATACTTCATTGTAATCAATTCCCTCCTTTTGAGCATATCCTTTGGCCACCAATCTTGCTTTGTAGCGAACATCTACTTGGTTAGGAAATCCTTCCTTCTTTGCAAATACCCATTTGCACCCAATTGCTTTCTTTCCCTTCGGGAGATTGGCCAATCTCCATGTATGATTCTGATGAAGGGACTGTATTTCATCATTCATGGCAATCCTCCACTTATCTTCTTCTGAACTTTGGACTGCGTCTTTATAAGTGGTAGGAACATCATCAGCTACAATTGAGGTTGCACAAGCAACCGTCTCTATGAGACGAACAGGTTTCGTTATTGTTCTTTTTGGCCTGCTGGTTGCTATTGATTCAAGTTGTTGTTGAGGTTCCTGAGTTGGAATCTCCTCTACTGGCTCTCCTTCCAGAGGGTAATCTTCATTTGTTTCCTCCTCTGCTTCTTGTGTAGGAAAAATAAATTTTCCCTCAAACTCCACCTGCTAAGAAGCACCTTCATTTTGTTTGGTATCTTCTGTTACCTTATTTACCATAGCAGATTCATCAAAGGTAACATCCCTACTGAATATTACTTTCTTTGTCATAGGACACCATAAGCGATATCCTTTGACTCCAGAAGTAATTCCCATAAAAATAGCCTTTTTTGCCCTTGGATCCAATTTTGACTCTGTCACATGATAATATGCAGTTGAGCCAAACACGTGCAAAGAGTCATAATCTACAGCAGGCTTTCCATACCATTTTTCAAATGGTGTCTTGCCATCAATAGCAGCAGATGGTAGACGATTAATGAGGTGGCATGCATATGTAATTGCCTCAGCCCAAAATTCTTTGCCCAAGCCAGCATTGGACAACATACACCGTACCTTCTCCAGCAAGGTCCGGTTCATACGTTCTGCCACTCCATTCTGTTGTGGTGTATGTCTAACAGTGAAGTGTCGGATGATGCCATCATTTTCACAGACCTTATTGAAATGATCATTTTTGTATTCACCTCCATTGTCTGTGCGAATACACTTGATTCTCCTGCCTGTCTGATTCTCCACCATCATCTTCCATTTGAGAAAAATTCCCAACACTTCATCTTTGCTCTTCATTGTATACACCCATACTCTTCGGGAAAAATCATCAACAAAGGTTACAAAATAGTGCTTCCCACCCAATGAAGGTGTTTTGGAAGGACCCCAAACATCAGAGTGTACATAATCCAAAATGCCTTTAGTATTATGGATCGCTGTACCAAATTTAACCCTTGTCTGTTTCCCTTTAACACAATGCTCACAAAACTCCAAGTTGCAAGCCTTGACTCCTTTTAACAATCCTTGATCTGATAGAGTTTTCAAGGATTTTCCTCCAGCATGTCCCAAGCGCATGTGCCATAGCTTGGTTGCTTCTGCCTCTTTGTCGTCACTGGATGTCACTGTCATTGTCCCAATAATTGTACTGCCGCAATAGCGGTACATATTATTATTCTTCCGATTAGCCTTCATTACCACTAGTGCACCTGAGCATACTCTCATCACTCCATTTTCTGCAATGATTTTGAACCCTTTTGATTCTAGGGCTCCCACAGAGATGAGATTCTTCTTCAAGTCTGGTACATATCGAACATCTGTTAATGTTCTGATCATTCCATCGTGGTTCCTTAATCGTATTGAACCAATCCCATATGAGGTAAGAGGGTTGTTATCCGCTGTGTGAATGATTCCATATTCTCCTTCTTGAAAATCCACGAACCAGTCTCTGTTGGGACACATATGATAGCTACAAGCCGAGTACATCAACCATATGTCTGATGATGTTGATGACTCTGTTGTAACTAATGAGAAGTCTGAATCATCACAATCAGCTACATTTGAATCCATAATGGACTTTCTATTATTATATTTGGCCTTATTCTTCAACTTCGGACAGTCTTTCTTCCAGTGCCCTTTTTCTCGACAAAAGGCACATTCATCTTTGCTGGGTCTGGATCTTGACTTGGATCTTCCCTTCTTTGTCCTCGTTTGATTTTGAGGACGACCCCTCACAAACAGTGCTTCTCCTTCTCCGCCCTTCTGTTTTTCTCGCTTTCTTTGTTCATAGCTGTACAAAGCTGAACAAACTTCTCTGAGAGAAATTTCGTCATTTCCATGGAGTAGAGTAGTTTCAAGGTGCTCGTACTCATCAGGAAGTGACGCCAACAACATTAAGGCCAAGTCACCATCATCATAAGTTGTATCCATATTTTGCAAATCTGTGACCAACTTATTGAAACTGGTGATATGTTCATTCATCGTGGTACCAGGAACATAGGTGAAGTGAAACAGTCTCTTCTTCATGTACAATTTATTTTGACTGTTTTTCTTCAAAAATTTATCCTCCAGTGCTTTCCATAATTTACTTGCAGAAGTTTCCTTTGTGTATGGATATTTCTGCTCTCTAACAAGGTAGGATCGAATGGTACCGCAAGCAACACGGTTGATAATTCTCCAATCTTCTTCTCCAATAACATTTGGTCTCTTTTCTTCAATAGCAAGATCTAGCCCTTGTTGAAAAAGGACATCTAGAACCTCACCTTGCCACATCTCAAAATGTTCTGACCCGTCAAAAATTTCTACCGCAAATTTCGCATTTGACACAATTCTTGTCATAAGCGAAGATGCCAATGATGACGTATTGTTGACACTTGATGTAGATTCTTCTTGTTTATTGTCTCCCATCTTTGACACAAATATTATTTAATAGCTGACGATACAAATCAAGATTATTTCCTTTCTGGTGTGGAAGATCAGACTAAGCTGCAACCACAGAGCATACTCAGACAGAACCTTGGCTCAGTTACCAAGATAAATCTTTTCTGATGTGGAAGATCAGACTATGCTGCAACCACAAAGTATACTTAGACAGTACCTTGGCTCTAATACCAATTGTTGCGGAAACCAAATGTATATAGTGTGAATAAGTCACAACTACTATACCAAAAATTATGACAGCCACCAAATAATAAATAAAACAATAAAGCAATAATAAAAGGAACACCAGAATTTACGAGGTTCGGCCAAGTTTGCCTACTCCTCGGACACAACCAATATTTTATTCCACTCCAAAAATACAAGTGAAATAATACTAAAGAGAAAAGATACAAATGCCTTAAGAAGATAAGAAGGCAAATGAGAGGTGTGTTTAAATCCTAAACATTAAGCCTTCTTTATAGCGGAAAAATCCCCTCAACTCTTCTTTTCCTACCGACGTGGGACAAAAATATTTGCCAAACTTAACAAATACAACCAAATATTAGGTGCATCTAACAAAAGTTATTCACAAACAAAGAAATGGCTCCTGAATTCTCCGGGATAACTACCTATATAATGCCCTCTGGCAAAATTATTTGCAGCATCTTCCTCTCCTGAAATGAGCTGACAGCTCAGGATGGAAAAGTTGGCGATAAGTCCAAAGAAAGAAAGGGAATTCCGTTTGCCGTACATAACAAGCAAATTAGACACGAGGTATGATCAAAAGTCTAGCTCAAAGGCATGAAACAATATTTTAGAACTATATCAAGAAGAAGTGTCCTCTGACCTTTTTCTGGATAGGACATGTGCAAGTTGGCAGTAATGGCGAATTCTTCGCTACAATCAAGAGATTATAATAATCTACACCATGTCATTCTTTTCTACTCCGCCTTTAAAATATGCAACAGGGGAGACGACTTTGGTCTCTTCTATGGATAAATATACATAAACACGTCGATTTGCAAATATTCTCAATATTAGTAAAAGTGAGAATTTGGTGAGAGTTACAACTTGGTAAGAGTTAATTAATAACAATGGGTTAACGCCTTCCTCACTCAATTGAAAAGATATCGGTAATATAAAAATTAAGTTTCCGGCTGTACTTCAATTTTTAATTATTTCTAGTAGAATTTAAAAAATTATCTGTGAGAGTTATAGTAAACTAAAAATACTACTTCATTAAAAATGATAAAAAATACAAAAACAGAAATATAAAGGAAAAAGAGGCGCATCAGTGTCCTCTTATCGTCAACTGTTCTCTCTTTAAGCTTTTCTTGAAAACTCTTCAACTTTTCAAACCAAATTCAGTTTCTCACCCCAACTTTCGGACTGCTGCGTACCTCAACACCTGTCAATATTTTTGATACGTAGCCAGCGCTCTCATGCTTCTGCGTTTATCTACAGTAGTTTTTCTTCTAAAATAGTGTTGTAGTCAAGCCTGTTGTGGTTGCTTCAGAAATTTTGGATATTGAGTTACACAATCACAAGAAATAGAGTTTGTTTTGCTTCGGAATCAGCAGACTGAGGGGTTGTCAGTAACCCTACAAAATTCCACTTTAATTTTTCAAAAGACTCTACAATTTCTCGCAACAAATTCAGTTTTTGCGGCACTTTGATATGGAAGAAGAGAAAAAACGCGCAAGAAAAAATCGAATATGCATACGGAAGCAAAAACGGCCTAAATTTTTCTCGAAGGGTATGAACTTTAAACATTATATACATCATGAATAATTTTACAATTCTTTAAACAGTTGGACGTCACTTTGGTCTCTTACTAAATCGTTTTGTTCTATTCTTTGTTAAGTTTCATAGATGCATTAGATGGTCAAATTTAAGTATATTTCAGAAAATATGTGTCATATATATCGATGTAATCTATGATCCTTACACCATAGTAGTAATTTATGCATTCTGTATTCTGCTGTGTATTGTCTTTCTTACAAATATGCATTTTTTGATATATCATTGCATAAATTTAAATATATTATGTCATATGTTTTATCATTTTTGCTATGTAACCATCCCACACATCTTATGCATTTTTTAAGTACTTTTGATGATCTGTCGTCTTTATTAGTCGCTTTTATACCTGCTTTACTCAGTTGCAATTAGAGAAAAATCACAATTCCAATCAACCAATCAATTCTTATATACTAACCTTTCCAAATTCAATGCAAGAACAAGATTTGCGATATGATTTGTCGACTTCAAATTTGCAGACTGATTTAAATGAGCTACCATTACTGCAAGGTAAATAATTGTGTTAACTTTATTATAGCTTATTTTGAAAATTTGAGGAAGTCAAACTTTTGTGCCGCTCTACTGAATCTCCACAAAAATAAAAAAGTAAGTAATTTATATACTTTTATCTCTAATGTGTAATGGACAAGTCAGTAGAATAATTTAAAAAATAAAAGCCTTATTTGCTGCCATTTTTTTGGTTCTGTTTATTTTCTTAAGTACAACATGTATGTTATAATTATATTATTATTTTGTATGAATTTTCTTTTTGTCGCTCTACTTTTGAAAAGTTCATTAACCGATTTATCTTCGCTTTGGGATGTTTATTTTTTTGAATATTTCTTTGCTTGATTAGGCTTAACCTTTAGAATATTTTGAAATGAAGTGTTGTTAGTCATGTAATATAAATTGTTGTTTGATAGGGGGTTCATTGGAAGTATGATTAATAATAGGCGAAGTAAGATTAGTTAATGTTTGTAAAGTGAGTTTTTAGCCAAAGTTATCCCTTATCGATGGGAGTCGGTTTGTATTTGACCTTTATATATACTCTTCAACATCTTTAATTCCATAAGTTTGCTAAAGTACTACCTTTAGTTTAACTTAATGGAATGATATTAAAAGTAATTGTGATACTGTTAAAACACCAAAATCCAGATATAAAATGCTAAACGCAGCTATATAGTTATTTTTTCAAGGTCAATATTGCAATAAACTTATACTTTTTCTTGACCAACATGAAATATAAAAAATGCTACCTATTAACTTCTTTTATATAGAATTTTAGGATATAAATATTGGTTTGATAGTTGTCCTATCTTTTTCCATTTTAACAATTAAGTTTTTGATTTTATTTTATGATTTACAGAATTTGTTGATACTACTATCTTAGGGAATGCTTCTCAAAAAGGGAAACAAAAGAATCATTAACGGACATAACAAATCGTCTAAATTTTCCTCGATTTCGTAGTACTCCCATAAAGAGTTGTGGACAAGTTTCATCGTCTCATTCTCAAGCACAATATCCAAATTCAATGCAAGAGCATCATTTGCAGTATGGTTTGTCGAGTTCAAATTTGCAGAAAGAACATCTTCTACCAGATTTAAATGAGATACCATTATTTCAAGGTAAATATTTATGTTTAATTTATTATAACTTATTTTTGAAATTTGAGGAAGTCAATATTTTGTGCGGCTAAAATAAATGTCGACATAAATAATGAAGTTATTAATTTATATACTTATACCTTATACACGAAACATTCTGGCCAACAAAATAATTTAAAAAATTTAATTTAATTTGCTGCCATTTATTTGATTCTATTTATTTTATTAACTACAACATGTTTGTTATAGTTTTTGAATTATAGTCCTGCATTAGTTTTTTCTTTTGGTTATACTTTTAAAATTTTCATTATGTTAAACGAACTCTTATTATTTCAAACTCAGTATTGCAATAAACTTATACTTTTTGATGAATATGAAATTGAAAAAAAGCTAACTATTAATATTTCTTTTTACAATTTGAAGATGTCAATATTGATGGTGATATACCAGGTATGTCATTTAAAGAACAATGCAACTCATAGTCATACATACAAGTTTATTAATTTTTAATTTATGCATCAAGGTCATATACAATCCAACGTACAAATTCATGATGAAAATGAAGATGACGATGTGTTTGAAGGTATTCACATACAAACTCATCAATGTTCGATAGTGTTAAAATGAATTAACAATTCCTAATCTATTGAATTTCTAATTTTAAGATCTACTTATTATTATTTATAGGTGATGAAGTACATAGTTGGATGACCAATGAAGGTAAGTATGACGTTTATCGAATTTATATATACAATATAATTTCACTTTCTATATAATAAGTACTTTGACCTTACCTCTTTATTTTACTTTGATAAAACCAGATTCGAGGAAATGCCAATTATGTACTTTGTGTGAATATTGATGATATAGGAGATGCCAATTATGAATGTGAATATTGTGGGGCATATTTTTGGTTCGAGGAAAGAGTTGACAAGAAGTATAAAAATAAAAAACCAGTTTTCACTTTGTGTTGTGGTCGTGGAAAAATCAAGCTACCAAATCCAAAGGAGCCTCCTTCCATTTTGAAGGATTTATTGTTTGGATCAGGTTAATAGATAAATTCATTTAATTAAAATTATAACACAATAACTTTTGCATATCTATATATATCTGCTTTAATCAAATTTAATTTTATGAAGGTGCAAAAAGCAAACATTTCAGAGAGAATATACGAACATATAATTCAATATTTTCATTTACATCAATGGGAGGAAAGGTTGATGTCTCTGTCAACAAAACAAAGGGACCCAGAACATTCAGATTGTCTGGGTAAAATTATCATCAGATTGGAAGTTTATTGCCTCTAGAGGGATCTTCTCCAAAATTTGCACAATTATATATCTATGATACAGAAAATGAGGTGAAAAATAGAATTAATGCTATCAGGTTAGCATAAACAATTGCTTACTAAAAATAATTTAAAATTTTATTTTTTATAAGACATACATTGTTAGGTGAATTCAATATTTTATTCTTACAGTCGCAGTGAAATGAACAATGAACTTCATGCTGAAATTGTGAATGACTTGAAGCAAATGCTTGATGACAACAATGTTCTTGCAAAGTCATTTAGAATGGTAAGAGATCAATTTCAAGAAGACCGAACCTCAAATGTTAGACTTAGATTGATAGGAAAAAGAGGCTCTGATGAAGAAGATATAATTTACCAACAGTTTCAGAGGTAGCTGCTTTGATCGTTGGAGATTTTGAACAAACCAGGTCTGACAGAGATATCATAGTTGAAAGCCAATCTGGACAACTACAAAGGATAAATGAATTAAATGCATCATACTTAGGTTTGCAATATCCATTATTATTTTCATATGGTGAAAACGGATACCGAGAAGATATTCCTTTAAATGATATTGATGATTCGACCGGTGGAAGGAAATGCGTTAGCACGCGTGAGTACTTATCATATAAAATTCAAGAAAGGAAGGATGAAGTTCCAACAATTGTGTCAGCTAGAAGATTATTTCAGCAATTCTTAGTAGATGGTTATACAATGATGGAATCTTCTCGATTGAGGTTCATTAGGCTTCATCAAAAACAGTTGAGAGCACACTTTTATAAAGGGTTACAAGATGCTGTTTTACATGGAAACATAGAACCTTCTTCTCAAGGACAAAGAGTTATACTCTCTTCCAGCTTTACAGGGGGTGCACGTTACATGTTGCAAAATTATCAAGATGCCATGGCAATTTGCAAATGGGTCGGGTACCCTGATCTGTTCATCACAATTACCTGCAACCCAAAATGGTCAAAGATTATTATATTTGTAGAGAGTAGGGGATTATCTCCAGAAGATCGTCCCGACATTTTAACAAGGGTTTTCAAAATCAAGCTGGATCGCATGATAAAGGATCTACAACAACAACAACAACAACAACGACCCAGTATAATCCCACAAGTGGGGTCTGGGGAGGGTAATATGTACGCAGACCTTACCCCTACCCCGAAGGGTAGAGAGGCTGTTTTCAGGAGACCCTCGGCTCAAAAAAGCAACAGGAGCCGATATATTAGTACCATAAAAATACATAATAAAATAACAACAATATAAGAGATATGAAATACAGAATACGAAATACGAAATAGATGGTTGGTATAGTAAAACTAGCAGGTAAAGCCCTGCATCAATAGACGACCAATGACATTCTTAGTCTAACTCCTAACTGGCTAGTCTCACTCTATTGTGCTGTAGAAATATTCACACTTTCCCCTAACCTACAACCTTAATGCTCGACCTCCATAATTCCCTGTCAAGGGCCATGTCCTCAGTAATCCTAAGTCGCGCCATGTCCTGTCTGATCACCTCTCCCCAATACTTCTTAGGTCGCCCTCTACCTCTCCGCGTGCCCACTACAGCCAGTCGCTCACACCTCCTCACCGGTGCATCAGTGCTCCTCCTCTGAATGTGCCCGAACCATCTGAGTCTTACTTCCCGCATCTTGTCCTCCATGGGGGCCACGCCCACCTTCTCTCGAATATCTTCATTCCTAATCTTATCCATCCTTGTATGCCCGCACATCCACCTCAACATCCTCATCTCTGCTACTTTCATCTTCTGGATGTGTGAGTTCTTTACCGGCCAACATTCAGTTCCATATAACATGGCAGGCCTAACCACTGCTCTATAAAACTTACCTTTTAGTAACGGTGGCACTTTCTTGTCACACAAGACTCCCGACGCTAACCTCCACTTCATCCACCCCACCCCTATACGGTGTGTGACATCCTCGTCAATCTCCCCGATCCCCTGAATAACCGATCCAAGGTACTTGAAACTACCCCTCTTGGGAATGACTTGAGAGTCAAGCCTCACTTCAACTCCCGCTTCCGTCGGCTCAACTCCAAATTTGCACTCGAGGTATTCCGTCTTCGTCCTGCTCAACTTGAAACCTTTAGACTCAAGAGCATGTCTCCAAATCTCTAGCCTCTCGTTGACGCCGCCTCGTGTCTCGTCAATTAGAATAATGTCATCAGCAAATAGCATGCACCATGGCACCTCCCCTTGAATATGATGAGTCAGTGCATCCATCACCAGGGCAAATAGGAATGGGCTGAGCGCAGACCCTTGGTGCAACCCCGTAATAACTGGAAAGTGTTCAGAGTCGCCTCCTACTGTCCTAACCCGAGTCTTAGCTCCAGCATACATGTCTTTAATCACCCTAATATAGTCAACCGGGACCCCTTTATCCTCTAAGCAGCTCCATAAGACCTCCCTAGGAACCCTATCGTACGCTTTCTCCAGATCAATAAACACCATGTGGAGATCCTTCTTCCTATCCCTGTACTGTTCCACCATCCTCCTAATAAGGTGGATAGCTTCTGTGGTAGATTGCCCCGGCATAAACCCGAACTGGTTGTCTGAAATAGACACTGTCCTTCGCACTCTCATTTCTACCACTCTCTCCCAAACTTTCATGGTATGACTTAGTAATTTGATGCCCCTATAGTTGTTACAGCTCTGGACATCACCTTTGTTCTTATACAACGGGACCATTGTACTCTACCTCCACTCTTCAGGCATCCTATTAGTCTTGAATATAACACTAAACAATGCAGTAAGCCATTCCAAGCCTGCTCTACCCACACACCTCCACAGTTCAACCGGAATTTCGTTTGGCCCGGTAGCTCTGCCCCTTCTCATCTTACGCATTGCCTCCATGACTTCGTCAATCTCAATGTCCCTACAATTACTTAATTCATGGTGACTGTCGGCATTCCTCAATTCCTTAAGTATAATATCCTGATCCCCTTCTTCACTTAGAAGTTTATAAAAGTAGGTCTGCCACCTCCTCTTAATCTGGTCATCTCCCATCAAAACTTTACCGTCATCATCTTTTATGCACCTCACTTGGTCCAGATCCCGAGTTGTCCTCTTTCTCGCCTTAGCGAGTCGGAATAACTTCTTCTCCCCATCTTTGTTCCTTAGTTCCTCATGATAAAGGATCTACGTGACAATAAAGTTTTTGGAGAAGTAAAAGCAGGTATACTTTTTATGTTCTAAAAAATTATTACATTGTTACATTAATTTTATTAGATACTAATATTAAAAATAAGTAATATAAAAACTTAATTATCTAATTAATTCTGTATTTCAATGATTTATACAGTTGAATTCCAAAAGCGAGGCTTGCCTCATGCACACATCTTGCTTTTTCTTCGGAATAAATACCCAAATGTCGCAGATATTGATGGAATAATTTCAGCAGAATTACCAGATAAAAAAGTAGATCCTCATGATTATAATGTTGTTACAAATTTCATGATGCATGGCCCTTGTGGTGCTGCTAGAAAATCTTCTCCTTGCATGCAGAATGGTAGATGTACAAAGCACTTTCCAAAAAAATTTGTGTCATCAACCACAATTGATGAAGATGGGTATCCAATTTATAGAAGAAGAGATGATGGTAGAACTGCAAAGAGAGTAGGTATTGAGTTGGATAATAGGTATGTTGTACCACACAATAGATTTTTATTATTGAAGTATGGTGCACATATTAACGTGGAGTGGTGTAATCAATCACGATCTATTAAGTACTTATTTAAGTATGTTAATAAAGGAAATGTTCGTGTTACCGCAGTTTTTTCTCAAAGTGTAAATAAGGAAGACTCAGGGGTCGTTGATGAAATAAATATGTATTTTGATTGCCGATACATATCACCTTGTGAAGCTGCTTGGAGAATTTTTAAATTCCCAATACACCACAGAGAACCATCGGTAGAAAGGCTATCTTTTCACCTGCCAAATAATCAAACTGTCATATTTTCGGATGATGATCCAATTGATGCAGTTGTCAACAGACCAACCGTTAAGGAATCTATGATTTTAAGCTAGTTCGAAGCTAATAAGACATTTCCTGAAGGAAGAAAATTGACTTAGCAGAATTTCCTCTAAAGTTTGTGTGGAAACAAAACCTGAAAAGATGGGAAAAAAGAACATCTGCATTTTCTATTGGGAGAATCTTCTTTGTTCCACCTGGATCCGGCGAGCAATATTACATTAGATTATTGTTGAATGTCATTAAAGGTCCAAAGAGCTATGACGAACTCAAAAGAATCAACGGTTGTGATCATGAGACTTTTAGAGATGCATGTTATGCTTTGGGTTTATTAGATGATGATAAGGAATATGTGGATGCTATAATGGAAGCAAGTAATTGGGGAATGACATCATATCTTAGACAATTATTTGCTATGCTACTTTTATCAAATTTAATGTCACGGCGAGAAAGAGTTTGGCAAGCAACATGGCATTTACTATCAGAAGATATCCTTCATGAAGAAAGAACAATATTGGATCACCCAGGTACGTATAAAATGCTTGCAATTTTAATATGATATGATACTTCTAAAGGATGGCTGATTTTCTTAACTTTATTGATTAATTTTCTTTTTAATTACTTCATTCATATTAATCTGATTGTTCATTGCTTTATATATATGTTTTCCAGTTCATACAAAATTCATTCCAAGACTTCAGGTTCCGTAAACAATATTTTGTTATGTTTATGTCTTTTTACTATAGTGTCGTGTTTAGACCATAGGAATAATATTGGTACTGATTGATACGCTTTCCAGACATAAATACTAATACACAATTAATACATTGTATTTAATGCCCTTAAGTTTCCGGAAAGCCTATAATCGCTCTTATGCATTCTGCACTTTACTATTTTTTTTAAAATAAAATAAAGCACAAGGTTTGGACTATCTTATTACTTCATATTCTTTGTACGTTAACATTTTACAGTTTCGTTAATCTTATTATTAATTTCATATTGCTAAACTAAACTTTAACATTTAATTGTATTTAATTATTTTATATTTTTATGTTATTATAGAAGTTGAGCTAACAGATCATGTATTGAAAAATCATTGTTTGCAAAAGCTTGAAGTTTTTTTGAAAGGTTGTGGAAGAAGTTTTCAGGATTTTCCAACAATGCCAAGGCCTGTTTATAATACGGAATAAATTGACAACAGTAATAGATTAATACGGGATGAATTGTGTTATAATAAACGCGCTTTGGCGAAGGAACATCAATAATTAGTAAAGAATTTGACAGATGAGCAAAAGTCAGTTTATGAAAAAATAATAAGAGCTGTGAATGAAGACAAGGGTGAATTTTTCTTTTTATATGATTTTGGAGGAACTGGCAAGACTTTTGTTTGGAGAACTTTGTCTTCTGCCATAAGATCTAGAGGAGATATTATGTTAACTGTTGCATCTAGTGGGATTGCATCTCTGTTCAGCTCATTCAAGATTTGTGATTCCTCTAAATCTAACTGAAGATTCAACATGTAATATTAAGCAAGGTACTCCTTTAGCAAATTTAATTGTTAAGGCAAAGTTGATTATTTGGGATGAGGCACCCATGATGCATAGATATTGTTTTGAAGTTCTTGATAAAACTTTAAGAGATATTCTTAGGTTTAAAGATGCATCCAATTTAGACCGCCCATTTGGAGGTAAAACAATTGTTCTTGGTGGTGACTTCAGACAAATATTACATGTCATTCCAAAAGGTACTAGGCAAGGTATTGTTAATGCATCTCTCAATTCTTCTTATTTGTGGCCTCACTGTTAGCTCTTAAAGTTAACAAAGAATATGAGATTGTAAGGTAATGAAATAGGGACGCATCTAGATGAGTTGAGAGTTTTTTCAGATTGGATTTTGGGAATTGGCGACGGTATGGTTGGTACTTCTGTTGATGGCTATGAAAAGGTCCAAATACCAGATGATCTTTTGATAAAACAGTCTGATAATCTAATATCTGCAATTGTAGAAAGTACATATCTCGATTTCAAAAGTCGTTGCAGTGATATAGGATACCTCCAGCAAAGAGCCATTCTTGCTCCAACTCTTGATATGGTGGAATCAATCAACGAATATATGATTTCGCTTAATGAAAGTTCTGAGAAATCATATTTGAGTTCCGATACAATCTGCAGCTCTGACCATACTTATTCAGCATTGGAACATATACACACACCAGAATTCTTAAATACTATTAAATGTTCAGGAGTTCCAAATCACGCTCTTACTCTAAAGGTTGGTATTCCGGTGATGTTATTAAGAAATATTGACCAGACAGCAGGATTATGTAATGGAACAAGGTTGATCATAACCAAACTTGGAAATCAAGTCATTGAAGCGAAGGTTTTATCAGGACAGATGGCTGGACAGAAAGTATTTATTTCAAGAATGACATTGACTCTATCTGATGCTAGAATTCCATTTAAGTTCCAACGAAGACAATTTCCAATCGTTGTATCTTTTGCCATGACAAAAAACAAAAGTCAAGGACAGTTATTGTCTCACGTGGGATTATTTTGAAGAAACCTGTGTTTACACACGGACAGCTATATGTTACTCTTTCCCGGGTGAAAACTAGAAAGGGATTAAAAATTTTGGTTTATGATGACAATGGAAAAATAACTACTGAAGCAATAAATGTAGTATTTAAAGAAGTTTTTTGAAATTTAGTCTGACACTCGAAAGATCATTAATATCTTTTTTGAGGTTTAAGTACTACTTTTCTTGCTGAGATTTATGAACCAACTGAGAAGTTAGCTGTTGAGATGATTCCTCAAACATGGAATAGGTACGCTTTAGTTTTCGGTATTTTCAAATCTTTTTTTGTTACACTATTCTAGATATATAAAATAATGTTTCATTAATGTTGCACTTACAGATTGTTTAGTAACTTCCATTACATGGATTAACAGTAGTTGTTACATCGCATTGGTGAAGAAGTACTCAATGTCAGTTACGCAAGTGGTTTGAATGTGGTAATTCATCAACTGGATAATGTGATACAATAGAATTGCTTCTCAATAGCTTACTGCTACGTGTTATGGTTTATGCTACTTTATTATTTGATTATGCTCTTTTTACTTTAACAGCAAAATTATGATCAAAGTCACCATTCTGTTAATGATGCCTTCTCCATTTAGTGCTCGAATTATTAATGTGATCTCACAGCTGGAAAAAATTAATGACATACGGAATGTAAGTGTCTTACACTTCCTTTTCATTATTATTATTCTTCTTACTTTTCATGTAATTGGTTTATAAATTAATATTTCCCTGACATAAAGCAGTTTGGCTACAATTCCAGCTCAATAATTCTGACAGACAAGTGAACTGACTCTAAGACAAATCAAAGAGTTGAAGAATATAGTAACTGATAGCGGTTCCTCAACAATGGTATTGTCACCCTTTCTATCCATAGACCAGCTGCTCCTTTTGCTTCTTCATCTGTCCAAGACCTGAGTTACGTTCTTTTGAGTGAAGGACTGGGCATGTATGAGTGTTATGCTGCTCTTTTTTCATATTAGAACAATGGTGGACATGAAGAATTTTTCCAATTAAAGAATATGTAAGTTCAAATATTGCTTTACTAAAGCATGAAATGGATTATGTATTGGGAAATTACATACTAAAAATTCTACAGATGCACTATTCAGGTCTGTTAAAGATGTCAATAACCATCCAACTGTTAGACATGAAGCAACCAAACTGTTGGTTCTCATAGCAGATGCAGAACATATTACACTTCTTGAAGATTTTTCCAAGTAGGAATCACTAACTTTCAATTTTTTTTTTTGTCTGTATAAATATGAATTTTCACATAATTGAATTTCATTTCCTCAATCTCCATATTTGATGCTATTCATATAATTTTCTCCAGTACTATACAGTCAGTTGTCATACAAGACGACATATTCTCATAGAGTATTGACAAAGATCTCATGTTTTGGAAATCTTCAGAGAATCGGGTAATCAGAAGCGAAACCTTTGATTTTTTCATTTGTTAAGCATAAATATTCTGAGCTCTAAAGTCGTTACTATTTTGGTTATAATTCTTTTTTCTTTTTCTCTTTCTCTTGCTTGTTCAGTTATGTGGATTGCAACAGATTATAAGCTGGATTTTTCACCATTCTATTGAAAATGAGTAAGTAATTGCAATGTGTTCTGGTTTTCTTATTTTCTGCATTTTTTAAATTTTGTTATGTCGATCCGAAAGATTCTATTCACACTTTTCATAAGGTTCCTTCTAAATTCTTTTTCTGCATTTTCTCTGTAGTTTCAAATACAACTACAAATAAAAAAAAATTCCATCCTCTATTTAATAGAGCCTTTACACATTCCAAGTTAAGTTTGAATGTCAAAAATCAGTTGATTCTCATATCTTATCACTTTATCTTCATGTTCCAATGCAGTCAATATTCATGAAAACTGAATATCTTAAATTTATTTTACTCCAATGTCTTAAACTGACTATGTTAAAATACATCGAAACTTAGAGTGGGTCAAACTTTGTTTACTCGCAAAGGTAAAGCAGAATGCTGTGATTTGAACCTCACAAAAGAATGCACAATTTTTATTATTCTACTCGATTTAAACTTATAGTTTGAGGACAAAGAAAGTTAACCATTAATTGTAATTTTTTGGGATGCAGAAGAAAGTACAAAGTGAGGAGATGCAAAGCAATGTGAGTAATGAAGGATCGGGTAATTTAGTACCGATTGTTCCTCGGGAAAACATGTTTAAGGGCTATTGCCCAACCTGTTGAAACTTTTTTTGTCAAGTTCTCTTTTATAATAAGATAATTTACAATAGAGTCAAAAAGTTTATTAAATTCGTCAGCATTTTTAACTTTATTGATTAAAGTGGTAATTTCTTTCAATAATCTTTCTTACATTTAGTAAAAGATGACAATCTATTATAGTTTGATTAAAAATTTATGATTATTTGATGTATATGAGAAAGAATTGAGTTGCTAGCCCATACATTAATTTACAAGGTATTCAAACTTCATACATTATTATGGCATACATCTTTATTGACACATGACCTGCATATAACATTGGTCAGACTAGCTTTGAAGAACGAGGATGTCATAGTTCTTAAAATATACTTATTTGCAAAGGGCATAACATGTTCTGTTACACCACCTTCTCTCAGCATATGTTGAGCAAATTAGTAAAAGTTGCCTTTCATTTCTTCCATAATACTCTAATATCATATAGCTTGGTAACTTAAGTTTTTAAAAGAAACCAAGAAGCTGAAGAATTCATGTGTTATTGATAAAAAAAATCTTTGTCGATGACCATGAATTAGAGTCTTATACATTATTATTTCTTTCTCTTGAAAAGATGACACGTTTCCTCAAAAGTTTCCTAATTATTTTTAAAGCACTACGTTTGGTTTAGTTGGGATTTAGGCACTGTTATTACTTGTGGACAATAAAAAGCCGGCATATGGGAATGTTGACTAATAGTGGATTGCAAAACTGGTCAAATATAACTGAATTCAAAACTTAAATTATGACTTTTTTCCCGGTTGATTGCTTATGGACAAAGTTCAGCAATGACTAAAATATATTTTTTTCCTGCGGTGCTTACAATATTTGAAAAAGGGAGGGACAAAAAAAGGACTTAGAGTGAAACCATATAGTATTATTGGTTATGTCATAGACATCTACTCCATTTTCTTATTGATAATGAGGTTGAAAGACTAAAGGTACAACTTTGTAATGGTTGAGTGCTTTTACTTGGTTTAAGAATTTATATTCACACTTTTCATAAGGTTCTAAAGATCTGAATGTGCTTATGTAGCTCCCTATTTATAATTTTCTCTTCTACAATTTATGAGCTGAATGTTATGCGTATTATTACTTAGCTTATAGCTGCTGCCATTGCCTATGGTCTGCACAAGAAAGCTTCTAGGTCATTTTCTCACTAGCTGTATTTATAAGGGAGAAGTCTATTTCCATATGACTTGAATGTATTAATGTGTTTTCTTTTCGTGTACTGTATTTCCAAATAATATTTTCTTTTAAAATGTTATATTTTACATTTTTCGCGCAACGCGCGGGTACGGATACTAGTAATAAGAATATGAGCGGCATGTCGAGAAAACAATAGTTGAACTCTCAAAGTGAGAAAAGCCCCAAGACTAAGTTTCTGCAGAGCAGTGTTGTTCTTTGATGTTTGCTTGTGGCTCTGGAATCCCCCGTGTTTGCTCTCGTCTTTGTACTTCTTTTTCTTACCCTTGTTTATTTTTTTAATTGTCCTGTTTCCAAAAAAAAAAATAGTTGAACTCTAAAAAAAAATATGGCAAACAACTTGCTACAAGAAGTTGCCGGCGCTTGAAATTAAAGAGAAAAAGACCAAAAATTTCGTTCTTTTAATTCAAGTTGGATCAATTAAGGAAATTAAGAATTTCTATAAGGTAAAATTTTAATTGATTTCAAAATCTAAATATTAGGAGAGTAGTTTAAATTACTATTTTGTCCAATATAAAATTTATTTTTAAAGGGTAAAAAAGACGGAACGACATTTCGCTAAGGGCCTTCGTGCTTTTAATATAGTATAGATGTCTACTTACAATCTTTATACTCTCTATTATTCATGGTGTAAGTACGTAATTTTTGATCCGCACAATTTTTAAAATTAGTTTAGTATTTTAATATTTTTAAAATATTCACTTGAATTATTATACAATTTTAGTCTATTTTATTTTTAATTTCAAAACATTAAAACACACAAAAAAATAGTTTCACTAATGTTTTTGTAGTCATATTATTTTACTAGGATTTTTAATTATTTTTCTCTACTTCTATTTTAATATAATCTCGAAAAATGCCAAAAATAGTTCACTTTTAATTTTTAGTCTTATTTTAATGGTTTATTGAAATCAATTAGGAGTCATTTTATATTTTTTTATAAATGTTTTGTATCACTTTAGAAGAAGGTTGGTTTAGTTAAGGGATTTTGTTTAGTTATCGGAAAGTTAACTTGTAATTGCTTACAAACAGATTCAATCAAAATGTTTCTGCATTCAAGTCCATTTCCTTGCTCTCTTTTATTCTATTATGGTGTGATAGGAGCATGGGATTTGAGAATTTTAGTTTCAATCGGGTGTTGATAGAAGCAAGTTCGAGGGAGTGTGATCATGTAGTGTATTAGTTGTGCGCAATTTTGTGTTTATTTGGTTGTCGTATGATGTTGTGGTTGGTCCAAACTCTATTGTTTGTTGGAGTTTTAAGAGAGATACTCGATCGGTTAACATGCAGTTAGTTTCTCCGTAAAGTTAAAAAACTATGCTTGTTAAATGAACTATTGATGCATTAATCGAATTGTTTATTCTAGTGCGGAATGTGAAATGGATTTCAATTAGCTTTGGTTGAGTGAAAGACACCCCTTTGTTTGTGTTGCGGAAGCCAAATGTATATAGTGTGAATAAGTCACAACTACTATACCAAAAATTATGACAACCATCAAATAATAAATAAGACAATAAAACAACAATAAAGGGAACACCAGAATTTACGAGGTTCGGCTAATTTTGCCTACTCCTCGGACACAACCAATATTTTATTTCACTCCAAAAATACAAGTGAAATAATACTAAAGAGAGAAGATACAAATGCCTTAAACAGATGAGAAGGCAAATGAGAGGTGTATTTCAATCCTAAACATTAGGCCTTCTTTTATAGGGGAAAAATCCCCCCCAAACTTAACTCCCAACCAATGTGGGACTTTGGCATTTTGCCAAACTTCAACAAATCTCCACCTTGGCAAAATTCCACATTTTCAATTCTCTCTCAATAACAAATTTTGGTTGTGTCTTCATCTTCAATCTTCAGTGTTCAACAATGTTGATCAAATCCAAACAATGTTGAAACTTGACCGCAGTCACCACCTTTGTCAGCATATCAGCAGGATTCTCTGTAGTATGAATTTTCTTCACCGTGACTCCACCTTCTTCTATGATTTCTCGTACGAAATGATACCGAACATCAATGTGCTTCGTCCTTGCATGATAAACTTGGTTCTTCGCTAATTGAATAGCACTTTGACTATCACAAAAAATTGTGATACCTTTTTGTTCAACACCAAGCTCCTTTAGCAATCCTTGAAGCCAAATTGCCTCTTTCACAGCATCTGTAATAGCCATGTACTCTGCCTCTGTTGTAGACAAAGCAACTGTTGACTGCAAAGTAGACTTCCAACTAACTGGTGCCTTTGCAAAAGTAAACACATAACCAGTAGTTGATCTTCGTTTGTCCATATCACCCGCAAAATCTGAGTCACAATATCCAACTACAAACTGATTGTCTTCCTGCTCAAAAACTAACCCGACATCTACAGTATTATGAATATACCGTAGAATCCACTTCACAGCTTGCCAATGCTCCTGCCCTGGATTGTGCATATATCTGCTAATAACTCCAACAGCTTGTGAAATGTCAGGCCTTGTGCAAACCATTGCATACATCAAGCTACCAACAGCATTTGCGTATGGTACCTTTGACATATACTCTCGTTCAGCTTCATCCATTGGCGACATAGTAGTACTTAGCTTAAAATGGGAAGCAAGTGGAGTACTAACTGGCTTAGTCTTGTCATCTATGCCAAAACGTTGAAGTACTCTCTTCAAATATTCCTTTTGAGATAAACAGAGTTTCTTTGAACGTCTATCTCTAATTATCTCCATGCCAAGAATTTTCTTTGCCTCACCCAAATCCTTCATCTCGAACTCCTTCTTCAGTTGAATCTTCAACTTATCAATTTCTTCCGAATTCTTGGAAGCTATCAACATATCATCAACATATAGGAGAAGATATACAAAGGAACCATCTTTAAGCTTGTGCAAATACACACAATGATCGTATTTGCTTCTCTTGTACCCTTGCCGCAACATAAACTCGTCAAATCGCTTGTACCATTGTCTAGAAGATTGTTTCAATCCGTACAACGATTTTTCAAGTTTGCACACCATATTTTCTTTTCCAGCAACTTTGAATCCTTCTGGCTGAGTCATGTAGATTTCCTCCTCCAAGTTTCCATGTAAAAACGCAGTTTTTACATCCATCTGAACTAGTTCCAAATCCAATTGTGCTACCAAAGCCAACATAATTCTAATGGAGGAATGTTTTACAACTGGAGAAAACACTTCATTGTAATCAATTCCCTCCTTTTGAGCATATCCTTTGGCCACCAATCTTGCTTTGTAGCGAACATCTACTTGGTTAGGAAATCCTTCCTTCTTTGCAAATACTCATTTGCACCCAATTGCTTTCTTTCCCTTCGGGAGATTGGCCAATCTCCATGTATGATTCTGATGAAGGGACTGTATTTCATCATTCATGGCAATCCTCCACTTATCTTCTTCTGAACTTTGGACAGCGTCTTTATAAGTAGTAGGAACATCATCAGCTACAATTGAGGTTGCACAAGCAACCGTCTCTATGAGACGAACAGGTTTCGTTATTGTTCTTTTTGGCCTGCTGGTTGCTATTGATTCAAGTTGTTGTTGAGATTCCTGAGTTGGAATCTCCTCTACTGGCTCTCCTTCCAGAGGGTAATCTTCATTTGTTTCCTCCTCTGCTTCTTGTGTAGGAAAAATAAATTTTCCCTCAAACTCCACCTGCTTAGAAGCACCTTCATTTTGTTTGGTATCTTCTGTTACCTTATTTACCATAGCAAATTCATCAAAGGTAACATCTCTGCTGAATATTACTTTCTTTGTCATAGGGCACCATAAGCGATATCCTTTGACTCCAGAAGTAATTCCCATAAAAATAGCCTTCTTTGCCCTTGGATCCAATTTTGACTCCGTCACATGATAATATGCAGTTGAGCCAAACACGTGCAAAGAGTTATAATCTACAGCAGGTTTTCCGTACCATTTTTCAAATGGTGTTTTGCCATCAATAGCAGCAGATGGTAGACGATTAATGAGGTGACATGCATATGTAATTGCCTCAGCCCAAAATTCTTTGCCCAAGCCAGCATTGGACAACATACACCGTACCTTCTCCAGCAAGGTCCGGTTCATACGTTCTGCCACTCCATTCTGTTGTGGTGTATGTCTAACAGTGAAGTGTCGGACGATGCCATCATTTTCACAGACCTTATTGAAATGATCATTTTTGTATTCACCTCCATTGTCTGTGCGAATACACTTGATCCTCCTGCCTGTTTGATTCTCCACCATCGTCTTCCATTTGAGAAAAATTCCCAGCACTTCATCCTTGTTTTTCATTGTATACACCCACACTCTTCGAGAAAAATCATCAACAAAGGTTACAAAATAGTGCTTCCCACCCAATGAAGGTGTTTTGGAAGGACCCCAAACATCAGAGTGTACATAATCCAAAATGCCTTTAGTATTATGGATCGCTGTACCAAATTTAACCCTTGTCTGTTTCCCTTTGACACAATGCTCACAAAACTCCAAGTTGCAAGCCTTTACTCCTTTTAACAATCCTTGATCTGATAGAGTTTTCAAGGATTTTCCTCCAGCATGTCCCAAGCGCATGTGCCATAGCTTGGTTGCTTCTGCCTCTTTGTCGTCACTGGATGTTACTGTCGCTGTCCCAATAACTGTACTGCCACGATAGCGGTACATATTATTATTCTTCCGATTAGCCTTCATTACCACTAGTGCACCGGAGCATACTCTCATCACTCCATTTTCTGCAATGATTTTGAACCCTTTTGATTCTAGGGCTCCCACAGAGATGAGATTCTTCTTCAAATCCGGTACATATCGAACATCTATCAATGTTCTGATCATTCCATCATGGTTCCTTAATCGTATTGAACCAATGCCATATGAGGTAAGAGGGCTGTTATCCGCTGTGTGGATGACTCCATATTCTCCTTCTTGAAATTCCATGAACCAGTCCCTGTTGGGACACATATGATAGCTACAAGCCGAGTCCATCAACCATATGTCTGATGATGTTGATGACTCTGTTGTAACTAATGAGAAGTCTGAATCATCACAATCAGCTACATTTGAATCCATAATAGCCTTTCCATTGTTATGTTTGGCCTTATTCTTCAACTTCGGACAGTCTTTCTTCCAGTGCCCTTTTTCTCGACAAAAGGCACATTCATCTTTACTGGGTCTGGATCTTGACTTGGATCTTCCCTTCTTTGTCCTCGTTTGATTTTGAGGACGACCCCTCACAAACAGTGCTTCTCCTTCTCCGCCCTTCTGTTTTTCTCGCTTTCTTTGTTCATAGCTGTACAAAGCTGAACAAACTTCTCTGAGAGAAATTTCGTCATTTCCATGGAGTAGAGTAGTTTCAAGGTGCTCGTACTCATCAGGAAGTGACGCCAACAACATTAAGGCCAAGTCACCATCATCATAAGTTGTATCCATATTTTGCAAATCTGTGACCAACTTATTGAAACTGGTGATATGTTCATTCATCGTGGTACCAGGAACATAGGTGAAGTGAAACAGTCTCTTCTTCATGTACAATTTATTTTGACTGTTTTTCTTCAAAAATTTATCCTCCAGTGCTTTCCATAATTTACTTGCAGAAGTTTCCTTTGTGTATGGATATTTCTGCTCTCTAGCAAGGTAGGATCGAATGGTACCGCAAGCAACACGGTTGATAATTCTCCAATCTTCTTCTCCAATAACATCTGGTTTCTTTTCTTCAATGGCCAGATCTAGCCCTTGTTGAAAAAGGACATCTAGAACCTCGCCTTGCCACATCCCAAAATGTCCGGACCCGTCAAAAATTTCTACCGCAAATTTCGCATTTGACACAATTCTTGTCATAAGCGAAGATGCCAATGATGACGTATTGTTGACACTTGATGTAGATTCTTCTTGTTTATTGTCCCCCATATTTGACACAAATATTATTTAATAGCTGACGACACAAATCAAGATTATTTCCTTTCTGATGTAGAAGATCAGACTAAGCTGCAACTACAGAGCATACTCAGACAGAACCTTGACTCAGTTACCAAGATAAATCTTTTCTGATGTGGAAGATCAGACTATGCTGCAACCACAGAGCATACTTAGACAGTACCTTGGCTCTGATACCAATTGTTGCGGAAGCCAAATGTATATAGTGTGAATAAGTCACAACTACTATACCAAAAATTATGACAGCCACCAAATAATAAATAAGACAATAAAACAACAATAAAGGGAACACCAGAATTTACGAGGTTCGGCTAATTTTGCCTACTCCTCGGACACAACCAATATTTTATTTCACTCCAAAAATACAAGTGAAATAATACTAAAGAGAGAAGATACAAATGCCTTAAACAGATGAGAAGGCAAATGAGAGGTGTATTTCAATCCTAAACATTAGGCCTTTTTTTATAGGGGAAAAATCCCCCCCAAACTTAACTCCCAACCAATGTGGGACTTTGGCATTTTGCCAAACTTCAACAGTTTGGACATAGTTCCCTCACTTCGATTTGCAGTATCATCTTAGTTTGAGTCCTCTTACTAACTGGTCGTACTGAATTCAATGCTATTTTCTCGACAATTGTTAAGCCTTCATCCAATTTTTGGTCACCTTAATTGCTCTCTGTTGGTTCTTATGGTTTAAATCCATGTTTCACGCACCGAGCTGTTCGTGATCTTGGAGTTGTTTATGTTTACATATTCAAGTAATTTGTCGCGTCTCGATGTGAATTCCATGAAATAGGAATAGTATAATTGAAAGCTCCCTCATGTTTCCTTCAAATCTAAGCATACGATTAATAGTCCCTGAAAAGATGATTTGAAGGGTCTGTTCCTTTGAATTCAAATGTGAAATGACAGAATTCCACTGAACATATTAATTCATGTTTTCATTTTAGATTACGTGGGTTCTAATTTGAATTTGTCTGAGTTCCATGTTCTTTATCTGGTGTGTGCTTGCAAAAAATTCGAATGTGTTAAATTAAAAAATATCTCTCTGAAGATGAACTTTGGCCATTGTGGGATAAGTTGTCTTTGAATGACTTGTGGGGGCGAACATGTGAGCGCGGTTGGTAGGAATTGAGTTAGGGAATCAGTCACCCTAATCAGTGGGATTAAGAGGTGTGGGGATGGGTAGTTAAAAAATTTCTTATTTCTTCTCATATTTTTATTCTTTCGTGTTCTTAATGCTTTGCTTGGACTGTCTTGAATGATATTGGGTCATGGGGATTGGAAAATGGTCGAGCCCATTAACATGTAATTCACCTACGTGCTTTAGGATTGGGCTCGGTCTAAATACATGAAACGAAGTTAAAAGAAAATGCATGAAACGAAGTTAAAAAAATATGAGCATGAAATGAATTTTCTTTTAGTCTTCTTTTATTTACTTTTATTTTATTTTGTTACATTATTCGCTAGTA
Source organism: Nicotiana sylvestris (assembly GCF_000393655.2). Lineage (NCBI taxonomy): Eukaryota > Viridiplantae > Streptophyta > Magnoliopsida > Solanales > Solanaceae > Nicotiana > Nicotiana sylvestris. The sequence continues at coordinate 92,223,051 of NC_091057.1, read as the reverse complement.
GCATGTATAGGTCGACCACACTTGAGTAGACAAACTTTAGGATTTTTCGTTTCGAGGCTAGCAGTCGTCCCCTTAGTTATTATGATTTTGACAGGGAAATGCCCCAAAGCATATGTAATTGAAAACTAAAGGCGGACGTTCCTTCACGAAGCATTAGTATAGGCTAGTTTAGGTCTTTTATTTCTTTTCTTTTCCTTTTTAGGTAGGGGACAACCTTGAACCTCTTGTGTGTTTTACCTTATTAGAATATTCTTAAAAGTCAATTTGATCAGGTATGCAATCGTACTAGTTACGGGACTTGGGGAGTGCCTAACACCTTTTTTCCGAGTCAAATGAATCCTCTTACTTAGAATCTCTGGTGCAGTCAGTTTTAGAGTCCAAATCTATTTTAAAGAGAAATATTTTTTCTTAAAATGGTGACTTGATACACCGAAATCAAATGTCAAGTGGCGACTCTGAAAATCCTTTGAAACACAAAATTCTATCATTTTTCATTAAAACTCCTTTTGAGATTTAATCTCCTTTTATCTTTTTAAAGAGGGTTAAGGTGGTAAAAGGGGGTGTGACACATGGTGTTTAGCCTTTGTGTTTATTACCTTGAAACAAATGAATACTACTTTTTGTGTTTGTTACCTTGAAACTGATTTATCACCTTTCTTGATAGTATGAAACTCGTTCTCGTTGGAAATAATTTCCGATACCAAAGTATAGGAATATTTTTTTATTAATGTATTATCATTTTTAGCTCGCGTTATAAATTATTTATATTTAATAGCCAAAAAGTGTATAATTTTTTAATATAACATATAATATATATATATATATATATTGCTATTATTTTTAATGAAGCTATACAGTGTCATTTTCTCTTATTATTTTCTTACATGCTATTTGGTCTTACGCCGCTTCAAAAGGCCGATAAAAAGGTTTCAAATATTGAAGATAGTTGGGGAGAAATTCAAAAATAGCCAGATTTACAACCGGTCGTTCAAAAATAGCTCAGTTTCAAAAGTAATCGAAATTTAGCCACTTTTCATGTAAAGATAAATTTGAGCGAAAACACTGTTCAAAACCCGAAAAATACGCCAGTATATTATACTAGAGTTCCAACATAAGTATGCTTGAACTCCAGCATATTATACTGGAATTCCAGGATAAGTATGCTAGAACTCCAACATAATATGATGGAGTTCCAACATAAGTACACTAGAACTCCAGCATAATATACTGGAGTTCCAGCAAGTATAATTGTCCAGTATAATATACTGGAGTTTGGAGTACCAACATAATATGATGGAGTTCCAACATAAGTACACTAGAACTCCAGCATAATATACTGGAGTTCCAGCAAGTATAATTGTCCAGTATAATATACTGGAGTTTGGAGTACGGGTGCTCCAGTCTCCAGTATATTATACTGGAGTCAGCAAATATACCGGTCCAGCATAATATGCTGGAGTTCATAGACAGGTGCACAGAACTCCAGTATATTATGCTGGACCGGTCTCTGTTGCAGCAAAATAGTGGCTATTTTTTATTGACTTCGTAAATGCTGGCTATTTTTGAATGACCAGTCTGAAAACTAGCTATACCGTGCTATTTTTACAGATAGTTGTACCGTCTTATGAAGCACCGCCTACGGACGAAATTAAAAAATAATCAGATTTACAAATGGTTATTGAAAAATAGCGATAATTTCAAAAGTAATCAAAATTTAGCCACTTTTCATGTAAAGATAAATTTGAACGAAAACATTGTTCAAAATCCAAAAAATATTCCAAAATAATATACTGGAGCTCGAATTTTTTACATGTGAACTTCCAGCATAATATACTAAAATTAAAAAAATGTGCCTTTTAAATTTCTTATACGTAAAAGACAGATCTCCTATGTGTAAAAATAAATATTTCATGTGTAAAAAAAAAGTCATAAAACTAAAAACAAGTTTGTAAAGACCCATAAAATCATTTGACCCATACTTGACGGTTAATTTTGTTTTTTTACATAAACTTATACGCGACATATACTAGCACTTATTGCTTTATTGACAAAAAATTATTCAGAAAATATGCAAGTGGCAATTAAGGGCTAAATTTGCATGCTCGTACCTACTCTTGCATGAGTGGAGGAAGTGCACAGTTAGCCACGAATAACACATGTATTTACTTTTAAGCCACTGTTTAAAATGTCTTTAGTCTTTAGCCATTGCTTTAATAAATTTTAACTGCCCGGATGAAAATACCCTTCTGCTCATGTCCTAAATTTTGACTTAACTTCAGGACTTCATGACTACATGTCCTTAACTTTTGAACTTAACTTCAGGACTACATGTCCTTAACTTTTGAACTTGTAACCATAAGTTCAGGACCAAGTGTCCTTAACTTTTGAGTTTGTTAGTCTAAGTTCAGGACCTATTGTCCTTAACTTTTGGACTTCTTAACCTAAGTTCAGGACCTATTGTCCTTAACTTTTGATCTTGTTAGTCCAAGTTCACGACTTCAAGACCTATTGTCCTTAACTTTTGAACTTGTAACTGTAAGTTCAGGACCCATTGTCCTTAACTTTTGGGCTTCTTAGCCTAAGTTCAGGACCTATTATCCTTAACTCACTACTGAAAAATAAGCCTACGGCAACGGATTAGTTGCAACGGTTACGAAACCGTTGCTATATATGACTTATTGCAACGGTTTTAACCGTTACCTAAAGTTTTGGATGTGATTAGTACACTTTAGCAACTAAACCGTTGCTGTAATATTTTCTATAGCCACGGTTTACTTAACCTTTACATTTTATTTATCTATGGCAACGGTTGAGTGTTATTGGAACGGTTAATGTTCCCCCAAAAAATTTCGCTAAACCCGCCAAAATTCTCTTTCTTTAATAACTTTTTTTACTTTTGTTTTCTAATTTTAATATGTAGTAATACTTATAAATTTACTTAAACCCACAACTTTTATTTCTATTCTTAAAAACTAAAATTAGAAAACCCTTTCGCTTCAGACCCCTCTTCTAAACACCTCATACCCCTCTCTTTCTAACCCCATAGACTCCTCTCTTTCTAATCCCTTTCACTAACCCATTCACTCTAATCTTTTAGATCCGGCCATTTTTCCTTTGATTTTTCAATCAGAGAAATCTTTCAAATCCAAACAGACCCAGTTAAACCAGTTAGATTTATCCCCGAATCCGAATAGATCTGTGTCCGTTTTGCAAACCTTCAGTCTATCTGCTCAACATCGTCTTATTCAACCAATATCGGTGGCCTGTGACTTCAATAGCGAAAATCTTCAACGAAAAGGCAGTCTCTGAGAAATTGACTTTAGCTGTAAGTTTTTCTTTTTTCAATTTGGGTATTTTTCTTCTTTAATCGTTCTTTTTTCTCTAATATTTAGGGTGTGGTTAGTGTATTAAATATCTTACTTTTTGGTAGCTATGGTGCAATGATTTTCTCTAAAATAATTATTTTCTGGAAAGTGATGGAAATTGATGTCGGATTTTCAGAAAAGGCATAGCTAGTGATTGTATCTTAATTTCTTTTGTTGTTGATGCTAAAAAATGCCTTTTGTTATCTAAAAAGTCCGTACATTCTGAGTTGGGGTTACTTTATTTTGCTTCAAGATTCAATTTTATTCTGTATTGAATTTGATTAATTACCTATCCCCAGAAGAAGAAAAAAGAGAAACAAATAGGAAAAGGTTGTGTGTCCTTGTAAGCATTTTAGCAATAAAATGGGAAGAATGAGAAGTTCGCTACTAAAGGGACAACGAGAAAGTTAGTTGCAGAGGAGGGTTAGAAAAATACAAGGCAGTAAGCATAAGTTTGGGTCGATTTGTTTGTTATACTAGACCAAGGTTTGGCCCAATGTCCTTATGATCAAATTAACTCTGCTCATATTTCATACTATACAATTTCTTTATATTAATTAATCTTGACAAAGGTTTGTTTGTGGTCTAGCTTTTCCCGGACTCGTGCATAGTGGGAGCTTAGTACACCGGACTGCCCTTTTTTCATGTGACACCGTGGCATCCTCTTCTTTTTCATCCACTCATTTCAAATCAATAAATTTGTCTACAAACAAAAGTATTTTACATGTGACAAAGAAGTAACGGTGATACTAATTATTTCCTTATAATCGTTTTAGGCTTAATATATACTTTACCTTCCAACTTATATGAAAAATCTTTTTGCACACTTTGAATTTTCTTTAGACGCTTTAATTTACCAGAAAAAAATTACCCTGTTGTAGGTGTTGTCATCCAATCCATTTTTAAGGAGGTTCGCTGTGTCATTCTTCAAATGTTTTTGTTTTGCATTCCTCTTCTCGTGTGGACTGCTGACTGGACTGCTGACTGTGGACTTGCTGTACCAGAAGAACATAAGCATAACTAATAGCGAAATAACTGAAAATTCCACACCATCAAACTTACAAAAAAATGAGAGAACTTTGCTGAATTGTCATTATGTTATTACCATTTGAAGTAAAACCAAAATAGGACAAGGTTGTGGTCCTTGTAAGCATTCATAAATCAAATATGGGTTATTCACATGTTGGTATGAGTTATGAAACTGCTGTGGAAGGTCATCATTGGAGGATAATAATATCAGCGTTTTCACATATTAGTGTGCTTCATCATATTTTTAACGGGAATAATCTGAATAAGTGTGCTTCATCAAGGATGGCGATGAGGTTTATGATGATGTCCATCTCATTGAAGAAGTATTAGGCATGTGCCTAATAAGAGTTTTCTTTGGTTTGGTAGCCAACCTTGTTGACTTGGTTTGGTTGGTAGCCAACCTTGTTGAATTAGTTTGGTTTGGTAGCCAACCTTGTTGAATTTCTTTGGTTTGGTAGCCAACTTTGTTGAATTGTGAAAAGTGTGTGTAAATTGTCAAATATTGTAGGCTTTAGAGGGTGAAGCTTTGGCTATAAAAGGAGAGCTTCAACTCTCATTTCTACACACCAACAAAGAGAGAAAGAAAGAGTGAGGTTTCACAGACAAGGTATAAGAAAATAGTCTGTGAGGAAAATAGAGAGTGAGCGATATTGTAGTGAGGTGGGAATATCAAAAGAGGGTTATTTCTTTTGAGTGTTGTAGTGGTCTTTGGAGTATTTACCTCCGACCTACAAAGTGTAAAATTCCTTACTATAGTGATATCAGTTGCTCCTCTCGGGGTCGTGGTTTTTTTCCCCTTATTCAGAAGGGTTTTCCACGTAAAAATCTTGGTGTCATTGTTACTCTTTTATTCTTGTTAATTACCGTATCTCGGTGCTACATTATTATTCCGCTTTATTACCGTGAATATTATTTTGGTAAGGGGTTTATTCCCAACAACTGGTATCAGAGCACAGGTTCTGCTCGTTCACTGAAATACTATTCACTGTCGGTAGTACTATACTTGGTGAAAAATAAAAATGTCCGGAGTAAAGTACGAGGTAGCAAAATTCAATGGAGATAACGGTTTCTCAACATGGCAAAGAAGGATGAGAGATCTGCTCATCCAACAAGGATTACACAAGGTTCTAGATGTTGATTCCAAAAAGCCTGATACCATGAAAGCTGAGGATTGGGCTGACTTGGATGAAAGAGCTGCTAGTGCAATCAGGTTGCACTTATCAGATGATGTGGTAAATAACATCATTGATGAAGACACTGCACGTGGAATTTGGACAAGGTTGGAAAGCCTATACATGTCCAAAACGCTGACAAATAAATTGTACCTGAAGAAGCAGTTATACGCCCTACACATGAGTGAAGGTACGAATTTTTTGTCACATTTAAATGTGTTTAACGGACTAATCACACAGCTTGCCAACCTCGGAGTGAAAATCGAGGAAGAAGATAAAGCCATCTTGCTATTGAACTCGTTGCCATCTTCGTACGATAATTTGGCAACAACCATCCTGCACGGTAAGACTACTATTGAGTTGAAAGATGTCACATCGGCTCTTCTACTCAATGAGAAGATGAGAAAGAAGCCTGAAAATCAAGGACAGGCTCTCATCACAGAAGGTAGAGGCAGGAGTTATCAAAGGAGTTCGAACAACTATGGTAGATCCGGAGCTCGTGGGAAGTCAAAGAACCGATCCAAATCAAGAGTCAGAAATTGCTACAACTGTAATCAACCAGGTCACTTCAAAAGAGATTGCCCAAATCCAAGGAAGGGCAAAGGTGAAACCAGTGGCCAGAAGAATGACGACAACACAGCCGCCATGGTGCAAAATAATGATAATGTTGTCCTCTTTATAAATGAGGAAGAGGAATGCATGCACCTGTCAGGTCCAGAGTCGGAATGGGTGGTTGACACAGCGGCATCTCACCATGCCACACCGGTAAGAGATCTTTTTTGCAGATATGTAGCAGGTGATTTCGGCACAGTGAAAATGGGTAACACAAGTTACTCAAAGATTGCGGGGATTGGTGACATTTGTATCAAGACAAATGTCGGATGCACATTGGTTCTAAAGGATGTGCGGCATGTACCTGATTTGCGGATGAACTTGATCTCGGGAATTGCTTTAGACCGAGATGGATACGAGAGTTATTTTGCAAATCAAAAGTGGAGACTCACTAAGGGATCATTGGTGATTGCAAAGGGAGTTGCTCGTGGCACGTTGTACTGGACAAATGCAGAAATATGCCAAGGTGAATTGAACGCAGCACAAGATGAGATTTCTGTAGATTTATGGCACAAAAGAATGGGTCATATGAGCGAGAAGGGATTGCAGATTCTTGCCAAGAAATCACTCATTTCTTATGCCAAAGGTACAACTGTAAAACCTTGTGACTACTGTTTATTTGGTAAGCAGCATAGAGTCTCATTTCAGACATCGTCTGAAAGAAAATTGAATATACTTGATTTAGTATATTCTGATGTTTGCGGCCCAATGGAAATTGAATCAATGGGCGGTAACAAATATTTTGTTACTTTTATTGATGATGCTTCACGAAAATTATGGGTTTATATTTTGAAAACCAAAGATCAGGTGTTTCAAGTTTTCCAGAAGTTTCATGCTCTAGTAGAAAGGGAGACGGGTCGAAAGCTAAAGCGTCTCCGAAGTGACAATGGAGGTGAGTACACTTCAAGGGAATTTGAAGAGTATTGTTCAAGTCATGGGATCAGACATGAAAAGACAGTTCCTGGAACCCCACAGCACAATGGCGTAGCCGAGAGGATGAACCGCACCATTGTGGAGAAGGTGAGAAGCATGCTCAGAATGGCTAAACTGCCTAAGTCATTCTGGGGTGAAGCAGTTCAGACAGCCTGTTACCTGATCAATAGGAGTCCATCAGTTCCGTTGGCGTTTGAAATCCCAGAGAGAGTCTGGACCAACAAGGAGGTGTCCTACTCGCATCTGAAGGTGTTCGGTTGCAGAGCTTTTGCACATGTACCAAAAGAGCAGAGAACAAAGCTGGATGATAAATCTATTCCCTGCATATTTATCGGATATGGAGATGAAGAGTTCGGGTACAGACTGTGGGATCCTGTAAAGAAGAAGGTCATCAGAAGTAGAGATGTAGTCTTCCGAGAAAGTGAAGTTGGAACTGCTGCTGATATGTCAGAAAAGGCGAAGAATGGTATAATTCCTAACTTTGTTACTATTCCTTCTACTTCTAACAATCCCACAAGTGCAGAAAGTACGACCGACGAGGTTGCCGAGCAGGGGGAGCAACCTGGTGAGGTTATTGAGCAGGGGGAGCAACTTGATGAAGGTGTCGAGGAAGTGGAGCACCCCACTCAGGGAGAAGAACAACCTCAACCTCTGAGGAGATCAGAGAGGCCAAGGGTAGAGTCACGCAGGTACCCTTCCACAGAGTATGTCCTCATCAGTGATGAGGGGGAGCCAGAAAGTCTTAAGGAGGTGTTGTCCCATCCAGAAAAGAACCAGTGGATGAAAGCTATGCAAGAAGAGATGGAATCTCTCCAGAAAAATGGCACATACAAGCTGGTTGAACTTCCAAAGGGTAAAAGACCACTCAAATGCAAATGGGTCTTTAAACTCAAGAAAGATGGAGATGGCAAGCTGGTCAGATACAAAGCTCGATTGGTGGTTAAAGGCTTCGAACAGAAGAAAGGTATTGATTTTGACGAAATTTTCTCCCCCGTTGTTAAAATGACTTCTATTCGAACAATTTTGAGCTTAGCAGCTAGCCTAGATCTTGAAGTGGAGCAGTTGGATGTGAAAACTGCATTTCTTCATGGAGATTTGGAAGAGGAGATTTATATGGAGCAACCAGAAGGATTTGAAGTAGCTGGAAAGAAACACATGGTGTGCAAATTGAATAAGAGTCTTTATGGATTGAAGCAGGCACCAAGGCAGTGGTACATGAAGTTTGATTCATTCATGAAAAGTCAAACATACCTAAAGACCTATTCTGATCCATGTGTATACTTCAAAAGATTTTCTGAGAATAACTTTATTATATTGTTGTTGTATGTGGATGACATGTTAATTGTAGGAAAAGACAAGGGGTTGATAGCAAAGTTGAAAGGAGATCTGTCCAAGTCATTTGATATGAAGGACTTGGGCCCAGCACAACAAATTCTAGGGATGAAGATAGTTCGAGAGAGAACAAGTAGAAAGTTGTGGCTATCTCAGGAGAAGTACATTGAACGTGTACTAGAACGCTTCAACATGAAGAATGCTAAGCCAGTCAGCACACCTCTTGCTGGTCATCTAAAGTTGAGTAAGAAGATGTGTCCTACAACAGTGGAGGAGAAAGGGAACATGGCTAAAGTTCCTTATGCTTCAGCAGTCGGAAGCTTGATGTATGCAATGGTATGTACTAGACCAGATATTGCTCACGCAGTTGGTGTTGTCAGCAGGTTTCTTGAAAATCCTGGAAAGGAACATTGGGAAGCAGTCAAGTGGATACTCAGGTACCTGAGAGGTACCACGGGAGATTGTTTGTGCTTTGGAGGATCTGATCCAATCTTGAAGGGCTATACAGATGCTGATATGGCAGGTGACATTGACAACAGAAAATCTACTACTGGATATTTATTTACATTTTCAGGGGGAGCTATATCATGGCAGTCTAAGTTGCAGAAGTGCGTTGCACTTTCAACAACTGAAGCAGAGTACATTGCCGCTACAGAAACTGGCAAGGAGATGATATGGCTCAAGCGATTCCTTCAAGAGCTTGGATTGCATCAGAAGGAGTATGTCGTCTATTGTGACAGTCAAAGTGCAATAGACCTTAGCAAGAACTCTATGTACCATGCAAGGACCAAACACATTGATGTGAGATATCATTGGATTCGAGAAATGGTAGATGATGAATCTCTAAAAGTCTTGAAGATTTCTACAAGTGAGAATCCCGCAGATATGCTGACCAAGGTGGTACCAAGGAACAAGTTCGAGCTATGCAAAGAACTTGTCGGCATGCACTCAAACTAGAAGACAGTGCTACCTCCTCTAGATGAATGAGACTGGAGGGGGAGATTGATGATGTCCATCTCATTGAAGAAGTATTAGGCATGTGCCTAATAAGAGTTTTCTTTGGTTTGGTAGCCAACCTTGTTGACTTGGTTTGGTTGGTAGCCAACCTTGTTGAATTAGTTTGGTTTGGTAGCCAACCTTGTTGAATTTCTTTGGTTTGGTAGCCAACTTTGTTGAATTGTGAAAAGTGTGTGTAAATTGTCAAATATTGTAGGCTTTAGAGGGTGAAGCTTTGGCTATAAAAGGAGAGCTTCAACTCTCATTTCTACACACCAACAAAGAGAGAAAGAAAGAGTGAGGTTTCACAGACAAGGTATAAGAAAATAGTCTGTGAGGAAAATAGAGAGTGAGCGATATTGTAGTGAGGTGGGAATATCAAAAGAGGGTTATTTCTTTTGAGTGTTGTAGTGGTCTTTGGAGTATTTACCTCCGACCTACAAAGTGTAAAATTCCTTACTATAGTGATATCAGTTGCTCCTCTCGGGGTCGTGGTTTTTTTCCCCTTATTCAGAAGGGTTTTCCACGTAAAAATCTTGGTGTCATTGTTACTCTTTTATTCTTGTTAATTACCGTATCTCGGTGCTACATTATTATTCCGCTTTATTACCGTGAATATTATTTTGGTAAGGGGTTTATTCCCAACAGTTTATTCTCTGAAGATGACTTCATTATTTTTTAATTCTTTTTTCTGTTGATATTTTTCACTTTTCATAATTTAGAAATACTTTAGAAGTTATGGAAAAGACAAAGAAAAAAAACTTTAGAAGTTATAGACAAAGATGTTGAAGCTTGATCCTTAAAAATAAATCAAGATATTCAGTTTGGGATGTGAAAGCGAGATGAGCAAGTTACATTCGTAAAGAAAGCTTACTTGCAGCATATTTGTTGAAAACTCGAAAGCACCTGAATCATTTATATTAGAATACTCTCTTCCGTCAACTTAAGTGTTTATACTTAAGTGTTCTGTTTTCTATAGTTTCTGCATAAGTAAATATAACAGTTCTATATTTTATACGTTTTCTAGGATAATAGGATTTACCTCTACATGTTTCTGCATATGGTTCGGCATATAGTAGTTGTTCTAATTTTCTATGGTTTCTGCATTGCTTCAGAAATTGTACTTTGTTTTCATACCTTTGCTTATCCTCCAATATTGACTCTTAACAGATAGAGAGTAAGTTTATTTTAATTTTCAATAGTTTATGTCACTTGCAGCACAAATTTGTCTTCTCACTGGCAAAGACAGCATGACAGCACGTATAATCACACTTTGCAAATACAAATGCTTCACTCTCATTGTGCTTCAGTATGTTAGTAGCATCTGCATTAATCCCATAGCTCAAAAACCAGAAATATGCTAACTAAGAAGCATGCCCCTCTTTTTTCTTTAACTGTTGGTCTTTGGCCAACTTGTTTGCTAAGCCATGGCAGCAACCAATATCACCACTGATCAATTCGCCCTTCTTGCCCTGAAGGCTCAAATCACTTAAAACCCTCAAGGGGTCTTGGCAAACAATTGGTCTACTTCTATTCCAGTTTGCCACTAGTTTGGCTTGCAGCGCTTGCCACAAGAGAGCAAGTGAAATAAATGTTTCGAACATGGGTGATGGGTCTTAGAGGTACCATTCCTAAAGAATTAGGAAATCTCTCTTTTCTTGTTTCTCATGATATGAGTGGCAACTATTTCCATGGGAGATCTGCCAGAAGATCTGGTTAATTAACGACGACAAGGAAGCATCAAACGAGATTAGAACAACTTCAATGGGCAACTACCATCGTGATTGGTTTCATACCCAAGGATAATAATGTTCTAATTTGTTCCTATTCGATAGCCAAACAAGACCTATTTCTCTCTCATAATCTCTTCTGTTCCATAGCACCAAGACTCAGAAAATTGGATGTCACGTGAATACTACCATTTTCAAGGACTATCTCCTGGTTTTTGGTTTTCCGACTAGCGATTTATTCGTTTTCCGGCGAATCCATTATGGAGAAAGAGTCTCACAGACAGCGGCACAGTTCTTCTCCCTAACATGAAAGAGATAGAAGAAAGGGTAACACAGTCTTTTCATATTAATTTTAATACACTAGTGGCTACTATTGCTAAGCACTGAAAATGCTGGATAAAAAGTAAATACCACTTTAAAAAGTGGCTACCCCATGCAATTTTTACTGCATGATAAAATTAAAAAATAGCTAGATTTACAAGTGGTAATTGAAAAATAGCTATAGTTTCAAAAGTAATCGAAATTTAGCCACTTTTCATGTAAAGATAAATCTGAACGAAAACACTATTCAAAATCCAAAAAATATTCCAACATAATATATTGGAGTTCCAGTATAATATACTGGACTTCCAGCATAATATACTGGTCCAACATAATATGCTGAAAGTTCATACACAGGTGTTTCAATCTTCAGTATATTATGCTGGAACTTTTCGTGTGTTGGAGTTCCAGTATAATATGGTGGAAGTTCATACACAGGTGCACCAATCTCCAGTATATTATGCTGAAACTTTCCGTGTAATAGTGGCTATTTTTTAATGACTTTGCAAACACTGACTATTTCTCAATTCAGCCCGAAAACTAGCTAGCCCGTGTTATTTTCACGACTAGCCGGTGCAGTTTCAATTTGAAGATGTAATCCTATTTGGACAAAATGTTAACATATAGTAGCTCAAAATGAAAGTAATTTGGAGTACTTTGATATCTTTCGTGATGAAGCAGCCTAGGATAGGGTAAAGAAAAGGGAAGTGTCATGGTTAATCGAATTTCGCACCTTTAAGCTGCAACATATATTAATGTTAACTCAGATTACCACTTAATTCTTGTACTTCAAATGGTTATAAAGTGAGTTACTTTCACATACTGTCACTAAATTTTACTCATTATGATAGTAAAATTACCCAAACTCTTTTTACAACATTAAATTAGTTGAATTTTACCCACTATAACAGTTAATTTACTCAAAAATAATTTTTAGTACTTAATACTTTCAATCATGTTACTAAAACGGGGCAACTCTAATCACTTACTTAACCAAATAGTGGAAACATCCGCGTATAAAGTACACAAGGGCAACGTTGTTTATGCCTTTTAAATACTCCCTCCGTTTCATATTAAATGAGGTGTTTTCCTTCTTAGTCTGTTCTAAAACAAATGACATATTTCTAAATTTGGAAATAATTCAACTTTAAACTCTTTCATTTTACTCATTTACCCTTAACGTGAAGCTTTTATAGCCACACAAATATCATGGTCCCACAAACTTTTTACCCCCTTAAACTTTTAAGACCACAAATTTTAAAAGTCTTTTTTAACTACCTGACATGAAAAGGAGAGAGTAGCTTATATCTTTGACTCTCCTACGCGTGCCAGCATTCCATTATCCCAACCTTTTTCCAAAGGATTTCTCCTCTTTTTATTTTATTTATTAGGATATATTATCAACCTAATACTTGACGTTGACTCTTGCAATAAGATTGAAAATGATGAACATATAATTTTTTGTTTAGACTTTTGGACTTTGGTAGGTGATGCCCACTAAATGCTTAAAGAAGACATATTTAAGCATGTCATAATATCACTCTTGATTGAGAAAACAATTCTCAGTTGTGTCGTCCAGCTAAGCAATAGAGTAACAATGCTATCTTCCTACTCATTCAAGTCATAACCAAATTAATTTGACCATTGCTCCAATATAAAAAAGTTTTAGGCAATTTAACGAACTGTTTTTAGTGATATCTTACCTGTTACTGATTTTATTCTTTTGAACCATTAAGTATCAATTTTCTGGAAAAAAAAAACTTTAATGTGGAGGCGAATAATAAAAAGCTGCTGAGCTGTAACATTTAATTAGTGAGTTGTGATTGGATGGATTTTCCAATCAGTATCCTACATATTGATGACCTACAAGATAGAAGTCATTTCTTATAGGAAATATACCATGCTTGCGTTTGAACTTTCAACACGAAAAATGATTGAATTCACATGGTCATTCTTCTATTCATTCTTTATTTATTTACACCTAAAAGTTGTCAATTAGAAACCTTTGAAATGTCAAAGACATATTTGAGTGAATTTCATACTTTCTTGCATATCTAACCCTCTATATTCCTTAATATTGTCTGCTTTTACACTGCCAAAAAACATATACAATTGAGCTCACCTCACTACAAATATCCTAGCTTGAGGAGGCGAGTTTATTTGTTAACAAGTTTTTGCACGCGTTGAAATTGTTCAGGCAACTCGCGCTCTGAATAGTGTATCTAGCTCTGAAACAAATTCAATTTATTTCTGAAAAATCATTTATTAGTCTGGTTTTTAAATGACAAAAAGCATAAATATTATCCTAAATTGATACAAATTACACATTTAAACTTTGCAGAGGCCATTGGTGTTGGGTTTTTAAGCATTAATGAGGCTTAAAAGAGGATGAATGGGAAATGGAGGGAAAAGAAAATTTTAAGTGAAATTTTAAGTTTCCCCCTTGATGAAGGAACATTGTCCCATATTGGAAGATAAAGAGGTTTTTTATGGGTATATAAGCTCTTCTTCTAGCTCTTAAAGAGTTGAGAAGAAGGCAAGCCTCGCGCCGTCGTCGTCATCGTCACTCGGCTCGGCTTCGGTCAAACGATAGATTGATTAATTTTTTGGACCAAATTTATTTGTTAATAGTAAAATATTAACAGAAATATTATTAAAAAAAATTTTATAACAGAATAATTAATATTAAATCCTCCACTCCATTTTTCAGTTGTGTAACTGAAAATTAAACTACCCTCTTCAATTTTTCCTCTTTATTTTCCCTCTTTATTATTGAGTAAATAGCCATTTATGTTATGACATTTATGCTGTGACCGTTTTGCATAAACATCCATTCTGAAGAGTTGCACCTCTTCAGATTTCAGCCCAACTTTGGCTATAAATACAAGTCTATTCTGCTCAGAATTTCCATACGATTTTCTGAGTTTCTCCTCCTTCTTCTGCATAGTTTTAACATCAAACAAAGCAACAGTAAGTGTGATTTGCTCCCGAACTATGTGTTCGCTGAAACACTGGGGTTTTAAGTACCACTACACCAGTGTGTAATTCGTTCTATCCTGGGAGGAAATATCCATAACCTTGGATACTAGGAGAGGATTAAATTCCTTAAGGAAACACTGTAAATTCAGTGGGCTCGAATTGATTTTTGTTATTTCGTTTACATTTCTGTTTATGTTATTTATTTTTTCTCCAGAATTATTTTACAAATACAGATAACTAACAAGCTTAAGGAATTTAAAATATTTTCTGTATTTGTACTCACTGTTTCTGAAAAGTAAAACCTTTGTGGTTTTGTACTCTATTGGAGATTAAAATCTACGTGATTTTAACGTTTGTGTCATTCTTTTACAGAAATGACAATGATAATGTGAATCAAGTTGTTCCGATGGCAACTGCCAATGCCTCAACGAGCCGAACAACACCGGCAACATTGGCACCGACAGAGAAACCCGAAAAAAATTTCGGAATTGATTTCAAGTGCTGGCAGCAAAAGATGTTCTTCTACTTGACTATTTTAAGTCTCCAGAAGTTCATCAAGGAAGATGTCCCTGTGATGTCTGATGAAACTCCAGAAACTGAACGCTTTCTCGTGATTGAGGCGTGGAAGCATTCAGATTTTTTGTGCAAGAATTATATTCTAAGCGGGCTGGAGGATGCTTTGTATAACGTCTACAGTGGCATGGAAACATCAAAAGAACTATGGACTGCGCTTGAAAAGAAATACAAAACCGAAGATGTCGGGTTGAAGAAGTTCGTTGCTGCAAAGTTTTTGGACTACAAAATGGTAGATAGCAAGTCTGTTATTACCCAAGACGAAGTTGAAATTTTATTATTATTTTCAACAACCATTACATTCAGCTTGAAAAGGCCCTCGTTGAGGTAACCTTTTCCTACAAACATCTCGTTCTTACTTATTACAACCTTATTGGATACAAAAAACACATTTAAAACCATTCTTAACAAGAAGTCCAGCAGAGACTAAATTCTTCCTAATCTCGGGAACATGAAGGACGTTGTTCAAAGTCACCACTTTGCCGGAAGTCATTTTGAGAAATATCTTCCCACATCTTTCAATCTTGGACTTTGTAGCTGTAAGCACGTGATTTTTGCCCTACATGAGAATTACTCCCAAAAAATGCAAAATAAAATAATTTTCCTTGGTGTGCAATTTTGAGTATTTTTGTGACATTTTTGGATTATTATTTGTATTTGTCTGTGTTTGTTTATTTGCTAAATTAATAAAAAATACAAAAATATGTCGCATTTGCATGTAGGATTTAATTCTATAATTGTTAGTAATTAAATTAGTTTTATCAAAATTAAAAAATTTACAAAAAATATGCATCTTTTGCATTTCTAGCATTTAATGTCCAAATGAACAATTTTATGCTTAATTATTACTTAATTGTGCGTTAATTGTTATCGGTAGTTAATTTGCGCTTTTATAACTTAATTTAGTTCTTAATAATAATTTAAGTATTCTTATAATTTAGTTTTAGAAAATAAAAGAAGAAAAGATAACAAAAATACAAATAAAAATCGGATTGGGCCACTTCTTCAATTTTCAACCCCAGGCCCAAACAATTGTCCATGACCCAGTCCACTTCACACGGGTCGACCCGGTCCGCCCCATTAACCCATTGACCCAAGACCCACTCTTCATTTTGTCAAAACACAAAACAAAAACCCTAAAAAACCTAAACTAAACTCACCCGCCCCCTCCATCTTCTTCCTCTCCAAACCTTCAAACTCAAACACCCCAACGTCCATGGCTGCTACCATTCCCCAGCCCCGTCAACCACCAGCTCCCCCTTGCGTCGTCACTATCCCGTCGACCACTGCCCAAACCACCACAAAACACCACCTCCTTCCTCCAGCAACCACCCGCGAACCCTACTGCCCAAACTGCTAGCCCATCGACTTCTTCCTCCGTGAAACCCATCACTACTGTCGCAACCATACCTCCATTGAAGCCGACGACCACGTTGTCATTACCCCGACGTCGTCACTGCTCAAACGACCCTCCACAGCTGCTCCGGCAAACACCCTTGTTTCAGCAGCTGTTGCTTCGACTTCCCATTCCAAGCGTGTTGCGGGCTGCTGCTGTGGAGTCCTTCGCCATAGTTGCTGCTTAGGCGTTCGACCTCAAGCCCCGAGCAGCCTCGCCGACGACGAACTGCTGTTGCGTTCGCCGCTGTCCATCGCTGCATCTGCAGCTGCACCGTCGTTACTGTTGCTGCTGCCCTTCCTCCATGGATGTGGCATCGACCACTTGCCCTCATGACTGCTGCCCGCACCCCATCTCCTTCACGTAACCAAACAAACCCCCAGCTGCCTTTGTTGCTTCACTTCTGCCGCGTCAATTGCCGATATAGCTTCGGCATGGCTTCAGTTGTTTCTTAGGTTCGTGTTCGTCGTCGTTCGGTCGAGCTGTGGTCGAGGTTCGTCGAAACAGTCCGTATGTATGTTGTTCGATCCGGTTAGTAGTTTTTTGAGTTTTATTTTTGTCCGTATTTTGTTTTGATATTTTCGAATCTAAAATAGGCAAATGTTTGTTTTGTTTATCGTTTGAATTAATTTTTAGTTCATGTTCATGTGTTGTTTGTTAAATTAATTTTTCAGATTTCAAATGAAAGATTAATTAATTGTTTTTCATATTTATTTCATGTTTTTATTGTTGTTTAAGTGAATATTTGTTGGTTTGATGTTTGTTAGATTCAAATTGAAATTTAATTAATTATTTCTTCAATTTGTTTCATGTGTTATGCATTTTTCAGAAAATATTAATGTTGTTTGAATCGTTAGAATCCGTCATGTTTGTTGCTAAAAATAGATTTAATTCATGTTCATCTTTGTTTGAAGTTCATGTGTAAATTCAGTGATTTAATGTGAGTTTATGTTTGTTTGTGATTCGCTTGATTTAATTTGAATCATGTATATTGTTGTTTGTATTGTTGTGTTCTTGCTCATACATTCATGGTCTAAATTAACCAGGATTGGTTCCCGATATGGTTGATTTATTTCCATTAATTTGGAGTTTGTGTTGTTCATCATGTTCATGTAAATTGTTGTTGAAGATTGTTGAGAAATTGGTCATCTTGACTATATTTTGGTTGAGTTATGATTAATTGATTGTTTAGAGCAGAAGGGTAATTTGGTAAATTGCATTGCATTCAGGGGTAGATTTGTAATTGCAATAAGGTCGGAGGGGTAGTTTGGTAATTGAACATTATTTTGATTCTTTATGTTAAGCATGGGGGACAAATATAATGGGGTGGGTTTTTGATGTACTTGTTTAATATAATGGGGAACAAGACAAAACATAATGGGGAGGAATCTTGTACTTTTTTAATATAGGCATGGGGACATATGGTAATGGGTTGGGAATGTGGTATTTATTTAATGTAGGCATGGGATTTGAACTTTCACTCGAATAATTTCTGTTTGCTTTTCTTCGAGTGTTATTCAAAAATCCGAAGCTACTGCATCTCGTGTCTTTTCTCTCTTCTGCTTTGACTGCGATTGTACTTTTTTCACTGCTGAGTTTTCAATCTGTCACTGGGTTATTCTACTGGTCGTTACTGGTTTTGCGGTGTTGCGGAACCTGCTGTTGCTGCGTTATTACTGTTGCTGACTCCTACTTCTTTGTTCTTGTACTGCTGTTTCCAGGTACACATTTGTACACTCTTGGCTTGAAGCGAAAAATGAAATATTAATCAGGCTCCTGTTCCTGTTGAATTCTTTTGTTTGGATCTGTGTTTGAATATTAATTTTCCTCTCTTCGTATAAAAATGTAGTCGATTAATTAATGAGTAATGAGGCTGCATATGTATGATTTCTTCATCTAATAATGCTAGTTTAAATTATTTGAAGAATAGTTAATCGCTTTGATATTATTGTGTAGTTATCTCATGTTCTAGCAAATAATAAAATGTGGAATGAAAGCAGTTTTTCCTTGTACAAACGCGATCGCAATTTTCCGTTCACATAAGCCGTAACTTAATAACTAATAAGTTGCGTTTTTCAGCATGTAAATAATTAGGAGATTTTTCTTTTATTTTAGAGACGAACTTAATAGAAAATGTAGTCGCTATAGGTTTATCCTTTTAAAATAAAAATGAGACGAGCCTCGCCAAATAAATCACAAACCGCCGGGGCCCTCAATAAAATACATAACCATTGACTAGACTTTGGATTTGGCCGTTTAATGAACCTTCACGGCCTCTTCCTAAAATAAACAATACGTTAGACTCTTTAGGACGCGCCTTAATAAATCTTACTTTCTTAAACTCGGGTGCACATTTATGTGACCCAAATCCAATTCTCAACGGAGTCGAAATGTGTTTCTAATCACGGGTACATTGATTGTGACGTGGTTCGAGATGCATGTCCATGACGTTGCAAATTCATTAGAAATAAAGAACGAGGTGAGCCTCGCCAAATAAAAATACAAATTGCGGGGCCCTCAATAAATATTGCTTTAAAAATTGTTTAGGCTTCGGGATGGACCGTTTAGTAAAATTCCACGGTCCTACCCAAAATAAATACGCTAGTCGCTTTAGGCGCGCCTTTAATAATTTAATTTCCTTAAACTCGGGTGCACATTGATGTGACCCAAATCCAAATCTCAACGGAGTCAAAGTGTGTCGACGACCACGGGTACATTGATTGTAACGTGGTTCGAGATATATTTTTATAACGTTGCAATTCTTGATAAAAATAACAGTAAATGATAAAAGCGGTTGAAAGATAAAATTGGCATATAAGTTCACATTTGTATAAAATCAGATAATCAAGCCAAATATAACAGTTGAGCGACCGTGCTAGAACCACGGAACTCGGGAATGCCTAACACCTTCTCCCGGGTTAACAGAATTCCTTATCCGGATTTCTGGTACGCAGACTGTAGTATGGAGTCATTCTTTTCCTCGATTCGGGATTAAAATTGGTGACTTGGGACACCCTAAATCTCCCAAGTGGCGACTCTGAAATAAATAAACCAATCCCGTTTCGATTGTCCTTTAATTGGAAAAACTCCCCTGCGCCCCCTCGGGCGCGGAAAAAGGAGGTGTGACAGCTCTGGCGACTCTGCTGGGGACTAGACCCAGAACCTCTGGTTCAGGGTCAGAAATTCGAGCTTAGTGTAATTGTTATTATTTGGCTTTATTTATTATCTGATTTGATTACATGTTTCGAGCCTGATGTGCTAAATGCTGCTTTTACTGCTTTGATATTATTTGAACTGTACATATAAACTGTGCCGAAACCCTTCTCTTCTCTCTTGAGGAGCGCACGCTGGTCGTGGCTTCTTTCTGTTAGTGTCATATGCCAAAATAGAACGAGGATTCGGAGGAGTTGCAAAATCGGATGGCCTTTTGGTTACCGGTACACAGCTCCCATCCTTGGCTCGAGTTGTCCGCTCGGGTAAGCCAGGTCTAGAACAAATACCCAGGTTATGAACTTAGTATAACAAAGCCACATGCCGGATCCCTAGTAGGAACGTTTATTTGCATCATGTGCATTTGACTTAGGGGACTCAACACAGGGGTTGGGTCCGTCTAGGACAAGCAACCTGAAAATAATAGACCATCTTTGGCATCCTATGTGCTACATGTTATATTTATTCAAGGGTGAATGAGTCATTTGGCGGACCAATGATATTTGCGGACAAATGACACTTCTTATCATGCTGATCACGTTAAATAAGAAAGTTGCACGATTTTTTATTAAGCATGCTATTATATTAATCAAAGCATGGGGAACATTTGTGGAATCCAAGAAGCCTTGGAATTCCCTATGTCCCCCACGCTTGCTTTTTGGGAAAGCACATGGGGAACATTTGTGGAATCCAAGAAGTCTTGGAATTCCCATATGTCCCCCACGCTTCATATGTTGGGAAAAGCGCATGGGGAGCATTTGCGGAATCCAAGAAGTCTTGGAAATCGTTATGTCTCCCATGCCACATTTTTGAAAGAAATAATAAATATAAAAAATAAAATTACAAAATACAAATAAAAACAAAGCATGAAAATTCAAAAAGATTTTGTATGTTGTCATCATTTTCCACATATAAGAAAATCGTGAAAAGATGGGGAAATGGCAGTGTAGAGATATAACTACTCATTTTTAGAAAGAAAAAAAAACAAATGTCCAAGTAGTGTCGAAACTCTGCCGAAATTTTGAGAATATAAAATAAAAAATATATGTCTTATTAGTTTGTTTTATTAAAAAAAAAAGCATTAATAGAAAAGAAAATTGTTTGTCTTGCCATAAAAATGAAAAAAGAGTCTTGTTTTAAAAATATGTGTTATTTATTTGTTTATGAAAATGACAAAATTAAAATAATCCAAAAATATTTTCTCCATTATTGGCTTCTCTAAGAAGTCTTTCTAATTGTTTTCAAAAAATAATATAATATAAAATAAATAAAAAAACAAATCCGAAAATATTTTTGATTCTCTTTCAAAATTGAAAAAATTCAAAATCCAAAAAAAAAATATATTTTGAGAAGCATTTCTTTTATTAAAAGCAAAATTCCGAAAAAATATTTTCTTCTTCTTTAGAATAAAGAAAAAAAAAGAGCAAATGAAAATTCCAAAATATATCTTAGAAGTGTTTCTTGTAAAAAGAAATTCAATCAAAAAATGCTTCCTTTC
Organism: Nicotiana sylvestris; assembly: GCF_000393655.2. Lineage (NCBI taxonomy): Eukaryota > Viridiplantae > Streptophyta > Magnoliopsida > Solanales > Solanaceae > Nicotiana > Nicotiana sylvestris. The sequence goes on along the minus strand of NC_091057.1, from coordinate 92,201,905 downwards.
TTCTATTAAAGTAGTTCATTTGACCGAACTACGCAGGTTTGATTCTCACCGGATGTGAGATACGTAGGCAACCCTCATCGGGTCCAACCCACCTTTTGCTAAAAAGCCAAAAAAAAAAATAATAATAATAATAAAAAAAAAATACATGTCAAATTTTAGAGTTCGGGTGATGCTGTTTTGTCATAAATAGCCGAATGTTCCCGAAAGGGATGCCGGAAGGCTGACTTTGCATAAAAAACCACCTTCGGGTCATTTTTTTTAAGATTTGGTCCAGTTGACCCACACAGCCTTAAAAAATCTTCGTCCCCGAGACGTTGAAAGGCCGTGTTTGCAATATTGAGTTTTCTAATTTGAAAAACGATAAAAAGAGTCATAAATAAGTCGGTGATTCTGTTTTGTCATAAATAGCCGAATGTTCCCGAAAGGGACGCCTGAAGGCTGACTTTGCATAAACAGTCACTTTTTGGGTCTTGTTTAGGATTTTTGGTCTAGTTGACCTACACAGCCTTAAAAATCTTCGTCCCCGAGGCGCTGAAGGGCCGTGTTTGCAACTCTACGTTTCATTGTAATTTGAAAAAAAAAACAAAAAACAAAGAGTCAGCAGTTAGGTGAATACCGTTCGGATTTTTGGTCAAAATAAGCCGACCCAGCTTCGGCCGCGTCTTAAACCGTTCTTGCCGAAATAGCCTTAGAGTATCTTTCAGTTGTCGAAAGGTTATTTTCGTAAAAGAACGGACAAGTTTGTAAAAGTGTCATAAAATAATCCTCCTCGGCCTCGAATTCATGTGGAATTTGGAAGGGGCCACGTTTGCAAAAATAACCGTTCGGTTGCATTTGTCAAACAGAGAAAGGGGGTCAGCCTTTTGTTTTTGAGTTTGTAAATCTTTTGATTAGAATATGTGGGTTGTTTGATTTTCAAGTTTGCAGGTCATCTTCAAACCTTTGAAACCTAGTTTGTTTTAAAATTGAAAAATGTGTATTATTGTTTAGCTTTTATTGGTCCGAACTACGCAAGGTCTGATTCATGCGGGGTCATGATACGTAGGCAATCTCCATAAGATTCGACCACAACAAAAAAAATGGAAAACCCAAAAAGGGAAAAATGAAAAAATCGAAAAAGAGAAAAGAAAAAAAAATGAAAAATCGAAAGAAAAAGAAAATACAAAATAAAATAAAATACTGGGTTTCCCAAAGTGCTTTAAAAGGGGACAAATGAGCAAGCCGTTGTTTGAAGCAAAGCATGTAGAAACGGTTAACTGCCTAGGAGCATTACATCCTCTATGTGTTGTGATCAAATCTGTTAAACTCTAACGCTAACAAAGCTTGTTGTTGTCTGAAACCAGACAAGTTAGTTGTTAAAGAACTCTGGCAACACACTCCTATCAAACCAGATCCAAAGGACCGGTAGCAACAAGCATGACTACTTCAGAGAATAGTAATGAGGAAGAAAGGCCGATGAGCCAGTTGTTAAAAGAAGCGATGGAAAAGATTGAAAGGATGGGACTAGAGATGAATGCAATGCAGCTAGCCCTAGCCAAAACACAAAAGAGCCTTGAGACACTGGGGCACATGCCGGAATACCCTCACTCCGGCCCTTCAACAAGCCATCCGAATCCCCGTTATCATCAAGAAAGAAGCCCTTATGATTCCCAAGCTCCATCGCCCCATCAACCTCTCCCAATACCAAATGTTCCGACTTATATGGGACCCACATCAGCCACCCTGCAAAGATCAAACAGCGAGCCATTGCTTCAGGCTCCCGATACGCAATACTATCCCCCTGAGCCTACATTCCATGCCCCCGAACCACATGCCTACAATCCACATTTGGAGGCACCGGCAGAAATTGAAAAACCGGTTAAAGCCCCAGAACAAGATGAGGTATTGAGGAAATTCAAAAGCCTGGAGCAGTCCTTCAGGAACCTGCACGGATTGGGCAACCAGGTCAGCGTGGCCTACAAAGATCTATGCCCTTTCCCGGATGTCCAACTCCCGGCTGGATTCAAGATGCCTAAGTTTGATTTATATGAAGGGCACGGTGATCCCATGGCACATTTGCGGGGATTCTGTAGTAAAATGAGAGGGGCAAGCGGCAAAGATGAGCTGCTGATAGCTTATTTCGGCCAAAGTCTGAGCGGATCGGCACTAGAATGGTATACCAGGCAGGATTCCAGCAAATGGTACACCTGGGATGATCTGGCACAGGCTTTCGCGGGTCATTTTCAATATAATCTCGAGATAGTCCCTGACCGTCTCACGTTGTTGAGGACCGGGAAGAAGCCCGGGGAAAGTTTTCGCGAGTTCGGGTTCCGCTGGAGAGAGCAAGCAGCCAGAGTCGATCCTCCCATGAGAGAGGGAGAGATGGTGGACTACTTCTTACAAACCTTGGAGCCAACTTACTTTGGTCATCTAGTGACGACAGTTGGTAAATCTTTCAATGAAGTAGTTAAAATGGGCGGTATGATCGAAGAGGGACTCAGGTCCAACAAAATCTTGAGCTATTCGGCAATCAAAGCAACCACTCAGGCCATCCAGAGCGGCACTGAGGGTGTACTGGGGAAGGAGAAGAAAGAAGATGTCACGACTGTTGAGTCGGGAGCATGGTTCGGATCTAGAGGCCCGTCACCCTACTATAGCCACCCACGACCCTACCACCAAAATTACCCCCGTACTCCATATAGCCCTCCACAACATTATTACCCACTGCCAGATCCCCATTTTTCCGTTCATCATGCACAAACCTATACCCACTCTCCAGCACACGTACAATGGCGTGCACCGGCTTCCCAAAATACATACCCACCTCCACCAAACATATATCCACTTCCGAGGGCCTATAGAAATCCTCCAGGGTCAGGTTTCCGGGGGAATCAAGCTTTTAAGAATGAGAGGAAGCAGAAATATACTCCGCTGGGAGAATCCTATACTACCGTGTTCCACAAATTGAGGCAGTTAGGCCTATTGAATCCTATTGAGCCCAAATTACCAAATCCCCTTCCTGAAAATCTTGACCCTTTAGCAAGTTGTGAATATTGTTCGGGGGCTCCCGGACACGATACAGAGAGATGTTGGAAGTTGAAGAATGCCGTACAAGAGCTCATCAACACAAATAGGATCGAGGTTCAGGTTCCATAGCCGCCAAACATTAATGACGATCCGTGCCAGTGAAAATAGTTCCAAAAAAAAAATATAAAAAAAAAACAAACAATTGGACGGCTACTCCTCTTCCTATCCGAAGGGAGTCTTGGTATTGGGCTCTGATTTTTCTTTCTTGTTTTGGATTATTGCAGAGTTGTAATCCAGTTTTGTTTTAGTGTGAAACTCTGTTGTCCCGTATTTTTACAAAGTGAAAGCTTCTCTTCTTATTTTGTTTTGAGTCTATTTTTCTTCCTTTTCTCTTTCTAAACAATGCTCTTTATACTGATTCCAATGACATGGCATGCATAACGGATCTTCAACTTAGTCTAAAAATCAATCTGATTTCGAACTGATTATACAAAAGGTCAATCACGATGACGAATTGGGATACGATGATAATAAAGCCTTCAAAGAGACAAACAGAGAGTTTAAGCTAGTTAGAAGAGAAATCCAAGCCCAACTTAAATGACGCATAAGACATCAATTTAGGGTATGCAGACGATATCAGGAAATTTAAAGAGGGACAGCAAGTGTTGAAACGGATCCTCCCACATCAGGCCAAAACAAAATGGCAAATTTGTCCCGAATTGGCAGTGGCCGTCTATTGTGACCAAGATGTTATCCAGTTGCACTTCATGTCAGACAGATGTCGAGGGAAGATGCATCGACATGGCTATTAATTGTTGTTTGTTTGTTTATACTTGGCATTTATCGGAGAATGAAATGACGGAGGCAATTTTTTCTTCTATCCAAACATTTTAACCTTTGCTTCCCCTTTTGAGCCTTATTTATTCTTTCATACCCCTCTTTTGGAATCAGTAATGAAAATAAAAAAAAAAGAGAAGAAAAATATAATAAAAACAAAAAAAAGAGAAAAAAAAGAGAAAAAAAAGGAGTTGTGAACTACGTTTGACCTGATTCCTCAAAGAAGGATACGTAGGCGCCTCACGGCTCGGTCATAGTATAACCAAAAAATAAGAATCCCCAAGCAAGAAACTGGGGCAGAAGTTATGTTTGTAATGTTGGGAAAGAAGTTCGATTCCAAGAGTTGTAATGGTTTTTACCCATCAGAATTATTTTGAACCCTTTTTGATGCCCTCTTTTTCTTTTAGCCATAAACAAAAAAAAACCCATGTTGATGTCCAAAAAGACCTCCCGATCAGAATCCGAGGAAAGCCAAGTTAAGCAAATAAAAGCAGAGAAAGTCGGCAACGAATTGATAACCTAAAGAATCCCCAGCAAAGAGTCATATCGGCACCATAAGGCGACGAGAATTGAGAGAAATGAGAGAGTCTCATCAGTGAAAACCCCTCGAAGGGCACTATGAGGCGACAAGGATATAAAGGGGGCTAGCAAGATAAGATTGGCAAAAAATGGGCCGCATCCGGCGAAAGTTGGACTTCTGCACATCCCCAACAAAGAGTCATGTCGGTAACACTCCAATCTCCAGCTTAGAAAATAAATGAGAAGAGTCTTATCAGTGAAAACCTTCACAGGCACCATAAGGCGACGAGAATTGAGAGAAATGAGAGAGTCTCATCAGTGAAAACCCCTCGAAGGGCACTATGAGGCGACAAGGATATAAAGGGGGCTAGCAAGATAAGATCCACATCCGGCGAAAGTTGGGCTTCTGCACATCCCCAGCAAAGTAAGGCCGTCAGAAAAATTGATCGATATGAATAGACTGAGTTGGTTAATCCAGAAATGCATGACATGATCATTGAGATTGATTGTACCATTCGGATAAGTTCTTTATTTTTTCTTTCTCCAACATTTGTTCAGAAAGACTTTTTCTTTCATCTTTTTAAAGTCATCACTTTTTATTTTGGGTGTATAGTGTTTTTCTCCAGTAGTTTGTTTTTTTAGCAGGATTTTGTTTTTCAGAGCTTACTACTAATTGCCAAAATGCTGCAAAGCAAAAGGCGAACAGGACATGCCAAAGATAATACAATGAAACGGAAAAGACATTTGTTGCAAGACCGAATGATGAGTTAGCCTAAATGTCAAGGGGGTATAGTGAAAAAGGGGTCGAGATGCAAGAGCATCCTTGGCCGATCATCGATCAAATTCCAAAAAAGGTCGGACAATGTGGAGCAAGGAAAGAAGAGGAAAAACCACCCCCAACGGGAATGTGTTCACCAGCAGGGACATGATCCCCAACAGTAATATCATCCCCAATAAATAGTATCATCCCCAGCAAGTTCTGATAGTGTAATGGAACGCCGAAAAAAAAGAAAAAAAAAAAGAAAAAAAAAAGAAAAAAAAAAGAGAAAAAAAGGGAAAGCAACCATGTTTTTTTTTCTTTTAAAACTAACAAAATCTTTCTTTGATTTGAAGCAGGGAAAAGAAATTTTACAGATGGCGGAAGAACATGCCATAAAGAAGATCATCAAACCGGGGCAGAAAATTTTCTCATCGCGAAAATTTTCTCAAAAAAGACAGGCGCCCACCTGAATAACGAGAGGAATACTTTTTGTCTGTGCATTTCATATTTCAGGCACCCACCTGTATAACAAGGGAATACATCTCTTGTCTTTACCATCAGGCGCCCACATGTATAACAAGGGAATACATTCCATGCCTTTACCAATAGGAGATACACTTCCTAGGTCTAAGTTTTACCCATAGGAGACGCATTTCCTCCTAAGTTTAATTTTACCCATAGGAGACGCATTTCCTCCTAAGTTTAATTTTACCTATAGGAGACGCATTTCCTCTTAAGTTTAGTTTTACCAGTCCTAAGTTGTTGTTGAAATCAGGAGCCCGCCTGAAGAGAGGAATGGCGTTTATTTTAAAAGTTGAAGTTGGGAGCCCGCCCGAATAACAGAGGCATACATTTCAGTCTTTACTTTCCAGTATTGAAGTTGGGAGCCCGCCTAGATAACAGAGGAATACATTTCAGTCTTTACATTTCAAGCGTTGAAGTTGGGAGCCCGCCCATAATAACAGAGGAATACATTCAGTCTTTACTTTCAAGTGTTGAAATTGGGAGCCCGCCCATAATAACAGAGGAATACATTTCAGTCTTTATTTTCAAGCGTTGAAGTTGGGAGCCCGCCCATAATAACAGAGGAATACATTCAGTCTTTATTTTCAAGCATTGAAGTTGGGAGCCCGCCCAGATAACAGAGGCATAAATTCAGTCTTTTCATTTCAGTCTTTTCATTTCAGGTGTTGAAATTGGGAGCCCGCCCAGATAACAGAGGCATACAATTCAGTCTTTATATTTCCAGAGGTGAAGTTGGGAGCCCGCCCATAATAACAGAGGCATACATTCAGTCTTTACTTTTCAAGAGTTGAAGTTGGGAGCCCGCCCATAATAACAGAGGAATACATTCAGTCTTTACTTTCAAGCGTTGAAGTTGGGGGCCCGCCCAGATAACAGAGGCATAAATTCAGTCTTTCATTTCAAGTGTTGAAATTGGGAGCCCGCCCATAATAACAGAGGAATACATTCAGTCTTTATTTTCGAGCATTGAAGTTGGGAGCCCGCCCATAATAACAGAGGAATACATTCAGTCTTTACTTTCAAGCATTGAAGTTGGGAGCCCGCCCAGATAACAGAGGCATAAATTCAGTCTTTATTTTCAAGTGTTGAAGTTGGGAGCCCGCCCAGATAACAGAGGCATATATTTCAGTCTTTATATTTCCAAAGTTGAAGTTGGGAGCCCGCCCAGATAACAGAGGCATACATTCAGTTTTTACTTTCAAGTGTTGAAGTTGGGAGCCCGCCCAGATAACAGAGGCATACATTTCAGTCTTTACTTTCAAGTGTTGAAGTTGGGAGCCCGCCCAGATAACAGAGGCATACATTCCAGTCTTTATTTTCAAGCACTAAAGTTGGGAGCCCGCCCATAATAACAGAGACATACATTCAGTCTTTACATTTCAAGTGTTGAAGTTGGGAGCCCGCCCAGATAACAGAGGAATACATTCAGCATTAATTTTCAAGGATTGAAGTTGGGTGCCCGCCCATACAACAGAGGCATACGTTTCAAGATCAAGTCAGAAGACAATAAAACAGAGGGTTACAGCAGGAATCTCCAACAGGAAACAATAAAAAATCACAGCACCGGGAAGCAAAAGGTTGCAACAAGAGGTCCCAGAACATACTCAAAAGCATGGGTCAAAAGGAAGAAAGCCATGTCCCCAGCGGACCGAGCAAAATGATATTCAGAAAAGCAAATGGCCAGTATCATTCCAAGTTCAAGGAAGAAAAGCACCGGAAGAAGCACAAGCAGACAAGAAAGCCAGGCAACAAGAACAAATTTCAGTCTAGCCTAGCTTCTTATTTTTATTTTAAGTACGGTGTAATAAGGAGATCGGTAAGCAGTGATAACAACATGCAACAGCAGTAATATTGCAATCCCACGGTAGTCCCAGCTACCAAAATTTCCCGAACTACATTAACCTGATTCCCCTTTAGCCAGGGATATGTAGGAAACCTTTGAAGCAAAGGTTCGGTTAAATCTTTTTCAAAAAATGCTTCACCCAGAGTACTCGGATGGGAAAAAATCGCTCGCTTTATCTTTGCACGAAAACCCTTCGTGTATCCGGGCAAAGAGGGGAAGCTGTAAGCACGTGATTTTTGCCCTACATGAGAATTACTCCCAAAAAATGCAAAATAAAATGATTTTCCTTGGTGTGCAATTTTGAGTATTTTTGTGGCATTTTTGGATTATTATTTGTATTTGTCTGTGTTTGTTTATTTGCTAAATTAATAAAAAATACAAAAATATGTCGCATTTACATGTAGGATTTAATTCTATAATTGTTAGTAATTAAATTAGTTTTATCAAAATTAAAAAATTTACAAAAAATATGCATCTTTTGCATTTCTAGCATTTAATGTCCAAATGAACAATTTTATGCTTAATTATTACTTAATTGTGCGTTAATTGTTATCGGTAGTTAATTTGCGCTTTTATAACTTAATTTAGTTCTTAATAATAATTTAAGTATTCTTATAATTTAGTTTTAGAAAATAAAAGAAGAAAAGATAACAAAAATACAAATAAAAATCGGATTGGGCCACTTCTTCAATTTTCAACCCCAGGCCCAAACAATTGTCCACGACCCAGTCCACTTCACACGGGTCGACCCGGTCCGCCCCATTAACCCATTGACCCAAGACCCACTCTTCATTTTGTCAAAACACAAAACAAAAACCCTAAAAAACCTAAACTAAACTCACCCGCCCCCTCCATCTTCTTCCTCTCCAAACCTTCAAACTCAAACACCCCAACGTCCATGGCTGCTACCATTCCCCAGCCCCGTCAACCACCAGCTCCCCCTTGCGTCGTCACTATCCCGTCGACCACTGCCCAAACCACCACAAAACACCACCTCCTTCCTCCAGCAACCACCCGCGAACCCTACTGCCCAAACTGCTAGCCCATCGACTTCTTCCTCCGTGAAACCCATCACTACTGTCGCAACCATACCTCCATTAAAGCCGACGACCACGTTGTCATTACCCCGACGTCGTCACTGCTCAAACGACCCTCCACAGCTGCTCCGGCAAACACCCTTGTTTCAGCAGCTGTTGCTTCGACTTCCCATTCCAAGCGTGTTGCGGGCTGCTGCTGTGGAGTCCTTCGCCATAGTTGCTGCTTAGGCGTTCGACCTCAAGCCCCGAGCAGCCTCGCCGACGACGAACTGCTGTTGCGTTCGCCGCTGTCCATCGCTGCATCTGCAGCTGCACCGTCGTTACTGTTGCTGCTGCCCTTCCTCCATGGATGTGGCATCGACCACTTGCCCTCATGACTGCTGCCCGCACCCCATCTCCTTCACGTAACCAAACAAACCCCCAGCTGCCTTTGTTGCTTCACTTCTGCCGCGTCAATTGCCGATATAGCTTCGGCATGGCTTCAGTTGTTTCTTAGGTTCGTGTTCGTCGTCGTTCGGTCGAGCTGTGGTCGATGTTCGTCGAAACAGTCCGTATGTATGTTGTTCGATCCGGTTAGTAGTTTTTTGAGTTTTATTTTTGTCCGTATTTTGTTTTGATATTTTCGAATCTAAAATAGGCAAATGTTTGTTTTGTTTATCGTTTGAATTAATTTTTAGTTCATGTTCATGTGTTGTTTGTTAAATTAATTTTTCAGATTTCAAATGAAAGATTAATTAATTGTTTTTCATATTTATTTCATGTTTGTATTGTTGTTTAAGTGAATATTTGTTGGTTTGATGTTTGTTAGATTCAAATTAAAATTTAATTAATTATTTCTTCAATTTGTTTCATGTGTTATGCATTTTTCAGAAAATATTAATGTTGTTTGAATCGTTAGAATCCGTCATGTTTGTTGCTAAAAATAGATTTAATTCATGTTCATCTTTGTTTGAAGTTCATGTGTAAATTCAGTGATTTAATGTGAGTTTATGTTTGTTTGTGATTCGCTTGATTTAATTTGAATCATGTATATTGTTGTTTGTATTGTTGTGTTCTTGCTCATACATTCATGGTCTAAATTAACCAGGATTGGTTCCCGATATGGTTGATTTATTTCCATTAATTTGGAGTTTGTGTTGTTCATCATGTTCATGTAAATTGTTGTTGAAGATTGTTGAGAAATTGGTCATCTTGACTATATTTTGGTTGAGTTATGATTAATTGATTGTTTAGAGCAGAAGGGTAATTTGGTAAATTGCATTGCATTCAGGGGTAGATTTGTAATTGCAATAAGGTCGGAGGGGTAGTTTGGTAATTGAACATTATTTTGATTCTTTATGTTAAGCATGGGGGACAAATATAATGGGGTGGGTTTTTGATGTACTTGTTTAATATAATGGGGAACAAGACAAAACATAATGGGGAGGAATCTTGTACTTTTTTAATATAGGCATGGGGGACATATGGTAATGGGTTGGGAATGTGGTATTTATTTAATGTAGGCATGGGGGACAAAGTTTAAAATAAAGAAAACATTATGTAGTGGGACAAAACATGCCATTGGGGGAATAATTTTGGGGTTGGGAATTGAAGACTTGTCTTGCTATATATAGAGGACTATTCTTGACATTAAGGGGACGAGAACTTGAACCTTGAGAAGATTTTTTGGAGAGAAAAAAAAGAAGAGAGTTTTTAGAACTTGAATATTAAGAGATATTTGAGAGAGTTTGTGAGAGTAAAAGAGAAATCCAATTTGAACTTTCACTCGAATAATTTCTGTTTGCTTTTCTTCGAGTGTTATTCAAAAATCCGAAGCTACTGCATCTCGTGTCTTTTCTCTCTGCTGCTTTGATTGCGATTGTACTTTTTTCACTGCTGAGTTTTCAATCTGTCACTGGGTTATTCTACTGGTCGTTACTGGTTTTGCGGTGTTGCGGAACCTGCTGTTGCTGCGTTATTACTGTTGCTGACTCCTACTTCTTTGTTCTTGTACTGCTGTTTCCAGGTACACATTTGTACACTCTTGGCTTGAAGCGAAAAATGAAATATTAATCAGGCTCCTGTTCCTGTTGAATTCTTTTGTTTGGATCTGTGTTTGAATATTAATTTTCCTCTCTTCGTATAAAAATGTAGTCGATTAATTAATGAGTAATGAGGCTGCATATGTATGATTTCTTCATCTAATAATGCTAGTTTAAATTATTTGAAGAATAGTTAATCGCTTTGATATTATTGTGTAGTTATCTCATGTTCTAGCAAATAATAAAATGTGAAATGAAAGCAGTTTTTCCTTGTACAAACGCGATCGCAATTTTCCGTTCACATAAGCCGTAACTTAATAACTAATAAGTTGCGTTTTTCAGCATGTAAATAATTAGGAGATTTTTCTTTTATTTTAGAGACGAACTTAATAGAAAATGTAGTCGCTATAGGTTTATCCTTTTAAAATAAAAATGAGACGAGCCTCGCCAAATAAATCACAAACCGCCGGGGCCCTCAATAAAATACATAACCATTGACTAGACTTTGGATTTGGCCGTTTAATGAACCTTCACGGCCTCTTCCTAAAATAAACAATACGTTAGACTCTTTAGGACGCGCCTTAATAAATCTTACTTTCTTAAACTCGGGTGCACATTTATGTGACCCAAATCCAATTCTCAACAGAGTCGAAATGTGTTTCTAATCACGGGTACATTGATTGTGACGTGGTTCGAGATGCATGTCCATGACGTTGCAAATTCATTAGAAATAAAGAACGAGGTGAGCCTCGCCAAATAAAAATACAAATTGCGGGGCCCTCAATAAATATTGCTTTAAAAATTGTTTAGGCTTCGGGATGGACCGTTTAGTAAAATTCCACGGTCCTACCCAAAATAAATACGCTAGTCGCTTTAGGCGCGCCTTTAATAATTTAATTTCCTTAAACTCGGGTGCACATTGATGTGACCCAAATCCAAATCTCAACGGAGTCAAAGTGTGTCGACGACCACGGGTACATTGATTGTAACGTGGTTCGAGATATATTTTTATAACGTTGCAATTCTTGATAAAAATAACAGTAAATGATAAAAGCGGTTGAAAGATAAAATTGGCATATAAGTTCACATTTGTATAAAATCAGATAATCAAGCCAAATATAACAGTTGAGCGACCGTGCTAGAACCACGGAACTCGGGAATGCCTAACACCTTCTCCCGGGTTAACAGAATTCCTTATCCGGATTTCTGGTACGCAGACTGTAGTATGGAGTCATTCTTTTCCTCGATTCGGGATTAAAATTGGTGACTTGGGACACCCTAAATCTCCCAAGTGGCGACTCTGAAATAAATAAACCAATCCCGTTTCGATTGTCCTTTAATTGGAAAAACTCCCCTGCGCCCCCCGGGCGCGGAAAAAGGAGGTGTGACAGTAGCATTTCCTATAAAAAGCGTCTTATCGGGTCCAACAGGAGCATAAGTAGCAAAAGCTTCTCTAATAGCACAAACATGGCGAGTGGCTCCAGAATCAATCCACCACTCTTTAGGATTTCCCACCAAGTTGCATTCGGAAAGCATGACACATAAGTCATCAACATTATCATGCTTTTCAACCATATTTGCTTGACCCTTCTTCTTGTATTTCTTTGGAGCACGACACTCCGTAGATTTATGTCCGACTTTTTCACAGTTGTAGCAATTTCCACTGAACCGCTTCTTGCTTGGGTTGTATTTCGGTCCAGAAGCCTTCTTCCTCTTTTTGTTCTCTTCAACAATATTTGCTCCCATTATTGTTGAGTTTCCACGACCTCTCTTTTCAGCAGCTTTGTTGTCCTCTTCGATTCTCAACCGAATAATGAGATCTTCAAGGGACATCTCCTCGTATTTGTGTTTCAAGTAGTTTTTGAAGTCCTTCCACAAAGGAGGCAACTTCTCAATCATCGTTGCAACTTGAAATGCTTCATTGATGACAAGACCTCCAATGAAATTTCTTTGAGTAAAAATACTAAGATTACTACTTTTAACATCAGTATTAAATTGATTTATACCTTCAACAAGGAGATCGTGAATAATCACTTGCAAATCCTGAAAATGATTAATTTGGAAGTATTGCCTAAATTTGAATGCGACAAATTAAAATGTCAAATATGTGTGGAATCTAAGTATGTTAAACATCCTTATAAGTCAATTGAAAGGAATTCAGATCCTTTAGACTTAATTCACACAGATATTTGCGATATGAAGTCAATACCATCTCGCGGTGAAAAAAAGTATTTCATAACTTTTATTGACGATAGTACTCGATATTGCTATGTTTACTTATTTAATAGTAAAGATGAAGCAATAGACGCATTCAAGCAATACAAAAATGAAATTGAAACACAACTTAACAAGAAAATCAAAATGATAAGAAGTGATAGGGGTAATGAATATGAATCTCCTTTTGAACAAATATGTTTAGAATATGGAATTATTTTCAAACAACGGCCCTTTACACGCCCCAATCCAATGGGATTGCAGAAAGAAAGAATCATTCATTAAAGGAGATGATGAACACTTATTGATAAGTTCTTGTTTGCCACAGAACTTGTGGGGGAAGCCATTCTTACGGCTAGCCAAATACTAAATCGAGTACCCCATAGCAAAATACAATCCATTCCATATGAAAAATGGAAAGGAAGGAAGCCCAACTTGAATTATTTTAAAGTGTGGGGGTGTTTGGCAAAAGTGCAAGTTCCTAAACCCAAAAGGGTAAAAATAGGACCGAAAACCGTTGATTGTGTTTTCATAGGATATGCGACTAATAGTAAAGCATATCGATTTCTGGTTCATAAATCAGAAAATTCCGACATTCATAATAATACGGTTATAGAATCAGATAATGTTGAGTTCTTTGAAAATATATATATCCGTATAAAAAGGAATGTGAGTCGATTGGTGAAAGATCTAAACAACCTCGGAAAGAAACAAAAGAAAGTATATTTAATCAGGAGGATTCAAGCCGTAGTAAACGTCAAAGAACGTCTGCTTCATTTGGACCAGATTTTGTGACTTTCTTATTGGAAAATGAGCCTCAAACATTTAAAGAAGCTGTATCTTCTTCGGAATCATTATTTTGGAAAGAGGTAGTCAATAGTGAAATAGAATCCATACTGAACAACTATATATGAGAATTGGTTTATCTTCATTCTGGAAATAAACTGTTGGGTTCTAAATGGATCTTTAAGAGGAAAATGAAAGATGATGGCACTATTGACAAATTTAAGGTAAGACTTGTGGTCAAAGGGTATAGACAACGAGAAGGTCTTGACTATTTCGATACATACTCTCCAGTTACAAAAATTACGTCCATATGAACGTTAGTAGCGTTAGCTGCAGTTTATGGTCTTGAAATTCATAGAATGAATGTTAAGACAGGCTTCTTAAATGGAGAGTTGGAGGAAGAAATTTACATGAAACAACCTAAAGGGTTTGTGGTTCCAGGTAAAGAAAAGAAGGTATGTAGACTTGTTAAGTCCCTTTACGGACTAAAACAAGCACCCAAACAATGGCATGCAAAATTTGACCAAACAATGTTGTCAAATGGTTTTAAAATAAATGAATGTGATAAATGTGTGTACATTAAAAATGTTCCAAATCACATAGTCATTGTTTGCTTATATATGGATGATATACTAATAATGAGTAATGACATTGCCAACATAAATGCGACTAAGCGCATGCTAACTGGCAAATTTGATATGAAAGACTTGGGAGTTGCTAATTTAATTCTGGGAATTAAGATCCATAAGACTTCTCAAGGTCTGGCATTGTCACAATCTCATTATATTAAGACAGTACTTGAAAAATTCAAGCATTTGGGCTTTAAAGTTGCAAAGACTCCAATTGACGTGAATCTTGCATTAGCAAAGAACAAAGGCCAAAGCATATCACAATTTGATTATGCTCGTGTGTTGGGTTGCTTAATGTACATCATGAATTGTACACGACCAGATATAGCTTGTGCTATAAGTAAATTGAGTCGATATACGAGCAATCCAGGTCAATCTCATTGGATGGCCATGAAACAAGTTTTGGGGTATTTAGTACATACCCAGGACTTTGCTTTGCACTACAGTAAATATCTTGTGGTCATTGAGGGATACTATGATGCAAATTGGATCACCGGATCAACTAATTCCAAGTCCGTAAGTGGATATGTATGACTATTGGTGAAGGAGCGGTATCTTGGAAGTCGTCCAAACAAACTTGTATTGCCCGCCCGCTCAACAATGGAGGCTAAATCCATAGCCTTAGATAAAGCCGGTGAAGAAGCTGAATGGCTCCGGAATTTCTTAGAAGATATTCCATTTTGGCCCAAACCGTTGACACCAATATGCATACTTTGCGATAGTCAAGCGGAAATTGGAAGGGCTATGAGTGTTATGTATAACTGATGATAGGCTATAATTACGTATTTTAGTCGCTTATTACACTCAAATTTACTGCATTTTAATTGAGTTTAAGCTTTAATCGCTAGTGTCTTGCACTAATTGTGTGTTTTATGCCTGCAGGAGTGATTTCGAGCTACGTAGATGTTATGGAATGAGTTTAAGTGATTTGGAGCTTTGAAGTTTGAGTAAAATCCCAAGGAATTAAGCGGGGATCGTATTCGATGATCAACGGATGATAGAGCAACAAAACGAAGAATCGAGTAGGCATATTGCGCACTATATAGTAAATTGCACATAACCTTTTGCTCCGAGATCCATTTGAGCTCCACAATATATGGTTGGAAAGATAACTCAAAGGGATACAACTTTCATGTGTTACAGTTTTTCAAATTCCGAACGAAACAGGGTGAAAAATGCGGTCGAAACTGCGACCGCAGACCTGAGGCGGGCTGAGGCAGTAGACTTGCCAAATATCGCGCCCGTACCGCGCTCGGGCCGCGACCGTGGGCGTCCAGGCCTGGAAACATGTCCTTTTTCGTGTAGGAGAAGGTATAATAGTTTGGTCCCGACCCTACTTGGTATATATGCATGGAAAAACGGTATTTTGAGGGGAGGAGGCCAATTTTTGACACAGATTCGACCTAAGGAGGCAGAGACACAATAAGAGCAAGGGGGAGAATTCTTCTACGAGTTTTTCCTTCCTCTTCCTATTTTTTCATTGTGGTTATGACTTTTAGTATTTTAGTTTTACATACTATTATGAATAGCTAATTTGTTATCTAGGGTTTTGATAAAACCTTTTGTATGATAAATTCTTGTTATGTTTTTATATAATTGAGCCGTTGGATTTCTCTACTTGTACAACTACGTGTTTATTGTTGTTGATTGAATGGCCATCGATTGACTGTGCCTATTTATTATGTGTTGCTTGAGAAAGAATACATATTTAGGTAGTTTTTGAACAACGTCACTCCTAACGTATGTGAGAAATCAATACAGTGGGTTTAAAGGCAGACTTAGAAATAACAAAGCTTTGATGTGGTCATAATGAGCGGTTAGATAAAGTCAACTAGAGTAGTTCGAGAGAATATGTCTAGTAAATTGTTGTAGTTGCTCGAAAGAGAATTACGGCACCTAAAGTGCTCACGATCAGTAGAGATTACATTGGCAAAATTGCAGGTAACATAGCTAGAAGGATTCCGACAATTGGGGAAATCATAACTCTAACCTCCTTAATTTAGTCTCCAACCCTTTGTCTCATTAGTTGATAATTTTACCATTTTCTAGTATTTTGCTAGTTAATGAGTTAGAAATATAAATCTCAATCTTTATAATTTAAAAAATTGTTCAAACTTGTCGTTTTAGTGATATTAAACAGAAATAGCTAAGTCTTAGTTCTCTGTGGGATTCGACTCCGGACTTGTAGACTAAATTATATTTGCAGCGACCACTTATCCTTTTTAGGACTAGAGTTGGGCGTGATCAAATTTTGGCGCTGTTGCCAGTAAACTAACGGTGTAGTTGTAGCTGTATATATTGCTAGGGTTCAAGTTTGAACTTTTTTTTTTGTATTTTATTTATAATTGTTGATTTGAGAAACATGACATCTTAGAATTATGGGAATTTAGGTGTATATAATTCTACTATTAATCCTCATACATATTGTGAAGAAAACTACCCGTATCAAAATTATCAAGATATTCCCGAGAGCGAGTTATGTGCACCAACTCTATCTTATTTGTAGAATATGTGTGATGTGTGTGGTGGTAAAAATGGTCACTTTAATGGTTGTGCTTATATTTCTTATCTTCCCCCAACCCCTTACTATGATGGTTCTATCTTTTCTTGTGAAGTTAATAGGAACAAAGAACCTGGGGATGCAGACCTGAAGGAGATCAAGGATATATTAAAGTGCCTTCTGAAACAAAATAATGAAAAACAATTGCAGATAGAAAGGCAAGAGGCAACTATTTGCAAGTTGGAGGCTCAATTGAGTCAA
This sequence comes from Nicotiana sylvestris, assembly GCF_000393655.2. Taxonomy (NCBI): domain Eukaryota; kingdom Viridiplantae; phylum Streptophyta; class Magnoliopsida; order Solanales; family Solanaceae; genus Nicotiana; species Nicotiana sylvestris. The sequence continues at coordinate 92,184,967 of NC_091057.1, read as the reverse complement.
GTGGTTGGAGCTTTTAATACTCAACAAGCCATTATTGATGATAGTAGCCAAGAAGAGCATGCATTTGAGGTGTTAATTGGGGAGGTCAGAGTAGAACATCAACAACCTAGCGAACTACAATTTGAGGATGTCAATGTTGAAGAAGTGAGACTAGAATCAACCAAGGATATTAAGGATACAAATTTTGTTGACTCTAGTATCATTGATGTTGAGGATGCTGAAAGTCCTGAAGTTCATGTGTGAGCGCATTGGTCCTCACTCCAAACATTTTTATACATTGTGCTTGGATGACGATATGGAAATAGAGTCATCTGAGCCAATTGAGAAGTCAAGGAATGAGGAACAAGGTGCCTACATTTTGGAATTTTTCTTGCCAGAAAGACAGGATTACATACCTCATCTAAAAGCCAAGAAGTGTAGAATAGTACAATGGTTGGTTGGGCCAATTAGATTTGTTCCTCCACCCTTGGAGGATAGACGAAAACTTGATGCCAAATTGGGGGTTCAATTCATAAGCTCGAGGTGGAGGTAAAAAGTGATTCGCGTCGTGCCGCGACGTCAAATCAAGCGCTTGTTGGGAGGCAACCCAGCTTTATTGCTTTCTTTTATTTATTATTATTTTTTTAATTGTATTATTTTTGTAGTATCAATTTTTTATTTTCTAGGAGCATGGAAAGCAAAGGTATTGGAAGGATGCAACAACAAACCAAATGGTTGGAACTAAGTTTGAGGTACCCGCATGAAGGGCCAAGCTTGGGAGAAGTCTGAGTACTCTATGAGCTGTTAGTGCTTCGGCTTTTGACCTACCAGGGAATCTCTTTTACCCTTTTATTAGTTATGGTGTGCATTGGGGACAATGCACAATTTTAACTGTGGGGTGAGGAGATTGTCTGGGTGACTTTCTATGCTATTTTAGTTGTGTCAGTTTTATTGAATAATTTTTTTTAAAATAGAAAAGATTGGACTTTTCCCTACGATGGATCTATTAGACAATTTTCTTGAGGGATTTAAGTATAAAAAAAAGATTTTCTTTTGTTAGGTAGTTTAGCAATTACCCCTTAATTTTTCTTTAAACCACGGTTCTTTTCCAAGGGTTTTATTTGAACCGGGTGTAGTTAGGTTTTTTTTTTTTAGGAATATGATTCATTGTGTTGTGTTTTGAATTGAAGCAATATCTCTTGACTTTGTTATGCCTTGAGAATAGTAAGTACTTTGGTTGTGAGTTGTGAAGCTTAGGCTCAGTTTTTGACTCTTGTATAAGTACCTTAAATTTGCTTAACTACTTTGACTAGAGTGTCTTGATGAGTGCAATCCTGAGTAAGTTGTGTGTCATGTGTGTGTAAGGATTTGTTATATTCTATGCATTGCATTTGATGCCTAGAACTTGCCCTGTGTGTTTGCAAAGAGAAATAGTAGTTTTGTTCAGTCTTGGAAGTGATACGGGCATTTCTTTGTTGAGCCAAATATGTAAATTTTACCCACCTAGTTGTTATGTATCGTAGTTAACCCCTTTGAGCCTGTAATCTTGTTTATTTGGCAACCACATTACAAGCCTTACCCATTTATTTGAATTAACCATTTATTTGAACTTTTTCACCTCTCGTGAGCACTTGAATTGTTATGAACTTTGTAAAAGTTAAAGTGTGGAATGGTTGGTTTGGATTTTGAGTGGAACTAATGAAATAAGAAGAAAGGGTACACTGATTTGAAAAAGCAAGAGCCACTTGAATTGAAAAAAAAAAGAAGAAAAAAATAGTTGAATTGCTGTAAAAAAAAATATTCTTTGATAGTGGTGACTTTTGATATAATTGTGCTTAAATAATTTGGGAGTTGATGTATATTGATGCGAGGTGGAGTTTGGTTTGACATAAGTATGGGGTTTGAATGTTAAAGTATATGTATTAAAGTGCTTAGGGAGGTGTAGTCACTCTTATATCTAAATGTATCATACCCGTCCCGTAGCCTACATTACAACCAAATAAAGTCCTAATTGATCCTAGATTGAATGAGCTCGATTAGTGGAGTAGTACACTACGGGCAAGCTTATGGTGCATCTTTTGTGGCATATGAATGTTATTTCTGAGAGTGAGTGAATTCTTTCTATCTTTAGTTCCTAAGTGTTCTTAAATTTTATTGTATGGAATTACTCTCTTTTGTTGTGTGAGGGCACTTGATTCATGAAGGAAGGTAATGTCGGTGACCTCTATATTAGAGTAAGTGGGTGAGTTGTGAATAATGCGTGGTACTTGTGAGTCAAATCTTGAGGTGAAGATGTTGCGCTTTTGTGCTTAGTCTATTTTAAATACTCTTGGTGTGATGAGTTAGGAGAATTGTTTAAAAAGGTCGTGTCTATAAAAAGTGCAGTTTTATTGCTCGAGGACGAGCAAGAGTTTTAGTGTGGAGTGTTGATGATAGGCTATAATTATGTATTTTAGTCGCTTATTACACTCAAATGTACTGCACTTTAATTGAGTTTGAGCTTTAATCGCTAGTGTCTTGCACTAATTGTGTATTTTATGCCTTGTAGGAGTATTCCGAGCTATGTAAATGTTGTGGAATGAATTTAAGTGATTTGAAGCTTTGAAGTCTGAGTAAAAGCCCAAGGAATTAATCCGGTATCGTATTCGAGGATCAACAGATGATAGAGCAACAAAACGAAGAATTAAGTAGGCATATTGCGCACTCTCTAGTAAAATGCACATAAATTTTTTCTCTGAGATCCATTTGAGTTCCACAATATATGATTGGAAATTTAACTCAAAGAGATACAACTTTTATGTTTTACGTTTTTTCAAATTCCAAACAGAACAGTGTGAAAAATGCGATCGTGACCGCGACCGCGGACCTGAGGCGGGCTGAGGCAGTAGACTTGTCAAATACCGCGCTCGGGCCGTGGGCGTCCAGGCCTAGAAACTTGTCCTTTTTCACGTAAGAGAAGGTATAATAGTTTGGGCCCGACCATACTTGGTATATATGCATGGAAAAACAGTATTTTGAGGGAAGGAGGCCAATTTTTGACACAGATTCGACCTAAGGAGGCAGAGACACAATAGGAGCAAGGCGGAGAATTCTTCTACGAGTTTTTCCTTTCTCTTCCTATTTATTCATTGTGGTTATGACTTTTAGTATTGTAGTTTTACATACTATTATGAATAGCTAATTTGTTATCTAGGGTTTTGATAGAACCTTTTGTATGATAAATTCTTGTTATGTTTTTATATAATTGAGCCGTTGTATTTCTCTACTTGTTCAACTACATATTTATTATTGTTGATTGAATGACCATCGATTGACTGTGTCTATTTATTATGTGTTGCTTGAGAAAGGATACATATTTAGGTAGTTGTTGAACAACGTCACTCCTAACGTATGTGAGAAATCAATACAGTGGGTTTAAAGGTAGGTTTAGAAATAACACAGATTTGACGTGGTCATAATGAGCGGTTAGATAAAGCCAACTAGCATAGTTCGAGAGAATATGTCTAGTAAATTGTTGTAGTTGCTCGAGAGAAAATTACGGCACCTAAAGTGCTCACGATCAGTAGAGAATACATTGGCAAAATTGTAGGGAACATAGCTAGAAGGATTCCGACAATTGGGAAAATCATAACTCTAGACCTCCTTAATTTAGTCTCCAACCCTTTGTCTCGTTAGTTGATAATTTTACCGTTTTCTAGTATTTGCTAGTTAATTAGTTAGAAATATAAATCTCAATCTTTATAATTTAGAAAATTGTTCAAACTTGTCTTTTTAGTGATATTAAACAGATATAGTTAAGTTTTAGTTCTCTGTGGGATTCGACTACGAACTTTTAGATCGGATTATATTTGCAGCGACCGCTTATCCTTTTTAGGACTAGAGTTGGGCGTGATCAATAACGGTAAATTTCGTCATATACGACGAAGACATAAAACCGTTAGACAATTACTCTCTAGAGGAATTATCACGATTGACTATGTAAAGTCAAGTGATAATGTGTCGGATCCACTTACAAAAGGCCTAACTAGAGAGGTAGTTGAGAAATCATCAAGGGAATGGGACTGTGGCCAAGAACAAGTCATACTGGCGGTAACTCTACCTAGAAGACTGGAGATCCCGAGATCTAGGTTCAAGGAGATCAAACAAAGTCATTAATGACGGTTCAACATTGTCAACTAAACTTTTAGTCCATTCTCGTGATGAGACAATGTTCAGTACCAAGGATCAAACATTAAGGCTTTTTAATGATTTCTAAATTTGATACGGGGTATATCAAATATTGTATCTACGAGATGACACGTTTAGGAATCACTTATGTAAGTGTGAAGTGTTAGCTGCTTCAAGGAGAATTTTGCTGGGCCAGTTCTCTATGCACTTATAAAACCAGGCGGTGTTCATGGCTGAAACGAACACAACAATGAGAACGAAAGACGGTTAAGGGTTGGTTGTGTGACTTATGGATGTCTAGGTATACACCGAAGTTCGACGGTTTAAAGATATCAAATCTACCGATTGATTGAGTATATCCGACATAAGTTCACTACAACAAGTTTAAAGGGAAACCTACTTATCCAGATGCAATTAATCCTTGCTTGCAAATCACACAGTTTTTCATGCATATTTCCGTGAGGCTTAAAAGAGGGTGAATGGAAAATAGTGGGAAATGAAAATTTTAAGTGAAATTTTAAGTTTCCTCCCTAGATGAAGGAACATTGTCCCATATTGGAAGAGGAAGAGATTTTTTATGGGTATATAAGCAATTGCTCTTCTTCTAGCTCTTAAAGAGTTGAGAAGAAGGCAAGCCTCGCGCCGTCGCCGTCGTCGTCGCTCGTCTCGGCTTTGGTTTCGGATTCGGATTTGGTCAAATGATTGATTGATTAATTTTTTGGACCAAATTTATTTGTTAATAGTAAAATATTAACATAAATGTTATTAAATATTTGTTTTAATAACAAAATATTAATATTAAAATAAATATTAATATTAAATCTTCCAATCCGTTTTTCAGTTGTGTAACTGAAAATTAAACTACCCTATTCAATTTTTCCTCTTTATTTTCCCTCTTTATTGTTGAATAAATAGCCATTTATGTTATGGCATTTATACTGTGGCCGTTTTGCATAAACAACCATTCTAAAGAGTTGTACCTCTTTAGATTTCAGCCCAACTTTGGCTATAAATACAAGTCTATTCTGCTCAGAATTTTCATACGATTTTTTGAGTTTCTCCTCCTTCTTCTGCATAGTTTTAACATCAAACAAAGCAACAGTAAGTGTGATTTGCTACCGAACTTTGTGTTCGCTGAAACTCTGGGGTTTGAAGTACCACTACACCAGTGTGTAATTCGTTCTATCCTGGGAGGAAACAATCCATAACCTTGGGTACTAGGAGGGGATTAAATTCCTTAAGGAAACACTGTGAATTCAGTGGGCTCGAATTGATTTTTGTTATTTCGTTTACATTTCTATTTATGTTATTTATTTTCTCCAGAATTATTTTACAAATACAGATAACTAACAATTGGATCTGCTTGTCCTTATCTGAAGTGAAACTATTACCATCTTAAAACATGAACTGCTAGATTTATTGCAGGCGGCGCTCTACACCAGCTTTCACGCATATATATATATATATATATATATATATATATATATATATATATATATATATTAGTTTTTCTGCACGTGCGTTGCACATGTATGCCGAGTCATGTACTCCATCCGTCCTTCTCCTGTTTCATGTTTTCCTTTTTGAGAATCAATATGATTAATCTTCAAAACTCAACTAATTTAAAATTTAGATAAGCAAAACTTATACGAAAAGTACTGCAAGTTCGCAATTTATCTGATCATGCCAATACGATGAAAAGATATACTTTAAAATGTTTCTCAAAAAGTTAAACATACCAACTAATTTTGGGACTGAGAGAGTAGTACTTAGTTTTAAACAAAGTTTTGCATGAATACTTATACACGAAAGAATTAAGTATAAATTTTGTGAATGCTCAATGAGAATTGTTTTGTGGCAATTTTTTGTCGAGGTCAAGATTATTGAATATAATATTATCTGAACTTTCAAAAATAAAAAATTTAAGTAAATACATATAATATTTTTTCTTATTTTAATCTAATGAAAGTGTATCTCACCTACTTTCTGATAAACGCTATACTTGTTTAACATTCTTCCAAATAATACACATAAATGTACGCCCAACTAATTCGCATTTTACAAAGAAGTTACAACAATAACCTTTAAACATGATTAGGGCATGTATATCATGATATTGTTTAGATCATCGCTCTTACGAAATGTCTAGCATACCACTCATAGATGTGGATTTCATCAAAAAATCACATAGGACAATACTAACTAAATAAATAGATAATAGGTAAAGTTAAGAAAATAAAACTCAGTTTTATGACTTTCTTCTTCACTTATGGCTTTGAGATTTTGTCTACCTCTCAAAGTTACAACCCCTTCTTGGAAAAGGAACAATAGTGTCACAATCTTCCGTGGATTCGTTCAACAATCAGAGAAAACTAATTAATATAACATTAAAAAGTATTTTATTTGAGAGAAACATGAAAACAGGCGTCTACTTTACAAATAATCCCCATTGCGCGCGATTTTTCATAAAATGTGACAGAGGGGAATCATCATTTTCCTATGAATGAATCTTTTCCAATGTCTCTAAGTAGTGAGAAGTGGATAGCCAAGTATGTTCTTTGATTCTACAATTGTGTAGAAGAAGACATCAGAATCCATATATCTCGTGAACCTCATGATTAATTGATTACTCTTAATATTTAATGAATATCAAACTTTGTGTATTTGAATAATCTTAATTCCAAAACACTTCTCAATTTTTCGTAAGGTTTCTCGGTGCATTTCTTTGCTCGCCATTTAGAGGAGACATACACCTGCAAAATAAACCCCAAAAAATGACGGTATTAATGGTAAAATAGAATAGAAGGATCAGTTAATACTTCCAAATGGAAACAACAGTTTATGTGCAATAAGATCACGTCTTTTTGTCTCTCTCGTGAATCGACAGATTGATCAAACTTAAATAGGAGACCAAATCGTTGCATGAGATTATAGGACCAGACTCGCCTTAACGGGTTTAATTTTCTTTGCATGGAAACACTTGGCTAGTGTTTGGACATATATTTGATTGAAACTTGAAAAAAGAGTTTTTGAAGTTATGTTGAAAAATAATTTTTGAAAGTTGAAGTTGTGTTTTGACATGCATTTTATACGAAGAAAAGTTGAAGTTATGTGAGTGGGAAAAAAATTTCAACAAAAACTGTCATAAACAAGTTTTTGGGAACTTGAAAAGTTTTGAATTTTTTTTTTCAAAATATAATCATATTTCATAAACAAACAAGATTTTCAAATACTTTTTGAAAAAATAGAGCCAAAATTTATGATCAAACGGGAGCTTAGTAATCTGCAACATATATGAAAAGTTAAACCCAATTGAACCACATATATACTTACACTTTTCTTGCATAAGGTTATCAAACAATATCACGACTTTGGGATCGTTCGAAAATTTTGGTCAGAAAGATTTTTCAACCGTGTGCAGAAATTTGTTCTTAATTCTAAAGAAAATTTGCATCTGCTTCTTTAATATGATTTAAAATTAAGATAAGTTTGTACATGAATGGTTGTGACTGTTAATGAAAGAGTAGTAGTTACTTTAGGCGTCAGATTCTTTTTAAAAATAGGGCAGGTTATTTAATAAGGGCATTTAAGTAATTCAATTTTTTAGTTTTGGGGGTTTTCATTTTTAATGTAGTATAGATAGATAGATATATAATTGTTAATGTTTTTCTTTTTCATGTTGCCTCCTTCCTCGAAGAAAATAGAGGTTCGTCAGTAACAAGAAAAAAACAAAGAATTGGTGGAGGAATTCTAAATATTATATTTTGCATTCTTTTTCTTTAACGTGATCGATAAGCGCATTAAGAAACTAAGGAAATAGCAATATAAGAATGTTCATAACCAAAGCGCATGTGTCAAAAACAGGAAGATATCTATGATGGCAAAATCATAAAAGGTAGCAAAAAAAAAAAGAAAATGAAAAAGAGCTTCCACTTTGTTTCTAAAAGGTGGATGAGTACCAAACTTTTTCACAAATAAATTCCAACTTTTTAATCAGTCTTTAAAAGGATGATCTGTCACTAGGCAGTTAGGTTGTCCTCTTCTCATAGTGCAAGGTCTCTCATTAGTCATATTGTAAAAATGATTAACAAATTGATTGAGTATTTGCAGCTCTCCGTCTTCTCTTTATTATCATCAAAATGAAAATATGATATCTTGGGGAGTAATTATTATTTAACGTGTTGGTCAAAATCAAAATTAATTGATAGAACTGTTACCTTATATTTTACGGGAGTATATTTTCTTTCCGAATTTCCCCCCTCCATTTTCTTTACCCTAGATCTCTTATCTCCTTTAGAAAATAAAGGACCATAAAAACCTTAGATCATTAAAGACAATAACTTAAAATGTCGTATATATATATATAAGGATCAAAAGCTCTTGAAAGTTCTTGTATTTTTATTTCTACAATAGCAACAAAAAATTTGTTTCCATTAAAAAAAGACAAGATCAAATCCTAATTAATTATCTTTGGAAAGAGTTCAAATATCTTCAATTCAATTATATATGTCCTCATCTTCAAAAGGTATGGTCCTGAGTTCATGAAACCCTAGCTAGCATCCACCATGAAAATTGGCCATTAGTGGAGTGTATAGGCAATTTTGCTTCACATATATAATTGGATGGTAGCCTAAATGTGGGTCAAACCCAACACCTCATTTATGTAACTGATTTGATGGAGTAATAACTAAAATTTGTATGAATGTGTCACCACCCATGTGTATTATTATAAAGTGAAATAGGGGGCCTTTGGGGCACCTCTCTTGTCACAAGTATTATCAATATTGTTCATTTCTAAATATTTTAATTTTTAAGTAATCAAAATATATATACTTTTGTTCACTTCCTCGGTCTCAAAGACAAATTGCATTCAATGTGCTGCTTGTTTGCTAAACTCTAAATTTGTTTTTTACTTTCTTGGATTAAATTACAAAGATGAATAAAGTTTCACTAAGTTACAATGTTAGATAGAACAAAGTACCTATATTTGTATGTTATAGTTTGTTACATGCATCCATCGAGTTCAAAGTAAAATATCATAATGATTTGCATCATGTGTGGATGAAAATCCTCTTTCTAGTGCAATGTTTCTGAACTATACATCTTGATTGACCCGTGATAGAACATGGAACCTAAGGTAGTCCTATTCCCCCTACCCCTAGGCTTTGAAATAAGTTTGAGAGAAGAAAATTAAGGGGCAATAAAAGTTTCAGCTTGGACTCTTAATTTCTTTTGTGCCTATTCAAAGTAGAAACAAATAAATTGCCAATTAATAATTCTACAATAATATTAATCAACTATACCTTGGTAACCAACTGCGTCTCAATCCCAAAATTCGATAAATCATGTTTACTTGGTTGATATACATGAATGGACTCCAGAAAAAATATCCGATCGAGTTGAGGAAATTAACACTGTAAAATACAATAGAACTTATATTTTATTTTCATTTTAAGAAACTAATTAATTTGTAAGGGAGGGGAAGGGAAGGAGTGAGACCATGAATGTATGTAGTACAGATACAGAAAAATGTGAAGGAAGTTAATTTTTCTTGAGCTTGATCTTGATCTTCAGTCAAAATGGCCAAACAAAGAAATTATTACTATGATTTATTTAATGGATAAGTAAAAAGACAAAATGTGATAACACGAGAGGAAAGGAAACGAGAAGTTACGAGTTTGTTCCATATTATATATTCAAGTGGAAACTCTAACTTTTAATACTATATATTTTCCAATGTGTTAAGAAATCATTTTCTTCTAACTTCATCTTTTGGTGTGGCTAAAAATAATTTTTACGTTTTTGTGTCCGTTTATATTACAATAAAACAATCGCATATAGGTAGCAAAGTAGAAATATATTGTCTTATATTAATGCAGTTGACAAATACAGCTAGTTAATTAAATAGTACAATAAATTTGGAAACAATACTAAAAGGGAAGAAAACAAATTTGGACGACCAAAAACTGTCTTTGTTTTGGAAATTATTGATTTTTTACTATTCCTAGGGACAATTTCTGATGAAAAAGGGAAAAAAGAAATGGTAGTTAGAGTAATTTCAACGATGCAAGGAGCCAAGGATTCAACCTCCATTAACTGATTATTTTTGAAGCAGAAGACACTATTGATATCCTGTACTATTAATAATAATCCTCCAACGAGTAACTACTACTAATTACGGTGGTATCAATGGATATTTAAAAATTAACTGAATCGCACCGAACCGAATCGATTTTTAGGTTTCTTTTAATAAAATCGTAGGTTTTATATAAATCTATAACCATACCGACAATTATGGTAGGTTTTTTATTTTATGAAAATAAACTAAAAAACACCGAACCGTACCGAGTAAATTTACATGGAAAAAATATATTTATATATTAAGATTAAAATAATAAAACATTAAAAATTTTCCTTGGGCTCTTGAAATTATAAAAACGGTTACAAGCCAACAATTAATAAACTCAAAATCATATTTCTCAAACCTATTATACTACTCATATTGAAACTGAATTATTTCCGGCATATTCACTAGCAAGACACATGGTAGTCTAGCAATTATGAGTAACAAACTATAATGTATTAAATATGTTTCTTTTCGTATGATTTAAATTTACAATTCAAATATTTAATCTTCTATATAATTTATTCTTGAGTCTGAGCTTGCTTAATATCTTTTCAACAGTGTGATTTATATTATCTTTATTTTTTCGTAGTTTCTTTTACGTTGTTGTAGAATAGTTGATGGATTTAAACTTTGGATATCTTTTATGTTTTCTTAGTTCATCATTCTTTAAATAGTAAAAATATCTAGAGAGTTTTGATAAGTCTTATAAGGTATGTTATTGCATTATGCTTCGACTAGTGACTTTTAAGAGACATTAACAAATATCAAAAATTAACCGAACCACAGCGATACTGAAGAGAAACCGACATGATTGGTATGATTTTTAAAAGTCTAATTTTGGTTATAGATAATCGAATAACCGAAAAATTGGTATGATACAAATTTTATAAAATAACCGGCTGAATGGAACCATTGACATCCTTATTTAATATGAGTAGTAAATTTACGGCTTAAAATTAATGTTCTGCTATAATCGCTCTCCCTCTTATTAATCCTAAGGGTTTGTTTGGAAAGCCACCAGGTAATTGGAATTGGTGAAATTACTAGGGTAGTAATTACACAGCCTAGTAATTATATAGTTGTATAATTACGACGACATGTTTGTTTGTCATAGTGCATTACAGTGTAATTACAAATTTATTGTTTGGTTGCACAAGTGTAATTACACAGTTAAATTAAATTCTAAATTAAGTAATTATCAAAATTTAAAAGTTAATATAATAAATATATACCTATAAATTTTTATAAGTATAAATGATATAATATTTGGTATTTAAGATATATATTTTTTCGTGAATATACATTAAATAGTAATCATATATTTATAACTAATATTGTAAAAATAATTTATATATATTTTCTAAATTAATAATATTTAGTTAAGACACTTATAAAAACTAAAAACATATGTTTTGTAAGAACATCATGGGATTCATGTTTGATAAAATAAATTAATATTTATAAATATAATATCATAACACTATTCAAATGTTTGACAAAACTAATCTATTAATTCTAACTAAAAAAATGAACAACATGCAATGTGAGCCAATACTACTAAAACGGGTAAATTGGAACCATGAAATAACACAATTCGAAAATCCAAAATAAAAAAATAAAAATAGTTTAACATATGTCAAATTCCAACATAATAATAGTAAGTTCCACTACAACTTAAGATTAGGAAACACAACAAGTTTATAACCACATTCAACAACGAAATTTCATTTTAATTGCATCGCTCATTATATGCCAAGTTTGTTAATGACTAATTATTTCTAATATTAGGAGGTATAGTTTCAAAAAATAGAATAATAAAATAAATAAAAAATAAAATATAAACAATTACACAGAATCACAAAAAGTAAAGGTAGAGAAAAAAAAGATAAATAATATACAAAGAAAAATACATTTTAAAATTTTAAAAGAAATTAAAAAGTAAAAATAAAATTTAAAAAGTAAAATAATAGACATAAAAAGTTATAGAGAAAATAAATTAAAATAAAAATAAAAAGGCAAGAAACTAAAAAGCAATCTTGTAATTACACAGTGTAATTACCACCAATTCACATCTCTCCCTTGAGAATTAGAGAGTGTAATTACACCCCTTCAATTACATCCAATTCCATGTTGATCAAGTAATTACGTGGCCAAACAAAATACTAAATTGTGTAATTACACCCAATTACACTCAAATTCAATTCCTATGTGGCTTTCCAAACATGTTCTAAAATATTTACTTCGCTCTAATTTGTAAATTTAAAGATTTTAAGAAGCATCGAGTGTGTGTCACAAATTTAATTTCTTTAGTGCTAATGTAACCCAAAAATAACAACGCAATTCTCATGAATGTATGCACCTCCCTCTTTTTAGTTATTATATCAATTATTTGTTTCATTCATTTTCTAAAAGAAATCGTAGGACTTACATGCCTTGGACGACTTAATAAATCAATAATCTATAAATCACGACTTATTAAACTTGGGAAAAGGTCTAAATTTTGTCCCATATGCTATACAAAATTGTTCAATTTTTTTCCCGTTGCATTTTTTGGTTTATTCATGTCCTTGTAATCGGCAAATCGTCTTGTGCCCTTATCATACACAGAGAGCTCTCGGTGAAATGGGTGGATTCCACGTGCTGAAATTCTTTAAAAAAGTTTAATCAAATTTACCTTTCAACTTTGGTTAACTATAGTAAAATATTAACCAAACTAAGAGCTCGTTTGGATTAGCTGATTTGAAGTAACTGATAAGCATTAGGTGCTGAAAAGTACTTTTAGGCACTGAAATTGATTTAATAAATAAGTTGTTACGTATTTAAGTACGAGTGCTGAAATTGATAATAAGTTGTTGCAGTATTTGATAATAAAATGTTGATAAGGTCTTTTTCTGTTAAAATGACTTAAATAACCTTAGAACTATTTACACTTATATGAGCATAATTTTTTTAAAATTTTAGATTCCAGATCGATTCAAATACAAAATATTTTATTTGTCATTTTATTTTAAATACAACTGTGCTTATATAAGATAATCTTTATGATAAGCATATAATCATAAGTTATAATAATTAATAAATTGACAAAATAATTTCAGTAAAAAATAAACCTAAATAGCATAAATTATCTGAAGAGAAACAAACATTGTCTTCATCACTACAACACTTAAAAAGCAATACACCAAAAACTTGATATGTCCTCATTTATTACATATAGTTCAAATATATAAACATTAATACACAATCACATAGATATAAATATGTAAAGGAATAGAGAATGAAAATTGCAGACTTGAAGAGGTGGGAGGGGGGGTAGGGGAGGGGGATTTAGGTTGAATACTTGATGCAGTGAGTATCGATGTAGGAGTTTTGTTAAAATAGTAAAAATCTTGGTCAAACTTAAAGTGCTTATAAGCTAAAAATTCATAAGCTGGGGGTGACCAGCTTATGGCTTATTTTTGACTTATAAGCACTTGACTTATAAATATTTTTAACTTTACCAAACGCATAGATAAGCCAAAAAATACTTATAAACTAATTTGACCAGCTTATAAGCTTAGTCAAACATCCTCTGAGTCATCTGTTACGAGAGAGTCCGCATTAGAATAACTTGCCAATTATAAACATCAAACTCACTGCTTATTCACATGAAGCGACCGGTGTATGTGAAAATCAATATGAAACTAGAAAGAGTGTAATAAAATACACCTCCAAATAGATTAATACTTTTCTATTAAAAATTTTAAACTATTCAAATTTAACGTTTCTTTATTTACTCGTGTAGACATAACTTGTTACAGCATCACTTGATATAAATTTTAATTTATTACTAAGAAAGACAAAGATGAAATTGCAAATACAACTCATACTCATTTAATTGTTGGTAGTTAGGAGAATTACACTTCATATAAAAACTTCCTTTGTTTTAAAGACTTAAACTTAGTGTAAAGTCAATATCATATTAAATGGGATGAAAAAATATAAAGTAGTACAGTATTAAATATCAGCCAAAGTCTATGCTTCTAATTTGCCAGTATCTAATTGATTTTTCTTTAAAATTTGAATAAAAAGGAAAAGCAATATAATCTACTCTTATTTTCCCTCTTTTATCATGTGGATGTGGAGTCCAGAACCTAAATATTATTTTTTTGGACTCAAATTATTAAGATGTTTTAAAAATAAAATACATTTCTATATATAGCGTGCAAAAATAAGACGCTATACATTAACAGTAACGTCTACCGTTAAGGTATAGCGTCTTTTATTCATACGTTATACATATAACGCCAAAAAAAAACGTTATACCCTGAATATGGACCCACCAATAAGTGAATTGACGAACACAATAATTTAAATGTGTATAGAGAATATTTAAAGAACGCTATACGGCAAAAAAATTTCATATCCCGGGCTAGCCATTTCCTATATAAAGTGGTTAGGATTTTAGGAAAATTCGTTCACATAAAATTCTAACTCTCATTCAATTTTCTCTTGTTGTTAAATTCTAAAGCATTTTTTTCGTAATGTCTGAAGAGCATAAAATAAGACTTTCATTATATATTGGGGGGTGAGGTTGTGATGGAGAATAACTCTGTGAGGTATAGTTTATCTCCACAGGGTCATGTTAAATTACCACTTACAATAGAGTACGATAAATTGATATCATTGTTATGCCAAAAAATGGGTGTAAGGAAACGTTCAGTAATACTTAAAGTAATCATAAGATATCTGTATTCCGTCACTCCGCAAGGGGATGCTTTTTACTCGGAGTTAAACATCTACGATGATGAAACTTTGAGGGATTTTCTGAGGACTCCGGATGAATACCAGGAATATCTTGTAATAAATATGTTGGATATGTACATCAAGGTCGAAGTTGTTCCAAACAATGAGGTTGCCGGACAGGTTTCGGATAACCCCCAGTCATCGGATGGCTATTCTGGAGGAGTTTATGCCGGACAGGTTCCGGATGAAAGAGTTTTTCTTGATTTACACTTATCCCCACCTGCTTTACATAATTCACAAAACGAGTGGTAAGCTTCAATTTTCCTTTGTGTTACGATGTACATTTTTGTTGTATTGAATTTGTATTAACGCTCATATACTTAACAGGGGGTACAAGCCGGATATGAATTTTACAAATTTTGAACCCAAGCATAGTTTTGGTGTGTTGGATCATGATGGTCCATCCGGGAGCCATCACCTAAATGAAAATGTCCATCATGGAATTTCATCACATTATGACTTGTAAGTGAAGTGATACGGCTATATGGAAAATATTTATTAAATTCAGCATCTTATTATTTTGTTGATTGTGTAGTGAAAACGAGCAAGTTGAACCAAATATACTCACTCAATTGCCCGAAGACGACGTATTAATTTGGGATCTGGCAGATGCACAGAGTGAGGAAGAGAACAGTGCTTACGACAACAATGCTGATGAATCTGGAGACGTGACACCCTTTCTTCGTGAGGATGGTGATGAGGAGGATGAGAAGGAAGGACCTGATTTGACGAGAGATTATGCTCCACCACCCCCCACCCCCCCAGACGAAGAGTGTACGAGTCCCAAGTGCTGTTACATTCAAGGGAGATTCCTTACCTTGGTAACTTTCCAAGCATACCGGATGTGGAAGCTCTCACAAAGGATTTTGATGAAATTCGGATAGCAATGTGGGATGAGTCTAGACCAACGGTGCTGGCAAAGGGCATGTTTTTTCCTGATAAAGCGCGCCTAAGCAGGGCTTGTAAAATTCACAACGTAAAAGAGTGTCGTGAGATGACGGTATGGGAGTCAAGTCCGGTTGTATACAAGGTTGTTTGTCTCAGGTGGTTTTGGCCATGTCATTGGATGTTGCGTGCGAGCAAGAAGAAGACAGGTCTGTGGAAAGTGGGTAAATACATTCCCACCCACACATGCGAAATGGACACATTCAACGGGAATCACTTCAACTTGGATATTGACTTGATTTCTCTTGTTCTTAGTCCACACAACGAAGCGTCCATAAGGTATAAAATCAAAGAGTGCATTACAGCAGTCCACCAGGAACATGGCCATACCATTACTAAAAGAAAGCATATCTCGGGCGCAAACGAGCATTTGAAATAGTCTATAGTAACTGAGAGAAGTCATTTGCAAATCTGCCTAGGTACATGGTTGCACTGCAGTAGTTTAAACCCGGGACGATTGTTGAATGGAGGCTTGAGCGGATTTCAGGTAAACTAGAATATATATTCAATTACGTGTTTTGGGCATTTAAACCAGCAATTGAAGGTTTTTCGCATTGTCGGCCCGTAATATCCATAGACGGCACTCATGTCTATGGAAAGTACGATATCCAGCTGTTGATAGCCTTGGCAGTAGATGCTAATGGACAGATATTTCCTCTAGCTTTTTCTATTTGTGCCAATGAAAGCCAAGAGATGTGGACACTGTTTTTGAACCACTTGAAAGAGCACGTTGTCAAATAGTGTTTCGGTATTTGTCTAATATCTTATCGACACGGTGGTATCTTAAGTTCTGTGGAGAACTTGCCTGCATGGCAAGAACCTTATGCCTACCATCGTTACTATGTTAGGCACCTTAAAGCCAATTTCCAAAAGGCATATTCCAACAAGGATCTGCATGATTTGATGTGGATGGCAGCAACAGACCGCCAACAACATAAATTCCAGAGGTACATGGAATATATCAAGCAAGAAGACGAGGCAGCCTATCGTTGGTTAATGCGACATGACCCTGAAAAGTGGACTTTGCATGCGGATGGTGGTAGACGATGGGAACTCTGACTACAAATGTGTCAGAGTCTTTCAACGAGTTATTGAAGTCGGCAAGAGGATTGCCTGTCACAGCCATGTTGCGGATATCGTTCAAGTAGATGACGGAAAGGTTTGTTGAAAGGTCTGCAGTTGTAACGTCATTGATGGAAAGGGGTGTTGAAAATTCCAGTGCCGATGTAGAGATTTGAGAAATACAGACGGCGAGCGCATTGATATTCATTTTTGCAGTATGATAACGAAAGAAATATTTTTGAAGTTCGCACCGCTGTCTATCAAAATCGGGGTAATAATGTACATACTGTAAATGAATCTACAAGGTTATGCTCTTGTGGGAAATGGTCCATCTACCACATTCTTGCTCACATGCCATCAAGTGCTTTCAACAAGTTGGTTTAGGTGTAACCAACTATATTGATCAACAATATAGTGTTGCGAAGTACCTAAACACATATAGTGGGCAGTTGCAGCCAGTAGGTGCTGAGCATTATTGGCCGCTTGAACCATTTAAAATGGTGTGTAACAAGTCCTATTTGCGTCGAATACAGGTGAAGAAGAGAATGCGTATACGGAACCAAATGGATGTTAGTGATACCGTTTATGCACGCAGATGTAGTATATACTCGCAAACAGGACACGACCGTCGAAAATGTCCTTTGGGTGGCAACAGTAATCAAGCTCGGGGTGGGTGTTAATCTATTGTGCCTAACTATCAATGAGTTTGTGGTGTAATATTTATTTGTTTTGTTTATGTTGCAAGATTTATAAAATAAAAATATGTTTGTTAATTATGAGTTGAATTTCTCCATTTCAGTTTTTAATGATAATAAAAAAAATTATATATTCAAAAGAACTTGAAACAACATTGAACTTTCATATCTGATTAATTTATGACTGTGTGTTAACTTGTCGATCTGAAAAAGCTGCCCAACTGACATAAAGTTGTTTCGTACCCATTAGAACATATAACACGCAAAGCATAGCGCGGGTAAATACTACGTTATATCTATATATATCGCGGTTAAATACTACGTTATATGTGTGTGTGTTGTCTTGTCGATCTGATATAAAGCTGTTTCGTACTTGTTAGATTCGTACCCATAAGAACATTTAACACACAAGGCATAATGTGGTTAAATATTACGTTATGTCTATATATAGCGTGGTTAAATATTACGTTATGTCTACATATGACGTGCCGGTACCAGGACATATACCTCTGAAGATCAACCTCCTGGATACGTGTAGGTGGGGGCGCAATCATCTGATTCGATGGTCCCATATATGGATTTGCGCCGCTAACCATGCCATAAATGCATCGTCCACCCTGCAACGATCATCCATCTGATAATGTGTAGGCTCCCATATAGGCCCCCTCGGTATATACTGCGGGTGGCCAAACTGCCGAAATACCCGCTCCGAGGCATGATTCTCCACAGTATCAAGGCATATAAGTGGGGCAGAAGTGCTCCAAATCAATCGGTCGGTCGAGCAATAAGGTGGCAGGGAAGTTATCAAATTGTCATTGTATGGCGTCCAGATGAACTATCAAATAAGAACATGAAACGTGAGTATGCGCAACACTAAGTTAATCTACACCAGGTAAGTTTATGTACATATTTACCTGTGTGCCCTCTAGCAGATCCAACATATCCCTACAAAGGGGGAGATTATGATGAGCATCATACTCTCGTGAAAGTGTATGGCGGAGAACCCACCTCCTGGCTAGAAGGAGAAACGGAAATGCTACAGTATGAGGTAATTGTGGTCGCTGTGGCTGAAACTGCAAGAACCGCTCCCATGCCCAAACCTAACATACAAAGTTGACGTAATATTTAAGATAAAGTCTACTAGGTAGAGTTGGAACTGATGAACACTTTATTTGAATATATTGTCACCTTTAGAAGCGGCATAAAACCACAAACATCTCTCTGAGTGCCCATGCTCGCCCGACACATCTGCCCATACATGTATCCGAGAATAGCAGCACCCCAGCTGTAATAGGGTAACTCATCTAGCAGCTGAAGATGATGCAAAAATCTCAGACTGACTAGGTTTCCCGAAGTGTTCGGGAATAAGACCCCTCTAAATAGAAGAAGCAACAACAACCTCGTATACTAGGTGATATGTACCTCCTCTGTATCGTCGGTGATATCGGGGTAGAGTAGCTCCAGGTGCTGTCTAATAGGGGTCAAAGTCAATCGACTAGCACCCGATGATGCAGTCTCGTTCTGTGGCTTGAAACCCGTGAGTTGTTGCAGCATGTCCAAATAAGCATCACGCGAAATAAATCTCATAGCAATAGGCAGTGAAACGGGCATGCCATCAACGGGTAGGCCATATAAAACCTCAATGTCCTTCAGCGTGATGGTAGCCTCGCCAATAGACAGGTGAAAAGTGTGTGTCTCCGGTCACCGCCGCTCAATTAACGCCGTGATCAAAGCCCAGTCAACTTGTATTCGCCCGATCTCAGTAATCCAATAGAATCTCGTGGCCTGGAGGCAATGGACTACACGCTCGTGGAGAACTCTGTGCCTCAAAAAATCCCACAGGTCGTCCACTCTCCTAGCGCGGAGAGTCTGGGAAAGTAACTCTCCCTCCCATATATGGGCTGACCTATGATCGCCCTGAAGCATTAATAGCTCACGAGAGTAAGGGCCGGGATGTATAAGCGCGTCCATGTTGTCAACTATAAATTAAACAACATTAATTGTATGTTTATTATTTAGTTGTACAAATTATATATAACAATTGGGTTCCAGGCTTGATATTTGAGGCCTAGTAGCACCAACTTATCATGAATATTTATGTGTGTCAAATTCAATTTTTTGATAATTTTGTGTGTGTTTGTTTTATAATTTTGAGTATTTAATTGTACAAAGTATATATAACAATTGGGTTTTAGACTCGATATTTGAGGCCCAGTAGCACCAAACTATCATGAATATTTATGTGTGTCAAATTCAATTTTTTGATAATTTTGTGTGTGTTTGTTTTATAATTTTGAGTATTTAATTGTGCAAAGTATATATAACAATTGGGTTCCAGACTCGATATTTGAGGCCCAATAGAACCAAACTATCATGAATATTATGTGTGTCACATTCAATTTTTTGATAATTTTGTGTGTGTTTGTTTTATAATTTTGAGTATTTAATTGTACAAAATATATATAACAATTGGGTTCCAGACACGATATTTGAGGCCCAGTCGCACCAAACTATCATGAATATTTATGTGTGTTAAATTCAATTTTTTGATAATTTTGTGTGTGTTTGTTTTATAATTTTGAGTATTTAATTGTGCAAAGTATATATAACAATTGAGTTTCATGCTCGATATTTGAAGCTCAATAGCACCAAATTATCATGAATATTTGTATGTGTCAAATTCAATTTTTTGATAATTCTGTGTGTATTTGTTTTATAATTTTGAGTATTTAATTGTGCAAAGTATATATAACAATCTACCATTATAAAAAATACTTAAACTACAAGGATTCTACACTAAAATACTATACAGTTTACTACGCTAAAAGTTTCTATATTTTACTACTCTAATAAATAAATTAAATATAAACTACATTTTAATCACATAACATTAACAAAAATACATATAATATACTAGTTTCGCAAATAAAACACAAAACGACATGGACACACTAATATCTAAATTCGGAATTAACATAAAAAATTAAATCTCAATTTTACATTTTTTTAGAACATTAATATCTAAGTCCGGATAAATATAACATACTAGTTTTGCAAATAAAACACAAAACGACATGAAAACACATTCAATAGCCAGTGATATACATTATTATACAAGTTTGGACATAAAGTAAATCGAAATACCTCGATGTAGTGAGTGTTTTGTGTGAAAATTTGAAGACGAAGGAGTTAAACCACAATAATACAATGTTCTACTACGACGTGGGACTTACATTCTTAACCTTTTGTGTGACGGGAGGGGCCCACAATTTTTTTTTAATAATGGGCAGTGGGGGGGGACCATAATGGGGTTTTAAAAAAATGGGGGAAAGGGTGGTCGGGGGAAGAACACGAAGGGCAGTATTTAAATTAGGATATGGCGTATGAAAAGAAAACGCTATATATAATGTACAATAACAAGACGCTATATGTGACAGTCAAATCGTTAGACCATATAGCGTATGAATAAAAGACGCTATACCTTAACGACAAACGTTACCGTTAATATATAACGTCTTACTTTTGTACGTTATATATAGAAATGTATTTTTTTTTAAAAACATTTATTAAGGTAATTTGAGTCCAAAAAAATAATATTTAGGTTCCGGACTTTTATAACGGGGGAAGAGGACTAAAATCACATCACAGGTCCACACTCTCACGCATAAACAGTACAACAAAAAGGACAAAGAATTGCAGCTGTTATGTGTCACAGAAAATAGCAAAGAAACACTCTACATCTCTTAAACCATTGCCCCCACCCCATATTCTCCACCTCTCCACATTCCAATTTCATCCATTTCCATTCTTTTACTTCCTCTTCCTCCTTCTTGGAATATTCCCCATTTTACCCTCCCCTCTTCACGAGCGTCGGCACATTTTCTTGTTTTTTTTCTGACCCACACAGCAAAAGCTGTTTCCTTTTTACAAATTTTAAGTTTATCTCCTAATATTCATTCATGGTTGAAGAATTCAAGAAACCCCACTTCACTTAAGTAACACCAAAAAGCTTGGAAATTTTTTCTGTTCATGGCTAAGGTGTGCTTTTACAATGTGAAGATGAATATGCAAGTGATGTTTTGCTTGTTTTTGGTGTCACTATGTCGTGATGATGCAGCTGCTGAAGCTAAACAGGGGATGTCTCTTGCTGCCCAAAAGTTCGAGGTTCAAAAGCACTTGAATCGCTTAAACAAACCTGCAATCAAATCCATAAAGGTTAAAATTTTATACCCCTTTTTTTGCTCCTTTTTTTTGTGTGTCTTTTTGTATTGATGGTTTCTTTTGGAAAAAAATAACAGAGCCCAGATGGTGATATTATTGATTGTGTTCATATGTCTCACCAACCAGCTTTTGATCATCCTTTGCTCAAGAATCACACTGTACAGGTCAGCCTCTTCCCAAAAATAGAACCCCTTATTCTGTTTGTAAAAATTAAACATAATTCTTGTGATAATCTTAATGGGAAAAAAGTTGATTTTTTTGGGTTATAGATGATGCCAAATTATCACCCAGAAGGGCTATTTCGTGATGGAAAATTGTCTACAGCAAAAACCAAGAATGAAGGTTCAAAATCAATTACTCAACTGTGGCATTTGAATGGAAAATGTCCAGAAGGAACAATTCCAATTAGAAGAACCAAAAAAGATGATATTTTAAGAGCAAGTTCCATGAAAAGCTATGGTAGGAAGAAAAAACATTCTACTATTCCTAAACCAGAGTCTGGTAGACCTGGCCTTGTTAGCCAAACTGGTCATCAGGTACACCAAATTGTTCAGATTTGTATAGAAGGAAAATCAGAAGTTTCATTGAATTAATGGTTTTGTTATCTGTTGGAGTTATTTTAGCATGCAATAGCCTATGTTGAAGGAGACAAATATTATGGTGCAAAAGCAACCATAAATGTTTGGGAACCTAAAATTCAGCAACCCAATGAGTTTAGCTTGTCTCAGCTTTGGATTCTTGGAGGTTCTTTTGATTCAGATCTTAATAGCATTGAAGCTGGATGGCAGGTACTGCTACTTATCTTTTCCAAATTATTTGCTTGTTTGAACAATTAGAGAGTGATATTATTGTCATATTATATGTCTGTATTTGGTTGTCTTGTGACTTCTTCTTTTTTACTTTTCTTGTCTTTTTGGGGATAAAAACAGGTTAGCCCAGATTTGTATGGAGATAACAACACAAGACTTTTTACCTACTGGACTGTAAGTTAAATATTTTTCCTTCTAAATACAGCTAGCATACATGCATAAAAAATCTAAAATCAAAGAGTGTGTGCTATATAAAGTTCATGTTTCAAAATTGAAATTTTGGAAAATTATTTTTTGTACAGAGTGATGCTTATCAAGCCACAGGCTGCTACAATCTGTTATGTTCAGGATTTATTCAAATCAATAATGAAATAGCAATGGGGGCCACCATTTCCCCTCTTTCCAGCTATCATGGTTCCCAATATGATATAAGCATTCTTGTCTGGAAGGTAATTTAATTTATTGGATTCACATATCATGGTTTGACCCTTTTCAGTTTACTTAATTCTTATCAACAATTATACCTCATATTGTATTGAAAAATACACCCTTGTATGTTCCACAGCATATTTTATTGAGGTGTCCATTATTTGCATGTGAATGCATAATTGATTAATTAACTTATGAGAAGACAGACAGAATCTCTGACACTTGCTGTTGAGCCCATGCTCTTCTTTCTCTATTTCATAAAAATCTGTTCTATAAAGGGGAGATTGTAACTTGTAAAGTTGCGGTCATGTGTTCAAGCCGTGGTACAATAGGCTCTTATGTTCCGGCCCTTCCCTGGAACCCCCTCTTAACGGAAGCTTATTATACCGGACCGTCCTTTAATAAAAATCTGTTCTTTAGCTTTTGTTATTTATCTTGAAAATATTTTAAAGTTTGATTTGGCTTAACTTATAGGATCCAAAAGAGGGAAACTGGTGGATGCAATTTGGGAATGACTATGTATTGGGATATTGGCCAGGCTTTTTATTTTCATATTTAACAGACAGTGCTTCAATGATTGAATGGGGTGGGGAAGTGGTGAATTCAGAATCAGATGGACTTCACACCACAACTCAAATGGGGAGTGGCCATTTTCCAGATGAAGGTTTTGGGAAATCAAGCTATTTCAGGAATATACAAGTAGTTGATGGTTCAAATAATTTGAGAGCTCCTCAAGATCTTGGGATTTATACTGAGGATAACAATTGTTATGATGTTCAACTAGGAAAAAATAATGACTGGGGGAACTACTTTTACTATGGTGGACCTGGCAGAAATCCTAATTGTCCATGATCAAGATTCTAAGTATTTTTAATTAATTTTTTTTAACTCTTTTAATGTAGTAAAACTGGTAATGTAGACATTGAGTCCTTTGTATGTTCATTGTTTTACTCTTTGTAAAACTTTTGTTTTTAGGGGCTAAGTTAGTGCAACAAAATGTGTATTATTGTTGGTCTTTGTATGAAAAGTTTTTCATCTTTCTTTTTAGGCCTCCAGTCTATACATAAAAATGTTGTTGGGCACAGAATGGAGGGGTGAAGTTTCTTGAATTGAAAAGGAATAATCCCCTTTTATATGTAACATTGTAATTGTTTGTTTGCTCCTGTCTTAGGAGCTGAATCATTAATAATGTAGGAGATTCATATGTTTGAGTTTTTTTACTTTGTTTTCTGAAAAAGGTTAATAGCTTTTAGAGTGAGAATCTTTATAGGTTAGTGGGTAGCATATATATATATATATATATATATATATATATATATATATATAAAGGAGATTCCTAGTGGAGCTGCATTGAAAGTTGCTTCAATCATGATTAACATATTGTCACTGTTATTCCTTTTTGTCATGTCTATGTCAGTGAATTCTCTTGTTTACAAATTGCTTGGTAAGCTTATGCAAATTTCTTTTTTAGGTAACCTCATTTAAATCTTCAGTTGTTTATTTATCACTTTGCATTTTCTGAACTACATTAATTAGACTACAATGAATGAGATACCTGTGAACTTTTTTATTGGATTTTAAAGGAAGGAATTGTTGTTCCTAGACCTATAGTGTAGTTATTTTAAGCAAAATCCTGTTTCGTATTATGATCCACAAGAAGATTTCCTTGAATGTTTTGGGTGAGTTATTGACACTTCTTCCTATGCACCTCTTGTTGTGCCATTTTTTAAAATATTTTCTGCTCTTATTTCTTTCTCTTTTTGGCTTAATAATTAGGAAATTTTACAATCCTATAGAAAACCTTAGTACCCTATTTATTTTAAATAAATACCATTTTAAAATATTACACCCTATAAATACATTTTATCCTTTATTGCAAAAAATCTAAATATAGTTACATCCTACAATTAAGGCACCATATATGCTAAATATTATTTTTCTCTCTCCCTTTTTGTATTTTCTCTCACATAATTACCGCGTATCTGCAAACCTCAATACAATCTCTCTCTATTTGCATACAACTAGACTCTCTTCTCCCACAAACCCTAGTTTCTTAATTCTTCTCCCACCCAAATTCTCAATTTTCTGCTCCGCGTCACCAACGTTATCTATGTGCATATTCGATAAGAAATACAGATTGGAATTACTAACCGTATTTGTGGAGGTTTTGAGCGGAGACCCAATTCACTGCTGAAGTCAAGAAAGAACGTAACCAAAACCCCATTTGTAATTGGAGTAGCTATTGATTTATTCTTCTCACCATAGCTTTCGTTGGCTTTGTTCCACTTCTTGACTGGAATTGGCAGCAACTTTCTCGTTGAGTTCAAGCTTGGGGATTGAGTTTTTACTTGTAAGTGTAATGTGAAAAGGGAAAAAAACAAGGAATTTGCCTCATGGCTGACCAGCCAGAATTAATGGTTGGCCGCCGTCCGGCGAAGCCATAGGGCTGTTTCTCTATCTAGATCGCCCAAATTGCCTATTTGTATTCAGTTGTATTCGAATGTATTCTTCAGCTGTATTCACTTGTATTCAGGTTTAACCAGTTGTATTTAACTATTTTATTCCGCAGAAGTTAGTTGTATTTTGTTGCATTCAAGAGTTTATTCAGCTGTATTCAATTGTATTTTTGTTGTATTCAAGTGTTTTATTTATATGAATTAAGGTGTATTTTGTTGTATTCAACTGTATTATTCATATGTATTTCTCTTTATTTAGCTATAATCTTTATTATGTATCTTTCAAATACAGATTAATGAGGGATCGTTTTAGTTCGTTGAGTTAAATTAGGAGAATATCATGTGATTTTATTTTCTTCCGTTTTTAGCGCAGATACGTTACTGTATTTAATGTTAATGTCGCTTGAATACAGCTAAATACATGTCAAACTTAGCTAGAATTCCAGATTTTACGCCTATATTTTTGGTTGTATTAATGAATACAACAACTTAAATACATAAAATACATTGTATAAAAACATAAAAGGTATTTATAACGCGTAATATAGCAAAAAGTATCTATAAATAGCTAATTAGACCAAAAAGATGGTGCTTTATGAAAAATTCCCTAATAATTATGTGGGTTATGGAGGCCCTAGATAGGAGTATATAAGGGGAAGGAAGGGCGAGCATAGAATCTTGCACATTGATTCAACAATTCTGAAAATAAAATTTTCAAATAGCTAAACACACCAAGGTTTTTGGATATTTCACAAGGATCGGAATGCATAGTTCCAGACAAGCACTAGAGCATTAAGCATATATATAGTTATCAAGTATATCGTAGCTAAATATGAAAATTTTCGCGGCTAAACACTTTAGCTACAATAATTTTTTTCGTAGTATGCGTAGCTAAAAATTAGCTACAAACTTTAATATTTCATGGCTAAGAATTAATATATATTGCTACAAAATTTTTTGATGTGGCTATATTGATAAAAATTTTACCACGAAAAATCTATATCTGTAGCTAATTAGTTTATTCTTTTGCTACAACAAACCAACTTTGTAGCTATCCTTTGTACTTTAGCCACAAAGGGATATATTGTGGCAAAAGGTGTAATTTATTTTGCCACAAAAACTTTAACAAGTAGCTGTGTTCACATATTACCCACGTAGTGTAGTTTTTATGTTGAGCTTCAAATTCATTATTTTGTAGCTACAAATGGTCACCAATGTCCATGATTAAATTGTTTTTATTATATTTTATTTTCTGACTAAATTTCTATTTACATTTTAAATTAGTGATGAAAAATTAATTTATTAGTGACAATAAATGCTTCTGTCACAAATGCATTGCTATAGCCTTTTCTTTTACCTCAATATTTTTAAAATTTTCAAATATTCCATATCCATGCATATCTTATTTTATGAAAATTAGAAACATAATAAGCGCTGGATATCAATTACTTCATATAAACTGACATATCAATAATTCCAAAAGTTAATTCTAAAATATACAATTATATATATATATATATATATATATATATATCTAAAGTTTATGCATCCTCAATATACATACAACTCTTCTACAAGAGAAATAATAAAGTTTATAGAATAAAAACTAGCTATTGGGAGGCTAAACAATAAGATGAACTTAAATTTAAATACTTGTCAAACTAAACTAATACAAACTATGTACATTGGGTTAAATATTTTTTCTTTATCTATAAAATTCTAAGGGTTCCGCATCAAAAAAAATTTAAGTATTTGATTTGCGGATTCAAGACGTTGCCACCCGATTGCATTCAAGGAAGAAATAGCTTCAATCCTTACATTCAAGAATTTAGATGCACCCTGTAAATTCAAAAAAAATAACAATTAGCACAAAAAGGATGAGCAAACCCAAGAAAAACTACAATACAAAGATGCAAGTTTAATTTGTAAAAAATATTAATAAAATTTCAAGAAGAAAAAATAATGTCTTGATAATTCTTCTACACGAATTTTTAACAAATAACAAAATGTAAATACTCAAAGCAACAGCACAAGTACACTAATCTGTAAACTTTTTAGAAAACTTCTTAAAAAATCTTCATCACAGCATTACATCCTTGTAATTTTCAAGTTCTCACGCAATATTTATATATAAAATATAAGACACAATATTTATCAAATTATTGGGATAATCCGTAAAAGTTAACCCAGAATCTAAGTCACATAGGTATAAGAAGATTTAAAAACCTTAAAATATAGAGATATGAATATAATTGGGAAGAAAGACGGCACTGATCTAACAATAGTTGAAGAAGAAAATGAGAAAGCGGGAGGAGGGAGTGGCGGCTGAGAGGGAGAGGATTTGAGTGGCGAACGCGAAAAAGTATTTCTCTACAACACAATGCAAGAAAATCTGTCAAGTTCAAAGTCCAAAAATTAATCCGTTAACCATCCGAAACACACTCGAGGTTCTCGAGACCTCAACCAAACATGCCAACATATCCCATAACACCATTCAAACCTGTTCCGACCTTCGGAATGTTCAAAACAACATTAAAACACTAAATTTGCATCGGATTCAAGCCTAAGAATTCCAAAAACTTCCAAATTCCGCTTTCGATCAAAAAGTCTGTCAAACCTCGTCTGAATGACCTGAAATTTTGCACACACGTCACCAATGACACAACTGACCTATGTCACACCCCTTTTTAACCAAACTTCTCACTGAACCCTCTTAAATAAATAAAAGATTTAGTAAAGCTCGAAAAGGGTTTTCAATTAGAAAGTGACAAAAATGTGTTCAAAAGGATATAACTCAGAGTCGCCACCTGACATTTGATTTCGGTGTGTCATGTCACCATTTTTTTTTAAAAAAAATAATAATTTTCCTTTCAAAACACTTTGAACTCTAAAACTAAGTCTACACCAGAGATTTAGGTAAGGGGGTTCATTTGACTCGGGGAGAATGTGTTAGGCACTCCCCGGGTCCTGTAACTAGTAAAGTTGCGTACTCGATCTAGTTGGATTTTAAAATATTCAAGTTGAGGTGAAATCACAGAAAAAAAATAAACACACACGAGGCTCGAGGTCGTCCCCACCTAATAAAAGAAAAAAAAATAAAAATAAAATACTACGAGTTCTACTATCGATCTCCGAGTACAAATATTTCGGGGCATACCCTAGAATAAAATATATACAAATCCTTCGGGGCATTCCCCGGATAAATTTAACTAAGGGAATGACCTCTCGCCTCGAAGCAAACAAAAATCCTAAGGCTTGCCTACCCAAGTGTTGCCGGCCAAATCATGCTCCTAACGACTAAAATAATAGGAATAAAACAAAATAATAATATTAAGTTTGATTCATAGTTTATGACCAAAAGCTAATTCCATTTTTTATGGATTATTTCCCCGACCCAACCCTTCAAAGCACCGCCATTTCCATTCAAAATTCTTTCTTTGTCTACATTCTCAAATGTATAGAACAGATCTAACCAATTTCAAAATCATAACACATTGATTCAACCATTCAGAGAACAAACTAAACAAAGTGGCAGTGAAGCTAACCAAGAATTAAAATAGCAGGTTCGAACTTACGAAGACATAAAGTATATCAATGGATTAATAAATGGGATGAAAAGAGACGGACCTGAAAAAGGATCTTGTAATTAATATAAATTGGGCAGTCCACAGACAGAATAACGCGATTATGAATAGGGTTCAAAATAGCAAATCCATCCCGAACGAAACCAACGGACCGCACCTCGGACGACAGCTCCAACAATCGAACACCCATCTCAACTCAACTCCATTTCGGAAACCAACACAGAACCACAAGAATCAATACTCCAAAAGGCGTCGAAGCAACTTCAAAACTTTATCAAGAGACAACAACGACGAATATTTTTGTTGATTTTGATGGGGTCAACAAGGAAAGGAGGGATAGAGCTTTAAGAATAGCCATTATCAACCAACTATCGACATAATGTAGGACAAAGAGGGAAATCGGACAATTAACTTCAATTGTAACAAGAACCAATTTGTTCATTAATATAATACTAATAGAAACAAAAAAGTTGAATTTCAAAGTAACAGTAGGCACCCATAAGGTAACTTGTTGACACTTTCCACCTAAAATGAAATTCTGAATCTAATTTTTGAACCCCGATCGAAGAACCTTAGTTGAGATCACAGGGGACCGGAAAGCCTCAACGTCGACATCGTCGGAAACCTCGAACGAGAACCTCTGAATGAAGCTCCAAACAACAATCTTCAACGTCGACAGATCTCGACGCGATCTCAAGCGCAAATACTTCGCATTATAATAGGTCACTGGACTGATTTTTTAATCAAAGCAAGATCCTAATGTTTAGCAAAAGAAAGATGAAGCAGTAGTGTCTAGGTTTTGGTGGTCATTTCAGCTCGTTTTTCGGTGAGCTGTCATCTCCTATTATCAGTGTGTGTCGCTGTGTCTGTTCCCGGTCAAGCCATGTTAGGTTCAAGCTGCTAAGGTTTTTCTATGGCTGCTGAAGAAGATGAAGGATAGGGGGAGGTCCGTTTTGTTCTTGCGGCTGGTCCCTTTTTTAGTTCAAGACTAGGAATTGAAAAACTTGGGTTAGAGTTTCTATAATTGGTATTTTATATGAAGGTGGGAAGAGATGATAGTCATTGGATTAGAAGGAAATAGATGGCTAGGATTTAATCTTGTACATAAATGGGCTAATGGGTTGGGAAGAATGGGCTAAGAATAATTGGGTTTAAGTTAAAAGAAATGGACTCACACCTTTGGGCCTACAAATTTTCTTGTTGGACAAAGACAAACTCAAAAATCCTACCAAAATATTAATTAAACTTAGTTAAGTAAATAAACAAAATTTTAAAATGAAACTGCTTTTTTGTATTTTTAAATGTTATAACAATAAAGTAAAAAGTAAAGAAAATAGGCTAAAGTCATAATAAAATTAAGATACCATGAATAAAAATATACTAATTGATCTTAAACTAAAGATAAAAATATAGAAAAGCAATAAACACGATAAATAAAACTATTTATGTTTTTTTTTTCTTTTGTTTTTTATATCTTAGGACTAAAAGTAAAAAGATTAAAATTATATTAAAATAAAGTCAAGTAAATATTTTAAAAATATTAAAATACTAAAACTAACTTTAAAATTTACGCAGGTCAAAAATTACGTGCTTATAGCTGCCGCTCTTTGCTTGAAAATATGAAGAGTTTTCGGAGCAAAGAACAATAAGCAACGTAATTGATTTATGACATGACGCTTATTCAAAAGGAATAAAGGTGGCTAAAAAGATTGTGAACGAGCCCTGGTATCTGAGCTGCCTACATATCCTTGGCTATAAAGGAATCAAGCCATGTGTAGTTCAGAAGTGAGAAGGGTGATAGAGTACTAAGGTGGAGAGTCGAGTGAAGTGCCGTCGAGGTTCTGGTCCGCGGTTCCTGCCATTACATCAAAAATAAAAGGAAAAATTACAGCAAAAGTAAAAGAAAAATACAAGATCCTATCTACTTCTTGTATTGAATCTTCCTTGAATCTCTATTTGATCTTCAACATGAGACTGAAAAGTGGACCATGTTCTTCAGGCGGGCTCCTGATGCTTCTTAAATTTGCGAATTGAAGTAAGTCTGCAATGAATTCCCTTGTTCTCCAGGTGGGCACCTGATTACCAACAACTTGAATTGTATTCCCTCGCTATCCAGGTGGGTGCCTGATTACCAACAACTTGAATTGTATTCTCTCGTTATCCAGGTGGGTGCCTGATTACCAACAACTTGAACTGTATTCCCTCATTATCCAGGTGAGCGCCTGATTACCAAAACTCGAAACTGTATTCCCTCGTTATCCAGGTGGGTGCCTGATTACCAGAAACTTGAATTGTATTCCCTCGTTATCTAGGTGGGCGCCCGATTACTAAAACTTGAATTGTATTCCCTCGTTATCCAGGTGGGCACCTGATTACTAAAACTTGAATTGTATTCTCTCGTTATCCAGGTGGGTGCCTGATATTGCAACAAAACAGACAAAACAAAAGAAATTTTTCTGCCCCAGTTTGGGATCTGGGCATATTTGTGAGTGTTAATCGGATCATATTACCTATAGAGCTCTAAGAATTCAAAAGCTAAATCCCATTATCCAGGAGGGCCCTGAAAACTTCGAATTAAATCTCATCTAAAACTTAAAACTAAATCCCATTATCCATGAGGGTCCTGAAAGCTTTAAAACTAAGTCACATTATCCAGGAGGGTCCTGAAAAATTTAAAAACTAAATCCCATTATCCAGGAGGGTCCTGAAAATTTAAAATTAAATCTCATTATCCAGGAGGGTCCTGAAAGCTTTTAAAATTAAATCTCATTATCCATGAGGGTCCTGAAAGCTTTTGAATTAAATCACATTATCCAGGAGGGTCTTGAAAACTTTTAAAATTAAATCCCATTATCCAGGAGGGTCCTGAAAACTTTTAAAATTAAATTCCATTATCCAGTAGGGTCCTGAAAACTTTAAAACTAAATCCCATTATCCAGGAGGGTCCTGAAAATTTAAAAACTAAATCTCATTATCCAGGAGGGTCCTGAGAATTTAAAACTAAATCTCATTATCCAGGAGGGTCCTGAAAATTTGAAAATTAAATCTCAGTATCCAGGAGGGTCCTGAAAATTTAAAAATTAAATCCCATTATCTAGGAGGGTCTTTAGAATTTAAAACTAAATCCCATTATCCAGGAGGGTCCTGAAAATTTAAAAACTAAATCACATTATCCAGGAGGGTCCTGAAAACTATTAAATTAAATACCATTATCCAGGAGGGTCCTGAAAATTTTAAATTAAATCCCATTATCCAGGAGGATCCTCAAAACTGTTAAATTAAATTCCATTATCCAGGGGGGTCCTGAAAATTTTAAATTAAATCTCATTATCCAGGAGGGTCCTAAAAACTATTAAATTAAATCCCATTATCTAGGAGGGTCCTGAAAACTATTAAATTAAATCCCATTATCCAGGAGGGTCCTGAGAATTTTAAAACTAAATCCCATTATTCAGGAGGGTCCTGAAAATTTTAAATCAAATCCCATTATCTAGGACGGTCCTGAAAACTATTAAATTAAATTCCATTATCCAGGAGGGTCCTGAAAATTTAAAAACTAAATCCCATTATCCAGGAGGGTTCTGAAAATTTAAAAACTAAATCTCATTATCCAGGAGGGTCCTGAAAATTTTAAATTAAATCCCATTATCCAGGATGGTCCTGAAAACTATTAAATTAAATCCCATTATCCGGGAGGGTCCTGAAAATTTAAAAACTAAATACCCTTATCCAGGAGAATCCTGAAAATTTTAAATTAAATCCCATTATCTAGGAGGGTCCTCAGAGCTTTTAAAATTAAATCTCATTATCCAGGAGGGTCCTGAAAAGTCGAAAATGAACTTACCTAAACCATGCTCTCTTCTTGGAGGATTCTGAACAGAATGTCTTGCCCCTGAACCACGCCTTCTTCGTAGGAGGGTCCCTGTGGATTAACAAATTTTCTTGCCCCTGTTTCAGACAAATAAAATCTTGTTAGTTTGAGAACGTGGTGGTTAGTTTGTGGCATCATTGCTGAGCGTCTGCTTCTGCCATTGCCATGCTTCATCCTGATTAGCTGCTTCGGGCTAGCAAGGAGTTGTTTGACCTTTTGATTGGAATTGGACTACAAAACCTCTGCATGACCTGAATCTCTCATGCTCGCTTGTTGCATTGTGTTTTCATTTTGAAAGTTGTTGAATCCTTGTATTTTCTCAAAATTCAAGATTCACTTGATTGCCTGAACCTCAGTTATCACCATACTGCCTATTCTAAATCAAGTCAATTGTGATGTCCCTGGCCGGACTCTGCTTTGTGCAATTTAGAAGCTGGTAGTAGGCTTTGAAATCCTTTCCTTCTTGTTCAACTAGGGTTGACTCCAAAGAGACCCATAAAGATAGACTCAAAGGGCAAAGTGAAATGATTTTTGACAAAAAGGAACAAAGGAAAATTTTGAGCACAGATGGCTATATGAAGAAGAATGAGAAAAGAAGACTTATCTGAGGGAAGCAACCAGCTCCAATGATCATGACATGCATTTAGGATCGATCAGCCTAATCCGTCCAACCAATCATATTTTCAGTTCATGTCCTGTCTTCATACTTCAAAATCGGGCTTTCACTGATCCAAATTCTCTATAAAGTCATGAGCCTCATTCGACTTGTAGTGCCCCAAAGGGTTTTCACCAACAAGCCTCTCTCATTTGTTCATCTCTCAACTCACCATAACCTTATGGTACCCGCAAGGGTTTTCACCAATAAGACTCTTTCATTTTAAATTTTCTCTCAGCTCACCATCGCCTTACGGTACCCGTGAGGGTTTTCACCAATAAGACTCTCTCATTTTAAATTTTCTATTTTGCGCCCGTGAACAAAGTGTAACCCATGATGTAAATCTTACCTCTATCTTGCTTGACCTGACATCATCAAAGATTGATCGGAAGGTCTTTCTTTAGGCCGTAATGTAGGCTTTTGGACAGGGTTAGAAAGAAAGGGTGGCATGAAGGCTCAAACTAACTTAAGATGAAAAGGGGTCAAAATTATAACTTTTGGAATAAGATCTTTTCAAAACCAAAACTTCTGCCCTAGTTTCTTTGGGTCTGGGGAATTTTAATTTTTATTTTGATGGGACCGACCCGTAAGGCTGCCTACGTATCCTTAAAAGGAATCATGTCGAACGTAGTTCAAAAGGAAGTTGTTTGTTTTTGTTGTTTTTCATTTCTTTTCTTTTTTCTTTTTTTTGTTTTTCATTCATTCATTCATTCATTTTTTTTCGTTCTCTAATTCTGTTACTGATTCCAAGAGAGGGGTATGAAAGAAATTAAATAAAGCTCAAAAGGGGTAACAAAGGATGAGAATGCTTGGGTAGCGGAACAAAATGCCCTCATCATTTCAACTTCGAACATGCCAAGTACAAAATACAACTCGAAGGTAAGCAAAGAAATCATACATAGTACCTCTTAACTGCATCAGAATTGATAGCCATATCTACACATTTGCCTTTTATGTCTGTTAAATACAAAGCACCATTGGGCAACACTCTTGTCACAATGAATGGCCCCTGCCAGTTTAGGGCGAACTTGCCTTTGGCTTCCACCTGATGAGGAAGGATGCGTTTCAATACCATCTGGCCCACTTCAAATTTTCGAGGACGCACCTTTTTGTTGTATGCTCTTGCCATTCTCTTCTGATACAATTGACCATGACATACTGCAGCCAATCTTTTCTCATCAATCAAACTCAAATGCTCTAGCCGGGTTTTGACCCACTCATCATCATCAATTTCAGATTCTGCAACGATCCGAAGGGATGAAATCTCAACTTCTGCAGGTATAACTGCCTCAGTTCCATATACCAGCAGATAAGGAGTTGCACCTACTGAAGTGCGAACAGTAATGCGATAACCTAGTAAGGCAAAAGGCAACTTTTCATGCCACTGCCTAGAACTTTGAACCATCTTACGAAGTATATTCTTTATGTTCTTGTTAGCAGCCTCAACAGCTCCATTTGCCTTGGGGCGATACGGGGTGGAGTTCCGATGCATGATCTTGAACTGTTGGCATACCTCTTTCATCAAATGACTGTTGAGATTAGCAGCATTGTCTGTGATGATCACCTTGGGAATTCCGAACCAACAAATGATATTTGAATGAACAAAATCTACTACTGCCTTCTTGGTCATGGACTTGAAAGTTACAGCTTCGACCCACTTGGTAAAGTAATCAATGGCCACCAGAATAAAAATGCCCGTTTAATGCTGCCGGCTCAATTGGTCCAATAACATCCATACCCCAAGCAATAAAGGGCCAAGGTGCAGACATTGAGTGTAACTCAGATGGGGGAGAATGAATCAAATCATCATGTACCTGGCATTGATGACATTTGCGAACAAAACTGATACAATCCCGTTCCATGGTGAGCCAATAATAACCTGCTCGAAGTATCTTCTTTGCCAAGACATACCCGTTCATATGCGGCCCGCAAACTCCAGAATGCACTTCGGCCATGATAGTTGAAGCTTCTTTAGCATCTATGCACCTCAACAGTCCTAAATCCGGAGTCCTCTTGTACAAGATTCCTCCACTCAAGAAAAATCCACTAGCCAGACGTTGAATGGTTCTCTTTTGGTCACCTGTAACATGTACTGGATATACCCCCGACCTGATATATTCCTTGATATCGTGGAACCAAGGTTCGCCATCGATTTCCTCTTCCACCACATTACAATAAGCATGTTGATCATGAACTTAGATATGCACGGGGTCGACATAAGCCTTGTCCGGATAATGTAACATTGACGCCAGAGTAGCCAAGGCATCAACAATCTCATTATGAATCTTGGGAATATGTCTAAATTCAACCGACCTGAATCGTTGACAAAGATCATGCAGGCACTGTCGGTACGGTATGAGCTTCAGATCTTGAGTCTCCCATTCTCCTTGAATCTGGTGAACCAACAAATCTGAATCTCCCAGAACAAGTATTTCCTGGACTCCCATGTCTATAGCTAACCTCAAACCCAGAATGCATGCTTCGTACTCAGCCATGTTGTTGGTGCAATAAAATCGAAGCTGGGCTGTTACAGGGTAGTGTTGCCCTGCTTCAAAGATAAGTACAACCCCTATTCCGGCCCCTTTCATGTTAGCAGCTCCATCAAAGAAAAGTTTCCAACCTGGATTTTCATCATAGTCAACCTCGTCAACACACATGACCTCTTCATCAGGAAAATAAGTCTTCAGTGGCTCATATTCATCATCCACCGGATTCTCGGCCAAGCGGTCGGCCAAGGCTTAGGCTTTCATCGCGTTCCGAGTCACATAGATGATGTCAAACTCTGTAAGTAAAATCTGCCACTTCGCCAGTCTTCCCGTGGGCATAGGCTTCTG
Source organism: Nicotiana sylvestris (assembly GCF_000393655.2). Lineage (NCBI taxonomy): Eukaryota > Viridiplantae > Streptophyta > Magnoliopsida > Solanales > Solanaceae > Nicotiana > Nicotiana sylvestris. The sequence continues at coordinate 92,148,348 of NC_091057.1, read as the reverse complement.
AAAGATATAATTTAAAGGATCCATGCGGGAAATAAGGTAAGTAGTGTAGGATGACAGATAATGCTTCAACTTTTGTGCCACCCAAGTCAGGGCGCAACATGTCCTCTCAAGCAGAGTGTACTTAACATCATAGGGAGTGAAATTTTTACTGAGGTAATAGATTGCTTTCTCCTTCTTTCCCGTGACGTCATGTTGACCCAATACACATCCAAAAGAATTATTCAAGACTGTCAAATAGAGAATTAAAGGTCTTCCAGGCTCTGGTGGGACCAGCGCAGGTGGATTCGACAGGTACCTCTTAATCTTATCAAATGCTTCTTGACATTCGTTAGTCCACTTGACCGCAACATTCTTCTTCAGCAACTTAAAGATGGGCTCACAGGTTGTCGTGAGCTCAGCAATGAACCTGCTGATGTAATTTAACCTTCCAAGCAAACTTATCACCGCTATTTTATTCTTTGGCGGTGGTAAATCTTGAATGGCTTTGATCTTTGACGGGTCTAACTCAATACTGCGTCAACTGACCACGAATCCTAGCAGTTTCCCAGACGGGACACTAAATGCACATTTCGCTGGATTGAGCTTGAGGTTGTACCTGCGGAGCCTTTGGAAAAACTTCCTCAGGTCCTTGACATGGTCAAACTTCTTCTTTGACTTTATGATCATATCATCTATATAAACCTCGATCTCCCTATGTATCATGTCATGAAATATGGTGGTCATCGCCCTCATGTAAGTTGCCCTAGCATTCTTCAAATCAAATGGCATTACCCGATAACAGTATGTTCCCCATGGCATGATGAATGCTGTCTTTTATGCATCTTCCTCATCCATCAAGATCTGGTGATATCCCGCGTAACAGTCCACAAAAGACCCAATCTCATGCTTGGCAAAATTATCGATCAGAATATGAATGTTCGACAAAGGAAAATCATCCTTTTGGCTTGCTTTGTTAAGATCATGGTAATCAACATATACGCTGGTCTTACCATCCTTCTTTGGTACTGGCACAACATTGGCTAACCAAGTGGGATATCGAGTGACTCGAATGACCTTTGCAGTAAGCTGCTTTGTGATTTCTTCTTTAATCTTCACACTCATATCAGTCTTGAACTTTCGCAACTTTTGCTTGATAGGAGGGAATGCTGGATCAGTTGGCAATTTATGAACTACCAGATCAGTGCTCAGGCCTGGCATATCATTATATGACCATGCAAAAACATCTTTGTACTCAAACAATGTTTTGATTATTTCCTCCTTAACTTGCGGTTCTAAATGCACACTTATCTTGGTTTCCCTAACATCATCCTGGTCCCCTAAATTGATTGCTACGGTCTCACTCAAATTAGGCTTTGGTTTTTCTTCAAATTATTTTAGCTCTTTACTGATTTCCTCAAATGCTGTTTCTTCATCATATTCTATTTCATCATCATATTCTACTTCTTGGATTGTTATTTCAGAATTAGATTGGCTTTTAAGACTCGGCTGAAAACTCTTCATGCATGTCATGTCACTGCAACCAGCATAAAAAGAACTGTACAAAAGAAGAATAAAGAACAAAATAAAACACTATTAAGAATAACGGAAAACGGAAAACTGCATTTCATTGAAAATAAAAGGATAGAAGGGTTTGAACATCAAAACAAGCAAAAACTAAAAATCTAATTACAACCCTGAAATAACCCAGATAACAGAAAGGAAAACAAAGCAAACTACCAAAACTCCTTCCTGGTGGGGAGAGGAGTAGCTTCCCTATTGCTAAGCTTCATGTTTGGGCCAACGAGCTGCACATTTGCTTTACTAGAGCCTTCACCAACTTCTACCATATTGACCTCTTCGAACAGACTTTGGAACCTCTTGATCAGCTCTTCATCAACATCGACCACAGGTTTTGGGATTGAGGATGTTGGAGATTTTTCGGCCCCTGGCTTGACAAAAGACTTAGAGATGTGTGGGACGGACTTGGGAAGTGACCATACCTTTTGTTTCAGATTTTTAACCCTTTTCACGTCCTTCTCGGTGGGCATGAATCCCAAACCAAACGTACCAGGATTCCCACTGGGCACACTGGATGCACAATACCCTGCTGAGATGATCCCTAACCCTTGCTCGGCATAAAAACATTCTTTAACATTTCATTCGCAACCATGACGGACGCGGAGGATAGCCTAGGACCCGGAATGCATTTTCCTTCAGGTATTTTCTCAACATACACTGTTTCGAAAGTCTGATAGACCCAAGATCCCTTATCATCTTCAGCTTTGATGAACAGAACAATTGTATCATTACAAGCTAACAAGTCCTCGTCACCGTGCACAACTATTTCCTGCCTGTCCCATTCAAACTTCACCATTTGGTGCAAAGAAGATGGGACTGCCTTAGCAACATGTAACCAGGACCTGCCTAACAATAGATTGTAGGAGACAACCACATCTAACACTTGGAATTCCATGGTAAACTCAACAGGCCCTATCGGCAATTCGAGCATTATATCTCCAACAGAATCTTTACCTCCCCCATCAAAGCCCCGAACACACACACTGTTCAAGTGGATTCTTTCGATGCCAATATTCAGTTTTTGCAGAGTAGACAGGGGGCAAATATTCGCACTAGAGCCATTATCAACCAAAACCCTTAAGACAATAGAATCTTCACACTTCACTGTGAGATAAAGAGCTCGGTTGTGTTCTGTACCCTCCATAGGAAGTTCATCATCCGAGAAAGTGATCCTATTTGCTTCGAAGATCTTGCCAGCTATCTTTTCCAAGTGGTTCACTGTGATCTTATCAGGAACGTGTGCCTCATTTAAAATCTTCATCAAGACCTTGCGATGTTCATCTGAATGTATCAACAAAGACAAAAGAGAAATTTGAGCTGGTATTTTCCTTAACTGCTCCACAATGGAATAATCCTGCACTTTCATCTTTTTCAGGAACTCCTCAGCCTCTTCCTCGGTGACCGATTTCTTTACTGGCATTGGGCTATCCTTGAATGGCTTCGCTTTCCTTAATTCTTCTGGGGTGAAACATCTCCCAGAACGAGTCAATCCTCCAGTTTCATTGACTTCTTCCTCTATTTCTTTTCCTTTGTATGTCAGTATCACTTGTTTATAATTCCACGGAACAGCCTTGACATCCACCACTGGATGCTGGGTTACTGGTTTAATGATTATAGGGGAAATAGGAGGCCGCTTTACAACTATGACAGTCTTACTTGAATTCCCTGGTACTACCACTTTTGAACTTTCCGGACTTGCCCCGATATCTTTTGACAGCCCTTTCACAACCAATACTAGTGGTTTCGAATTGAGTGAGCTCGGCTTTTCTGTCATCCCTTCAATTGTCAAGGGCGTTGCTTTGGTAGAGTCTGGAGCTTTAGCCAAATTGCTTTCACTGGCCCGAATCATCATGACGGACTTAGAAGACTTTTTGGGATCCCCATCCTTGTGAACTATTTCAATCATGTGCGTCTCTGCATGGGCTGGCAAAGGGTTTTGGTTGATATTTGGCACATCTGGGCTTTGGACTACAATTTGGTTTGCATCAATGAGCTCCTGGATTGCCTGTTTCAAATGCCAACACTTCTCTATGTCGTGCCCTGGAGCATCAGAACAATAGGTGCATCTTAGGGAATAATCGAGGTTCTTTGGAGGGGTATTTGGTATCTTTGACTCAATCGGCCTCAAGACGTCCAAATGCCTTAACCTTTGAAACAGTCTAGCATAGGACTCTCCAAGCGGGGTAAAAGTTTGTTTCCGCTGCTGCCTCTCTCTCCTATACTCTAGCCTTGATCGAAAATTTGAACCAGTGGGGTTTTGATAGGGTTGTGGGGGTGGATAGGTATTTTGTGGAGCTGGGTAGATATTCTGCGGAGCTGGAGCACGCCATTACGGGTAATGAGGGGGTTGAGAATATGATTGTGCATGGTGAATAATGTATTAGGATGGCCTAGCTGAGTATTGGGGGTTTTGCGGGGAAAAGTAATGTTGAGTTGGATTATATGGAGCTTGGGCGTAGGCTTGAGGTCGGGGTCGAGGATGGATGTACTGATGAGGTGAACCCCTCTGGCCATGCCATGATCCGGAGACAAACATAGCAACATCTTCCTTCTTCTTCTTGCCTAGCAAACTTCCGGTACCACTCTGGATTACCTGGGTGGTTGCTTTTATAGCAGAATAGCTCATGATCTTACTCGACTTGAGCCCCTCTTCCACCATTTCTCCCATCTTCACCACATCATTAAAAGACTTACCAATGGCTGAGATCAAGTGGCCATAGTAAGTGGGCTCTAGGGCTTGAAGAAAGTATTTAGCCATCCCGTCCTCTTCCATCGGAGGATTGACTCGTGCAGCTTGCTCCCTCCATCGGAACCCATATTCTCTAAAGCTTTCACTGGGTTTCTTTTCCACCTTGGTCAGAGATAGGCAGTCTGGAACAATGTCTATATTGTACTGAAAGTGCCGGGCAAAGGCCTGAGCCATATTGTCCCAGGTGTACCACCTGTTGGCGTCCTGGCGGGTGTACCATTCTAAAGCTGCCCCACTCAGACTTTGGCTGAAGCATGCCATCAGTAATTCATCTTTTCCCCCGGCGCCTCTCATTTTACTACAATAACCTCTCAGATGAGCTACAAGATCCCCATGTCTGTCATACAAGTCAAACTTGGTCATCTTGAACCCGACAGGCAATTGGACATCGGGGAACAAACACAAATCCTTATAGGCCACACTCACTTGGTTTCCCAACCCTTGCATATTTCTCAATGATTGCTCCAGACTTTGTACCTTCCTAAACATCACTTCTTGCTCTGCGTTCTTGGGTGGTTTGTCAGTTTCAACATGAGGCTCAAATTGGGGATTGTAAGAGTAAGGATCTGGGACTTTGAAGGTGGGCTCCGGTACATAGTAGTGGGCATCTGTAGCAAGGAATGCGGGCTCACTAGAGGATCGGTGGAGGGTAGCTTGTGGAGGGGGTACAAAAATAAGAGCAGATGTCGGAGCAGGGTATGAGGTTGTTTTGGCTGGTGGAGCATGAACAGTTTGGGCTGAAGTGCCGGGGTAGTTGTGGTAAGGGGTAAAGCCAGGTGCGTGTTGTGGGGAAAGATCAATGGTATTGGGCATCTGGGATTGAGAGAGTGGTGGAATGGAAGCATGGTTTTCTGTGTAGTTGGTAGGGAATGAGGGTGGATGATGTCCCTTAATCCAGGCTTGATACATTTCTACCATCTAATGCTTCAACCTCCGGACCTCCTCTTGCAGTTCCGATTCCGACTCAACAATCTCCCTTGGTGGGTCTACAACTCCAGTGTCTATTTCCTTGCTAACCATGACTGTTTGACGCTTTGATCGGGTGTTGTATGGATGACTTGCCAGGATGCCAACAAACTAACCACCTTCCTAAAACTTAATAGAGATAACAGAGGACAACAACACAAAATCACCATGTTAGCGTTAGAGCATTTATCAAATAATAATATCACATTACGTGTAATGCACCTAACCACAATTAACGGTTCTAAAATGGCTTTGAGGGTCGCAGGGTCATATGACATCATCCCAATTTGCTCATTTCAATCCTTTCTTCTCTTTCTTTTCCAACACCTCTTATCACTCTTTTCTTTTTCTTTCTCTTTTTATTTTGAACCAAAAATGATTTGATCGAACCCGATGTGGGTTGCCTACGTATCATGTCCCTCATGAATCAGACCAAGCGTAGTTCTGGAGAAGTGGTGGAAAATAAATTGAAAACAAAATCTTTTTGGGATTTTTCATTTAAAACTTTTCGCTATTAAAATACAAAGGGAAATACGATAATGAAAGACATGACAAACTCAACTACACTACGACAGACTCTAACACTACCTAAAGGACTTGGTACTTCTAGCAAGACATGAAAGTAAAAGACAACATAAGACAATCTCAAAACACCTAAATAGAATGACTCCTCAAGCTGCTCCTGAATGCGACTGTCCTGACCGAGATGGTCCTGGGCTGTCTGTCATGCTCAAACTCTGTAACATGCCTCGTAAAGAAACACCGATGCTGGGAATAAATGCCCTGGCGTGTGCCCCCGTATCCTGAAGGTCGACCCTAAACAAATACTGACTATGCTACTCCACGTTTGCTGCCAATCCCGCTAACTGAGACTTTATCAACTCAAGCTTATCCCAGGGATCTTAGTCCGATGCCTCCCCAAAATCATCTGTCTGAACTGCCCGACCCCTGAGTTGGGCTAGCAATGGGATGCTGACCCCTGGCGGGACGGACTGTAACCAAATCAAGTACTCTTGAGTACACTCGGGCCTGCCAACGTCCTCTACTAATGTATTTTTCTTCATCCTCTTTGTATTGTTCCAGTATTGCACATACTTGATTTCATCAGCCGCCTTTTTGCTAAAATTTATGATGTGCCTCCGAAGGTTCAAAGTTGGAGGCTCCTCTTGTCTTCTGCCCAATTGCCGCATTACCCTAACGGGAGTGTACGGCCTGACACACTTGAGTCCTATCGGCATCAGGAAAGGCTGCATGAGGCACCCTACCAAGATATCATCCAAAGGTAGTCAAAGGTAAGCCCACAAAACATTCCCATTTGTCCTCAAACCAAGGAACTCAATCCAAGCTGTGACGCCTACTGGGTACGTAAACTTAGGAGATTTCATCCTGCGTTCGATGCATACCACCCGATCTCTCAAGGTACGGTCGATGGGACAAAGTAAGGAAGCGGTGTGCAAATGCTCCATCATCCACAGCTGTAGCAAAAGGTTACTTCCCTCAAAATATCTGACACCTCCCCTAACCTCACTCAGGGCTCGGTACAACTCTGCTAAGATCATCGGCACAACGGTAATGGTTTTGCGTTGCTTCTCATGAAATAGTGCCACTACCACTGACTGTAGACGGGTGCTAATGTGCCTCTCATCTAATGGAAAAACTAATAATCCCAACAAAGCAAGGCTGAAAGCTTCGAGGCGACGTCTTTGCCACTTTGCCTTAGTTGTGCAGAACTCATCCCAAAAGATGTCAAAACTATCCTGTGGTCCAAATCTAGCAAACAAATAATCCAAGGATATCCAGGACTGCTCGAGACATTTTAAATGCTTATTATCTTTCAGGCCCAGGTCGCTGAGGAATCTTGTCCTAGAGTGGTCTCGGGGAAGTATCATGTCCTTGCCTATATAGCTTAAACGAGTGAGATCAGACATTTCCGCCAAGGTAGGAGTCATCTCACACTCTCCAAATCTGAAAATCAAATTTTGCAGATCCCAATAAGTCAGCATCACCTCCACTAAGTCTGGGCGGGGTGTGATATCAAGAAGGGAAGTTAGGGTGCCCAATTTCTGCTTTAGCTCATGCTGCTCTAACAATGAAAACATTTTCCACCACTTGATCAACTTCCTAGGAATCTTTACTACCATCAGCACTTTGGATCGAATCAGTGGGTCCATACCTGAATGAAGCAAACATGGTTAGAGACTTGGGACACTACGTGACCCCACCACATTTCCTAGTCGACAAATGCAAGACACAACTTGGCTATATTTGCAAAATGGCCTAAGTGGCTGAAAGTGGCTATTAGCGCAAACTTGACAAAGTTGACCCCTAATGCATGAGAAATACTCTATTTAAAGCTTACATGACTCTAATATCCCAACAATCATGGTCTTAAAAATTACTTTGCAGAAATGGACAATTTTTTGCAAAAATGGCCGATGTGGCCAAATGTGGCTAGGGACGCAAACACGACATGGATGGACCTTAAAGTGATATGACACCGAGTTATAAACTCAAGATCCTAAGACATGGGAATTGAGGCACTCTTGCGAAAATAACCCTATTTTGCAAGAATGGCCGATGTGGCCAAAAGTGGCTGGACATGCAAATTTGACAGGAATGAACCTTAGAATTAAGAGGACACTTTATTTTAGACTCAAGATCCTAAGACAAGAGATAACAAACTACTTTGAGAAAATACTTTATGGCTATACATGCAAGATTTGGCTACGACCCCGGAAGCCAAGAACCTAGGACCTAATAGGAAGACCGGACCCTATGTGGGTTGCCTACGTATCCCGCCCCAGAAGACGAGAATCAGGTTCGCGTAGTTCGGAAAGATTGGTCATGGGAGAAAGCCTTTTAAAAAAATGCAACTAATTTGGAAAAACAATATTTTTTTTGTCTTTTTGAGAAATGATGGAAAATGTAAACTCTTTTTGGATTTTCTTTTATCTTTGTTTTTTGAATTTTTGGAAAATGATGGAAAATGTAAAATCTTTTGGATTTTCTTTTTCTCTTTTTTTTTGAATTATTGGAAAATAATGGGAAAGTGTAAAATCTTTTTGGATTATCTTTTTTTTCTTTTTCCTTTTTTTTTTGAATTTTTGGAAAATAATGGGAAAATGTAAAATCTTTTTTGGATTTTTTATTTTCATTTTTTCAAAAAGTAGTGAAAGAAAAATATAACTGGGCCCTACTTGCTTCGTCTTTCACCCTTCTTTCCCAAGCATCGGTCCGCCAAATGACCTTTTTACCCTCAAAGATGCAACATGTATCACATAGGGATGATTGAATGTCTTTTTGGGGCACGGGCCCATTTTGACAAAATTTGGATAGACTTCCTACAAAAGGACACGGTACCTAGGATCGAGCCCTGTTAGGTCTAAATGACATGATGCAAATAAAAATGACCTAAAGACTGACCTAAGTTTGGGGTTCACTAACAAGGCAATTCGGGGGAGCGTATGGTCGATGGTGGCTGCTCAAGCTTTCCACCCACTCCATACGTCCGACGTACCCCCTCCTAAATTAAGGGTGACTCAACAAAGAGTTCGTGCACGCGACGTGTACTCCGAGACTTGTTGCAAAAAGAAGACTCATGGTTATGCACATGATGACAGTTTATAAAACAGTAACACATTAAGAAAAACGATAAACAAATAGCCAACAAAACAAGGAAATAAGACAAACAAAGCAAATAAAGAAAACAAACACATCAACCGAATATCCTAAAAGCCAACAAGATCAAATACCAGCTCGAACCTGCAAGTCTCCAGCAGAGTCGCCAGTGATGTCACACCCCTTTTTAACCAAACTTCTCATTGAACCCTCTTACATAAATAAAAAGATTTAGTAAAGCTCGAAAAAGGTTTTCAATTAGAAAGTGACAAAAATGTGTTCAAAAGGAAATAACTCAGAGTCGCCACCTGAAATTTGATTTCGGTGTGTCAGGTCACCATTTTTTTTTAAAAAAAATAATAATTTTCCTTTCAAAACACTTTGAACTCTAAAACTAAGTCTACACCAGAGATTTAGGTAAGGGAGTTCATTTGACTCGGGGAGAAGGTGTTAGGCACTCCCCGGGTCCTGTAACTAGTACAGTTGCGTACTCGATCTAGTTGGCTTTTATAATATTCAAGTTAAGGTGAAATCATAGAAAAAATAAACACACACGAGGCTCGAGGTCGTCCTCACCTAATAAAAGAAAAAAAATAAAATAAAATACTACGAGTTCTACTATCGATCTCCGAGTACAAATACTTCGGGGCATTCCCTGGATAAATTTAACTAAGGGAGCGTCCTCTCGCCTCGAAGCAAACAAAAATCCTAAGGCTTGCCTACCCGAGTGTTGCCGGCCAAATCATGCGCCTAACGACTCAAATAATAGGAATAAACCAAAATAATAATATTAAGTTTGATTCATAGTTTATGACCAAAAGCTAATTCCATTTTTTATGGATTATTTCCCCGACCCAACCCTTCAAAGCGCCTCCATTTCCATTCAAAATTCTTTTTTGTCTACATTCTCAAATGTATAGAACAGATCTAACCAATTTCAAAATCATAACACATTGATTCAACCATTCAGAGAACAAACTAAACAAAGTGGCAGTGAAGCTAACCAAGAATTAAAATAGCAGGTTCGAACTTACGAAGACATAAAGTATATCAATGGATTAATAAATGGGATGAAAAGAGACGGACCTGAAAAAGGATCTTGTAATTAATATAAATTGGGCAGTCCACAGACAGAATAACGCGATTATGAATAGGGTTCAAAATAGCAAATCCATCTCGAACGAAACCAACGGACCGCATCTCGGATGGCAGCTCCAACAATCGAACACTCGTCTCAACTCAACTCCATTTCGGAAACCAACACAGAACCACAAGAATCAATACTCCAAAAGGCGTCGAAGCAACTTCAAAACTTTATCAAGAGACAACAACGACGAATATTTTTGTTGATTTTGATGGGGTCAACAAAGAAAGGAGGGATAAAGCTTTAAGAATAGCCATTATCAACCAACTATCTACATAATGTAGGACAAAGAGGGAAATCGGACAATTAACTCCAATTATAACAAGAACCAATTTGTTCATTAATATAATACTAACAGAAACAAAAAAGTTGAATGTCAAAGTAACAGTAGTCACCCATAAGGTAACTTGTTGACACTTTCCACCTAAAATGAAATTCTGAATCTAATTTTTGAACCCCGATCGAAGAACCTTGGCTGAGATCACACAGGACCGGAAAGCCTCAACGTCGACATCGTCGGAAACCTCGAACGAGAACTTCTGACCGAAGATCCAAACAACAATCTTCAACGTCGACAGATCTCGACGCGCTCTCAAGCGCAAATACTTCGCATTATAATAGGTCACTGGACTGATTTTTTAATCAAAGCAAGATCCTAATGTTCAGCAAAAGAAAAATGAAGCAGTAGTGTGTCTAGGTTTTGATGGTCGCTTCAGCTCGTTTTTCGGTGAGCTGTCATCTCCTATTATCTGTGTGTGTTGCTGTGTCTGTTCCCGGTCAAGCCATGTTAGGTTCAAGCTGCTAAGGTTTTTCTATGGCTGCTGAAGAAGATGAAGGACAGGGGGAGGTCCGTTTTGTTCTTGCGGCTGGTCCCTTTTTTTGTTCAAGACTAGGAATTGAAAAACTTGGGTTAGGGTTTCTATAATTGGGTATTTTATATGAAGGTGGGAGGAGATGATGACCATTGGATTAGAAGGAAATAGATGGCTAGGATTAAATCTTGCACATAAATGGGCTAATGGGTTGGGAAGAATGGGCTAAGAATAATTGGGTTTAAGTTAAAAGAAATGGACTCACACCTTTGGGCCTACAAATTTTCTTGTTGGACAAAGACAAACTCAAAAATCCTACCAAAATATTAATTAAACTTAGTTAAGTAAATAAACAAATTTTAAAATGAAACTGCTTTTTTGTATTTTTAAATGTTATAACAATAAAGTAAAAAGTAAAGAAAATAGGCTAAAGTCATGATAAAATTAAGATACCATGAATAAAAATACACTAATTGATCTTAAACTAAAGATAAAAATATAGAAAAGCAATAAACACGATAAATAAAACTATTTATATTTTTTTTCTTTTGTTTTTTTATATCTTAGGACTAAAAGTAAAAAGATTAAAATTATATTAAAATAAAGTCAAGTAAATATTTTAAAAATATTAAAATACTAAATCTAACTTTAAAATTTGCGCGGGTCAAAAATTACGTGCTTACAACCTACTTCAACTTCCGGAATTCCATTCCGACCCTATATCAAAATCTCACTTATCAACCGGAAAACGCCAAAATTCTAATTTCGCCAATTCAAGTCTAAACCTTCCACGGACCTCCAAAATACATTCCGATCACGCTCCTAAGTCCCAAATCACCCAACGGAGCTAACCAAATCATAAATATTTTAATCCGAGATCATATACTAACAATTCAAAACTTGGTCAAATCTTTCAAATTTTAAGCTTCAAACTGAGAACTGTTCTTCCAAATTCATTCCGATTACCCTGAAAACCAAAACTGACAATTTACATAAGTCATAATACATCACACGGGCCTAGCCATGCCCGAGAACTGTCGAGCGAAGTGCAAAAGCTCAAAACGAAACTAGATATTTTGTTCTATCTATGTAATTGTTAAGCTAACTATTTTTTAAATAATTTGAAGCAAAAATATTTGTTTTGCTACATGATTTTTGTTTTAAATAATTTTGTATCTAAATGATTACCATTGATATAATAAGTTTTAACTTATGGCAAAAAATAATGATTATCTGCGAAATTTTATCTCAAAAATAAATTCATGGCTATATTATCTTGTCATGACAAATAATTGTAGCTGTTAAATTAACTGTTGCTACAAGGGCGGATATACGTTTGGGAAAGTGGTGTCACGTGATGCCGCTTCGCCAGAAAAAACTACTAAAAAGCTGGGTAAATTTGTACTTAAACAAGTCAAAACGATAAAAATAAATTAAGATGACACCGCCGGTCAAAGCAAGAAAACTAGTCCGGATGGTTACTCGGGGGGCTTCAAGTTGCACGATCACAGGATCGATTCTGGGATATCCAAATTATGTTTAGACTTTTTGATCTCAGTCAAGTCACAAGTGGCTCAAGATGACAACAAGCACCAAATTTGACTAAGTACAGTAATTAGTGGAAATTTACAACAAAACATACCAATAAATAAAAGTAAAAAAAAAAAAACATGCTCAATTATGGGTATTGTTAAAATTTTAGAAAATTTGCCATTAAGAATAAAAAATTCTCAAAAGTCAAGAGAACCACTAATATTAAAAATATCTGAAGAGGAACTCCATGATATAAAGTTTTGCTTTATTTGTAAAATTGAAATTTTAATTTGTTATTTATATAAAATACCAAATGGAAAGATATTCTCCTAAAGTATCGTTCAAGGTTTTAAATCAAATTCAACATCTTAAAGATTAGTTAAGTTGGAGTAGAGAGTAAAGGGATCAAACCAAATGGAAGCAATAAGAAGAGAACGTTCAAATTGAAGAGAAACCAAAAGAAAAAACTTAAAATGAACTTTCATTAACGCATATGAAAAAATAATAAAACTCATCGATATTAATTGTACAACGTATTTGAATGTGTTATATTAAGGTGTTATTGTTGCAGTGACCTATTTATTTACTTACCGTTTTAAATAGTGACACCGCTTGTATAAAATCCTGCGTACACCACTGGTTGCCATAGTATTTTAGTAGTTGAAGCAAACAATATTTATTTAGCTACAATATTTGTTTTAAATAACTTGTTATGACTAAAAAGTTACTATAGCTACAGTAAATTGTAACTCGTAGTAAAAACAAATATTAGCTACGAAATTTTATTGTAGCAATAACTCCATGGCTACATCATTTAACTATTGCCACAATGGTTTATAACTTGAAGCAAAAACGCTTATTTAGCTACAATACAATATTTTGCTTCAAATAATTTGTTGTAGCTAAAAGATTACTATTGCTACAGTGACTTTATCATGTGGCAAAAAATTATGATTAGCTACGAAAAATTATCGTGGCAATAAATTTGTAGCTATTGATGTATTTATTGCCACGATTGTTAGCAATTGTAGCAAAAATGAGGAATTAGTTTTGCCAATTTGATTTTTGTGGCTAAGAAATTTTATAAATTTGTAAATAGCCATGGAACTGGAATATTTGTGGCTATTGTTAGGTACTAGCTACAATTTTTAAATCTGCAGCTAAGATTTCTTAACTACATACACATAATGTTGTAGTGAAGGAATACATAGTCCTAGCCAAATATTGCATGTTTCAAGGAGTTTAATATATATTATGATGATCTTCCAAACGTAATTTCTACTTCTACGAATGATCGATAGGAACCATGTGTCCTAGACAAATCAAGCTATATATGTACTAAATTTCATTAGTAATAATATTAGTTATCTTTTCGACGAAAAAGAAAAAAATAGTTCCAGTCATGGCGGATTGGCAACGCTCCATCTTTCTGATTCAAGATATCTTCAAGGTTCATCATATCCTGTCACCCAAAAAGCATGATATGATGAATCATCTAAATTAGTAATTAACATAAATTTATCAGTTAATTACTTAAAACTAAATATAGCTAGCTAGCCTGTAATACCTTTTTCTACCTAAAAATTACAGACATTCCAAGTTCACGAGAAACATCCATTTGATCACCAAATTGTGATCATCAGCCATGGTTGATTAATTAAGGCTCGATCGACATTTCAATGCATCTGGAGGCACCCCAGTTTAATTTTCTTGTAGCCCGTCGTCAACCAGTCTGTGCAAGGTTTCATTAGGTTCAGTTACATATCTTTGCACAGCAAGAAGAAAAATGGCACAACAACTGCACAAAGAAGAGAAAATGGTCTCATGGTGAAGATCCAACTGAAGATTATTGAGGTTCCGTTAATTAATAAGTCTGCTTATTTCTATGGTGAAGACAAAATAATAATGTTGAGTGTGTAGAATGAAGAAATATTTGTTTCGGTTACTTTTATTATGTGCTTTATGTCGTATATGATGGAAAAGGGAAGAGAAAAATCAGGACTAAGCTGGCATCGTTTTCTTGTATGCGAGGTCAGTTTCAACTTGGATAAATTATCCTACATTTCCAAGAAGGTTACACCTTCGGAATGATACGTCAATTTGGAAATTTGTTTTCATAAAAATATTGAGCGAGTTATTTTAGATACTTGGTTTGTCAAAAATGTTCTCCAACAAACAAAAAGAAGAAAAATGACGATGGAACTCATTTTTTTCTTTTTTTTACAACCATCTTAATTTTTAACTTTATATTAATGCTCCAACGAACATTTAGACATTCGCTAGCACTCAAAAATTTCATCAAACACTCTCCGATTATTAATATTACTTCATATTTTTTTCAAAAGATATTTTTCAAATTCTAGAATTTTATTTAGAAGAATATTCTCTTATGGAAAATGATTTCGATTATATCAAACACAGTTGATATCCATCTTTAACGTTTTTTGCTCCTCCTGACGAAACATAATTAACTACTACACTACTTAAGTCTTAAGATCTCTAGCTACGCATTCGCCAGCAATTTGCATAAAGTCACTTCGTTCCTAGACTCGGATTTTCGTACCTTAACCAAATAGGCGCAATCCAGTTAGGAGTGGAACTGCATTTTATCGCTGCCAAGCCTCCGGTAGCGAGAACACGACCACTTACCGACTTACTTGATAATGCCTCCAACCTTTCTGACCTCAACAAAAGTGATATTTAGCTATGAAATTATCAGCCACGACATAAAATTCGTCACTAATTGTTAGTATTTAGTGACGAAATACAAAATTTTGTAGCAATTTTGTCCACTAAAGTTTCCCACCAAAAATTGAGTTGGCGCCAATTATTCAGTAATACTAGCTACGAATTTGAATTTATCGGCGATACATTATTTTGTCACTAATGATGTACTCAATTAGTGACAAAGCATTATTTGTCTTAAAATTAATTAAATTTTGGACATGAAAAAGTTTCGTCACAAAAGATATATTTTTACAATAGTGACGAATTAGAGTTTGTTGTTAAACAAGGCAACATTTAGCCACAAAAATTTGTATTTATTTGTGACCTTAATTTTTATCACTAATAGTGTAGATAATTAGTGACAATTATTTGATTGTCTCTATTGAACCTACAATTTAATCACAATTTTTTTTTATCACAAAATATACCATTTTTAATTTGCTACTGCCAAAATTTTGTAGTTAAATTGTGAAATTATTGGCTATGTAAAATATTTCAGTTAAAAACTAAAAAATCATAATTCGTACTTAACTATGATTCTAAAATTTTGTTCATGTATACATATAATTACTTTAAGACTAATTGAATTTGAAATTAAAATAATCATCGAAACTCATCAAGTTCGAGAAACTAAAAACCCATTTTTAGTTATGTTAGAGATTTTAGGAATGTTTTTCTAGCATAATTTAATCTCTTGTTGAAAAGTATCGAGTTTATTTTAAATAGTATAACATATATTTTAAAAATAAATATTTTCAGAGTCAAAATATATATATCTATGTTATATTAAAAGAGAAGTAGTATCAAAATATTAAGCCAATTGACAAGTTAATAACAATGTTTTAAAAGACGGGAGCGTGAGGCGAGAGGTTTTACCTCTGACGAGGCGAGGCGTAAGCCCTGTGACATGGGGCGTAAGTCTCACGGAACAAATGTGATATTTAGCTACAAAACTTTTAGCCACGACACATAATTCGTCACTAATAATTCACTTTTCTTGACAAAAATTATGTTTCGTATTTAAATACATAAGTCGCACACTTTTAGTGACGAAACATAAATTTTGTAGCAAATGCTTTGTCCACTAAAATTTCCCAACAAAAAAAAAAGTTGGCGCCATTACTGAATAACATTAGCCACAAATTTTATATCATCGGTGACATATTATTTTGTCACTAATTATGTACCCAATTTGTGATAAATTATAATTTGTCTTAAAATTGGTAAAACTTTGGACACGAAAAAGTTTCGTCACAAAAACTATGAGGTTCAACAAAGCTTATTAGGAAACTCAACACATCATTTGCGTAAGAACTGTAGGGTGAGTCCCGAGCCTTAAGCGTTAGGCGTGTTCAACGCGCACAGTCGGGCGCTTGGGACATAAGCTTCGTGAAACTATGCCCTGCGTGTAAGTGTCAGGGCATTTTAATAGTGTTCCGCCCTGTGGCGAGTTTCAGAAAAAACTTTTAAAATAGAGATCTGGCGGTGTTTGATTGGCTATGAAATTTAAAAGTAAGAAGGACTTATTAAATTGTATAATTATAATTTCTAAATAGGTATTTATATAATCAGTTTGGTTCGACTTTTCTCAATTAATTTTTCTTAAAATCAAATAATTAGATTTTATCTATTCTTAAAATTTAAAAAATCAGAATCAAATTTCTCATGAACACCCTTTGTTTAATATATTATTTTATGCCAAGATAGTTAAATCAATTTTTTTGAAATCTTTCTTTATTATTCTAGTAAAATATTTCATATAACTTATTTAAAACATAAAAGTCATCCAAAATTGGGATATGAAGCAAATACGTTCTAAAATAAAGTTTTATTTTGGTATTATTTTCACAAATTAAAGTTTCTTTTTACTATTTTTTCCATAAGTTGGGTGTAAATATACGGCTGATATTTTAGGATTAGTGGAGGAGAGATAAAAGGTTAGGGTTAGAAGAAATCTCCACTTCCTAATTTTTTGGGATCTTATTCCTATAACTCTTCATACTCGCCGATACCCCCAAAATAGAATTCCACAATACTGTAAAATGAAGAAAGAAATCATCTTTTGGCGCTGGTTTTTGGGATTTTTGGCTCCAAACGAAATTCAGGATAATTACTATATATATATGAGAACAGTGACCGGGAAAAATACACCGCAAAGTGAAGCGAAATTTCTGAATAGGCATGTATCATTCCACCTACTCTATGTTTGAATAAGATTCAATAGATTGTAATTTGGCACAATCATATATTGAATGATTAATTCAATCAGCCCCTATTGAGACTTCCCTGAATACTAAAGAATAAAGCCAGGACGAGAGTTCATCTGTTCATGTGCCAAGTTCGTATATGAACACAAAAAGAAAAATTGGCTTTTGTACCTATTTCTGATGAATATTTACCTAAAATTAACCTCACTATAGCAATCGCAAAAATAGCTGACTGTTAAACTGCTAAGACAAATGTCTCATTGCATATATTGAGGTGGTTTTATCATATACCTGATCCTTATACTTCAGACAAATATTAATCATTGAATAGAACTACTAATTGTGCATAGATGTAGTTTAAGACTATAAATTTGTATTATCGTACAATGTTTTCTTTGGACATTTTGTGGGATTAATGCAATTTTTTTTCCAATTAGAAGCTATAGTCATGTTAGTTGGTGAAAGGAGGGGTAAAAGTAAGGTGTTCTTTAAAGAGCTTTATATATGTAGATTGAAATGAAGAAGAAGACATTACCAAAGGCCAACAGAAAATGTGAAGCTTTTGATTCCATTTAGGCATATTAACTAATTTGCTATATGGGAAA
Organism: Nicotiana sylvestris; assembly: GCF_000393655.2. Taxonomy (NCBI): domain Eukaryota; kingdom Viridiplantae; phylum Streptophyta; class Magnoliopsida; order Solanales; family Solanaceae; genus Nicotiana; species Nicotiana sylvestris. Next base: position 92,130,430 of record NC_091057.1, on the reverse strand, counting down.
GTCGTACCAATATTATTGAGTGCACAAGCGGCAGGCACATAGAGAAACAACAAGAAATGAACAAAAAGAAAAATGACGCGAGTTTTGCAACTTAGCTAGTTGGAAAAGTAAAGCATCACACATATAAGAATGATTATAAAAGACTGGTGGGGATTCTCTCTCAGCGCATGTTAGCATAACGTGCGTCACCATGGGAAAGAGAGCTTGGAATTCCTCACAGAAGATAATTATGGCACGAGAAACCATCACTTTGGGTGCGTATCAGCAAAGGAAGAAGGATGATAAGATGAAATTAAGTGAAAATTCAGAAAAGCAGCTCGAGGAGGAAGAAGTTAATGGAACAGTACCATGCATGGATGATCTGATCGAACAAGGGGAAATCGAAGAGCTAGGAAGTGAAATCTCACCAATTGCAAGTCAATTAAGATCGTAGGTCAGGGAATTGGGTGAAGGCATATCGTCGACACCGCCACAAAGGAAGGAGGTGTTGAATTCTGGAGCTTGGAGTGGGAAATTGACATGGGCTGATGAAGCTGAAGCTTCACCAGAGTTGAATGCTAAGGGATCCATCTGGGATAATTTTGATATAACTAAGGTAACAAATGATGGCTTTAAACTTGATTTGTAGAGCCTGAAATACATGACGAGGCAACTGTTTGTGAAATTGAGGCTGAGGACATAAGTTCAGAAATTGAATACTAGAAATCAACAATAGTGTGTTATGTATTGGGAGCTCACCCGCCATTCATATTGCTTAATGCATATGTTCGTAGACTGTGGGGTAAACATGGTATAAGCAAGGTGTCAATGTTAAAAAATAGGATAGTGATAGTGTAATTTGATTCAGTGATAGGAAAGAAGGAGATGTTACATGGTGGTATATATCACTTTGACAACAAACCAATCATTGTGAAAGCATGGTATGCAGACATGGAATTCACCAAAGAGGAGTTGTATACAGTCCCCATATGGGTAAAACTGCTTGGGCTGGACTTCAAGTACTGGAGTCCTAAAGGCTTAGGCAAAATTGAGAGTTTAATAGGTCGATCATTGATGGTAGACAGTCACACAGAAAGGAAGGCGGGGCTGAGTTTTTCATGCTTCCTAGTTGAGGTTCAGATGAATACCAAATTGCCTGACAAAGTGTTCATTAAGAATGAAAGAGGGCTGCTAATGGAACAGAAAGTGCAAGATGATTGAAAGCCAACATTATATAAAGTGTGCAGGAAATATGGTCATGATGAACAAGTTTGTAAAGCAAAGAACCAAACTGAAGATGCTAGACCAACAAAGAAAACTAGTGGTAAAAAGGATGAAGTAGCAGCAGAACAAGTGATTCAAACTACCGATAAGGAGGCAAGACAGAAAACAGGAAAAAGCAAGGGAGCAACAATGAAACAGGAAAACAAATAACTCAGGCTAGGCATGACAATGCAAGATGAGTAACTCCTATAAATGCTGCGAGAACTATAGGAAGACAAGTACAACAGGGGAAGGGAGCTGGAGATAAAAGCTATCATAATTTTCAAGTGTTGGAGTAAATGATAATGCTGTAAATGAGAGCAGTGTTAGCAAAGTGGATAGAATTGTGGCAGAGAAATCACCTCATCCCAGGAATAATGGATAACATACTCTGTTGGAATGTTAGGGGTATGAATGCCTCTAACAAACAAAAGGAGGTGAAACTCCTTTATAATAAAGAAGAGATAGTTTTGATAGGTATGTTGGAAACAAAACTAAATACTGAGAAAACTGACCATGTGACTAACAAGCTATTTGGCGGATAGGGGAGTATAACTAATTTGAGGGAACATTATAATGGGAGAATTTGGTTGGCATGGAGAAAAGAGTGTTTCAAAATTACTCTTAGCTCTATAAATACTCAAGCAATTACATGTGAAGTGACTCACAACAGTTTGCAAATCACTTTTATGATGATTATAGTATATGTTTTCAATACAAATGAAGAAAGAAAAAGTCTCTGGAGTTATTTAGATGCAGTGAGTAGGAATATAGGGAGTCCATGGATAGTTATGGGAGACTTTAACTCTGTCTTGTATATTGAAGATAGAGTGGGAGGAAATCTTATAACTATGGCTAAAATAACAGAGTTTCATCGGTGCATAGAACAATGTGAGCTGGTTGAATTACCAACAAGTGGGAGAAGGTATACATGGAAGGACAGACATGATGACAGTAGGATCTTATCAAAGATTGACTAGGTATTCATCAATACAGGCTGGCTCAGTTCAATGCCAGTATACATGGCACAATATCTAGAGGAGGGGATAAGTGACTATTGTCCACTTAAACTATTAAGTACAAATTCACTTAGGAGGGCGAAAACTACTTTTAAATTCTGTAATGTTTGGGCTACTCATCCAAACTTTATTGATGTAGTTAAGGAGGGATGTGAGTAGGATATAGTATGGTGTAGTATGTTCAGAGCGGTTAAGAAACTAAAGTTTCTAAAGCAAAAACTAAAGGTGCTAAATAGAAGATATTTCAGCAACATTGTTGAAGTAGCTAATGCAGATAGAATGGCCTTGGGTAAAGGTCAAGCAGAACTTCATAGGAAGCCGCTGGATGCTCGGCTGCAGGCAGAAGAATTGCAGAGGTTCCAAAAGTTCAAAAGATCTTCTTACTTGACAGAAGTATTCCTTCAACAGAGTAGCAAGCTACGCGGATCAAGTTGGGAGATACTAATAATAGATACTTTTTTCAGTGATAAAACACAGAAGATTATAAGAAGCTATACTAGCTGACAAGTTTGGAAGAATGAAATCAGATCAAGAGGAGATAGCAGAGATATTTGTGGACTATTATCAAGAGCTATTAGGAACAAACGATAGGTTCAGGACTCATGCCTTTTAAAGTTTTATGAAGAATGGAAAGACACTGTCAATTATGCAACAAATACAGTTGGTAAGGCCATATTCAGCTGGAGAAGTAAAGGTTGTTATATTCAGTATAAATGAAACAAAGAGTCCAGGACCAAATGGCTATGGGAGTGATTCTTATAAAGCATCATGGTCAATTGTTGGAGAGGAGGTGACCAATGCAGTGCTGGAACTTCTTGACAATGGGCAACTACTTACTAGATAAACTCAACTAGCATAGCTCTTATACCAAAAGTGGAGAATCCCTTGCAGGCTAGCCAATTCAGACATATCTCATGTTGCAATGTTCTCTGCAAGTGCATTTCTAAGATCATTTATAAGAGATTGAGGAAAGTCATTCCACTGGTTGTAGCAGACAACCAAGCAACATTCATAGAAATAAGATACTTCATTCATAATATACTTATATGTCATGACCTATTGAGGCACTACAATAGGAAGACTACTCCAAGGTGTTTGATGAAGATTGACCTAAAGAAATCCTATAATATGGTTAGATGGGAATTTCTGGAGGAAGTACTTAAAGGCTATGATTTTTATATGCCATTCATACAGTTGGTCATGGTGTGTGTTACACAACTACATTCATAGTAAAAGTGAACGGTGGAGGTTTTGGATATTTTGAAGCGAAGAGAGGGCTTAGACAGGGGGATCATATGTATCCATTATTATTTGTTCTTGTCATGGAGTATCTATCTAGAGGGCTGAATAAAATGAGTGAGCTCCCAAATTTTCAGTTTCATCCCATGTGTAAGAGTACCAAGCTGACTCACCTAATCTTTGCAGATGACTTGATGTTATTTTGCAAAGGCAATATTAAGTCCATTCATAGGATTATGGAAGTACTGAATCACTTTATTGAAGTTTTAGGATTTGTGTCTAACATAGAGAAATCAAACATTTTCCTAGCAGGAATGGATAAGGATACAAAGCAGACAATCCTAAGTAACACAGGGTTGTCAGTGGGTACATTACCTATGAGGTATCTGGGGTTACCTTTAACATCAAAAAAGTGGAGCAAAGTAGAATGCCATCAACTAGTGGAGAAGATTACAAAGAGAATTCAGTCAGGTTAGGCAAAACATTTATACTATGCATGTAGACTGCAAGTTATTAATGCAGTGCTATTTGCAATACACAATTTTTGGGGAGCTGTCTTTATACTCCCTCAAAGTGTCATCAAAGAAGTAGACAAGAAATGTAGAGAGTATCTATGGGGCAGCACAGAAGGGCATAGAAAGATGGCACTGGTAGCATGAGACTTATTATACAGACCAAAGAAGTGTGGAGGGTTAAATATTAAGGGGTGTAAACTTTGGAATGTGGCATCTGTTGGAAAATTGTTATGGCAACTAGTGACCAATAAGGAAGTGATGTGGGTAAGTTGGGTGCATGGCGTGTATATGAGGTCGTGTAGGAACATTTGGGATCACAATCCATTTGCAGATTATAGCTGGTATTGGAAGAAGATTAGTGGATTAAAACATAGAATGTCTTAATGGTACAACGGAAACACATACATCTTGACTAGTAATGGAGATTATTTTGTTTCTAACAGTTACAATGCAATGTTAGGACATATGTCAAGAAGTTGGGAAATAAATTTGGTATGGAGTAGAGTGATGTTACCTAGTAACCGATTTGTGTTATGGTTAGTAAATTAACAAAAACTGCAAATGAAGGGGAAACTGCTACAAATGCACATTCCTATCATAGGAGATGCTGAGTGTTGCATGTGTAACTTGGGAGTCTTAGAGACTCAACAACATCTGTTTGGGGACTGTTGTTGGGTGAAAAATATAAGAGATGCACTGGCAAGTTGGGCTGACATCAGATTACCAGACATGGCAATACCTGAGATATTACAGTGGATTAGAAGGAGGCATTGGAAGCAATTCAGGAAGGAAGTTGCAGCACCAATAATAGGAGCAGTTGTATATCATACCTGGCAAGCTAGGAATTGGAGAATTTTGAGACAAATCAACTTAAACATGGAATTCTGTGTTGGCCAAATAAAGAAGGAGCTCGCAGAAAGATTGAGCATATATGTAGAGTTCAGAAAAGCTAGACAATGTCTATTATTGATACAACATTGTGTAGTTAATTTGTAGTTCAGTTGATTTTTCTTTTTCTTTCGTAATGGATGAAGTTCTGTATTTAGAAGGATGTTTTTTTAGGTCTTGTTGTACTGGGACAAGCTAGTACATTTGATGCTCTTAGGATGTAAAGCATTTGGTTGTTATGGAAATATTGACAGTTATTACTGTAAACACGTGATTTTTGCCCTATATGAGAATTACTCCCAAAAAATTCAAAATAAAATGATTTTCCTTGGTGTGAAATTTTGAGAATTTTTTGTGACATTTTTGGATAATTATTTGTATTTTGTCTGTGCATGTTTATTTGTTAAATTAATAAAAAATACAAAATATGTCGCATTTTGCATGTAGGATTTAATTCTACAATTGTTAGTAATTAAATTTGTTTTACAAAAATTAAAAATTACAAAAAATAGGCATCTTTTGCATTTTTAGCATTTAACGTCCAAATATACAATTTTATGCTTAATTATTACTTAATTGTGCGTTAATTGTTATTGGGAGTTAATTTGCGCTTTTATAACTTAATTTAGTTCTTAATAATAATTTAAGGATTTTTAGAATTTAGTTTTAGAAAAATAAAAGAAGAAAAGAGAGCAAAAAGACAAAAAAATCGGAATTGGGCCTCTTCTTCAAATTCAAGCTACAAGCCCAAAAAATTGCCCAACCTTTTCCATGACCCGGTCCACAACACCAAATACCCAACACCCCTCTATCTTGCATTTCAAAAGACAAAACAAAAAAAGAAAACCCTAAAAAACCCTAAAGAGATCCCCCCGCCTCTTTCTCCCTTCTTTTTCTCCAACTCCCCAAGCACCCCAGCCATGGCTGCCCTTGTTTTGTCTTCTTCAAACACACACACACACGCTTTGTCGTCAACCCATAGCTGCCCGAGCATCCATCTTCTTCTCCTTCACACCCAAGTCGACTCCCCGTCCGCCATTAAAACCAAACGACCCCTCCAAGCTTTAGCTTCGACAACCCAATCCACGAACATACAAACCACTATCGTCCAGCTCCAAGCCATGAACGACCACAGTCGCGAGCTCCATCCACTGCTCCCCGTCGCTCGTCAGCCACCATCCATGGCTGCCATGGCTAGCGCTTCCATCGCTGCCACTGTTGCGTTTTCTTCTCCAGCTGCGGCTGCTTCTTCTTTTCTCCATAGATGCTGCCCGCGTCTAGCTACGACGAGCAGTCATGGATGCTCCAGCAGTGTTGCTGCTGCTGCTCCGTCGAGCTCCACCAGCAGTTGTCACCACTGCATCACGACTGCCATGGCCAAGTTGCGCATGCTCTTGCTTCCCGCTGCGACCACGCGTCTGTTTCTGCTTCATCTTCTTCGTTCTGCGTCAAGCTCGAGCTTGAGCTCGACATCTATGGCTGCTTCAAGACTGTCTGCTTCGTCGTCGTCGCGTTAGCTCCCTCCTGTAGCTTCCTTGCAATCACGTTCAAAACCAACTCCCGCCGCTACTGCTTCACATTTGGGTTCGATGTTTCAATCCGGTTAGTGGATTTTGAGTTTTATTTTTGTCCGTATTTTGTTTTGATATTCTCAAATCTAAAATCGGTAAATGTTTGTTTTGTTCGTGTTTTGTTTCATAATTTTTCAGTTTGTTCATGTGAAATTGTTAGTTTAATGTTTGTTAGATTCAAATTGAAGTTTAATTAATTATTTCTTCAGTTTGTTTCATGTATTATGTATTTTTTCAGAAATTGTTAATGTTTGTTAGATTCAAGTTTAAATTCATAATTGTTTCTTCTTCGATTTTGTTTTTGTTATTTGTCTAAAAGAATTTAGTTGTAATAGGGAAATATGTTGGTTTAATAATTTGAATCCGTCATATTTTGTTGTTTAAAATAGATTTAATTCATGTTCATCTTTGTTTAAAGTTCGTTTTTAATCCAGTGATTTAATGTGAGTTTGTTTTGTTTTTGTTTTGTGGATTTAATTTGAATCATGTATTGTGTTGTTAATATTGTTGTTTCCTTGCTCATCCATTTTTGGTCTAAGTTAACCAGGATTGGTTCCCAATATGGTTAATTTATTTCCATTAATTTGAAGTTGAATGATTCATCTGGGTTCATATGGTTTGTTGTTGAGTTTGTTTAAGAAATTGGTCTTATTGGCTATATTTTGGTTGAGTTTGATTAATTGATTGGTTATAGCTGATGGAGGTAAAATGGTAATTGCAATAAGGTCGGAGGGGTAGTTTGGTAATTGAACATTTTGAATAATTCTTTATGTTAAGCATGGGGGACAAAATATAATGGGGTGTGGGTGATATAATTGTTTAATATAATGGGGGACAAGACATAATGTAGTGGAGGGGAATATTGTAATTGTTTATGTTAGGCATGGGGGACAAGATGTAATGGGGTGTGATTGATATAATTGTTTAATGTAATGGGGGACAAGACACAAAATAGTGGGGAATAATTCATTTGTTTAAGAAAGTGGGAAATAAAGCATGTCATTGGGGAATATTTCGGGTTGGGGATTCAAGACAATAGTCTTGTTATATATAGGATCATTTGACACATTATTGAGGGAAAGTTTTAAGAGGACTTGAACATTGAAAACTAAGACTTGAATATTAGACTTGAACTTGAAAGACTTACTTAGAGAGAGAGAGGAATACATTCTGAAAATCTGAAGAGAGTGTGATAGAGTTTAAAAAGAGAAAAAAAAAACAAAGTGAGAAACGAGTTTAGTTTCGGGTTTTAATACACGTGGGTTTGAGTATGTTTGTGGTGATGTGGTTTGTTGTTGTTTAGTTGGTTTATAAACTTTGGGGTTTGTTCTGTTGAGTTGTTCGGTTTTTCCTCAAAGTTTTCTGGGCCTTGAATCTGGTTCGAATTGCTGCTGTTGCTGAACCTGTTGTTGCTGTGTATTTACACTATTGCTGCTTCTACTGATCTTCATCTTCTTTCCTTGCTTTCCAAATACCAGGTACACAAACTGATACACTGGTTCATCTTGTAAGCCACTCGAAGCATGAATGCAAAAAATGAGAAAGATTTGAAGTTGTAGTTTAATGTAGTCTTTTCTTTCTTTTACTGTCTGTATATAGAACATTATATCCGTTGTCCATGTAAACTCTTTAAACGACTCACTTTCGAAACTTGACTATAATAATTCGAAAGTATGCAAATAAAGTAGGATCTTTTCCTTCATTTATTTTAGAAAACGAAAAATAGAAAATGTAGTAATGCTAAGATTATCCTTTTAAAAAATAATGAGACGAGCCTCGCCAAATAAAAATGCAAATTGCGGGACCCTCAATAATTGATCATAATAAATACTTAGAATTTAGGATGGACTGTTTAGTGAATTTCACTGCCTTCCCCAAAGATAATAACGCGTTAGACTCTTTAGGCGCGACTTAATTAAATTACATTCTTAAATTCGGGTGCGCATTTATGTGACCCAAATTCAAATCTCAACGGAGTCGAAATGTGTTAACAACTACGGGTGCATTGATTGTGACGTGGTTCGAGATGCATTTTCACGACGTTGCAATTCTATAAAAATAAATGATAATAATAAAAGCGGTTTAAACTTAATAAAAGCACATAAGTCACAACATGTATTAAAATCAGATATTTAGCCATTATAACAATTTAAGCGACCGTGCTAGAACCACGGGATTCGGGGGTGCCTAACACCTTCCCTCGGGTCAACAGAATTCCTTACTTAGAATTTTTGGTTCGCAGACTTCATTTGGAAAGTCGAATATTTTCCTCGATTTGGGATTCAAGATAAACCGGTGACTTGGGACACCAAAAGCCAAACCTTTCCCAAGTGGCGACTCTGAATTAAATAAATAATCTCATTTCGAATATTGTCACTTAAATTGGAAAAACTCCCTCGCGCATCTAACCTTTCGGGGCGGGCGCGCAAAAAGGAGGTGTGACAATTACCAACAAAAAAAAGAATGATTATTAGCTAGCTATTGTATCCTCCAAGGTTAGTTGCTCTACAGTTACTTCATCATGTAAAATGGAGCAATATTTTCTTGATACAGAACTACAAAGTCATTTAGCCACATATTTCCGTTGGTTCCATTAGCAACAAGGTCACGTGAATGCAGTACCAAGCAGCGTCGCCTAGAGCACCTTGAGCATTAAGATCGGGCTTCACACGCATGTCATTCTTTAGAAACTCTAGGTTAGCAAGAAAAGTGAAAGGGATGTAGGTGTTAATTGATAAAATAACCATCTTCAGGGATATATACCGGACGGTCAAGTCCATACTTGGATTAAAGAGTAAAGACAAATTGATTGGAAAAGGGCAGTATGATCATAAGCCTTCGTTTGGCTTCATAGAACTCCATTCAGGTTTTAATTTTTGCATCAATTCAACATAAAGGACTAGAAGCTTGTAAGTTTGTGGAATATGCCACAAAGGAATTAAAACAATGCATGTCACGACCCAAATTTTCTACTTTCGGGAATCGTGATAGCGCCTACTAGTGAAAGTTAGACAAGCCGATTAATTCAATTATTTAACCATTTTCAGTTATATCCCTTAGCAATTCCAAACAACATAACAAAAACAACGGAAATAATGATAACAAAAAAAAAACAGTGTGGAAGACGAACTGCGATAATTTAAATTAATACAAACTACGGAAATTTAAGTACAACTCTACCCAGAATTTGGTGTCACAATGTCACGGACCATCCATGAATACTACAAATAAAGTCTGAATAGAAATACATGAATCTATCTCTAAATAAGTAAAAACAAAAAGGAAATGATAGAAGGAGACGTTAAGGCCTACGGACGCCCTGAAGGGACTGAAGACAACACCCTCACTGTGGTCCAAAAGCTGCAGCACCGGGATCTGCATACAGTGCAGAGTGTAGTATCAGCACAACCGACCCCATGTGTTGGTAAGTGCTTAGCCTAACCTCGGCGAAATAGTGACGAGGCTAGGACCAGACTACCAAATAAACCTGTACAGTTAAATCATATACAACGGAAAATAAAGGCAAAAATGTACAGTTAAGGATAGGAGGGGGAACATGATGCGGGGAACATCAAGTAATAACAGAAGAATAGCAGATAAATATAAGGAACATTAAAGTTCAATTATCAATAGAATCAGACATAACAGACAAGTGCACGATATCACCCTTCGTGCTTTTACTCTCTGTGAGCACGTGATTTTTGCTTTAATGAAAACTGCTCCAAAATAAATCAAAAAATAAAATAAATTTCTTTTACTGTGTAATTTTTGAATTTGCGTGATGCTAAATACTTGTGTTATGTCCGTAAGTGTTTACTTTGTCATAATAAAATGAAAAAATAAAATAAAATACATGTTGCATGCATATAGGATTTAATTATGCATTTAAAAGATAATTTAAATAAAATCACAAAAATATGCAATAGTTCTATTTTAAATATTCCACTGTGTGATTGATGTCTTGTCTATGTGTTAAATAATTGTTATAGAGTAATTAATATATTTTTGAAGTTAAAATTGTTTTATAATTAAAATTAGAAATTTAAATTAGAAAAATGAAATAGTTGAAAAAGAAAAAAAAATAAATAACCCCTTTAGCCCAGGTCCGGTCCAGTCCAAAAAGAGTCAAAACGACAGCGTTTAGTCGTGGTTCATCATGGACCGTTCAATCAAATCCAATCAACGGATGAGATCTCATCACCCTAACCCACAATCCTTACCCGATCCAACACCCGGTCCAACCCGTTCCCCCAAACTTAAGCCAAACGGCGTCGTTTGGTTAAGTAAATAAATCCTGACCACTCATCCTATTAGATCTAACGGTCAGCATTAACCCACCCCGTCCCTATATAAGCCCATAATCCTCACCCCGGCCCCTCTAACTAAACCCCCCTCTCCACTGTTCATCATCACCTTCCTCAGACCCCCCCCCCTTAACCCTAGCCGCCCTAAGACCCCAAAGCCTGAAACCCGGCGGCATCAACGCCGCCGGTCACCACCTTAACAACCTAGAACCCCCTGAACATCCTCTATCCAGTTATGCTAGCCACTTGGCTCGAATCTGCTTGAAAGTTCTCAAATCTTCATTTGAAGATTCGAGCCGAGTTTAGATCTAATCCTAACCGCCCCAAATCGACACCATAGCTTCCCCTAACCACCCTGAGTATGAATCTATTGTTTGTTTGGCTCGAATCAGTTCCAAGCTTCTCGAATCTTCTTTTGAAGATTCGGACCAAACAAGAACAAACTCAGATCTATTTTAAGATGACACCAAATGACCCCTAGGCTACCCTCACCCTTGTATCATGTTTGGTTCTCCTCGAATCTGACCAGAAGTGGTTAAATCCCAAATCGAACTTTTAAGAACCCTAAAAATACCCAAACTTTTGGATTCCGTTCAGATTGAATAAAGATTGAGGTTTAATCGACCTTAGTCGAAGTATTCTCAGTGGAAAATACTTCGACTAAGGTCTGTTTGATTTCAAACAAAATCCGAAGCCGAGTTGAGTTCGAGTCTGAGGTACTTTTCTATTTCTGTTTGCATATTCTGTATGTATTTTTGTTTGTTTTAATAACTTGTTAATTTTTTTTTATATTTTTTGTTTTGATTAATTCTGTCATTTTTGTCTCATGCCCGTCTATATGATCAAAATATGAAACTGTTTCTGTTGGTTGTGATTGTTCATAATGTAAGTAATCGACTCGATTAAGTTCGTCGATTAGTTATATTATGAATTCTCATTTATGATAATGCTAATAAAAACAGTCTGCTTCTATTGTTTTAGACTGATTATGGACAAATGTTGTAAATAGTCTACTGATTAATACTTGTCAATTAAATCATGTTTGTTTGCAAATCAGTAATTTCAAATGTATGATGTGTATATATTGTTTTCTGAACAGGGCATTGTCAGTATATTGACAATGCTCCTGTGTTTGTTTGATTTATTGTTCAAAGTTAAAGCTCAGTTACTGAACTCAGTGTAATATGTTGCTATGATGATTGGTTCTGAATTCAGTATGATTCTACCAATGTTTGATTGGATGTAATTGTGTTAGGAGTTACATTTTTAATCAGAGTTCAATCCAAACTTTAGGATTGGTTATAGCTGCTTAAACAGATTTTAAAATCTGTATTGTGAAATTCTGAATTTAAGACAGTAATAACATTAATTACAGTAGAAAATCTGGGATATTTTTGGACAGAATAGTGAGGGTAATATGATATAAAAGTGAGCTGATAGTGGAGTGATAATGGCTATTAGTTAATGAGTAATAATGGGGAACAAAGGGTAATGGACTGCTTAAAATCAGGATAGGATCATTTAATGTATTAAAAAGTAGTTGGTAATGGAACTTTCTGTTTTAAAAGAAGAAAGGGGTCCAAGAAGCACTTAAAAAAGCATAGGACCAGCCCTGTATAAATACAGGAGCTGGACAGCTTAATGAGGGGGACTTAAAGAGAGTTTAAGAGTTGTTGGTGAGACAGAAAACAGAATTTAGGAGACTTTAAGAGTTTTCAGAGAGAAGAGTGATCAGTTAGACAGAGAAGAGAGTTTAGAGAGACTTCATAACAAATTTTGAAAGAGAATTTAAGAAAAATACACCTAGAGTGAGATAAAAGAGAAAAATCTAGCAGAAAAATCAGATTCTTCTTGGAATCTGAAGAGGAAGAGGAAAAAGAAAAACAGAAACAGATATAGAAACAGAAAAGAAAATCAGAAACATACTTTTCTTTGGATCTGTCCGGGTCTATTTGTTTGATATTACTTGGATTAAATCTGAAAGTTTTTTCCAAGAATCCTATTACTGTGCATCTGGGCTCCTCGAATCCTATTCTTGTTCAGATTTGCTGTGTTATCGGTACATTCTACTGATTTTGTTACTGCTGATACTACTGAAATTTACTTCTTCTACCTTCATTTTCAGGTACTTATCTTTTAAATTCTATGTTGGAAAGAGATTCAACATGACAAATAAACAAAGTTTGAAATGTAATACTGTCTTCTATTCATTTGAGTTCTTTAGTTAAAAAAAATTTCAGCTTTGGTTTCATGCTGGTTAACCAGTAGTGAGTTCGAATCGATGGCTACAAGTTAATTGTCTTATTTTTGAAATTCATATAAAACTTTGTCATAATGTTATCCATGTCAAATTTCATTAGTTTAGTTATCTATGAGTTGTGTAAATAGGAAGCATGGCAGAAAGTTGGCTTTATTTACATTTTTTGCGGTATTGTTAGATAGGTATAGCATAATATGGAAATATCAAGGAAAATATGCTATCAGTTTATTTTGTTAGTTAATTAGTTGTTGTTTAAAGCTAGATGATGATTGGTTGCAATTAGCTATCTTTTGGCATAACATTGGTTGTGTTCATAATCTATAGTTGAAAGACGAGTTAGTATAATCCGTTATGTTCATGATGTCAAATATGGTAAGTAATATTGCATGCAATATCATTTTATTAAGTCAATTAGACTTGTTCTCTTTCTTAATAATAAAAGGGTTTAGGAACTTATACGATGCAAAAGTTAATGGTTGTAATAATTCACATAGATTTAGAATCAAATGGGTTTGATTACATATATAACTCAATCATAGGCATAATTAATTAAATTAATTTCGCTTATTGGATCAAAACAAGTATATGAGAGTAAGATACAAATTGCAAAATTTTATATCAATGGTAATTAGAATAGACCTTGCACTAATTAATAATAATAAAAGTTCTTGAAAATATTCTTTCCTTTATAATTCATTTTCAGTTTTATATACAATTCATTCTTTGGCATATATATGTTTTATAATTGTCAAAAATAGTATTAATTATATTTTTATCCTTTCACTGAGAGTTTGAATAGTCTTGGGATGAACATAATTAATACTCGAAAATTATAATCAACGGGCAATATTTAAAAATTGTGAATTTATTTTAAAAGAATTTAAAGACACCCCTTGAATATGAATTTCTCTGTATTTTCATATAAAATATGTAGATGCAACAAACAATTTGTGGAAAAATCCCTAATATCATTACAAATATTTTGCGCAATTAGGGATACGTTCGTGTACCCTGATTATATTTTTAAAAGCAAAAATTCAGATTATGCGTATGCGCAATTTCGAGCGAATATTTAATAAAAGGATTTTTTCAAAGGCGTTAAATTAATTTCATAAAAACCCGCGATGTGCGGTTCAATATTTAAGAAAAACAAATATTCTTGATTCAACACAATCTCGAAAAATGATTGCTTAATAAATATATTATCAAAAGTTATTGTGTACACGTACGCGTGACACAAGTCCGCATTTTTATAACACGAATATACGTACGCGTAATTCGATTCAAGGAAGGGTCCTTAATCACAATAAGTAAAAGCGGTATAAAAATCACGTAACAAAATGTATTTAATAAAATCAAGATAATTAAGCCAATAATAAAAACAATTAAGCGACCGTGCTAGAACCACGGAATTCGGAAATGCCTCACACCTTCTTCCGGATTAACAGAATTCCTTACTCAGAATTTTTGGTTCGCAGAATAATAAACAGAGTCATATTCTCCTCGATTCAGGGATTAAAATTTGGTGACTTGGGACGCCTTAAAATTCCCAGGTGGCGACTCTGAAATAATTAAATAAATCTCGTTTCGACTGTCCTTTAATTGGAGAAAACTCCCCACGCGCCCCCGCGGGTGCGGGAAAAAGGAGGTGCGACAGCTCTGGCGACTCTGCTGGGGACTCAACCCAGAATCTCTGGTTCAGGGTTTAAAGAATTCGAGCTTAAAATATCTGTGTTAACTGGCTTTATTTACTATATGATTTTTAACTGTTTATATGCTAATATGCTAAATGTTTTTTTTACCGCTTTAATATTATTTGAATTGTGAATATATACAACTGCTACGAAACCCCCTTCTTTCTGAGTCTTCTGAATTTATGGTGTACACGTGCGCGTGACCCACCTTTCTGTTAAAGTCATACCAAATAAGACGGAGTTGGGACAAGTAACTAGGCCGGGCAGACTTTCGTGCTCCCGGTACGTTGCCCCCGCTTCGGCTCAAACTGTCCGTTTGGGTAAGCCAGGTTTAGAACAATCAACCTAAGGTTTTACACTTAGAATAACTCAGCCATGTACCGGATCCCTAGTAGGAACGTCTATTTGCATCATACACATTTGGCCTTGGAGACTCAACACAGGGGTTGGGTCTGTCTAGGACAGGTGAACCCAAAATAAAAAGACCATCATGATGCATCCTACTTGTTACTTGTGCATTCATTTGCCTCGAACATGCTTGTTGACCAGCTTAAATAAAATCATGGTAAGAAGAAAGGAATAAAATGGGTTGTTTTAAAAAAAAATTGAAAAAATATAGTTTTAAATTTTGAGATAAAGGTATTTAATAAATAAAAAAAAAATTCGAAAATGATTTTTTTTTAGTATAAATTTTCAAAAATGAATTTTGACTTTATCAAAATTAAATTTCAGATACAAAATGAGCACCACACAAAGCCCCTCATCCACAAGTACGGAAGAATTTCTATGTCAGCTTCAAATGTGGTGGTATGATTTAGGCGAAGACGGTCAAAAATGGGTCGTCAAGCATTTGGGAAATCTCACGGACATTATGAAAGTTAAACCCCGTGATGATCTGATTGCGGCGTTAGTAACTTTTTGGGACCCTGCTCACAATGTTTTTCGTTTCTCTGACTTCGAGCTTACTCCTACATTAGAGGAGATAGCTGGATATGCTGGTTTTGACGGAAGTCTAAGAAATCAAAGCTTGATATTCACAAAGGCTCCTTCGGTACATCGATTCTTCGGTCTTCTGAACATCAGCAGTCAAATCAGGAAAAGCAATGTCATCAATGGATGTTGTTCCTTCAACTTTTTGTATTCAAGGTTCGGAAAGTCAGATGGGTTCGAAATTCATGAGAAAGGCCTTACTAATAAGCAAAACAAAGACACTTGGCAGATGCACCGTCGATTTGCTTTCATGGTGGCTTTTCTAGGAGTCATGGTCTTCCCAAATAAAGAGCGAACAATTGATATTCGCACCGCAAAAGTTGTGCAAATCCTCACCACTAAAGAAAATCACACCCTTGTCCCCATCATTCTATCAGATATTTATCGGGCTTTGACTTTATGCAAATCAGGAGCAAAAGTCTTCGAAGGATGCAAAATTTTGTTGCAAATATGGGTGATTGAACATCTCCAACAACAGCCCAAGATCATACAGTATGGGTCAAACAATGATAATTGCATCGAAAGCTATGAGGAAAGAACAAAAAATTATCAGGTTCCAGAAGGGATAGAAGCATGGGTATCTCATCTAAAGGCTTTAACGGCAAATCAAATTGAATGGACCCTGGGATGGCTCCCGATGAGGGAAGTAATACATATGTCAACCTCAAATAGTTATCTACTACTATTGGGATTGAGAAGCATTCAGCCGTATGCACCACTAAGAGTCCTAAGGCAACTAGGGAGATATCAAATAGTTCCTGATGATGAAGATTTGAGTATGCAAGTAATCGAATTACACCCAGAAGCCACTATTCCCGAAGCTCTACTTCAGCAGATGTGGAATGGGTGCCGATACTTGAAAAGTGATACTCAAGTCCTAGACGCTACAAAGGGTGAGATAAATCCTGGATATGCAAGGTGGTTCGAAAAACGGTCTCGCGTGGATGATGTACCAGAACCTGAGCTAAAAAGGCCAACAAAAAGACCCCATGTTCAAAACTTCAATGATAAAATCCAAGAGCGGTTGATCTGGGGAGAAAAAGAAAAAGGGTACAAAGCAACTATCCATGCCCTAAAAGAAAATCTAAGAAGCCTCAGTTTGGAGAAAGATTTGCAAGAACAAGAAGCCGAAGGCGAGAAAAAGAGTCTAGCTTGTGAGAATGAAAATCTTCATGCTCGATTCCAAAAAATGAAAAGAGTTTCTGAAATGCCAAAGAGGAGCTGGAAGGATCAAAAAACCATCGCCAATCTCTTTGAAAGAATGCAAGATTATGATTCCATTCTTGCGGAAAACGAAAGGGCATTGAGCAAAGCAAAAGAAAGGATCCAACAATTAAACGAAGAAGCCAGATCTAACAAGGAACGCCAAGATAGGCAATCCGAAAAAGACAAGGCACAATTCAAGAAGGAAAAAGACTATTGGATGCGATCAGAAGACCAGCTTCGTGCACAACTAGAAGAGGCAAGAAGATGCAACAGAGAACATCAACAAGCAGACCTCGACAGGGAAAGATCGCAAGCAAGATTAGAGCAGGCCAGACTCCGAGCTCTGTTAGAATCAGCTCTAGATCGTGAAAACCGTGTCAGAGATATAGCCACCACTCGTCAGCAGCAATTGCAAGACCAAGACCAACGTCTCCAAGGTTTCAGGGCACAAATCCACGACCTGGCAGTCTTCACATCTCAAAGTTATGTAAACTGCCAAGGAATGGATTATGAAAGGTTTACAGAGCATGCGCCCACTTTTGCTCGTCATCTAGCAATGGAGTTGGAAAGGATGTATCGTACGCTGGGAGGCCATCCAGGTCAAGCCCCACATTGAGCAGATAATCCAATATTTGACAACCAAAGTGGAAAGTGGGGCATGTTGTGAGATGTTAAGAATTGTATCTTTTGTTTTGATCTAAGTGTGTGTGTTTCAGGCCATTTTCTTAAAGTTTTCAAATGTAATTCCATCTTTGTGTAATGAATAAAAGTGATTGCCTTTAGTCCGAACTACGCAAGGTCTGATTCATGTGAGGCATGATACGTAGGCAATCTTTAAGATTCGACCACCACGATAAAAGATATATATAATAAATAAAAGTGAATAACAATAAAAATTTCAAGAAAGCTGGGACGACACAAGCAGCCGAGCAAATGCATAATAGAAAGGGATTATTTGTCTAGGAGCATTGCATCTCAACGTGTGATTATATATGTGTTAAACTCTCAAAACTAACAAGTTTGTTCATTTTCAGAATTCAAGCAGTTAGTTTCTCTAAAGAGTATACTGGCATATTATCACTATCACACAAGATCAAAAGGACCAATACCCGAAAGTATGTCTATCCCAGATGTTGACACAGGTATGGAGATAGAGGAGATGGATGTCGGGAAAATGAAAGAAGAGATGTTTAAGCTCAAGCAGCAAATGGCTGAGATGTACCAAGCTTGGTCTACAGGACAGTTACCCCCATCTTACCCAAATAACCCTGCTCCATCAATGACCCAAACTCAGGATAATATCACCACTGAATTATCCCCAAGTTTCCCCATTTATCAGCACTACCGAGGCACCACCTCTCAGACACCACAGTCTCCACCTCCAAAACCAGTTCCGTACCTTCCTCCACCTATGACTCCTGTTTTCGTAGCACCTCCCCCTGCTACATTTCACAAATCTCCTAGTGAGCCTACATTTCAGGCCCAAGACAACCAATATTACCCCCCGGAGCCCACCTTCAAAGCCTCCGAAATCAATTCAACTGCTCCTCGGTTTGATCTCCCAACCGAAATTGACAAGCCAGCCAAAAATGCTGAACAAGAAGAGATGTTCAGGAAGGTCAAAAGTCTAGAACAATCGTTCCGAGACATGCGGGGATTAGGTGGGCAAGTCAGTGTAGCATACAAAGATTTATGCTTGTTCCCAAACGTACAATTACCAGTTGGCTTCAAGATGCCCAAATTTGACTTATACAACGGGCACGGTGACCCAGTAGCCCACTTAAGGGGTTTCTGTAGCAAGATGCGAGGAGCTGGGGGAAAAGATGAATTATTAATGGCTTACTTCAGTCAAAGTCTAAGCGGATCAGCTTTGGAGTGGTATACACGCCAGGACCATGGGAGATGGTACACCTGGGATGACCTGGCACAGGCATTCGCATACCATTTCCAATACAATCTGGAAATCATCCCAGATAGATTATCTTTGACAAAATTTGAGAAGAAACATAATGAAAGTTTCAGAGAAGTATGGTTTTCGGTGGAGAGAACAGGCAGCAAGAGTGGATCCTCCTATGAAGGAGAGTGAAATGGTAGACTACTTCCTCCAAGCCTTGGAACCGACTTACTATGCCCACTTGGTTTCAGCGGTTGGGAAATCATTCAACGAAGTAGTGAAGATGGGAGGTATGGTGGAAGAAGGCCTCAAGACAAATAAAATCATGAGCTATTCAGCAATTAAGGCAACTACTCAAGCTATTCAAGGCGGGGTAGGAGGAATCGGAAGAAAGAAGAGGGAGGAAGCAACAGTAGTTGATTCAGGAATTTGGTCGGGACCCAGAGGTTCACCGCTTTACTATAATCAACCACGACCTCGCCAATTAGCTTACCACCATGATTCATCCCAACACTACTATCACCCTTCAGAGCCTCATTTTTCCATTAACCATGCTCAAGCATACAATCAACCACCTGTTCACACCAATTGGCGTGCTCCTATCACACCAAATACTTACCCAAGAGCCTATCCCAGACCAGGTTTCAGGCCTAGGCCAGCATTCAGGGGAGAAAGGGAACAGAAAAAGAAAACTTACACTCCATTGGGAGAGTCTTACACCAGTCTGTTCCACAGGCTGAGACAGCTAGACATGCTGAGACCAATACAATCCAAGCTACCCAATCCTCCTCCAAAGAATCTGGATTACACCATTAGCTGTGAATATTGCTCCGGTGCACCAGGCCATGATACAGAGAAATGTTGGCATTTGAAAAATGCAATACAAGAGCTGATTGATACTAATAAAATCGAGGTTCAAACCCCCGAAGCCCCAAATATCAATAGAAATCCAATGCCAGCCCATCAAGAGGCTAATATGATAGAAATCATACAAGCTGATGGGGAGACAAAGAAGCCGTCACAAACTGTCATGATGATCAAATCTCATGAAACCAATCCAGATAAGCAGTTAACAGAGGAGAAACTGGTGTCTAAGCAAAACAAAAATGGTGATGAACCGTCTATGATAGTCGATGAGGGATCATCGAGTAAAGTTACCGCAAAACAAGAAAGGCCGAAAGTGATAGTACTAGGGGTTGCTAACAAACCCATTGTATTCGTGGAAGGAGCCCGTACAGATCGGGTTATCATTGCACCTGTAATCCAGCTGCCGGTCATCAACAACAAAGCCATCCCATGGAACTACGAACGAGTGACTGTAATGTACAAGGGAAAAGAAATCAAGGAAGAAGTGTGCGAGGTGCAAGGCTTGACTCGTTCGGGAAGATGTTTTACTCCCGAAGAGCTGAGAAAAACTAAAAACAATCCAATGCCAACAAAGAGAGTTGTGACGGAAGAAGAGGCGGAGGAGTTTTTAAGAAAAATGAAACTCCATGATTATTCTGTTGTGGATCAATTAAAGAAGACCCCCGCTCAACATTCAGAGGAGCACCGTCTGGCTTTGATGAAAATCCTGAATGAGGCTCATGTTCCTGAAAAGATCTCTGTAAATCATTTGGGAAAAATAGCCAACAGAATCTTTGAGACAAACAGAATTACATTTGCTGATGATGAATTACCTGTGGAAGGTACCGAGCACAACAGAGCTCTTTACCTCACCGTGAAATGTGAAAACTCCATAGTAACCCGGGTATTGGTTGACAATGGGTCAAGTGCAAACATATGCCCTCTCTCCACTTTAAACAAATTAAAAATTAAAGAGGAGAGGATCCAGAAGAATAGTATCTGCGTACGGGGGTTTGACGGTGGAAGCAGAGATTCATTTGGCGACATAGTATTGGAACTAACAATAGGGCCAGTTGAATTCACAATGGAATTCCAAGTGTTGGACATAACTGTTTCTTACAACTTGTTGTTGGGTCGACCATGGATCCACGCTGCTAAAGCAGTCCCGTCAACACTACATCAGGCTGTCAAGTTTGAATGGGATCATCAAGAAGTAGTCGTGTATGGAGAAGAAAGTTTAAATGCTCACAACAGTACCATTGTACCGGTCGAGGGAACAGAAATTGACCAAGGACCATGGGTATACCAAGTGTCCGACACGGTGTCGGTAGAGAAAATTCCAGAAGGGAAATACCTTCCGAATCCAAAGATATCCTCTGCATCAGTCATAGTAGCTTATGAAATGCTAAAGAATGGCTTTTTACTCGGCAAAGGTCTGGGCTTATCTTTGCAAGGAATTGTACAACCAGTATCTCTCCCCGAGAACTGGGGAACATTCGGTTTAGGGTTCATACCCACCGCCAATGACGTGATAAGGGCCAGGAAGTTGAAACACCAAGCATGGGTTCTTCCAAAACCAGTACCACATCTGTCAAAGTCTTTTGTCAAGACCGGTGCTAAAAATCGCCCGATAACAACAATTCCTAAATCCCGGGTCAATCCTGAGGAGGAATTAATTGAAAGGTTCGAGAAATTGTTTAGTGATGTGAATATGTTGGAAGGCGGAGAAGGGTGTAGCAACGCAGAAGTTCAATTCGTTGGGCCAGAAACAAAGCTCAATAATTGGAAAGCCACTCCTCTCCCAATTCGAAAGGAGTCTTGGTAGTTTATTTTGATTTTCTTTCAGTTTGTTTGGGTTACTTCAGGGTTGTAATCCCAAAGCTTATCTTACAGTTTGTTTGAAGTGTGCAAAACCTTGTTATCTTTCATCATCCAATAAAAAGCAGTTTCCTTTTTATTATCATTCCTGATAGTTTTCTTTTCTTTTTTTCTTTCCTGTACAGTTCCTTTTACGCTGGCTCTAGTGATATGGCATGCATGAGGAATCCTCAGCCCAGTCTTAAAAACCAATCTGGTTCCGAAATATTAATTCAAGAAATATATTGTGATTATGAATCAGAATATGATGAAGATGAGGTTTTTGAAGAGATTAGTAAAGAGTTAATTCACTTTGAGGAAAAAATCAAATCTAACTTGAGTGATACCGAGGACATCAATATAGGGGACACGAGTAATATCCGAGAAACTAAAATAAGTGTCCATCTGGAACCAAAGATCCGAGAGGAGTTAATTAAAGCACTCATAGAATTCAAAGACGTTTTTGCATGGTCGTATGACGACATGCCGGGCCTGAGCACTGATTTAGTGGTTCACAAATTGCCCACCGATCCAACGGTGCCTCCTGTCAAGCAGAGGCTGAGAAAATTCAAGCCTGATATGAGTGTGAGAATTAAGGAAGAAATCACCAAACAATTGGAAGCAAAGGTCATTCGAGTCACTCGATATCCTGTTTGGTTAGCTAATGTCGTTCCTGTGCCAAAGAAAGACGGCAAAATTAGAGTATGCGTCGACTATCGCAATCTCAACAAAGCAAGTCCAAAGGATAATTTCCCATTACCCAATATCCATATTTTGATCGACAATTGTGCCAAGCATGATATAGGGTCTTTCGTGGATTGTTATGCCGGGTATCATCAAATTCTAATGGATGAAGAAGATGCAGAAAAGACGGCATTCATCACACCATGGGGAACTTATTGCTACCGGGTAATGCCATTCGGTTTAAAGAACGCCGGAGCAACCTATATGAGAGCAATGACCACAGTGTTTCATGATATGATACACAAGGAAATTGAGGTATACGTGGACGATGTGATCATAAAATCAAAGCATCAGGCCGACCACGTTGGGGATTTGAGGAAGTTCTTCTTAAGACTTCGCAGGTACAACCTCAAGCTTAACCCTGCCAAATGTGCATTTGGAGTTCCATCTGGAAAGTTGCTAGGATTCATAGTCAGTCGACGAGGCATCGAGCTAGACCCATCAAAAATCAAAGCCATCCAAGAATTGCCACCTCCCAGGAACAAAACTGAAGTAATGAGTTTGTTGGGAAGGTTAAATTATATCAGCAGGTTTATTGCTCAGCTCACAACAACTTGTGAGCCAATTTTCAAATTGTTGAAAAAGGATGTTGCGGTCAAATGGACCGATGAGTGTCAAGAAGCGTTCGATAAAATAAAAGGGTACTTGTCGAACCCACCAGTGTTGGTCCCGCCAGAGCTAGGAAGACCTTTGATTCTTTACTTGACGGTTTTGGAAAATTCATTTGGTTGCGTATTGGGGCAACATGACCTCACTGGCAGAAAAGAACAGGCCATCTACTACCTTAGCAAGAAGTTCACAGCTTATGAGGTTAAGTATACTCATCTGGAAAAGACATGTTGCGCCCTAACATGGGTAGCTCAAAAATTGAAACACTATTTGTCATCCTACACTACTTACCTCATTTCTCGGTTGGATCCATTGAAATACATTTTTCAAAAGCCTATGCCAACGGGAAGACTTGCAAAGTGGCAGATATTGCTCACAGAATTTGACATCATCTATGTGACTCGAACTACAATGAAGGCTCAAGCGCTGGCCGGTCATTTGGCCGAAAACCCGGTCGATGAGGAATATGAGCCGTTGAAAACTTATTTTCCTGATGAAGAAACAATGCATATCGATGAGGTGGAGCAAATTGAAAAGCCTGGCTGGAAACTTTTCTTTGATGGAGCCGCTAACATGAAAGGAGTTGGGATAGGAGCTGTAATCATTTCTGAAACAGGGCATCACTATCCTGTTACGGCTCAATTACGATTTTATTGCACCAATAATATGGCTGAATATGAAGCTTGCATTTTGGGGTTAAGGCTAGCTGCAGACATGGGTATCCGAGAAATCTTAGTCATGGGAGATTCGGATCTTTTGGTACATCAAATTCAAGGAGAATGGGAAACCCGAGACTTGAAGCTCATCCCATACCGACAATGTCTACATGATCTTTGTCAGCGGTTTCAATCAGTGGAATTCCAACATATTCCAAGAATCCATAATGAGGTTGTCGATGCATTGGCTACCCTGGCATCAATGTTGCACCATCCGGACAAAGCTTATGTAGATCCAATACATATTTCAAGTCCACGATCAGCACGCTTATTGCAATATGGTTGAAGAAGAATTTGATGGTGAACCATGGTTCCACGACATCAAGGAGTATATCAGGATGGGGATATATCCCGCACAAGCCACAGGAGACCAAAAGAGGACCATTAGGCGATTGGCAAATGGATTCTTCTTAAGCGGAGGAGTTTTGTATAAAAGAACACCAGATCTTGGATTATTAAGATGCATAGATGCCAGACAAGCTACAACTGTCATGTCTGAAGTACATTCAGGAGTTTGCGGACCCCACATGAGTGGATATGTGTTGGCAAAGAAAATCCTCCGAGCTGGTTACTATTGGCTTACCATGGAGCGAGATTGTATCAGTTTTGTGCGCAAGTGTCATCAATGCCAAATACACGGAGATTTGATTCATTCTCCACCATCCGAGTTGCACACAATGTCGGCACCATGGCCCTTCGTTGCCTGGGGCATGGATGTGATTGGACCAATTGAGCCGGCAGCATCCAATGGGCACAGGTTCATTCTGGTAGCTATTGATTATTTTACCAAATGGGTTGAGGCCAAGACATTCAAATCAGTGACCAAGAAAGCTGTGGTCGATTTTGTCCACTCAAATATCATATGTCGATTCGGAATCCCGAAGGTGATCATCACAGATAACGGTGCTAATCTTAACAGCAACCTAATGAAGGAAGTATGTCAACAGTTTAAGATTACACATCGCAACTCTACCCCATATCGGCCCAAGGCGAATGGAGCAGTAGAAGCAGCCAACAAAAACATAAAGAAGATACTTCGGAAAATGGTAGAAGGTTCAAAACAATGGCATGAAAAATTACCATTTGCATTATTGGGATACCGCACTACTGTTCGCACTTCAGTAGGAGCCACTCCTTATTTGTTGGTATATGGCACTGAAGCAGTAATTCCTGCAGAAGTTGAGATTCCTTCCCTTCGGATCATCGCCGAAGCAAAGATTGATGATGATGAATGGGTCAAAACCCGTCTAGAACAGTTAAACTTGATTGATGAAAAACGATTGACCGCAGTATGCCATGGTCAATTATATCAAAGAAGAATAGAAAGAGCATACAACAAAAAGGTGCGTCCCCGGAAGTTTGAAGTAGGTCAGCATGTGCTGAAACGTATTCTTCCACATCAGGTTGAAGCAAAAGGCAAATTTGCCCCGAATTGGCAAGGACCATTCATTGTGACCAGAGTATTATCGAATGGTGCACTATGTTTAACAGATATTGAAGGCAAATGCATAGATATGGCGATCAATTCTGACGCGGTAAAGAGATATTATGCATAACTTTTTGAATGTTTGTATTTAGCACTATTTCGAAGATTGAAATGACAAAGGCAATTTATTCTGCTATCCAAACACTATACCATTTGCTTCCCCTTTGAGCCATACTTGTTTCTTTCCTACTCTCTCTTGGAATCAATAAAAAATCAAGTATGAAATAATTAAAAAAAACATCACTATTATTTAGTGAACTACGTTTGACCTGATTCCTCAAAGAAGGATATGTAGGCGCCTCACGGCTCGGTCATAGGGTGCACAATATACATAATGTGCACAAAAAGTTATGTCAACCAACCCCAATCAAAACTGGGGCAGAGAAACTGTATTGCAAATAAGAGAAAGATTCCAAGAGTTGTAATTTTTAACCCATACCAAAGCTATTTAACTTTTAATACCTTTTCCATTTCTAACCCCATACCAAAAAGACCTTTCGATCAATCTTAGAAAAATGTTGAGTCAAGCAAATGAAGATGGCTCATAACACTCGGGTACAAACAAGAAAAGAAAGTAAAAATGAGAGAGTCTTATAGGTGAAAACCCACACGGGCACCATAAGGCGACAGGAGTTGAGAGAAAAGTAAAATGAGAGAGTCTTATTGGTGAAAACCTTCGTGGGCACCATAAGGCGAAAAGGAAGTGAGAAGTGAACAAATGAGGAAAGTTTATCGGTGAAAACTCTTTAAGACGTTACAAGTCCAACAGGTCTGTGAAATGAAAAATGAAGTTGGGTTATGGAAATTTTGGCAAAAACAAAAATGAGACAATTGAAAGGAGATTGATTAAAAGACTGGGTTGATTAATCCGAAATGCATACCCTGATCATTGGTGCCAGTAACTCCAATCAGATAAGTTTTTATTCTTTCTCCAACAGTCATCCAAAATTGGATTTTTCTTTTCATTCTATAATTGTCGAAATCAACGTGTTTCGTCACTAATAATCTTACTTTTCTAAAAGCTTTGAGATAAGTTTTATTCCAAACAAATAAGAAGGAATGTCAAGGTATACTACCGAGATTCAAGGTTACAAAATACAGCCACGAAAGGTGGGAGATAAAAGATATGGGTGTAAGAAAGGTGAAATTAAAAATGGATCAGCAAAGTCAGAAGGGACATATGATTACAGTTAAAAGGGTTTGAAGGAAAACATACAGAGGGGAATCCTATAGTCAAGGATCAATTACAAGGACAAAACAGTCTTTTCAACCATTCCAAGGCAACAAAGAGAAACGAAGAGAAGCATCACCATCGGCAAGAATACCCCAGTCAACCACCCTGCTTTAAACTAACGAAGTTTTCTTTGATTTAAAACTGGGGCAAATACAATATTTGTGTCAGGAAATACCTGGTAGAAATTAAAAAGAAGTCAGGCGTCCACCTGAAGAATGAGGATAAGAAGTTAAAAAGAAGTCAGGCGTCCACCTGGAGAACGAGGATGAAGAAAGAAAAGAAGCAGTCAGGCGTCCACCTGGAGAATGAGGATGAATAAAAAGAAGAAGTCAGGCGTTCACCTGGAGAACGAGGATGAGAAAAGAAGAAGTCAGGCGTCCACCTGGAGAATGAGGATGAAGAATTAAAGAATTCAGGCGTCCACCTGGAGAATGAGGATAAGAATTGAAGAAATCAGGCGTCCACCTGGAGAATGAGGATGAGAATTAAAGAAGTCAGGCGTCCACCTGGAGAATGAGGATAAGAATTAAAGAAGTCAGGCGTCCACCTGGAGAATGAGGATAAGAATTAAAGAAGTCAGGCGTCCACCTGGAGAATGAGGATAAGAATCAAAGAAGTCAGGCGTCCACCTGGAGAATGAGGATAAGAAAAAGAAGTCAGGCGTCCACCTGGAGAATGAGGATGAGAAAAAGAAGTCAGGCGTCCACCTGGAGAATGAGGATGAGAATTGAAGAAGTCAGGCGTCCACCTGGAGAATGAGGATGAGAATTGAAGAAGTCAGGCGTCCACCTGGAGAATGAGGATGAGAAAAGAAGAAGTCAGGCGTCCACCTGGAGAATGAGGATGAGAAAAAGAAGTCAGGCGTCCACCTGGAGAATGAGGATGAGAATTGAAGAAGTCAGGCGTCCACCTGGAGAATGAGGATGAGAATTGAAGAAGTCAGGCGTCCACCTGGATAATGAGGATGAGAATTGAAGAAGTCAGGCGTCCACCTGGATAATGAGGATGAGAAAAGAAGAAGTCAAGCGTCCACCTGGAGAATGAGGATGAGAAAAAAAAGTCAGGCGTCCACCTGGAGAATGAGGATGAGAATTGAAGAAGTCAGGCGTCCACCTGGAGAATGAGGATGAGAATTGAAGAAGTCAGGCTTCCACCTGGATAATGAGGATGAGAAAAGAAGAAGTCAGGCGTCCACCTGGAGAATGAGGA
Organism: Nicotiana sylvestris; assembly: GCF_000393655.2. Classification (NCBI taxonomy): domain Eukaryota; kingdom Viridiplantae; phylum Streptophyta; class Magnoliopsida; order Solanales; family Solanaceae; genus Nicotiana; species Nicotiana sylvestris. The sequence goes on along the minus strand of NC_091057.1, from coordinate 92,102,907 downwards.
TGAGAAAAAGAAGTCAGGTGTCCACCCGGAGAATGAGGATGAGAATTGAAGAAGTCAGGCGTCCACCTGGATAATGAGGATTAGAAAAGAAGAAGTCAGGCGTCCACCTGGAGAATGAGGATGAGAAAAAGAAGTCAGGCGTCCACCTGGAGAATGAGGATGATAATTAAAAGAAGTCAGGCATCCACCTGGAGAATGAGGATGAGAATTAAAGAAGTCAGGCGTCCACCTGGAGAATGAGGATGAGAATTAAAGAAGTCAGGCGTCCACCTGGAGAATGAGGATGAAAATTAAAGAAGTCAGGCGTCCACCTGGAGAATGAGGATGAGAATTGAAGAAGTCAGGCGTCCACCTGGATAATGAGGATGAGAAAAGAAGAAGTCAGGCGTCCACCTGGAGAATGAGGATGAGAAAAAGAAGTCAGGCGTCCACCTGGAGAATGAGGATGAGAATTGAAGAAGTCAGGCGTCCACCTGGAGAATGAGGACAAAGAAAAAGAAGAAGTCAGGCGTCCACCTGGAGAATGAGGATGAGAATTAAAGAAGTCAGGCGTCCACCTGGAGAATGAGGATGAGAATTAAAAGAAGTCAGGCGTCCACCTGGAGAATGAGGATGAGAAAAGAAGAAGTCAGGCGTCCACCTGGAGAATGAGGATGAGAATTAAAGAAGTCAGGCGTCCACCTGGAGAATGAGGACAAAGAAAAGAAGAAGTCAGGCGTCCACCTGGAGAATGAGGATGAGAATTAAAGAAGTCAGGCGTCCACCTGGAGAATGAGGATGAAGAAAGAAAAGAAGCAGTCAAGGCACCCACCTGAAGAACGAGGGAATGAAATTGAAGTGTTGAAATCAAAAGCCCGCTCATATGAAAAAGGAGCACACTTAAGAATCAATAAAGCAGAGGAGTCCAACAGAATCCCCAGCAAGAAACAACAAGAGTTCCAAAAGAAAATACGGGACACAATGAAAAGGAATACGGAATAAGCCAAATGCCCAAGAGTCACCAAGATATCAAGACAACAAGAAACGCAAGGGCATGATCTAGATAAGATTTTTATAATTCATGTACCATAGTCTAGTTTAGCTTTTTGTATTTCCTTTAAAGTAAGGTGTAATAAGGAGGTCAGCAAGCAGTAAAAATAGCACGAAGCAGCAGTAACATCACAGTCCCACGGTAGTCCCAGCTACCCAAAACTTCCCGAACTACATTGACCTGATTCCTTTATAGCCAAGGATATGTAGGAAACCTTTGAAGCAGAGGTTCGGTCAAATCTTTCAAAAATGCTTCCCACGGAGTATTCGAACGGGCTAAAATCACTCGTATCCGCTCACTTTATCTTTGCACGAAAACTCTTCGAGAGTCCGCACAAAGAGGGGCAGCTGTGAGCACGTGATTTTTGCTTTAATGAAAACTACTCCAAAATAAATCAAAAAATAAAATAAATTTCTTTTACTGTGTAATTTTTGAATTTGCGTGATGCTAAATACTTGTGTTATATCCGTAAGTGTTTACTTTGTCATAATAAAATGAAAAAATAAAATAAAATACATGTTGCATGCATATAGGATTTAATTATGCATTTAAAAGATAATTTAAATAAAATCACAAAAAATATGCAATAGTTCTATTTTAAATATTCCACTGTGTGATTGATGTCTTGTCTATGTGTTAAATAATTGTTATAGAGTAATTAATATATTTTTGTGAAGTTAAAATTGTTTTATAATTAAAATTGGAAATTTAAATTAGAAAAATGAAATAGTTGAAAAAGAAATAAAAAAATAAATAAATAATCGGACCTGGATTTAAATCCAGGCCCAAACCAAATTACCACCTTTAGCCCAGGTCCGGTCCAGTCCAAAAAGAGTCAAAACGACAGCGTTTAGTCGTGGTTCATCATGGACCGTTCGATCAAATCCAATCAACGGATGAGATCTCATCACCCTAACCCACAATCCTTACCCGATCCAACACCCGGTCCAACCCGTTCCCCCAAAACTTAAGCCAAACGGCATCGTTTGGTTAAGTAAATAAATCCTGACCACTCATCCTATTAGATCTAACGGTCAGCATTAACCCACCCCGTCCCTATATAAGCCCATAATCCTCACCCCGGCCCCCCTAACTAAACCCCCCCTCTCCATTGTTCATCATCACCTTCCTCAGACCCCCCCTTAACCCTAGCCGCCCTAAGACCCCAAAGCCTGAAACCCGGCGGCATCAACGCCGCCGGTCACCACCTTAACAACCTAGAACACCCTGAACATCCTCTATCCTGTTATGCTAGCCACTTGGCTCGAATCTGCTTGAAGGTTCTCGAATCTTCATTTGAAGATTCGAGCCGAGTTTAGATCTAAACCTAACCGCCCCAAATCGACACCATAACTTCCCCTAACCACCCTGAGTATGGATCTATTGTTTGTTTGGCTCGAATCAGTTCCAAGCTTCTCGAATCTTCTTTTGAAGATTCGGACCAAACAAGAACAAACTCAGATCTGTTTTAAGCTGACACCAAATGACCCCTAGGCTACCCTCACCCTTGTATCATGTTTGGTTCTCCTCGAATCTGACCAGAAGTGGTTAAATCCCAAATCGAACTTTCAAGAACCCTAAAAATACCCAAACTTTTGGATTCTGTTCAAATTGAATAAAGATTGAGGTTTAATCGACCTTAGTCGAAGTATTCTCAGTGGAAAATACTTCGACTAAGGTCTGTTTGATTTCAAACAAAATCCGAAGCCGAGTTGAGTTCGAGTCTGAGGTACTTTTCTATTTCTGTTTGCATATTCTGTATGTATTTTTGTTTGTTTTAATAACTTGTTAATTTTTTTTATATATATTTTTTGTTTTGATTAATTCTGTCATTTTTGTCTCATGCCCGTCTATATGATCAAAATATGAAACTGTTTCTGTTGGTTGTGATTGTTCATAATGTAAGTAATCGACTCGATTAAGTTCGTCGATTAGTTATATTATGAATTCTCATTTATGATAATGCTAATAAAAACAGTCTGCTTCTATTGTTTTAGACTGATTATGGACAAATGTTGTAAATAGTCTACTGATTAATACTTGTCAATTAAATCATGTTTGTTTGCAAATCAGTAATTTCAAATGTATGATGTGTATATATTGTTTTCTGAACAGGGCATTGTCAGTATATTGACAATGCTCCTGTGTTTGTTTGATTTATTGTTCAAAGTTAAAGCTCAGTTACTGAACTCAGTGTAATATGTTGCTATGATGATTGGTTCTGAATTCAGTATGATTCTACCAATGTTTGATTGGATGTAATTGTGTTAGGAGTTACATTTTTAATCAGAATTCAGTCCAAACTTTAGGATTGGTTATAGCTGCTTAAACAGATTTTAAAATCTGTATTGTGAAATTCTGAATTTAAGACAGTAATAACATTAATTACAGTAGAAAATCTGGGACATTTTTGGACAGAATAGTGAGGGTAATATGATATAAAAGTGAGCTGATAGTGGAGTGATAATGGCTATTAGTTAATGAGTAATAATGGGGAACAAAGGGTAATGGGCTGCTTAAAATCAGGATAGGATCATTTAATGTATTAAAAAGTAGTTGGTAATGAAACTTTCTATTTTAAAAGAAGAAAGGGGTCCAAGAAGCACTTAAAAAAGCATAGGACCAGCCCTGTATAAATACAGGAGCTGGACAGCTTAATGAGGGGGACTTGAAGAGAGTTTAAGAGTTGTTGGTGAGACAGAAAACAGAATTTAGGAGACTTTAAGAGTTTTCAGAGAGAAGAGTGATCAGTTAGACAGAGAAGAGAGTTTAGAGAGACTTCATAACAGATTTTGAAAGAGAATTTAAGAAAAATACACCTAGAGTGAGATAAAAGAGAAAAATCCAGCAGAAAAATCAGATTCTTCTTGGAATCTGAAGAGGAAGAGGAAAAAGAAAAACAGAAACAGATATAGAAACAGAAAAGAAAATCAGAAACATACTTTTCTTTGGATCTGTCCGGGTCTATTTGTTTGATATTACTTGGATTAAATCTGAAAGTTTTTTCCAAGAATCCTGTTACTGTGCATCTGGGCTCCTCGAATCCTATTCTTGTTCAGATTTGCTGTGTTATCGGTACATTCTACTGATTTTGTTACTGCTGATACTACTGAAATTTACTTCTTCTACCTTCATTTTCAGGTACTTATCTTTTAAATTCTATGTTGGAAAGAGATTCAACATGACAAATAAACAAAGTTTGAAATGTAATACTGTCTTCTATTCATTTGAGTTCTTTAGTTAAAAAAAATTTCAGCTTTGGTTTCATGCTGGTTAACCAGTAGTGAGTTCGAATCGATGGCTACAAGTTAATTGTCTTATTTTTGAAATTCATATAAAACTTTGTAATAATGTTATCCATGTCAAATTTCATTAGTTTAGTTATCTATGAGTTGTGTAAATAGGAAGCATGGCAGAAAGTTGGCTTTATTTACATTTTTTGCGGTATTGTTAGATAGGTATAGCATAATATGGAAATATCAAGGAAAATATGCTATAAGTTTATTTTGTTAGTTAATTAGTTGTTGTTTAAAGCTAGATGATGATTGGTTGCAATTAGCTATATTTTGGCATAACATTGGTTGTGTTCATAATCTATAGTTGAAAGACGAGTTAGTATAATCCGTTATGTTCATGATGTCAAATATGGTAAGTAATATTGCATGCAATATCATTTTATTAAGTCAATTAGACTTGTTCTCTTTCTTAATAATAAAAGGGTTTAGGAACTTATACGATGCGAAAGTTAATGGTTGTAATAATTCACATAGATTTAGAATCAAATGGGTTTGATTACATATATAACTCAATCATAGGCATAATTAATTAAATTAATTTTGCCTATTGGATCAAAACAAGTATATGAGAGTAAGATACAAATTGCAAAACTTTATATCAATGGTAATTAGAATAGAACTTGCACTAATTAATAATAATAAAAGTTCTTGAAAATATTCTTTCCTTTATAATTCATTTTCAGTTTTATATACAATTCATTCTTTGGCATATATATGTTTTATAATTGTCAAAAATAGTATTAATTATATTTTTATCCTTTCACTGAGAGTTTGAATAGTCTTGGGATGAACATAATTAATACTCGGAAATTATAATCAACGGGCAATATTTAAAAATTGTGAATTTATTTTAAAAGAATTTAAAGACACCCCTTGAATATGAATTTCTCAGTATTTTCATATAAAATGTGTAGATGCAACAAACAATTTGTGAAAAAATCCCTAATATAATTACAAATATTTTGCGCAATTAGGGATACGTTCGCGTACCCTGATTATATTTTTAAAAGCAAAAATTCGGATTATGCGTATGCGCAATTTCGAGCGAATATTTAATAAAAGGATTTTTTCAAAGGCGTTAAATTAATTTCATAAAAACCCGCGATGTGCGGTTCAATATTTAAGAAAAACAAATATTCTTGATTCAACACAATCTCGAAAAATGATTGCTTAATAAATATATTATCAAAAGTTATTGTGTACACGTACGCGTGACACAAGTCCGCATTTTTATAACACGAATATACGTACGCGTAATTCGATTCAAGGAAGGGTCCTTAATCACAATAAGTAAAAGCGGTAGAAAAATCACGTAACAAAATGTATTTAATAAAATCAAGATAATTAAGCCAATAATAAAAACAATTAAGCGACCGTGCTAGAACCACGGAATTCGGAAATGCCTCACACCTTCTTCCGGATTAACAGAATTCCTTACTCAGAATTTCTGGTTCGCAGAATAATAAACAGAGTCATATTCTCCTCGATTCAGGGATTAAAATTTGGTGACTTGGGACGCCTTAAAATTCCCAGGTGGCGACTCTGAAATAATTAAATAAATCCCGTTTCGACTGTCCTTTAATTGGAGAAAACTCCCCACGCGCCCCCGCGGGTGCGGGAAAAAGGAGGTGCGACACTCTCGTCCTCACCATAAAATCAATAAAATCGGCACAGCATCACCCTTCTTGCTTTTACCTCACATAATCATAGCACAGAATGATCCTTCGTGCATTAACACTCATATCATGGAACGGAATTGTACATCGTGCGGCACGGTATCACCCTTCGTGCGGCACGGTATCACCCTTCGTGCATTAACACTCTCTCACAAATATCATACACGACATCACCCTTCGTGCTTTACACTCTTCCTCACCCAAGCAACAATCACAAAGAAATTTGGGCAAGAGAATCAATAATAATTCAATAAAATCACGGCAAGGGAACAATGACATAACAAAAATATACCGGCAAGGGAAACAACATCATGAATAACATCCCGACAAGGGAGATAATATCAAAAGCAATAACATCCCGGCAAGAGAGACAATATCATAAACCTCTTCTCTTTTCCACATTTACTTCACAACTCAATTTTCAACTTGAGCCAACGCTCTACAATGTTCAATTATCAATAATACTTCCACAACCCTTGTTTCACAATAGAAATCATCATATAAAGCATGAACAATACAAAACGGAGTCACATTAATCATAGTATAAGACTCATGGGCATGCTTGACACCAACGTATAGATACTCGTCACCATGTTTATACGTCGTACTCAACAATTAACACATAGCAATTAAGACACGACTCTTAATCTCTCAAGCTAAGGTTAGACCAAACACTTACCTCGATGCCACGAACACAATTCAAGCCTCAACTACCGCTTTACCTCTTGATTCCACCACCAATTCGCTCGTATCTAGCCACAAGTTACTTAACTATAAATGCTAAATGAATCAATTTAATGCATGAAAATAGGTTTTCTAAAGTTTTTCCCAAAAAGTCAAAAATCGACCCCGGGTCCACATGGTCAAAACTTGAGGTTCGAACCAAAACCCGATTACTCATTCACCTACGAACCCAAATATATAATTTGTTTTGAAATCGGACCTCAAATCGAGGTCCAAATTCCCAAAATTTAAAAAACCTAAGTTCTACCCAAAACACCCAATTTTTCCCGTGAAAACCCTTGATTTTGAATTGAAATCATATGAAAAGATGTTAAAGATTAAAGAAAACGAGTTAGAAATGACTTACAATCTATTTGGAAGAGTAGTTGTCTTTGAAAAATCGTCCAAAAGTGTTTAGGTTTTGAAAAAGTTTGAAAAATGCAGAAATTTTCGGCTAAGTTATGATTTAGCAGGTTGCAGATGTCGCAATTGCGACCAGCGTTCGCAATTGCAAACCCTTAAGAAACCTGTTATCTTCGCATTTGCGATCAGATGTTCGCAATTGCGAGCTCGCATTTGCGAAGGGAATGTCGCATTTGCAACAACTGGGGATATCTAGGTTATTCGCATTTGCGAAGAATTGCTCGCAATTGCGAGAAAGGCTGGTCAAGGCATATTTCGCAATTGCGAAGTGACCCTCGCAATTCCCAAGCCTGATAGGCTCGTAATTGCGACATCTGACCTCACAATTGCGAGATTAGGGCCTGCAACACATACCAGCTGAAAACCTACAACTTCCTAAGCTCAATTCCACTCCGTGGCCTATCCAAAACTCACCGGGCCCTCGGGGCTCCAAACCAAACATGCACACTAACCTAAAAATATCATACGGATTTGCTCGTGCAATCAAATCATCAAAATAACATCAACAACTGTGAATTAAACCCCAAATTCATGAAATCATTCAAGAACACCAAAATTCCAATTTCTCAACTTTAAGTCCGTTTTATACCAAACCAATTCCGATCTTTACCAAATTTTACAGATTTAACCTAATTATTATTTCAAACTTGTCCGGGCTCCGAAACGAAAATACGGGCCCGATACCATCAATTTCAAACATTTTTCACTCCAAAAACTCTTATATATTCCAAAAAATAATTTTCTTTAAAAATTCATTTCTCGGGTTTGGGACCTCGGAATTCAATTTCGGGCATACGCCCAAGTCCCATATTTTTCTACGGACCCTCCAGACTGTCTAATCACGGGTCCGGGTTCGTTTACCCAAAATGTTGACCGAAGTCAACTTAAATTCATTTTAAAAGCAAATTTTATCATTTTTCACAGATTTTCATATAATGGCTTTCCGGATACGCGCCCGGACTGCGCACGCAAATCGAGGTAAGACAAAAAGAGATTTTTAAGGCCTCGGATCACAGAATCGACTTGTAAAACAAGTGATGACCTTTGGGGTCATCACAATACATTATCATCCTACCAGTGACACCCCAAATAAGGAACAAGAAGAGACCTTAATTCTCCCGGTAATATTGTGAAATTTTCCCGGCGGGTTTGTATTTGGCTCGTGGGTGAGTTATTAAATGGAGTTGAGGTGGGGTTTTAAGCAAAGCCAATAGGAAATTGTCATGTCATAATTAAATAAATATTATTTTTATTTGGGAGTTGACTGGTAGTTATAAGGGCATAAGTGAGCCAAAAGTTTAACGTCGGGGACATTTTTGGACTGATAGGTGGACGGATGATAAATATGACCCTAAGGCACTAGTTTAGGGGTATATTTGGCCTTTTTCCTTTTTTTCTTAAAAAGCAATTACGGGGAAGTACGTACGGGTGGGTAGGTATTTCTTCAACCAATTTTAGCATATATTCTATTTTCTTATGTAATTTAGCCTATTTTGTATATAATTTGAAATGTCTTTTTACCAATTAACATGATATTAAGAAGATCCGCGGTAGAAACTAATTAAAAGTAATATTCATGTTTATTATCATTAATTTAAATCTTGTTGGATGAATTAAAGTGAAAAGTTAAAAACGTCATTCTTGGGGTTTCTAAAAGCTTGAAAACTCATACATGGATTTTGAAATTTATTAGAAATTTTGATTAATTGATAATTGTAGTTTGTCAGGGATGCCAATTTGAAGCGTGGTTAAAATTAGAAGCTATTCAACTAAGATTTGAGTTATTTGGTGATTTTTTGACAATTTAAAAGTTCGTAAGAGACGAAATCTATTTTTTATATTTTGTATTGTATAGGGTAAAATTGCCTTATATTAAATGATCAAATGATAGTGTGATATGTGGAACCAGAGACAGGCGAAAGACAAATCGAGTAAGAACCAAGACTGGGGACAACAACTGAAGTTGGCATCGGATAGACCCCGAAGGGAGCATAATCAGCGTGAGCGAGTCGAATATTTATCACCAGATGATATTTAATGAAGAATATTCCTTAGTATCAAATAGGCAGCCGTTGCAGAGAATTTTGGCATTCATGGCCTGCCGTTATATGATCATCAATGGCCCCTTTATTGTCACTTAAGAGGGGCTTGATCCTAGGATCTTATTTCCTATGTATAGCTATAAATAGTAGTTTCAACAACCATTGTAGGAAGAGAAAATTATTGGCAAAACTTATGCTACATTCTATTCTCAAGCTAAATAAGATTACTTACTTGTTCTTGCATATCGTTCTTATTTCTATGTCACTAGGCCTGCTATTTTCTTTGATTTTGACACTATGTCTTATTTTTAATCTAGTCTATTTATTATTTTTTGGATCAAATCAACTCCTTTGTCTATGAACCATGTAACAAATTCAATTGTACTTTACGGGTAAGCAACTTGGCTCCCATTGTGGGGCTTAGACAGTTGTGTAATTGAGTTGGTCCTTGCGTCTATTACTAACTTGTTTGATTCTTTATTTCTTAGCAAAAAAATCGAAAATGGCATCTAACGATGTCAATATCACTCACAACATTGAGGGATATGAAAATCTACCTCAACACGAAGATTCAATCAGCGACACTCACAACGAGGGGGTGAGGCAATCTTGGTCCGTGAAAGACAGTACATGCGACATGTACGGAAGCCAACTCTCGATGACGTAGAAGACGAAGACTTTGCGGAAACAATAAGGATCTTGAGAGATTAACAAAAGGCTATCATGAGCCATATTTCATCAACTGATATATGAACATGTCGAACACCTTAATCATGCGACTAATATATGAATATGGATAACATCGGCTCAATTACGTGAATAACATGCAGGAGGAAAACCTGTCCAAAAGACATATATACATATGTGTGCAAAATACATAGGGCGAGCCGACAAGGCTGCTATAGACAACTATATATCCAAAACTGAAAGTTGTCAAGGCCACATACTATCCAACTATACATATTGTCTACAGACCTCTAATAGAATATACAACTATACAAGGATAGGACTGGGCCCCGTCATACCCCTATATGTATACAAGCATATCGTACCAAGATCAAAAGCAGCTCCGGATCAAATGGAGCAAGCCAGCTCTTGCTGATCAAGGATCCTAAGAAGGGGGACCGTCAGCTTGTCTATCTACACCTGCGGGAATGAAACGCAGGCCCCGGAAAATAGGACGTCAATATGAATAATATACTGAGTATGTAAGGCATAAAAATCAGTACATAACAGACATAGATAAAACATGGAATAAGGAATTCTGCCTATAAGTCTAAATCACTTTGTAAATCCTGAAACATTTGTAATGTTATGCACGTGCATATAAATATCGTGTCATGCATGAGTATAAGTGTACATAATATCATCAAGCCTCTGAGGGCATCCCATCATATCATCACGGCCACTGTAGGCAAAATCATCAACGTGTACCAGCTGATCATGTGGTGGTGCGTATATGATGTCGTAACCTTTTCTCATATCCCATATACATATATACACGTATATAATGTCATCTGGTCATGGGTCAATGTACATGTATAAATGAATGCAATGCATGAAATGTACGTCAATAAAATCTCTCGGAATGTCATAAGACCATTATGCCTTTGAATAATATCATGAAGTAAACTTTTTCAACCTACGTATTTTCTGAGACCCATGGATAGAAGATGTAATAATAAGATACATGAAAATTCAAGAACATAGGCACCTCTAATACTTGTATGAATATAGTCATTCATGGAAGATGTGCATTTGCTCGTTTTGTTTGTATCGTATAGATCATGCCAAAAGAAAAAAAAGGATAAACTTAATATGCCTGAACCGATTCTCTTAAAATTTGCAATTCACGCCTTACAGAATCAACAACCAACAAACGATTCTCTTAGAATTTGGTATGAAATTGTTTTGCTTTAATACTTACTCTGATCAGCCCACTCTACTTACATAAGAGATTCCATTTGATCTGTAAGGCACACATAAATTCATATTGAAAAAACTCATGTTTAAGCCTTTAGAAACTCATAGTGAATTCATATTGAAGAAACTCACGCTACTAAGTTAGAAAGGCCTTCTAAGTAAGTTGAAATTGGAAGATCTTCACGTTACTTAGAATGTCTCTTAAGTTTTGATATATCTTATATATGGATGTGGGCCCCAATTTATGTGGTGGCTTAACCACATAATCCATAATGACTTAATCTTGCCACCTAATCTATAATGACTTAAGAGTCATAAGGTTTGGGGTGCTGCCATATTTTTTTTGGGGGGGGAGGGGGGGAGGAGGGGAGTTTAATATTATCCCATAATTTCTTAGTTAATTAGGTAATATCACGTTACCCAATAATTGACTAATTACCCATATAATTAAGAATTATCTCAACTTACTTAAAACACTACTTACTTTTAACATACCTTATACACCTTACTATCATTGTCATATAGTACTTTGTATGACACTAATCCATAAATACCGGGTACTATAGCTCGGACCGTTTTTTATCTCAACTCGACAATCTTCAACGAAACTTATTTTCTTGGATTCGTTTACCCTTTAACCTTCACGTCACTTTACTTATCACCTATTATAAATAGCATAAATGCTCATAACCTAAATAATAATCTCATCCCCAAGTCTATGTCGATTAACTTACGACGAAACTTTTACATACGAAATGCGAGATATAATAAAGGTTTCTGTACAAACTTCTTGGAATCCAAGCCTTTTAGTATCGGCGGCGCTCCGGGGATTTGGTCAACCCTAGAATTGTAGGTCTCCACCTTTTTGTCGTTTGCTTTGATTTTCTTCTCCCCTGATTCTATTCGTTTTGTCAGCTCCTCGGGCATTTTTATGATCTCGGGGCTATTACCCGACTCGTTCCCACTCGACCTTTCCGCGATCAGTTCTTCCTTGTGAATGATTTCTCGAGACGGCCAGGTTCGATCCTGCACGGTGCGCGGCTCTGGTTTTGTAACTGAACTATTGTCGCCAGTTGAGCCTGCAACATTTCGAAGATCATTCGTAGATTGACCCCGTCCGCTCCATTATTTTGAGTATTCTGTGTAGTTGACCGAGCTCCACCATAGATGCTATTCTCGTGGTCAGTAGGGGGATTGTGTCGATGGCCACATGCGAATTAGCATCCAACGGGTCCGCAATTGGAATTTCAACGGGATCAACGTGCGGTACCTCATTACCGGGCGCTATGTTATTGTTTTCACCGTGGTGACCAAATTCATTGTCAGCAGGTAGAGGTGCTAATTGTGAGTTTGGCATTTTGAGCTTAAGCCTGAAATCAAGGACACTTCAAAGAATAAGTGGAAAATAGTGTGTGTTATGGAAATTAGGATCAAATAACCACTATTATTCTTAGCCCCACGGTGGACGCCAAACTATTTATCCTCAAAATCGGATAACAATTAAATTTATAAGTGATTTTACGGATACATGGATTAATTTGACACAAAGCGATAGATTAAACTATAAGTAAAGCAAATAATAATAAAGTAAATTCAAACCATGTGACTTGAACAGTTATAGCCTTGGGAAATAGACCTCACTCGAACTGAATATGATCCAAATAATATCAAATACAGAAGAACAGTAGCTTGCAGAAAGAAAAAATATTATAATGCTTTTGGGGTGCGTGTTACAATATGTATTACAAAGAATCAGACTCCCTTTATATAGTAGGGGAGTCCTACTTTAGGTACAATTCTATAAAAAGTAAGACATCTCGTGATTTGCTAATTAGTCGGTCTCTTATTGATAAGTGCTGAGATTTCCGCCGTGATATCTGACCGGTTGCGGATACTTCGACCTTTCGTATTGGGTTCGATGATGTTTCCTCGAGCTTGTTCAGAATCAGGATCGATTTTGGAGTCACGAGCTTGAAGATCTTGGAGACGTATGTTCTGATTTAGTACTTTGGTTCGATGGAACTTGGGGTCGATCTTCAATCCATCACATTTCGGTTCCGATCCATCATGCAATAAATAAACCCGGTTTCAACCGTATACAATTATGTTGGGTAGTACTAATATCTTTTATTTAAGCCACCAAAGTGGCTAATTTTATTAAACCAAAAAAGAAAATACTGAAGAAACTGTGAGACACGACATTTATAACATAACATCACTAAGTCTAAGATACAAAAAAACAACCAGTCTCTTTATGTAGCTTTATAAGGTAGCCGAAAATAATCTAGAACATATTGTTATACAAAAAAGTTCGAGAACTAAAATGAAGACACAAAAAATATCATATTGTGGTGGTTTTTATCTTTTTTCTAACTAATTTAACTCGTTGTGAATTTTATCAACCATATGTTAATTTACATATTTGTATCGAACAGTCTCACAACCTATTTAGCATTAGGTCCAAGTTAAATTATGTCGCTCGATAATCATATTTGTTATTTCTTGAACTATTTTATGCCCATCTTTTCAATAAACTTCATCTTCATAGCTGTCACATGACACAATTAATTTGCTCCTATTGAAATATTCATGCCTAGGTGAATATGAGATCTTCAATAGTAAACAAATTGAGAAATTATAGTGAAGTCTCTTGAATGTTTTCCTTCGAATCCGAATAAATCGCCCAATTATTTCAACTTTATATAGTTTGAAAATATATTTATTTTATTGTAAAAATAGATTAATTGGCTTGGCAATTTGATATTTTCCATATCAAAATCTTTAAACATGAGCTAATGTTGAGGGAAATTAGCAATTACTACTTGATATTTCGCACAATAATCAGCTTTAATTTATTTTATTTTTTTGCTGAAATACATATTGCATTTACATTATTTAGTCTAACTAGTTTAGTGTACGTGCGTTGCACGTGTACCTCGCGTCAAGTAAATATATGTACAAAAATAATCTTTTTGACTACAAATGCTTCATCCCAATTTTATATATTTTTTTTTATCAATTTAGCATCGATATATTTGTGATAATTTTATATATACTAACCTTAGCTTGCACTACATTTTCAATTGTTGTAATTTAAAGGAGGGGGGATTTAGAAAACAATATGAAAAATTAGAGTTTTGGAATAAGAAAAATGAATCTAGTCATCTAAAAAATGTAGGGTTATTCTCATCATTTTATTCCCTTCTTTTGAGTTGTCTGCTTATTCTCATCTCATAAAAGTTTGTACAACCAAAACTGGCGACAATATATTAAATAAATATCAAATATGTGAATAAAGTTACAGACGAACATAAAAAATACTAAGCGACATGAAGTTTAAATCAATAATTAAAGCTTAGATCATAAATTAATATGATTAAGTTATCATGCCAATAAAAAATTTACAAGAACTATGAAATACATGGCACATTAAAAAAAAATTAAAAGACTAAAAGAATTCATTCCTCCTAATCTCGTCCCAAAAACATATGAATACTATACTCATTAGATAAATAAATATCAAATACAAAAATATAATGGAAGAAAATCGAACTTTTCTGTAAAAACTTATCAGAAAGAGAACTAAATAACTTTCCAAAGCCTATCCAACAATTAATAACTAACCATGGAAGCTTAAGAACAAACAAAATATTGAAATAGCAATACATGTGTCTAAAGAATTGAAAGTTTTAGACCAAAAAGGAGAAAAAAAAGAGGTTTCTGAATGTTAAATCAATAGGTAATTTGACTTCAAATTGTAGTTCTACGGGCAATCAAATATGTATTTATTGTATTTTTTTCCAACTTTTCTGTCAAATAAAATTTACTACATTCGAATGTTAAAAATTAAAATTACACCAACATATTTTCGTAAAGAAATCAATACAAATCATTAGATCTTGTTAAATAGTGGATTGAATTTAAATTCAGTTTTTTTTTGGCCATGAATTAGAGCTTTATGTAGCTGCTATATATGTATTTCCGACAATAATATCTTCTTAACAGATTTACTACTTTTTGAATTGTGACTTAATAGAATTTATTTGAGTTATATAAAATTATAAAATAAACGTTAGAGATTTTTTTTAACATAATAAATATTGTTCTCATTTAGCTAGCTCAATAAATAAAGATATCATATACCATACAAGTTTTTCGGATGCTTTATTTGTGATTTAAAAAAGACTTATATGAAAATTTAAAAATTAAAATTAAGTCTGTTGGTCTTCTAAAAATTTAGGATGAAAGTTGACATTATACCTCCTAAAAATTTATAGTGACAATATAAAGTTTAAAAAATAACTAATGTTGAATAATATTTTACTACAACTAACTTAATTTAAAAAGATAATATAGCAAAACATTGTCACATATAAGACTGAATAACCGAATGCAAGAAAGAAAAAAAACGACAACTCATTTGTAATATATTTGGTCATCTACTATTTCATCTTTATTGCTTCAAATTCATATTATTATCAATTTGACTCTTAATTTTATATCATAAATTGACTTTTTAATTTCTTTCACCATTAATGCTCTTCCTACAAAAGTTAATTTATATACCTTAAAGAGTTGTCAACGTGACAAATAAACTTACTTATATAATGAATTTTAAAAAATATTAACTTGAACTCTTTTGCATTAGTTAATTCAAATTTTAATTTTTTATTTTTGACATTAAAGAAAATAAATTAACTTTTATTATCAAATTCTTAATATTAGTTCATCCCAATTTTAAAATTTAACTATAATTAGAATTTTGTTGAATAAAATTTTTGATTTCAAATAGTTAAAAATCATTAGTATGTCAATTTTGATTGGTTTTAGTGCTTCCGAAATCATTGTTCATAAGTATGTCAATTTTGATTCGTTTTTGTGCTTCTAGAATTATTGTGTTTTTTTACTTCTAGAAAATATTACGAATAATTTCTAAAATTTTGAATAATAAAAAAATCTTATAGTTTAATATAGTTTTAAAGCTTTAATATTAATAGCGTCAAATAAAGACATTCATATAAGGTCTTAAAGGTTAATATTAATAGACGTCAAATAAGGACATTCATATAAGGTAAAAAGATTAATAATTTAAAGTGCTAAATATTAGGATTTGCTATCTAGTTTAATAAGGAAAGATTTAATAAAATAAATTTTGGTTGATTTTAAAGTCCTAAAATTTAGGAAAGCAACTTAAAATTACAAATTTATCCAATGTAAAATCTTTTTTTAAAAGATAAAAAAGACGAATGACATTTCGCTAAGGGCCTTCGTGCTTTTAATATAGTACTAGTTTTAGTGTACGTGCGTTGCACGTGTGCATCATGTTAATCAATATAAAACATATACAAATTATTAAAAAATAGCAATGGAGTTAAAACTAAACGCAATATATGTTAAAATGATGAAAAAGATATTACTACATTGATATAATATATAGCTGAATTCAACATTTTCTGAGTGAAGTTAGTGTAATGAATTCTATAGTATTTATAGCTATAAATATTTTATTATATTAGATACAAATATGCTATGTTGTTATATCTCATCCAACATCTCGTTGTAAACTTTACGTTCATAATGTTGTTATACAAAAAAATAGTTCTTCATTCAAAGTTAATCAAAATTATAGCCAAATGAACCTCTTCTTGTGTAAAAAATGTTGCCTGAATTCTTATTGATTTAAGTCTAAATTTACTTCATGCAATAGTCAATACCATCCTAAACTCACTCCGGATGTACTCTGCTAATAACAATTTTGAAATTTCAAGAGTTCACAATGTAGAGGTCAATTTTTCAAAATTATTAGAGGGTGAGGGAGTAG
The DNA here is from genome assembly GCF_000393655.2 of Nicotiana sylvestris. Taxonomy (NCBI): domain Eukaryota; kingdom Viridiplantae; phylum Streptophyta; class Magnoliopsida; order Solanales; family Solanaceae; genus Nicotiana; species Nicotiana sylvestris. Next base: position 92,085,973 of record NC_091057.1, on the reverse strand, counting down.
GGGATGACAAATTTATAGTTATTTCAAGAGTTCCAAATACATTAATTTAACTTAGGTTTAAAATATTAACTATAGTTGCGCATTCACATAGTAGGGTGGTAGCTTAATTTATTTCTAAATTAACACCATATTAGTTCAGACTTCTAGAAATTTAAGGTTAAGATTAAATCAAAACTCTTAAAAATTTAACAGGAAAAAGCGAATATACATTGCTGATGGATGTTCCATATTTTAGGCAATCAATTATTGGCAATTTGGAGGAAAAAAATACTATTATATACCTTAGAGGCTAAGAATTAAAAAAACTTTAATGGTCACATACTAAACTCCAAAAGGGTATTTATAAAAACTGGTCAAATAAGGAAAAATAATAATAAAGTAAATTTTAATTGAATTTGAAGACCTAATATTAGGATATTCTTAAATAAAATTATAGTTGATTTTGAAGTCCTAAATATTCGAAAAATAATTAAATGACTATTTTGTCAGGTGTGAAATTAATTTTTAAAGGATAAAAAAAGGCGAACGATATTTCGATAGGGACTTTATAGTATTAGATTAAGATGAATTTAGGCTTGTATAATTTTTTTATTCTTAAATATGATATTGAATAGTTATTTTGGGTGCTTAATTGAACATGAATTAATTACTTTATATGATTAAATAAGAATACTTAAAATACATATTTAATTATTCTACATTGAAATAATTTTACTTAGAAGTTACTGTATTAAATAATTTTAATTTAATGTATGTGATTTTATGTCTCCATTTTTTAATTTTTAATTAGTAATTAATTGAAGTCGCCATCATTCTCATCTTGATTTTATACATATTGCACAAAGGATGTATTGTCTATTAGTACAATTTACATCTGGTAAAATATTTATTGATTTTAAATTCCTAAATATTAGTACTTCCTACCTATTTTAATAGGGAAAGATTTAATATCAAAATTTTTAGTTGATTTCAAAATCCTAAACATTAGGAAACTAACCAAAGTTACAAATTTGTCCATTGTAAAAGTTATTTTTTAAGGATAAAAGATGAACGACATTTACTATTTTCTAGCCGTGCAATATAATAGAAATAAATTATATATATATATATATATATATATATATATATATATATATATATATATTTTTTATCTGAGAGAAATAATTTGGTACATGGTTTTTTTTCTTTTTCCGATTCACACCCTCGTCCTCCCTTTCTTTTAGCCAAACATATATTAAAAAAAACTCCTAAGTAAAAGGATTGAATGTAATGGATTACAGTCAAACCTCTTCATAACAACTTCATTTGTTCCGAAATTTTTTGGCTGCTATAGTAAAGTGTCGTTATAGAGGACATATATTATAATATTCGATTCTGAGAATAACTCAGCTTTTATAGTGAATGACTATTATATAAGGATGCTGTTAAAGAGAGGTTTGACTGTATAACCTAATATATATATATATATATAATTTAATTGGTTAATGTTTAAAAAAAAGACTCCTATTGCTAAAAGGATTCCAAAGTGCTCATACTTTTCATAATATAACTTTAGGAATTGAAAGTGTTCCAGCAAAGGTTTTTACATGCAGACGAAGCGTACAAAACATTGTACAAAACTTTAATTGATTTTTTTTTTTACATATATGTTATATTATATAGCTCAAATAAGGAAGGATTTGGTACACAATCTTTAATTGATTTTGGAGTCCTAAATATTAGGGAATGAATTAAAACTAGTCCTAAATATTAAAAAAATAATTAAATTACTATTTTATCCAGTGTAAAATTAAATTTTTAAGGGTAAAAAAGGCGAACGACATTTCGCTAAGGGCCTTCGTGCTTTTAATATAGTACTAGATTTAGTGTATGTGCGTTGCACGTGTATTATGCGTTATGCATAAAAGAGCGTATTTTAATTAGGTAGAATAAGAATGAATTACATATAAAGGTAACTGATGATGCAATAAATATTTAAATGATAAACTGTCTAAAATAGTGCATATTTAATTGAATAAGAATGAATTAAGTATAATATCAATTGACGATGCAAAGAAATTATTACATTAAAGAAATAGTTGTATTCAGCGTGTAGAGACTAAATTGAGTGGTACAACAAAGCTTGGATGTGATAATGTATATTATCAAAAAATTAATAAGGCGAACAGAAGTAAAATATTATTTATATATTTAGTGAAAGATTATTGGATGAAATCTAAATAACTTACCAAAATTTGTTTGATTGGTGCACTTTGATGCCTCATCGAATGAAATAAAATTATTTGAAAAACCAATGGTCGAAAAGTGAGTATTGCTTTCTTCAACTAAAGTATTCTCCTTAAATCCAATCTCGGGCTCCTTGTGCGATGATTGGAAATTAGGATTGGCACTATTGATGCGTCCGTTTATGATGTAACAAATCTTATTTTGTTGTAAATAATCTTCCCACTTCTCAATATAACCATTGAAAAGCATAGCGTGAATTTTTGTTCCCGGTAAACAGTTTCACTTTAAGCTAATCTGATGGTTAAAACTATAATATGAAAAGACATGAAATAAAATATTAATACAAAATAAAAATTACCTATTCATTAACTAATGTCACAATTTTTCGGGTGCCTTGATTTGTTTTATTGTTGAACTCTTTTACTATTTCACTCCCAAACACTAACACTCGTATTACCCAACATGAATTAGATACTCTTAGACTATTAATTGGGACATACTGGTCTGACAATTCCTTTTCACTGGCCATTCAGGTGTACCTAAAATAAAATATGCATAAGAGTTTTATAAGTTATCAAAGTGACTAATTCAATAATTGATTATTTTTATGATATAAGGAAGATTGTTTACCTGAACAGATGTAATTGTTGAAATCTAAGTGATTCAAGCATGTCAATTGCAAATAACGCAAATCATGTAGTATTAATATTACATAGAATTAAAGGAGATAGTCTAGTTTTTTTTTTTAAAACAAGCAACTTGAACTGGCATGGCAATAAGTATTATTTATCATACAACAAAGAAAAAAAAAATACTAATTTAAGTAATAAGACTTAGATCGAATGTCTAATCGATTTTTGTGATGAATTGCAATTGTATGATAATATGTATTAAATTTGTAAATTACGTGAGATGTGAAATTAGCCACGTCCAAAACATGAAACAAAAATTATATAATAACAATTTGTTGATGCACAATAAAGATAAATTGTCGATGCAACAATAAATCCGGTGCATGCAAACGTGCTTGCAAAATACGAAGTAATAAAAGATGTTGATATTTGTAAAAGAAACAAAACCTGAAATTATGGTGTTGGAATAGGGCGAAGTTTGACAATTAAATTGTGACATTGTAGCATTTTTTATAGAAATATTTTGGTACACAAATTGATACATAAAAGGAATTACATGCTCGTGGAGAATCTAACTACAAAATTTCCTAGTTTAGATAATTTAATGACAAATAAAATCATTTATTGAAAGTTGAACAAAGTAGTAAAAGTTTAGGAAAAAACGTTATTAACTATTCTAGTGAATGAAAAAATTACCAAATATTTACTACTCCAAAGAATAAAGGGAATTTAACCAAAGTCCAATAGACATATGGTCATTTAATGAGAGTGAACCAAGTAGCGAAAATGTAGGAAATTCTTTTTATTTACTTTCCTTGTGTAAGAAACATGAAGACAAGTTTTACCAAATAATTAAGGCAAACAAACGAAGTCATAGGGAAGCGAAAGTTTAGGGAAACTTTTTTATTAACTTTCCTATGTAAGAAACATGAAGAAACATTATACTAAATAATTAAAGCAAAATTAATAACAAATAATTGTGGCAAAAATTTACCAAATAATCTCGTTAACATTCCAAGATTGTTAAATTTTTATTAAATATTAATAAAATACTTAAATTACTATATTGTCTAATGTGAACTCTATGTTTTAAAAGGTAAAAAAGGTGAACGATATTTCGCTAAGGCCTTTACGTAAAATCTAAAAATAAAATAAAATAAGGGTACTTTTGCGAATTGTCCGAGAAACTTCGGAATAATGAATTATCGACAGTTTCCGAAATATTTTCGACTATATGTCAATGATGAAGGCAATAATAGCCAGTTCCAACACGGACAGATATTGCAATTCGATCTTCGCCCCGAGAATTTTGTTCTTGGCACAGTTGACCCAACTCTCTTCTTCTGCTGAGTTATCTGAATAATCTCCTGATCTCTTTCTTCTCCGTGCGAAATCTAGTTTGTAAGTGCCCTTTTTGCCTCACCCTAATCCTCTTTTCCCATTGTTTTCTTTTTTGGATGTTTAATTCTGAATGCTGATTTTTACAAGTTATATAGGCATGATGGTTTGCTTCCCATATGATAATTTGGCTTTAAAATAGTTACTGTTTATACTGACCTGCCTTTTCATCTATTGTTAAAAGGGAATTAGATCATAAAAAAATTCATTGTGTTGTTGAGTTTCAGTTCATGGAATATTATTATTATTAAGCTTATGGATCCCCTTTCGATGATTTTTTTAGGGGGATGTGAATTGGGTTTCAATTGTTTTGTGCCTCTGCTCCAGAATGCGTATGGTTATCCATTACCTGATAAAAAACAAACTTTTATGGTTCAAAATAATTTTAAAAAAAAAAGATTTTTCCCTTGTGCTAGGCTATAGCGAGAAACCCTCAAATCTAGAGCTTATGATCTTAACTTTCAAGCCATTTCCAGTTAGTGGAACTGCTTCACAGTGTATTTTAATTTTTTTATTAAAAAATCCTGATTCACATCATTACTTTAAATGCATCAGAAAAGGCGCAACTTGGATTCATTTGTGCCATTAGTTAATATGTGATCTTGTTGCTTCTTCGAGTATCGTGATTGCTCTGAAGCTGTGATGGTTTACTGATCTACCTTCCTGATAATTTCTCTCAAGGGAAAAGTGTATAAGGGCGAGGTCATTAATTTGAACTCATGCACAAATTCCATTCTTGTGACTGTGGCTAAAAAGTTAAAACAGATATTGAAGTATTCAATTTCAGCTTCTAATTTTTTGCACTTTAAACATCCTAATTTGTCTAAAGTACTCCTTGAACCCAAATCAACCAATATGCCTAAAAACGTCCTGAGATTGGGGGTTAGTGTGTAAAAGAAATCCATATTAGTATCTTGGATAATTATTATTTTTCTTTTCTGGGATTTTTAATCATAGCATAGATGAGTTTTATTCATGAAAATCAAATTAATGATCTTTTTGGTTCATGACATCAAAGTTACTGGTTTCATTATGACTTAAATTATAGCTGTCTGATGTTGGATTACTCTTTCATCTGCAATTTTGTATCCTATATCCAACTATATTTTTTCTCTATGAAAATTATATCCTCACTTCTTTTTTTCAGCTAAGTAGCTTAGCAAAATGTCCGGGCAAAGTCAGCGTTTGAATGTTGTACCCACAGTTACGATGCTGGGAGTTATTAAAGCTCGCCTTGTTGGCGCAACAAGAGGCCATGCTTTGCTGAAAAAGAAAAGTGATGCTTTGACTGTGCAATTCCGTCAGATTCTAAAGAATATAGTGTCAACAAAGGAATCAATGGGAGAAGTCATGAAAGACTCCTCCTTTGCTCTGACTGAGGCAAAATATGCTGCTGGTGAGAACATCAAGCACGTTGTCCTTGAAAATGTCCAGAATGCAACTCTTAAAGTTCGATCTCGGCAGGAAAATATTGCTGGGGTGAAGCTCCCTAAGTTTGAACATTTCTCTGAAGGAGAGACCAAGAATGACCTGACTGGATTAGCTAGAGGGGGGCAACAGGTACAAGCCTGTCGTGCTGCTTATGTGAAATCTATTGAGTTACTTGTTGAGCTTGCATCGCTGCAAACATCATTCTTGACTCTTGATGAGGCAATCAAGACCACAAATCGGAGGGTCAATGCCTTGGAGAATGTTGTAAAGCCTCGGCTGGAGAATACAGTTCTTTACATCAAGGGGGAACTTGATGAATTGGAAAGGGAAGACTTCTTCCGTCTGAAAAAGATACAAGGTTACAAGAAGAGGGAGGTAGAGAGACAGATGGCATCTGCCAGGCAATATGCGGAGGAGAGGGCTGCTGAAGAACTTTCTTTGAAGAGAGGCATTACGCTTGGTTCAGCCCATAACATACTGTCCCATGCTTCACAGAAAGATGATGACATTATTTTCTGATTTGGAGGTCAGCTTTTTGGTTAAGTTATGTTGGTTGTTAAATATAGGAACGGATTATATTATTAGATGGAGAGATTTTTACTGTTCAAAAAGAGCTCTATCATGTTTGTACTTAATGAACTCTACGGGGAGCAACCTCATTGGCTATTTGTGAGTGCTTTTTTCAATTTTTCGATTCACTGAGTTGTTGGATGGAACTTTTATTTTTTGCTCAATTTATGCCCAAGCTTGTCCTCTTTGCTTGTCACAAATTTGTTTTCACGTATTTGATAATAGTCTCTCCCTTCTGTACATGAGCAACTGCACTCGGAAATGCAGATAGTGAAAATGGCCATTCTTGCTAGGATTGAGTCAAATGCACCAAAAAAAAAATTCTTTTATTTGTGAGATAACCTTGTTCTAAGCCTATTAGTTCCCGTAATCCTTGGGTATATTGAGTGCGCTGCATTAGGTAAAAAGGAGAAAAACGATAAAATATACATAAGTTTTGTCGTTCCTCGACATGTATTCTTTTGAAATCATTTGTAGTTAGTGAAGTTATGAGGATTGCTTCATCGCAGCATTGAGATTGCTTCTTTTCTTGCATTCCTCCATTGCCTGGAGTCCCTGACTTTATGGATGGTTTCAGCTGTATTTCATGTTGATGCAGTTTATATTCTTGTTATAAGGCCTTTGATGCAGTAAATATTACTGATGCTAGGGGTGGCAAGTGGGCGGGTCAGATCGAATAGTTGAAAACGGGTTAGACAAAAACGGATAAAATATCCGACCCACCCATATTTGAAGTTTGAATATTAACTCACAGCTTTGGGGCAAATCAACCCCTGAATGGCGTATCTTATAAACCAAAACATTGCCAAAATATCGCTGATTTATCTTGGCTTACAGGATATTTTTTGGAGCTAGAACTTTTGGTGCAGTTGGTATTGCACAGTGATATTTGATTTGCTTGCTGCTTCCTTGAATTAATTCTCATCTTTTATCAACATGTCACACTACGCACATAAACAGTTCCGAGCTGTTCTACCAACATCAGCACGCAAGAATCTTGCTTATAGTCTTTCCCATCTCTGCTCAGTCCTGATATCTCCCACCCTAGTGACATGGTAAGCTTTTTATTTTTGGGATATCTATCTTTTTGCATTTTCCATTTTTAGGGGGTTTAGGTGGAAGTAATACAGGTTTGGCTTGTATTTTGGGGGGAGACTCTGAAAGAGCTGTAGCATTTATTTTCCTCCTGAAAGCTTGTGCCTCTTATCAATGTGGTTGTCTATAATCTCTTGGACTCATTTCCATGGTTCAGTTACAAGGTTTATGAGTCTACTACACTTGTGCTGTTGGCAGGAGAACAATACTGAGGGAGCGCTTAGATAATTAGATTTGACGAAGTGCATTTTTTCTGGAAGAAGAAAATATAACCTGACTTACTAAATCTGCAGTACCAACATTGCTGCTAATAATGTCTTGCCTTGCCAGTGTTTGCGATACTGCTAATGATGTCTTGCCTAGTGAATCATAATATTTTGTTATTTCTTGAGAAAACATCCTAAGAGGAAGAAAAAAGTAGGTTTTGTTCTTAAATGGAAGTTACTTTCACTGTATTTTTCTTTTGGTTCTTGAGATTCTGAATCACTCATTTTGGTGGGAAGGAATAGTAACATGGTTGATGGTTCTCAGACGAGGGAATTACTTGTCTATATGTTTGAGGGATTCCAGAAGCATATTGATAGGATGACAATGAAGAGCAAAATACAGGAGCTCTAGTAAGAAAGTGTAAAACGATAGCCTAGACGAGTATGCAGATCATAGCATTTCAGAGTACGAGGTCTGGCAGGAAAAACCTTTCATGTTATCGGACGTTTGGTATCAGATCTTAATTTCTGTAGTTTTAACTTAAAGATGATCTAGTAATGGGTGCTGATGGTTGACCAACGAAGTTTCTGCCTTTTGCGCTAGTCCTAGTAGAATTTAGAAGATTTCAACATAGATCTGGAGCTTTACCAATGCCTCTGGTGCATGAAAGTTCTCTTGGTTTAACATGTCTTGCAATACAAATTTACTTCATGGCTTATCCCAATACTAACAAGTAAATGTGTGCTAGAATTAGAGAGGCATACTCTTATGTGTTTTGAGATGACACTCTAAGCACTTATACTTTGAAATATACAATAACAACAACATACCCAATGTATTCCCATAAGTGGGGTCTGAGGAGGGTACCATGTACACATACCTTAATCCGAAAATAAAATGGGTTGTTTCTAGTACCTCTATATTTTGAAATTTATGCTATTAAATTTGCAAACTCTCTTTATACAGTTATTTAAGATCAAAAGATTCTGCAAGTTGAGCAATATATATTACATCAGGTTAAGGGTGTATTGTGGGCCGGGCTCGGCCCGGGACCGCCCCAGGACCGCTAACAAACGGGCCAAATGGGCCATAGAGTGTCTATGAGGGCCGGTCCCTAATGGTCATAGAGTGTCTATGAGGGAGAGCTTGGAAAAATCAGTACTCTTCAGAGATTGGATCCGTTCGAAAAGAAGAAATTTTGGACTTGCAGAATCACAACCGGAGATAGACGAAACTTATGAAGAAATGCTAGCGGAACTTGCGCAGGATGCTGCTTCGCCCGGAAGCGGTGATGAACAAGCTTCTTTTCCGCCACCACCAACGAAAATTCCTTCGGACCTTGAAGGATTTATGAAATTTGTTAGAGATAATACATAGACTAATATATAACTTGTATTTTGGCACATCTTCCTTGATTTTTTTTTTCCTTTTAATGGTGGTATTAGTACCTTGTTGAGCTCATTCCATTGGGGGAGGATGACTAAGAAAGATATTGCCATTTTGTTAATGTCGTAATAATAAAAATTATAAGACATTCCCTTGAATATTTCTTTGCAATTTATTTTGTGTTTAAATTTGATATAGAGTATATATATATATATATATATATATATATATATTATAGATATACATATAGTATATATAATACATATAAGCTATATATTATATAAGGCAATATATATACATACTATATATATAAGCAATTATATAGTATGTAAGCATTATATATAAGCAATTTATATTAGTATATATATATATATATATATATAGTTTACAAGAAATTACCTTAGATAAAAAAATTTCAAAAAAAAAAAACCCGGAACATTTAGGCCTGACCCATTTAGCCCGGGACCATGTGGGCTTAGGCCCACGGTGGGCCGGTTCCACCCATCAAGACCGTTTGGCCCGGAACCGTCAAAGACCAGCCCGCCAAAGTCCGAGACCGTTAGGCCCGGACCGACCCAGAATACAGCCTTACATCAGGTAAAGAGAGATAAGAAGTAGCCAAGACTAGTGTTATTACTCCACTTCTCAGTAAAAGGAGTAATAGGATACTTTCTAATTTTTTCCTCATTTACAAAGCCTACAGCAAGAACTCTCAGTGGATCAACCACAGCCAATTGGTAGTAGTAGATTCATCAAAAGCAACATATTCTCTACATGTTTTGCACTTCAACTAAAGTCCTAAAACGTAAAGATTTTGTCCTGTTTTGTTGACTAAAATGTATGCAAATAGATCTTCTGAAACACAGTCTGTAATTTCTTTACAATCACAGTATTTTATTGACTTTGTCCTTTTATTATAACCACAGTATTTATTTATTTCATCCGCGGAAATGAGTTTTCTTCTATGTCTATATACAAAACTAAAAGCCATGATGGTCGACCAAGGATATAGTTGTCATTTAGCTCAATCATAAAAGTGCTTGGCCGAGATGGCTTTTTCCAATGCTAACTCTACACAATTCTAGAAGATATCTCTTTCACCTCCCAATTCCATCTCCTATTCCAATTTGAGGTATATTCTTTCAACGGAATAGGGTCATATTTATCCCTGTACTCTTTAAAAATGGTTATATTTGTCCTTCGTTATATTTTTTTGATATATTTATCCTTACCATTATACTTTAGGATCATATTTGTCCCTGTACTCTTCAAAGAGGGTTACATTTGTCCTTCGTCATACTTTTTGACATATTTATCCTTACACTTATACTTTAGGATCATATTTGCCCTCATCCATTAAATCCCCATGTCCCACCTTTCTTTTCCTACATGGTGCCTATGTGGATTTCTTTTTCCTCCAATTTAAATATGGTCACCTATTTAAGATAATTTAATCCGCCCACCTAATTTAAATATGGTCACCTATTTAAGATAATGTTCTTTTTCAGCTCCATATTTTTCGGATAGCAGCGGCAACATATTGGCAAACAAGAACTTTGAACTCAAAATCACTAATCTGATACAGCTTACAATTATTGCAATAACCAAATTAAATTACGAGAAGTTGCACAAATGGAATTAATGACAAAGGTCCGTGCTTAAAATATTGTCTAGGATGGTTTCCTCAAACATATTTTTTCTCGAAAAGAAAATATTGTTCCCTCCTCTCATTTTATATGAAAGAATTCGATTACAAGGGTCAAAACATCTAGTTTTTTTTTGTGATTTGGGTATATAATTTTCATGTTTTTCAAAAATAAAATAAAATTACATATTTAAAAAAGTATATCTAAATAATTCAACTTTTTGGATGGCAGAGTCATGATTTAAAGTTTATGGGTTCTGATCTTGCTCATAGCTCATTTTAGTTATTAAGTTCGTAATTAAATATTTATACATATTTAATGTATTTCCTAATAGAACACAAATCTAAACAAAAGCTATAGAGTTCATTCAAACCATACCTAATACTCTAGCTCCACCCCTTATCTTCGACCTGGTTTAACATAAACCTACAATGACGAATAATATTAGAGTAATGTGAATTATCAGAATGAAGCCACTATATTTTATATATTGGCTACCCAAAGACACAAATAAGTGCAGACAACCAAATTATGGTTTATGGTTTATGGTTAAATTGGGTGGGCGGATTAAATTATCTTAAATAGTTGACCATATTTAAATTGGAGGAAAAAGAAATCCACATAGGCACCATGTAGGAAAAGAAAGGTGGGACATGGAGATTTAATGGATGAGGGGCAAATATGATCCTAAAGTATAAGTGTAAGGATAAATATGTCAAAAAGTATGACGAATGACAAATGTAACCCTCTTTGAAGAGTACAAAAACAAATATGATCATAAAGTATAATGGTAAGGATAAATATATCAAAAAGTATAACGAAGGACAAATATAACCATTTTTAAAGAGTACAGGGATAAATATGACCCTTTTCGTTCTTTCAATTTCTTTTTCCAGTTTGTAAAAAGATTGATTGTTTTACCTTCTTTTTTTTTCGTTATACTTGTTCAAGTTCTCCCCAGACTTCTCAAACAATTCTTTTTCCAGTTCTCTCCATTTTGTCAACTGGGTATTGCTACTTTCAGATCTGCTTCTTTTTTATTTCAAATCTTACTGTTTTCCCTTATTATATTTTCCGATCTTATTTGATTTTTGTAGTTAGAGAGTTAGGCGTGAGTTTGAAGAGCTTAGGGTAGAACTTGGAGTTCTTCGCTGATAACAATAGTGGTCGTTTTCTATGTATTTGCTGCTCTTTAAAGGTTGAATCTCTGGGAACAAGCTTTGCGATATGTACGGAGGTAATAGTTTAGTGTACATGCATCTGATTGTCTTGGTTGTGAGTGCTTTATGGGGATATTTGGGGTTGTTTTACTTTAATTTTCTCGATATAATCATATATTTGCCATGGTGCACTAATTCGATAAGTTAAAACAGTAATGATTCTATATTTTAGAAGAATTTTTGGGATAAATTTACACGGTTGAATGTGCACAGATAGAATCTTATATTCATGCAAATTACCTTTTTCCTTTGCCTTTATAAATTTCGTTGTCCGCTTATTTTGGGAATGTCTGTGCATTGCTCCCTTTTTTCTTTTTGTTCTCGATGAAACTTAGTGATAAAAAAATATCCAGAAGCTTATTGAATTTTGATCCCGATTTTCCGTTTACTGAATTCTAATGAAAATAATTTCTTTACTAAAATCTGGCCGATCATCTTTATATTGAAGATGACGATCCTCCTACCTCTTTCTTAATATTTCTGCAAACGTATTTAGAAGTACAAACTTTAGAAGTAGGAGTGCAGAGTATTTTTTTTAATTGTGAATTTAACTTTTAAAGGAGTGCAATTAGTTAATTGATTTCTATAAATATATTAAACTTAATACAACGTTATTTGCCGAATAATATGGATTCTCCCTTGATAGGGAAACATGCTCCACAAACATATTGTGAGTTCCTTCTCCATTTCTTTTCAGTAAGATCATGTGATTGATAGCGAACAATCTTAGTTGAAGAAAAGAATTTTTCGTGCTACAAAGATAGGGAATCATCTAACCTTCATTGAAAATGAGTAATTCTGGATATGAAACAATTTCCTTATGCTACTAATGTGATGCCTATACTATTAGATCATTATTAGCCGCAAATTCAAACCCTTTCAAATGTAATAGTTCTATTGCTTTGCCTCATTTGATGTTTCCAATTCTAACCAGTTCTAACAGCTACTGAAAAATAGATTAAGTATACGCATATTGTTAACTTTGTATTGACATCCTCTCCAACTTATTCAGTGATTAGTACAAAAATAATGTTGATTTTAATTTCTTTTGTCAAGTTTAAAGTTCTTCCTCTATCTGCGCCAAATAAAATTGTGCATTGTTAAGTTTGGAGAGAATAGGTCTTTGAACTATTCACAACTCTCTACTTCGCATGGGGTGAATGGATCATTCCCTTTCATTCCAAGTGATAGAGGGAGTAACATATTTTTTGCTAGACTCTTGTGTGGGTTCCACTAATAATTTTTGTTTTGTTTTGAATTGGCAAAATATAAACTGCCCATTTAAGTTGCCTTAACGACTAACAGAAACTTCAACTCACCATTTATCATTTTGACACTTCAAGTGGTTACCTCGTGAACACCCTAGTTCATATGCGTGAGTTATGCTCGCCTCCAACCTTCTTCTCCGATGAGAGATGACCCCTCCGCTCTTGTTCATCTCGCCCCTTTTACCTTCTTCCAAACTCCTCTTCGCCACCTACCACATGTAACAAAATTCACAATCTCTTAGTCCAAAAGACAACTTAATTACACAATTATTTGGCTTGCTGGTAGGTTGAATTAGGTATTCACATAGTTGTGCTACTGCTTCTTTATTATTGTGCTTCATTTCTTACTAAAACCCCGCCGATGGAACCAAGTAGAACAAGTGGAGCTTCGCTACCAGCTGCTAAAAGACAACTTAATTGGACCATGGAAGATTTCAGATTTTTATACCTCAGAAGGGAATTGGAGAAAATCAATTGCTGGAAATGGGACCAAAATTTTATGGGTGGTCAATTGATATTATTATGGCGTGGTGGCTATTATTGATTGTTTTTATTTTAATACTGAATGAGAGGAGGTGGATTCACGTCGGAAGTTTAATAAGCTACTGATGTTACCATGTTTAGGTTAGGACAATTTGATGGTGGAGATGAATTATTTTGGGAAGAAAGTGGAATTAATGTCGGAAAAATTATAAATATAGTGGGACCCACATAAAAGTTATGATTGATCCACATAAAGTAGGGTTATTTTTTTTTAAAAAAAGGAAAAAACATAATTTTGAGGGTTTCACGTGCTCATATATGAATATAAACGCACACTTTGCTATGTCAGCGTGATGGTTCACGAGGTCGTGCTTCAATTGAAAAGAAGTGTCCAATTGATAACGGGATCAATTGAGGCATCTATCTCGTCATTGTGGACGACTTAAACAGGTTGTTTATATATTTCGCCATTTGAATTTAATTTAGTTTTTATAGAATAGATCTTTAGAATCTGATTGTTCCTATATTATTATCATTTTAACATATGATTAGATTGCAAGTTCATTGTAGAAACACAATGTTGTTATTATCTATTGATATTGTTGAACTGGATTTTAAATAGCTAACTACTGAATCAACAGTTTTTTTCATTATTTCTTATTGCTCTTCACTTAACATTCTTTTATAAGGTTGCTACATTGCTTCTTTGTTTGAATTCTCCCTTCATGTAAAAATTACAAATTAAATGGTTGATAAAACTTCCAACTCCGCTTGTGAGTTGCTTCTAATACAGTTAATTACTTTTGCAGTGTGCTTTTAGGTTTCCTGAAGTTATGATACTCTCACACTACTCAACCTTTTCAAGAAAGTAAATACACTTATTAAGATCAAGCACAAAGAAGTATAAGATGTGGACAAAGATTTATGATGGGGTTGAGTTACCTATTTGTCTGGTCTTTTATATGGTTACTCAGTCATGCTGTTAGAGTTGCTACTTACTAGCAAGAGCTATTGTTATTACTCAGTCATGATGGACAGTCATTTTGTATGATTATCTTTGTGGATGTAATTTCAAAGGAGCAAAATTTCATTTTTCCGAACAAATTCTGAATATGTATACTCTGGGTAATAGGCAGTCTTCGATGTTATCACTTTTACCAAGAATGAAACTTTGTGTGTGTTTGTGAAATTATAGTTATTTAAAGTATGAAGGGATTAAATGTAATTTGAATTCCAAATGTTGGGCCCGTGCTATGCACGGGCAAACCTCATCTAATTTTTTATATAAAAAGTTTCTTCTTTTTTCTACGGTATAGCTCCAAAATGTTCAACCAATACTGTTGACCAAAATATGAAGTCCAGATAATATGACGGTTATCTACTCATCCATTACCCCATGTGAGAAAAGTAAATTCAAATAACCACGATCTAAATGATAAAAGAAATAAAGTTTTCAATATTCAAAGGCCTCGTAACTAGAGTCAACTAAATAATATCAACAACCCAGTACAATCTCGCAAGTGAGGTATGAGGAGGATAGGATGTATGCAACTATACCCCTGCCCTGGAGGGCAAAAAGATTGTTTTCGATAGACTTTTGGCGAAGAAAAAGATGGAAGAAGCACTAATAACAAATAATAACAATACAAGATATTTAGAAAACTAAATCCAAGATAACAAAAGAGAATATAAAAGACTTACTAATAACAAGTAATAACAGTACAAGATATGTAGTGATAACAAACTAAGTGAATACTGATGGCAAGTAATAACAGTAAAAGATATGTGGCAATAACAAGCTAAAGATAACAGGGATATCATACTAACACTAATAAATGGATTAATTAATTGATCATAATAAACGAAACTTTTTGTCTTAAAAAACAAGGATAAATTACCCTGGTAGCGTATGTACAGGATAACACCACTTAACGTTTCCAGTCAGGAAGAATATACAAAGTTGTGAACATATTTGATGATTTCCCAGAATATTTTGCTCAATTCAATATCATCAGCTTAGAAGAGGAAACCATGGTTCTTGAAAACCAGAGTGGTAAGAAATCATGAAAAGGAGAATCACAAGGAGAATGCCTACTCCCCAAGGAGTAGCACCAGCTCTATGAAATGAGTCTTTTTCAGGCAAGGGAATGAAGGAGACAGATTTTTCCAAGCTCGAAAATAAGTGCACAATTAGAAATAGTAGCAATGGAGACACCATTAGAACAAGCTTCATTTGATCCATAATGCCTTCGAATATAGACTCGTATTTGATGTACCATGTAATACTTATAAACATGAAGAGAACAACAAGGAAGAAACATAAATGTAGGGAAGGAGGCTGTGAAGAGTAAGTATCTCCCATTTTTTCTAAAAGTTTGGGACTGTGCTTGAAACTTGGAAAGAGTGAAAGGAAGAGTTTGTTTTTTGAATGACTTGTTTGGTTTTGAATTGGACTACGGTTTTTATAGACTTGGCTCTCTTTAGGGTTGACCACATTTCTTGTCCTCCTCTTCTTATTTTTTTCTTCCTTATTCAAGTGAGATACTAGTGGGGAACAGAAACCCCCCCCCCCCCCCCCACACACCTTTTTTTATTTATTTTATTTTTTTATTATTAAGCTTTAGATGCATTGTAGGATTCTTACTTTTTGACGGTCCACAAATATGCATGCAATTGGCCGGTGCCTTTTTTATATGTTTAAGAGCTTTAAAATTTAACATTATGGTTGAGGACTTAGCGGCTAACACCTGTCACCGACCAGGTCCAGAACTTGACATGGACCTCTTGTTTAATTTTACTTGTAATAATGTCAGGGGCAGGGCTTACACTGAAGTTCAAAGGCCCTTCTTCAAGTTCTTACATTTGCAAAAAAAAAAAAAAAAAAAAAAAAAAAATCTCCTTATAATTGGATTTGGGAGAATTCACATTATGTTATACGGTTATAAAGTTCAGGGAGTCATAAGTCATTAATCGCTACTACCTTTCATTTGAAATTTTGAATGTGTGTTGTGTTAATTGAAAAAAAGACACGTCAACTTGAATTATTTCCTGCCTACTACCTTTCATTTGAATTATTTCCTTTTCTATTGGACGTACTGTAAAGTTTTCAAGTCCCACTATATTCTTAGTGTAATACACTAATATATATCAGGTAGCAAGAGATAATTGTAAGTTCAAATCTCCAGAAGATGAAAGTAGCAGAGATGAGGATGTTGAGGTGGATGTGCGGGCATACAAGGATGGATAAGATTAGGAATGAAGATATTCGAGAGAAGGTGGGTGTGGCCCCCATGGAGGACAAGATGCGGGAAGTAAGACTCAGATGGTTCGGGCACATTCAGAGGAGGAGCACTGATGCACCGGTGAGGAGGTGTGAGCGACTGACTGTAGTGGGCACGCGGAGAGGTAGAGGAAGACCTAAGAAGTATTGGGGAGAGGTGATCAGACAGGACATGACGCGACTTAGGATTACTGAGGACATGACCCTTGATAGGGAATTATGGAGGTCAAGCATTAAGGTTGTAGGTTAGGGGAGAGTGTGAATATTTCTACAGCACAATAGAGGGAGACTATCCAGTTAGGAGTTAGACTAGGAATATCATTGGTCGTCTATCGATGCGGGGCTTTACCTTCTAGTTGTACTATACCAGCCATCTATTTCGTAGTTCGTATTTCGTATCCTGTATTTCATATTTCATATCTCTTATATATTGTTGTTATTTTTATTACGCATTTTTATGGTACTAATATATCATTTCCTGTTGCTTTTTTGAGCCGAGGGTCTCTTGGAAACAGTCTCTCTATCCTTCGGGGTAGGGGTAAGGTCTGCGTAAATATTACCCTTCCCAGACCCCATTTGTGAGATTATAATGGGTCGTTGTTGTTGTTGTTGTTGTTGTTGGGGTTTTGGATGTCCAATTTTTATGAGATGGGTGACCATGTGCATGTCTTTCTTGTGCTTGATGTATAGTTTAAAACGCCATACGAAATTCTCTAAATATCAAAACAACTTCCCTTTGTTAAATCTTGTCTCCACTCTTTTTTTTATATTTTAATTTATTTATTTCTTTAACATATGGGATCTGACACGAATTTTCTTGAAACATTAAGCTAGACTGGATCTACAGTGGGTTTTATCATTTTATATTGAACAAGTCCAAACTTATGCACATGTTCAAGGATCTACAATGCATGTTATGCTTAATCTTTTTTAGCATTAATTATTCAAATACAATTTCACGAACAAGCATTAGAACCTTACGTATACAAAAGGTTAAAATGATCTACAAATGACACCTAAACTTAACTATATGTCTTGTGAATATTTGAAGCCACAAACTTAACTATATGTCTTGCGAATATCTTGGATCAATGAGGGAACCTTTAAAGTTAATAGTCAAAAGTTTTGCTCATTAAACTTGAAGATGGTGTGCCCTACCTTCACTACCTGTATAAATCTCAGCATTGGTGTCCAATTCAACGTTTTCTCATCATTGGTTCTTTTAGGTTAATGCTTAAGTTCATTAGAATAATTTGATATCAACATATTCCCTATAAAGCTATGTCACGATCCGGATTTTCCACCATGAAAAGTCGTGATGGCGCCTACTAGTGAAAGCTAGGCAAGCCAATTATTTCAGTTATTTTACCCTTTTCATTTTTAACCCCTTAACAGTTGTGAGTTAACATTTTATAAACAACAGAAATAATAAAGCGGAAGAATGAAATATAACAATTTAAAATAATACCGATACAATTCCATAAACATAAGCTACCCAGAACTGGTGTCACAATCTCACATACTATCTAAGAATACTACAAATAGGGTCCGAACAAAATAGATGCATGTCTGTCTCAATAGTAAAGAACAAAAGAAAAACTAGATAGGAAGGGGACGCCAAGGCCTGCGGACGCCTGCAGGACTACCTCGGGTCTCCTGATGGACTGAAGGTAGCAACCTCACTGTGGTCCAAATGCTTCAACACCGGGATCTGCACACAGTGCAGAGTGTAGTATCAGCACAATCGACCCCATGTGCTGGTAAGTGCCTAGCCTAAGCTCGACGAAGTATTGACGAGGCTAGGATAAGAACATCAAATAAACCTGTGCAGTTATATCATATACAACAAGAAATAACGACAGAAACTAGCAGTTAAAGATGGGAAGGGGAAACATGCTCGGGGAATTATCAGGTACAAACAAAAGTTCAGTAAAGAAACATACGGAACACCAAAATTCAACTGTAAGCAAGAATAAAGAAATCAAAGACAAGTGCACGGCATCACCCTTCGTGCTTTTACTCTCGTCCTCACCATAAGAATCAATATAATCGGCACGACATCACCCTTCGTGCTTTTACCTCACATAATCATGGCACGGAATTATCCTTCGTGCATTATCACTCATATCATAGCACGACATTATACATCGTGCGGCACGGCATCACCCTTCGTGCTTTTGCCTCACTATATCGGCACGACATCACCCTTCGTGCATTAACACTCTCTCACAAATATCATGCACGACATCACCCTTCGTGCTTTTACACTCGTCTTTACCCAAGAAACAATCACAAAACAATACGAGCAATGGAATCATTAAAATCACAATAGAATCCCGGCAAGGGAACAACAACATAACAACAATATCCTAGCAAAGGAAACAATATCATGAGTAATAACATCCCTGCAACGGAGATAATATCAAAAGCAATAACATCCCGGCAAAGGAGATAATATCAAAATCAATAACATCCAACAAGGGAGACAATATCATAAACCTCTTCTCTTTTCCACAATTACTTCACAACTCAATTCTCAACTTGAGCAAACGCTCTACAATGTTCAATTACCAATAATACTTCCACAAGCCTTGTTCAACAATAGAAATCATCATATAAAGCATGAACAATACGAAACAGAGTTACATCAATCATAGTATAAGACTCACGGGCATGCTTGAAACCGACGTATAGATACTCGTCACCACACCTATACGTCGTACTCAACAATTAACATGTAGCAAATAAGGCACAACTCCTAATCCCTCAATCTAAGGTTAGACCAAACACTTACCTCAAAGCCACGAACACAATTCAAGCCTCAACTACCGCTTTACCTCTTATTTCCACCACCAATTCACTTGTATCTAGCTACAATTTACTTAACGATATCAATAAATGCTAAATGAATCAATTCTAATGCATGAAAATAGGTTTTCTAAATATTTTTCCAAAAAGTCAAAAATCGACCCCGAGCCCACATGGTCAAAAGTCGAGGTTCGAACCAAAACCCGATTACCCATTCCCCCATGAACTCGAATATATAATTTGTTTTGAAATCGAACTTCAAATCGAGATCCAAATTCCCAAAAATTGAAAATCCTAAGTTCTACCTAAAAATACTCAATTTCCCCCATGAAAACCCTTGATTTGAATTGAAATCATATGAAAAGATGTTATAGATTAAAGAAAATGAGTTAGAAATGACTTACACTCGATTTGGAGAAGAACTTTTCTTTGAAAAATCGCCCAAGAGAGCTTAGATTTTGAGGGAGTTTAAAAAATGAAGAAAATTTAGTCTAAGTTTGATTTTACACAGGCGCAGATATCAAATTTGCGATGTCATGTTCGCAAATGCGAACTCGCAATTGCGAACTCGCAATTGCGGCCAAGGATTCACACTTGCGAAGGAAGGCCTGCCCTGTTAACTTCGCAAATGCGAACGACTGTTCGCAATTGCGAACACTGTTGGAGTCGCTTTTGCGACTGGAGCTTTGCAAATGCGAAGGTCGCCCCCTGCCCAGTCATCGCAAATGCGATGGTTAGTCGCAAATGCGAGCTCGCATTTGCGAGCCAGGCTTCGCAATTCCTGCAATACACCAGCAGTTTTCCTAAGTCCAATTTCACTCTGCGGCCTATCCAAAACTCACCCGAGCCCTCGGGGCTCCAAATCAAACATGCACGCAAGTCCAAAAACATCATACAGACTTGCTCGTATGATCAAATCATTAAAATAACATCAACAACTATGAATTAAGCCTCAAATTCATGAAATCACTCAAGAACATCAAAATTCAAAATTTTCAATTAAAGGTCCGATTTATACTAAACGAACTCCGATTCTTACCCAACTTCACAGGTTCAACTTAGTTATTATATAAGACCTGTACCGGACTCCAGACCAAAATATAGGCCCGATACCATCAATTTCAAACATCTTTTCTTTTCCAAAAACTCTTATAATTTCAGTTAAACAATTTCTTTTAAAAATTCATTTCTCGGGCTTGGGACCTCGGAATTCGATTCCGGGCATACGCCCAAGTCCCATATTTTACTAAGGACCCTACGAGACTGTCGGATCATGGGTCCAGTCCGTTTACGAAGAATGTTGACCAAAGTCAACTTTAATCAATTTTAAAAGACAATTTTCTTATTTTACTTAGTTTTCACATAAAAGATTTCCGGAAACGCACCCGGACTGTGCACACAAATCGAGATGAGAAAAAAGAGGCTTTAAGACCTCAGAACACAGAATTTACTTTCAAAATGAGTGATGACCTTTTGGGTCATCACATTCTCCACTTCTAAAACAACCGTTCGTCCTCGAACGGACATAAAGTACCTGAGTCGGAGAAAAGATGGGGATATTGGCTCTGCATGTCGGACTCGGAATCCTAGGTCCCTGCCTCAACAGGGTGACTCTCCACTAAACACAAATAGAAGGAAAACTCTTCGATCTCAACTGACGAACCTACCGCTCTAGAATAACTACCGGCTCCTCCTCATAGGACAAGTCCTTGTCAAAAAGGACAGTGCTAAAGTCTAACATGTGGGATAGATTGCTGTGATATTTCCGAAGCATGAACACATGAAACACTGGATGCACATGAATGCCAACACCCGCTCGCCGACCATGAATGCCACATCACGAACCTTACGGTCGGTATAACTCTTTTGCCTAGACTGAGCTATACAAAGCCTATCCTGAATGATCTTGACCTTATCCAAGGCATCCTATACTAGATCCGTACCCAACAACCGAGCCTCTCCCGGCTCAAACCACCCAACCAGCGACCGACACTGCCTATCATATAAAGCCTCATAAGAAGCCATCTGGATGCTCGACTAGTAGCTGTTGTTGTAGGAAAACTCCGCTAAAGGCAAGAACTGATCCCACGAGCCTCCAAAGTCAATGACACAAGCTCAGAGCATATCCTCTAAAATCTGAATAGTACGCTCGGATTGCCCGTCCATCTGAGAATGAAATGCGGTGCTCAACTCGACCTGTATGCCCAACTCTTGCTGAACTGCCCTCTAGAAATGTGAGGTAAACTGTGTACCTCAATCCGAAATGATAGACACGGGCACACCATAAAGACAAACAATCTCCCGGATATAGATCTCAGCTAACCTCTCAGAAGAATAGGAAAGTGCCACAGGAATGAAATATGCTGACTTAGTCAGCCTATCAACAATAACCCACACTGTATCGAATTTCCTCTAAGTCCGTGGAAGTCCAACAACGAAGTCCATAGTGATATGCTCTCACTTTCACTCAGGAATCTCAATCTTCTGGAACAAACCACCAGGTCTCTGATGCTCGTACTTTACCTGCTGACAATTCAAAAATGGAGCCACATATGCAACAATATCCTTCTTTATCCTCCTCCACCAATAATGCTGCCGCAAGTCCTGATACATCTTAGCGGCACCTGGATGAATGGAATACCGGGAACTATGGGCCTCCTCTCGAATCAACTCTCGAAGTCTATCCACATTAGGCATGTAAGCACGTGATTTTTGCTTTACGAGCAATCACTCCAAAAGAAAATAAAAATAGTGACAAATGATTTCGCTGTACAATTGTTCGAGTTTTTCGTGACATGTGTTGTTAATCATTTGTGGATCTGTCCATTTTACATTTAATCATTAACAAACAAAATACAAAATATGCATGTCAGGGTGATTAAACCATAATTCGGTCAGTAAAAGAAAATTCAAAAAATATATGTGCGTCGTTCGTTCTAGGTTGTGATTTAACTTACTTAAATATTTTGTGATAATTATGTGGAAATGTCACAGTGTTGTTGATTTTAATTTCACTATTTTATTTATTATTAAAAAAAAAAAAAAAAAAAAAGAGAAAAAAAGAAAAGTAAAAGAGTGAGGGAAAACCGGTTTGGGCCCAAAAGAAATGAAATAAAACAGGCCCAAACCAGCACTCTGATCCAGTCCAAAACAAGCCTGCCCAAACACGGACTCAAACGACGCCGTATCGGCATCCCTACCAAAGCCGTTGATCTGATTCAAACGAACGGTCCAGATCAGGCTGTTCAACTCGCCTCAACGACGTCGTTTCAGGCAAGATGATCTAAGCCGTCCAACCCCATTGATCCAACGGATCCAGGCCCTCCTCTAAACCCGTCAACATGGCCCGATCCATGCCCTTTACCCGGTCTCACCCACCATCACGCCCAAACGACACCGTCTTTCCTAAGTGGATGGATCCTGGCCATAGATCTCACTTGATCCAACGGCCAGGATCTAAATCCTCAATACATATATAAGTTCTCCATTACACCCCACGCCCCCCAAACCAAACCCCACCTTCCCCACTGTACACCCTCGTCCTAAACATAGCCCCTTCTCATCCTCGAACCCTAGCAGCCGCCCCAGTATCCCTCGCCATTAAAACCGGCGGCATGGATGCCGGTGGCCACCTCCTGAACACCCTAGGACCACCTCACTGTCCTGAACACAAATCCACTAACCACGAGCCTCGAATCACTTCCGTTCGTCTCGAATCTTCATTTGAAGATTTGAGTCGAACCCGGATCTATGCCAAACCATCCCATCTTCATACCAGACACTCCCCTGACCTTCCTCGTGACCAAACCAAGCTTGGTTTGGTCCGAATCTACCCACAACTCCTAAAAATCCAGATCTGGAAATCCAGAACTTGAAACACATGCACCTGGGGAACCCGGCCAGTTTTGACATGGGTTTGAGGTCTAATAGACCTTAATCAAGGTGTTCTCATGTGAGAACACCCTGATTAAAGTTTGTTCGGCCTCAAAAATTCGAAGTTGAATCAGATTTGGGTCTGTTTGATTTAAACATTTTGGTAAGTTTTCCTTTCTTTTGTTTTATTTCTAAATAAGTTGTCAGCATATCTCTTTGTGTTTGGTTGTTATTTTGTTATTTTTTGGATTTCTTTCATCTCTGTAAAGACCTTTTATTTGGTCGATTGTCTTCTGTTTGTGTTCTGAATACACTCTGTGAAAAGCATGTCCGATTAGTATAGTCGTCGCATAAATAATTCATATAGGCCCCAGTAATTGAACAAAAGTTGTCTGATACCCTTTAGGTCCCTGAACGTATTATTTATATGAGCGACTGATTATTACCTGTTATAATTAGTATAGTCGACTCGATAAATGTCGTCGATTAGTTTGCTATAACTAATGAATCGAATGAGCTAGTATTTTCACGTAACTAATTGAACTCGGCCACTGACTGAATGCCCCAGTAATGTTTGAAATGGTTTGTTGGCATTGTAAAAATGACTAAAAGGATTCAGTCGAGGCAGTCTTGAATTTGAACTTTCATCAGTTCAACAATGCCATGATGCTGCAATAGGCAGGGGCAGTAATAATCAAGGTTGACAGGGGTAGTCTGGGGTTTGCAAAGAACAAAAATGATTAGTTTAAATGAACTGACAAGTAGGGTACTAATTTGGGATTAAACTAATGTCAATGGGGGGACAAGACATAAGAGTATGGGGGCTTAAAATGAATAAATAAAACGAGCCCATAACTCTTGATTAAACAAAGACCAGGCGTGGGGAACAAAGGGGCTGGCACCAAAGATGCTTAGGCATGGGCTTAAAGAGTATGGGCATTCTGCCAATTGGCAAGGCAGGCAGCTCAGCTGTACTGTTTCATTTGGCCTATAAATAGGCCATTTGATAACTTAAACAGGGCTGGACATTTTTTAGTCTTCAAAAAGAAAAACAAGAAACATAAAGTCTCGGAATATTGTAACCAAACACTGTCTGAAAATTACATAAGAGTTTATGTTGGTTTAGCTGTCTTGGCCAATTACTGTTGTTTGCCTGTTTGAGCCACTTGTAGTTATTGAATTGCTGGGGTGTTTACATTGAATACTCTGCTGTCTCTGTTGGTTCCTACTCTGTTTCTGGGATTTGTTGTTTGTTGCTCGACTACTCGGGAGCTTCATCTTTGTTGGTTGATTGTTGCTGTGTTGTTGCTGTGTGTCTGCTGCTGCTGTATTCGTGCATACTACTCAACTGATCACTTTCTTTCTTCCTTTCCTTCCTATACCAGGTACACACCCAATACACTGTCAGATGTAGCTGGAAATTTGAGCATGAATGTAAATGAAAGACCTGAAGAATTTTGTTTATATACATAGTTTGCCCTTTTAAATATCATGTAATGTAGGAAATTTTATGCCTGTTTTGGATGTTGGAGATAGCCTTCAGGCCTGATAACTATCAATGAATGTTAGTTGAATGTTAGATTGTGCATATAGGATGGTGATAAGAGTATGCTTAAGGCAACAGGTTGTATCTCAGATTTAGTGCAATAGTGTAGTATAAGCATGTAATGCATGCCAAGCCTAAAATTCGTACACTAAATGAGTTCTCTCCTTTCCAGTAAATTGCTATATATAACTCTTAAAACCATGTCTTAAGATCAGGAACACAAATTCAGGGCCTCAACCTCACAAGGGTCGAGTTCAGGCCAAAACAGGCCAAGCCAGCCTGCTTCGAACAAGCAGTGGTCCAGGTCTGGCCAATCACACTGGGCTGGATTTGGGCCTGTGATTACTTGTTCGGACAGCCTCATTTCTGATTTTAGGCATTTCTGAATGTTGTTACAAACAACTTGCAAGCATGTAATTAATTAGGACTATCTACTGTTTTCAATTGATAAGGACAAACGCGATAAGAAACGTAGTTGCTATAGGATATCCTTTTAAAATAAGAACGAGATGAGCCTCGATGAAAATAAACAAAACGTGCATATGCGGGGCCCTTGTTAAATGTATATTATTGAAGCATTTAGTTTCCAGGACGGGTTGCTTAGCAAATCTCACAACCCTCCTAAAATAACAACACGTTAGTCTCTTTAGGATACGCTTTAATAAACCTTACCTTCTTAAACTCGGGTGCACATTTATGTGACCCAAATCCAAATCTCGACGGATTCGAAATGTATTTCTAATCACGGGTACATTGATTGTGACGTGGTTCGAGATGCGTGTCCATGACGTTGCAAATTCATTTTAAAAAAATAAGAATGAGATGAGCCTCGCCAAATAAAATACAAATTGCGGGGCCCTCAGTAAATATTTGCTTTAAAAATTATTTGGACTTCGGGATGGACCGTTTAGTAAAATTCCACGGTCTTACCCAAAATAAATACGCTAGTCGCTTTAGGCGCGCCTTTAATAATTTAATTTCCTTAAACTCGGGTGCACATTGATGTGACCCAAATCCAAATCTCAACGGAGTCAAAGTGTGTCGACGACCACGGGTACATTGATTGTAACGTGGTTCGAGATATATTTTTATAACGTTGCAATTCTTGATAAAAATAACAGTAAATGATAAAAGCGGTTGAAAGATAAAATTTGCACATAAGTTCATATTGTATTTAAAATCAGATAAATAAGCCAAATATAACAGTTGAGCGACCGTGCTAGAACCACGGAACTCGGGAATGCCTAACACCTTCTCCCGGGTTAACAGAATTCCTTATCCGGATTTCTGGTGCGCAGACTGTAATATAGAGTCATTCTTTTCCTCGATTCGGGATTAAAATTGGTGACTTGGGACACCCTAAATCTTCCAAGTGGCGACTCTGAAATAAATAAACCAATCCCGTTTCGATTGTCCTTTAATTGGAAAAAACTCCCCTGCGCCCCCGCGGGCGCGGAAAAAGGAGGTGTGACAGCTTTGGCGACTCTGCTGGGGATCGGTGAACCCAGAACCACTGGTTCAGGGTTAAGAATTCGAGCTTAGAATAATTGTTATTATTTGGCTTTATTTATTATCTGATTATTACATGTTTTGAGCCTAATGTGCTAAATGCTGCTTTTACCGCTTTGATATTATTTGAACTGTATATAAACTGTGCCGAAACCCTTCTCTTCTTACCTCCGGGGAGAAGCTCGCTGGTCGAGACTCCCTATTCTGTTAGTGTCAATACCCGAAATAAGAAAGAGGACGGATAAGTTACGAAGCCGGACGGCCTTTTGGTTCCCGGTAAGTTGCCCCTCCTCGGCTCGAGTTGTCCGCTCGGGTACACTGTCTAGAACACTGACCCAGGTTTTGAACATAGAATAACGTGACTTCATGCCGGAACCCTAGTAGGAACGCTTATTTGCATCATGTTGCATATGACTTAGGGGACTCAACACAGGGGTTGGGTCCGTCTAGGACTAGCAACCTGGTATGAAAGGACCATCCTAATGCATCCCCATTTGTTTTCCGTGCATCTATTTGTCTCGAGCCCGCATGCTGACCAGTGTTTGAATAATGGAAATTGGAAAAAAAAAAGAGGAAGGAATAGCGGTTAAGGAGTTAATTGTTTATTTTTGGAAAAAAAAGCCAATGCCAAAATACCGTCAAAACTCTGCCGAAATTTTGAGAAAATGAAAGGAAAATGTCTTATTGGTTTTGTTTTATTAATTGCAAAGGAAAAATAGAAAAGAAGAAAAAAAGGGGTTGTCGTTCTGCTTTTATATACTTTTTATAAAAAAAAAAAAATATATATATATATATAGTTTGTCCTGTCACAAAAATGAAGATGGAAAAGAGTCTTATTTTGATATATATATATATATATATATATATATCTCTACATATATATATATATAAATATAAATATATGTCTTTATTTGTGGCAAAATTACTTGTTTTGCCAAAAGTCATGAAAGTAATAAATGTGCAGGGTTTTTCATAAAGTTTTATAAAAAGTATACGTCTAAATAAAGTTTTATTTTTTATTCACTTGGCATAAGCACCCCAATAAATGTGCAGGATGAGCACGGTACAAAACGAACCCTTTTCAGTAATGACCAAGATCCCGTTTGAATTGCGGTTATGGTGGAACGACTTAGGCAAAGAAGGGCAAGACAAAGTAAGGAAATATCTGAAAGGTCTCCCGGACCTACTAAACGTTCAGCCTCGGGGTGATATCATCAGATCATTGGTCACTTGTTGGGATTCCGCACACAACGTGTTCCATTTTTCGGACTTCGAGCTCACCCCGACGTTGGAAGAAATAGCAGGGTACATCGGGATTGATGAAGCCCCTTTTAGGTTCAAATACTTGATTGCACCTAGAGCTGTCACGGTACACAGGTTTCTGGATTTCCTAAAAATACCTCGGACATTCCACCATCCAGATCTTGCCAAAGGATTCTGCAGTCTCCACCTCATATATGCTAGATACGGTCACGTGGGCGGGTTCAATAAGCCGGATTTCAAACTATGCAGTAAAGGCAACCGACAAAAGTGGGACGAACACAGGCTAGTGGCTTTTATGACAGCCTTTCTGGGTCTTATAGTGTTCCCTAGGAAAGATGGAAACATTGATCTAAAGATAACCGGGGTCGTCAATACTTTGCTTACCCAAGATAAAAGCACTCTGGCGCCTATGATTATGGCTGACATTTTCCGGGCTCTCACTGCTTGTCGAGCCAGGGGCGACTTTTTCGAAGGATGTAACCTACTGTTGCAAATGTGGATGACCGATCATTTATGCCATCGCTCCTCACTTTTGGGTTATGGTTCGCCAGAGAAAACTTGTATTGGAGAATTCTACACGAGAATCAAAGGGTTCAATTTACCTGAGGGAGTCACATCATGGACCGCATTTCTCCGAACTCTCACTGCCAGCCAAGTCCAGTGGACGCTCGGATGGTCACCTATCGAGGAAATCATATACATGCCGGCAACCCGGCCTCACTTTCTGTTGATGGGACTGAAAAGTATCCAACCCTATGCACCGTATCGGGTTTTGAGGCAACTTGGGAGGTACCAAGTGGTACCGAAAGATGAAGATTTGAGTACCCAAGTGATTGAAATCAGTCCGAACGGTCATTTCCCTGAAGAAGAAGTTCGCCAAATCTGGAGTGAATGCCAACATCTGACAGCAAACACTTGTGTGATTAATACGGCAAAAGGGGAAGTCGCCCCAGAATATCACGCTTGGTTTAGAGGTAGCCTGTCCTACGAAAGACCGGCTAAGAGGCCGCATCTCAAAGATTTCGTAGAATCATCCCAAGGGCAATGGAACTGGTTAGCAAAAGAGAAGGGTTATCGGGCAGAGATTGGCGATTTGAAGCTACAAATGGACAGTCTGAAATTCGATAACAGCGTACAAATCGCGGCGGATCGAAGCGAAAAGAACAGATTGATCCAAGAGAATGAAGAGCTTAAGGCCCAAGTCCAAAAATTGAGATTGTCTCTCGATGAGCAGCCCAAGAAGTCGATCAGACCAGCGGTTGATAAAGGGTTTGAAAAGAGAGATCGCGGAATGGCGAGACAGGTTAGAAGAATCCGAAAAGGTCATGACAGAGTTCAAGGCACGGTGGGGAACAAGAGTAGATAAGCATCGCCGGTGTTTGAACCAATTGAAACGTGACCACGAGAAGACTGTGGCCAAAATAAAGAGGGAGATGGCTACACTTGAGTTTAAAGCAGTTAAGCAGGCCGGGGATTTCCAATCGGAGAGTAGATACTGTTACGACTTGTTGGCCCAAATGAAGGAAGAAGTGCGGCAGCTGAGGGATCAGCATATACAGGACTCACAGGTATTCAAGACGTGCAGTGATCAGATAAGACACCTACTCATAGAGAAGAAAAAAACCAGAGACAAGATCAGGGCCATTGCCCATGCCATCATCAGAAGGTGTCGACGGTGTGAAAACATGACCTGCGTTACCGTTCTCCCAGTAGTGATGGGTTATGTCAAACAGACCATGCACGAGTTGGAGCAGCTCGAAAGGGATCTCGCACCTAGAACCGCGAAAAGGCCGAACGATGCCTCGCGAGTCCCTAAGTTGGAAAATTAACCTCTGGTCGAGTCTTGTTTTAGTTAAGCTTTGATGTTTTCCCATATGTTGTTTTCCATTTTTCCTTCAATCAAATAGGGTCAAAGAACCGTGGAGTCTGTACTGTTGCTATGTTGTTTGAAGCAATGTGTAATAGCAAATTTTGATAATGAAATTAAGTGACTCCGGAAGAATTTCTATGTGTCTTTACTTTGGGGCAGAACTACGCCTGGTCTGATTCACGCAGGGACGTGATACGTAGGCAATCCCCATAAGATTCGACCGCTTTTAAATAAATAAATAAAAGAAACAAAACGCGGGGTGTCGCAAAATACTTTAAAAAGAGACGAATGAACAAACCGGGATGACGCATGTGGTTTGAAGCAAAGCATGTAGAAACGGTTAACTGCCTAGGTGCATTGCATCCTCTATGTGTTATGATCAAATCTGTTAAGCTCTAACACTAACAAAGTTTGTTGTTGTCTGATACCAGACAGTTAGTTGTTAAAGAATTCTGGCAACACATTCATACCAAACCAGATCCAAAGGACCGGTAGCAACAAGCATGACTACTTCAGAGAATAGTAATGAGGAAGAAAGGCCGATGAGCCAGTTGCTAAAAGAGGCAATGGAAAAGATTGAAAGGATGGGACTAGAGATGCATGCAATGCAGCTAGCCTTGGCCAAAACACAAAAGAGCCATGAGACACTGGGACACATGCCGGAGTACCCTCACTCTGGCCCTTCCACAAGCCGCCCAAATCCCCTCTATCATCAAGAAAGAAGCCCTCATGACTCCCAAGCTCCACCACCCCATCAACCTCTCCCAACACCCAATATTCCCATTTTTGTGGGACCTGCATCAGCCCTTTACAGCGAACGACTAGTGAGCCGTTGTTGCAGGCTCACGACACCCAATACTATCCCCCTGAGCCTACATTCCATGCACCCGAACCACAGGCTTACAATCCACAGTTGGAAGTACCGGCAGAGGTTGAGAAGCTGGTTAAGGCCCCTGAACAGGATGAAGTGTTAAGAAAGTTCAAAAGCCTGGAGCAGTCCTTCAGGAACTTGCACGGGTTGGGCAATCAAGTCAGCGTGGCATACAAAGATCTGTGCCCTTTCCCAGATGTCCAACTCCCGGCTGGGTTCAAGATGCCCAAGTTTGATTTATATGAAGGGCACGGTGATCCCATGGCACATTTGCGGGGATTCTGTAGCAAAATGAGAGGGGCAGGAGGCAAGGATGAGCTTTTGATAGCTTATTTCGGCCAAAGTCTGAGCGGATCTGCACTGGAATGGTATACCAGGCAGGATTTCAGCAGGTGGTACACGTGGGATGACCTGGCGCAGGCTTTTGCAGGTCATTTCCAGTACAATCTGGAGATAGTTCCTGACCGTCTCACGTTACTGAGAACTGGGAAGAAACCCGGGGAAAGTTTTCGCGAGTTCGGGTTCCGCTGGAGAGAACAAGCAGCTAGGGTCGATCCTCCCATGAGAGAGGGAGAGATGGTAGACTACTTTTTGCAGACATTGGATCCAACCTACTTTGGTCACTTGGTGACAACGGTTGGAAAATCTTTCAACGAGGTGGTCAAAATAGGGGTCATGATAGAAGAAGGTTTGAGGTCGGACAAGATCTTAAACTATTCGGCACTTAAGGCCACAACCCAGGCTATTCAAAGCGGCACGGGAGGTGCGTTAAGAAGAAAGAAAGAAGAGGTTGCCACGATCGAGGCAGGCAGTTGGTCCAGGGCTGGCAGGCCACACTACAACCAACCCAGGCCTCACAGGTCAAACTACCCATACAACCCACCACAAAATTTCTACCCACCTCGAGAACCACATTGTTCCGTACACCAAGCCCAGGTATACACTCAGCCTCCGGTTCGCCCACAATGGCGCGCACCGGCTCCCCAGAACATATGTGCACCACCACAAAACACTTACCCTCCACCAAGGGCATATAGAAATCCTTCAGGGGCAGGTTTCCGGGGAAATCCAGATGCTAGGAATGACAGGTTGCGGAAGCAAAGAACCTTCACCGAATTGGGAGAAACCTACACCGCTGTGTTCCACAAGCTGCGGCAATTGGGTTTGGTTAGTCCTGTCCATACTCGGGAACCAAATCCCCCGCCTCAGAATTTGGATCGTTCAATCAGTTGTGAATACTGTTCAGGGATGCTCGGGCACGATACCGAGAAGTGCTGGAAGTTAAGGCATGCCATACAGGATCTTATTGACACCAATAAGATCGAGGTCCAGACACCAGAGGCTCCTAACATCAACCAAAACCCACTGCCAGCGCATCACGAAACTCACATGATTGAGTTGGTGTGTGAGGGAGGAGAATTAAGAAAACCCTCACAAACAGTGATGATGATCCAAGCTGCCCCAAAAGAAGTCTTAACCAGTGGAGAAACAAATGTACAGTCGCAGGGAGAAGGCGTCAAGCCGGTAGTAATATGGGGGAAGAGCCCGTCCGTCATAGCAAGCAAACCCGAGCCAAGCAAGTTGGTAATACCAGGGATCCTGCCCACACCGGCAGTCATGTTGAAAGGGGTATGTAGAGAACGGGTGACCATAAAGCCGGTGGTCCAACTGCCAATGCTTGACAGCAGGGCTGTGCCCTGGAAATATGAAAAAGCAGTGGTGACATACCAAGGAAAACAGGTGGAAGAAGTCAGTTGTGAAGCGCAAGGGCTGACTCGATCAGGTCGATGCTTTGCTCCGGTGGAGTTAAGAAAAACCAACCCAGTGGCAACCAAGAAGCCAGTGTCAGAAGAAGAGGCTGAAGACTTCCTGAGGAAGATGAAAGTACAAGACTATTCTGTGGTTGAGCAGCTGAGAAAAACACCTGCCCAGATCTCACTATTGTCATTACTCCTCCATTCCGAGGAACATCGTCGGGCCCTGTTAAAGATATTGAACGAGGCCCATGTACCCAGTGAGATTTCTGTAAACCACCTGGAAACCATTGCTAGCAAGATTTTCGAGGTGAACAGAGTGACATTCTCAGATGATGACCTACCGGTGGAAGGTACGGAGCATAACAAAGCTCTATACCTAGCTGTCAAATGTGAAGACTCGGTGGTAACCCGAGTATTGGTGGATAATGGCTCAAGCGCCAATATTTGTCCATTATCCACCCTGGACCAGTTAAAGATTGACCGTGGAAGAATCCGGGAGAATAGCATCTGTGTCCGGGGGTTTGACGGAAACGGAACCGCCACTGTGGGGGATGTTGTACTTGAATTAACCATCGGTCCGGTCCTATTTACCATGGAATTCCAGGTGTTGGACGCCACGGTATCTTACAACTTGCTGTTAGGACGACCTTGGATTCATGCAGCTAAAGCGGTGCCTTCCACCCTACATCAGACAGTGAAGTTCGAGTGGGAAAGACAAGAGGTCGTGTTGCACGGCGAGGATACGACATGCACCATGGGCGGAACCATTGTGCCTTTCATAGAGACCACTGATGACAAGGGTCCCTGGGTCTACCAGATTCTCGATACAGGGTCGGCCAACAAAATTTCTGAAGGAGAAATCATCCCGCACCCTAGGGTGACTGCCGCAACAGTAATGATGGTATCAGAAATGCTGGGTAATGGGTTTGTGCCGGGAAAAGGCCTGGGAGTTGAACTTCAAGGGATAGTCCAACCTGTCTCCCTTCCTAAGAATCTGGAAACTTTCGGGTTGGGGTTCAAACCAACCGCAGCAGACAGGAAGCAAGCGCGAAAAATGAAGAAGAGGGTCTGGTTTCTGCCTAAACCAGTGCCACGCCTCTCAAGGTCTTTTGTTAAAGCTAGTGCCAAGGGGTCAGCGATCCCAAAGATTCGAGGACCTTTGATCGGCATAAGTGAAGACCTGAATCAGAGTTTTGAGAGACTATTCGCGGATGTCAGTATGGTGGAAGCTGGAGAGGGTTCCAGCAGAGCAGAGATACAATTTGTGGGGCCTGAGGCCAAGACCAACAATTGGACGGTTACTCCTCTCCCTGTCCGAGGGGAGTCTTGGTAGTAGGCTTTGATTAATGTTTTGTTTGTTTGTTTGTTTGATCGGATTATTCAAGGGTGTAATCCCAATTTTACTTTCGTTTTGTAAAAGTGTGAACCCTTTTTATCCTGCAAATTTAATAAAGTTCTTTTCTTTTGTCCCGTTTTTAATTTCTTGTTTTGTTCTTTTTCTTTCTGAACAGTTCTCTTTTTACTGGTCCTAATGACATGGCATGCACAGCGGATCTTCGACCTAGTCTAATAAATCAATCTGAATCTGACTCAATGATGCAAGAGGTCGTTTGTGATAATGAATCCGAATGTGACGAAGGGGAAGCCTTCGAAGAAATAAATCGAGAACTGTGCCAATTTGAAGAGAAACCCAAGCCTAACCTAAATGACACTGAGGCTGTGAACCTAGGAGACGCTGATAACATCCAAGAGACCAAAATTAGCATCCACATTGAGCCAAATGTCAAAGCAGAATTGATCGAAACTCTCAGGGAATTCAAAGATGTTTTTGCATGGTCATATGATGATATGCCTGGATTGAGCACCAATTTAGTGGTTCACAAATTGCCCACTGACCCGGCATACCCTCCGGTCAAGCAAAAACTAAGGAAATTTAAAACAGAAATGAGTGTAAAGATCAAAGAAGAAGTGATTAAGCAATTACAATCGAAGGTCATTCGGGTCACTCGGTATCCCGAGTGGTTGGCCAATGTGGTACCAGTCCCAAAGAAGGATGGAAAAATCAGGGTGTGCGTCGACTACCGCAACCTCAACAAAGCAAGTCCCAAGGACAATTTCCCGTTACCCAATATTCATATCCTGATCGATAATTGCGCTGGGCGCGAGATCGGATCCTTTGTGGATTGCTATGCGGGCTATCATCAGATCCTAATGGACGAAGAGGATGCTGAGAAGACAGCATTTATTACGCCATGGGGAACCTACTGCTATCGGGTAATGCCGTTCGGTTTAAAGAACGCTGGGGCAACGTACATGCGAGCAATGACTGCTGTGTTTCATGACATGATACACAAAGAAATAGAGGTGTACGTCGATGATGTGATCATCAAATCTTGGCGTCAGGAGGACCATGTGGCAGACCTAAGGAGATTTTTCCAAAGACTCCGGAGGTATGATATCAAGCTTAACCCGGCCAAATGCGCATTCGGGGTTCCATCAGGAAAGTTGCTAGGATTCATCGTCAGTCGACGGGGGATTGAGTTAGACCCATCCAAAATTGAATCCATCCGAGACTTGCCACCGCCAAGGAACAAAACAGAGGTAATGAGTTTGCTGGGTAGACTCAACTACATCAGCAGGTTCATCGCTCAACTCACAGCAACTTGTGAGCCCATATTTCGGCTACTGAGAAAGGATGCTGCAGTAGGTTGGACAGCAGAGTGTCAGGAGGCCTTCGACCAAATCAAAGGGTATCTGTCTAATCCACCCGTATTGGTCCCACCTAAGCCCGGGAAACCCCTAATCCTTTACCTGACGGTCTTGGAAAATTCATTTGGTTGTGTATTGGGGCAACATGATGACACAGGGAGGAAGGAGCAGGCCATCTACTATCTTAGCAAGAAATTCACAGTGCATGAGGTCAAGTACACTCAACTCGAGAAAACATGCTGCGCCCTAACTTGGGTAGCTCAGAAGTTGAAGCACTACCTGTCTTCATACACTACTTATCTCATATCCCGTGTGGACCCGTTGAAGTATATCTTTCAGAAACCTATGCCCACGGGAAGGTTGGCAAAATGGCAAATTCTGCTCACAGAATTTGATATCATCTACGTGACAAGGACGGCCATGAAAGCCCAGGCACTGGCAGACCATTTGGCAGAGAATCCCGTTGATGAGAAATACGAGCCCTTAAGAACGTATTTTCCTGACGAAGAGGTGATGCATACGAATGAGTTGGAATTACCCGAGGAACCGGGTTGGAAGCTTTTCTTCGATGGAGCGGCAAACGCAAAAGGGGTTGGAATAGGAGCAGTACTCATTTCTGAAACAGGACGGCATTATCCTGTTACGGCTCAACTACGCTTCTATTGCACCAACAATATGGCCGAATATGAAGCTTGCATTCTGGGTCTGCGCTTGGCTGCTGACATGGGTGTCCAAGACGTCTTGGTCTTGGGAGACTCGGACCTCTTGGTACATCAAATTCAGGGTGAATGGGAAACACGAGATCTAAAGCTCATACCATACCGACAATGCTTGCATGATCTGAGCAAGAAATTTCGATCGGTAAAGTTCAAACATATCCCGAGAGTTCACAATGAGGTTGCGGATGCCTTAGCCACCTTAGCATCAATGTTGCACCACCCTGACAAAATGTATGTTGATCCTCTACACATCCAGGTCCGTGATCAGCACGCCTACTGCAATGCCGTAGAAGAAGAAGCAGATGGCGAACCCTGGTTTCATGATATCAAGGAATACCTCAGGATGGGGATATATCCAGAACATGCTTTTGGGGACCAAAAAAGAGCCCTTCGGCGTTTGTCGAATGGTTTCTTCCTCAGTGGAGGAGTATTGTACAAAAGAACCCCGGATTTGGGATTGTTGAGATGCATAGATGCCGGGCAGGCAACGACGGTTATGGCGGAAGTACATGCCGGAGTTTGTGGGCCACACATGAGCGGATATATATTGGCAAGAAAGATCCTTCGAACAGGGTGTTATTGGCTAACCATGGAACACGACTGTATCACTTTCGTAAGGAAATGCCATCAGTGCCAGATACATGGAGATTTGATTCATTCTCCGCCAACAGAGTTACATACGATGTCAGCACCCTGGCCGTTTGTAGCATGGGGCATGGATGTCATTGGGCCCATCGAGCCAGCAGCGTCCAACGGTCATAGGTTCATTCTAGTGACCATTGATTACTTCACCAAATGGGTTGAGGCTAAAACCTTCAAATCAGTAACTAAGAAGGCAGTGGTGGACTTTGTTCACTCCCATATCATCTGCAGATTTGGGATCCCAAAAGTGATCATCACGGATAACGGTGCGAATCTTAATAGCAGCTTGATGAGAGAGGTATGCCAACAATTCAAGATTACACACCGCAATTCCACCCCATATCGTCCTAAGGCAAATGGAGCAGTCGAAGCAGCCAATAAGAATATCAAGAAGATACTGCGAAAAATGGTGGAAGGGTCCAGACAGTGGCACGAGAAATTACCCTTTGCTTTATTGGGGTACCGCACTACCGTCCGGACCTCCATAGGCACAACTCCTTACTTGTTGGTATACGGAACTGAGGCCGTGATACCAGCGGAGGTCGAAATTCCGTCCCTCCGAATTGTCACTGAAGCCGGGATTGATGATGATGAATGGGTAAAAGCTCGATTGGAACAGTTGAGCCTGATAGATGAGAAAAGATTGGCAGCAGTGTGCCATGGTCAACTGTATCAGAAGAGAATGGCAAGAGCATATAACAAGAAGGTGCGCCCCAGGAAGTTTGAGGTAGGGCAGCAGGTGTTAAAGAAGATCCTCCCACATCAGGTCGAAGCAAAAGGCAAATTCGCCCCAAATTGGCAAGGGCCTTATATCGTGACCAGAGTATTGTCCAACGGCGCTCTGTGTTTGACAGATATCGAGGGTAGATGTGTCGACATGGCTATCAATTCAGATGCAGTCAAGAGATATTATGCGTAATTTCTTTAATTATGGCAATTTTTGGTTTATTTGTTTGTATTTGGCATTTGATGGATAATGAGATGACGGAGGCAATTCTTTCTTCTATCCAAACACTGTTTAACCCTTGCTTCCCCCTTTGAGCCTTAAGTAATTCTTTCATACCCCTCTTTTGGAATCACTAAGGGAAAGGACATGAAAAAAAAAAAAAGAAAAGAAGATAAAATCATAAGAAATACAAAACCGTGGGAACTACGTTTGACCTGATTCCTCAAGGAGGATACGTAGGCGCCTCACGGCTCGGTCATAGTGTGCATCATAGCAAATATAGGATGCATAATGTACATAGTGTGCACAATGTAGCACAATGTGCGTAACGCACGTAACTCAACATAAGCGTAAAAAAATAAATTCCCCAAGCAAGAAAACTGGGGCAGAGGTTATGTTTTAAGTTCCAACAAAGGTTTGATTCCAAAAGTTGTAGCACATCACCCTTCAAGTTGTTTTCATTTTATAGCCTTCCTTCAATCCCACACCAAAACCAACATCGACATCCAAAAGACCTCCCGATCAATGTTCGAGAGATGCCAAATCCGGCAAATAAGGCCGAGAATAATACACTGATCCCCAGCAAAGAAAAGGATCGTAAGAATGGGAATGAGTTGATAGTCAAAAGAATCCCCGGAAGAGAGGGTCGTATCTACAACACACCGGATTCTCGAAAGAAATAAAATGAGAGAGTCTTATCGGTGAAAACCTTCACAGGCACCGAAAGGCGATGTAAGATGAGGGATATAAAATGAGAGAGTCTTATCGGTGAAAACCTTCACAGGCACCGAAAGGCGATGTAAGATGAGGGATATGAAATGAGAGAGTCTTATTGGTGAAAACCTTCACAGGCACCGTAAGGCGTCGGGAGATGAGAGAAAAGAGAGAGTCTCATTAGTGAAAACCCCTCGAAGGGCACCATGAGGCGACAAGATAGAGCAGCAAAAGCTACCACATTCGCAATAGGATGAACATCCATTTATCATCCCCAGCAAGTCAGACCATCGGGCAAATCGATTGATACAAATAGACTGGGTCGGGAATCTATGGTGCACGTCATGATCACGGGGACCAGTTGTGTCCTCCAGATAAGTTCTTTTGATTGTCTCCTCCCACAAAATATTGGTTCAGAAAGATTTTCTCTTTTCCATATCTTTATTTCTTTTCCTAAAATGTGTCTTTAAAGGATTTGTCAAAGCTTACTACCAGAAACCGAAGGGGAATTCATCCAATGCAGGATAATACAAACAGTCTTAAAGGCCGGCCCCAGGCAATGCAGGGATTGTGCTCGGAAATGTTGGAAGAAGTAAGCTCCAAAAGGGAGTGGTTTCGGGAGTTAGAAGCAGACTCCCACATCATGTGTTTTAAAAGAAAGCAGAAAAGGGGATAAATTGAAAACCAATCCCCAGCAGGCTAGAGACCCCCAACAGGCAACTTTGCCCGCCAACCAATTATGGGGACAAAGAGCAAGAAAAGGGGAAGAGAGAAAAATTGCTCGCCAGAAAGGCACCCTCTACCACCACGATTAAAACTGATTAAATCCTTTTGTCTGCTGCAGGAAAACAAAGGATTGATGATGGCAGCAAGATGCACCGCCATGGAAGTCACCAAAAACCGGGGCAGAAAATTTTCTGCCGATTGTCGAAAATTTTCTCGGAAGAACGGGGAAACAATTTCAATACTTTTAAGTTCTAGGTCGCCCACCAGTATAATGCGGGAATACTTTTAAGTTCTAGGTCGCCCACCAGTATAATGCGGGAATACATTTAAGTTCTAGGTCGCCCACCAGTATAATGCGGGAATACTTTTAAGTTCTAGG
This sequence comes from Nicotiana sylvestris, assembly GCF_000393655.2. Taxonomy (NCBI): domain Eukaryota; kingdom Viridiplantae; phylum Streptophyta; class Magnoliopsida; order Solanales; family Solanaceae; genus Nicotiana; species Nicotiana sylvestris. The sequence goes on along the minus strand of NC_091057.1, from coordinate 92,046,799 downwards.
TCGCCCACCAGTATAATGCGGGAATACTTTTAAGTTCTAGGTCGCCCACCAGTATAATGCGGGAATACATTTAAGTTCTAGGTCGCCCACCAGTATAATGCGGGAATACATTTAAGTTCTAGGTCGCCCACCAGTATAATGCGGGAATACATTTAAGTTCTTGGTCGCCCACCAGTATAATGCGGGAATACATTTAAGTTCTAGGTCGCCCACCAGTATAATGCGGGAATACATTTAAGTTCTAGGTCGCCCACCAGTATAATGCGGGAATACATTTAAGTTCTAGGTCGCCCACCAGTATAATGTGGGAATACATTTAAGTTCTAGGTCGCCCACCAGTATAATGCGGGAATACATTTAAGTTCTAGGTCGCCCACCAGTATAATGCGGGAATACATTTAAGTTCTAGGTCGCCCACCAGTATAATGCGGGAATACTTTTAAGTTCTAGGTCGCCCACCAGTATAATGCGGGAATACTTTTAAGTTCTAGGTCGCCCACCAGTATAATGCGGGAATACATTTAAGTTCTAGGTCGCCCACCAGTATAATGCGGGAATACATTTAAGTTCTAGGTCGCCCACCAGTATAATGCGGGAATACATTTAAGTTCTAGGTCGCCCACCAGTATAATGCGGGAATACATTTAAGTTCTAGGTCGCCCACCAGTATAATGCGGGAATACATTTAAGTTCTAGGTCGCCCACCAGTATAATGCGGGAATACATTTAAGTTCTAGGTCGCCCACCAGTATAATGCGGGAATACTTTTAAGTTCTAGGTCGCCCACCAGTATAATGCGGGAATACATTTTAAGTTCTAGGTCGCCCACCAGTATAATGCGGGAATACATTTTAAGTTCTAGGTCGCCCACCAGTATAATGCGGGAATACATTTAAGTTCTAGGTCGCCCACCAGTATAATGCGGGAATACATTTAAGTTCTAGGTCGCCCACCAGTATAATGCGGGAATACATTTAAGTTCTAGGTCACCCAAGAAGCAGACAACTGTAGAGGCAAGCGCGCAATTCAAAAGGAAAAAGGGACGCATCTCAAAAGAAGCAGTTTGGGAGCGTTGTAGCATGCCCAGTATGACAATACTGATGAAGAGCCATACCACTGAAGAAACCAGTGGAAGATTTAAAGAAGAAGGCCATGTTCCCAGCGGACCAGGCGAAGTGGTGAAAACTGGCATTCAAATGTCAGCAAAGGACCAACATCCTCTCCCAAAGTCACAAGATAAAGCCATAAGAGGAAAGCGTTAGCCGACAAGAAAGCAAGGCAACAAAAACAAGGGGAAGATGGATAAGATCTCATGATCCTCAGTCTAGCTTAGCTTCTTGTTTTCCCTTTTAGAGCAATGTAACAGGGAGATCGGTTGAGCAGTAGCATCCTACATCAGCATACAACAGCGCACAACAACAACAAGCACTACAGTCACACGGTAGTCCCAGCTACCAAATTTCCCGAACTACATTGACCTGATTCCTGTTTTCAGCCCAGGATATGTAGGAAACCTCTGAAGCAAAGGTTCGGTCAAATCTTTTTCAAAAATGCTTCACACGGAGTATTCGGACGGGCAAAAATCGCTCGCTTATCTTTGCGCGAAAACCCTTCGTGTCTTCGTGCAAAGAGGGGCAGCTGTAAGCACGTGATTTTTGCTTTACGAGCAATCGCTCCAAAAGAAAATAAAAATAGTGACAAATGATTTCGCTGTACAATTGTTCGAGTTTTTCGTGACATGTGTTGTTAATCATTTGTGGATCTGTCCATTTTGCATTTAATCATTAACAAACAAAATACAAAATATGCATGTCAGGGTGATTAAACCATAATTCGGTCAGTAAAAGAAAATTCAAAAAATATATGTGCGTCGTTCGTTCTAGGTTGTGATTTAACTTACTTAAATATTTTGTGATAATTATGTGGAAATGTCACAGTGTTGTTGATTTTAATTTCACTATTTTATTTATTATTAAAAAAAAAAAAAAAAAAAAAAGAGAAAAAAAAAAGAAAAGTAAAAGAGTGAGGGAAAACCGGTTTGGGCCCAAAAGAAATGAAATAAAACAGGCCCAAACCAGCACTCTGATCCAGTCCAAAACAAGCCTGCCCAAACACGGACTCAAACGACGCCGTATCGGCATCCCTACCAAAGCCGTTGATCTGATTCAAACGAACGGTCCAGATCAGGCTGTTCAACTCGCCTCAACGACGTCGTTTCAGGCAAGATGATCTAAGCCGTCCAACCCCATTGATCCAACGGATCCAGGCCCTCCTCTAAACCCGTCAACATGGCCCGATCCATGCCCTTTACCCGGTCTCACCCACCATCACGCCCAAACGACACCGTCTTTCCTAAGTGGATGGATCCTGGCCATAGATCTCACTTGATCCAACGGCCAGGATCTAAATCCTCAATACATATATAAGTTCTCCATTACACCCCACGCCCCCCAAACCAAACCCCACCTTCCCCACTGTACACCCTCGTCCTAAACACAGCCCCTTCTCATCCTCGAACCCTAGCAGCCGCCCCAGTATCCCTCGCCATTAAAACCGGCGGCATGGATGCCGGTGGCCACCTCCTGAACACCCTAGGACCACCTCACTGTCCTGAACACAAATCCACTAACCACGAGCCTCGAATCACTTCCGTTCGTCTCGAATCTTCATTTGAAGATTTGAGTCGAACCCGGATCTATGCCAAACCATCCCATCTTCATACCAGACACTCCCCTGACCTTCCTCGTGACCAAACCAAGCTTGGTTTGGTCCGAATCTACCCACAACTCCTAAAAATCCAGATCTGGAAATCCAGAACTTGAAACACATGCACCTGGGGAACCCGGCCAGTTTTGACATGGGTTTGAGGTCTAATAGACCTTAATCAAGGTGTTCTCATGTGAGAACACCCTGATTAAAGTTTGTTCGGCCTCAAAAATTCGAAGTTGAATCAGATTTGGGTCTGTTTGATTTAAACATTTTGGTAAGTTTTCCTTTCTTTTGTTTTATTTCTAAATAAGTTGTCAGCATATCTCTTTGTGTTTGGTTGTTATTTTGTTATTTTTTGGATTTCTTTCATCTCTGTAAAGACCTTTTATTTGGTCGATTGTCTTCTGTTTGTGTTCTGAATACACTCTGTGAAAAGCATGTCCGATTAGTATAGTCGTCGCATAAATAATTCATATAGGCCCCAGTAATTGAACAAAAGTTGTCTGATACCCTTTAGGTCCCTGAACGTATTATTTATATGAGCGACTGATTATTACCTGTTATAATTAGTATAGTCGACTCGATAAATGTCGTCGATTAGTTTGCTATAACTAATGAATCGAATGAGCTAGTATTTTCACGTAACTAATTGAACTCGGCCACTGACTGAATGCCCCAGTAATGTTTGAAATGGTTTGTTGGCATTGTAAAAATGACTAAAAGGATTCAGTCGAGGCAGTCTTGAATTTGAACTTTCATCAGTTCAACAATGCCATGATGCTGCAATAGGCAGGGGCAGTAATAATCAAGGTTGACAGGGGTAGTCTGGGGTTTGCAAAGAACAAAAATGATTAGTTTAAATGAACTGACAAGTAGGGTACTAATTTGGGATTAAACTAATGTCAATGGGGGGACAAGACATAAGAGTATGGGGGCTTAAAATGAATAAATAAAACGAGCCCATAACTCTTGATTAAACAAAGACCAGGCGTGGGGAACAAAGGGGCTGGCACCAAAGATGCTTAGGCATGGGCTTAAAGAGTATGGGCATTCTGCCAATTGGCAAGGCAGGCAGCTCAGCTGTACTGTTTCATTTGGCCTATAAATAGGCCATTTGATAACTTAAACAGGGCTGGACATTTTTTAGTCTTCAAAAAGAAAAACAAGAAACATAAAGTCTCGGAATATTGTAACCAAACACTGTCTGAAAATTACATAAGAGTTTATGTTGGTTTAGCTGTCTTGGCCAATTACTGTTGTTTGCCTGTTTGAGCCACTTGTAGTTATTGAATTGCTGGGGTGTTTACATTGAATACTCTGCTGTCTCTGTTGGTTCCTACTCTGTTTCTGGGATTTGTTGTTTGTTGCTCGACTACTCGGGAGCTTCATCTTTGTTGGTTGATTGTTGCTGTGTTGTTGCTGTGTGTCTGCTGCTGCTGTATTCGTGCATACTACTCAACTGATCACTTTCTTTCTTCCTTTCCTTCCTATACCAGGTACACACCCAATACACTGTCAGATGTAGCTGGAAATTTGAGCATGAATGTAAATGAAAGACCTGAAGAATTTTGTTTATATACATAGTTTGCCCTTTTAAATATCATGTAATGTAGGAAATTTTATGCCTGTTTTGGATGTTGGAGATAGCCTTCAGGCCTGATAACTATCAATGAATGTTAGTTGAATGTTAGATTGTGCATATAGGATGGTGATAAGAGTATGCTTAAGGCAACAGGTTGTATCTCAGATTTAGTGCAATAGTGTAGTATAAGCATGTAATGCATGCCAAGCCTAAAATTCGTACACTAAATGAGTTCTCTCCTTTCCAGTAAATTGCTATATATAACTCTTAAAACCATGTCTTAAGATCAGGAACACAAATTCAGGGCCTCAACCTCACAAGGGTCGAGTTCAGGCCAAAACAGGCCAAGCCAGCCTGCTTCGAACAAGCAGTGGTCCAGGTCTGGCCAATCACACTGGGCTGGATTTGGGCCTGTGATTACTTGTTCGGACAGCCTCATTTCTGATTTTAGGCATTTCTGAATGTTGTTACAAACAACTTGCAAGCATGTAATTAATTAGGACTATCTACTGTTTTCAATTGATAAGGACAAACGCGATAAGAAACGTAGTTGCTATAGGATATCCTTTTAAAATAAGAACGAGATGAGCCTCGATGAAAATAAACAAAACGTGCATATGCGGGGCCCTTGTTAAATGTATATTATTGAAGCATTTAGTTTCCAGGACGGGTTGCTTAGCAAATCTCACAACCCTCCTAAAATAACAACACGTTAGTCTCTTTAGGATACGCTTTAATAAACCTTACCTTCTTAAACTCGGGTGCACATTTATGTGACCCAAATCCAAATCTCGACGGATTCGAAATGTATTTCTAATCACGGGTACATTGATTGTGACGTGGTTCGAGATGCGTGTCCATGACGTTGCAAATTCATTTTAAAAAAATAAGAATGAGATGAGCCTCGCCAAATAAAATACAAATTGCGGGGCCCTCAGTAAATATTTGCTTTAAAAATTATTTGGACTTCGGGATGGACCGTTTAGTAAAATTCCACGGTCTTACCCAAAATAAATACGCTAGTCGCTTTAGGCGCGCCTTTAATAATTTAATTTCCTTAAACTCGGGTGCACATTGATGTGACCCAAATCCAAATCTCAACGGAGTCAAAGTGTGTCGACGACCACGGGTACATTGATTGTAACGTGGTTCGAGATATATTTTTATAACGTTGCAATTCTTGATAAAAATAACAGTAAATGATAAAAGCGGTTGAAAGATAAAATTTGCACATAAGTTCATATTGTATTTAAAATCAGATAAATAAGCCAAATATAACAGTTGAGCGACCGTGCTAGAACCACGGAACTCGGGAATGCCTAACACCTTCTCCCGGGTTAACAGAATTCCTTATCCGGATTTCTGGTGCGCAGACTGTAATATAGAGTCATTCTTTTCCTCGATTCGGGATTAAAATTGGTGACTTGGGACACCCTAAATCTTCCAAGTGGCGACTCTGAAATAAATAAACCAATCCCGTTTCGATTGTCCTTTAATTGGAAAAAACTCCGGAAAAAGGAGGTGTGACAAGGCACACAGACTCAACCCTGCATCCTCAAAACTCCATCATCTCCCAATGTAACCTGCTTGGCATCACCGTGCCACACTGTATCCCTAAGGACACAAAAATGAGTATAATCATACTTCCGATCTCTGATACACTCAAATAATGAAGAACGAGTGACTGTACAAGCTAATACACGACTGGGCTCAGAAACATCTAACCTCCCGAACTGATTGGCCAAAGCTTGAACATCCAAAGCAAGTGGTCTCTCATCGACCAGAATATACGCAAGACTGCCCATACTAGCTGACTTTCTACTCAAAGCATCGGCCACCACATTGGCCTTTCTTGGATGATAAAAGATGGTGATATCATAGTCTTTCAATAGCTCCAACCACCTTCTCTGCCTCAAATTTAGCTCCTTCTGCTTGAACAAGTACTGTAGACTCTTGTGATCCGTGAACACCTCACATGACATGCCATATAAATAGTTCCTCCAAATCTTCATCGCGTTAACAATGGCTACTAACTCCAAATCATGAATTGGATAATTCTTCTCATGAATCTTCAATTGTCGCGAAGCATAAGCAATGACCTTGTCATCCTGCATCAACACTGCACCAAGTCCAATACGAGATGCGTAATAATAAACTGTATATGGCCCTGAACTTGTAGGCAATACCAACACCTACGCCGTAGTCAAAGCTTTCTTAAGCTTCTGAAATCTCGCCTCACACTCGTCCGACCACATGAACTGGGCACCCTTCTGGGTCAACCTAGTCATCGAGGCTGCAATAGATGAAAACCCCTCCACAAACCGACGGTAATAGCCTGACAAACCCAAGAAACTCCGGATCTCTATAGCTGACGCGGGTCTAGGCCCGTTCTTGACTGCCTCTATCTTCTTCAGATCCTCCTAAATACCCTCTGCCAAAACAACGTGACCCAAGAATGCAACTGAACTCAACCAGAACTCACACTTCAAAAACTTAGCATACAATTGACTATCTCTCAAAGTCTGAAGAACAACCCTCAGATGTTGCTCATGCTCCTCCCGACTGCGGGAATAAATCAAAATATCATTAATGAAGACTATCATGAATGAATCCAAGTAAGGCTTGAACACTTGGTTCATCAAATCCATGAAAGCTGCTGGGGCATTTGTCAATCCAAATGACATCACCAAGAACTCATAATGCCCGTACCGAGTGCGGAAAGCTGTCTTAGGGACATCAGATGCCCTAATCCTCAACTGATGGTAGCCAGATCTCAAGTCAATCTTCGAAAATACCTTGACACCCTAAAGCTGATCAAACAAATCATCAATCCTCGATAATGGATTCTTATTCTTGATTGTAACCTTGTTCAACTACCGGCAATCTATACACATCCTCATCGATCCATCCTTCTTCTTAACAAACAATACCGGTGCACCCCAAGGCAATACACTAGGTCTAATAAAGCCCTTATCAAGTAAGTCTTGCAACTGCTCCTTCAATTCTTTCAACTCAGGCAGGGCCATACGATATGGCAGGATAGAAATGGGCTGAGTGTCTGAAGCCAGATCAATGCAAAAGTCAATATCCTTGTCAGGTGGCATACCCGACAGGTTTGAAGGAAATACCTCAGGAAACCCACGAACAACAGGCACAGAATCCATAGAAGGAACCTCATCACTAGAATGACGAACATATGCCAAATAGGCCAAACTCCCCTTCTCGACCATACGCCGAGCCATCATATATGAAATAACCCTACGGGTAGAATGACCAGGAGTCCCTCTCCACTCTAAACGAGGTAAACTTGGCAAGGCTAAGGTCATAGTCTTGGCATGACAGTCCAAGATAGCATGGTAAGGTGATAACCAGTCCATCCCCAATATGACATCAAAATCAACCATATCCAAAAGTAACAAATCTACTCGAGTCTCAAGACCCCCAATCACAACTATACATGAACGATGAACATGATCTACCACAATAGAATCACCCACCGGTGTAGACACATGTACAAGAGCACTCAAGGAATCACTAGGCATGACCAGATACGGTGCAAAATAAGATGACACATAGGAGTATGTAGATCTTGGATTAAATAGAGCTGAAACATCTCTACTATAAACCAGAACAACACCTGTGATAACTGCATCAGAGGCCTCAGCCTCAGGCCTGGCTGGAAGAGTATAACATCGGGGCTGGGCCCCACCACTCTGAACTACATCTCTGGGACGGCCTCCTGTTGGCTGGCCTCCACCTTTAGCGCCTCCATCTCTAATACTTCTACCTCCACCTCTAGCACCTCTACCTCCACCTCTAGCTGGCTGAGCGGGTGGAGGGACACTCAGTGCCTAAATCATGGCACAAGAACCCTGATGCTGAGAGCTGCTCGGTGCTTGAGGGCAAAATCTAGCAATATGCCTCGTGTCGCCACAAGTATAACAAGATCTCAACTGCTGAGGCTGCTGACCCTGTCGGCCTGAATAACCACTCTAAAAACTTTGGAGCGGAGGTGCACTGATAGGCTGGCGGTGCACAGTAGGGAAGCTGATCAGAATACTGCATATGAGAACTACGACCACCTAGAGCACCGTGAGACGCCTGAAGTGCTGAATGAAACGGCCTAGAAGAATGGCCCCTACCAAAAGAATCTCTGCCTCCAAATGAGGCACCACTAAACCTGCCCAAATGACGAGACCTCTTGTCAGACCCCTGACCACTCCCATGTGATAGAACCATCTCAACTCTCCTAGCCACATTGGCCGATCCTGAAAAGAAATCTTGCTCCCCATCTCCTTAGCCATCTGCAATCGAATAGGCTGAATGAGTCCCTCAATGAACCTCCTCACTTTCTCTTTTAGTGGGAAGTATAAGAAGATCATGACGGGCCAAGTCAATAAATCTGGTCTCGTACTAAGTAACAGTCATAGAACCCTACTGGAGATGCTCAAACTGCCTGTGATAGTTCTCCCTCTAAGCGATAGGAAGAAACTTCTCTAGAAATATCTGAGAGAACTAATCCCAAGTCAAAGCCGGTGACCCATCTGGTTTAGCCAAACAATAATCTATCCACCAAGTCTTAGCGTATCCAGACAAACGAAAAGCAGCAAAGTCGACCCCATTGGTCTCCACTATCCCCATGTTTCGTAGAACCTCATGACAACTGTCCAAATAATCCTGAGGATCCTCAAAAGATGTGCTACCAAAAGTAGTAGTGAAAAGCTTGGTGAACCTGTCCAACCTCCACAAGGCATCCACAGACATAGCTGGCCCCTCTCCGGTTTGTGCCATAATACCAGGCTGAACTACCCCAACTGGCTGAGCTATTGGAGTCTGAAACTGGGGAGCCATCTACTCCGGAGTGCGAGTAACAGGAGTCTGGGCTCCTCCTCCAGCTTGAGAGACGACTGGTGCTATAAGAAGTAAGCCTGTGTGGCCGACACACTCCATGAGGACCACTTGACGGACCAGAGCATCCTGAAGTACCGGGGTGACGATGAATCCCTCTAGGACCTGAGCTGGTCCTGCTAGAACTGTCTGGGCAGGAACCTCATCGTCAAACTCAACCTGAGGCTCCGCCGCTGGTGCTGCTGCTCGAGCTCTGGGCTGAGCCATACCTCTGCCTTGAACCCTAGCACGACCTTGACCTCTGCCCCTCGTAGGAGCTGCTACTGGGGGCTCGTGCTGTTGGTCAGCTGATGAAGCGGTACATGTTCTCACTATCTGCGAAAGAACAGAGTAGAAGTTTAATTAGCATCGAGAAATCAAGTCGCACGACAGGAAAGAATAGATGTAAAGTTTTTCCTAACTCTGTAGCCTCTGGGGATAAATAGAGACGTCTCCGTACCGATCCCTCAGATGTCTCTGTACTGATCCCGCAGACTCTACTAAGCTTGTCCGTGAATTGTAAGGCCTAAGCAACCTAGAGCTCTGATACCAACTTGCCACGACCCGGATTTCCCACCCTCGAAAGTCGTGATGGCACCTACTAGTGAAAGCTAGGTAAGTCAATTATTCCAGTTATTTTACCCTTTTCATTTTTAACGCCTTAACAGTTGTGAGTTAACATTTTATAAACAACGGAGATAATAAAGCGGAAGAATGAAATATAACAATTTAAAATAATACTGATACAATTCTATAAACATAAGCTACCCAGAACTGGTGTCACAATCTCACAGACTATCTAAGAATACTACAAATAGGGCCCGAACAAAATAGATACATATTTGTCTCAAAAATAGTAAAGAACTAAAGAAAAACTAGATAGGAAGGGGATGTCAAGGCCTGCGGACGCCTGCAGGACTACCTCGGGTCTCTTGATGGACTGAAGGCAGCAACCTCACAATGGTCCAAATGCTCCAGCACTAGGATCTGCACACAGTGCAGAGTGTAATATCAGCACAACCGACCCCATGTGCTGGTAAGTGCCTAGCCTAACCTCGGCGAAGTAGTGACGAGGCTAGGACAAGACCACCAAATAAACCTGTGCAGTTATATCATATACGACAAGAAATAACGACAGAAACTAGCAGTTAAAGATGGGTAGGGGAAACATGCTCGGGGAAATATCAGGTACAAACAAAAGTTCAGTAAAGAAACATACGGAACACCAAAATTCAATTGTAAGCAAGAATAAAGAAATCAAAGACAAGTGCACGACATCACCCTTCGTGCTTTTACTCTCGTCCTCACCAAAAGAATCAATATAACTAGCACAATATCAACCTTCGTGCTTTTACCTCACATAATCATGGCACAAAATTATCCTTCGTGCATTATCACTCATATCATGACACGTCATTGTACATCATGTGGCACGGCATCACCCTTCGTGCTTTTGCCTCACTATATCGGCACGGCATCACCCTTCGTGCATTAACACTCTCTCACAAATATCATGCACGACATCACCCTTCGTGCTTTTACACTCGTCCTTACCCAAGAAACAATCACAAAGTAATGCGAGCAATGGAATCATTAAAATCACAATAGAATCCCGGCAAGGGAACAACAACATAACAACAAAATCCCAGCAAAGGAAACAATATCATGAGTAATAACATCCCTGCAACGGAGATAATATCAAAAGCAATAACATCCCGGCAAAGGAGATAATATCAAAAACAATAACATCCCAGCAAGGGAGATAATATCATAAACCTCTTCTCTTTTCCAGAAATTACTTCACAACTCAATTCGCAACTTGAGCAAACGCTCTACAATATTCAATTACCAATAATACTTCCACAAGCCTTGTTCAACAATAGAAATCATCATATAAAGCATGAACAATACGAAACGGAGTTACATCAATCATAGTATAAGAATCACGGACATGCTTGACACCGACGTATAGATACTCGTCACCACACCTATACGTCGTACTCAACAATTAACACGTAGCAAATAAGACACAACTCCTAATCTCTCAAGCTAAGGTTAGACCAAACACTTACCTCAAAGCCACGAACACAATTCAAGTCTCAACTACCGCTTTACCTCTTGTTTCCACCACCAATTCACTTGTATCTAGCTACAATTTACTTAACGATATCAATAAATGCTAAATGAATCAATTCTAATGCATGAAAATAGGTTTTCTAAATATTTTCCCAAAAAGTCAAAAATCGACCCCGGACACACATGGTCAAAACTCGAGGTTCGAACCAAAACCCGATTACCCATTCCCCCATAAACTCAAATATATAATTTGTTTTGAAATCGGACTTCAAATCGAGGTCCAAATCCCCAAAAATTGAAAATCCTAAGTTGTACCTAAAAATACCTAATTTCCCCCATGAAAACCCTTGATTTGAATTGAAATCATGTGAAAAGATATTATAGATTAAAGAAAATGAATTAGAAATGACTTACAATTGATTTGGAGAAGAACTTTTCTTTAGAAAATCGCCCAAGAGAGCTTAGAGTTTGAGGAAGTTTAAAAAATGAAGAAAATTTCGTCTATGTTTGATTTTACACAGGCGCAGATATCGCATTTGCGATGTCATGTTCGCAAATGCGAACTCGCAATTGTGGCCAAGGCTTCGCAATTGCAAAGGAAGACCTAGCCTGTTAACTCCGCAAATGCGAACAACTATTTGCAATTGCGAACACTGTTGGAGTCGCTTTTGCGACTGGAGCTTCGCAAATGCGAAGGTCGCCCCTGCCCAGTCATTGCAAATATGGTTAGTCGCAAATGCGAGCTTGCATTTGCGAGCCAGGCTTAGCAATTGTGAAGCTTGCAGACCTGCAATACACCAGCAGTTTTCCTAAGTCCAATTTCACTTTGCGGCCTATCTAGAACTCACCCGAGCCCTCGGGGCTCCAAACCAAACATGCATGAAAGTCCAAAAATATCATACAGACTTGCTCGTGCGGTCAAATCATCAAAATAACATCATCAACTATGAATTAAGTCTCAAATTCATGAAATCACTCAAGAACATCAAAATTTCCAATTTCTCCATTAAAGGTCCGATTTATACTAAACGAACTCCGATTCTTACCAAACTTCACAGATTCAACTTAATTATTATATAAGACCTGTACCGGGCTCCGGAACCAAAATACGGGCTCGATACCATCAATTTCAAACATCTTTTCTTTTTCAAAAACTCTTATAATTTGAGTTAAACAATATCTTTCAAAAATTCATTTCTCGGGCTTGGGACCTCGGAATTCGATTCCGGGCATACGCCCAAGTCCCATATTTTACTACGGACCTTATGAGACCCTCGGATTACGGGTTCGGATCCGTTTATGAAGAATGTTCACCAAAGTCAACTTTAATTAATTTTAAAAATCCAATTTCCTTATTTTACTTAGTTTTCACATAAAAGTTTTCTGGAAACACGTCCGGACTACACACGCAAATCGAGATGAGACAAAAAAGAGATTTTTAAGGCCTCAAAATACAGAATAAGGTCATCACAAGCTACCTAATATAATGCATTTTTAACCAAGTTTCTCGTTGGTCATGGATTCTTTTTTAGCTGCAATTGAAATTTTCTTTGTCACTTTTGATCTTCGAAACTAAGCTTACGGTTGTATAATACATTCTGGGTCACATAAAGTTTTCGAATGATCTACATTCAGTACGTTATTTAGGTAGAGTGACATGTTAGGTGTAGGGGCTTACAAAAACATGTTCCTAGGCGTCGCTCATGATTAAAAGTCCAAATTGCATGGAACCAAATTGATTTTTTTAGCAAAAAGATGAAGCATTAAAAACCCAAGAATACTATTTCTCGTTCTCCTTTTGAAATCTCTAAACCATGTAACAATTATGAAATATTTCTCTTATTGGTTCGATTCTAATTTTCAAGTCCAAAATCCTAAACATGATTACTGAGTTATTCCCTTTAGGCAATTTTAAAAAGTATATATATGCAAGTGCAATAATGGTGGTGTTGCTTTGCGACATATCAAGAATTGGGACGGACAAATTCTTAAAGTTTTGAAGCTTTTTCATGGCCAAATTTTAATAAAAGACTCTTAAACTTTTATTATTGAATTTATATATAGACATACGCACACACATACAAACAATTAGTTTTTTCTTTTGTATTTTTTAGTGTTGTATTCTTACATCACATGATGCTTTTAACTTCACATAGTAATATTATTATTTATATTAACAAGGGTTAATTGAAGATAATAAGATGTTAGCCATGTCTTTATAATACTTTACCTTGGATGTTGCTGTAAAAATATTTATTTACTAATTGAAGATTTGAATAGATCCATTCAAAGTTCTAAAATATTTCTAATGTTAAAAATAGACTGACTTTCTTTCTTTCTTTCTTTCTTTCTTTCTCTTTCTTTTTTCTACAAACTTCACCATTACTTAAACGAAAATAGAACACCTTTCAGAGGGTAAATTTCAAGGATAATTTGGTCATTTAATTTCTAAAAGATATTTTTGTAAAATAACTTCACACTAATGGTTTTGATGATTATAATATAGTATTAGTTCCTCCGCACGTACGTTGCACGTGTATGCCAAATTATAAAGTACATAATTTTATAAAATAAGTTTAATATTAGTAAAACAAAGTTTTGAGTAAATAATTATACTTAAAAGAAGATGATACAAGTTTCTGTGAATAATTAATATGGATTGTCGTATGATGACTTATTTGCCAAGTCAAGATGATGAATCCCTTGCAAAGCAACAATTGTATGATCATACTGATGCATGTTTTAAAATTACAAATTGCATAAATTATATTACGTATCTATACAGTACATCAAATGATCAGTTTTTATGAAAACTCTTGTAATTTTAAATTATCTTACATTTGTAACTCTATCTCTTTTCTCATGCTCCATCCTTCTTCAATAAGTGATTTTAATATTACCAACATACAAACTACAGCTGAAAAATATGTTAAAATTAGTGATAAATATCAAGTGATTATGTAGGAAAATAATTCATAAATTCCTAGAGAAATTACCAAAGATGTCACGACCCAATTTTTATTATAGGTCGTGATGGTCCCCAACGTTGCCGCTAGGCAAGCCAACGATGAACTATCCATGTAATTATTCATTTTAATATTCTTAAATTAGTTGATTTTAACTATATAATAAGAGAAAGCTCTTGGTACGACGAAGGGCATTTCCGTTATTTTAGCGTAGGTAAAAAAGCCTAGCTACGCAATACATGTCGTTTCTCATTTGGTGTTAAGTTTGACGTGTCATTTGATGGTTCCACTGTTATGTGGACAAACCCACGTAAGTTGTCACAAAGCTTTAGGTGAATTTTGTAAGTGTCACGACCCAAAATCCACTAAAGATCGTGATGGCACCGGACACCACTATCAGCCAAGCCAACACTAAGTAGTTAATTTAGTTCTCATTTAACATTTTAGAAACCATAATTTCCTTTGAATAAATAGTGAAAGATAGACTTACAGAGTAAATAATAATGTTTTGAACAATTTAAATACTGAACAACCTGTAATCACCCCAAAATCCGGTGTCACAAGTGCACGAGCATCAACTAGGAGAATAAATTAAATACAACATTCGTCCGGAATACAAATTTAGACAGGAAAGAAAAATACAAATACTCAGAAGGAGATTCTGCTGGCTGCGGATCGTAGCATAAGATGCAACTCACCTAAGTCCCCGTATCATCCATGCCGTTGCACCTACGAGGCCATAGACATACATGTGTCTGTACAATCAAATGTACAGTAAGTGTAGTATGAGTATGAAAATAATGCATACCCAGTAAGTATCCAGTCTAACCTCGAAGAAGTAGTGACGAGAGGTCGACTCCGACACTTACTATGGGCCAACAATAATATACCGATAATATACTTAATCGTTCAATTTATTAAACGACTGTAAATTCAATAACATGAAGGAAGTAAGCAATTCTTTTGTAATTCAAGAAATCTCCAAATTTATTTATCATCATTTAACAATTTATCTCAGGCCAATGAGGCAATGTCATTTATTTTAAATTCCAAAGCAATTAATTGAATCATGCGCAAATCATGCAGTGGTCGTACGGTCCGATCCAACATAATATTTAAATTGTGCACTGCTGAGGGTCGAACGGCGCGAACTATAGATGTATCTATTTAAATCCGCCGAGGCGTTCGACCCGCTCTATAAAAAAAGATAAGAACATTCAAACAACCAAATCAAGAATTTATTAAGAGTGTTTAAAGAAATATTAAATTATCATTAACGATCAAGTGACCCATCCTAAACTCAAGTAGGTGAAGTTAACCTTTTGAAATTCCTTATCAAGTTTCAATATGGTTTAAATAATTAAATTAGCAAGTAGGATGCAAGCATCACAAATATAACATGATTTGGGTCCTAGACTACTCGGACATAAACATAATAGGAGCTACGTACGGACTCTCGTCACCTCGTGCGTACGTAGCTCCCCACAATTAGAAACACATGTTAATTTAGTTTACCTATGGGGTAAATTCCCTCATACAAGGTTAGAAAGGAGACTTACCTCGCTCCGAAGTTCCATAACCGACTCCCAAGCACTTCCGGCAACTTAAACCGATGCCCAACACTCCAAAACTAGTCAATAAGTCAGCAAATCCATAAATATATACTCTAATACTCATTATAATCCTATTTACAATAATTTCCGGCTCAGTTCGAAAAGTCAACAAAATCACCCTCGAGCCCACGTGCCCGAATTCTGAAACTTTTCGAAGATAAACTTTACCCATAACCTCACGAACTCAAATATATAATTTATTTCAAATTCCATGTTCAATTTCGTGATCAAAATCCAAAAATACCAATTTCTAGGTTTGTACCACAACCCCACAATTTCTACAAATTTTCATATTTAAATTCTTATACAAACTATGTATTTAACTTATAATAAGTGGGAATCACTTATCTTGACATAAATGATGAAAAATCTCAGTTGAAACTCTCCAAAAATCGTCCAACCAAGAGAGAATGGAAGAAAATGGGCCAAATCCCCATTTTAAAGAAACCTCACTACCCAGCCCAAAACTTGCACCTGCGGCAGATTTTTCGCTTCTGCGAGCATCACAGGTGCGACCTGCTCTTGCACATCTGCGCGTTTTTATGCACCTGCTGTAGTTTCCTCGCTCCTGCGCACTTGCACTTTTCCAATCCGCTTCTGCGAGCCCCTCTAGCTCCAGTCATTTTCGCTTAGTGGTGTCAAGTTCGAGTTGTGGTTCAGATTTTATGGTTTTGAGTTTATACTTAGAAAATAGAAATACAAAAGAATGAGGATTACTTTTGTAGCATATTGTTGTTGAAAAAAGCCTTGAATCTTCTGAAACCTAAGTATATTTGTCAATAATGAGATTTTTGTGCTTATCTCGACTTTTCCAGATAAAATGCATATTTAGGTGCTTCCTGATGAATGATTGATAGGAAAAGATTACCTGGGCTTCCCTGCATCCAATCGACTTATACCTCCCAGCCCTGTAATTTCAACTAAGACTCAGGGCTGGCCTTGCCTCATTCTTGAAGCTACATTCTCTTCCTTAATCGACCTTACCTACTTCAATCGACCTATACTTCATCCTACCTACTGAAACCATCTTCTTTCTTAGCCTCCGTCTTAGCTTTCGGCTAGGATTCTTCTTCCGATCCTTCTCATTCTTCTTCTTAACCAACTCATCCTTTTCCGACATCTTACTACTTTACCCCTCACCCTTTTTAAAAAAGTTAAATTCATCAAGCACTGTATAAATGGCTTCGTAGAGCGACCCCCTCTCTGCCCTTATGGCGTTTGGCCATCGCTCTAGTCGTAATGCTTTCATTAACTCTTGGCAGCTTTCTTGATCCACGATTTTAGTAGGTGGCTGGAATAGCCTTTCGACCACCGGATCTCGTGCTTCCTCTTTTTTAGCTAGGATTTCAATAGCGCGCCTTTATCCAACTACCAAATCATTTAGACTCAAACCGGGTGTCTTTATGCTTTCGACCGGATCTAAAAATAGATTTCGGATGTTTTCCTTCCAGAAATCTATTTCGGAAGAAGTGAGTGACCCAAAATCCACTTCTTTCGAAGGAGGTGAAGAAAGAGAAGACGAGCAAGAGTGAAAAGAGGTATCTGCCTCGCTTCCACTGGAAGGGCCAACCCACTTTGAATCCGAAAGTGAAGGAGGTGTGTCGGCCTCGATTTCCTTTCCTTGCGTCCCGTTCCACTCCCAACGGACTACTCACCTGGGGCTCTTTAGAGTCCTTTGAGGAAGGGGAGTCTTTCTCAGGTCTCATGTGCAAGCTGAATCCAGTTCCAAACCAACAAGAAAACCAGAATGAAAATAGGAACCTCCCAACCAAGAAGCCGATTTAAGAGAACGCAAAACGACCTGATCAGTAGCAATTATTTGAGTTTTCCCCAAATCAAACTCAAATCAATGCCGAATACTAGAAAGAAAAAATAACTTATGGTTAATACGAAAAAAAGTAAAAAGACAACGATAGAAATTCGAACTCTAAGATTTTTACATATAAAATGCGAAATAGTTTTTCTCAATCTTCCAAAAATTTGATGTGGGTTGAATGGGAATAATATGTTGTTTTTCTGTTGAAGTTATTTGGTACAAGAAAGACATCAGTAATGACCACATTGGGGCCTCACAATTTTCGTGAGAGATCCGATATCGGTTGTTTTCAACTTTATCTCCTTCTAAATCGGTGAGGCTTTTGGAGGAAAGTGGATCCAGGTTGGTTTCCCAACCCGATGTATCGTAACCTTAGGGCGACAGCCGAACCACGGTTAGTCACCCCCGCCAATGGATCTATTTCTTCTCTTCGGCGAGTGAGTAGGTGGGTACACTGAATATCAACTCCATCTTAATGAAGAAAGGGATAAGCAATAACACATGTGAACTCGAATAACTTTGTGGCATAGCGTCGAATCTACTCTAGCCTACACTACCATATTTCTTCCTTGTGATTCAACCACGATGGATATTTAGTCAACTGCGGTTACGCTTACACCAAGAACTCCAATTCTATTGCATCAAGACCCGGTTCAATTACAGCACTTACTGTAACAAGAAGAGAGTGAACTCATTCTCAAGCACTTGCAGCTGTTGGATTTTTTTCTTACAATATTTAGTAAGACTAGGTTCAATAAAGACAATCCATTTATTCATAGTAGCTGCCCAACAGGAAAACTCTTTCAATTAAGCAGGTAAGCCTAGCAAGGCAAATTGCCAATCGATTTGCTGATCCAACTACGGACAAAACACCATGCCCACAGGCTCGGCCGAACAAAGCTGCCCAGGATGCAATCTACAAATAAGCAGATTATCAGACTGAAGAAGCAGTGGCTACCATTGCTGAAGTCCAACATCAGGAACAACCTCAAGCTGGTGGGCCAACCCAAGAAGTCGTTGCTGAGCCTGTAGAGACTGGAGCCAAGCCTGGAAGGGCGAACCAAGGAACTCAGACTATGGAGCAGCAACCTGTGATCTATTCGGTTAGCCACATGTTCTTTTTACTCATGAAAATGGTGCCTTTAAAAGAAAACTAAGAGCAGGGAAGGAACTATGGCCAGCATAAGCTCACCAATTAGGATGCGTGACTGATGCATTTTTTTTTTCAAATGATCTGGGCATTTTCCTTTGGGCTGGGAGGGCTTCCATTAGGGAAGGGCAGCTGCTCCCCAATTTCTATTCTTTGTTATCTGTATCGAACTTATCTGTTCCAAATGCGAGAGTCATTCTTTCGATTTAGTAGAGCGAGAATCCCCCTTTTAGGAGTATACAGGGGCCATTTTTCTAAGAAATAAGAAATGTAGGGCAATAGTTGACTCTTCACACTTACCCCGTCTCAGCTTTCATTGAAAATCTCATCAATAAAATGATCAAAACCGTTCGCTTCTCCCTTCCTCTCCTTTCTTTAAACTGAGAAAGAAGAAAGAAGGACCAAGTCTTGCAGATCTGCTGCTTCATATTCATCGAGCTAGGTGTTTCTTCCTTCTCCTAGTTTTGTGTGTCTTTTTCGGCGATCTCAATGTATTTCAGATTCTGCTTTCATCTGAAGATGAAGGAGACATCATTAGTTCACTTGTCTTGGTTTAGTCTTTCGACCCTAAAAGCGTAGAATAGACTCATTTGATGTAGGGATCGGGGAATAAGCTTCACAACAAAGAGTAGAGGTGAATAGTTCGAAAGTAGATGCTGGTGGTTCAAATCATGTATTAAGCCAACCCATTCTTTCTATCTATTCTTTTTATCAGTAAAGAGGTGCCTCGGGCTCTTTTCCAAGGGGCAAAGGATATTGAGAAGTAGGTAGAGAAGGAAGGAAAGATCCATTTAAAAGACACAAGCAAGCTACATATCTTTCTTCTCTTTTTAATGATGTGGCTAATAGGCCCCTGCTGATATTCATTCCTCGTATCATCTAGGAGTGAATAGGGCTTACAGAACAGTAACTGGATATTGACTTTTTTAAGAGAGTTGACTTGAGGACCTCTTAATTACTACGTATGAAAAAGACCCCATCGTAATAAAGTGGGTTTGGCTGCTAATAACTAAGGAGGTCATCCGCTCACCAATTAGGGTGTGTTGAGTATGAATTTTGTGTTCCACTTGGGATGCGAGACTCTCTCTTCTATATTTGTATCTTTCTTCCTATTGTATCTTCATAGTAGATCGCTCAGCCTGATTCTACTTAAAGAGAGGAGGGACATAAGTTATACAAAATGTGTATGTTAAGTTAAGCATGACGATTGGTTCCTTGCTTCAAATATGACTAGATTGAAGGTCTTTTACCAATAACATTTGAATAAGACGAAGGAAAAAGTTGTCATTGAACTAGGTACTTCCCGACCAACTGCCCAAATAGAAAATGGGAATGAGAAACTTCAACCAAATGTTTTGAAGATGTCTGTTGCGGATGTTTCCTATGGTTTACGGGCAAGAGAAGAGAACATTACATCAAGTCAATATCAATAGAAAGAGGTGATTCTAACTAATTCTGTCTGAGCCTTGAATGAACTACATTCTCTTCGATACCTTTCCGGAACCAGCCCTAGACCTCTTCTTTTGGAATGTTTTCCGGGGCTACTTTTTCAGTCGCAGGTGTTGCTACAACTAATTGGTTCTTCATTTGACTGGTGAACAAGGAATTTAGTACATGATAGTAAAGAAATATAAGAACATGACTGTCGACAACTTTCAAAAGAAAAAAGGAGTGAATAGTGCTTATGGATCATCAACACATCGGCTAAGAAAAAGTATGTAAGGGATATGCCTTCTGTATACGGTAAAATTGGAGGGTCCAATTTTTGGTCATTACGATGACTCATAAGCACATTTTCAAAGGCTCGAGGCTATGGTCAAGATTCACACTCGAGGGGATATCGACATCCGACCTCGGGGTAGTACAGATCGATGGTTATGGTAGAAAACTGGGAAGTTCCCAAGGCATGTAACTAGAGCTGACAAAGTCTAGTGGGCTAGTTCAGACCCGAATCAAGGTATTAAATGGCTGTACCAGCCCCATATCTTTGTAATAAATGCATTTGTACTATGTTGGAATTCCCCTTCATATAAAAAGGGGATCCTTGTCATTTTGTAGAAGGATCTGATACACAATATTGAATACACAAGAACATTCTCTCTGCCCTTTAACTCAACAAGGTTCTTCATTTATTGCTCATTATTGGTCATAAAAGGCTTCAATCAAGGTTGCTATAGCTATTAATCCTCTATGGACTACCCTCGGTAGAGCATCCGACTCGACCTCGAGGCCCCCAAAGCGCAAGTTCGAGGCCCCGATTATTTGCCATTCAGTTAGATTATCACATCGTCTTCAAGCTATTATTTCACTTCCTAATCTTTTTCTTAGCATCCATTGCCTAACAAACTAGCATAAAAATAGATCACGTATTTTTAGAGCCACAAAATCAAATTTAATTGTTATTACTATTTTCAAGGTAAATAGTTTGGCACCCACCGTGGGGCTAAAAATAATAGTGATTATTTTCTTGTTGGTTTACTGCATAACGCAAGTTACCTTTCACACTTTTTCTTGTCCAAGATCTTTGATTTTAGGTCAAAATGTCTAACTCAGTAAACGCACGTGAAAACAACAATCTTGAGGACCATGGAGAGAATGGTGTGGATGTTTCAGGTGTTGGTGCACCACCACGAAACCCAGAGAATACACCTTAAATAATTTCCGTGGACGTGGTCTCACACGATGCCCAACACATCGATATAAGCTCCTACACTAACAGGAGCATACATCAAGGAGATCAACAAGAAGTCCAAAAAACCCCAGCTCGGGAGGAACAAGAGGTTAGACTTCACGTTATTTTTGAGATGTTGCAGGCACAACAGTTGGCAATCGCTCAGCTGTAGAGCCACCAAAAAACCTTAAGTACAGCGGCCCCGGGAATGGCCCCTCGGTCTGAACAAGTACCAGAAAGATCAAGCAACAACGGGTCGGCAGTAGACCCCGCCATCATAAAAATGCTCGAGGACCTAACAAAGAGGATCGAGTCGGGCGAGAAAAAGATAGAAGCCAATGAAAGAAGGTCAAGACCTACAATTCCAGGGTCGACCAAATTCTGGGCGCACCCCCGATCCTGAAATGTGTGGATTTAAAGAATTTTGTACAAAAGCTGTTCCTGCAGGAAGCGGCTCCAAAACCCGTTCCACAGAAGTTCAGAATGCCAGACCTTCTAAAGTACAATGGAACCTCAGATCCCAATGAGCACGTCACTTCTAACACTTGTGCGGTAAAGGGCAACAACATTAAGGACGATGAGATCGAATCCGTCCTACTGAAAAGGTTTGGAGAGATGCTTTCAAAAGGGGCAATGATGTGGTATCCCAACCTATCCCCAAACTCGATAGATCATTTGCCATGCTGGCAGATTCCTTCATAAAGCACATGCTGGTGCCATCAAGGTGGCAATAAAGAAATCCGACGTCTTTAACATCAAGCAAAAGGAGAACGAGATGCTGCGAGAGTTCGTATCTCGCTTTCAAATGGAACGAATGGAACTACCACCAGTCTCCGACGACTAGGAAGTGCAGGCCTTCACTCAAGGTTTGAACGAATGAAGCTCGGTGGCTTCGAAATAGCTGAAATAGAATTTGGTTGAATACCCCGCCGTGACTTGGTCGGATGTTCACAACCGATATCAATCGAAGATCTGGGTCGAGGACGACCAACTAGGAGCCCCCTTAGGATCGGTATACCCAAGCAAGCTTCTGGCGAAGGAGCCAAAGCCAAACAAAGAAAGGTACCAGCCATACATCGAAGATAGGAGAAACGCCATGAGGCGTAACATACCCCAAAATGATTGAAGAACGGACCGAGGGCAGAATCCTCGGGGACTCGTCAATAGAGCTGGGTTCGATAGGCACACAGGGCCGACAGAGGCACCCGCTTGTCGGAATACAACTTCAACGTCGATATTTCAGATATCGTGTTCGCCATCAGTAAAATCAGAGATGCCAGGTGGCCAAGGCCTGTACAATCAGATCCTTCGCAAAGGAACTATAACTTAGCATGTGAATTTCACGGCACACACGGTCATAGGATCGAGGTTTGCCGACAACTCCGGGAAGAAGTAGCCCGATTACTCAACAAAGGTCACCTCCGAGAATTCCTTAGCGACCAAGCCAAAAACTAGTTACGGGAAAGAGAGGCCACCAAGAAGAATGAAGTAGATGAGCCGCAACATGTTATCCACGTGATCATGGGAGGGGTCGACATCCCACAAGAACCCACTATCAGAAGAACGAAAATATCCATCACCAGAGAAAAGCGAACTGGGGGTTACATGCCCGAGGATGCCCTCACATTCAGCGATGAGGACATTGAGTCCTTGTCTAAGCTTCACAACGATGCACTGGTAATTTCTTTCCTTGTGAATACATTTCAAATTAAACATGTACTTCTGGATCCAGGTAGCTCGGCCAACATAATCAGGTCAAGGGTCGTGGAGTAGCTCGGATTGCTTGGCCAAATCGTGCCCGCCTATCAAGTCCTTAATGGATTCAATATGGTGAGCGAGACAACAAAAAGGGAAATCACCCTCCCGGTCAATGTGGCCGGCACTATCCAAAATGCCAAATTCCACGTCATTGAAGGAGACAGGAGGTACAATGATTTGCTCGGATGGCCATGGATACACTGCATGATATCAGTACCATCAACCCTTCACCAAATGATGAAGTTTACGATGAAGGACGGAATAAAAACCGTGTACGGGGAACAACATGCAGCAATGGAGATGTTCACGGCTCACGACGTGGCGCCGGCGCCGATCCCTTTGACGTCGAAGAACCCACAGAAACAAACAGTGAAATAGCAGTAACGAGACACGTTCTCCGCTATACCCGAATAAGCAAACAAAGGACCTTACCGTGTTCTCAGAGCAAATATTGAAGACCTACCGAGGCTCAAAGCGCCATCGCCACTAAGGTATAACCATCTCCCTTTTTATTTACACTTCAGACTAACCTTTATGCAGGTGTTCGACTGAGACGGTCGAAGCGCTATCCGGCTCGAAGACCTTAAGGTTTCAAATCATACGTTGCAATCTTTTCCTTCGATCGGATTTTTATCCCGAAAAGGGTTTTACCGGCAAGGTTTTTAACAAGGCAATATCCATATGCTACCTAAGGAAGACTCTACAAGCATTCAAGGCTTCTTTTCAATCAACCTCGAATACTAGGGAGCATTCCCCCGGAAGGTCACCTCCTTGGAGAAGCCAAGATGTGCTGAACGGGGTCTCGATGGGAAAATAATGTACTGGGCCAAACAGTCAAATGAACTATGTCCGTATAGATTAACCGAGCCTTTAACAGCGAAAATGTGTATACTTGTACCAAGTAATCAAAGAATACTTTCCCTTTCATCAAAGCATTTTGCATTTCAAAGAAGCTCGGTACTTTTTGCAAAAACAGCTTCAGAGCAAAAAAATGTCCCGAACACTTGGGGACTGGCGTCAACATCTCGAAACCGTACGACCTCCGGGTCGGAGCTTCGAACTCG
Organism: Nicotiana sylvestris; assembly: GCF_000393655.2. Classification (NCBI taxonomy): domain Eukaryota; kingdom Viridiplantae; phylum Streptophyta; class Magnoliopsida; order Solanales; family Solanaceae; genus Nicotiana; species Nicotiana sylvestris. The sequence goes on along the minus strand of NC_091057.1, from coordinate 92,022,507 downwards.
TAAAACCTCGATAAGGCAATACCAAGTTTACAAGGAATGGCTCCTGAGCCAAGAAACTTTCGATGACTCGGGGACTGCCGCCAATTGCCACCCCATCGACTTATCAAGAATCCGAGGCCATAAGAACCCATGTGGGAAATGTCGATCTAGTAAAACCTAATAAAAAGCAACAACAATATCTATAAGAACTCAAGCAAGGCATGAACCATACATGTACCAAGTAAACAAAACCGTAATAGCCCGTTTGGCCAAGCTGCAAAAATCAGCTTATTTTGAGAAGTGCTTTTTTCAAAAGTATTTTTGGTGAGAAGCAGTTTGTGTTTGGCTAATTAGTTTGAAAAGCACTTCTGAGCAGCAATTAGTGTTTGGCCAAGCTTTAAAAAACTGCTTCTAAGTGTATTTTTCTCAAAAGTACTTCTCAAAAAGGTGCTTTTGGAGAGAAGCTACTTTTTTCTGCTTCTCCTCAAAAGTACTTTTTTTCCTTCCAAAAGCTTGGCCAAACACCTCAATTTTTGGCCAAACAGGCTATAAGACCTCAAAGGCATACAAAAACTTATAAGACCTTACGAAAGGCATAATCCCGATCTTAAAGTTAAAGCTATATATCGAACTTGTAAGACCCCTAAAAAGGCATACCCTCGATATAGACGCCGAGACTACTTCACTCGGGGAATGAAAGGCTCTAGCCAAACACAAATGACTACGGTCATAAGGTTGTACCAGCCAAACTAACGCAACTCAGGGACGCCCGACGTCGCTATAAAATCACAGGCCTTCAATTACTTCGAAAGTACTTCGAAAAGAACCGGTTAAACAGGCTACCCTTGACATGGGCAAAAGATCTTCGACCATGTCAGCTCTAAACTATAGGCTTTGATATACTCAGCCACCGAGCCAAACCTCCCAAGGTGCTCGATCATTACCATATAATGATTCACAATCGACGTTTTTATCGAATCGTCGAAGATTCAAGCAAACACAATTTTAAAAAGTCCTTAACGAGTGAAAAAATAAAGCCCATATAAGAGGTCGTACCAACCCAATGTGTAAGAGCCACTGTCGTCAGCCCATATAAGAGGTCATACCGACCCAATGCGTAAGAGCCATTGTCGCTAGCCCATACAAGAGGTCGTACCGACCCAACGCGTAAGAATCTAAGGGCCAACTTTAAATTCAACAACTTAAGGGTCAAATGAGCTCGAGTCGAAACCCGACTCGGAGACTGAACCCCAAATAGTTAACTAAATATGCCTAAGAGCAAAATCATAAAAGCTCAAACGCCGGCTTATACTAAAAGGTCGTACGTAAGAGCCTACGGGCCAACCCAATAATCCCCAGGGCCATACAATGAATCTTCCTTTTAACTCGAAGACCAATTCATCTGGCTAAAATCAAGGAAAGGGGAAGTTCATGAAAAATAAAATTGCGAGGCTTCCTTTTATACACATATGTGAGAGAATACAAGCTTCATTTACAAAGTTCTTTGAAAGAACTATACACAAAATAAGAAAGGAAAGGCCTAATCTATGTCCCCCTCGGGAACTATGGTCTGTCAGCCTCTTTCTCGCCATCTTTGACATCAGATAGAAGGAACTTAGCACCATATTCATCCGCCTTGGCCTGCGCTATCTCTTCCGAGAGATCGAAGCCCCGGACATGGATTTCCTCGAGGGTTTCCCTCCGAGATTTACACCTAACATACTCTTTGCTCCTACTCTGCCGGTGGAGAGCCTCCATCAGCTCAGCATGAGTGTCAATAGTGTCCTTTAAATAGACGGCCACTTTCTTGTCAGCCTTAGTTTGGATCGCTTCAGCTTCAGCCCGGGTGTCCACAACTTTGGCCTTCATCTTCAGGAGCTCAAACTCGAGCCTTGTAATCATGTCCCTTCGGACCAAGCCGTTCTCATGAGCGCTGCGAAGTTGTACTTCAAGGGCGAAAGCCTTGGCCAAAGCATTCGTCTTAGCCGTAACCTGGGTGTCCACCCGAGCCTTTAACTCATCACACTCATGCTTGGCTTGACCAACTTCACTCCAAAGGCATTCTAAGTCCTCTGTCTTTTTCTACAACTTAAGTAAACGAAACATTAGCCTCAGAAGATAGAAGAAGAAACATGCACTCCCTTGAAATAGAATTTACCTACTCCTCGAGGTAGCTTTCGTAGTTCAGACTATGACTCGCCTCATACCGCAAGTATGCCAACTCATCCTCCCTTTCATCACAAAGAAGCCTGAGGGATTTCTCCCTATCTATGTCTTTTCGCAGCCTGGCCTCACGGCGAAACAACTCAGACTTGAGCTTTTTAAAAGCCTATGGAAGAGAAACGTGATAAGAGAGTGAAAATTGCAAAATCTATAATACTAATACGATCAACTCACCATAGAGTAGAGACGCTGAGCTCCTTCGAAAGTCAAGCGCACATCTGCTAGCCCGGCTCCATCAACCCCAACAGAACCACTCTCGGTTGGTATACGGTCATACGACATATGTGGCCCCTGGCTTCGAATGTCCCTCGAAGTATCTTCAATGGGAGAATAGTCGGCGGCAGAGATCCCTCGCTCCTCGAGGTACCTACGACGAGAAAAGAAGATGGCAGCGGAGGAGGGACCGTTTTTCTAAAGACAAAGATCTTGGGTGCTGCAGGCTCGGCCAGTACATCCTCTCTAAGACCCCGGCATGGACTCGTCTTGTTATAAGCACCGTCGCCCTTCGAAGGCCTCTTTTGCTTGTTATTGTCATTCCTCAGTCCCGAAGCTGACGATCCTTCTCCAAAAGGGCACGATATCGCTTCGAATAACTCCCCAATGCCTACGATGACGGGGTTAGTACGCATGAAAAGAAAGTGCCTTGCAAAAGGGGGAACAAATCACATAGCACGTACCATGATGTTTTGCCTCCCATCTATCCTTGGACAAGTCTCGCCACTTACGCCCATCATAAGTCGAGTGCTTCGCCAACTTCCAAGCCCAATCCGTCAGGTCGGGGACCTTGTATGGCATCCATGGAATTGCTGTAAAAAGGAAAAGAAAGGCGCACTTACGGAGCCCGCCTCTACCATAAACAAAACAACAAAGGCAAAAGTGTACCACTTACGTATAAAATTCCATTCCTTAGGAAACTACAGAAATTCTGCGGGGTTAATGTCAATAGTCCGTACTCAGACAAATTGGCTCATCCATCCCCATTCCTCATCTTCTTTATCGTCGACAACGAAGGGCCTGGTTGCTCGGCATCGTACGGTTAGCAGACCTTGGTGGTGAAAAGGCCGGTACATCCTGATAAGATAACTAAGGGTGAACTCGAGCCTTGCTTCTTCTGCAAGGAATCACATCATTAATACTATCCTCCAAAATGATGGATGAACCTATGACAGGGTAGCCCAATATTTTCGGCAGAAGTCGAGCATAACCCTGTCAAGGGGACCCAGCGTAAAGGGATATGTGTATATATTCAAAAACCCCTAGGCATGATCCATAATACTCTCATCCAGGGAAGGTACCTGCAGTACTACCTTTTCCCCCCATCCACAATCTTTCCTCACTGACTCAAGGTGCCCCTTTCCTATTAAAGAAATAAACTTCGAGGCATACTCTCAATGACCCTGAACGTTGGGATATTTCTTTGACAAAAAATTTCCCCTCAAAATAAAATGTCCCGAGGTTGGCTCGCTTGGAACCAGCGGTGCACCACCAGTTGGGCGTGAGCCAGAGGTGGGACTTACTCCTCCTTGCTGAACAGATTCTAGCTTAACAGCCATAACTATGGTAAAATGAAGGAATTAGAGTGGGAATTTAAGCAAGGGCTTCAGAGTTAAAATGGTAAGAGACCTAGCATGAGAAAGAAGAACTATGTGAAAGAGGATAGCTACTCAGGATATCGAAATACTCAAAGGAAGGAAGACAAGCCTATATATATATATATATAAGGAAGAAAGCTACTCAGGATAGCGATCTCAACCAAGCCTTGAAATGGTACCCGATCTCGAGGACCTCCGCCAAAAAAAGAAGAAAGGCTCTAAGGAGCCATCAATATCAGTACGAGCCTCGAGATGGTACTCGATCTCGAGGACCTCCGTCAAAAAAGAAGAAAGGCTCTAAGGAGCCATCAATATCACTATGAGTCCTGAGATGGTGCCCGATTTCGAGGATCCTTGCCAAAACGAAAGATAAGCTCTAAAAGAGCTATTTATATATAAGCCCAACCTCGAGGTGGTATCTTGCCTTGAGGATTTCTTCTATTGCGAAAATGAGGTTCATTCACCCAATTCCTTGGTCCTCGAGCTACCTGAGCTCGAGCCAGTTCACACTCAAGAATTACTGATGAAGCCTTAGGGCTACCTTCACTCTAAGTTCAAATCAAGTTTTTTGGGCCACATAAACTTAGGCTAAATCTTACTCAGGGATTATCTGTGAAAGTCCTGGGACTATCTTTATTCCAAGGCATTCGAGCAAATTCTCCCTCGAAAACTACCAACAGGATTTGGAGCTAAGTTTATTCTAAAAATCGAGGCCTCATTCTCACTTGATTCGAAGTCGCCGATGTCGGTAACCTAAGTCTGTACCGGGTTAACCCGGGCTTGGTCCGAGAGACGGAAGAGGGTTTCAGGGAAAAGCATATTGGCTGACCGAGAACCGAGGGAATACCTATGCCCGAATCCGATATTCGGTCCAATCAGTAGAGTCACATGCTCCGATTTTTCAAAATGCAAATAAATAAGGGAATCCAGCATAAGTCAGAGATAAATCGAAGAAATATCCTTGTATTAATAAACCATGATTACAAAAGCCCACGAGGGATCCTTACACATGAATACAAAAGTCCACGAGGGGTCTTTACGCAAAAACAAAGAAGCAAAATAATAATAATAATAAAAGCTAAGAGTCTAATCTATTCTCGGGGTGCATCCTCTGCGGTTGTATCTTCGAGAACTATTTCCTCGGGGGACTCATCTCGATCTTCCAAAATGACATCTTCAAGGATGAAGATGAAGCAAAAAACGATGAAGAAAAAGCAGAAAAAGATGGAGAAGAAGCAGAAAAATATGAAGAAGAAGCAGAAAAAGATGAAGGAGTGGAGAGGGATAAAGAAGTGGCTGGGTGAAAAATCTGGCAAGTATGGATCTCACCAGCACTACTATTGTGAAGCCACTTCTTGAGACGTTGCATCGGTATGGGCAACAATTAGTAGATATACTACCTCACTCCACGGAAAGCAAAAGGAGTGAGGCGCCACGCCGGGTAGTTAAGAGAGATGAGTAGAAGTTCCTAGTTTGCATATCCTCTAATGCAAGGATAATTTGATATTTCTCTCTCATTACCTCAGGCCAACAACAACAACAACAACAACAACAACAACAACAAAAAATTAGTGCAATCCTGCTCAATAAGGGAAAGCTCTGGGAAAAGGTCATTGCATGATTGATGGGGACACTGCCATGTGACCATAAGGCCACGGGCTTCGAACATAAGGAAAGGCACTAGATGTGGGCGAAGGGGAGAAGAGAGTAAAAAAGGTTGTTAAAGAACGATTGAATGAAGCTTTGGTTCCAGAAAGCTTCCATTTATAGAAAGGGTGACAGTGCAATCGACGACGCCATCAATGCCTTTGAAAGACGTACCGACAGGCGCAATCAATGCCTTTTTGGGAATTGGACCGGCGACGATATTATCACTTGAAAAATATGAATCGACAGTACATTGAATGATTCTGGAAAGGTGAACCGACGGGACACCTCAGTTATCACAAAGGCTTACGTCATAAGTATGAAATCATCGCGGGAAGTTCGAAGAGATGGATATCAAGTCATTTCTTATTGTTTCACTCTAAGAAATGCAAGGACTATCTGTATACGGTAAAATTGAAGGGTCTAATTTTCGGTCATTACGATGCCTCATAAGCACATTTTCAAAGGTTCAAGGCTATGGTCAAAATTCACCCCTGAGGGGCTATCGACGTCCGACCTTGGGGCAGTATAGATCGATGGTTATGGTGGAAAAGTGGAAAGTTCCCAAGGTGCATAACTAGAGCTAACAAAGTCTAGTGGGCTAGTTCAGACCCGAATCAAGGCATTAAATGGCTGTGCCAGCCCCATATCTTTGTAATAAATGCATTTGTACTATGTTGGGATTTCCCCTCATATAAAAAGGGGATCCTTGTCATTTTGTAGGAGGATCTGATACACAATATTGAATACACAAGAACATTCTCTCTGCCCTCTAACTCAACATATTCTCTTGATTTCATTACCTATATTTATTGCTTACATTCATAGTGTTATATTTATTGTTCTTCATTTATTACTTATTATTCGTCATAAAAGGCTTCAATCAAGGTTGCTATAGCTGTTAATCCTCATCGACTACCCTCAGTAGGGCATCCGACTCGACCTCGAGGCCCTGAAAGCGCAAGCGCGAGGCCTCGATTATTTTCCATTCGGTTAGACTATCACATAATCTTCAAGCTATTATTTTGATTCCTAATCTTTTACTTAGCATCCATTGCCTAACAAACTAGCATAAAAATAGATCACGTTTTTTTAGAGCCACAAAATCAAATTTAATTGTTATTACCATTTTCAAGGTAAACACCTTCCAATTCTCATGTCTTAAGCACTAGAGATTTGTTCAAATTTTGTGGAACGAAATACTTCACCAAGGAAGTAGTGCCTGACCTTTACCTTTAAGGTTCCAATTTTAAGGCTTTAGGTCCAGTAGAGGTAAAATCCTTTGATAAGAGCTTCTGATAATATTTTGAGTTCTCGTGCCTGTCATGGACTCTTGTAGAGATCCGAGAATTTTAGTAGTTTTGCGAATATTAATTATTCTATAGTGGCATAGCTCCAGACATGAGCTTCTTCCATTCATTATATGGCTAGCCGGATGTTTAGCAATAGGGTACCATTACTTAAGTATCTCGGCACTTGGGCATAATATTTGTTTGCCACTTAATCCACTATCAATGTATCAATGATGGTGGTCCTTCTGGCAAGAAGAATATGAATTGGATAGTTATAAACTAGGTTTACCACAAAATTCACTAGTAACGGCATGCTGGCTAGAAGCATAGGAATTTGTAAGGTTTGTTGGTATTATATGTTGCTATTACCAGCAGGGCTTTCCGCGAATGTAAGCTGTTTGACAGCTTTACGCGAATCCACACTAGCTAACTTTAAACATATGGACTCCATGGTTTATTAGCGGAAGTTTTATTCAGGAACCTCCTATAACCATATTTTCCCCATCCCTGATGATGAAATGGATTGTTTAGCTAATTGATGTGCCACCCTCTTACCATTGAGTATCAACATTCAATTAGAAGCTTCAAAGAAGAAATTAGAGCTTTAATATCATCCACAATGTGTCCAATGCTAGGCTTAGATCTTGTTGGAGCATGGCTCCCACATTGCACTACCTGTCTCTACATCTATTTGGTAAAAGAAAGCTTCCAATTCTAGCCTCATGCAATAGTAGACAACCCAAGCTTCGACAACTCCAACATTAGTGGCGCGGAAATGACTCTTTGACATCACTGAAATGATGGTGCCAATTCAGTCCCTTAGTCCAGAACCTAATCCAACTGCCTTAACCTCCTTTCAAAGAGCTCTATCATAATTGACATTAAAGCAGTCATTCAAGGCAAAAGGGAAACTATAGCTTATTGCTGATCGCTTATACCCGTCCGTCCTAATAGTGAGCTCCTCTCCTTACAGTCAAGTGGATTTCACTCCTTGACTAATATTTTCTATTCCCCTTCGACCGGTCGAAAAAGGAAAGGAGAATAACTGAGATAGTATGCTATGCACAAACTGACTTGCTGCTTGCTTTCTTTGAGGAGTTTTTGAGTGAAGGGTGATGCCAGTCAATTGATACTCTTAATACTTCATACATAGCAGACTTTCATCTATCATAACTCAATTCCCGTCTTCTCTAGTGGGAATTCTGATCCCGAATAACTAAATAGCGTCAGTGAGGATGCCCATGCCCAGTAGCTTCTCTTTCATCTTCTTAACCGTGTGGGGCCTTTGGAGAAGCAAGTAATCTATTTCTTCATCTTTCCTCGGTATTAAGGTTCATGCCCTTCTTGTGTCACAAGCTTTTTCATTCTTTTTTTTAAAGGATTGGAATGAAATCTTTGGGTAATGGTCTAACTAGCTTCGCCCCTTTGATGGGGGAATGTACTTCATGTCCTAGCTTTCCTTTCTTTGGGGGCCATTTCTTTCACCCTTTATTCTTAGTTTTAGGCGTTTCCCTCTCGTCCTATTGTGGTAAGTAACCGTAAAGTCTTGGAAATTAGGGTTTTGCAATCATTCTAATCCCTCCAGTCTTGGCAATTTCATTAATCTATTCTGCTATCATTCTAGTTGTTAGTGAAATGACTGCCTGATGTTCGATCGTGTAGCTGTACCGCGGCCAATGAACGTCCTAAACTCGGAAAAAGGGAATAAGAATGATTATCCGCATGTAAAAAAAACCTTGGGTCACTGGAGACCATTACTTTACGATCCGTCGTTGGACTCAGGGGTTTATCTCATCTGAAGCTACCATTTACTCGGTGACACTTGAATTGGAAGTTGGTAACTAAGTGAGAAAATAGCTCTAATGAAACTAACTGTATTTCAGCTCGCGCATACAAATAATCATTCTATCCTTTCGTCCCTCGCTACCTTAAAACACGCCTTTACTCCTAAGACCGAATTCATTCACAACAGCTTCTCCTTCCCTTGCTTCCCCGTTCTTCTCGAATATCATATATTTTTACTATACTGTCAAAGCCTTAAGTAGGGAGCCTATAGCTCTTACCATCAAATAGACTCTCTCTATTGTACTGAATAGTCTTCCTATCTCCCCTTTCCCTGGGGTTTTAGAAGGAGTTGCTATTGTTGTTTCTTTCCAGTCCGTTCCATTTACTGGGGGCCCAGTTTATGTCCTAAGGGGGCATCATCAATTCTTGATGCTTGAAAGCAGCTGTTGCAGATAGTTTTCTTTGAAAGCTGGGTTAGAGGGCAAACGCCTTGTTTCCAAGTTAGTCTTCAGGTTAGAAAGTCTGCATTTCCTCTTAGTGTTAGAAAGCCAGGTCGTGATCTAGTTTTATTTATCAATCAAAGAGTTAGAAAGCTAGCTTTAAGTAGGCCAGTCTAAGTTTAACTTTGTCGCTGGGATTTCGGGGACCGGCTTCGCGAGACCATTTTGGCCTATTCATGGCTAAGCTCTATTGGGCAGACAATTACCTTTATTTAACTAGGTGAAAGAGCAAATCAGACATTTCATTTCTTATTATAAGAAATTTGAGACAGCGAACGAGATTGATCGAAAACATAGTCTGAATTGGATGTGTGAAGCATGCCGCCAACTTTTCAATCTGAGCCTGGATCAAACTCTTTATGCAAGGAGTAGAATATGCTCTTTTCTTTGAAGGACATTAATCAATAGTTCAGCGAGCCTCGCTTCTTTTCTTTGGGTTTTTTATTATTTTATTAGACTGTATGAGTATTCTTAAACTAGTGGAACGATCTAAAGAATAGCCTGCGGGAGATAACTATGAATTTCTCTTAATTGACTTTTCCTTTCAGGCTTCAGTGTGAAAGCGAACGTAGAATGTAAGAGAAATTCAAATGTTATAACTCCAGTACGTCAGGAACCATCAGAAAAAGAAAGACTATCCTAGAATAATTTGTATAATTTTGATAAAGTATTTTCCTAGGGTCAAGTTCTCAATGAGACTCATATATTGCGAATTAAGATAGGGAATACTTTCCTCTATAAAAAGGATATGCTGAGCAATAGGTTCTATGGGAGGCAGCTCAAAGTCCAAACCTGGAGTAGTTTCTTTATAAACCCATACAAGCATTTCTACTTTGGATACGATTCTTTCTTTTAGCGTATCTATAGTCAATTAATTGAGCTTATTCCCCATATTAATGGAATTTATATTTTTGGCATGTCCAGCCCTAAAAGCCACAAGAAGGGTGATAGACAGGGTTAACCCTAGAGATGTGATGTATTCTTAAATTAGCAAGTCCATTGCTTTGGTTCATTTTCTTTTCTTTTTTCGTTCCCCGGGGAAAAGACTTGTTGGAAATCGCCGATGGTTGGTCCGGAAAGACCTGGGACTTTTTGGGCATAAAAGTTCTTCTCTTACGATATTTCGAGTTGGATAAAAAGAGTAAAGTTACAATATCATATATATTGTTCGAAACTATCTTACTTTGAAAGGGGAAGTCAGCGCCAACATCGAAAAGTTGTTGGGTAAGTCATGTGGCACATCAAATCTTTCAAGAGAAAGAAAGTTCCCTTCAGAAAGGAAGAAGAAGCGTAGAAATCAAACTCATCGGGTGCGTCTGCGCTCAGTCTCTGTTTGACGGCCCATAACCTAAATCTCAATCTAGATTCAAAGGGTAGCTTTCTTTTTGGTCTGATGGCCTCTTCTTCGTCTAATCATTATACTTGCATCAAGAAGTCAAATCGACCTTCCTTCTCATCTCACGGTGAGGCAAGGAATTGTTTCAAATGTTCGTTGTTCAATATCTTGGCTGCTCAAGAAGTTTGACTAGTTGCTCCTCCTACCCGGAGTGGATTCTAGGGGAAGGTCAGAGCCTCACCTTGCAGTAGGAAGGTGTTCATTGTTGGGACGGGTTTAAACTGGACTATAGAGAGGATGAAAAAAGAGTCCTCTCTTCCTGGTCCTATCAAACTAGACATTGAATACCCGGAGTTGATCATTGGCTAGGGCTTTCTATCAAAGCATGGGCATCTTCTATTAAGAGGGAGCAATAGATCGTCGATTGAAGAGTCAGGCCAGTAAACTTCTATTGGGACTTCTATTGATTATTAGTTAGACTCTAGGGACTCCTAGCAGCAAACTAGTCTAAAAAATAGGCCCCCCATAGAGAGGCAGGAGATGTAGGAGCCGCCAGCCAGATCGACCAAAAAATGATAGGCCACAGAGACGGGCTCATTCGACTAATCAGTGATCCCTGTGCCTGCCTAACACAGATGTCCCTGAAATAGGGAATTGGTTGACTGGAAAGATCGGGCAGGAGTAGGATATTCCATACAAATCTTTTTAATCCGCTAGCTGGCGGTCCTCTCCTTAGAGTCAAGTGGCTTTTAGTTCCTCTCAAATCCAATTTTTTTATCGACAGGTAGGGTGAATTCTAAGGTTCCTTATTCTGGTTGTAAAGCGGAAGAAGAGGGAGAATGGGTACAACCCCACCAGCATCCCGCGTTTCCGACCTGAAAGGAATGAAAAATGAAAGAAGAATCTGTGTGCACTATCTATGGAGTGGAGTGACTATGCTTAATCTCCTCTTCCCTATCTTCCCCTTTTTTCAACTATTACCGGCTGGTAAGGCTTGGCCTAACATTGGATTTGTTTGAAAACTACCAAGGTGGCATTGATTCAATCAAATCTTTTATGCCTATGCTAGCCCAAATAATTGACTTTTTTTGGAAAGGAAGGAAGGCAGGGAAGAAGTCTTTCCTTTCCACTGGTTCTTGAAAGCTATCAATCCCCGCTTTTCCCTCTCGCTTCGGTTCTGCATCAGATGATGAGACCATGCGAAAACTTTATCTTTTATTAGCACCCGATAGGTAGGCTATTAGATTTAGTCGAAAGCCTACCAACACTTAAAGGTTTTGATTTGAGTGAGAGCCCAAACGGGTGAGGCGAGAAGATCTTGATCGAAAGCTCCACTGTTCTGAATAGTGAGAAAGACTTTTTGACATTCGATCAAATCGATCCAGCCATTTTCACTTCTACAACCAACATGCTGCACATATGGTCTCACACACATGGCCAAATTCATGCAGGTGCGATTAGACCAGAAGCCTTATGCTTCAGAAATTCGTAAGTCCACAAATCAACCCTTTAACCATCCAGAATCCACCCGAGTCCCTTGGGACCTTATCCAATTACACTAGCATGTCCAAAAACATGATACGAACTTGCTCGAGGCCTCAAATCACATCAAACAACATCAAAATCATGAATCACACCCTAATTCAAGCTTAATGAACTTTAGAATTTCAAAAATTTAAATTCGATGATGAGACCCATCAAATCACGTCCGATTGACCTCAAATTTTGCACACAAGTCACATTCGACATTACAAACCTATTCCAACTTCAGGAATTGGAATCTGACCCCAATATCAAAAAGTCCACTTCTGGTCAAACTTCTCAAGAAAACCTTCAAATTTCTAACTTTCCCCAAATGACTCCAAAATGACGTACAGACCTCCAAATCCACTTTTGGATGTGCTCCCAATACCAGAATCACCATACAGAGCTATTCACAGACTTAGAATCCCAAACTGACATCGATAACATTGAAATGCACTTCAACCCAAAGTTATGAAATTCTTCCAAAATGCTAACTTCCGCAATAGGCGCAGAAATGTTCCCAGGTCATTCAAAATCGATCCGAACATACACCCAAGTCCGAAATCATCATACAAACCTGCTGGAACCTTCAAATCCTGATTCTAAGGTCGTTTACTCAAAAATCCAACTTTAGTCAATTCTTCCATTTTAAAGCTTCTGAAATGGGAATTTTCTCTACAAATCAACTCCAAACTTTCCGAAAGTCAATTCCTACCACACATAGAAGTCATAATACTTAAAATGAAGCTAATCATGGCCTCAAACCACCGAAGATATGCTAGAGCTCAAAACGGCTAGTCGGGTCGTTACAGTAAGCATGTTAGGCCTCTTTTATTTTCATTTTCATTATTCTCTCTCCTTTCTCCCTCTCCCTCTCTGTGTGTGTGCGCTTCTTCTCCATCTTTTCTCTATTTTCTCTTTCTATGGTGGATTTTTCTTCTTCTATATTTCCTTTTTGTTTACTTTTATTGTTTTTAATCCTTTCGTTTCTTTTTATTTTTGTTCCCCCTCTGTCACCAGTTGTAGTAGTTCTTTTTACTCTTTTCTTTTTGCTTTTTTTCGTTTTGTTTTGGGATGGAAGTGCTGATGTATATGAGCTTGGCCTTCTAAATGTTGTGTAGTGTGTTGACCAAAAAGTGCTAAGCTTTTTGCTAAACCAATTAATAAAGAAAATGAAGGATAAATCTTAGCCAAACATAATTAACTCTAGATCTAAGCATATTGAATACGAGAATTGAAGGAGGCTGAGCTTATATAACATTTCTTAAGATGATTAACAGACATCAAACGTAAATGATAAGCTTACATCTTTGATACATTGCTTCGTACTTGTAAGAGCATAGAAGGAAAAGAGGGAAAGTCTTTGGTAACTATGAGATCAATCTTTATTGATTCAACAATGATGATTACAAAGGGTTATGGCTAAAATCTGAGTTTTTGCTTTGTTGTTGGAGGTCCCCTCCTTGTTCTCATCTTTGATACATTGTTACTCTCTTTTTCTCGGATAGGCACCCCTTCTCTTGCCTTCTTCTCTCATATATATATATATATTACCAATCTTCCTCCTCATCCAACAGTCTTTAACCAGCGTACCCTCTCATGACTATACTCTTCCTTACTCGCCCAAGTATTACATATGTTCTACCGTGTAAGCGTTCTGATAGCTCGATCTCGGCAGTGGCCGAGATACTCATCGCTATTATGCCTCGTGGGTACGACTATGGATTGGTCGACCCTTTAGCATTCCTTATAATGATAACTCACTTGTGGTCAGATTTTGACACATATAGTTACTCCATCCGCCCGTTGGGGTTGCCTCTTGGCAATCTCGATGGATGAACTCTGTTGATTTAAAAGTTAGGAGAAATCTGAATGTTATGCGAGGAACGGGGTCCTTACGGTGAGGTGGCGACGTGATGCTTCAAGGATTTTATTGGGCTGTTACGTAAGTTTAGAGTTGGATCATCACGTTAGTTCTGGGTATCATGAACACTTATTATGCGCCATTGTGGTGCACGTTTCCTAGGCACTATATCGTTTCCTGTGCCCTTTCCATTTCTTGATTGGCGGCTCTTGGATTTCCCGCTCAATACATTTATGTCCCTATAAATAGGGGGAGTCTCTCATTTGATTGTTGCGTTTATCAATTCATCTAAGAAAGAGCTTTGCAAACTTCCTCCTCATTCTCTAGTCTTTCATACTTCTGCTTTCGCTGTAATTCGCTGTGACCATTAATTTTTTTCCTTCACCATTCTTGTTTATATCGATCAAGGAAGACAAATGGCTAGTGCTCCTTCCCAATTTGATAGAGCTATTGGTGCTACGGTGTCGGAAAGTGACGTATCCCTATTAGAAGGGGGAGTGGAGGTGGTGGAAGACGAGGGATATTCGACGGTGGATGAGGTAGTTCCTCGTCCGAGGAAGAGAAGGACACATTTTAACAGCCCTTCTAGAGATGAACCGAAACCCGTTCCTTCCACTATGGATGAGGCGGAAATCACAACGCTCAAAGCTAAGTGGGGAATTCCCGCTCATATCGAAATAGTGCCAGCAGGGAAGGATATTGTGCATTTGCACCGCCCGGGATACTGCGCGTTTTATGCGTACCCCTTTATTATCGGGTGCACGCTTCCCTTTCCTTCTTTGGTGGTGGACTTTTGCTGCTTTTATGAAGTGTGTCCGGCTCAACTCTCTCTATATGTGTAAAAGCTCTTTCTTATGCTCATCAAGTACGTGAAGCTGGCTGACCGAGGAATTTCCCTAGGGCACATGCTCCACATCTTTGCCCCTCAATTTCTTTGGGGTAAGATGATCCATATGCGCCATCGAGCAACCAAGAGTTTGGTGGTGAAGATGGATGATAAGGCCAATCGGCACTTTTGGGAAAGCTACTTCTACGTGCAGATAGAGCACCTTGTGGCGAGCTCGGCAGGGTTTCCAAAGACACGGAACTTCGCTTGTGAGTTATCTTTCATTTACTTTGTGATTTTTCTTAAGACAGTCGTCGATCATCTTCCTTTAGGAGACATCGCTGAGGACTTCTTTTTGTTTTTGCAGCCAAGAGAATACCTCCTCCGCTAGTTGCCGATATTCACGAGTGGGTGAGTGCAATTCTCCCCCACATGGTGGAAATTCGTGAGTGGGTGTCCTTCATTAAAAGTTTGGGTGCAAGCCTCTTATTGGTGAGTTGGTTTGTTGTAGTTTTGATTTGTTCCCTGCTTTATAGTTTCATTAACTTTGATGTTATATAATCTAATACTTCCTTGTTGATAGGTCGAAGAGGGGTGAGGAGGACGAGGGCTCCTCCGCTCGCCTTCTACCATACAATGCCTTCTGCTCGACCCACGTCAAGAGTTACTGCAGGTGAGGGCACGGAGAGCCTAGTTGCTCGTCATACCATTCCTGCAGCAGAAACCGTACACTCGGAGGTTGTTTCTCAACCAGAGACTTCGGCTTCGTAGTCCGCTCAACGGGCAAATATTCCCGCATTGACATTGGCGAGACACCGTTGAAGAGACGAAGGGTAGTGTTGGAAGGGGCTTCTCCAGCCGAAACCTCTTCAAGAGGTGACCTTGCCCTAGCGATGTCTGAAACTAGCAGTGGTGCCAACCACGAACATTCAAGGTGCTAATGTGGCGGAGAGACGGAGTTCCGAGGCTGTCGTAGCTATTTTGGGCAGCCCTTCAACATCCCGGCAGAACCGCACCCCCTTTTTGGCCAATGAGAGGGGCAAGGGCGTCATGGTTGAGGATTATGAATCCGAGTCCGACATTGATACTGAGGACATAAGGATGTTTGAGGAGGGCTTTACCCGAACTGTAGTAAGAGCGGGAGGCCCTTCCCGAATACTCGAAATTCCGTCGAATCTCAACCTGCTGCAAGACACAATGGATTTTATGCCGCTGTTCGATCTTCTATGTTCCACCATTGAAAGTGGAGCTCTTCAGGATGTAAGTGACTCCGAGTTGTCACGCGGTGTGGCCGCGATGGGCCTAAAAGTGAGTTCCTTTTTGTTTTTTTTTGCTTAGTGACCTTTGTTTTTACTGACTCCTTTTTTCCTTCTTTTCTTATTCCTCCTTTTTCTCTTCTTTTTAGACTTACATGCTGGAGGTCGAGAATGCTCGTAGGGCCGAGATGCGAGTCAAGATTTTTCTAAAGATGGTCGAAAAGTATTGACAATACCGTAACAGGTGTTGTGAGATGTACGAGAAGCTTAAAGCAGGTGCCAGTACCCAGTCTACCAGGGAGGAGTTGGAGAAAAGAGATGAGGAACTGATGCGGTCTATCCGCAGATGCAGTGAACTTGAGAAGTTGCTTCATGCCAAGGACGAAGAGCTTGAGGTAGGAAAAAGGGTTGTTGCGGAGTGCGAGGACCTTCAAGTGAATGTGCTATCTTTACGAGCTGAGCTTGATCAAAATGCTGCTAAGGTCGACGCTCTGAGTGCAGAATGGACGGAGAAGATGGCCGAGATGGAGAGAGCTGAGAATACTCGAGTGTCAGCTTTGGAAAGGGTGGCGGCACTAGAGGATAACATCCGCATCCTCAACTCCGAGCTGGAGTTTGAGAGGGCGACGTCCACGCTAAGGGAGGCACAACTTGAGAAGTGAATTGGTGAACTTGATTGGGACGTTTTGTTCTTGGGAGACTGAGTTTCGGCTCTTGAAGCCGAGAAGGTGTAGTTATTGGCTCAAGCTCCCCCTCAAGAGTCTACTTTAGCCACTATCCCCCACTGCTTGTATGAGCCATGGGTCCATGCTGAGGCCCAACATGATATATACAAAGGCTTGTGGGAGACGGGAACTGATCCATAGGTCGCCTTTGAAGACGCTCGGGCAAAGGCGCACGAGGCTCGTGCTACCTGCGGTTACGAACCTGCGACATCAGAGGCTAGTGAGGGCGTTGATGTTGAGGATGGGCTCCCTTCTGATGATGATGATGATGCTTGGGAGGACGGTGATAGGGATGATGTCGAGTGAAACTTTTGCTACAACCTTTGTACTTAGTTTTTAGTTTTTTTTTTGTGTTGTTTATTTTCAACTTTTTCCTGATGGCCTGTTTTGGCCGTTTGTAAGGTGCAGCTGTTACGCACGTATACTTGAATGAAATAGTTTCTTCGCTTCCATTCGTGTATCTCTTGATTTTCTTTTCCCTCCCCCCCGTTAGTGATATATTTTTTTGCGTAGATCGTCGGATCTCTTTGTGATGAGTCCCTGATCTTTCTAATTGTGTTGGCCCAAGTGAATGTTAGTTTTGAAGACTGACAAAGGAACTCAGGATGAACCAGGTCCATCCCTCAGATGCACAAAAACAGGCAGATTCGAGCATGTGGGTTGCACATAAAGGAGATAAGCTTAACTTGGTGTATTTAATATCTCCTGATCGAAAAAGTTGCATAACTGATAAGGAGAAGGACTCCTTAATCAAAGAGAACACTATCCAAAATAGAGGAGTTAGAAGTTGAAATCAACTAGAACTCTTCCACCAAGGAAGAGCTGCACCAGAACTCTAATTATTTCTTCATCTACTAACTCTATAAATTGTAGGATGTTATCATATTACAGATATTGCACAAAAATGTAAAAGTTAAACATGAATTGAGAGCAAAATAGCAAGGCTTTTTGCAAGCAGTTCATGTGTAATTCAAGTGTGCAAACCTGAAGCTACATGAACCAGATTGAAGAACCAGCTCCATAAAGAGTTTTATGTGTCTTTCTTTATTTCTAGTTCAATTGTAGTAGGCGTTTTCATATTGTACTTTTTAGCTTTATCTAGAAGCAATTGTAATAGGTACTTTGAGTATTCAAGTTAGAGTTAACTTGAAGTTATCGCAACAGTTAGAGGCTTGTTGCTACAACGGGATTAGAAATAATCCTTAGGTTTACAAAGAGTTTTGTAAATGCTGTTTTAGCTCAGTGATTTAGTGAAGTGTTGGGGAAAATCCTACTGAGTAGTAGGTATTGGTTTTTTCACCTTTTGAGCCAGGTGTTTTCTACGTAAAAATACTTGTGTTCTTTATTTTCTGTATTTATTATTCCGCAAACAATTGTAGTTGGAACACATAGAAGAACCAGGTCCTTCCATAAACTGTTTAGGTGAAATATTGGTCACCACACAAATTACCCCCCCTCTTGTGTGGTATTGACGTATAAAACATCAATTGGTATCAGAGCAGGTTATCCTTGAAGAGGCTAAGACCTTAGGAACAGATCAAGATCCACCTGGAAACTGGGAAGGGCAATCCACTGATAGGCCTCCACTCTTTAATGACCACTACTACTCTTGGTGGAAAAATAGGATGAGCGATCACATCATCGGAGAAGACAATAAGCTATGGGACATTATCACTGATGGTCCCCTGGATACCATGAAGAAAAATGCTGAAGGAGTAGATGTGCCAAAAACAAGAGCTGACTGCAATGCTGAGGACTTGAGGAAATGGGAAAAGAATGTTAAAGCGAAGAAATGGCTTGTGTGTAGACTTGGTCCAGACGAGTATAGTAGAATTCAAAGTTGTACCACTGCTAAGGAAATCTGGGATACTTTGCAAGTGGCTCATGAAGGAACACCTCAAGTGAAGAGGTCTAGAGGAACACTGCTATATTCTCAATATGAGAATTTCACCATGGAGGAAGGGGAAACCATCCAAGAGATGTATACAAGGTTCACCACACTGACAAATGAACTTAAGTCTCTTGTAAGTGTTATTCTTGAAGAGGATAAAGTTGAGAAAATTTTGACAAGGGTTCTGCCAGTTACTTGGGAAAGCAAAATCACTGCCATTCAGGAGTCAAAGAACATTGCCACTCTTAAGTTGGATGAGCTAATTGGAAATCTCACTGCCTATGAGCTTAGAAGGCAAATGAAGATGGATGCACCCAAGAAGGAAAGGAGCCTGGCATTCAGAATCACTGAAGGTGCTGATCTAGAGGAGGATGAAATGACCATGATCACAAAGGACTTCAAGAAGTACCTAATGAGAGGAAAGGGTCCTTCAAGAAGTGGAAGCTACAACAAACCAAGCGTTCCTGAAAAACAAACCGATGAGGGGTGTTACAAGTGTGGGAATACTGATCACCACATAAAAAACTGCCCTCAATGGGAAATTGAATGGAAGAAGGAAAGATCTGAACGAAGGAACATGAAGAAGGAACATGTTTAACATAAGAAGAACAAAGGATCAACAAAGGTTATGGTTGCTGCCTAGGGAGAAAGCTCAGATGAGGACTCCGAGGGTGAATATGGAGATGAACAAGCACTCATAGTAATTGGAGAATCCGATGAGGAATCTGAGGTAAGTATAATTCATCTCAAAGAAAGATTAAACTTTTGTCTAAAGAAAAGCTATCTGAGTTACTCCTGGATTTCATTGATGAATCTGAGGATCTAAATAATGAAAAGGAACAACAGTCTAAGGAGTGCGTGATTTTGAAAGCTAAGTGCAAAAATCTGGAACTTAGGGCTAGTGAAAGTGAAAGTAAAAATGCTGAGTTAAAGAACCAGGTTCATGAACTTGACACCACTATCCTAGAGCTTAGATCTGAAAATCTAAAATTGAAATTAGTAACTGGTAAAAAGAAAGCTGATCACACACAACTCACTTTAGAAGAAAATGTAGGAAAAATAAAAGATGAGTTGTACAAAAGAGATGAGCTGATAAGAGTCCTTAATGAGGATCTAAAAAGGGTTAAGCACGAGCTAGACAGAACCTATAAATGGAACAGGTCCTCCGATGCAATTTCATGGCTACACGAGCCCCATAGTAGCAACAATAGAGGACTTGGCTGTGGGACCCCTGCACCTAAGTGGGATCCCAAAAGCAAGTACCTCACACTTTCTGAGAACAAAGTTTGCACACACTGTGGTAAAACTGATCACTATAAAAGTGAATGTATTCCAAAAGAAAAGGCTAGTCAAAAGAATAAAGAATTTGGTCAAGGGAAAAATAGGCTGCCAGGTTGGGCTAAAAAGAATTTGATTCACCCTTTTGCCTATAGAAAGGGACCCAAACTAGTTTGGGTTCCTAAGACTAACCTTTTATTTCCTTTTGCGGGTCCAAGTGAAGGGGAGAAGCCAAATATGGTACATGGATAGTGGCTGCTCAAAGCATTTGACATGAAGCAAGAACCAGTTCCTTTCACTTGAGGACCTCAAAGGAGGTAATGTCTCCTTTGGAAATGGGAAGAAAGGTGAGATCATTGGGGTTGGAAAGGTAGGTAAGATAGACTCTCACTCCATTGAGAATGTCTACTTGATAGATGGCTTGAAATACAGCCTGATTAGTTTGTCACAACTATGTGACAGAGGTAACCTTATAGCATTCACCTCTAATAAATGTTTTGCTATTGATCTTACCACTGACAAGATTGTTTTGCAGGGAAAAAAGAGTAAACAATACATACATTGTAGATTTGTCCACATTTTCAGAAAATGAACTCACTTGCTAAAGTATGTTGGACAATGATCCCCTTCTTTGGAACAAGAGGCTTGGACATGCAAGTCTGAGTCAACTCAACAAATTAGTCTCCAAGGACCTGGTGATAGGGATGCCTAACATCAAGTTCAAGGAAGACAAAGTTTGTGAGGCTTGTGCAAGGGGGAAGCAGGTAAGATGCTCTTTTAAATGAAAGAAAGTGGTAAGCACCACCAGAACGATAGAACTAGTCCATATGGATCTCTATAGTCCAATGAGAATATTAAGCAGAGATGGTAAAAGATATGTGATGGTGCTTGTTGATGATTACTCTAGATTTTCTTAGACATTATTTTTAACATCTAAAGATGAAGCGTTTGACATATTTACTTCTTTTTAGAAAAACTCAGAAATAACTAGGTAATCAACTTGCATCAATTAGGTCTGATCATGGAACTGAATTTGAAAATGCTATGTTTGCTGAATTTTTGCATTCTACATCATAAATAGTTGCATGACTAGACCTCTTGTTAAGAAGATTCCCTATGAGTCACTTAAAGGGAGAAAGCTAAATATATCCCATCTTAGGGCATTTAGATGCAAGTGCTTTGTGCACAATAATGGCAAAGACTCCCTAGGTAAGTGTGATCCCAGAATGAGGGAGCATTCTCGGGATATTCTTCACATAGTAAAGCTTATAAGATATACTAGTAAACGAACTATATGTGTAGAAAAATGTATATGTTATTTTTTTTAAAAACTAACATTTTTTTGAGAGGCAGGAACAAGATAATGAAGAGATTGGGCTGATAAGAAATTCAAATGGTGAAACCACAGTCCAGTCTAAAGATGCATCATATGAAGGAACAAGTGATGGAATAGGTCCTTCCACCCAGGGCAACATGATAGAGGGAACTGACTAGAGAGGAACTGATACTCAAACCTCGATGGAACCTGTCCATGAACCTATTCCTCAGTAACAAAACCAGAAAGGAACATCCAAAGAAATTGACACTCCTATTGTAACATCCACAAAACTGGATATAGATGAACCTGGTTCATTTGTTGATCAAAAGTTGTAAAGGGGAATGATTGGTTCTCTTTTGTATCTTACTGCTAGCAGACCTGACATTGTTTTCAGTGTAGGGCTTTGTGCTCGATTTCAAGCAAATCCAAAGTAATCCCACTTGGCTACTGTCAAGAGAATATTGAGATACTTGAAAGGCACTACTGACCTTTGCCTTTGGTATCCAAAAGTTAGCAACTTTAACCTAGTGGGATATGTTGACGCTGACTATGCAGGTTTTCTCATGGATAAGAAGAGCACCTTAGGTATGATAGACTTCCTTGGTTCATTTCTTATGTCATGGGCTACTAAAAAGCAAAATTCAGTGGCCTTATCTACTGCTGAAGCTGAGTATGTTGTTGCTACTTCATGATTGTGCTCAATTGTTGTGGATCAAGAAACACTTGGTGGATTTTGGTATTGAAGTTGGTTGCATCCCTATTTTCTGTGATAACACTAGTGCTATTAGTATGACTAAGACTCCGATTCATCATAAGAGAACTAAGCACATAGATGTTAGACACCATTTTTGAGGGACAACTATGAGAAAGGCTTGATCACTATGGAGTTTTGTGCTACTGACAAGCAAATTGCTGATATCTTCACAAAAGCCTTAAGTAGAGATCACTTTGAGAGGAACAGGTTGGAATTAGGGATGATTAAGATCACCTAAAAGGACCAGTTCAAGGTTAAACAAAAAAATTGAAAAACAAACTGAAAAAAATATATTTGGTTAGAAAGTCTGTAAATTGTATATAGTTAGATTAAATCTTGCTCAGTCTTATACTTTCCATAGTATACTCTTGTGCCATGTGTTAAAATGACTCATTAATCTCTAATGATGTTTTCTCTATTTTGGCAAATTTAGACTTACACAAGAGAATTATCAGTGAAGAACATGGTTCATCAAGATAACACGATATGTTTTCTACACTCTGCATAATTTGAAATAACTATATTTGGATCATGAGCAGAGTCCTACCAAATACCAAAGTTCTTGTGAACTTATCCGTTACAAGTGAACTGGTTACGTTCAAGACTCCTAACCGTATTAAACTACCTAGATTCTTTTAAGTCTGCTACTCAGGGGGAAGAAAGTGGTTCTTTCGAAATTGAACAGATATCTTCTGATTCTAAAGTTTCTCCTGAGACAATTTCTAAAGTTGCTGTAGATTTGGAAACTGGATTTGTAGGATCTAAAGCAGGTGTTGAGACTACAAAATCTGGAGAAGTTGGTGGTAAAAATGAAAAAGATAAAAAGGAGAGCAAGGGTGCTAGGAGTACTGTGAGGGGAAAGGGGACAAGAGTGGCTGATTTTTCACCCACTCCTGTGAGTTTAACCAAAGACACATGCGCAATGGTTGTTTGGGGAGATGAACCTGGTTCATCTGTAGAGGAAACCCTCACAAGACCTGCAGAAGAAAGTGACTGAAAGCTATAATCCAGCTTCTTGATAGAGTTATTAATGGAACCAAAACTCATACCATTCCCTATGGCTTCATTCTCACAACTGTGCTTGCACATTTCAATGTACCTATGAAAAGGTGGGAGGTTAGTACAAGCATAGATCATTTTTGGGTTAATACTCTGCTTGCTTGCGATATGAAGTCAATGTCACTCATAAAGAACCTAGTTCATCCAAAAAGGTACCAGTGAATGGCAAGGTCAGAGCCTTGGTGAAAGAAAGTGGGGCTAAGGATGCTGAGATTGAAAGGCTGAAGAAGAGGTTGGTTGGGATGGAGACTAAGAGAGATGCTCTCAGAACTGAGCTGGCAAGAGAAAAAGAGAAGAATGATGTCATTCTTCAAGGTTTGCTGAAACTCCTTCAAGTTAAAAACCAAGCACTTAGTTCTTCCTAGCCTTAAGCCTCATAGCCTAGTGTAGATTAACCAGTGACTCAGTTCGGGATTTTTTGTTTATTTTGCTCATGTTTTCAGTATTTTTATTTCTTCTTATGCTTTGTGGTAGAATCTTATCAACCATCAATGAAATTCACTGTCTTTTGCTCTAACTATTTGTTTATATTTCTCTGATGTTTAAAATTATTAGCTTGATCTATGATAATTAATCCATGATTGCATTTGAAGTAGCCTCAGTGGCCATGAGTAAGTTTAAAATCTGGTTTCCTCACATTTCTTATGCAACTTTTTGATGATGCCAAAAGGGGAAAATAAGTTGTGCTTTAAATAGGTGATGTTTATAACCTAATGTACCTGGTCCTTGATGATAAGTGATAAAAAGGAAAAATGTTTCTAATATTGTGTTGATGTTAAGCTGAGTTGAAATATGGCCTAAGCTTATGAAAAGCACAAAGTTTGTCATCATCAAAAAGGGGGAATTTGTTGGCCCAAGTAAAGGTTAGTTTTGAAGGCTGACAAAGGAACTCAGGATGAACCAGGTCTATCCCCCAGGTGCACAAAAACGGATAGATTCGAGCATGTGGGTTGCACGTGAAAGAGATAAGCTTAACTTGGTGTATTTAATATCTCCTGATCGAAAAGGTTGCATATTGATAAGGAGAATGACTCCTTAATCAAAGAGAACACTATCCAAGATAGGAAGGAGTTAAAAGTTGAAATCAACTAGAACTCTTCCACCAAGGAAGAGTTGCATCAGAACTCTAGTTATTTCTTTATCTACTAACTCTATAAATTGTAGGATGTTCTCACATTACAGGTGTTGCACAAAAATGCAGAAGTTAAACGTGAATTGAGAGCAAAATATCAAGGCTTTTTGCAAGCAGTTCGTGTGTAATTCAAGTGTGCAAACCTGAAGCTACATGAACCGGATTGAAGAACCAACTCCATAAAGAGTTTTATGTGTTTTTCTTTATTTTTAGTTCAATTGTAGTAGGTGTTTTCATATTGTACTTTTTAGCTTTATCTAGAAGCAATTGTAATAGGTACTTTGAGTATTCAAGTTAGAGTTAACTTGAAGTTGTCGCAACAGTTAGAGGCTGGTTGCTACAACGGGATTAGAAGTAATCCTTAGGTTTACAAAGAGTTTTGTAAATGCTGTTTTGGCTCAGTGATTTAGTGAAGTGTTAGGGAAAATCCTACTGAGTAGTAAGTCGTGGTTTTTTCACCTTTTGAGCCGGGTATTTTCCACGTAAAAATACTTGTGTTCTTTATGTTCTGTATTTATTATTCCGCAAACAGTAGTAGTTGGAACACATAGAAGAACTAGGTCCTTCCATAAACAATTTAAGCGATAAATTGGTCACCACACAAATCACCCTCTTTTGTGTGGTAATGACGTATAAAACATCAAATTGGGACTCCAACCTTGCCCGAATCGAGTAGGATCTCGTCATGTGAATCCGAATGAAGTCGCTTTGGATCTGCAAATTCGGGTGAGGTTGACTTCTGGTTTGCTAACTTGGGTGGAATTAACCTTAATCCAAACGAGCCAAATTGAGACTCTCCATCTTGGGCGAAGTTAATTTCGACTTATATATTCAAACGAGGTCAAATCTTGGAGTCGCCATCTTGGGCAAATTCAATTTCTTACTTATAATTCGAATGAGGCCGAACTTGGAGTCACCATCTTGGGCGAAGTAAATTTCTGACTTATACATTCGAACGAGGTCAAACTTGGAGTCTCCATCTTGGGCGAAGTCAATTTATGACTTATGTATTCAAACGAGGTTAAACTTGGATCTGTCAATTCGGGTGGACAAATTTTTACTTTTACTCGGCGACGGCCGGTGGTTGTAAAGATGTGAATTTGAGAGATCGAAATCGTAATCCGTTGTAAATTCGAGTGAGGTTGAAATTTTCTTTTATTTGATAGTCGTCGATGACCGTAAGGTGTTAACTCGAGTGATGTCAAATTGTAACCCATTTGACGATGGTCGGTGGCCGTAAAGGTGTTAATTCAAGCGAGGTCAAATTATAACCCATTTGACGATGTCCGGTGGCTGTAAAGGTGTTAATTCGAGCAAGGTTGAATTATAACCCATTGTATTATTCCTTATTGGAGAACATTACACGTCGTCATACTGTTTATGCATGCGTCGGGGTAAGTCCCGATGTGCTCGGTTTTGCTTTCACTGGAGAATACTATGTGTTTTGTGGGTGAGTCCCAGTTTGCTTAACTTTGCTTTCATTGGAGATTACCGTGCATTTTATGGGTGAATCCCAGTTCGCTTAACTTTTACTTTCATTGGAATTTACTGTGCATTTCATGGGTGAATCCTCTATTCTGGAGATTTTCTTAATAGTCGACCCGTGTTTGACCGTTTCTATTAGTTGTGGTACGGTACAGCTTAGAGGGCTTTGCTCGGTCATTGCTTGTGAGATGGTATGGTACGAAACCTTTTTCTAGGGTGTTTTAGTGGTGTCCGTTCCTTGTTCGCATACCTGTGAGAGTGATCGTGTTCCTGTTCTGAACCAATAAGAGATCGTGATAAGTGAAAACCCAAATGAAATTGTCTGTTACCTTGGCCCGGTAAGTCGGTGAAAGGAGGAACGGTGCTATAGGGTCACTCGCTTCACCTCGTACCTAAATGATGATTTCAGGTTTCGTGGCCTTGTCGGCTCCATCGTTAATCGCATTTGGGCTTCTCACGGGTTGGGCTTGGCCAATGGGATATCGAAATCGAGTCCCATTCCGACCCAATCAAATATGCACAAACAATAATGGAAACATGTCATACTTTTGTTCATAAATTACCCCGTGCCTATGGGTACGGAAATAAGGCAGTGTATGCCCGTTATTTCAAAGAATCACACAGTAGGCTATCGTCCCTTCCTGAGTGGTGGAAGTACAGACCAGTGTATAAGATGAGTACGTCAAATGGGATTGCATACAGACCGGTCATGCTAAACGCATGGTGGCCGTGATCCTACTTTAGACATGCATATGACGTGCCAAACCCCTCGCTGCAGGTGAGGTGTGGGTTTTGCATGGACATCAGTCACACTTTCTATTTCATGTAGATATCTGACCTAGATTGGTTTAGTTATCTCAAAAGATTATCTACCATTTTTTTGAGTCGGTGTTTGTACCAGGACGGTGAGCTATGACAGCCTGAAAGTAATACTTAGCTGGTTTTAAATCTAAAGGGAACTAAAAATATTTGGCTAAGAAATTCCCACAGATGACGCCAGATTGTTTGACCAAAAAGTGTTAAGCTTTTCGTTAAACCAATTAATAAAGAAAATGGAGGATAAATCTTAGCCAAACATAATTAACTCTAGATTTAAGTATATTGAATACGAGAATCAAATGAGGTTGAGCTTATATAACATTTCTTAAGATGATTAATAGACATCAAATGTAAATGATAAGCTTACATATTTAATACATTTCTCCGTACTTGTAAGAGCAAAGAAGGAAAAGAGGAAAGTCTTTGGTAACTATGAGATCTATCTTTATTGATTCAACAATGATGATTACAAAGGGTTGTGGCCAAAATCTGGGGTTTTGCTTTGTTGTTGGAGGTCCCCTCTTTGTTCTCATCTTTGATACATTGTTCCTCTCTCTTTCTCGGATGGGCACCCCCTTCTCTTGCCTTTCTTCTCTCATATATATATTACCAATCTTCCCTTTTATCCAACGGTCTTTAACCAGCGTACCCTCTCATGACTATAGTTTTCCTTACTCGCCCAAGTCTTACATATGTTTTGCTGTGTAAGTCTTCTGATGGCTCGATCTCGGCAGTGGCCGAGATACTCGTCGCAATTACGCTTCGTGGGTACGACTATAGCTTGGTCGACCTCTTACCATTCTTTTTAATGATAATTCACTTGTGGTCAGATTTTGACCCATACATAGTGCATGTGTGTTTTTAGTCTTCATTTTCTCAGAGTTTATCCATTTTGTTTGGTGCGAGTTCTATATTTTCGAACTTGTTTTGCTTTGTGTAATCTTTTCTTTGTTATTGCAGTTTCTTTATTTGTAATCGTGTGTATATGAATGTTGGTTCCCTGTTCTTTTTTAATATTGTCTTGTAAGATTTTTTACATTCATGCTAGTTATTGTTCCTGATTATACATGAATTATGTCATTTTGATGATTTTTGTCTTTATTACCAATTACTAATTTGGAGTGAACTATGCACCTAAGGTGCTTCATAATATGTTTGCAAGAGGTGAATCTGGATTTAATTTTCTGTTAGGTTTCTATCTCATGATTATGTGTTGCTTTCGTGATGGAATGAAAATTACATTTCATTTGGTATAATTACTCGCATCCTTTATTAACCTGTGAAGTAATCCTTGTTAGATAGGAGAGTCCATGAAGATTTGCACTTGCTCATATCATTCTGAATCAAGAAATTAGAAGGCTTCAACACAGGTACCTTTAATCTCATGTTTGTAGGAAATTATATTGTATTTGATTTAGTTGCTGCTATCCATTAATGTTCTGTGTTCATACATAAATTAAAATGAAGATAAAATAGTTGGGTAGCTACTAAAACAAATGTAAATTTTATTTAATACAAAGAGCTATTTACATAATAAACATACACATACACACGCATATGTATAGTTGAAGAAAAAGGTTGCTCTTTCATCTAACAATATATCTCTATTTTAAATTATCAAAATTAATAAATTAGATTTGGGGTTACATAGTTGGATTGCTACACTTCACATGATAGGAAAGAAGGTTAATATCGATGTGGTAGATTAAATGATGAGATTCTTCTGAACGTTAGGTAGTTATAGTTCTGCGTATCAATACTTAGTTGAGTTCCTGTCACGATGCGAATTTTTCCACTGTGGAGATTGTGATGGCGCCTTATATTGTACTCGCCAAAATATTTTACCTTTTTTCTTTATCTTTAACAATTTACAAGTTAGCAAAAGTAAATCAGCGGAATAAATGCGGAAGAACAGAATTCAACAGATTATCTTAATACAAATAACGAAACCATAATAAAACTCCATCCAGAACTGGTGTCACAACTCACGGACAGTCTACGAATACTACAAACAAGGGTCTGAACAAAGAAATAAAAATGTGCACGACATCACCCTTTGTGCTTTATCACTCTTCCTCACCATATGAATAACATAAATGTGCACAGCGTCACTCTTCGTGCTTTATTACTCTTCCTCACCATATGCATCAATATAAATGTAAATGTGCACGGCATCACCCTTCGTACTTTATCACTCTTCCTCACCCAAACAATAGAAACAATAACATCCCGGCAATGGAATCAACTATAACCAATCTCGTTTCAACAGTTAAATTCACAATGTAAGTCTTAGCTTGAGTCAACACTCAACAATTACCCAATAACAAGAAAATATAACCAAACTTGTTCAACATGAAGAGTAACCAGCTTAAGCATTAACAGTATGTGATAAGAGATACAATGGTTACAAGTATAAGACTCATTTGCATGCTATGACTCAATAACAACATATAGATACTCGTCACCACACCTATACATCGTACTCAACAATTAAACATGTAGCAAGTAAGACAACAACACATATTCCCTCAAGCTAAGGTTAGACCAAACACTTGCCTCGATTCCACGGTCAAAATCAAGCCTCAAATACTGCTTTCCCTCTAGATTCCACCTCCAATCCCCTCGTATCTAGCCACAATTAACTCAATATCAACAATTATTGCTAAGGGAATCAACTACAATGCATAAATTTAATTTTCCCAAACTTTTTCCCAAAAAGTCAAAATTCGACTCCGGGCCTGCTTGGTCAAAACTTGAGGTTTGGACCAAAACCCATTCATCCACGAGCCCAAATATGTAATTAGTTTCGAAATCCGACCCCGAAACGAGGTCTAAATCCCAATTATACAAAAAGCCCTAATTCTACCCAGATCCCCAATTTCTACTATAAAAACCCTAGATTTTAGGATGAAAATTGATGAAATGCAATGGATAATTGAAAGAAAGTGATTTAGAATCATATACCAACACTTTGGGGAAGAACCTGTCTCTTGAAAATCTTCTCTAAGCTTCCTTGGTTTTGAAAATATGAAAGAATGGCAAATTCCCGTTTTTGATTCTGTTTTTAAAACACTGGACAAGACTTCTTCGCATTGGCGAAGGGTTTGTCGCGTTTGCGAAGCATTGCAGCCATAAGGGCCTTCGTGTTTGCTAAGAACAACTCAGAGAATCCCAACCCACCTCCTTTTTACTCTATGCGTTCGTGAGATGCCAGTCGCATTCGCGAAGAGCAGCTCCTCAGTGCTCCGTGTTGGAAACCATGGCTTCGCATTCGCGAAGAAGAATTCCCTCCCCAGCCCAAATTGCACTTCGCATTCGCGAGAGTCGCGAAGCACAAGGTACCAGAATACCAGAACCAGTAATACATTTGGAATTCCTAAGTGTAAATCACTCTGTGGCCTATCCAAAACTCACTCGAGCCCTCGGGGTTGCAAACCAAATATGCATACAAGTCTAAAAATATTATACGGACTTGCTTGCACAATCAAATCGCCAAAATAATACCTAGAACTACGAATTTAGCATCAAAATCAAGGAAAATCTCAAGAAATCTTAAAGTTTTTATTTTCACAACCGAGGGTCCAAATCACATCATATAAATTTCGTTTCTCACCAAATTTCACAAACATGACTTAAATACCATATTAATCCTATACCGGGCTCCGGTACTGAAATACGGGCCCGATACCAACAAGATCGAATGTTATTCAATTTCCAAAAATCCTTATATTTTCAGTTAAACAATTTTCTTAAAAAATCATTTTTCGGGCAAGGGACCTCGGAATTCAATTCCGGGCATATGCCCAAGTCCCATATTTTTTTACGGACCTCCAGAATAGTCAAATCATGGGTCCGTGTCCGTTTACTCAAAATATTGACCGAAGTTAACTTAATTCAATTTTAAAGGCAAAATTTCGCATTTTTGTCAAATTTTCACATAAATGCTTTCCAGATATATGCCCAGATTGCGCACGATTGAGGAGAGACAAAAGGAGGGTTTTAAGGCCTTGGAATACAGATTTGACTTCTAAAATAAGAGATGACCTTTTGGGTCATCACATTCTCCACCTCTGAAATAACCTTTGTCCTTGAACGGACATAGAAAAGTACATGAGTCAGTATAAAGATGGGGATATCGGCTCCACATATCGGACTCGAACTCCCAGGAAGCTGCCTCGACAGGCTGACCTCTCCACTGAATACGTACCGAAGGCTAACTCTTCGATCTCAACTAACGAACCTGCCGGTCTAGAATAGCTACCGGCTCCTCCTCATAGGTCAAGTCCTTGTCCATCTGGACAATGCTGAAGTGTAATATGTGGGATGGATCATCGTGATACATCCGAAGCATGGACACATAAAACATTGGATGCACAGTTGATAAACTTGGCAGCAATGCAAGTTTGTAAGCCACCTCTCCCACTCGATCAAGGATCTCAAAAGGCCCGATGAACCTAGGGATTAACTTGCCCCTCTTCCCAAATCTCATCACGCCCTTCATGGGCGACACCTGAAGCAACACTCGCTCTTCGACCATGAATGCCACAGTACGAACCTTACGGTCTACATAACACTTCTTCCTGGACTGAGCTGTACGAAACCTAGCCTGAATGATCTTAACCTTTTCCAAGGCATCCTGAACTAAATCTATACCTAACAACCGAGCCTCTCCCAACTCAAACCACCCAACCGGCGACCGACACCACCTACCATATAATGCCTTATAGGGAGCCATCTGGATGCTCGACTGATAACTGTTGTTATAGGCAAAATCCGCTAACGGCAAGAACTGATCCCAAGAACCTCGAAAGTCAATAACACATGCTCGGAGCATATCCTCCAAAATTTTAATAGTGCGCTTGGACTGTCCGTTTGTCTGAGGATGAAATGATATGCTCAACGCGACCCACGTATCCAACTCATGCTGTACTACCCTCCAAAAATGTGAGGTAAACTGCGTACCTCGGTCAGAAATGATAGACATCGGCACATAATGAAGACGAACGATCTCAAAGATATAAATCTCTGACAACCGCTCAAAAGAATAGGAAACTGCCACAGGAATAAAATGCGTTGACTTAGTTAGCCTATCCACAATAACCCATATTGCGTCGAACTTCCTCTGAGTCCATGGGATTCCAACAATGAAGTCTATAGTGATACGCTCCCACTTCCACTCAGGAATCTCAATCTTCTGAAGCAAACCACCCTGTCTCTGATGCTCGTACTTTACCTGACCGAGCTACATACGTAATAATATCTTTCTTCCACCTCCTGCACCAATAATGTTGCCGCAAGTCCTGATACATATTAGTGGCACCCGAATGAATAAAATACTGGGAACTATGGGCCTCCTCTAGAATCAACTCACGAAGTCCATCCACATTAGGCACACAAACTCGACCCTGCATCCTCAAAACTCTGCCATCTCTAACTGTAACCTGCTTGGCACCTCCGCGTCACACAATGTCTCTAAGGACAAGCAAATGAGGATCATCATACTGTCGATATCTGATACACTCAAATAATGAAGAACGAGCGACTCTACAAGCTAGAACACGGATGGGCTCAGAAACATCCAAACTTACAAAATGAGTGGCTAAAGCCTGAACATCCAAAGCAAGCGGTCTCTCAGCAACTGGAATATATGCAAGGCTGCCCATACTGGCTGACTTCCTACTCAAAACATCGTCCACTACATTGGCCTTCCCAGGATGATACAAGATGGTGACATCCCAGAGAAGCAGCACCAGCGGTGGAGCCTCAGGTAGAGTTTGATGATGAGGTTCTAGCCCAGGCAGTTCCAGCGGGCCCAGCTCAAGTTCTAGAGGGGTTCATCGCTACCCCGGTACTCTAGGATGCTCTGGTCCATCTAGTGGGCCTTATGTTGAGTGCCACTCAGGTAGGCATACTTCCTGTAGCACCAACCGTCTCTCAGGCTGGGGGAGGAGCACATACTCCCACTTATCGCAATCTAGAGCATGTGGCTCTTCAGTTTCAGACTCCAGCAGCTCAGCCAGCTGGGGTAGTTCCACCGGGTGTTATAGCTCAAACCGATGATGGGTTAGCTATGTCTTCGGCCTCTAGAACGGCCTCGCCCTCGTCCTCTGCCCCTCGCAGGAGCTGCCACTGGGGGCTCGGGCTTTTTATCAGCTGATGAAACGGTATGCATTCTCGCCATCTGTGAAAGAACAGAGTAGAAGTTCAATTAGCATTGAGAGATCAAACCGCATGACAGAGATGAATAGAAGTGAAACTATTCCTAACTCTGTAGCCTTTAGGGGATAAACACAGACGTCTCTGTACCGATCCCTCAGACTCTACTAAGCTTGTTTGTGAATTGTGAGAACTAAGCAACCTAGAGCTATGATACCAACTTGTCACGATCCAAATTTTTCCACTGTCGGGACCGTGATGGCGCCTAACCTTGTACTCGCTAGTGTAGACATGTAATTTTTTACCCTCCCCATGGTTTTACACATTTTAGCATTTAAATGTTTAGTTTAGGCCTAATATAGTTATTTTAACTAGTTTTGACTCTTTTACTTTATTTTATTAGAAAAAATAAAAATTACAAAAAAAATAGTTTCATTAATGTTCTTTAGTCATACTATTTTACTAGAGTTTTTATTTTTATATAATCTTGAAAAATACCAAAAATAATTTTATTTTAGGTTTATCTTTAATAGTTTATTTTAATTAATTAGGTGCGATTTTACATTTTTGTAGGTGCTTTATACTATTGTACAAGAAGAATTGGATTTGGGTCTATAGTTTATGAATTTTAATTTTTAGCTCAATTTTTATCCAATAATACATAGACCCTACCCAAAATTCAAAAGCCATCTAAGCCCAAATCATCTTAGACCATACCCCACTTCCCTTAAGGACACTTAATTAACCTAGAGAACCCTAGTCTTGAAAAATAGCCGTAGAACACACATAGAGACACCAGCAAAAAAACTCCTCCTAGCCATTCCCTGTACTGGATTTCACAACCAACGACCCCTTCTTCTCCTTCAGCACACCCTAACGCCAGATCCCCCTTAACCCTAACCAGTGCTCACCCCAAGACCATCGTCCCTCTCCACACTTCAACACCCAGCAACAGAACGGCCATCTCTACTCCTTCTTCCTCCATAAAAATTAGTCCAAAGGTCCCATAAATCCAGCCAAATCAACCTCCAAAACCCAGACAAAAATCAGTACCAAGCAGTCCCAAAAACCACTGTCAAAACCCGGTTGAGGTTCGAGGTCTGTGAAGTATGTTTGGGATAAGGTTTGTCCGTTAGTTGAGTACAAGTTGGGTTTAAGTTTTCCGGCGCCCGGCGAGTGGATTGTGTTTGAGATGCCGTTGAAGGTTTTAATCCACCGGAAAGCTTCGAATCCACTTGTGAAGTATCCTCCAGCGAAGTCATGTAACTTTGTTTCCGCTTTGTCCGAGGTTAGATTTATCTCACTTTATCTAATATATGCTTGGATGATTGTTGTTGTCCTACTCTATTTGCCACTGAAATTAGCTTTTTGATGAGTTTTCTATATAAAATGACAGTAGACAAACTTGCTGCTATTCAAGTTGAACACAAATGCTCAATGAAAATCATCAACATTGCCAAGTAAAATTGCTACTACAATTTTTGATTGTACTGGTGAATTATCACTAAAATACAACCTCTCTTAGAATTTTTTTATAAGTAGTGTGATTGTAGGTCTTCTTTGTTTGGTGTTACCAGGGATTGTAGCTTGCGGCATTTTTATGTGACACTAGTTGCTATTTGTATTTTTGTTTTTTTTTACTTGCAGAGAAACTAAGGAAATACTCACAATTTTTGGACACTGCCCACAAATCTTCACTTATTTTAGAAATTAGAACTGAACATATTAAGAATATAGCAAACTTCTGATTTTTATATCTTCTCCTCCCTACTTTCCTTTTATTTTCTTGTAATACCTTTCTTATATCAAACTTTTCAGATGATTATCATAGGAAGGAGGAATTATTAAGGCAATTTGACTTGACTATGGCTTATAAATAATCTTTGAAAATCGTAAAAATGCGTTTAGGCACGTTTTAAAATTATTATCGTGATTGTGTACACGTTCGTGTGACATAATTACAATCCTAAAAACAAAATCGGGGAATGCGTTCACGCAACTTCGACCAAACTTTCTTAATATTAATAAAGCGTGATCAATTGTGGACACGTACGCGTGACATGATTTTGACGCGCCAAATGAAATGAGTACACGTACGCCTGACTCATTTTTAAGATAATTCCATAATTAAGAGTAATTAAGCAATAAAAGGGGTTAAGGGGGTAGATGCACATAGGTTTAAAAATAAGTAATTAGACAACTTAATTGAGCCAAATATGATTAAAGCGACCATGCTAAAACTACGGAACCCGGGAATGCCTAACACCTTCTCCCGGGTTAACAAAATTCCTTACCTGGATTTCTGTGTTTCGCGGACTCTAAAACAGAGTCAAACTTCCTCGATTCGGGATTTTAAACCGGTAACTTGGGACACCATAAATTATCCCAAGTGGTGACTCTGAATTTGAATAAATAATCCCGTTTCGATTATTGTCACTTTAATTGGAAAAACTCCCTTATACCCCATTTCGGGTAGAAAAAAGAGGTGTGACAGCTCTAGCGACTCTGCTAGGGAAAAGAACCCAGATTCTCTGGTTCAGGGTTCAGAATTCGAGTTTATTAATATGATCTATGCTTGGCTTTATTGTTTGTTGATATTATTGTAATTTGTGGACCTAATGTGCTAATTGTCGTTTATTTACCGCTTTGATATTATTTGAATTTTATTAAAATATGTTCTTACGCCTCCCTTCTGAGTCTTCTAAAAATATGGTACACACGTACGCGTGGCCCGATTTTTGTTAGGATTCATACCAAATAGAACGAGGCTGGGTCAGTAACTAGGCTGGGTAGACTTTCGTGCTCCCGGTACATTGCCGCCACCTTGGATCGAACTGTCCGCTCGGGTAAGCCAGGTCTAGAACACAACCTCATGCTTAAACCTAGAATGACATAACCTCATGCCGAATCCCTAGAAGGAATGTTGTTTGCGTCATGTGCATTTGACTTTAGGGACTCAACACAGGGGTTGGGTCCGTCTAGGACAGGTGTACCCAAAATATAAAAGACCATTATGATGCATCTTATGTGCTACATGTTCTATTCTTCAAAGGTAAAAAGGGTCATTTGATGGACCAATGATGGTTGAGGGTAAATGAGAGAGAAAGAGGGTGAAGTATGAAAATAAAGCAAGTAGAGCCTAGTTATATTTTTCTTTCACATTTTCTAAGAAAAAGACAAAAAAATACAAAATGCAAAATAAAAAAAAAGATTTTGTATTTTCCCTTCATTTTTTCGAAAAAAAAATAAAAAAAATGAAAATGAAAATCCAAAAAAAAGATTTTGCACTTTCCCATCATTTAAAAAAAATAAAAATCAAAAACAAATGAAAAAAGAAAAATCCAAAAAAAAGATTGTGCACTTTCCCATCATTTTAAAAAAAAGAAGAGAAAAAGACAAAAAAATATATTTTTTTCAAATTAGTTTTTTATTCTCGCCTGTATCCAATCTTTCCGAACTACACATACATGATTCTCGTCTTTCGGGGCGGGATACGTAGGCCGCCCACATATGGTCCGGTCTTCCTAGTGTGTCTTAGGTTCTTGGCTTCGAGGGTCGTAATCAAATCTTGCATCTTTAGCCACATCGGCCGTTTTGCAAAATAGGCTATTTTCGCAGAGTGGCTTGTTTAATTGTGTTTGGAGAGTCTTCAATCCACAATTAGTTGTCTCCTTATTTTAAGGTTCGTCCTTCTTGAATTTGCATATCTAGCCACTTTTAGGTCGTGTCAGTCGTTCTTGCAAAATGGGGCCATTTTCCCTAAAGCGATTGTTAACCCATGTCTTAGAGCCCTAAGTTCACAACAAAGTGTCCTCTCTATTTAAGGTCTATTCTGTTGAACTTGCATGCTTAGCCATTTTTTTGGCCACATAGGTCATTTCTACAAAATGGGTTATTTTTGCAAAGTAATTTTTCCATGTTTTAGAGGTCACTTTTGTTGAGTCTGCACTTCTAGCCACCTTTTGGCTGCATAAGCCATTTTGCAAAATAGCCTCAATCATATCTTGCATGTGTCCAATAGGAAGTCTTATTGTCTCACATAGTGTTCTAAGTCTTTAACTCTATTTGGTCTTATTTTTCTCATACAAGTGTGGATCTACTTACTAGAGCTTGAGCATGACAGACACCCTAAGATCATCCTGTTAGGATCGCTTATTCAGAAGTTACTTAAGGAGATTTTATTTTTATGTTTTGAGTCTGTTTTTCTATTTATGTCATGTTTTACCTTCTAGTTTTGTACAGTAATATCGTGTCGTTTAGGGGATGTTAGAGTCTGTCATAGTCTAGTAAGTTTGTCGAGTCTTTTGTTATTGTACTTCCTATTTTGTGTTTGAAAAAAAAGATGTGTTATAAATCAAAAATCCCAAAAAAGAAAAAAAAGAGATTTTGCGTTTTTATATTTCCGTTAGAAGTTTTCTTTAGAATACTAACTCTAGAAATTCAAAAAACAAATCTTTTGAGGTTTTCCTTTAGGAAATTAATATCTAAAACTCAAAACAAAATGCTTTTATATTTCCTTTAGGATATTAGGACTAAAAATTCAAACCTAAAAAAAAAAAGATTTTTCTTTTGATATCACTTTACAAGTTTTCTTTAAGATATTAAATCCAAAATATAAAAAGATTTTCCTTTTGAAGTTCCTTTTGAAAAAATACTTTGTCTTTTGTTTATCCTTAGCGTTCCTCCCTTAGGTAATCAAAAACCAAACTCCAATTTTTTTTTCTTTTCTCATTTCTCCTTTCGAAACTTTTCTTTATAATATCAAATGAAAATTCAAAATATTTTTCTTCGGTTTATTCTTTAGATTTCCTTCATATAAAAGAAAATCAAAAAATATTTTTCTCTTGTATGGTTTTTTTTTCCTTAATAATTTCGCATAGAGTATCTGTTTCAAAAAGAAAAGATATATGCTCGTTTAAGCTTGAGTTTAGAATAGGTTATAGAACATTAAGTCTAGAAAATTCAAAAAAAAAAAAAGAGATTTGCTTCTTTTATTTCCCTTTTCTCGTCAGAGTAGTCATTAAGGTAAAAAAAATGTTAGTTTGTTTAGTCTATTCTCAATTTGTCCGAACTACGCAAAGATCTTATTCATGCGGCGTCATGATACGTATGCAACTTACATATGGTTCGATCGAATCATTCTTTTTTAAGTTAAAATAAAAAGAAAAAGGAAACATAAAAAGAAAGAGAAAAAAAAGAATGAAGTTGTGGCACATGAGAAATGAGAGGAAAGAAAAGAGCGATAAGCAAAAGAAAAGAGGAGAAAGGAAATAAAAAAACAAGCGTTGCTATAAAGGAAAATAAAGAAGCAAACGGGGCAAGAAGAGTGAGATTGGGATGATGTCATCTGACCTTCGTACACTCGAAGTCATTTTAGAACCGATAACTGTTACTAGTTACATTGAACATAAAATGAGATTATCTTATGTTAAATGCTCTAACGCTAACATGATGACTTCATTTTGTTCCTTTTTGTTATCTTCATGGAGTAGAAGATGGTTGGTTTGTGGTTCTTAAGGTAACTCATCCATAAAACACGAGGTCAAAGAGCAAGGTAACCATGGCTAGCAAAGACTGGGACATGGGTGTTATTGATCTGTCTAAGGAAATTTCTGAGTTAGAACCTAAGTTGAAAGAAGAGGTCTTAAGGTTGAAAGGACAGATGGCCGAAATATATCAAGTCTGGATTAGTGGGCATCCTCCACCATCAGTTCCCGCTAACTACATTGAAAGCCTTGTCACCATTCTTCCACTGTCACAAATCTAGCTTCTTACTGCTACTGATATCTACATGCAACCTTTTCACACTCCACCCGCTAAAACCACCTCATATCCCGCTCCTTTGGCCACACATGCTTTTGTAGCTCCTTCACCAGCTACTTTTCCTCGATCCTCTAATGAGACTGTGTTCAAAGTCCCTAATGCCCAACACTATGCTCCAAAACCAACTTTCAAGGTCTCGAATCCATACTCTCATGCTCCTCATTTTGAGCCTCATGTTGAAACTGAGAAGCCACCCAAAAACGCGGAGCAAGAGGAGATATTTAGAAAAGTAAAGATTCTGGAATAGTCATTGAGGAATATGCAAGGGTTAGGAAGCAAAGTGAGTGTAAGTTACAAAGATTTATGTTTGTTTCCTGACATCCAACTACTTGATGGGTTTAGGATGCCAAACGTTGATTTGTATGATAGACATGGAGATCACATGACCCATTTGAGAGGCTACTGCAGTAAGATGAGAGTATGAGTAGGGCAGCTCTGGAGTGGTACACCTGTCAAGATATTAGCAGGTGGTACACATGGGATGATATGGCTCAGGCCTTTGCCTGGCACTTTCAGTACAATATAGAAATTGTCCCGGATCGCATGTCCCTCGCCAAAATGGAAAATAAGCCTAATGAAAGCTTTAGGGATTACAGGCTCACATGGAGAGAGCAAGTTGCTCGAGTCAATCCCTCGATGGAAGAAGACGAGATGGTCGAGTACTTTAAACAAGCTCAAGAGCCAATTTACTTTGAGAATTTGATCTCGGCTATGGGTAAGCCTTTTAATGATGTGGTAAAAATGGGAGAAATGGTAGAAGATGGGCTGAAGTCAAGTAAGATCATGAGTTATTCTGCTTTAAAAGCCACAACACAAGCAATTCAGAATGACACGGGAAACTTGCTGGGTCAGAAGGAACATGATGATGTTGTAATGGTTGTCTCATAAACCCCAACCCCAAACCTATCCTTGAGCTCCACATAATCTACCCCAGTATTATCATCCAAACAACGTCCGATCATCCGTCCAACCACTGGGTCACTCTTTATGGCGAGTGCCAGCACCGTATAATGCACTTTTGCCTTCACAACATTTTTGAGCATCCAACAACCCTAGAAAACTGGGGCACGGAGAGGAACAATGGCAAAGAAATAGTTTTACGCCAATCGAAGAATCCTACACAAGCCTGTTTGAAAGGTTAAAACATCCTGGCCTGATTGTGTCGCTCCTCGGCTATACTCCGGACCCATATGCAAAAGGTTTTGATCCTACTGTACGGTGCATGTACCACTCTAATGTCCAAGGTCATAGCATTGAAGATTGTCGTGCTTTGAAAAGGGAAATAGAAAGAATAATTCATGAAGGGATAATGTGATCCAGGACAGTGCCACCCAGAATATCTCGCAGGATCCTTTATCTGCACGTGATGATGCACACTTTGTGGGGATGATGCATGGTGACAAGGAGTATGAGAATCTACTGGGGAACTTACCGACTGAAGTTAATGATATTGAAATTGGTAATGGTCTTGGTAATATTGATATGGAACTAAGTGGCTAAGAGGCCGAGCTTGGTGATTGGAAAGATGCTCCTTTCTTGGATAGCCGAGAAAGAGTCTTGGTGGTTTATTTTGTTGTCATTTCTATTGTCCGAGTTATTTCAGGGTTGTAATCCGGATATTGTCGTGTGACTCAAACCCTTCTATCCTTTTATTTTGCCTAGTCCCTTTAGTCGTAGTAACTCATTTAGTATTATCTAGGTTTGTTCCAGGGTTGTAACCCCAATTTATTTTGCTTGCCTTGTTGTTCAAACCCTTTCACCGTCTGTCTAACGCAATTTTCTGTTTTCTGTTATTTATAGTCATTTTTGTGTAGTTCTCTTTTCCTTTTTTAATTCTTTTCATGCTGGCTCTAGTGACATGACACACACGCATAATTCTAGGTCTGGTCTTAAAAGTTAGTTTAATCATGAAGCAATGAAACAATTTTGAATATGATAGTTACATTTGAGGGAAATAAGTAAAGGCATTTTGAGATCACCTAAAACCTAAATTGTGTGAAATTGGGGCAGACGGTTTGGGAAGTTAAGAGGAACGACAAGAATTTGTTACAAGAGAGTGCATTCAAACAATTTGAAGCGATCAACTTTGAGTTCGAGTGCATCTCTATTTACAAGATAAAGTACAAGAGAGTTTGCTCCATATAGACGGAGGGTATCCATTGTGAAGAAGAAATCACCCGACGAGAGTTCTGTACTTGACAAGGCACTAAAAAAGTGGAAGGCATATTAGTGATATCAATGCCGAAGCTGCAAAAGAAATATTGTACTTGGCATTTTCAGGGATTAGAAGGCCCTCTTTCAGCTACTCAAACACTTTATACCATTCAGTACCCCTTTTAAGCCTATGCTAATTTTCTTGACTTCCCCTCTTTTGGAATCGAGTTAGAGTCATTACATAAAAAAAGGAAAAAAAATATGAAAAAAAATTCATGCCCTATAAGGTTTGTTTTAGAAACTTCATTCAAAAAAAAATTCAAAAACAACAAAAAAAAACAAAAAAAGGGAAATTGAAATAGCAGCAACAAAGTGTAGTCTTGTGAACTACGTTCGACCTGATTCTTGTCACCACAAGATACGTAGGCAGCCTTACGGTTTGGTCATACCAAATAAAATATTTCATAATCACACGAAGTCGAGAGTGGGCAGTCTTTATTAGAAATTCCATCTCAAAAAAAATCAAATTCCCTTGTTTTAGAAATTGGGCCAAAGTTTTTATAAAAGTTGATAAATTAACTCTGTTGTCTTAGTTATTTTGAGCCTTTATTATATCCCTTCTTTCTAACCCTATCAAAAGCCACATTACAGTCCAAAAGACCTCCTAGATAATCTTTGAGCCGAGTCAAACATACAGAACCATATGATATTTCTATCATGGTTAATGCCTTATCATCTGCAGAATCAGAGGAAGTAAGAAGAAAAGAAAAGAGAGTCTTATCGGTGGAAACCTTCACAGGAACCATAAGGCGACAATAAGTTGAGAGAAAGAACAAAATGAGAGAGGCTTGATGGTGGAAACCCTTCGGGCATTACAAGTTGAATAAGCATTGTGAATCAGATGGGATAATCGTAGCATTGAAGCCCAGCTTTAAGGCAAAGAGGTACAACAAGAGTTGAACATTAGACTTACTTGACAAATTAGGCCACTTAATCCAAAGGTGCATGTCATGGTCATTAGAGTTGGTATCCACATCTGATAAGTTTCTACTTTGTAATTTTCTTGTTAGGTATCATCTCTTTCCATTGTCCCTTACTCTGTTCCTTTTGTTTTGTTCACTTCCTTTTCTTGAGTCTGTTTGGTCAGAACAAGTGAGAAATGACTTCAAAATTTGCTACCAGCTTTCCAATTGCACAAAACGGAATCTGGCTAGCACATCAAAGTGACATAAGTCAGGAAAAATAGTATGTGCACTGAGTTGGTAAAAATCAACGTGCTTTGGGATTCATGTGAAATGCAAAGATTCGGTATATGTCAATTCATGAGCGCAATGCAACAGATAAAGGTTATTGGGATCAAAGGTGTTTTCTATGATAAGGGCAACAGAGAAAGTGGTCAGTCAACAAACAAACAAGGTGTTTCAAGATGAAATCAAAGTTATCATAGGAAGTGAAGGAGCAATCACCCTCAAAGTCAAGGCCGCAAACCAACCACATTGTTTAAACTAACAAGTTTTTTTTGTTTGAAACAGGGACGAAAACTGTGTCCAAATCAAAGCTTGGAAGCTTGAACCTTTTAGGTGTCATGCCCAATTTTGTCAGCACAAAGACTATTTGAGAATGTTTTTTTTACCTCCTAGGCATCCCCCTAGTTGAAAAGACCATCACCTCTCAAGAATTTGCCCTAGTTGAGAAGAATCGATACCTCCTAGACATCCCTCTAGTCGGGAAGAATCTTTAGTTTTCTTTAAAGTTCATGGGTCCTGCCTGGAGAATAGGGTCATGTCTTAGCTTCTTAAGTTGCTAATCAATAGTTCATCTTGAGTTCAGAGGTCCCGCCTGAGAATGAGGTCATGTCTTGGTTTCTTAAGTTGCTAATCTTTAGCTTGTCTTGAGTTCAGCAGTCCCGCCTAGAGAATAGGTGTCGCGCCCCCTTTATTCCCTCTGTGGAGAGACGTCTGAGTTTCGACATTCATGGGGGTAATAACTCATTTTCTTTTGGGATTTGGGTATTGGAAGAGTCGCCACCTAACGGATTATGGTGCATTAGGGCACCTAGAGCTATTAACTCTTAGACTAGTTTACATTACCAAAGATCTAGGGTAAGAGCTCGAAATAACCTTGAGGGGAAGGTGTTAGACACCTATCTCGGTCTACAATGGTGGGTCCCAGCCGAACTTATACTTATGTGAATTAATCCTTTTAACAAATAAATAGTTTAAGCACGTACTTGCAAATAAAGGCATGTTTTGGCATTTTTGGGCACATGTATGATTTAAGTAAAGAAACAAAGGGAAAAGACTTGATCAGGTGGCACATATATAAAGGAAAGTAAAATTTATTTAAACAATGGGAATAGGGAAAGAGGGGTCCTAAGTTGGTTAGCCTACAGGATCACCCCACACAATGCCTGGTAATCACTCCTCAATGAGGGGCTACACGTGACATTAGTGCGTAGTCATCATATCCTTTACTACCCAATTCCCTCCCCTTAGTCATAGCCTAAAGCATTCTAGTAAACTTAAAAAATGTCTTATGCGTGCACTACTTGTCCCTTCCTCGTGGCCCTGGAGGTATTTAGGACCTCTAATTTAGATAGTTCTAGAACTTCCTAAGGTTTTAAAGGATAAAAGTCTAGGCGTCAATCAAAAAACAATTAGGACTGCATTTAAAGAGAACAAATTACAGGCTCACAGACACCTCCACAAATATAACAAGTAAGTGCACGTCTTCAAACAACAGTCAAGTATTTAAGAGAAAATCCTAGAACATGATATCTAGGTGAGGAGGGGATTAGACAGCATTGAATTAGGACCAAGCATCAAAGACCTATTTAGCTTGCCTACTGATTTTAGACATGTGAATGTGAGCAGTGTTAAATAACAAAGAGCAATTTTATAGTTGCAGGACTTTAATCGCCCTATAGGCTTGCCTAACACATAACAGTGACGTCCTAAAAGCATGATGTCTATATTGATTTGGAATGCAATAAAACAACAAAATGATTTTTAAATGACAACTTGAGATCCTATAGGCATGCTTTCTATCAGTATTAATTTTAAGGTAGTGTTTGAAAACTTATTAAATAAACAGACAGATTAATTAATTAAGCCCATTATTCAGAATATATAAACACGAATTTGAACTGATTTATTTAACTAAATAGGTTTTAAGTTCTATAAGCATGATATCTAATTATTAAAACTGACTTTTGAACTTATAGGTATGATTTCTAAGGAGACGAAT
This sequence comes from Nicotiana sylvestris, assembly GCF_000393655.2. Taxonomy (NCBI): domain Eukaryota; kingdom Viridiplantae; phylum Streptophyta; class Magnoliopsida; order Solanales; family Solanaceae; genus Nicotiana; species Nicotiana sylvestris. The sequence goes on along the minus strand of NC_091057.1, from coordinate 91,978,843 downwards.
TTGAATACATACTGTAATGAAAACCGAACTTCAATTGCTCTACACTCTATAAGCATGATATCTAATTATAAAGTTGATTTTAACCCTATAGACATTATCTCTATTATTAAAGCCATTTAGATCCTATAGACATGGTTTCTAATATTGTGAAAGTAAAGCAAATATAGCAAACACATTTGAATCAACACGACCTTATAGGCATGGTATCTACCCAATTTACCCAACATATATATAACTACCCACCTTCTTTCACTAATCACCCCAATGTTTGTTTACAATAATTATTACAGACCAAAAAATTAAATAAAAATACATAAATAAATAGGAGTTAATCTATAGAGAGCCTGCAGTAGGCCCAAATGACTTCCCATCCTCCAATAGCCTCAAATTCCCAAATTTCCATAGCCAATTTCATGTCTAGGTATGTCAGAGTTCCCTAAGGACCTCAAGAATTCCGGGCAGTGCTCACACTTAGACCTTTTCTCAAACAATAATTGATTTAGGTGCAGTGTGGAAAGGCCAGCTCTGACATGCCAAAGTTCAGAGAGATCTCAAGGATCTTAAGGCAGTACACATATCATAGGGGCAAAAGATGACCAAACCATACCAAATAAAGAATCAGTAAGAATTCCAAAGTTATACGGGCAAACAATTAAGGCAGAGACAAAAAATTAATGTTATAAACAAGGAAACAAATAAAGTATATGCATACCAATCTTTAATGGAGTAATCAATCAGCCAGAATTTCAAAGTAATACTGATTTCTAGAAAGAATATATATCAAATCCTATAAATAGAAAAATAAACTAAGTAAAAATTCACAGAAACATAGAACTTAGTTGGAAAAAATTAGGTTAGAACCCTAATAGGGCTAAGTTAAAGAGAAAATCATGAAAGAGTCAGCAAGTTTAGCAAATAAGGTAAGAAATGAATAGTCGGGATGAACACAAACATATAGAATCAGTGAAAAGTTGAATTAAGAATCTCAGTAGAGGCATATTAGGACAAGAAAATCACGAGAAATCGCAAGAACCAAGTCAAGAACACAATCAGTACACCAATACTCATAAACCAAACAAAGAATGTCAAAAGTTAGGGCTTTTAGTACAAGCGAGTTAAGGTTTACAAAATCAGTCAAAACACTTAAGAAGCAGAAGATTAAACACTCAAAAAATCATCAAACATTTTTGTAAAAGAAATTTCTGGAAACCCTAGTTTAGAAAAAGATGAAAATCACTTGAAAATCATATTATTCTTGTAAAGAATCTCAAGGTTGTTGTAAAACCCATATGAAACAAGTCCAAATCATCTCAGATCTATACAGATCTAAGAGGTTCAGAAAAAGAAAATTAGGGTTTCGCAGAGAAAAATAGAAAGGTGAAGAAACATGCTTAGAAACTCATAGATCATAGTCAATATAGGACGATCTTACTCGGAATCACAATGGAACGCCCTGAAATAGGCGATAAAAGGACCATAGATGCAAGCCAACTGACCCTGGTCCCTTGAGGACCATGGAGATTGCAATACCAACGTGAGAGAGGCTAATAGAGGCTCGGGGGTGGTGAGAAACCACCAGAGGTAGCTATAGACGAGTGACGATTAGGTTTGATTAGGGTTTGGTTTGAGAGAGTTTTAGAGAGAGGGGGATTTCAGAGTAGCAGATGGTGGAAATGAAAGGGTTTGGGGGGGGGGGTCGTTTGGTTTATTTTAGGAAGGGTCGTTTGTGACCGTTGATCTTTATGATCAACGGCCGAGATTAAAGGGGTTTTGGGGCTGGATCGGGTAGCTGGGTTTGGGCTGGGTAACTTTTAATTAAAAACGGGTTGGTATTGGGTTGAAATAGGGCTGAAATTGAAATAAAAATATGCCAGATTTTAAATAGCCACTTTTAATAACTATATAATTTATAAAAATAATAAATGATTTCCAAAAAAATATTTTCATGTACTAAAATGATTTAATATAGTTATTTAACATTTTAAAAATATCAAACACCATTTTATGCATCAATAATGTAATTATACGTTAATATAGGCTATTATTGCAAAGATGTGCAATTTAGCCTAAAAATATAAATGCAATTATAAAAAATGCACTAAAAATATTTAAACAATTATGATTGCATAAATAATGAATTTAAATGACCAAATCATCACAAAAAGAATTTAAAAGAGAATTATTGGATATTTTATAAATAAAAGGGAAGAAATAAATTAATTTAGAGCTTTTAAAATTATAGAAAAATTATAAAAATACTTTTGCATGCTTATAAATGCATATGTGCTAATTAAAGTATATATATGTATTTAAAAAATATATGAGGAAAAATTGAGTATCAACAGTTATCCCTCTTTACCCAAGAAGGATGAAAGAGTTTTCGGGTAAAGAAATGATGGTCAATTTTAATCGGTCGGGATATTTTAAAAGATAGAGGCTGGACTCTGATCTTTGAGTTGCCTACATATCCCTGGTTTTAAAGGAATCAGGCCATGTGTAGTTCTGGACTCATTGCGCAATATACCCATGAAGTCATTGCAAGAACAGACACGAGATGCAAGAGCGGTTATGGTGAGCGGTTAAGTTTGAGATAGTTTGAAAGAACAGGAGCGAGGTCGCTCCGTCCAGGATAGCGGTTGCTTGCTGATCCTCTGCAGATGTATTTGTGAGAAAATTAAACATGATCCAGATTCCCTTTTTGAGCATGAAAGTTGTCTTTGGACGGTTAAAGATGACGTCCTTGGACCATGATGTCCTAGGCAATGAATTGTTTAGTGAGGGATTCACATGCCAAGAAATGTTGTTCTTGGGCCATGCAGATGGTGCCTCCTAACCATGACGCCTTTGAATAATGATATGCAAATTTGAGGGATCCTCAGGCCATGACATGGTGTCTTCCGGCTATGAGGATGATGCCTTTTAGACTATGACACCTTTAGATAGATTGGCGATATTTCAGCCCATGAGGTGCAGCAATATTATGTTAACAAGACAGGGCTTAGTCTTGTGAAATGGAGGTCAGAGCTTAGCCCGATTGAAAGCAAATAGATGGTACTAGAAATAGAGCAATATTTGTGCAAAGAGGGACAATGCTTAGTCCCATGCAAATGCGGAGGCATGGATTAACCTCATGCAGATACGAAGGCAAGGATTAGATTTATGCAAGAATGGAGGCAAGAATTATCCTCATACAGATGAGGAGGCAAGGATTAGCTTTATGTAGGTATGGAGGCAGGGATTAGCCTCATGCACATGTGGAGGCAAGGTTTAGCCTTGGGCAAGTATGGAGGCAAGAGTTAGCTTCATGCAAATGGGAGGCAAGGATTAGCCTCATGCAAGTATGGAGGCAAGGATTAGCCTCATGCGAATGAGAGACAAGGGTTAGCCTCATGCAAATAGGGAGGCAGAGATTAGCCTCATACAGATATGGAGGTAGGGATTAGCCTCATGAGGTAGGGATTAGCCTCATGCAAATAGGGAGGCAGGGATTAGCCTCATGCAAATATAGAGGCAAGGATTAGACTCATGCAAATATGGAGGCAAGGATTAGCCTCATACAGATATGGAGGCAAGGATTAGCCTCATGCAAATATGGAGGCAAGCATTAGCCTCATGCAGGTATGGAGGCAGGGATTAGCCTCATGCAAATATAGAGGCAGGGATTAGCCTCATGTATGGAGGCAAGGATTAGCCTTATGCCAGTACGGAGGCAAGGATTGCCCTCATGCAAGTGTTGAGGCGGGGATTAGCCTCATGCAAAGAGCAAATAGCAAACAAAATAGGATATTCCTTAGCTGGGACTACGTTCGGTGTCTGGTGGCCCGTTTGGTAGTGAATTTGCTTTGTGTATACATATTTGCGAATGCTATCGCTACGTCAAATGTGCCTGCGTTCAAAGAAAAATTGTAAGTTTTGTGAGGGGGAGGTTGGTTCGTGCTTCTGTTTGCTAGCCTTGCTTTGCTCCGTTCTGGAGGCCTTTTCGATTTTCCCTGGGTAATAACCGACTATTACAGAAATAAAGTTTTCAAAAATATGCAATTATTGACAAAAATAGAGTTATTTTAGAAACATGTTGAAGTATCAAGTGATTGTTCTAGATGAACTAGTGACTGTAGCACATTTCCGAGACATTGCAGCTTCCTCATGTTAGAATTTTGAGGGTCCTCCTCACAATTCTGTCCCAGTTTGGTAGATGATCCTTCGACTGTTTGCAGGTAATGAGCCTTGTTGAACCTTCTTCGAATTTTGAGAATCCTTCTCAAAATTCTGCCCCAGTTTCTTAACCGATTTCTGACTGTCTGACATATGTTGGCATTGGCTGGACTTCCTCCGGAATTTTGAGGGACCTCCTCAAAATTTTCCCCCAGTTTCTGATCTTGGGAAAAAATGAAAATTTTATTATGATATGACCGAACCCATAAGGCTGCCTATGTATCCCCTCTTAAACGGGAATCAGGTCAAGCGTAGTTCAATTATATCAGATAAGGAAATGTAAATAATCTAAGTATAATATCTCTTGACTGCGTCTGAATTGATTAGTTTTGGCCAGATTTCTCCATCTATCTCTGCAAGTATGAGTGTTCCTCCTGTCAGCACTCTGTGAACCATGTAAGGACCTTGTTGGGAGAGAATTTCCCTTTGGCCTCATCTTGATATGGGAAGATATTCTTCAGTACCAGCTGTCCTAGTGAAAAATTCCTTGGTTTGTCCCTTTTGTTGAAACTCTGGACATTCTACTCTGATAAAGTTGACCATGACATACTGCGTTCATCTTCTTTCCATCGATAAGGGCCAATTGTTCGTAGCGGCTTCTTATCCATTTTTCATCGGTGAGTTCGGCTTCCTGTATGATTCTTAAAGAAGGAATCTCTACCTCGGCTGGAATGATAGCTTCGGTACCGCAGACCAACATGTAGGGAGTTGCCCCGGTTGATGTGTGAACTGTAGTACAGTATCCCAACAAAGCAAAAGGTAGCTTATCATGCCATTGTTTGTGGTTCTCTACCATCTTCCTTAGTATCTTCTTGATGTTTTTATTGGTAGCTTCTACGACTCCATTCATCTGAGGTCTGTAGGTTGTGGAATTCTTGTGCTTGATTTTGAAAGTTTCACACATAGCTTTCATCAGATCACTGTTGAGATTGGCGACATTATTTGTAATAATAAACTCGGTAACTCCAAATCAGCAAACGATACGATCTTTGACAAAATTTACAATGACATTCTTGGTGACAGTTTTGTAAGATGCAGCCTCTGTCCATTTTGTGAAGTAATCAATGGCCACTAGAATAAACCTGTGCCCATTTGAAGTAGTGGGCTCAATCAGACCAATTACATCAATTCCCCAAGCGGCGAATGGACAAGGTGAACTTGTTGCATTGAGCTCATTCGGTGGCACTTTTATCATATCGGCATATACCTGGCATTGGAAGCATTTGCAGACATACTGGATGAAATCCGTCTCTATGGTCATCCAAAAGTAACCGGCCCTATGTATCTTCTTAGCCAAGACAAAACCATTCATGTGCGGGCCACAGGTCCCAGCATGTACGTCCTCAAGCACTTTTGAAGCTTCTTTTGTGTTGACACATCTTAGCAATCCCAAATCGGGAGTTCTTCTATACAGACTTTCTCCGCTGTGGAAGAAGTGATTGGACAATCTCTGGAGTGTTCGTTTCTGAGTGTGGTTTTCATTCTCCGGATATTCTCCCTTTGACAATTACTCTTTGATGTCATGGAACCAAGGTTTTCAATCTATTTCTTCTTCAACGTGGGCATAATACGCCAACTAATTATGAATCCTCACTGGGATGGGATCAATGAAATTCTTGTCCCGATGCTGTATCATAGATGACAAGGTGGCCAATGCATCGGCAAACTCATTCTGAATTCTGGGCACATGTCAAAATTCTATCTTTGTGAACCTCTTTCTCAATTACTGCACATGGTGCAGATATGGAAATATTTTGGAATTCTTGGGGGCCAACTCTCCTTGTACCTGGTGCACAAGTAAATCTGAATCACTAATTACCAGCAGCTCTTGAATATTCATGTCGACCACCATATTGAGTCCTAGTATGCAGGCTTCATATGCTGCTATGTTGTTGGTGCAGGGGAATCTGAGTTTAGCAAATACCGGATAATGTTGACCGGTTTCTGATATCAAAACTACTTCAATGCCCACTCCTTTGAAATTTGCAGCTCTGTCAAAGAACATTCTCCAACCGTCGTATGCTTCGGTAATGTCTTCTCCTACGAATGACACTTCTTCATCAAGAAAATATGTTTTCAAGGGTTCGTATTTTCCTCCCACCGGATTTTCTGAAAGACGGTCTGCCAATTCCTGTCCTTTCACCGCCTATTGAGTTACATAAACGATATCGAACTCACTCAACAGTATCTGCCACTTGGCTAACTTTCTAGTCGGCATGGGTTTCTGAAATATGTACTTCAGAGGGTCCATCCTGGATATGAGGTATGTAGTATAAGCATAGAATTAATGCCTCAATTTCTGAGCTGTCCAGGTCAAAGAACATCAAGTGCGTTCCATCACAGAGTATCGTGCTTCGTAAGGCGTAAACTTCTTACTCAAGCAATATATAGCTTGCTCCTTTTTTCCTATCTCGTCATGCTGTCCTAGAATGCATCCAAAGGCTCCATCCAATACAGATAGATTGAGTAGCAAAGTCCATCCCGGTTCTGGCAGGACAAAGACTAGTGGTGTAGACAGGTACTCCTTGATCTTGTCAAAAGCTTTCTGATAATCCTTGGTCCAACTTGTCTCAGCATCTTTCCTCAGCATCTTGAAGATGGGTTCACATATAACTGTGGACTGTTCTATAAAGTGACTGATATAGTTGAGACGTCCTAGGAAGCTCATCACGTCCTTTTTGCTCCTAGGAAGCAGTAATTCCTGAATAGCCTTGACTTTAGACGGATCCAGCTCGATCCCTCGATGACTGACGATGAATCCCAATAACTTCCCTATGGGAACCCCGAATGCACATTTTGCGGGGTTCAGATTCAGATTGTACCTCCTTAACCTGTCAAAGAACTTTCTCAAGTCTGCTATGTGATTTATGGCCCTCTTGGATTTGATAATGACGTCATCCACATACACCTCTATTTCTTTGTGTATCATATCATGGAAGATGGTTGTCATTGCTCTCATGTAGGTAGCCCTAGCATTCTTGAGACCAAATGGCATCATCTTGGAGCAGTATACCCCCTATGGTGTAATAAAAGTTGTTTTCTCCGCGTCTTTTTCATCCATCTAGATCTAGTGATAACCCGCGAAACAATCTACGAAATATTGGAGTTCATGCTTGGCGCAATTATCGATCAAGATGTGTATATTTGGTAGTGGAAAGTCATTTTTGGGACATGCTCTGTTTAAGTCCCGATAGTCAACACATACTGACTTTCCCATCTTTCTTCGGCGCTGGCACAATGTTAGCTAACCAGGTTGGGTACTCAATGTCACGACCCAAACTGAAGGGCCATGACTAGCACCCGACCACACTTGCCGAGCACCAACGTACATTTCATCTAACCTTCATTATTATCTTTTAAGGCTGACGAGATCAATATAAATGGTAGACCTAGATCATGGACAACCAGCAATAAAATATGACGGCATGAAAATACATAGCAGGGGATGACCAGACAATCAAGAAACTACGTATAAGGTATGAGCTACCACGCTACTATGAAAGACTATACAACAAAAACTAGCCGACAAGGCATACCAAACTATACATGAGCCGACACCTGTCTATGAGCCTCTAAAAGAACATAAGTGTTGCAACATAGCCGGAACAGGGCCCCGACATACCCATAATGTCTATAACAAAAATTGCATACCAAGACCAAGGCAAGTCCGGAGAAGGGATCTCGCCAATCACCGCTGAACTAGACAGTCTACTGTGGTGGGGGAGCTGCACCTGCCTGTCTATCAGGACCTGCAGCACGACATGCAGCGTCCACAAATAAAAGGACGTCAGTACGAATAAAGTACTGAGTATGTAAGGCAAGGAACCATAAATGCGATCAGTAATGTAAGCAAGGATAGAGAATATACAACCTGTAACATCTTAGTACCTCTGAGGGCTACTTACATGAAATGCATGATACATATGTATAAATACATAAACCTTTAAAGCATTCGCCTCTGTGGGCATCATCATCATCATATCGTACCCGGCCATAATAGGCTCGGTAGAATCGTACCCGGCCACGTGGAGCTCGGTAAAACCCAACTGATCAGTGGTTGCACAATAGGTGCCGTACCCGGCCAACTATAGCGTGGCTCGGTAGAGTAAAATAGATACATATATATAATGCATGCTCGACTCATGGAATCACATTCTAAACCTTTCGGAGTGACGTAAGGTCGGTATCCTCTGTACACGTTATTAGGACTAACTCTTCACTATGAACCTTATAAGAATTAGGAAGTACCAACAACATTGATAACATAAGACTAAGAGAAGCAACATTAACATCAATCGTTCCATAAGAGGGAAAACAATGTAAGTACTGCTAGCTTCTAAGAGTAGAGTATCTTGGAAGATCGTTCATTACATTATGTGCAATCGGAGTCGTGCAAAAGAAGGAAAGGGATAGCCTCACATACCTTGTATATACTGCCCCAATCTCAAGCTATGCAATTGTCAAAACTCCTTAGTCTACAATAAGAGAAACGATACTATCGTTATCATTTAAGCGTCATAACTATTATGTATCGACCACAACCTATTTTACGATGAAACGGACAGCACCTCCCCTATATATATGACCTCACACCATTCAAAACAGTCACCAAACAGCCCAAACAACATCAATAATAAACATATTGAGCCTCCCAAAATAGTCCACACATAGCCTAATCACTCCATACATACGATGACCACCGTAGTCGTGTCAAACAACCTGGAAATGTTACGAATAACTATCAGCCCATAACCCTATATATATATGGTGTTTCTCCACACCCTTCCTCCTCCAAAACTCCATAAGATAGTAGTAAAATACGCAGCCCAACAACAACGCAAAACAGTCCACAAAACAATAACATTACTACCAAGCCTTTCGATATATATCTCACAAGTTCTAGCTTCAATGGCTTAGCCGCAACTTGGATAATCTTAAATACATATAGAGTAAGAGGTTCCTTACCTTTATACAGAAAGAACAACTCCAATTTGACCTTAAATTTCCAAGAAATATCCCTCCAATGCTGCCACAACAACAAAAAAATGAAACTAGCGATCAATTAGTGTTTTTCGGCACTAGAATCACTTTAGAAGGCTTGAAATCACCTAGGATTAATATTAAGAACATTAGGGAGTATTTACAGAACATATACCCTTTAAAACAACCTCCCACACGAGTTGGAACGACACAAAAATGAGCAACAACAAGAAGAACAAGAGACTTACTAGCGCCACGGAATTCCCGACACTTGATTTGTGTTGTTTGCCCTTTTTTGGGTCTTGAATCTTGAGAGAACCTTGAGAGGATGTTCCTAGGGTTCTAAGGTCTGAAAATAGTGAAAAGAAATGACTAAAAACGGGTTGTGGTCATCCTATATAAGTCCAAATATCTTAAACCGACTTAGTGGGCCCCATAGAGAGGTGCTTGGCGCAGTCTCGCGAAAACGCGAATATCTCTCTACTCCGAGATCGTATCGATGAACGGTTTAATGCGTTGGAAACTAGACTCATAGATCTTTAATTTTGTTGGTAGATAACCCCGTAATTCCTTGTAAATTATGAGAAAAGATTAGAAACATTTGACCTAATGTTTAAGTAAAATTATGAACCTAAGTTGCGACAACTTTTGTCGACTTTTGTTTCATAACTCGTTTGACTTCAAGACTTATGATACGGATATTATATGATTAAAATACCTTCATAAATGACCTCTTGAGTGTATTAAGCACCGCTAGATTACCTGAAAATTCGAGTTACAACATCCTTGATTCGTTTAACTTCTAATACTGGTTAATCACCCTTATACACTCTTGTATCACTTAAGACCAATAGGATTGACTTCTTATCATCTCAAAGATAATTCCTTCTTGGATTTATGTTAACTAATATATGGCATGAACTAACACATGTGGATATGGGTTGTAACACCCTCCCCCCCTTAGGAACATTCGTCCTCGAATGTAAGGGTTTATGGGGAGTTTAAATCATCGTGGATTCCAATTGAAATTTCCGATCAATTTTCCCCTATAAAATGGTCACTAGCAAAACTTGCAAGTAATTAATCCCAACATATGGCTTCACAAGGCTACACAAAGCATTATGCGTATTTACATTATCTACATATCACCATTTTGTATTAAGGAGGAGTATTCTCAAATTATTGCTTACCTCATAGAGCCGTTTCACCTTCCAATGTATTCTGTCTTCCACCAGCATCCTTGTTATCTTTATTCTGGAATAAGTAAGGGTATTTAGACTTCATCTCCTCTTCTGCTTCCCATGTCATTTCTTCCATATTTTTGTTCCTCCACAATACTTTGACGGAAGCTACATCTTTTGTTCTCAGCTTGCGGACTTGCCGATCTAATATCGCCACTGGCACTTCTTCATATGATAGGTCCTCTGTAACTTGTACATCTTTGATAGGGACGACTCGAGAAGGGTCTCCAATACATTTTCTCAACATAGATACATGGAATACCGGGTGGACAAATTCCAATTCGGATGGCAATTCTAACTCATAAGCAACCTGTCCAATCCGTCGAAGAATTTTATACGGCCCGATATACCTTGGACTCAGCTTACCTTTCTTCCCAAAACGCATAATACCCTTCATTGGTGAGATCCTCAGGAAAACCCAATCACCAACCTCAAACTCTAGATCACGACGTCGGACATCAGAATAAGATTTTTGCCTGCTTTGTGCCGTCCTCAATCGCTCCTGTATCACTTTCACCTTCTCAATAGCTTGGTGAATCAAATCTGGCCCATATAATTCTGTTTCACCGACTTCGAACCATCCAACTGGTGATCTACATCTCCTCCCGTATAGTGCCTCATATGGGGCCATTTTAATACTGGAATGGTAGCTATTGTTATAGGCGAATTCTATGAGTGGAAGATGATCATCCCAATTCCCCTTAAAATCTAGAACACATGCTCGTAGCATATCTTCCAGTGTCTGAATGGTACGTTCAGCCTGTCCGTCAGTCTGCGGATGAAATGCAGTGCTGAGATTTACTTGTGTGCCTAAACCCTTCTGGAAAGACCTCCAAAAGTTAGCCGTAAATTGAGCTCCTCGGTCTGATATAATAGATATGGGCACACCATGAAGCCTAACAATCTCCTTGATATACAACTTCGCATAATCTTCAGCCGTGTAAGTTGTCTTCACTGGCAGAAAATGGGCACATTTTGTAAGTCGATCAATTATCACCCAGATGGAGTCAAACTTATGATAAGAGCGAGGTAATCCAATAATGAAGTCCATATTAATCACCTCCCACTTCCAGGTCGGAATCTCTATATTTTGAAGCAATCCACCGGGTTTCTGATGTTCTATCTTTACTTGTTGACAATTGGGACACTGGGCCACAAATTCTGCAATAGACTTCTTCATATTATCCCACCAATACTGCTCCTTGACATCATGATACATCTTTGTCGAGCCGGGATGGATGGAATATCGGGATTGATGAATCTCATTCATAATCTTCTCTCGCAACCCTGCCACATTAGGCACACACAATCGGCTCTGGTATCTCAGTGCCCCATCTTTTCCGATCCCAAAAGCCATACTTTTACACTGTTGAATGCTTTCTCTTAATCGTACTAAGATAGGATCTTCATATTGTCGTGCTTTTACCTCGGCTACCAAAGATGATTCTGATGTATTCTGTACAGTAACACCTCCGTCATCAGAGTCTAACAATCTGATTCTCATATTGGCTAGCTGATGAAGCTCTTTAATCAACCCCCATCTACCCGCCTCAATATGTACTAAGCTTCCCATTGATTTACGGCTGAGAGCATCTGCCACAACATTGGCTTTACCGGGATGATACAATATCTCGACGTCGTAGTCTTTCAATAATTCAAGCCACCTACGCTGCCTCAAATTCAACTCTTTCTGCTTGAAGATGTATTGTAAACTCTTGTGATCTGTGTAGATGTCAACATGGACGCCGTATAAGTAGTGCCGCCATATCTTCAAAGCATATATTACTGCAGCCAATTCCAAATCATGGGTTGGATAATTCTTTTCATGCTTCTTCAATTGTCTTGATGCATAAGCAATCACATTCCCACGCTGCATCAATACGCACCCCAAACCTATACCTGAGGCATCACAATATACCACATAATCTTCTGTTCCTTCAGGAAGAGTGAGCACTGGTGCAGATGTCAATCGATTCTTCAGCTCCTGAAAACTACGTTCACAAGTGTCAGACCACTGGAATTTGGTAGCTTTTTGTGTTAACTTAGTCAATGGTGATGATATAGAGGAAAATCCTTCTACAAACCGCCTATAATATCCTGCTAGTCCTAGGAAGCTGCGGACTTCTGATGGTGTTGTAGGTCTCGGCCAATTCTTTACTGCATCGATCTTCTGAGTGTCGACACTAATACCCTCATCAGATATCACATGGCCAAGGAATGCTACTGAGTTCAGCCAGAATTCACATTTGGAGAGCTTAGCATATAACTTACGATCCTGAAGCGTCTGTAATACTATCCGCAAGTGGCCCGCGTGTTCCGCCTCCGAACGAGAATACACTAGAATGTCATCAATGAATACAATCACGAACACATCAAGATAGGGCCTGAATATAGTATTCATGAGATCCATAAAAGCTGCTGGGGCATTTGTTAGCCCGAACGACATCACCAAGAACTCAAAGTGCCCATATCTTGTCCGGAAGGCCGTCTTTGGAATATCTTTCTCCCTAACCCTTACCTGATGATACCCTGAACGTAAATCAATCTTGGAGAAATACTTGGCACCCTGGAGTTGGTCAAACAGGTCATCAATTCTTGGAAGTGGATACTTGTTCTTTATAGTAGACTTATTCAACTGTCGATAGTCGATACACATCCGTAACGACCCGTCTTTCTTCCGCACGAATAGGACTGGTGCACCCCAAGGTGAAGTGCTAGGCCTAATAAAGCCCTTATCCAGCAAGTCCTTCAACTGCACCTTCAACTCTCGCAACTCTGACGGGGCCATTCTGTATGGGGGAATAGAGATCGGTTGAGTGTCAGGTAACACATCAATGCTAAACTCAATCTCCCTTTCAGGAGGAAGGCCTGGGAGTTCATCTGGGAAAACATCTGGGAATTCGTTGACCACAGGGATTGATTGTAAAGTAGGCGGTTTCGCCTCCACATCCCTAACGCGAACGAGATGATAAATGTAACCTTTTGAGATCATTTTCCTTGCCTTAAGATAGGAAATAAACCTACCTTTCGGTGTAGCAATGTTCCCTTTCCATTCAATGACGGGTTCACCCGGAAATTGGAACCTAACCATCTTCGTACGACAGTCAACATTTGCATAGCATGAGGCCAACCAGTCCATTCCCATTATCACATCAAAATCAACCATTTCTAACTCAAATAAATTTGCCGAGGTTTGACGACTACAAATCATCACAGTGCAACCTCTATATACCCTTCTAGCAATCACAGAATCTCCTATCGGAGTAGATACCGCGAGGGGTTTACTTATCAATTCAGGTTCAATGCCAAACTTATTAGCCACAAAGGGTGTAACATATGATAATGTAGATCCCGGATCAATCAACGCATATACATCATAAGAAAACACAGATATAATACCTGTAACAACATCTGGAGACGACTCGAGATCCTGTCGACCTACTAGAGCATAGGTTCGATTTTGAGCACCACTCGAACTCGGCACTGCACCTCTACCCCTACCACGACCTGTCGACTGCTGAAAACCCCGTGCTGGAGGTCGAACTGATGAGGAAGAACCAGACACAGATCCAGTCGGCTGAGCCATACCATCACCTCCTCTATTAGGACAATCCCGCATCATATGGCCAGGCTGTCCGCACGAATAGCATGCATCAGAACCTCGACGACACAGTCCAAAGTGGGCCTTGCCGCACTGATCACAATGTGGTGTTGGGGGTCTCATCTGACTAGTATCCCTGTGATGTTGCGAGCCAGATGCCCGCGAACTCTGACCTGGACCAGAATAGGATCGATCATATCGAGGCCTCTGAAACTGTGGAGGAGCACTAGCTACAGGTGGCGCCGAACTCCTCGAAAACTGTGGCCTGATGCGGCCTCTGAAGTCATCAGAATACCCTGCAAATCTCGCCCTCTTATGCTGGCCCCTATCCTGCTCCCTAACTGCCCTCTGCTGGCGCTTACGATCCTCTAGGGTCTGGGCATAAGCTTGAATACGGGAAATATCCATGCCCTCCACCAAGGAGGCTGTCGTACACTCATTTATTAGATGTGGTCCCAACCCATTCACGAACATATGCACCCTATCACTCATCTCGGCCACCATATGGGGAGCATACCTTGCCAAAGAATCAAACTGCATACTGTACTCTCGCACACTCATATTACCTTGTCTAAGGTTCAAGAACTTATCAGCTCTAGCTCGTCGTATCTCAACTGGCAAGTAGTGACGAAGAAAGGCCTCAGAAAATTCCTTCCACATAGCTGGAGGAGGGTTCGGACCCCTGGATCTCTCCCAACTATCATACCAGAGAACCGCTAAATCCCGTAGCCGATAAGAAGCCAACTCTACTGCCTCTGCATCACTAACATGCATAACCCGAAGTGTACGATGAACCTGGTCAATAAAAGTCTGTGGGTCCTCCTTCGGGTCTGATCCGGTAAACACTGGAGGGTCTAAGTTAATAAAATCACGAACTCTTGTACTAACTGGTTTCTCAGCAGCACCTGTATTCTGCCTCTGAGCCTGAGCAGCTACCAAGCTAGTCAATAACTGCAAAGCACTCCGCATATCCTGGTCTGGAGTGCCAGACGGAGGAACTGGAGGCGCTGGGTGCCTTCTAATATCCTCTGGAGGAGATGGAGTAGATGAGGTATGAGAGGGCATCTCACTTTGAGCCTCACTTTGTCCTGCTCTGACTTGGGGAACCTGACTGGTACCCTCTCCCGCTGCTGTATCAAGCCGTCTACTAATCGTTTGCTTCCTAGTCGAAGGCATCACTGAAAAAAACAAGGTGAATATTAGAGACGAACACTTACGACTCAACTCTACGCACGATCTAGATTCAGGAAGAAGGTAACAACCCTAGATGTCATGTAGCCTCCTGATTATAAATGTGGCGCGCTACACATCCATAATCAAGACTCTACTAGACACGGCTCATAGACAACCCCTAGGACAGACTTGCTCTGATACCAAGTTTGTCACGACCCAAACTGAAGGGCCATGACTAGCACCCGACCACACTTGCCGAGCACCAACGTACATTTCATCTAACCTTCATTATTATCTTTTAAGGCTGACGAGATCAATATAAATGGTAGACCTAGATCATGGACAACCAGCAATAAAATATGACGGCATGAAAATACATAGCAGGGGATGACCAGACAATCAAGAAACTACGTATAAGGTATGAGCTACCACGCTACTATGAAAGACTATACAACAAAAACTAGCCGACAAGGCATACCAAACTATACATGAGCCGACACCTGTCTATGAGCCTCTAAAAGAACATAAGTGTTGCAACATAGCCGGAACAGGGCCCCGACATACCCATAATGTCTATAACAAAAATTGCATACCAAGACCAAGGCAAGTCCGGAGAAGGGATCTCGCCAATCACCGCTGAACTGGACAGTCTACTGTGGTGGGGGAGCTGCACCTGCCTGTCTATCAGGACCTGCAGCACGACATGCAGCGTCCACAAATAAAAGGACGTCAGTACGAATAAAGTACTGAGTATGTAAGGCAAGGAACCATAAATACGATCAGTAATGTAAGCAAGGATAGAGAATATACAACCTGTAACATCTTAGTACCTCTGAGGGCTACTTACATGAAATGCATGATACATATGTATAAATACATAAACCTTTAAAGCATTCGCCTCTGTGGGCATCATCATCATCATATCGTACCCGGCCATAATAGGCTCGGTAGAATCGTACCCGGCCACGTGGAGCTCGGTAAAACCCAACTGATCAGTGGTTGCACAATAGGTGTCGTACCCGGCCAACTATAGCGTGGCTCGGTAGAGTAAAATAGATACATATATATAATGCATGCTCGACTCATGGAATCACATTCTAAACCTTTCGGAGTGACGTAAGGTCGGTATCCTCTGTACACGTTATTAGGACTAACTCTTCACTATGAACCTTATAAGAATCAGGAAGTACCAACAACATTGATAACATAAGACTAAGAGAAGCAACATTAACATCAATCGTTCCATAAGAGGGAAAACAATGTAAGTACTGCTAGCTTCTAAGAGTAGAGTATCTTGGAAGATCGTTCATTACATTATGTGCAATCGGAGTCGTGCAAAAGAAGGAAAGGGATAGCCTCACATACCTTGTATATACTGCCCCAATCTCAAGCTATGCAATTGTCAAAACTCCTTAGTCTACAATAAGAGAAACGATACTATCGTTATCATTTAAGCGTCATAACTATTATGTATCGACCACAACCTATTTTACGATGAAACGGACAGCACCTCCCCTATATATATGACCTCACACCATTCAAAACAGTCACCAAACAGCCCAAACAACATCAATAATAAACATATTGAGCCTCCCAAAATAGTCCACACATAGCCTAATCACTCCATACATACGATGACCACCGTAGTCGTGTCAAACAACCTGGAAATGTTACGAATAACTATCAGCCCATAACCCTATATATATATGGTGTTTCTCCACACCCTTCCTCCTCCAAAACTCCATAAGATAGTAGTAAAATACGCAGCCCAACAACAACGCAAAACAGTCCACAAAACAATAACATTACTACCAAACCTTTCGATATATATCTCACAAGTTCTAGCTTCAATGGCTTAGCCGCAACTTGGATAATCTTAAATACATATAGAGTAAGAGGTTCCTTACCTTTATACAGAAAGAACAACTCCAATTTGACCTTAAATTTCCAAGAAATATCCCTCCAATGCTGCCACAACAACAAAAAAATGAAACTAGCGATCAATTAGTGTTTTTCGGCACTAGAATCACTTTAGAAGGCTTGAAATCACCTAGGATTAATATTAAGAACATTAGGGAGTATTTACAGAACATATACCCTTTAAAACAACCTCCCACACGAGCTGGAACGACACAAAAATGAGCAACAACAAGAAGAACAAGAGACTTACTAGCGCCACGGAATTCCCGACACTTGATTTGTGTTGTTTGCCCTTTTTTGGGTCTTGAATCTTGAGAGAACCTTGAGAGGATGTTCCTAGGGTTCTAAGGTCTGAAAATAGTGAAAAGAAATGACTAAAAACGGGTTGTGGTCATCCTATATAAGTCCAAATATCTTAAACCGACTTAGTGGGCCCCATAGAGAGGTGCTTGGCGCAGTCTCGCGAAAACGCGAATATCTCTCTACTCCGAGATCGTATCGATGAACGGTTTAATGCGTTGGAAACTAGACTCATAGATCTTTAATTTGGTGGGTAGATCACCCCGTAATTCCTTGTAAATTATGAGAAACGATTAGAAACATTTGACCTAATGTTTAAGTAAAATTATGAACCTAAGTTGCGACAACTTTTGTCGACTTTTGTTTCATAACTCGTTTGACTTCAAGACTTATGATACGGATATTATATGATTAAAATACCTTCATAAATGACCTCTTGAGTGTATTAATCACCGCTAGATTACCTGAAAATTCGAGTTACAACATCCTTGATTCGTTTAACTTCTAATACTGGTTAATCACCCTTATACACTCTTGTATCACTTAAGACCAATAGGATTGACTTCTTATCATCTCAAAGATAATTCCTTCTTGGATTTATGTTAACTAATATATGGCATGAACTAACACATGTGGATATGGGTTGTAACACTCAACCACCCTGAGAACTTTGGCTTTGATTTGCTTAGTAATTTCTTCCTTGATTTTCATGCTCATGTCTGGTTTGAACTTTCGGAGTTTCTGCTTTACTGGAAGAGACATGGTATTAGTAGGCAACTTGTGAGCTACTATGGATGTGCTCAAACTGGTTATATCATCATATGACCATGCAAAAATGTCCTCATATTCTTTTAAGAAATAGATGTACTCTTCCTTCTTTGTTGGTGACAAGTGAATGCTGATGCGAGTCTCCTTGACAGTCTCGGGGCCCCCAAGTTTACTACTTCGGTTTCATCCAGATTGGACTTAGGCTTATTCTCAAAGTTTTCAACTTCCCTGACAACTTCCTCGGGTATCTCATCTTCTTTATCTGAATCAATATTCTTATGTTGCGTTGCCTCATTACATTTCCCAATTACTGGTTCATCATGAAAAATAATAATAACACTGTAGAAAGAAAAAGTGTACAAAATAGTAAAGAATAATAAAAATCAAATGCATTTGATTAAAATTAAACAACATCCAGACAAGTGCGGCTCGATGAATCGAGCACTTATTTTGAAACAAGCAAGTTTTTAAATCAAAATTATTGAAAATCTTAAATGCCTAGAATGGCTATAGAAATAAAATCTGCCAAGCTACCCAGGGACTCGACGGGCCCGGGATGGTGTGGCGGTCCAGTTCTTTAGAATAGCTCCTTTCTTCATAATCAGAATAGTGAGGCCTTCTTCCTCCTCCTCCTCAATTATGGTACAGTAGTCCATGTCTTCATCCTCAAAGAACATATTTTTTAACCTAGCTAATGCTTCCTCTTCTATAGTTCCTCATATTATATTAGCTTGGTGAAAAGTTTGATCTAGACGTGGCACTAGATGCTCGAGAGGGTAATACGGTCCGCGCCATGGACGTGACCAAACATTGTATTCTTGCCATGTGTACTGATATCCGAGCCCAAAGGTAGTACCATGACCCTTCAACCGTATTGGTTTAGTGATGCCCTGGAGATTCTTCCCCGGCCTTTTGCCGGGCTCATACCCAGACCATGCCAATATGTTTTTTATTTTACTGCTCTACCATTTGTCTTTCTCGACGGCATTGACACATTCAATGTGATGATAGGTTTCTCCTCTTAGCCTTGTTCTATGTCAAATAGTCGGGATGGTTTGACTAGAGTAAATTGGGTTACTCCCATCTTCGTGAATGATCACCTCCTGATGATTCCATTCAAACATCATGGCTTGATGTAGTGTGGAAGGCACGGCCCTAGCAGCATGGATCCATGGTTGGCCTAACAGAAAATTATATGAGGTCGGTATGTTGAGCACCTAAAACTCGACGTCGAACCAAGTTGGCCCCATCTGCAAGCAAAGGTTAATTTCCCCGATCGGGGCCCTTTGAATCCATCGAAAGCTTTCATGTTCATGCTTCCTACCCGTATTTCATGAAAACCTTAGTCCAACCTTTTCAGAGTGTTCAACGGACAAATATTGAGGCTCGAACCTCCGTTAACCAAAACCCTAGCAATGAATTTGTCTTCAAATTGTACTGTAATATGCAATGCTCGGTTGTGATTCAACCCCTTAGGTGGTATCTCATCTTTGTGGAAGATGATTTTATGACTTTCCAGTACCTTCCCTACCATATTGGTCATCTCTCTATCGGTGATATTGTTGGGTACATAAGCTTCATTCAACACCTTCATTAAGCATTCTTATGTGCCTCTGAATTTTGTAGCAGTGACAGGATGGATATCTGAGCTGGGGTTTTGATAAAATGGTCAATGACGGAATACTCCTTCACTTTTATTTTCCTCCAAAGGTCATCTGGCCCTATTTCAATGACAGGCTGCTTGGTAGTGGCATCCTTACTTAGTCCTCCCAAATGTTCAGGCGTATAGACTCTTCCAGTCATAGTCATTCCTTTTACAGCATCGGATTCCTCCATTTTTGCCTTTCCCTTTAGCTGAGCTTCGGCAACGTAATCCCAGGGTATTGCTTTTGAGTCGAAAGGAGGTGTGGTTGATACTATCACTATGAAAGGTGTAACCACTTCTACTTCAAATGGAGCGGGGGTGGCCGCAGGTGGAGCTACCTCTATCTCAAATGGAACCGGTGCAGCTACCTCAACCTCGATTGGTGACTGAGTCTGTACCATAATAGGAGTAAGTGTGACTGCCACTTTAAAGTCATCGCCTTCTCGAATAAGCCCAATCGATCCCTTAGGGTCCCATTCTTTGTTCGTCTCTATCACATGTACCCCACCACTTCTATGATTAGGGAGGGGGTCGTTGCGAATATTAGGTGCGGCTTTCTTCGCTTGTATGACATTATTATCGATTAGCGTCTGGATCTTATCCTTCAAAGTTCGGCACTCATCAGTGGTATGCCCATTCATACTGGAATGGTACGCACAAGTTTTGTTTGGATTGACCCATTGGGATGGATTCTCTAATGCCACAGTAGAATGGGGGTGACACAACTAGCGGATTTTAACCTTTCATACAGTTGGTCGATGGGGTTCAGCAATGGTGGTGTATTGTCTGGGTGGCTTGTGGTCGAAATTGGGTCTTGGTCTTGGAAAGTTTTTGCGAGTTGGATGTGATT
This sequence comes from Nicotiana sylvestris, assembly GCF_000393655.2. NCBI lineage: Eukaryota > Viridiplantae > Streptophyta > Magnoliopsida > Solanales > Solanaceae > Nicotiana > Nicotiana sylvestris. Next base: position 91,958,153 of record NC_091057.1, on the reverse strand, counting down.
GGAAATGGGATGGTTGGGAGTTATAGGTGTGATGGACAGTAGGTGGTTGGGAATATCTAGGAGAGGAAGGCTGATATGTAGGTGGTGATGATTGGTATATGGGTAGAGGTGTTTGATATGTGGGTGGAGGTGTTTGGTAAGTGGGTGAAGGTGTTTGGTATATGGGTGGAGGTGTTTGGTATGTGGGTAGAGGTGTTTGATAGGTAAGTGGAGATTTTGGGCCCTGGGCCACCATTACCGCCCCAACGTCTCTCTTATTTGATAGGCCGCCTAATTGCAATCCCTTATTTGTGGCCTATAATGCCTCCAAATTCGTTATCATCCCGCTTTTGATGCCTTCCTCAATTCTTTCCCCAAGCTTGATGATATCAAAGAACTTATGATTTTCAATAGCCATTAATATTGCATAATACTACGGATCCTGTGCTCTGATGAAGAACTTGTTCATTTGTTCCTCGTCCAAAGATGGCCTAACCTTGGCCGCTTCCGACCTCCAACGAGTAGCATATTCGCAGAAAGTTTCGGTAGGTTTCTTCTTAAGATACTGGATGTAGAAAACAACTGGTGTATTCTATGTATTGAACCTAAACTGGTACATGAAATCCAACTCCATACTCACCCAATTGGACCATTTCTTGGGATTTTGGCTGATGTACCAGGTCAAAGCATCTACAGTTAGACTCATCATAAAAAGTTTACTCATTTGGATCTTTTTGTCTTTCCCGACCCCGACAAGCTTGTCACAATAGGTCCTAAAATGAACCCTAGGATCCCATGTACCATCAAACATTTCGAACTTGGGAGGTTTGTACCCCTCTAGCAGTTCTACATCTGGTAGTATATGTCTTCAAAGTTCAATCCTTCTATTCCTTTGTCGCCTTCGACACCCTGAACCCGACTCGTCAACTTCTTGAGTTCTTCATCCATGTTTTTAATGAGCATGTCCTTCTCGGAGGATTCCGGTGTATAGGAGATTATTTGGATAGAGTGAGGTACGGTTTCTACGTATATAGAGTTGCTTTGATGGGTGCCAGGGACTTGGGTGTAATGATGGTTATTGGTTGAGTTTTGAGGATCGGGAATGGGTTATGTTGTGTTTTGGGGAGTGTGGTAGGTGGTGGTTGGTGGGTACTGAATTGGTTGATAGTGATGTTGTGGCGGAGTTGAATTTGTAGGGGATTGAGATTTTGGGGTAGGGTTGCGTATTGATTCGGTGCAGGAGGATTTTGTGGGTGTTGGTTTTGTGTGTTTTGGGGAGGTGTTGCGTTCTTTGTGTTTTGTTGGTTGATGTCGGAGACATTCAAGGTGAGAGACAAGTTTGCCAAGTTGTGAACCTACTTAAGTTCTCTTTGTAATTCCAATATCTTTAGTTCCAGTCTAGAGACTAGATCATTTGGTGTCGGAGTACTCTGTCCATCTGAAGTTTCTGCGTTCTCAATATTCTCCTTTCGGATACCACTTAAGTGGAAGGTGTTAGGCACCCCTCCCGACCGAACTTTTACTTATGTGAATTAGTCCTTTTAACAAATAAACAGTTTAAGTGAACATGTATGATTTAAGTAAAGAAACAAAGGAAAAAGACATGAACAAGTGGCACATATATAAAGGAAAGTAAAATTTATTTAAATAACGGGAATTAGGAAATAGGGGTCCTAGGTTGGTTAGCCTACAGGATCACCTCACACAATGCCCGGTAATCACTCCTCAATGAGGGGCTACATGTGACATTAGTGCGTGGTCATCATATCCTTTACTACCCAATTCCTTCCCCTTAGTCATAGCCTAAAGCATTCTAGTAACCTTGAAAAAATGTCCTATGCATGCACTACTCATCCATTCCTCGTGGCCCTGGAGGTATTTAGGACCTCTAATTTAGGTAGTTCTAGAACTTCCTAAGGTTTGAAAGGATAAAAGTCTAGGCATCAATCAAAAAACAATTAGGACTGTATTTAAAGAGAACAAATTAAAGCCTCATAGACACCTCCACAAATATAACAAGTAAGTGCACATCTTCAAACAACAGTCAAGTATTTAAGAGAAAATCCTAGAACATGATATCTAGGTGAGTAGGGGATTAGACAGCATTGAATTAGGACCAAGTGTCAAAGATCTATTTAGCTTGCCTACTGATTTTAGACCTGTGAATGTGAGCAGTGTTAAATAACAAAGCGAAATTTTATAGTTGCAGGACTTTAATCGCCCTATAGGCTTGCGTAAATGCATAATAGTGACGTCCTAAAAGCATGATGTCTATATTGATTAGGAATGCAGTAAAACAGAAAAATAATTTTTAAATGACCACTTGAGATCCTATAGGCATGCTTTCTAGCAGTATTAATTTGAAGGCAGTGTTTGAAAACTTATTAAAGAAACTGACAGATTAATTAATTAAGCCCATTCAGAATATATAAACACAAATTTGAACTGATTTATTTAACTAAACTGGTTTTAAGTTCTATAGGCATGATATCTAATTATTAAAACTGACTTTTGAACTTATAGGCATGATTTCTAAGGAGTCGAATTTGAATACATGCTGTAATGAAAATTGAACTTCAACTACTCTACACTCTATAAGCATGATACCTAATTATAAAGATGATTATAACCCTATAGGAATAATCTCTATTATTAAAGCCATTTATATCATATAGACATGGTTTCTAATATCTTGGAAGTAAAGCAAACATAGCAAACACATTTGATCAACATGAACCTATAGGCAATTTACCCAACATATATATAACTACCCACCCTCTTTTACTAATCACCCCAATGTTTGTTTACAATAATTATTACAGACTAATGAATTAAATAAAAATATATAAATAAATAGGAGTTAATCTATAAGGAGCCTGCAGTAGGCCCAAATGACTTCCCAGCCTCCAATAGCCTCAAATGCCCAAAGTTCCATAGTCAATTTCATGTCTAGGTGTGTCAGAGTTCCCTAAGGACCTCAAGAATCTCGGGCAGTGCTCACACCTAGACCTTTTCTCAAACAATAACTGATTTAGGTGCAGTGTGAAAAGGCCAGCTCTGACATGCTGGAGTTCAGAGAGATCTCAAGGATCTAAAGGCAGTACACATATTAGAGGGGCAGAACCTAGTATTCTAAGTGTGAAGTGAGAGTGCTTGATATAGTTTTGAAAACGTTTGAAAATAGTACAGAGATGACTTTAGAAGTAAAAGGTTTTTCAGAAACGGGAAATAGTTTGGTGGTTAAAGACAGTTTGAGAAGAGTACCAAAACAATAGATAATCAATTGGTCATAAGAGACATCTAGATTCAGAAAACACTTAACAAATAGATCCCATATAGGGATAAAGGGATTGGGGCACACAAGAGTCACATTGGGGGGGGGGTACATAGATAGGGTATAAAGGAAACATATAGTTAACCAATCTGCAGAAAACACTTAGGATCTTAGGGACTTTAACAGGCTAGTCATGGACAATAAATAGTTGAAACATAGATCATAATTGTAATACAGGAAGCATGACATACCTTGAACAAGATTAAACATACAGTTTGGACATGCTAGGCAAAGAAGTAAGCAGGAAAGAGTGCAGAATAACAAGACAGAGTTTGGACATGCTGAGCAAAGAAGTAAACAAGAATACAAGTTGAATTCATAACTGATGAACTAGTGCAGGAATGAAACACATAGGGTTTGGATTTCAAAACTTAACTAGAGACATACCAGTTGAAGAACAGAGTCCAGAATATAAAGCAGATGTAGTTCACATTATCTAGCCTTGGCTTTCAACTGGCTAGATCAGTGAGTATCACAAGCAGCAGAAGAGAAAATAAACTTTAGAGTGTGAGTGTGCTTTTTGAACTAATGTTCTATTTTGAAGTGAGAATAGGAGAGTGCTTATATAGCAGTTTGAGGGTAGAGTTAATAGGGTAAAAGAATCAGAAATCAACAATTAAGGGCAAATCAGAATCCTATCATATAAGGAGTTCAGAATAGACTCCTTTAGTTAGGGGCAATTAGCCAAACGGTAACAACAAGGGTTTAATTAAGCCAAAAAAGACCAAACCATACCAAATAAAGAATCAGTAAGAATTCCAAAGTTGTAAGGGCAAGAAATTAAGGCAGAGACGACCAATTAAGGTTATAAACAAGGAAACAAATAAAATCTATGCATACCAATCTTTAATGGAGTAATCAATCATCCCGAATTTCAAAGTAATACTGATTTCTAGAAAGAATATATATCAATTCCCATAAATAGAAAAATAAACTAAGTAAAATTTCACAGAAACATAGAACTTAGTCGGAAAAATTAGGTTAGAACCCTAATAGGGCTTAGTTAGAGGGAATATCATGAAAGAGTCAGCAAGTTTAGTAGATAAGGTAAGAAATGAATAGTCAGGATAAACACAAACATATAGAATCGTTGAAAAATTGAATTAAGAATCTCAGTAGAGGCATATTAGGACAAGAAAACCACGAGAAATCACAAGAACCAAGGCAAGAACACAATCAGTACACCAGTACTCAAAAACCAAACAAAGAATGTCAAAAGTTAGGGCTTTTAGTACAAGCGAGTTAAGCTTTACAAAATCAGTCAAAACACATAAGAGGCAGAATATTGAACACTCAAAAAATCATCAAACATTTTCGTAAAAGAAATTTCCGGAAACCCTAGTTTAGAAAAAGATGAAAATCACTTGAAATCATACGATTCTTGTAAAGAATCATGAGGTTGTTGTAAAACCCATATGAAACAAGTCCAAATCATCTCAGATCTGTACAGATCTAAGAGGTTCAGAAAAAGTAAATTAGGGTTTCGAAGAGAACAACACAGAGGTGAAGAAACAGGCTTAGAAACCTATAGATCATAGTCAATATAGGACGATCTTACTCGGAATCATACTGGAACGACCTGAAATAGGCGATAAAGGAACCATAGATGCAAGCCAACTGACCCTGGTCCCTTGAGGAACATGGAGATTGCAATACCAATGTGAAAGAGGCTAATAGAGGCCTGGGGGTGGTGAGAAACCACCAGAGGTAGCCATAGACGAGTGACGATTAGGTCCGATTATTGTTAGGTTTGAGAGCGTTTGAGAGAAGAGAGGGATTTCAGGGCGGCGGATGGTAGAAATGAAAGGATTTGTGGGGGTCGTTTGATTTATTTTATGAAGGGTCTTTTGTGGCCGTTGATCTTTATGATCAACGGCCGAGATTAAAGGGTTTTTGGGGCCGGATTGGGAAGTTGGGTTTGGGCTGGGTAACTTTGAATTTATAATGGGCTTGTATTGGGTTGAAATAGGGCTGAAATTGAAATAAAAATAGGCCAGATTTTAAATAGCCACTTTTAATAACTATATAATTTATAAAAATTATAAATGATTTCCAAAAAATTATTTTCATGTACTAAAATGATTTAAAACAATTATTTAACATTTTAAAAATATAAAATACCATTTTATGCATCAATAATGTAATTATATGTTAATATGGGTTATTATTGCAAAGATGTGCAATTTAGCCTGAAAATGTAAATGCAATTATAAAAAATGCACTAAAAATATTTAAACAATTATGATGGCATAAATAAAGAATTTAAATGACCAAATCATCTCAAAAATAATTTGAAGGATAATTATTGGATATTTTATAAATAAAAGGGAAGAAATAAATTGATTTAGAGCTTTTAATGTTGTTTAGTGAGGGATTTGCAGGCTATGAAATGTTGTCCTCGGGCCATGCAGATGGTGCCTCCGAACCATGACACCTTTGTATAATGTTATGCAAATATGAAGGATCCTCAGGCCGTGACATGGTATCTTCTGGCTATGAGGATGTTGCATTTTAGACTTTGACGTATTTGGATAGATTGGCGATATTTCTGCCCAAGAGGTGCAGCAATATGTTGTTAACAAGACAGGGCTTAGTCTTGTGAAATGGAGGGTGTTGATACCCAATTTTTCCCTATGTATTTTTATATGCAAAATACTTTCAAAATAGCATATATATGCATATATAAGTATGTCCAAATGTTTTAGTATTTTTCCTAATTTTTAAAAGATTCTTAAATCAATTTATTGCCCTATTTTAACAATACAAAAATAAATAATTGTTCCTCAAATTATCATTTTGGTTATTAACTTATTTTATTCTTATATTTATACCAAAATATAGCTAAGGTAATTTTTACATATTTTTACAAATTTATTTAGTATTTTTAAAGCTAAATTGCATATAACTGCAATTTTAGCCTATTTTCTGATTTAATAGCATTTTATAATTATGAAATTGATTCCAGTGTTTTTTAATTTAATATTTGGGTATTATTAATTAATTTAGTACTTTTAATTTGTTTCAGAAATCATTCTACCTATTTTTATAAATAAAACGGGAAAAAGTGCTATTTAAAATCTAGCCCTAACTATTTCAATTTTGGCCTAAAATCAGCCCCCAATTAAACCCCAATTTCATTTTTAAAACGGACCAGCCCAATACAATTTAACCCGCCCCTGACCTAACTAAAATCTACCCGGCCCTACCTATAATCCAAACGACTACCCTAATCCCCTCATTTCTCTTCTATCAGCCGTCTCTAAATGCTCCACTCCCTCAAACTCTCTCGAATGTTCTCAAAACCCTAATCGCCTCCTACCGTATTCAACCTCAAAATCACCGGAATCCATGACTTCTCAGGCCATGGAAGCCCTACACTCACCCTCCTTGCTCTTATACGCCTGGTACTTGGAGGTTCAAGGTCAGACCTCGAAGGTTTTCCGCTCAGATCTTCGCCGATCCAAGGCTCTACGGCCACTCCGGCCTTGCTCCGGCATACAATGATGTTTTGAGCCTGGTTCTGACTTCTTCGACTCAGATCGGACCTTTTCCAAGCCTTTCTCATTTCTATGGCTCTTCTGAAACCCTAACTCTTCGAGGTTTTCTCCGATATTTTTAGATCTGTTATGTATCTATGCTCTATTTGAGTTTTCAAATGATTTCCTCAACTTTCTTTCAAAAATTATTTTTAAAATCGCTTCTTTTTCGATTTAGGGTTTTCTAAAATGCTTCAAATGTTTCTATGACTTTTCTTTTCCTTTTCTTTGTGTGTATTTGTCTCTACTATGCTCATATGTTTCCTTTTTACCACACATGTTCTTCTGTGCTTTCTATCTTTCGTCTTCCTACTGTGTTTCTATATCATGCTCTCACATATTTATCTCACTGTGTTTTCCTATATGTTCTTTTGCTATACTTTTCGGGTGTTCTTGTGTTCTTCTACTGTATTTCTCTACTAAGTTCTTAAGTCTTTTTGTTTGCCTTCTACTGAACCTTGTTTTAAGTTTCTTCTAAAAGACCTGTTTAAGCATGTTTTCCTCTACTGTTTCTTCTACTCTCAGTATGCTTCGAATTTCTTCACTCTGTTTGCTTTGAACTTTCTACTAAAGTTGCTTGTTTTCTCATGAGTTTCTGAAAGAAATCTTTGAGCCTGTTTTGACTACTTGCTTCCTCGTCTCTGTACTTGACTCGAGGTGGAAACCCTAGAATTTGGGGGTTCTGCCGAGGTTTGGTAATGTTATTGAACTAGGGTTCTGTTTGAGAACCCTTGACTCTTTCAGACTAATCTATGAGTCTATGAACTAAGTTTGAACTTCTTTTTTTGCACATAATTCTGAGCTTTTTTTTAAATTCTTCTACACTAGACCCTTCTACTGATTGGCATGATAAGTTTCTCTCATGTTTAACGTGTCTGTTTGCTTTTATATGTGATAAATCTTTCTTCAAAAGGGTTTTTCAACTTGTGATTGATTGAGAATTCCTTTTAATAGGTCTAATTGATTTTTGCTGATTTTGCTTAAGTAAAACCTTTCTTCACCTTTTCTGACTGGGTTTATTCCAACAAATCTTTGGACTTCTGATTTCTTGGCTATTAACTGATTCCCTTTCCTTATTTGCACAAACCGTGTACTGTCAAGACCTTGTCCTTAAATAGACCTTTATGTATTTACCCCTATTATACTACTTTGCACAAAGTGTTTGATTAATTTCTTTCCTTAATTGGTTTATACCCGTTTGTAATCTGAATCCTTTCATTAAAGGGAAAACTTGTGTAATTGATTGATAATCGATTTTCAAACTATTCTCTTACCTTATTTCTGCTTACCTTCTATACTATAAAAGGGCACGACCCCTTTCTCACCAAAGACACACTTTCAACTCAACACTTTTACACTTCAGACTTCCTACCCACAATCTCAATTCTCTTCTTAACTCATCGTATTCTGACTGCCTATCTGCACTTTGGCTTTACAAGACTACTGCTTTCTTCTTACTTGTTTCTTTAAGACTGGTATGTTCTAGTTTTGGCTTCAGCATCATCCCAATGTGTTTACCTACAGCCTTTACTTTCATGTCTACTTTACTGTCTATGTGGAGTTAAATGTTTAACTGGCATGTTAATTTCTTTTTACCTGTTTTTGCTGTGAATCCCTACACCCATGTTTCCTTCTATGTGTTTTGAGTTGTAGTTCAGGACATGACCATATACAAGTTATTGTTCATGTTTGGACTTGATCCCTTAAGGGATCCTAACTCCCAAAACAATGTGTTTTAACAGGCTTGTAGGGCATGCCATCACTTCTCATTGCTAGGTATGCCCACTAGCTTGTCCTTGCTTCTTTTACAACTTCCCCTTTTCCCTTTTTCAAACTCTGCACTTACACTCACTCTTAGCTTCTAAGTTCTTCCCACCTCCTGTGAGCCTTGCCTTGGGACCTTGAGTTCCCTCTAAACTTGGACACTTGAGGGCTGGCCCTTCCACACTGCACTATGTCTTAATCCTGTAATGCATTTGGGTGTGAGTACTGCCCGGAGTCCATTTGAGGCTCTTAGAGAACTCGGACACATCCAAATGAGAGAAAGGCTTTGGATCCTGATCTTTGGAGTTGGTTTATCACATATTTCGGACATGGAGTCTGAATTAGGCTCCCCTTGGTTGTACTGTTAATTTCTGATGTATTTTTGCTTTTCTTATTCATGCTGGGCTGTAATAATTTATAATAACTATTGGGTGTGGCTAGTGAAAAGGGATTGGAATGACTGTATGCAAAAAGGAGTAGATATCATGCCTATAGGCTTATTAATTTCTGCAGATACCATGCCTATTCCTGCATTCTCGTCTTTTTTTTGGCAATCTGATAGACAAGTGCCTAGGGCTAGTTTTTATAAATAGAAAATAAAAAAACAAAACATTTTGTCCGGAGGTCTAATCATGATGAAAGAAATAAACTTTGAGAAATACAAATGACCTATTATCAAAGTTGAGCAATGAACTCAACATTGATATTACATAAGATCTAGTAAACTTTGTGTATCTAAAAATTATTCCTTGAGTTCTATGCATTAACATCTATCGTTTTCTTTGCATCTTTTGTCCTACTGCTTGCATGCATTGCCCATTTCTGTCTATTTCTTAAGATTGCACTTGTATCCCATTTTGGCGATGTTGTTGCTCCCTGCTATTCTGCCTTTTTCCTTTGATATAAGAATTGTCTCCATTCTGTTCTCATCTTCCCATATCTCCTGTAAATAACATTCACACATTGTACTATTCATACTGATACATCGTATCCAAACCTTTCCTCTCTTGCCTGTGGTGTTTTTCTCTTCATGCATTCTGCAACTTTTCCACAATGCATTTGTAAGTTGTCTAGTGTGCATCTGTGTGTATGTCCTCCCTTTTTTCTTATGACTCAACTTTCATGTGTATGCTAAAAAAACCTGATGCCTTCCTGCTTATAGTTGTATGCTGTTGTTTCAGCTTTCTATAACTGAATTCCAGTTGTCTGTATGAATCTTCTGTGATGTCCATAGTCATACCCATACATTTCTCAGCTTGCCCTCCATTGAAATGAGTATAAATTACTAATATCACCACTTGAAGGTTGGGCCAGAAGAAAAGCATAAGTACACTATTGTTCCCTATTTCTTTGAATTGTCTGCGTTTCATAGTTGTGCGTGCAAAAATTGTCAACTTCATAATCCATGTTGTCCTGTTTACCATTGTTACCATGTGTTCCCCTTTTGTGTCCTACTTTTCTCTTTTTGTGGCATCCTTTTTGTGTTGAACGAGAGCAAGACTTACTGAACATTGGTATCCCTGTATTTGATGCCCAACAAAAACTACTGCTCTATTTGTAACATCTGGGCACCTCGAAGAAGACTGATTTGTTCTTTTTGTTTTTTGGATTTTGTTGACATCTTTTTTGTTAAAAGCTTTGTCCCATTCTTTATGTGCACAGAACACTCCACCCAATGTTTCCTTTTTAGTATTCCAAAATGCATGCCTATTGAGTGGACCATTGGCCTTAGCATTTGAATCAATGCTTGAATGCTTTTTGATCCTATCGATTCATCTTCCTCAATCCTATGCATGTGCTTAACAGTATTATGCAGCTGTTGCATTAATACCACCAGATGGTAATGTAGTCTAGCATAGTCTAATAGTGCCGAAAACTCCAAAAGTTCATTGAGTTGTGTTCTTGTATTGTCATTCTTCCTTGTCCCAATCTGCCTTAATTGCTTTCCTTCTCGAAGGGGATTAGCACACTGTAATAATACCCCCCTAAGACTTGAATTTAGGAGTGTGTTTCCCGTATCTCTTTCTGCAAAAAAGAAAACTTCATTAGAAAAAAAAGAGATCACTGTCCTCTCCTTCATAAGGATTTGAGGATGTTGATTCTGAGATATTTTCAGTTCCCTCATCAATTCCTTTTCTTGTTTATTCATCCTTGTTGTTATTGTCTCACCATCTTGACTCTCAAGAAAGGGCATTGCAATTTATCCCCGTTAATTAGCCTCCCCCCTTGTGTGTCTAGTTGCATGAAAGAGTGACATTCAAATTTCCCTTGATCGAGAGCATAGTTAGTCAGATGGTCAGCTAATTTGTTCCCTTCTCGATATATATGCGATATTCTGCTATTGCTTATTGACAACAACTGCCTTATCTCCTTCACTTCTTCCTCTATGACCCAAGGTAGCTTCCAATATCCTTTTATTACATTTTTGAGTAACATTGAATCGGTTTCCACCAGATATTGTGTATACCTGCAACCCTGCTATGTTTCAATGCCTCAAGTATAGCTTTCGTTTCTGCTTGTGTATTTGTCACTTTTTGTATTTCCTTGGCACACGCAAATAACAGATCTCCATGTTCATTTCTCAAACAAAATCCAATTGAACTCCTCCAAGGGTTACCTCTCGATGCCCCATTTGTATTTATTTTCATCCAGCCTTGCATTGAAAATTTCCATAGCACTTTGTTAAACTTCAGTTTAGGAGTGTAATTCTCCATCATTTTCAGTATATCTGGCCATCTATAAGGTACATGTGCAACTCCAGGTTTCCTCACTTTTATAAGAGACTGAATAGTAGTGCATATTTGAAATACCACCCTGTTAGTTGACACTGGCTCCCCATGTTTACTGTTGTTCCTCATTTTCCATAATTCCCATACAATGATACTAGGCAGAGCTAAAAAGATTTGTTTAAGTCTGGCTATCACCTTCAAAGTCCAGCATTTTACTATTGCTTGGTGCAAGCTCAGTCCCTCCAAAGACAATCCAGCGTAAGAGAAAAAATAAGACCACACTCGTGAGGCTGTGTACAAATGATAAAACACATGGTTTAGCGTCTTTTCATTAGGCACAGCACAACACCAGCATTTTGGTGGCATTGAGTACCTCATTCTTCTGATTGTATCATCAAGTGGCAATTTCCTTTTCCATAGTTTCCACATAAAGAAAGAGATTTTCCAAGGCAAACCTTGAACCCACATATTAGAGTATATTATAGCTGGATCCTTCCTTCTTCTTAAATATTCCCATGCAGTCTTGACTGTGAATTGGCCTCTTGTATCTAAACTCCAAATTGGTTTGTCACATTCATCTGAAATTTCGGGGCATTGTATATTATCCAGTATGTGAGATGCTAGATCACCAGGAAGAAGTTCTCTAAGCTGCTCCTCGATCCACTGTCCTTCATTAACTACATCATTCACATTGTTAATATTCTCATCACCAAAAAATTCTTGAGGTACCACAAAATATAGAGACCCCAATCCTGTCCAGTTATCAAACCAAAATAGGGAAGATCTCATTTTTAGTTTCCATAGGATTTGATGTTCAATAAGGTCTCTACATTCTAACATCTTCTTCCATATATGTGATCCATATCTCCAAGGTGTGACAATGGCATTTGACTTCTTGCAATATTTTTGGCAAATGAAGGAGCTCCACAGTGATGGCTTGGTCCTGAAATTCCACCAAATTTTGCAGAAAAGGTCCTTGGAGATGTCATGTAAAGATCAAAATCCAACTCCTCCTTCTTCCTTAGGAAAGCATAAGGTGTCCCATGAAGTTCAGTGCCTAGCTCTTCCCTCTATAGAACTGCTCCAGAAGAACCTTGCAAATATTTTGTACAACTTGTTGATCACATTAGCAGGTGGATTCACTGCTGAAAGCAGATGAATAGGCATGCTTTGAAGTATACTATTGATCAACACTGCCCTCCCACCAATGGATAAAAGTTTCCCTTTCCAAGTTTGGAGTTTTTTCATTACTTTCTTGACTAGACCTTCATAGAAATCCATTATTCTCCTTGAGTAAAAAATAGGGTAGCCAAGATAAGTGAATGGAAATTCCTGTCTCCCTATTCCAGTTACCCTCTCAATCGTGATCACAACTTCATCACTCGTAGAATGGTGAACATATATAGCAGATTTCGACTTATTTATCAGTTGGCCTGAAGCAACTTCATATGAGTTCAATACCTCCATGATTAGTCTTAGAGAGGTGACATCTGAGGATGAGAATATTATGGTGTCGTCGGCATATGCAAGATGGTTAATCTTAGGGCTCCACTTCAGCATTCCAAAACCACAGAAATACAAATTATGATGTAGTGCATTAAGTCCTCTTGACATTGCCTCTATAGCCAAAATAAATAGTGTAGGTGACAATGGGTCGCCTTGCTTCACTCCTCTAGTCGACTTGAAAAATCCATGTGGTTGTCCATTAACAAGAATTGAATACCAATTATTGGACACAATGCCAAAGATCAGACTAATAAACCATTCGGAGAACCCCATCTTCCTAAGAATCTTTGAAAGAAACATCCATGAGAGTCTGTCGTATGCCTTTATCATGTCCAGCTTTATTGCCACATTAGGTCCTGCTTTAGTTCTCAACCTTATGTCAATGATAATTTCCTGAGTAAGCAACACGTTTTCAACCATATTTCTTCCTTTAACAAATCCAGCTTGCTCATCAGAGATAACATTAGGAAGAATATCAACCAACCTTTCATGAATAACCTTCGATATGATTTTGTTTGTGAAATTGCTTAAGCTGATTGGCCTGAAATCTGAGAAGGTCTGGACATCCTTTTTCTTAGGTAATAGGACTAAATTTGTGTAAGTCACACATTTTGGTAGTTCCTGACCACAGAAAAAGGCTTTCACCATCTGTAGAATATCTTCTCCAATTATATCCCAACAAGCATGGAAGAAATTTCCATTAAATCCATCAGGTCCACTTGCACTATCACCATTCAGCCCAAACACTGCCTTCTTGACTTCCTCCATTGTAGGCTTCCTTGTGAGATCATTATTCTGCTCATCATTCATGATCACAGGTACATGATCTAAAATTGTAAATTCTGTTGGAACAGAAGGTTCATGAAATTGCTGCTTGAAAAAGTGGATTGCTTCTTCCGCAATATCTGATTCATCCTCTATCCAAATACCATTTTTATCTTGAATCCTCTTCAGCTGTAGTTTCCTTCTTTTTCCATTCACATGAGCATGAAACAATTTGGTCTTTCTATCTCCGTCTTTAAACTAACACATACCTGCCTTTTGTTTCCAAAACTCTTCTTCTAATGCCCACACCCGTATTAGGTATGTTTGCACCCTTTGGATCCTTTCACGATTTTGCATTGTTGGATTCAATTCAAATTGAGTCTCATGTACCTGTAGCACTTCCTCCAAACTAGCCAGCCTTTGAAAAATGTCACCAAAAGTGGCCCTGCTCCATACAGTTAAAGCCTTCTTCAACTTTTTCATTTTGTGATTGAACAAAATAAATGGACTCGCATGGAAGTCAGCCTGCCAGTGTTCCTTAACGACCTCCAAGAAAGAATCATTTTTGATCCATAAATTCATAAATCTAAAAGCCTTCTTGGTTGGGCCAGAATTCGGATTGCACTTGATTTGCATTGGGCTATGGTCAGAACCAATTTTAGATAAGTGGTTGATCTCTAAGCCCGGCCAAAACTGTTGAAGTTCCATGTTGCGCAAACATCTGTCAAGTCTTTTGAATATGCAATCCTCCTCCGCTCTCTCATTCCACCAAGTGAAAATGCTTCCTTTGAAACCAAGATCAAAAAGGTTGCACGTATTAATACAGTGCCTGAAATCATCTGTCTCGTTAATATGTACTGGGAGACCACCAAATTTCTCTTCTTCATCCCATATCACATTAAAGTCACCACCCACAAGCCAAGGCAAAGACATGTCATCATCCAAATTGTATAATATGTCCCACAGCTCAATTCTTTCAGTTGCATCGCATTTAGCATATACCATGGTAATTACAAACTCCTTTTGATCATCAGTGTCAGTCACCTTCAAAGTGATATGCTGCTCTATGTTGAAGAGGATTTCAAATTCATATTTTTGATCAATGAAAATCCATATTTTGTTAGAAACATTAACTACTACTTGCTTGAACCCAAGTCTTCTTCTATACTGGTCAACAATTCTGATCTGTTGTATTGGCTCCATCAAAGCAATGAAATCAAAGTGGAACTGTCTATCCATTGTGATTACCCTTTCAAAGGCTTGCATTGTATTAACTAACCAAATATTCCAAATGAGAGCATTCATCATCAGTTAATAGATTTCGAGCATGTTCTCCTTGTTTGCACTCCTGTAACTTGAACTCCGGCTACGCCCCTTTGTTGTTTTCCCCTTCCTGCTGATTTTCCAGCCTCTATTTGTCTAGGAGAAATGTCACCTTGCCTAGCTACATTAATGAAATTCTTTGTAGTAGATTCTACATCCATATCTCTCCCTTGCACCTCTTGCCTTTGTTCCTCTTCAGTGTTAAGTTCTTGAGTAATTATACGTGTATGAGAAGGTTTAGGAATTAGGTTCCTAGTATTGCTTTTTCTCTGCTTCTCTTCAGTAATAATTCTCAAATTAGGACTGTTGATGGCTTCTGGTAATATTGTTAATGCAACTGTTCCTTCTCTTGTAGTAACATGGCTTAATATCAGTTGCAAATCTGAGTCTTTTTGAATTCCTTCTGCTTGCTGCTGCTGTACTTCATCTCTATTCTCTCCTGGATCACCTGGATCCCCTGTATCTTTAGTCATAGATGCAGGATCATTCATCTTGGAAGGTGAGGGATTATGTTTAGGAATGGATGGTAGATTGGAGTTGTTACTTTGTTCAATTTGAAGAGGTTGCTCTGTCGACTCCTTAGCATTGTTACATACAGAAGCACTTTTTCCTACAATCCGATCACTTTGATCATTCACATTTTGTTCCTCCACATCTGGATCTTTGGCTTGCTCCTCTTTCATATCCTCAGGTCCTTCAGGTAATTCTCCTTCTTTAGATGCTTTTTCCCGTTGTTGGTACCATAATCTTCCTCCAGTAAAATTCACACGATCCTTTAAAACTTCCTGTTCAGGGATCACACTTGTGTCTAAGGACTGAGATGGTATTTCTTGACATGACTTATTTATGGTAACCTTTTGGACTGGAAAGTTTCTATTTACCCAGTGAGCTGTGAATTCCTTGGCTTTACTTGTGTCTGCCCTGACTAAGTTACCTTCCCCATTGGGAGTTGTTCCATTTCCTCTCTTTGATGAAACCATTTCAGTTGAGTTTGGACTATAAACTGTAGCATTTGGAGTTAATGCCTTAAGAACAGGAGCGTACTGAATAGCATCAGCTTCCATCACAACTATCTGATTTCCTTCATTGATTTCTTCCTCTTCTTGCAAAGCTGCAAATTTGTTTACATCCTGAAATTGTTGAACTATATCCACCAGACCAGTTTGACTCTTTCCGTTATCCTTGTTCTGGGAATTAGTATCATTATCTACTATAATCTCCTGCTTTGATTCACTATTATTTTGTAAGCTATTCCCAGGTCTTTGCTCCTGCTGCCCAGAAGTTGGATTGACTGGAACTATTTCATTCCCTTTGGCATATTGATTAACATTATTTTTCACTCGATTGTCTCTTACTTCCTTCCATTGTTCCCCAGGTGGATTCACATTACCTATAATTTTCCCACTTGATAAAATCATCAAAGGTTGATTACGATGCAACTGATTCTGCTCCTTGTTATTTTCAGCATTCTGCTTGGTTTGACAATAAGGTGATAATTCCGGATGCATTTTCCAACATTCAAAATAATCATGTCCTTGTAATTTACATTCTTTACAGTACTTAGGAATCATATCATACTTAATGTTTATCCATTCAGTCCTTGTTACACCTGTTGTTTCATTAACAATGTCCATTCTTACATTTTTAGGATGATCAGCTAATAAGTTGACAAGAACTTTAACCCTCGCACAACTAGGTCGAGTCTTATTTATAGTAGCCATGTCCAAATGTAAAGGTTTCCCAACAGCTGAAGCAAGAGAAAAAATGCACTCCTTCACAAAGTACGTAGGTAACAAACCTGGAAAAGATATCCAAGCCATAGCCATTGGAGTCTCTTCTCCTGTCTTAAACTTCACATCATAAATGAGAGGTCGAATTTGGTATTCATGGCCATTCTTGTCCATACATATTGAGCTCCTTTCGACGTAAAATCAACAAAATCCTTCCATAAGGTCATATGTATAAAGACATGTATGTCTCTCAACAGACCTATACTACATTCTCCTTTTAATCCAAATTGCGAAGGAACAATGCGACGAATCTCATTTAAATCTGCCCAGCCATACGCAAACTTTCCCACCACAACATATTGGAGATCCTTGATCACGTTCATTCTCTCTACTTCAGCCTCTGTAAATCTAACAACTGGTTGTCCATTCAAGATTACTGCTTATCGTTCTAGAATAGGATCAACAGAACATTGTTTTGATGAGTTTCCCTGTACTGCTGCATTTATTACTGCTGGCTTCAATAAGTTCGAGTACTCTAAAGGCTTGGGTATTGGTGTAGTATTGTTTTGGATAGCCATAGCCATTGTAGTCTCTTCTCCTGCCTTAAACTTCACATCATAAATGAGAGGTCGAATTTGCTATTCATGGCCATTCTTGTCCATGACATATTGAGCTCCTTTCGACGTAAAATCAACAAAATCCTGACATAAGGTCATACATATAAGGACATGTCTGCCTCTCAACAGACCTATACTACATTCTCCTTTTAATCCACATTGCGAAGGAACAATGCGACGAATCTCATTTAAATCTGCCCAACCATACGCAAACTTTCCCACCACAACATATTGGAGATCCTTGATCACGTTCATTCTCTATACTTCAGCCTCTGTAAATCTAACAACTGGTTGTCCATTCAAGATAACTACTTGTCATTCTAGAATAGGATCAACAGAACATTGTTTTGATGAGTTTCCCTGTACTGCTGCATTTATTACTGTTGGATTCAATAAGTTCGAGTAGTCTAAAGGCTTGGGTATTGGTGTAGTATTGTTTTGGATAGTATTTGACGCTTGTGGGGGATGACCAGCCATTGGTAGTAACTGGTCGCCTGTGTTAGAGGCCATGAACGACCTCTATGGCTCGTGGTCAGATCAGTCCAACTTTTGTCGTGCTACAGTGAGTTATGAAGTCACGCGTGAATCAAGAGTGTTTTTATGCAATCTTGGATTTTAACAACAATCCATATAGGTAATGGAAAACTCTCAAACCAGATTCTTCAATACAACAGTTTGACTGAAGAAGACTGGTTGCTACAGTAACTCGTATAACAAAAATTAAGATCTACTGAATATAGTTTAAGATTTTAGGATAAAAACAAAAGGAAGTTGTTTGGTATGAGGAGGGTTTTCTTTTAAGACCAATCTTGTGATGTTACCTTGCCGGATGCCGGAATTATGGCCGATGAATAGTGACGGAATCACTATTCATGGTCTTCCTGGTAACTTCTTCCTTGATTTTCAGGCTCATGTCTGGTTTGAATTTTCTAACTGCATTCTCATCTTTAGATAACATGCCTATAGGTTTATTAATTTCTGCATTCACATTGATATCCTGCTTATAGGTTTACTTACAGAATTCTACACTTGCATGAAGACACCATGGCTATAAGAATTCTTGCATTATATAGACACCATGTCTATAAGTTTATGCATTCATATAGATACCATGTCTTTAAGGTTTTCTGCACTTCTGCATTATATAGATACCATGTCTATAAGAAAGTTCTGCATCTCTCATATAGATACCATGCTCGTAGTTAACTAGAAATTCAAATCATGCATATGCATCCGTCACTAGACAAACCTGTCTATAGGATTTAAGTAACTAATAACATTTAGATACCATGCCCATAGGATTTCTGCACTCTTGCTATGTCTGTAAAAATGTTTAAATCAAAAACGCCTAGAAAGCATGACTATAGGAACTATCAACCAAATCTGAACCGCCTCACTCGTTTTAAGTTTAATCTGTCAGTAGTAATGCATTATCAACTACAGAACTTATATTATTCTGTTAAAATCTGGCAACCTTTCTGTAATCAGTTTACTTTTATTTCTGAAACTAGTAGATGACATGCATATAGGTTTCATCTAACACCTAGGCAAGCCTTAGGATAAAAGCTATAACTGCACCAGGTTTTGTTAATTACAACCAGCGGGCAGGCCAAATTCGGACTTCTTATCTGAAAATATGAGATAAATCAGCCTGCTTTAACTTATTAAGTTTGATTAGACCTTAATCAGTACACGCAAGACATGCTAAACTATATGCTTTTATTTGATTTAATGAGGTCTATTTGAGCCTTTCTATCTGTTTAGGTGCTTTCCTAATACTTGCTACATATATGTTTTGATTGGTGCCTTAGAATTTTGTCCTTTTAAAACTATGAAACCTCATACCCCTTCCCTTTTAGGATTATTAGTCCCAAGTACCTCCGAGACTGATAGGATCAGGGTGGGTATTAGCATGCAATAAGTAAACGAGACTATTCAGCGCTTTAATACCTTAACGGGGTGGGAAAGGGTATATATGGATATGATGACCACGCGATAATGTCACGTGTAACCCCTCGTCGAGGAGCGATTACCGGACATTGTGTAGGGTGATCCATATTATTTATAAACCTAGGACCCCCCTTCCCTTTACTTGTTTATTTCGTTGTTTACCTTTCATAATTTCAGACCGTTTTTCTCAAATTTCAGCTTGCCTTTCACTTTTTTTAATTTTATCTATTTGCAACCATTATTTGAAAACCCCCTCATATTTGAAAATCTTACTTGCTTACTTAAAGTCACAATTATAGTATGACCGGGAACCACACTAGTGGATCCTAAGGGTGCCTAACACCTTCCCTTCGGGATAATTTCAAGCCCTTACCCAATCTCTGGTTTTTTAAAACAAACTCTTCTTAGTGTCCTAATGCACTTTAATCATTAGGTAGCGACTCTTCTCTTTTAATAACCGTTAAAAGATTTGTCAATGTCATAAACTCGATTTCGCGAGAAAAAAGGGGCGCGACAACATGGCAACTCTGCTGGGGATATTGTAGTCTTTGACCATTTCATGCTATTTGTGACCTTACATTTCTTTACGTGTCTTCTTTTAATGCCTTTAAGCATTTAATTCTTTCTTCTACTACGAAACTGACTTGGCTCTTTGTTTCTTTCTTTTCTTTTAATGCTTTCCTTTACCGCTTTCCTTTAATACTGTTGTAAATTCTGAGAAATTGTTGTAATTATTACTTTATGAACGTGCAAATACGTGACAACTTGTTTGATTATTGTAACTGCATATTCAACATCATATTCCACTCGTGGCAAATAAAATACCATAGAAACGCTTATAATGAGTGCTTGCGCCCTTCCGATATTATCACCCCCTAAATCTAGTAAAGGAATATTTACGGTAAAACTAGTCGATCAACGGTGTAGTTGACGGTTCCGTGCCTTTCCCTCTTGAGTTGTCCACTCAAGGGTACTAGTCTAATACCCCATAGAAACCTTTACTCTGTTTAATTGTGCATGTATCATGGTCAAACCTAGACGAGTCAGTTATGTTGTCCGCATAACGACTCTTTAAGATAGCCTTGTCCCAAGTCCACTGGGTTTCCTTGAAACCCAAACGGGCACTACCACGTTTTGTGCATTTATTTGGAGAACTAAATGTTTTTATGCCAATTATTGATATTTAATATTCGAGTCTGGTGGGGGTAAGGGCCTAACATTCTTGTCTTGCAGAAATATGAGGCATGAATCCCCAGTTCGGCATGGTCACCAACATCCATCCAAAGTTGTTAAACTGGTGGGAAGATCTCCATTCCAGTGATCAGACTCTTGTCCGGAAATACCTAGAAAATCTACCTTCTCTTTTGGAAATCCAACCCAACAACAAAATCATAGAAGCGTCTACTCTATTCTGGGATAGTGATAGGTCTATGTTTCGCTTCGGAGAGATTGAGATGACACCTTTGCGAGAAGAAATAGGAGGACTGGCTGGTATACCATGGGGGACTCCGGGTTTGTTAATGCTAGAGAATTGGAAGGGTAAAGGTTTTTTCAAGATGATGGGTCTAAAGAAGAATCCGGACTTGACTTGTTTGAAAGAGTCATACATTCCCTTTGATTATTTGTACGAGAGATACGGTCACAACAAATCCTATCGTACATATCCGGATGAGTTCGCACTTACATCGTTGGAGCATATTCACCGAAGGGTCTTTGTCTTCATGTTCTGCTTCTTGGGGATGGTAGTGTTTCCAAAGAACAAAGCAAAAATCCACACCAGGCTAGCCATGGTCACCAAAACTTTGATGGAGGGAATTGGTGGACAACCATTTATCATAGTGCCCATGATCAACGCAGAGATATACCGAACCTTGGAAAAATGTCAATAAGGAGCCCCACACTTCGAGGGCTGCAACTTGCTACTCCAGCTCTGGCTCATGGAGCATCTTCAAAGGGGTGAATATCAGCAAGAGATTCAGTGTAGAGACTGGGATGATCATATAGCCTTCCATCAACCTAGGCGAATAAACTACATGCCCAACATGTTTGCTCAGCCAGAAGATGCCAAAGGGTGGGTGGAGCTGTTTGAAAATCTAATTGAGGATCAAATACAATGGATGTTCGAGTGGTTCCCTACTAAAGAGTTCATCGCCCGATCCAGGGATGCACCATTTCTGATACTGATCGGTTTGAGAGGAACCTACCCTTATGTCCCTCTCCGAGTTATGAGACAGGCTGGAAGGAAGCAGGTTATACTAAGGGTCGACAAGATGAGTCACTTCCGGGCTGACTTCCAAGCTGATGACAGCCCTTACAAGTGCCAAGCTCAACACATGTGGCACTGCAAAATCATCATGGGAAGAGATACCATTGAGCCGGATAGGTACCACGCCGGTTGTTCTCCATACTATTCAGGCTGGCTGGAAGATAACCACAATGGTCTGGGTCAACCCAGGTTTGTTCGAGGTCATAGGATCATCGATGAAAAGGCTGAAGCGCAGGTTAAGTACAACCAACTGTGCAAGAGGATTCGGGAATGCGAAAATGAGCATCGTGAAATTCAAGAAGCCAACCAAAATTTGATTGAAGATTGGAAAGACATGGCTGTCAGCACCAACAAGCGACTGGGGTACTTGGAGCGGGGTTTAGTGGAGCTGGAGGGGAAGTTTCTCAAAAGGGTCGAGGACTGCCAGAATGTTGAGAGAAACGAGGATGGACACCTAGATAGAACCTACTTGTTGCTGGGACTTCGCGAGCTGGTGAAGCTATTCAATAGAGCCAAAGATGCCGAGTCTGGGGAAGGTCCTTCTGAGACCAAGTAGATAGGAATTTACCTTTCCGTTTTATGAATGTAATAAGGCCAATGGCCATTAGTGACATTTTATTTTCTGCTATTTAGTGTCGTTTTGGGATTCGTCTTATTTTTATCAAAAAAATGAGGAATTTAGCATTCTAAGTTCTCCAAATCAACTTGTCGCTAGGCCTACCTCGGGCACAACGAGGCTCCCAAAGTAGGACACGATTTACTTGCCTTATGTGTTTAAATATAGCAACATTGCTTTTCATAATCCTCACTAACTTTTTACCTTTTGTTTTTACTTTTTGTTTTATTCCCCTCCCCCGAAGGTTAGTTCGTGCACTCTGGCATCATCATCCTACTCCACAAGATCCAAGGGCCCTCCACCTACTCCTCCTCCTAGTCCCGTCAGAAGCAGGAACAAAGGAAAGATGGAAGATTTGAATAACACCAGAAAAGAAAACTCAACTGAATGGGTAGAAATCACTTAGGGTACTCAGGTCTCCAAAGAAAGTGCATCCCAACTCGAGCAAAAATTGTTGAAATTTCAGGAGGAACTTGATCAGGTCCGGAACTTGGCGAGCTTATCATTTTCCCTCACCACTCCAGATGTCAATTTTCCTAACGCTCAGAACCCCACACCTCCACAAAGCATCCTGAAACCACAAAACCATCCGACTCTTCACCATCACTGCAACACCTGCCATACTTCCAACAATACTCCACTGCTCATCCCAGAACCTTTGAACTCCACAAACGACCATCTCCACACTCATAACACCCCTATCTATATGGAGACTATACCACACTCCACTCAACCCATTTCAAGTACACCCAAGTCTGATGACAAAGACTCACTCATCAGGAACCTGGCTGCAGAACTCAAGAAGTTGACTAGTTGAATTCAAGGTGTCGAAGGAAGCAAAGGGATTGAAGGGTTGAACTACGAAGACCTTTGCATATAACCAGATGTCGAAATGCCCGAGGGGTACAAACCTCCTAAGTTCGAGATGTTTGATGTTACAAGGGATCCGAGAGTTCACCTGAGAACATACTGCGACAAGCTGGTCGGAGTAGGGAAGGACGAAAGGATTCGAATGAATATTTTCATGAGAAGTCTGAAAGGAGATGCTCTGTCTTGGTACATTAGCCAAGACCCGAAGAAATGGTTGAATTTGGTGAGTATGGCATCTGCTTCATGGACAGATTTAGGTTCAACATCGAAAATGCACCGGATATGTTCTACATCCAGAACTTAAAGAAGAAGCCCACGGAAATATTCCGCGAGTATGCCACTCGCTAGAGGTTAGAAGCCGCTAAAGTCAGGCCTGCTCTAGAGGAAGAACAAATGAACAAATTTTTTGTCCGGGCTCAGGACCCGCAATACTATGAAAGACTGATGCTGATCAAGAATCATAAATTTTTCGACATCATCAAGCTGTGAGAAAAGATCGAGGAAGGTATCAAAAGTGGTATGGTTACGAACTTAGAAGCCTTGCAAGCTACCAACAAGGCTTTACAGTCTGGTAGTACGTCCAAGAAAAGGGACGTAGGTGCCGTAATAGTTGCACAAAGAGCCAAATCCCCTATCAAATACCAAGCCTATTCGATACCTCCACTTACATATTAGCCTACCCCGAATTACCAAGCACCCTCACCCTCTTACCAAACTCCACCACCTACTTACCAATCACCCCCACCTCCCACATATCAACCTACTTCACCCAGATATTCCCAATCCACACATGTCTACCAAGCCTACAATACCCAACCATCCCACTACCATTCACCTCCCCCTCACCAAAACATTCCTAGACCTCGACCAAATTTTGATCGCAGACCTCCCAAACAGTATACCGTCATTGTTGAACCAATTAACCAGATGTACGAAATGCTTAAAGGTGTTGGTTATGTCACTCCTATCCCTGCCATAACCCTTGAAAACCCTTCCCAATGGGTCAATCCAAATAAATCATGTGCATACCATTCCGTCATGAAAAGGCATACCATTGATGAATGCCACTCTCTGAAAGATAAAATCCAAGCACTGATTGATAACAAGATTATTGTGGCAAAGGAGCCCGCTCCAAATGTCCGCAGTAACCCTCTACCAGACCACAAGGGTGGAGGTGTTCACATGATCGAAATAGAGGACGACTGGGACCCCAAGGGGTCGATAGGTTTGATCACAAAAGGCGATGATCCAAAGAAACCAATAGTCACCCTTAATCCGATTGTAGTCCAGATTCAGCCTTCTAGGGATGCTGAGGTGAACATGTCCATACCACTTGAGTTTGAAACACCATCCTCTGCAAAGATGCCAACACCGATCGAGGTCGCGTTTGGGTCCCCGACAAATGTACCTGTACCATTTGAAGTTGCGGTCTTATTTTCCAAAATACAGGCTCCATTCGGAGCAAAGGTGCCCATTCCAGTAGCAATGTCGGCTATAATGCCATACCTTGGGACTACACAGCCGAGGCAAGAAGAAAAGGGAAGGTCAAGTTCGGGGAAGCCGTTGCGGAACAGGGTATGACAAGAACCGACAAGGTTTATACTCCAGAGCATTTAGCTGAGTCGAGTAAGCAGGCCTCTAGTTGGTCGACCATCACTGAAACCGGGCCCGACGATCTCTGGACAAAGATACAAGCCAAGGAATACTCAGTCATTGATCAGCTGAACAAAACACCAGCACAGATTTCTATCCTAGCTTTGCTGTAAAGTTCCGACGTACATAAGAATGCCTGGTTGAAGGTGCTGAGCGAGGCATATGTACCAAGCAACATCACCGGAGGAGAAATGGCAAAAATGGTAGGGCAGGTATTGGAAAGTCACAAGATCACTTTTCATGAAGATGAGCTGCCACCAGAAGGGTTGAGTCACAATAAAGCGTTGCACATCACCGTATAATGCGAAGATTATTTTATCACTAGGGTCCTGATTGATGGAGGGTTCAGCCTCAATATTTATCCGTTGGTAACACTCAGAACATTGGGAAAGGGTCTGCATGAGATCAAGGACAGAGCCATCAACGTCAAATCTTTCGACGGTTCCCAAATATCCACCAATTGGGAAATCCGTTTGTGCTTGTAAATGAGGCCTACTTGGTTCGATGTCGATTTCCAAGTAGTAGATGTACCGGCATCTTACAACTTACTGTTGGGATGGCTGTGGATTCATGCCGCTAGGACTGTAGCGTCAACATTACATCAGGCAGTGAAGTTTGAGTGGAATTACCAAGAGGTGATCATTCACGGCGACGGTAGCAATCCCATATATAGTCGCCAAACCATCCCAACAATTGGATGTAGAAGAAAGATAGGCAGGAAACCTATCACCACATTGAGCGAGTCAACGTCGTTGATAAAGACAAGTGGTGGGACAAAAAAATTAAAAGCATACTGAACTGGAGCGGATATGAAACTGGCAAGGGACTCTGCAAGAATCTCCAAGGAATCGCTAAGCCTATCAAACTGAAGAAACATGGAACCACTTTCGGTCTAGGATATGAATACACTTGTGAGGAATTCAACAACTAGTCGCCACCATGGCACGGTCCTTACTACCCATTGGAGCAGCCGATACCACATTTGGAGCAGACTTTCCCGCCAGCCGATGTTATCTATGGGTCGGAAAAAGAAGAAGCACTGGCAGCAGTGGGGAATTTGTTCCTAGCAGATGATGACATGGATTGTTGTGTCATTTTTGAGGAGGAGGGGGAGGAAGGCCCTTCCATACAGCCTGTAAGCCAAGGAGCATGCCTCAATAAATGGACCATCAGAACTACCAGAGCTCGGAAAGCTTCAGGGTAGCAAGGCTGAACAAAGCATCATGTATCATACCTCCTTTTTCCCTACACCCCCCGGAAAGGGTATAAGGGAGATTTTCCAATTAAAGAACAATCGAAACGGAATTTATTTATTAAAAGATTCAGAGTCTCCACTTGGGATGGTTTGTGGTGTCCCAAGTCACCAGTTCAAATCCCTAGTCGAGGAAAAGATTGACTCTGTATTACAGTCCGCAAACACAGAAATCCGAGCAAGGAATTCTGTTAACCCGGGAGAAGGTATTAGGCATTCCCGAGTTCCGTGGTTCTAGCACGATTGCTCAACTGTTATAATTAGCCTATTATCTGATTTTAAAACATTTTGAACCTACGTGCATTTTAACTTAAAACCGCTTATATTTATTTTAAAGAAAATTTAACGTCGTCTAAAACATGTCTTTGGACCGCGCCACATGAAATGCACCCGCAATCCGAAACACATTTTATTCAACGCTATCACGATTTGGATTTGGATCACATGAAATGCACACCCGAGTTTAGGAAAGTAATATTATTAAAAGCGCTTAAAGCAACTACGCATTTTTAACTTTGCGAGGGCCATGGAAATTTGCTATGGCGTGCCTCGATTTCTAAAGAGCAAACATATTAATTAAATGAGGGCCGTGCGTTTAAAATTTTATTTGGCACGGCGCGCCTCAAGTCTAGATTTGAAAAAAAGGTCGATTTAATTGACTAGAAGACCTAAAGAAATTCGCATCTTTTATTCTGAAGCTAAGGTTCATTGAGCTTAATACTTAGTGGACTGATATTAAAACTGATCCCTTGACTGCTTGATGAGACTAAGGCCAACAACAAGCATTATAGCCTCAAACAGGCTAGGCCCAACTGGATAAGCAATACGTGAAGGGCCCAGGAATATGCCAAAGAGGCGGCAATGCAGCATAACAGGCCCAAGAGGCCCAACCTGATGTACTGCCTGTTGCAAGCCCATGCTGAACCCCAAATTGACGACAGGGAAAGCATGGCGCCAACCAAAAATACCCAAGACTATCATGGTTTAAACAGCGTGCTGCATTTAAACAAAACACTAAACTGAATTTTGAAATTCTTAATTAAAGGTATCAAAACCTCATACTAACAGGATACTATGGGAATGCACAACTAGAACAAACTAACTTATGTAAGTTCAACAATCAATCACAAATTGGTTTTAAGAGAACAATTCTGCAGGTGAAAAGACATATCGTTACACTATTGACTATGGTTTAATTAACAATCTATTACAGTGATCCCATGGCACATTGTCCAAATGACCATTTCAGTACCTCGAACCTATATGATGAGAATTTCAATTCATTTGAATCCAAGCCTCACACTCATACTCCCTCAGAATCCAACTAACAAGTAGACATAGATTCACTTTACGATATTCAGCGATGTGAGAAATGGCTATACTAAACATGCATAATATAGGATTACATACTTAATAATACGGAAATAGACGAAATAGTAGAAATAAGCTTGAAATACAACTTGCATCTCAAGTGTTTCATTTTCAACGTGCAGATTCACATTCACATGTTGTCTATGGTTCCCAAAAGATACCTGGAAAACAAAGAAAATAGGAAAAATGAGGGATCAGCAGCAGCAGAGCAATATCAGCGGCAATATACAGTGTTTACACAGTTGAATCCAACCCAAACTTCCAAAAACCAGCTTCCAGCAGTTCAAACCAAACTTCTAAACCCAGATTAGAGCCAGGTTTCCGCACATATGCACAACTTTGGAATCATTTTCAGGAAAGTTCTAGAGTAACAAAGATTCAGAGAGCCAAGACCAAGAAACCAAAACAAATTCAAACAATTTTCAACATTTCTAGGAAATTTCATAAGGAAATCAGTTACTTCTCTAATTCAGTATATTTTCCTCTTTTTAGTCTCTCTAGGGTGTAAAAAATTCTGTGTTGAGTGAAAAGAGGGCTTCATTTATAAGGCTGGGGGTCTGTTGTGTGTCTTCCAAGGCAAGGCAATCAGATTTTCCCAAAATACCCTCATAGGGCATCTTTTAAAACTGATTTTTGGACAGTTGTCCATTTCTTTCATATATTTTCAATTTGCAGCCTGTTTTCCCTAACAATTTTGAGCAGTTGTCCATTTAGGAAGCTTCCTCATCAGTTATTAAAAGACTCTTCAAGTTAAACCAATCTTCAAAGCTACCCCTAAAGTTTTCCTAGTTATGCACTTACCCCCCTAAGTTCTGAATTCTCACAATCACAACAAACAAATGAAATGACACCTTCAGCTAGATTGAAAACCAATGAAATTCAAAACAATTGTCGAAATTATGAAGAACTAGCCTAAAATCCTTCACACATAAACATGAATTCAGAAAATGCCCTTGAAACAATAATTAATGCAAACGATGAACTATACTTGACTAATCTTAATGCTTTCAGTTCCAGAATTAATTCACAAACATAAAATGAAACCTAGCAGAAAGAAGAAAATCTCATGAATTGAAACCAAGCTAAACTCAAACCCTAGGAAATCGATTGTCATTAACAATTAAGCAAACAAGCTAACTCGTGAACTTAAAACAAGAAACATAATGTAATTAAGCAAGAAACAAAACTTCTGAAGAAAGAAACTGGAAATACAACAAACAAACAAAAGAAAAGATCAAAAGGAAACCAATCGACACAAAGAAAATTACCCCAGACCTGCCTTAGCAAGAATTGCATGAACTTGAACAACCTTTTGAAGAGGAAAGTGAGCCTTTGACGGTTATTAATCGATTGTCCTTAACAAAAGACAAATGATTAATGACGGTTTTGGGTTCACTCAAACTTGCTGAGCCAGAAAAGAACCCAGGAGAGACCTAGGGCGTTCCAGACCTCTTCTCCACCACTAACGGACCGGTTTGAGAAGAAACCAGTACATATTTGAGGAAGGAAGGAGATAAGGGGTTGCGTGGTGTAATTCTGGGCGGATTTTGGAATTTTTAGGGTTTTAGGCGCTGACCTTAGATCTGAGATTTGAGGCAATGGAGGGGGATTTGAGAGGATTTGTTTGGAGATTTGGGATGGGGAGGTGGAGGGGACTGTGGGGTGTTAATTTCAGGGCGGTTGGTGGTGGCGCCGCCACCAGTAGCGGTGGGATTTCAAGGGCGGCTACTAGGGTTCCGGTCTGGTTGGAGAGGGTGAGATGAGAGATGAGATAGGGGTAGGGGGATGTTTGGACAGTTATATACCGGGTGTCCCTCACTTCTGAGCCGTTAGTTCGGTTAACCTCGACGGCTCAGATCTATCTTGACTAAATGGTGTCGTTTTGGTTTAAGGGGAAATGGGAGTCGGGTTATGGACTGGTTCTGGGCCGGTTTTGGGGGTTTGGACGGGTAATGAGGCATAATTGTTTGGGCCTAGGGAATTTTAAATAAAAATGTCCCAAACAGACTTCTTATTGAAATTCTTTTCTTTTTCTTTTTCAATTTCAAATCCTTTTTCTTTTCAAATTAAAATAAAACCTAAATTAATTTTTAAAACCAAATTAACCTACCCAATTAGATTAATCACTCATCATAGTATTTATAATAATTAATTAAATCCTAAATTTAGAGAAAAACTATAAAATTCAAAATTAAAGAGTTAAAATGCAAAATGAACTAATTTTGTGATTTTCATATCTTATAAAACAAACTAATTTACTAATTAATCTAAAAAAATGTAAAAGTAAATCCTAAATGCATATGCAGCATATTTTTGTATTTTTTATTAATTAAACAAAAATAAAAATGCACAGACCAATGCAAACAATTATCAGAAAATGCCACAAAATCCACAAAAATTGCAAATAATGAAAAGAAATTATTTTGTTTTGAATTTATGGGAGTAATTCATATAGGGCAAAAATCGCGTGCTCACATCAAGCATTATCTTTTACTTTTACTAGTCGACTTTCCTTTTGCATTTTAAATTTTTCGCAAATAAGACCTTCAGACGTTCAAAACAGTTATGGAATTTAACAAAGTATTTTAGTTTCTTTAAAATCTTACTCTTATTATTTTCTCTCATTACTTCATTTATGCAGCATTACTATTACTTATCTTGATGAATCAATGATTGTGACATGTAACAAGACAACGCAACAAACAGGCATAAATTTAAAGGAAGATGATATACCAGAAGAGATTGTTAAAGAAGTTGAGAATTTTGAGAATAGACCTAAGTCCAACCTGGACGAGACTGAGGCTGTTAACCTGGGAGATGCAAAAAATGTCAAAGAAACGTGCATCAGTGTTCATTTGTCACTGTCAGAAAAGGAAGAGTATACAGATTTTCTAAAGGAATATGAGGACATATTCGCCTGGTTGTACGACGACATGACTGGTTTGAGTACATCTATTGTGGCCCACAAGATCCCAACCGATCCGACATGTCCGCCGGTAAAGCAAAAGCTCAGAAAGTTCAAGCCTGACATGATCTTGAAAATCAAGGAAGAAGTCACTAAGCAGGTCAAAGCTAAGGTTCTCAGGGTAGTAGAATATCCGACATGGTTAGCCAACATTGTGCCAGTACCGAAGAAGGATGGGAAGGTTAGAGTCTGTGTCGACTACCGGGATCTCAACCGGGCCAGTCCAAAGGACGACTTCCCCTTACTGAACATACACATCCTGATTGACAATTGCGTCAAGCATGAGCTGTAGTCATTTGTAGATTGCTTCACTGGGTACCATCAGATATGGATGGATGAAGAAGATGTTGAGAAAATGACTTTTGTTATGCCATGGGGAATGTACTGCTACAAGATGATGTCATTCGGGTTGAAGAATGTAGGGGCCACCTACGTGAGGGCCATGACTACTATTTTCCATGATATGATACACAAGGAGATAGAGGTGTACGTAGATGATGTTATTATCAAGTCCAAGAGAGTCGCTGATCACATGGGAGATTTGAGGAAATTCTTCAATAGACTGCGAAGGTACAATCTAAAACTGAATCCCACAAAATGTGCATTCGGGGTTCCTGCTAGAAAGCTACTTGGGTTTATTGTGAGTCGCTGAGGCATAGAACTGGATCCATCAAAGGTCAAAGCTATTCAAGAACTGCCACCGCCAAAGAACAAGAAGGACGTGATGAGTTTTTTGGGGAGACTTAACTACATCAGCCGATTCATAGCACAATCTACAGTTGTCTGTGAGCCGATCTTAAAGATGTTGAAGAAGGACGCCGCTACCAAATGGACTGATGATTGCCAAAAAGTTTTCGACAGAATCAAGTAATACCTATCAACACTACCAGTCCTAGTTCCGCCCGAGCCAGGTAGGCCTTTATTACTCTACCTCTCAGTATTGGATGGAGCATTCAGTTGTGTTCTGGGGCAACATGATGAAACGGGGAGGAAAGAACAGGCCATCTACTATCTCAGCAAGAAGTTCACCCAGTACGAGGCCCGATATTTGATATTGGAACGCAGGTGTTGTACTTTGACGTGGGTAGCTCAAAAGCTGAGGCACTACTTCTTCGCCTATACCACGTATCTCATATCAAGGATGGATCCATTGAAGTACATCTTTTAGAAGCCCATGCCCACTGGCAAGCTGGCCAAGCGGCAAATCCTGTTGAGTGAATTTGACATTGTCTACGTGACTCAGAAAGCGATCAAAGGATAGGCACTAGCAGATCACCTTGCTGAAAATCCCGTGGACGGAGAATACGAACCCCTAAAAACATATTTTCCTGATAAAGAAGTATCATTCATAGGATAAAACATTGCAGAATCCTATGACGGTTGGAGAATGTTTTTTGATGAAGCAGCAAATTTCAAAGGAGTTGGCATAGAAGCAGTCCTAGTATCAGAAACCGGCCAGCGCTATCTGGTATCTGCCAAGTTCAGGTTCCCGTGCACAAACAACATGGCCGAGTACGAAGCCTGTATCTTAGAGCTCAAGATGGCCATTGCCATGAACATCCAAGAGTTGCTAGTAATTGGGGATTCAGACCTGCTTATACATCAGGTCCGAGAAGAATGGGCGACCAAGAACTCCAAGATACTCCCTTATCTGCATCACGTACAGGAGTTGAGAAAGAGGATCACAAAGACAGATTTCCAGCATGTTCCCAGAGTCCAGAATGAGTTTGCTGATGCATTGGCTACACTATCATCCATGATACAACATCCAGATAAGAACTTTGTTGATCCCATTCCGGTAAAGATCCATGATCAGCCAGCTTATTGTGCTCATGTTGAGGAAGAACCAGACGAAAAGCCTTGGTTTCATGATATCAAGGAATATTTGACGAAAGGAGAATACCCAGAACTTGCAAATCCTACTCAGAAATGCATACTTCAGAGGTTGTCCAACAATTTCTTTCACAGCGGAGGAATCCTGTACAAGAGGACTCCTGATTTAGGATTGCTAATATGTGTCAACGCAAAAGAAGCATCTAAAATTCTAGAAGAAATCCACGCTGGGACCTACGGTCCACATATGAATGGCTTTGTTTTAGCAAAGAAGATACTCCGGGCTGGTTACTTCTGGATGACTATGGAGACAGATTGCATCCAATACATTCGAAAGTGCCACTGCTGCCAGATACATGCAGACATAATAAAGGTGCCTCCAAATGAGCTTAATGCAACAAGCTTGCCATGGTCGTTCGCCACCTGGGGAATGGATGCTATCGGACCAAACAAACCCACCGCATCAAATAGACGCAGGTTTATCCTAGTAGCAATTGATTATTTCACCAAATGGGTTGAAGCAACATCTTACAGGGCAGTAACTAAGAAAGTCATGGCGGATTTCATCCGTGACCGTATCATGTGTCGGTTCGGAATTCTAGAGTCAATCATTACTAATAATGTCTCCAACCTCAATAGTGATTTGATGAAATCTATGTGTGAAGCATTCAAGATCAAACACAAGAATTCTACAGCTTACAGACCTTAGATGAACGGAGTCGTAGAGGCCGCCAATAAGAATATCAAGAAGCTACTAAGGAAAATGATAGAGAAGCATAAGCAGTGGCACGAGAAGCTCTCATTTGCTTTATTGGGATACCGCACTACAGTCAACACATCAATAGGAGCGACCCCCTATATGTTGGTTTACGGTACAGGAGCGACCCCCTATATGCAGAGTGGGTGAAGAGTCGTTATGAGCAACTAGCTCTTATAGACGGAAGGAGAATGAATGCAGTTTTCCACGGTCACATCTATCAGAACAGAATGTCCAAAGCCTTCAACAAAAGAGTCAATCTAAGACAGTTCACACCGGGCAGCTGGTGTTAAAGAAAATCTTTTCACATCAAGATGAAGTTAAAGGGAAATTCTCTCCCAACTAGCAGGGTCTGTACATGGTTCACCGGGTTCTAACAGGAGGAGCCCTCATACTCGCAGAAATGGACGAAGAATTCTAGCCAAAACCGATCAATTCAGACGCAGTCAAGCGATACTATGTGTAATCTTTATGTTTTCCTTATATGATGTAATTTGAACTACGCCTGACCTGATTCCCATTTAAGAGGGGATACGTAGGCAGCCCTATGGGTTCAGTCATAAGTCAATAAAATTTCCATTTCCCCCACTATTGGAAACTGGGGTAGAATTTTGAAGAGGACCCTCAAAATTCCGAAGTTGATTTCAGCCATTTATCGTCAACAGCCGTCAGAAGCAGCAGCCCAGTAAACTGGGGCAGAATTTTGAGGAGGACCCTCAAAATTCCGGAGCAAGAGAAGTTGCAATGACTTGAACCTCGTCGCAGTCGTTGGTTCATCTAAGGAAAACTATTCTTAATTACGCATTTATATTATGCTTTTACTACATCATGCATGTCTATTACCAAAATTGCTTTGTTTAGCAATGCTACCCCAAGGATACACAGTATCACCAAAATAGAGCCGAGTAGGTCAAGCAGAGCCAGCGGGGAAACAAACTAACCTTCCCTTTTTTTACAAAACTCACGATTTTTCTTTCAATGAAGGCACCCAAGTCACAAAATCATCGAATATATTTATACACTCGTACTTTTCAAAAATACAACTCTCAGGACCGTCACACCTATTCACAATTACCATCCGCACATAACATCCCTAACTGCCACAATATCAGCTAAGGAACTTTTATTACTATTTGCTTTTTATTTCCTGCATTGCATAAGGCTACCATTCTGCCTTACGAGACTAAGCTATGTCTCTATCTGCATTCTCTGCATTGCATAAGGCTACCATTCTGCCTTCCAAGACTAAGCTCTTTCTCCATCTGCATTTCCGAATTGCATAAGTCTACCATTCTGCCTTCTGAGACTAAGCTCTGTCTCCATCTGCATTCTCTGCATTGCATAAGGCTACCATTCTGCCTTCCGAAGTTAAGCTCTACCTCCATCTGCATTCTCTGCATTGCATAAGGCTACCATTCTGCCTTCCGAGGTTAAGCTCTACCTCCATCTGCATTTCCTGCATTGCATAAGGCTACCATTCTGCCTTCCGAGACTAAGCTTTGTCTCCATTTGCATTCTCTGCATTGCATAAGGCTACCATTCTACATTCCAAGCCTAAGCTCTGTCTCCATCTGCATTTCCCGCATTTCATAAGGCTACCATTCTGCCTTCTAAGACTAAGCTCTGTCTCCATCTGCATTCTCTGCATTGCATAAGGCTACCATTCTGCCTTCCGAGACTAAGCTTTGTCTTCATCTGCATTCCATAAGGCTACCATTCTGCCTTCTAAGGTTAAGATCTACCACCATCTGCATTTCTTGTATTGCATAAGGCTACTATTCTGCCTTCCGAGACTAAGCTCTATCTCCATCTGCATTCTCTGCATTGCATAAGGCTACCATTCTGCCTTCCGAGACTAAGCTCTTTCTCCATCTGCATTCTCTGCATTGGATAGGGCTACCATTCTGCCTTCCGAGGTTAAGCTCGACCTCCATCTGCATTCTCTGCATTGCATAAGGCTACCCTTCTACCTTCCGAGGTTAAGCTCTACCTCCATCTCGCATGGCTGAAAGATCGCCACCTTCATTTACTTCTTGCGTGGCTGAAAGATCGCCACCTTCATTTACTTCTTGCATGGCTGAAAGATCGCCACCTTCATTTACTTCTTGCATGGCTGAAAGATCACCACCTTCATTTACTTCTTGCATGGCTGAAAGATCGCCACCTCATTTACATTTGCATGGCTAAAAGATCGCCACCCTACTGCATCTCATAGGCTAAAAGATCGCCAAATTATCTGAGGGCATCATCGTTCAGATGCACCATTTTCATAGCCCGAGAACACCATGCCATGGCCTGAGGATCCCTTTTAATCTTTTCCATATCATTATTTAAAGGCATCATGGTTCGGAGGCATCATCCTTATATCCCGAGAGCATCATTTCATGGCCCGCGAATCCTTTATTATACGCTTCATGGCCCAGGACATCATGGTCCAAGGATGTCATCCTAACCATCCAAAGACAGCATTCATGGTCCAACGGGAACTTGCATCATGTTTAAATTTACGCACAATATACACTTGTATTGCTTATTTACAGGTAAACCGGCAAACCACGACCGTCTCAGCATGAGAGATCCCGCTCCAGTTCCCGCAACCCTATTAGACTTTAACCATCCATCCCAACCTGAGTATCTCGTCCGTCCTTAAGAAAACCTCCATCGGCATATTCCGTCGACGGATCCCGAACTACATATGGCCTGATTCCTGTAAGACCAGGGATATGTAGGCAGCTCAGGAACCAGAGCATGGTCAAATTCTTCAAACCATTTTTTTCGGTCAAATTGGCCATCATATCTTTATCCGACAACTCTTTCATCCTTCCCGGGTAAAGAGGGGCACTTGTTGATACCCAATTTTTCCATATGTATTTTTATATGCAAAATACTTTTAAAATAGCATATATATATATATATATATATATATATATATATATATATATATATATATATGCATATATAAGTATGTCCATATGTTTTAGTATTTTTCCTAATTTTTAAAAGATTTTTAAATCAATTTATTGCCCTATTTTAACAATAAAAAACCAATAATTGTTACTCAAATTATCATTTTGGTGATTAACTTATTTTATTCTTACATTTATAACAAAATATAGCTAAGGTAATTTTTACGCATTTTTACAAATTTATTTAGTATTTTTAAAGCTAAATTGCATATAATTGCAATTTTAGCCTATTTTAAGATTTAATAGCATTTTATAATTATGAAATTTATTCCAGTGTTTTTTAATTTAATATTTGGGTATTATTAATTTATTTAGTACTTTTAATTTGTTTCAAAAATCATTCTACCTATTTTTATAAAATAAAAAGGGAAAAAGTGGCTATTTAAAATCTAGCCCTAACTATTTCAATTTTGGCCTAAAATCAACCCCCATTAAACCCCAATTTCATTTTTAAAACGGACCAATCCAATTTAATTTAACCCGCCCCTGACCCAACTAAAATCTACCTGACCCAAACCCCATCTTATCCTGGCCGTTGATCTCAGAGATCAACGGTCCCTACCCATTCTTGCCTTTTTTAATCCAAACGACTACCCTAATCCCCTCATTTCTCTTCTATCAGCTGCCTCTAAACACTCCACTCCCTCAAACCCTCTCGAATGTTCTCAAAACCCTAATCACCTCCTACCGTCTTCAACCTCAAAACACCGGAATCCATGGCTTCTCAGGCCATAGAAGCCCTACACGCACCCCTCCTTGCTTTTATACGCCTGGTACTTAGAGGTTGGAGGTCTGACCTCGAAGGTTTCCGCTTAGATCTTCGCCGATCCAAGGTTCTACGGCCTTGCTCCAGCGTACAATAGTGTTTTGAGCCTGGTTCTGACTTCTCTGACTCAGATCAGACCTTTTCCAAGCCTTTTTCATTTCTAGGGCTCTTCTAGAACCCTAACTCTTCGAGGTTTTCTCCGATCTTTTTAGATATGTTATGTATTTATGCTCTATTTGAGTTTTCAAATGATTTCCCCAACTTTCTTTCAAAAATTACTTTCACAATCCCTTCTTTTTCGATTTAGGGTTTTCTGAAATGCTTAAAATGTTTCTCTAACTTTTCTTTTCCTTTTCTTTGTGTGTATTTGTCTCTACTGTGCTCATATGTTTCCTTTTTACCACACATGTTCTTCTGTGCTTTCTATCTTTCGTTTTCCTACTGTGTTTCTATACCATGCTCTCACATGTTTATCTCACTGTGTTTTCCTATATGTTCTTTTGCTATACTTTTTGGGTGTTCTTGTGTTCTTCTACTGTATTTCTCTACTAAGTTCTTAAGTCTCTTTGTTTGCCTTCTACTGAACCTTGTTTTAAGTTTCTTCTAGAGACCCGTTTAAGCATGTTTTCCTCTAATGTTTCATCTACTCTCAGTATGCTTCGAATTTCTTCACTCTGTTTGCTTTGAACTTTCTATTGAAGTTGCTTGTTTTCTCATGAGTTTCTGAAAGAAATCTTTGAGCCTGTTTTGACTACTTGCTTCCTCGTCTCTGTACTTGACTCGAGGTGAAAACCCTAGAATTTGGGGGTTCTGCCGAGGTTTGGTCATGTGATTGAACTAGGGTTCTGTTTGAGAACCCTTGATTCTTTCAGACTAATCTATGAGTCTATGAACTAAGTTTAAACTTCTTTGTTTGCACACAATTCTGAGCTTTTTTTTTAAATTCTTCTACACTAGACCCTTCTACTGATTGGCATGATAAGTTTCTCTCATGTTTAACGTGTCTGTTTGCTTTTATATATGATGAATCTTTCTTCAAAAGGGTTTTCCAACTTGTGATTAATTTAGAATTCCTTTTAATAGGTCTAATTGATTATTGCTGATTTTGCTTAAGTAAAACCTTTCTTCACCTTTTCTGACTGGGTTCATTCCTACAAATCTTTGGACTTCTAATTTCTTGGCTGTTAACTGATTCCCTTGCCTTATTTACACAAACCGTGTACTGTCAAGACCTTGTCCTTAGATAGACCTTTATGTATTTACCCCTATTATACTACTTTGCACAAAGTGTTTGATTAATTTATTTCCTTAATGGGTTTATACCCGTTTGTAATCTGAATCCCTTAATTAAAGGGAAAACTTGTGTAATTGATTGACAATCGATTTTCAAACTATTCTCTTACCTTATTTCTGCTTTCCTTCTATATTATAAAAGGGCACGACCCCTTTCTCACCAAAGACACACTTTCAACTCAACACTTTTACACTTTAGACTTCCCACCCACAATCTCAATTCTCTTCTAAATTCATTGTATTCTGACTGCCTGTTTGCACTTTAGCTTTACAAGACTACTGCTTTCTTTTTACTTATTTCTTTAAGACTAGTATGTTCTAGTTTTAACTTTAGCATCATCCCAATGTGTTTACTTACAACCTTTACATCCATTTCCACTTTACTGTCTATGTGGAGTTAAATGTTTAACTGGCATGTTAATTTCTTTTTACATGTTTCTACTGTGAATCCCTGCACCCCTGTTTCCTTCTATGTGCTTTGAGTTGTAGTTCAGGACATGGCAATATGCAAGTTATTGTTCATGTTTGGACTTGATCCCTTAGAGGATCCTGACTCCCAAAATAATGTGTTTTAACAGGCTTGTAGGGTGTGCCAGCACTTCTCATTGCTAGGTATGCCTACTAGCCTGCCCTTGCTTCTATATCACTTCCCCTTTCCCCTTTTTCAAACTCTGCACTTATACTCACTCTTAGCTTCTAAGTTTTTCCCCATTCCTGTGAGCCTTGCCTTGGGACCTTGAGTTCCCTCTGAACTTGGACACCTGAGGGTTGGCCCTTCCACACTACACTATGTCTTAATCCTATAATGTATTTGGGTGTGAGCACTTCCCAGAGTCCATTTGAGGCTGTTAAGGAACTCTGACACATCCAAATGAGAGAAAGGGTTTGGATCCTAATCTTTGGAATTGGTTC
The DNA here is from genome assembly GCF_000393655.2 of Nicotiana sylvestris. NCBI lineage: Eukaryota > Viridiplantae > Streptophyta > Magnoliopsida > Solanales > Solanaceae > Nicotiana > Nicotiana sylvestris. Next base: position 91,919,400 of record NC_091057.1, on the reverse strand, counting down.
ATCACATAATTCAAACATGGAGTTTGAATTAGGCTATTGGTTATACTGTTAATTTCTAACGTAATTTTGCTTTTCTTATTCATGCTGGGCTATAATAATTTGTAATAACTATTGGGGTGGCTAGTGAAAAGGGATGGGAATGACTGTATGCAAAAAGGAGTAGATATCATGCCTATAGGCTTATTAATTTCTGCATATACCATGCCTATTTCTGCATTCTCATCTTTTTTTTTGGCAATCCGCTAGGCAAGCGCCTAGGGATAGTTTTTATAAATAAAAAAAAACATTTTGTCCGGAGGTCTAATCATGATGAAAGAAATAAACTTTGAGAAATACAAATGACCTATTATCAAAATTGAGCAATGAACTCAACACTGATATCACATAAGATCTAGTAAACTTTGTGTATCTAAAAATTATTCCTTGAGTTCCATGCAGTAACATCTATCATTTCCTTTGCATCTTTTGTCCTACTTCTTGCATGCATTGCCCATTTCTGTCCATTTCTTAAGATTGCACTTGTATCCCATTTTGGCGATGTTGTTGCTCCCTGTTATTCTGCCTTTTTCCTTTGATATAAGAATTGTGTCTGTTCTGTTCTCATCTTCCCATATCTCCTGTCAATAACATTCACACATTGTACTATTCATACTGATACATGGTATCCAAACCTTTCCTCTCTTGCCTGTGGTGTTTTTTTCTTCATGTGTTCTGCAACTTTTCCACAATGCATTTCTAAGTCGTCTAGTGTGCATCTGTGTGTATGTCCTCCTTTTTTTCTTATGACTCAACTTTCATGTGTATGCTAAAAAACCTAATGCCTTCCTGCTTATAGTTGTATGCTGCTGTTTCAGCTTTCTATAACTGAATTCCAGTTGTCTACATGAATCTTCTGTGATGTCCATAGTCATACCCATACATTTCTCAGCTTGCCCTCCATTGGAATGAGTATAAATTACTAATATCACCACTTGAAGGTTTATTAATTTCTGCATGCCTATAGGTTTATTAATTTCTGCATCCACGTAGATATCCTGCTTATAGGTTTACTTACAGAATTCTGCATTTGCATGTAGACACCATGGCTATAAGAATTCCTGCATTATATAGACACCATGTCTATAGGTTTATGCATTCATATAGATACCATGTCTTTAAGGTTTTCTGCACTTCTGCATTATATAGATACCATGTCTATAAGAAAGTTTTGCATCTCTCATATAGATACCATGCTCGTAGTTAACTAGAAATTCAAATCCTACATATGCATCTGTCACTAGACAAACCTGTCTATAGGATTTAAGTAACTAACAGCATTTAGATACCATGCCCATAGAATTTCTGCACTCTTGCTATGTCGGTAAAAATGTTTAAATAAAAAATGCCTAAAAAGCATGCCTATAGGAACTATCAACCAAATCTGAACCGCCTCACTCGTTTTAAGTTTAATCTGTCAGTAGTAACGCATTATCAACTACAGAACTTGTATTATTCTGTTAAAAGCTGGCAACCTTTCTGTAATCAGTTTACTTCTTTATTTCTGAAACCAGTCGATGTCATCCCTATAGGTTTAGTCTAACACCTAGGCAAGCCTTAGGATAAAAGTTATAACTGCACCAGGTTTTGATAATTACAACCAGCGGGCAGGCTAAATTCGGACTTCTTATCTGAAAATATGTGATAAATCAGCCTGGTTTAATTTCAAGCTCTTACCCAGTCTCTGGTTTTCTAAATCAAACTCTTCTCAGTGTCCTAATGCACTTTAATCATTAGGTGGCGACTCTTCTCTTTTAATAACCATTAAAAGAGTTGTCAATGTCATAAACCTGATTTTGCGAGAAAAAGGGGGCGTGACATAGGGCAGAGCTTAGCCCGATTGAAAGCAAATAGATGGTACTAGAAATAGAGCAATATTTGTGCAAACAGGGACAGTGCTTATTCCCATACAAATGCGGAGGCATGGGTTAGCCTCATGCAGATACGGAGCCAAGGATTAGCCTTATGCAAGAATGGAGGAAAGGATTAGCCTTATACAGATAGGAAGGCAAGGATTAGCCTTATGTAGATATGGATGCAAGGGTTAGCCTTAGGCAAGTATGGAGGTAAGGATTAGCCTCATGCAAGTGGGAGGCAAGGATTAGCCTCATGCAAGTATGGAGGCAAGGATTAGTCTCATGCAAGTATGGAGGCAAGGATTAGCCTCATGCAAATAGGGAGGCAAGGATTAGCCTCATGAAAATATGGAGGCAGGGATTAGCCTCATGCAAATAGGGAGGCAGGGATTAGCCTCATGAAGATATGGAGGCAAGGATTAGCCTCATGCAAATAAGGAGGCAAGGATTAGCCTTATGCACGTATGGAGGCAAGGATTAGCCTCATACAAATATGGAGGCAAGGATTAGCCTTATGAAAGTATGGAGGCAAGTATTAGCCTCATGCAAGTGAGGAGATAGGAATTAGCCTCATACAAGTGTGGAGGCAGGGATTAGCCTCATGCAAAGAGAAAATAGCAATCAAAATAGGATGTTCCTTAGCCGGGACTACGTTCGGTGTCTGGTGGCCCGTTTGGTAGTGAATTTGCTTTGTGTATACATATTTGCGAATGTTATCGCTACATCAAATGTGTCTTCGTTCAAAGAAAAATTGTAAGTTTTGTAAGGGGGAGGTTGGTTCGTGCTTCTGTCTGCTGGCCTTGATTTGATCCGTTCTAGAGGCCTTTTCGAGTTTTCCTGGGTAACACCTGACTGTTACGGAAATAATGTTTTCAAAATATGCAATTATTGACAAAAATAGAGTTATTTTAGAAACATGTTGAAGTATCAAGTGATTTTTCTAGATGAACTAGTGACTGTAACACATTTTCGAGACATTGTAGCTTCCTCATGTTAGAATTTTGAGGGTCCTCCTCAAAATTCTACCCAGTTTGGTAGATGATCCTTCGACTGTTTTCGGGTAGTGAACCTTCTTCAGAATTTTGAGAATCCTTCTCAAAATGCTACCCCAGTTTCTTAATCGATTTCTGATCGTCTGACATATGTTGGTGTTGGCTGGACTTGCTCCGGAATTTTGAGGGTCCTCAAAATTCTGCCCATGTTTCTGATCTTGGGAAAAAATGGAAATTTTATTATGATATAATTGAACCCATAAGGCTACCTACGTATACCCTCTTAAACGGGAATCAGGTCAAGCGTAGTTCAATTACATCAGATGAGGAAAGGTAAATAATCTAAGAATTGTATCTCTTGACTGCGTCTGAATTGATTGGTTTTGGCCAGATTTCTCCATCCATCTCTGCAAGTATGAGTGCTCCTCCTTTCAGCACCCTGTGAACCATGTAAGGACCTTGCTAGTTGGAAGAGAATTTCCCTTTGGCCTTATCCTGATATGGGAAGATCTTCTTCAGTACCAGTTGTCCTGCCGCAAATTGCCTTGGTTTGATCCTTTTATTGAAAGCTATGGACATTCTACTCTGATAAAGCTGGCCATGACATACTGCGTTCATCCTCTTTCCATCGATAAGGGCCAATTGTTCATAGCGGCTTCTTATCCATTCTACATCGCTGAGTTCGGCTTCCTGTATGATTCATAAAGAAGGAATCTCTACCTCAGCTGAAATAATAGCTTCGATACCGTAGACCAACATGTAGGGAGTTGCCCCAGTTGATGTGCGAACTGTAGTGCGGTATCCCAACAAAGCAAAAGGTAGCTTCTCATGCCATTGTTTGTGGTTCTCTATCATCTTCCTTAGTATCTTCTTGATATTTTTATTAGCGGCTTCTATGGCTCTATTCTTCTGAGGTCTGTAGGCTGTGGAATTCTTCTGCTTGATTTTGAAAGATTCACACATAGCTTTCATCTGATCACTGTTGATATTGGCGGCATTATTAGTAACAATGGACTCGGAAACTCCAAATCGACAAATGATACAATGTATAACAAACTCTACAACGACTTTCTTGGTGACAGATTTGTAAGATGTAGCCTCTAACCATTTTGTGAAGTAATCAATTGCCACTAGAATAAACTTGTGCCCGTTTGAAGCAGTGGGCTCAATCGGACCAATGACATCCATTCCCCAGGGAGCGAATGGCCAAGGTGAGCTTGTTGCATTGAGCTCATTCGGTGGCACTTTTATCATATCGGCATATACCTAGAATTGGAAGCATTTGCGGACATACTGGATGCAATTCGTCTCCATGGTCATCCAAAAGTAACCGGCCCTAAGTATCTTCTTAGCCAAGACAAAACCATTCATGTGCAGGCCACAGGTCCCAGCATGTACGTCCTCAAGTAGTTTAGAAGCTTCTTTTGCGTCGACACATCTTAGCAATCCCAAATCGGGAGTTCTTCTATACAGACTTCCTCCGTTGTGGAAGAAGTGATTGGACAATCTCCGGAGTGTGCGTTTTTTAGTGTGGTTAGCATGTTCCAGATATTCTCCCTTTGACAAATACTCTTTAATGTCATGGAACCAAGGTTTTTCATCTGTTTCTTCTTCAACGTGGGCACAATACGCCGGGTAATTATGAATCCTCACTGGATGGGATCAATGAAATTCTTGTTCGAATATTGTATCATAGATGATAAGGTGGCCAATCATCGGCAAACTCATTCTGAATTTTGGGCACATGTCGGAATTCTATCTTTGTGAACCTCTTTCTCAATTCCTGTATATGGTGCAGACATGGCAATATCTTGGAATTCTTGGTGGCCCACTCTCCTTGTACTTGGTGTACAAGCAAATCTGAATCACTAATTACCAGCAGCTCCTGAATATTCATGTCGACTGTCATATTGAGTCCTAGTATATAGGCTTCATATGCTGCCATGTTGTTGGTGCAGGGGAATCTGAGTTTAGAAGATACTGAATAATGTTGACCAGTTTCTGATACCAAAATTGCTCCAATGCCCACTCCTTTGAAATTTGCAGCTCTGTTAAAGAACATCCTCCAACCGTCGTATGCTCCGGTAATGTCTTCACCTATGAATGACACTTCTTCATCAGGAAAATACGTTTTCAAGGGTTCGTATTCTCCTCCCATCAGATTTTTAACAAGATGGTCTACCAATGCTTGTCCTTTGACCGCCTTTGAGTTACATAGACGATATCGAACTCACTCAACAGTATCTGCCACTTGGCTAGCTTTCTAGCCGGCATGGGTTTCTGAAATATGTACTTTAGAGGGTCCATCCTGGATTTGAGGTATGTAGTATAAGCATAGAAGTAATGCCTCAATTTCTAAGTTGTCCAGGTCAAAGCACAGCAAGTGCGTTCCAGTAGAGAGTACCGTGCTTCGTAAGGCGTAAACTTCTTACTCAAGTAATACATGGCTTGCTCCTTTTTCCTTGTCTGGTCATGTTGTACCAGAATGCATCCGAAGGCTCCGTCCAATACAGATAGATAGAGTAGTAAAGGCTGTCCCGGTTTTGGTGGGACCAAGACTGGTGGTGTGGATAGGTACTCCTTGATCTTATCAAAAGCTCTTTGACAATCCTCGGTCCAACTTATCTCGACATCTTTTCTCGGCATCTTGAAGATGGGTTCACATATAACTGTGGATTGTGCTATGAAGTGACTGATATAATTGAGACGTCCTAGGAAGCTCATCACCTTCTTTTTTCTCCTAGGAGGCGGTAATTCCTGAATAGCCTTGACTTTAGATAGATCCAACTCGATCTCTCGACGACTGACGATGAATCCCAGTAACTTTCCTACAGGAACCCTGAATGCACATTTTGCGGGGTTCAGCTTCAGATTGTACCTCCTTAACCTATCAAAGAACTTTCTCAAGTCTACTATGAGATCTACGACCCTCTTGGGTTTGATAATGACGTCGTCCACTTACACCTCTATTTCTTTGTGTATCATTTCATGGAAGATGGTTGTCGTTGCTCTCATGTAGGTAGCCCCAGCATTCTTGAGACCAAATGGCATCATCTTGTAGCATTATACCCCCCATGGTGTGATAAAAGCTATTTTCTCCGCGTCTTCTTCATCCATCCAGATCTGGTGATAACCCGTGAAGCAATCTACAAAGGATTGGAGTTCATTCTTAGCGTAGTTGTCGATCAAAATGTGTATGTTTGGCAGTGGAAAGTCATCCTTGGGACTTGCTCTGTTTATATCTCGATAGTCAACACATACTCTGACTTTCCCATCCTTCTTCGAAACTGGCACAATGTTAGCTAACCAGGTTGGGTACTCGACCACCCTGAGAAATTTGTCTTTGATCTACTTGGTAACTTCCTCCTTGATTTTTAGGCTCATGTCTGGTTTGAACTTTCTGAGTTTCTGCTTCACTGATGGACACATGGGATTAGTAGGCAACTTGTGAGCCACTATGGACGTGCTCAAACAAGTCATATCATCATATGACCATGCAAAAATGTCCTCATATTCTTTTAGGAAACGAATTTACTCTTACTTTTCTGCTGGTGACAAGTGAATGCTGATGCGAGTCTCCTTGACGGTCTCGGCATCCCCCAAGTTTACTACTTCGGTTTCGTCCAGATTGGACTTAGGCTTATTCTCAAAGTTTTCAAATTCCCTGACAACTTCCTCAGGTATCTCATCTTCTTCATCTGAATCACTATTCTCATGTTGCGTTGCATCATTACATGTCACAGTTACCGGTTCATCAGGAAAAGTAATAATAACGCTATAAAAAGAAAAAGTGTAGAAAATAGTAATGAATATTAAAGAGAAAATGCATTTGATTAAAATTAAACAACATCCAGACAAGGGCGGCTCGATAAATCGAGCACTTATTTTGAAACAAGCAAGTCTTTAAATCAAAATTACTGAAAATCTTAAATGCCTAGAATGGCTATAGAAATAAAATCTGCCAAATTACCTAGGGACTCGGCAGGCCCGGGATGGTGTGGCGGTCCAGTTCCTGAGAACAGCTCCTTTCTTCACAGTTTGAATAGTGAGGCATTCTTCCTCCTCCTCCTCAATTATGGCACTGCAGTTCATGTCTTCATCCTCCAAGAATAGATTTTTTAACCCATCTAATGCTTCGTCTTCTGTAGTTCCCCATATTGTATCTGCTTGGTGAAAAGCTTGATCTAGATGTGGCACTGGTTGCTCGAGAGGGTAATACGGTCCACGCCATGGAGGTGACCAATCATTGTATTCTTGCCATGTCTACTCATATCCGAGCCCAAAGGTAGCACCATGATCCTTTAGCCGTATTGGTTTAGTGATACCATGGATTTTTCCCCAGCCCTTTGCCTGACTCATACCCAGACCATGCCAATATGCTTTCTATTTTACTTCTCCACCATTTGTCTTTCTCGAGGGCATTGACGCTGTGAGCACGTGATTTTTGTTTCGCGCGACAATCGCTCCAAAAGAAATAAAAAATGTGACAAATGGTCCTGCTGTACAGGTTTTGGATTTTGTGTGGCATATTCGTTAGTTATCTGTAATCCCGTCCGTGTTTATTTTTAAAATAAATAAATAAAAAATGTGCATCTTTCATTTTTATTTCTGTCATGTTAGTATAATTAATGTCAATTGTATGTAAAATGTTGTTTATGGTTTTATATGGTATTATTTGGTAAATTAATTCAAAAGAAAAAAAATAATAAAAGAGAAGAAAGAATTCTCGGACTTGGGCCAGTCCAATTTTAAATAAATTGGCCCAAACAACTCAGCCCAAAACCCGTGCTTGCCCCGGTCCAGACCAGCCTACTTTAAGAACGTCCAAACGACGCCGTTTTAATCCAGTCTGATCTGGGCCGTTGATCTCAGATTGATCAACAGCCAAGATCACTTCCACATAACCCACTGATGAACCCGACCCATTTCCACCCGGACCGACCCAAACCCCTTTAGGATGAAACGACACCGTCCCCCATCAGCCAAGAGATCCTGACCCTTCATCGCACCCCATCCAACGGCTAGGAATCAACCCCTCACTAACTATATAAACCCATAACCTTTACCCTGCCCCCCTATCCGAACCCCAAGCCTTAGGTCACCTTCGTCCTCATCCCCTTCCCCTCCAAACCCTAGCCGCCCCTGTATTCTTCACCATGAAAGCCGGCGGCATGAACGCCGGTGGCCTTCACCTTAACACCATAGGACCATCTCACCCCCCTGAACATGGATCTGTGGACCGTTTAGTTCGAATCATCCTCTAGGTCCTCGAATCTTCATTTGAAGATTCGAGCAAAACTCGATCTACACCGATCTGCCCTAGATTCATACCAGACAATCACCGGACCCCCCTCGTGACCAAACCATGCTTGGTTTGGTCCGAATCTAACCAAGAAAGCCCAAAACCCAAATCTGCCCTCTAGAACCCTAGGTTTCCTCGTGCTTGTTCCGTGCCTGTTCGAACCAAGAGATTAGGGTCTAATGGACCTTAATCGAAGTGTTTCTCATTTGAGAAACATTTCGATTAAAGTCCGTTCAACCTTGAGAAAGGGTCTGTACAACACAAGCTGATTTTTTCTGTTTCTGCTTTCAAAGTTTAAGGTAAGTTTGTTTTCTCTTTGTTATTCAGTACGTGTGTGGTTTAAAGGTCTGTTCGTATTGGCCGAATGTCTTGTGTAATTTGTTGTCTTTGAATTTTTTACCAAATGTATCCTGTCCACCTTTCCTGAACCTATGTGTTTGATTAAGTCCATTTTCTATTCACTGATAATGTGTATGTGTAAGCTGTACAATCAAATGAATTTGAATTGGTTCGTTCAATTAGTTCCCAGGGCCATTCTGTATTAACATTGCAATCTGAACCCCTTGTGTGATACTGTTGAATGTCTGATTTTGGCTACGATTGTACATGTTATGATTAATATAGTCGAGTCGACATGTGTCGTCAATTAGTTTTAACTGTCTGAACAATAACAAATTGACCTGCTGCTGTTAAGCATTGCCTGAATCTAATTAGGAACTGAGTCTAGTTACTTATAGTTATTAATTGGATTTCAGAAATCTAAGGTGTGGTCTGTAATTGCAAACTGAATTGATGGCATGTGCACTTGTGCACCACATGTGCATAAAGGCCCCCTTTCTGAATTAAAATAGTTTGACAGCATATGCTGTCAAACCACATTCTGCTGCCCATACTCTACTTTAGTTTCAGAAATAATAAACATTACTCAAAAGTAAGACTGCCAGGGAATATGATGGGGGAGGTTTATACTTAATTAGCTAAGTGGAAACTGAAAAGGGGCAGCACATGGGAAGGTGTTCTAATGATCTAAACAGGCTGTTAAAGGGATGATTTGAGGCTTATAAAAGGAGGACTCCCATCAGTTTAAAAGGGGGGCAGAAAAAAAAGAGATAGATCTGGGAAGAGGGGCTGAACACATACACATATATACATAGACAGGCACACAGACCTGAAGATAGACATAGATACACACACACAGATAGAGAAAAAGAGAATACACACAGAAAACTTAGTTTGGAGATTGAGAGTTGAAGTTCTGAAAAGCAGAAAAACAGGAAAAGAACTCTGTTTGATAACACAGACAGACAAAACTAGAAATTGCATCCTTCTTGCTGTCTTGATTTCACTGGTCTCGACCTGTTTGTCCAATACTGATTTCTTCTAAATCCAACTGAGTCTACTGGTTGTTTGTTGGTTTACTCTGGGACTTGGTCTAGCTGGGATTTTGATTCTATTCCAATTATTTTGCTTGTTGCTGCTGCCGCTATTCTGTTTCTTGCTGCTGCTGATTTCCCTATCTTCTTCCTCTTCTCCTTTGCATTTTCAGTATTTCCAGGTACACATCTCGAGTCTCACATTGGTGTAGCTGATTGTAACATTGAAAAGCATGAATCGAAAGATCTGAAGAATTTTTTATCATCTGTTGCCTTACTTATAGCTTTGCGAATATTGTTAAAGTTGTATAAATCCTTTAACTTATAGCCTAATAGAGAATACATTAGTAAGTTTGTACTTAATTAATGTTTATTTGAAACTGTGGTGTTTGATTCGTTTAGTAGCATACAGGATGTAAATATAACTCATGGAATGTGAAACTATTTAGTGCGATTGTTAAAATTAAATTCACTCTTTCAGCATGCTTTGAATAAGTAGAGGCAAATGGCTGTTAAATCTAGCCAAATATAATACAGTTTTGAATCACCCAGTTTCGATTTCTTTAGGCAGTTTATAGGACTAGTTTTGAATATCATCGGTAGTATTCTTTAATAAGGAATTCTATTAACCCTGTTTAAGCAAGTTAATCTAAATTCGACTTAAAGATGTTTATTCGGATTAAGTGTTGTATTTCGTTAGAATAAACGGATTTCTTTGTCAAATTAAAGCATTTTTCCATTGAAGTACAATGTTTTCTCAACTTTGTAAATAATTAACCATAAGAATCCGGATTAGGCCAAAGCATATAATTAAATTAGCATGTATCTGTTTTTCTTCTAGTTTTCGAGACAAACGCATTAGAAATGTAGCCACTTTAGGATATCCTTTCTAAAATAGAGACGAGCCTCGCCAAATAAAACGCAAAATTGCGGGGCCCTCAATAAATAACCATAATAAATTTTAGAATTCGGGATAGGCCGTTTAGTGAATTTCATGGCCTTCTACAAAAATAATAATGCGCTAGACTCTTTAGGCGCGGCTTAATAATTTAACCTTCTTAAACACGGGTGCACATTGATGTGACCCAAATCCAAATCTCAACGGAGTCAAAATGTGTCGACGATCACGGGTGCATTGATTGTGACGTGGTTCGAGATGCATTTTCGCGACGTTGCAATTCTATAAAACTAAATGATAATAATAAAAGCGGTTTAAACTTAATAAAGCACATAAGTCACAACATGTATTTAAATCAGATATTTAACCATTATAACAATTTAAGCGACCGTGCTAGAACCACGGGATTCGAGGGTGCCTAACACCTTCCCTCGGGTCAACAGAATTCCTTACTTAGAATTTCTGGTTCGCAGACTTCATTTGGAAAAGTCAAAAATTTCCTCGATTTGGGATTCAAGATAAACCGGTGACTTGGGACACCAAAAGCCAAACCTTTCCCAAGTGGCGACTCTGAATTAAATAAATAATCTCATTTCGAATATTGTCACTTAAATTGGAAAAACTCCCTCGCGCATTTAACCCTTCGGGGCGGGCGCGCAAAAAGGAGGTGTGACAGCTCTGGCGACTCTTCTGGGGAAAAGTTCCTAGAACCACTGGTTCAGGGTTCAAGAATTCGAGCTTAGAATAATTGTTATATTTGGCTTTATTATCTGATCTTTATTACATGTTTTGCATAACGTGCTAAATGTTGTCTTTTACCGCTTTGATATTATCTGAACTGTATATAAACTGCGCCGAAACCCTTCTCTTCTTACCTCCGGGGAGAAGCTCGCTGGTCGAGACTCCCTATTCTGTTAGTGTCAATACCTGAAATAAGAAAGAGGTCGGACAAGTTACAAATTCGGACGATCTCGCGGGTCCCCGGTACGTAGCCCCCTCCTCGACTCGAGTTGTCCGCTCGGGTACACAGTCTAGAACAAATACCCAGGGTATAAACCTAGTATAACGAAACTTCATGCCGGATCCCTAGTAGGAACGTTTATTTGCATCATGTTGCATTTGACTTAGGGGGCTCAACACAGGGGTTGGGTCCGTCTAGGACAGGCAACCTGAAATGAAAAGACCACCCTGCTGCATCCTATTTGTTTTGCGCATTTATTTGCTTCGGTTCCGCATGCTGACCGGTTTCTAAAAAAAAGAAGAAAAATAGCAGCGTAGGGAGATAATTACTTATTTTGGAAAAATAAAACCAATGTCCAAGTAGTGTCGAAACCTCGCCGGAATTTTTCTAAAAAAAAAAAAACAGAATAAAACCAAAAGTTGTCTTTTAGTTTGATTTATTAAAAAAAACATATAAAAATTTTTCTTTTCTTTTTTTTAAAAAAAGGGTATTTATTTAAAAGTAAAAAAAAATTCTTTTTTTTTTTTGGAAATTCATCATTCAAAAAATATGTTGTTTCTCTCGTAGTATCTCTTTTATAAATTCAGACTAATAGTCTAAATACTTCCTAAAAAAAATTTAGTCTTTATCTCTTTTCGAAAGAAAATAATAAAAAAAAAATGTTCTTGCTTTCTGGGTTTAATTGATTTTTTCTATTCATGATGGGCCGAACTACGCCGGTTTGATTCTCACCAGATGTGAGATACGTAGGCAACCCTCGTCGGGTTCAACCCCATTTTTGCTAAAATAGCCAAAATCAATAAATAAATAAAAAGAAAAAAAAAAGACGTGTCAAATTTTAAAAGAGTCATAAATAAGTCAGGTGATGCCGTTTTGTCATAAATAGCCGAATGTTCCCGAAAGGGACGCCGGAAGGCTGACTTTGCATAAACGGCCACCTTTGAGTCATTTTCAAGGTTTGATCCAGTTGACCCACACAGCCTTAAAATCTTCGTCACTGAGGCGTTGAAAGGTCGTGTTGGCAATATTAGAATTTTCTAATTCGAAAAACTATAAAAAAGTCATAAATAAGTCAGGTGATGCGGTTTGTCATAAATAGCCGAATGTTCCCGAAAGGGACGCCGGAAGGCTGACTTTGCATAAACAGCCACCTTTGGGTCTTGTTTAGTATTTTTGTCCAGTTGACCCACACAGCCTTAAAATCTTCAAAGTGCTTAAAGGCCGTGTTCAAAACGTGATCCCCTTTGTAAAATATTTTTGAGTCAAGTCATTTTGTTAAAATCACCTTAATAAATGTGCAGGATGAGCACGATGCAAAATGAACATTTTTCAATAATGACCAAAATCCCTGTCAAGTTACGGCTATGGTGGAATGATCTAGGTGTTGAAGGACAAAATGAGGTTAAGAAATATCTGAAAGGTCTCGTGGGTTTGTTGGAAATCCAGCCTCGGGGAGATATCATAAGAGCTTTAGTCACTTACTGGGACCCGGCGCACAATGTTTTCCATTTCTCTGATTTTGAACTCACCCCGACTTTGGAAGAAATGGCTGGGTACATCGGAAATGCTGAACTTCCGTTGAGGCAAAAATACTTGGTCGCCCCAAGAGCTGTCACGGTACATCGGTTCCTAGATTCACTGAAGATACCCAGAACGGTCCACGACCCGGATCTGGCTGCCGGTTTTTGTACTCCATGCTTCATATATGATAGGTACGGTCATGAGGGAGGATTCAATAATCCAATCAACAAACTGTGCAGCAAAGGTATTCGTCAGAAGTGGGACAAACACAGACGGGTAGCCTTCATGATGATGTTCCTGGGCCTTCTGGTATTTCCAAGGAAAGACGGAAACATTGATTTGAAGATATCCGGGGTCGTCAGCACTTTACTCACGCAAAGTGACAGTACTCTCGTGCCTATGTTGGTATCTGACATCTTTCGAGCTCTTACAGCCTGTAAAGCTGGAGGAAATTTCTTCGAAGGTTGTAACTTGCTCCTACAAATATGGATGACCGAGCACCTCTGCCATCGTTCCGAGATTTTGAGCCATGGTTCCCCGGAAAAGACTTGCATAGAAGAATTTTACACGAGAACCAAAGAGATTAGTTTGCCCAAAGGAGTCATGGCATGGACCTCGTTCTTTCAAGCTCTTACTGCCAGCCAAATACAATGGACACTGGGATGGTTGCCTGTTGACGAGGTCATATATATGCCGGCAGCTAAAACCCATTTCTTACTGATGGGGCTTAAGAGCATTCAACCTTACGCACCCTGCCGAGTTTTGAGACAGCTCGGAAGATGCCAGACAGTACCTTACGAGGAAGATCTTAGCACTCAAGTAGTTGAGATAAGTCCTAACGAACAGTTTCCAGAAGCGAAAATTCGCCAAATCTGGAGTGAGTGTCAATATTTGAAATCAGATACTTGCGTGCGGGATCGAGCCAAAGGGGAGATGGCGCCAGGTTACCTGGCATGGTATAGAAGGGAACTTGAGCATGAAAGGCCGGCTAAGAGACCCCACATCCTGAATTTCACTGAAACATCGCAAAAACAGTGGAATTGGCTAGCAAAAGAAAGAGGCTATTGCGCCGAAATCAGCAGGTTGAAGCGACAAGTGGAAAGCCTGAAATATGATCACAACGTGCAAGTTGCTACCAATCTGGGAGAACGAAACAGGTTGATTCAGGAAAACGAAATGCTCAAAGCCCAGATCAAACAGACAAGGATAGATGCGGATAAGCAGCCAAGGCGTCGAGCAGATGAGCAGTTGATAAAAAGGCTAAAAGGCAAAGTCAGGGAATGGCAAGAGGATTTAGAGAAATCTAAAAACATCATAGCGGCGCTCAGGGCACAATGGGATACAAGAGCAGATAAGCATTGCCGACACTTGAATCAATTGGAAGGCGATCACGAGAAAACTATTTCTAAAATAAAGAGAGAGATGGCTACACTTGAGATCAAAGCAGCTAATCAGGCCCAGGATTTCCAAATTGAGAGCAGATACTGGTACAATTCGTTGGCCCAGATGAAGTTAGAAGTACGGCAACTAAAACATCAGCATATACAGGATGCTCAGGTATTCAAGATATGTAGCGATCAGATAAAACGCCTACTCATAGAGAAGAAGCAAACCAGAGATAGGATCAAGGCCATTGCCCATTCCATCACCCGACGATGTCTACGATGTGAGAACATGACCAGCGTTACCGTCCTCTCGGCAGTAATGAGCTATGTCAAGCAGACCATGCATGAGCTGGAGCAACTTGAGAGGGATCTCACACCTAGGACCGCGGCGAGGCCGAACGATGCCCCGCGGACACAAATTGTCAAAACCATAATGTACTCATAAGTCGAGTCTGTATCTTAGCATCTGTTGCTTGTTTCTCCCATCAGTTTGTTTAGTCTAGGATGAGTCTAGGTTTATTTTTAAAGTTTGCTCTTTCTTTTGCAAAATGTAGTTTTGTAATAGACTGTTTCGACAATAAAAGGTGTGTTTCTTTCATTTGTGTTTCGAACTACATAAATGATCTGATTCACGTAGGCATCGTGATACGTAGGCAATCCTCATCGGATCCGGTCGCATTTTTACCATAAAAATAAAAAAAAATATAAAAGAAAAAAATGATAAGAAAAGGGAAGCCTAAAAAAGGAACGCCGGAACGACGCATGCTTTCGTCGCAAACATGTAGAATTCACTTAACTGTATAGGTGCATCATGCTCAACGTGAGGTTGCATATCTGTTATTTTGTTTCAAATTAACCGTGCGTTTGTCGTTGAGTACATTCAGGTTTTTTGGAAAGACGGTTGGTTTGGTGAAAGTCTGGCCTCGCACTCATACTTCACGAGGTCAAAGAGAAGTGTTCAACTACCTGTTGTTAGGACCAGAAGCAGTACTCACACTTACTTCACCAGGTCAAAAGGAAGTGTGGAAATGTCTTCAGAAATTCCATTGCAAACAATCCCTGTTTTCGAGGAGAGTTCGATCTCAGCCGTCCTCACACCTGAATCCGCAACTGCGGAGGAAAATAGAATCCTACGGCTCCGCATGTTGGAAATGCTGGACGACTGGAATAATGGGAAAGAGCCGCCAAGTGTCGTCCCCGGATTCCCTGAATTATTCTCCAGGTCAAGTGGGACTTCTAATGTCCCCATAAATTATCCTGCTACCCCATTCGGGTACCCAGCCACCTCAGCCTTCTCTGCTGGATCGCCTTCTGAGCCTCATCCCCGAATGTCAGCCACCGATGCAAGCATGAACATCTTTACTGCACCGCCTTGCCCGATTACGGCACAGCCTGCCACATACAAGCCGAGCTTTGACTCATCCTCTTTTACATTCCAAGCACCATCGTTCTCAATGGAACCAACTAGGTTCGCTACCAGCACTAATCCTCTACCGCCTCAGTGCGAGATTGCACCCGGGCAGGATCAGAACCCCAGAATTGCAGAACAAAATGAGATTGCCAAGAGAATGAGAAGCCTTGAACAAAGTTTGAAGAATATACAAGGATTGAGCGGGCAGAAGAGCGTCTCTTACGCCGACCTATGCATGTTCCCTCACGTGCACCTGCCAGCGGGTTTCAAGACCCCAAAGTTTGAGAAATACGATGGGCACGGTGACCCCATTGCACATCTTAAGAAATACTGCAACCAATTGCGGGGAGCCGACGGAAAAGAAGAACTGCTAATGGCATATTTTGGGGAAAGTCTAGTAGGGATAGCCTCGGAATGGTATATGGACCAGGAAATGTCCCGATGGCATATATGGGATGATCTCGCCAGAGATTTTGTAAAACAATTCCAGTATAACATCGACATTGCACCAGACCGAAATTCTCTGTCAAATTTAAAGAAGAAACCTTCAGAAAGCTTCAGAGAATATGCTATTAAGTGGCGTGAGCAGGCGTCAAGGGTGAAGCCTCCCATGGATGAAGTGGAAATGGTCACTACCTTTCTCCAGGCTCAAGAGTCTGACTATTTCCAAAACATGATGTCAGCCATGGGAAAGCCATTCGCGGAAGCGATTAAGATTGGAGAGATGGTGGAAAATGGTCTGAAAACAGGTAGGATTCTGAGTCAAGCAGCCATAAGGGCGACCTCCCAAGCCGTCCAAAGCGGGTCCGGAGGAATGACAAGAGGGAAGAAGAAGGAAGAAACGACCATGGCAGCCTCGGAAGCAAGGGAGTATCGTCATCCCAGGCCCCGTTTTCCGGAAAGAACCCCACAACACTACTACCCCCACTCAAATTTGGCATATGCTCATCAACCTTATATGGTCATGAATGCCCAGCCTTATGCCCATCCACCACAACAAGCCAACCGAGGCCCAGCTCCACCTCCCAGAAATCAGCCTCCTTACCGCAACCACTATAACCCACAACCCCCGCAGAATAACTTTCGCCCTCAGGAGCCACCTCGAAGGCGGACTTTCACGCCCATCGGTGAACAATACTCTACTTTATTCCCGAAGCTAGTCCAGTTGGGTTTTTTACAACCAATCCCTCAAACGAGGCAAAACCCAACGTCACATTCTTACAAAGCTGGAGTCAGATGTGCCTATCATTCAGGGGCCGAGGGACATGATACAAATGATTGCTGGTCGTTGAAAAGAGTGGTCGAGAATTTGATAGAGCAAGGGAAAATAGTGCTAAGGGACGAAGAGATCCCAAATGTGACTAACAATCCATTGCCTGCTCACAATAATGGGCCGCTGATCGGAATGATTTGCGAAGACAAAGAATTCGACCCTGCTCTGAAAGCTATAATCGCCATTGTCGACACGGGGAAAAGGCCTGAGACAGACCAGAAACCAGAAAAGGGGGAGGAGGCCAAGGCTATAAAGAGCGAGCCTGAAAAGAAGGTGGAGAAGAAAGTGGTACCGGTAAAGGATGGAGTTCTTTACATACCACGAGGTCGAGCTGAGAAGACACAGAACTTTGGGATCAAAAAGACAAAACCTATGTACGTGCCAAAAGGGGCCTATGTGGCCCGGGGGACGATTCAACCACCTCGGCTGAATGAGCCAGTGGTTATCGGACGCGTGCCACAAAAGCCGATGACCAACTCGTCCACAGTACCATGGAATTATCAGAAGACTTTGGTAATGTACAAAGGTAAAGAGGTCATGGGAGAACTTCCAGAAAATACTTTCATTGGAAGGTATTCAAATACCTAAGAGCTGAACAATGCCACACAAAGGCGCTTCCCACCAAAGAAGCCTGTAAGCGTTGAAGAAGCGGAAGTGTTCTTCCAACAAATGAAAATGCCGGATTACGAAGTGATAGATCAACTGCGCAAGTACCCCGAGCAAGTGTCTATGCTATCATTGTTGATGAGGTCGGCCGAGCATCAAAAGATCTTACTGAAGACCCTGAATGAAGCACATGTGCCAGTTGAAACCTCGGTTGAACAACTAGAGCGGATGACGGAAAGATTCTTCGCCGTCAACCAAATCTCTTTCAGCAAAAACGATTTACCCCCAGAAGGAGCGGCACACAACAAGGCCTTGCATCTAACAGTTAAATGCGAGGACTACTATGTCAAGCGGGTAATGTTGGATGGGGGATCAGGTGTTGACATTTGCCCGCTCTCCACGCTACAAAGAATGGAAATTGGGACCGGAAGAATCCGACCCAACAATGTCTGCGTAAGGGCTTTCGACGGCATCAAGAGAGATACCATGGGGGAAATAGACCTGTTGTTGGTCATAGGACCAGTCGAGTTTGAAGTAACCTTTCAGGTGCTCGACATGGATACATCCTACAATTTCCTCCTCGGCAGACCTTGGATCCATGCGGCAGGAGCTGTGCCTTCCACTCTTCACCAGATGGTGAAGTTCGAGTACGAAGACCGAGAGATCGTGGTCCATGGGGAAGACGAGCATGCTATCTATCGGGACCCATCCATCCCATATCTTGAACCGAGAGAAGGGAGCGAACATACGGTCTATCAAGCTTTCGAGATTGTACTGGCAGAGCAGCACGAAGAGGGAATACCCTGCCCCCAGCCTTTCTTGTCTAACGCCTCGGTTATGGTGGCCAAAGAGATGATCCGGCACGGATTTAGGCCAGGGAAAAGGGCTTGGACGAACCCTTCAGGGAATAACAGAACCCATTACCTTGCCAGTCACCAAGACACCTTTTGGACTAGGCTTCAAACCTACTCCAGCAGACAAAGAGTGGGCAAAGAAAAGGAGAAATGAGGGTTGGAAGTTACCTCAACCATTGCCGGATTTGTATGAAACCTTCATCAGGCCAAGATACACCGAAGAAGAGGACGACGAGGTCTTCATGGCTGAGGAAATCGAGGAGATATGTGAGGCGATGAGAGAGATGCTCTACGAGGTCCACATGGTTCAACCAGGTGAAGGCACAAGCACTGCTGAGATGATGTACGTGGGGCCGAACGCCAAACTTCAAAACTGGGAGGCCACGCCATTCCCGACTAGACGGAAGTCCGGGTAGACCTGTCCTGCCACCTTTCCTGTGTCACAAGTTATCTCCAGGACATAACTTGAACGTTTTCTTCCTTTCAATTGTTGTTTTGAATTCCTGAGTTGTAAACATTGTTGTCTTCCAACTTTCCAAAGAAAATGAAAAAAAATCATCATTGCTTTCCCATTCTTTCTTTTGTTCTGATTTGTGTTATTTTTCCTTTTATCTTTCCTTTCAGTTATAATAATGCGGCTTTAAATATGACATGCTTGCGGACTTCACGCCCAGATCACAACGAGCTATTTAACTGTGAATTAATGAACTCAGAACCAGAATATGACGAAGAAGAGGCTTTTAGGGAAATAAACCGAGAGTTGGAACATTTCGAGAATAAACCTAAGCCAAATCTGAATGACACTGAACCGGTAAATTTAGGAACCCCGGAGGATATCCGGGAGACCAAGATAAGCATTCACACGGACAAGAAAACACGAGATGCGATAATTCAACTTCTTTTTGAATTAAAAGACGTGTTTGCTTGGTCATATGATGACATGCCGGGACTAGGTATTGATCTAGTGGTTCATAAATTGCCGATTCATCCTGATTGTCCTCCAGTTCAACAAAAGCAACGAAAGTTCAAAACTGAGGTCAGCGACAAGATTAAAGAGGAGATCACTAAACAACTGAAAACGGGAGTGATTCGGGTAGTCCAATATACAACATGGTTGGCGAATGTGGTTCCGGTACCGAAAAAGGACGGGAAGACTCGGGTATGTGTAGATTACCGAGATTTGAATAGAGCAAGTCCCAAAGATAATTTCCCACTGCCCAACATCCACATCCTCGTTGATAATTGCGCCAAACATGAAATACAGTCTTTCGTAGATTGTTAAGCTGGGTATCATCAGGTATTGATGGATGAAGAGGACGCCGAGAAAACTGTTATCGGGTCATGCCATTTGGTTTGAAGAATGCTGGGGCTACTTACATGAGGGCCATGACTGCCATCTTTCATGACATGATGCATCAAGAAATAGAGGTGTACGTGGACGACGTGATAGTCAAGTCCAGGACGCAGGATAATCACATCCAAGATTTGAGGAAGTTCTTCGAGAGATTAAATAAGTATGACTTGAAGCTGAACCCAGCCAAATGTGCTTTCGGAGTTCCGTCGGGAAAACTTTTGGGCTTCATCGTAAGCAGGAGAGGTATCGAACTAGATCTAACTAAGATAAAATCTATCAGAGATTTGCCTCCCCCGAGAACGAAGAAAGACGTGATGAGTTTGTTGGGCAGGTTGAACTACATCAGTCGGTTTATTGCCCAGCTGACAAGCACGTGTGAGCCCATATTCAAGCTGTTAAGGAAAGATGCGGCGATCAAATGGACAACTGAGTGTCAAGAAGCCTTTGATAAAGTCAAAGAATACCTTTCGAATCCCCCAGTCTTGGTCCCTCCAGAACCAGGGAGGCCACTTTTCTTGTATCTGACAGTCTTGGAGAACTCTTTCGGTTGCGTCCTCGGGCAACACGACATAACCGGAAAGAAAGAGCAAGCAATCTACTACTTGAGCAAGAAATTCACCGGCTACGAGGCCAAATACACTCTGCTGGAAAGGACATGTTGCGCTCTCACGTGGGTTGCTCAAAAGCTGAGACATTATCTCCAAGCCCACACTACGTTCCTTATAAGCAGGTTGGATCCTTTGAAGTATATATTTCAGAAACCAATGCCTACTGGGAGACTGGCCAAGTGGCAAATCCTGCTTACTGAATTCGACATAGTCTATGTCACTCGCACGGCAATGAAAGCCCAGGCGCTAGCAGATCATTTGGCCAAAAATCCGGTCGATGAGGAATACCAGCCTTTGAGTACCTACTTTCCAGATGAAGAAGTAAACGTCGTAGAGGTGGTCTCGGAGGACGCTCATGTTTGGAAGATGTTCTTTGATGGAGCCGTGAATGCCAAAGGTGTAGGGATTGGGGCAATTTTGATCTCGCCTTCCGGTCAGCATTATCCCGCCACAGCTAGACTGCGTTTCTTTTGCACAAATAATACAGCTGAGTATGAAGCCTGCATCATGGGCATGCATATGGCAATCGATCAGGATGTCGAAGACTTACTGATTATGGGAGATTCTGACCTGATTATCCGGCAAGCTCAAGGCGAATGGGAAACTCGGGATGTCAAACTTATCCCTTACCGACAGCATGTGGAGGACCTCAGCAAGCGCTTTACATCAATAGAGTTCAGGTATATCCCGAGGTGTCACAATGAACTGGCAGATGCACTTGCTACTTTGGCTTCAATGCTACCCTACCCGGGCAACGCCCACGTCGATCCTTTGGAAATCCAAATCAAGGAAAGACACGGTTACTGCAATGTAATCGAGGCGGGATCAAATACGCAGCCTTGGTACCATGACATCAAGAGGTTCCTGAAGACACAAGAATACCCCGAGCACGCTACTGGAGATCAAAAGAGGACCATTAGGCGACATGCAAGTGGTTTCTTTCTGAGCGGTGAATTGTTATATAAGAGGACCCCGGACCTCAATCTCCTAAGATGTGTCGATATCGAGGAAGCGAGAAAGATCATGCACGAAGTACACGCAGGTGTGTGCGGACCTCACATGAACGGGTATGTCTTAGCGAAGAAAATCCTTCGAGCAGGTTATTACTGGATGACCATGGAAAAGGATTGCTTTAGCTTTCGTTCGGAAGTGTCATCAGTGTCAGGTGCACGGTGATTTGATTCATGCACCTCCCACGGAGCTGCATCCCATGTCTGCACCTTGGCCATTTGTCGCCTGGGGCATGGACGTCATTGGACCAATCGAACCAAAGGCTTCGAATGGACACAGGTTTATACTGGTTGCCATCGATTACTTCACAAAATGGGTAGAGGCTGTCACTCTCAAGTCGGTCACTAAAAAAGCTGTAGTGGATTTTGTACACTCAAATCTTATCTGTCGTTTCGGTATTCCTGCGACTATCATTACAGATAACGCAGCAAACTTGAACAGTCACTTGATGGGAGATGTATGCGAGCAATTCAAGATAACGCATAGGAATTCTACTCCTTATCGGCCGAAA
The DNA here is from genome assembly GCF_000393655.2 of Nicotiana sylvestris. Lineage (NCBI taxonomy): Eukaryota > Viridiplantae > Streptophyta > Magnoliopsida > Solanales > Solanaceae > Nicotiana > Nicotiana sylvestris. The sequence continues at coordinate 91,897,448 of NC_091057.1, read as the reverse complement.
GCCAATGGTGCTGTGGAAGCGGCGAACAAAAACATCAAGAAGATTTTGAGGAAAACGATCCAAAGTTCCCGACAGTGGCATGAGCAGTTACCATTTGCATTGTTGGGGTATCGCACTACGGTACGCACATCAGTAGGAGCGACTCCTTATCTTTTGGTTTATGGGACCGAGGCTGTAATACCGGCAGAGGTAGAAATTCCTTCGCTTCGAACCATTGTCGAAGCAGAAATCGAAGACAGCGAGTGGGTCAAGACTCGGTTAGAGCAATTGACTTTGATTGATGAAAAGCAAATGGCCGCGGTTTGTCACGGACAGTTGTACCAACGAAGAATGGCCCGTGCTTACAACAAGAAAGTCCGACCCAGGAATTTCGAAGTAGGTCAGCTGGTACTGAGGTGTATTCTGCCGCATCATGAGGAAGCAAAAGGGAAGTTTGCTCCAAATTGGAAAGGCCCATACATCATAAGGAAGATATTGCCGAGAGGAGCATTGTATTTAGGTGATATCGAAGGAAATGGACCCCGACACAGCAGTAAATGCGGATGCAGTCAAGAGATACTACGTCTGAATTATACTCCAGTAGTCTTGACGCATTTGAAATGACGAAGGTTTTATTCCCCACTACTCCCCAAACACTACCCAATTCTCTCTACAAACCTTTGAGCCGCTTACAAAAAAACAACAAAACAAAAGAAAACAAAACAAAACATTGATAGAGGCCTGAACTACGTTTGACTTGATTCCGAAAGGATACGTAGGCAGCCTCTCCCTGAGGTTCAGTCACACCAACAATAAAATCCCATTCACCCTGAAATTGAAACTGGGGCACGTCGAGCAGTTTAGAAGTTAGTATCATCTACCTCTTTTTACCAAACACAAGCTTTCAAATCAATTACTAAAGATAGTGGGAAGCCAATAAGCGTCACAAATGGAGACCGACACACTCTGAATTGAGAGAGATAAAATGAGAGAGTCTCGTCGGTGAAAACCTTCGGGCACCGCGAGGCAACGGGAGTAGAGAAACCAAAATAAGAGAGCTTGTTTAGTAAAAACTCACAAAGAGTGCTATCAAGCGATGACAGGAAGAGAAATGAGAGAGGTCAGCCAGCGAAAACCCGCAAAGGGCGCTGTTGGCCGAAAAGAATGACTCCACCCCAAGGAGGTCTCGGCAAAGCTCCACCGGTTTGGAATCACAGATCCGTTCTGGTTCAGGGAAACGCAAGTTCATGGAAGGTCAGGCGTCCAGTCCAAAGAGCATGTCATGTCATTTAAAGCCAGCGTTATCTTCCTCAGATAAGTCTTTCTCGTCCCAAAAGGGACACTCCCTTCCTGAAATTTGTTTTCTCCTTTCTTTGTTTCTCTTCGAATCCCTTTTATGTTTTAACCCCAAGTTCAGGATACACCTGAAAGGGCAGGTGGCAGGTTTGTTTTCACGGAATTCCGTTTCATGAAGGAAAACACCCCGTTTCGTGTACGCCTGTCCAAACTTGATGAATCATGATGTTTGATGGCGTTCGAAGTAAAGAGGAAAAAGAGAAATTCCCCCCAGCAAGTCCGCCTTTGGACGAATCCCTACAGAGTCTCCCCTTGTACAATCCCCCACAGAGTCTCCCCAATATATATTAAAAAAAAAAAATTCCCTGTTGGAATTTCCCCAGCACATCCCCAGCGAGTTCCTTTGAAAAATTCTCCAACCAGCTTACCCCAACAAATCCTAGAAAGCCCGCTTTGAAACAAATCCCCAGCATGCCCCGTTGTACAAAAATCCATACAAAGAATCCACTTTCTAAATATTCCGCCCACAGAGCTTCCTTTTGTACAAATCCCCACAGAGTATCCCCAATAAAATCCCCATTGAGAATCTCCAAGCAAGATGGGACAAAAAAAAAAAAGAGCCTTACGAGGCAAATCATCACAGAATCTGGAAATACAAGCCTGAGCAGTCTAAAGGGTTTCGGCATATGAATCAAATCAATGGTGGGACTTCGCAACAGAAATGAAGACGCAACAAAGCAACCGGGAACGATCAAGGTCACCAAACCGACCGTCATTTCCGAACTAACAATTGTTCTTTGTCTGAAAAGTTGAAACAGGTATAATCCAAGACAACCGTGCAAGAAGCAGGTGTCGCCCAAAGAAGAAGGTACATGGGTACAAGAAATATTTTGGCAATAAGGAATTCACTCGAAAGGTAAGTTTCCACGAAACTCCCTTTTATCTTCTACTAAAACAAGAAAATTCAAAAAAAAAGAGGTCAAGTGTTGTTCTCAAATTTTGTCCCCATTCAATTAGCATTAGGGTTTTAAACCCTAAACTGAATTTTTCCTTTAGTCAGCATTAGGGTTTTAAACCCTAAACTGAACTTTTTCCATTCAGCCAGCATTAGGGTTTTAAACACTAAACTTGAGCTCTTCCATGCAGTCAGCATTAGGGTTTTAAACCCTAAACTGAATTTTTCCTTTAGTCAGCATTAGGGTTTTAAACCCTAAACTGAACTTTTTCCATTCAGCCAGCATTAGGGTTTTAAACCCTAAACTGAGTTTTTCCATGCAGTCAGCATTAGGGTTTTAAACCCTAAACTGAACTTTTCCTTTCAGCCAGCATTAGGGTTTTAAACCCTAAACTGAGCTTTTCCATGCAGTCAGCATTAGGGTTTTAAACCCTAAACTAAATTTTTCCTTTCAACCGGCATTAGGGTTTTAAACTCTAAACTGAGCTCTTCCATGCAGTCAGCATTAGGATTTTAAACCCTAAACTGAATTTTTCCTTGAGTCAGCATTAGAGTTTTAAACCCTAAACTGAACTTTTTCCTTTAGTCAGCATTAGGGTTTTAAACCCTAAACTGAACTTTTTCCATTCAGTCAGCATTAGGGTTTTAAACCCTAAACTGAATTTTTCCTTTAGTCAGCATTAGGGTTTTAAACCCTAAACTGAACTTTTTTCCTTTAGTCAGCATTAGGGTTTTAAACCCTAAACTGAACTTTTTCCATTCAGCCAGCATTAGGGTTTTAAACCCTAAACTGAGCTTTTCCATGCAGTCAGCATTAGGGTTTTAAACCCTAAACTGAATTTTTCCTTTAGTCAGCATTAGGGTTTTAAACCCTAAACTGAACTTTTTCCATTCAGTCAACATTAGGGTTTTAAACCCTAAACTAAACTTTTTCCATTCAGCCAGCATTAGGGTTTTAAACCCTAAACTGAGCTTTTCCATGCAGTCAGCATTAGGGTTTTAAACCCTAAACTGAATTTTTCCTTTCAGCCGGCATTAGGGTTTTAAACCCTAAACTGAGCTCTTCCATGCAGTCAACATTAGGGTTTTAAAACCTAAACTGAATTTTTCCTTTAGTCAGCATTAGGGTTTTAAACCCTAAACTGAACTTTTTCCATTCAGCCAGCATTAGGGTTTTAAACCCTAAACTGAGTTTTTCCATGCAGTCAGTATTAGGGTTTTAAACCCTAAACTGAACTTTTCCTTTCAGCCAGCATTAGGGTTTTAAACCCTAAACTGAGCTTTTCCATGCAGTTAGCATTAGGGTTTTAAACCCTAAACTGAATTTTTCCTTTCAGCCGGCATTAGGGTTTTAAACCCTAAACTAAACTCTTCCATGCAGTCAGCATTAGGGTTTTAAACCCTAAACTGAATTTTTCCTTTAGTCAGCATTAGGGTTTTAAACACTAAACTGAACTTTTTCCTTTAGTCAGCATTAGGGTTTTAAACCCTAAACTAAACTTCTTCCATTCAGTCAGCATTAGGGTTTTAAACCCTAAACTGAATTTTTCCTTTAGTCAGCATTAGGGTTTTAAACCCTAAACTGAACTTTTTCCTTTAGTCAGCATTAGGGTTTTAAACCCTAAACTGAACTTTTTCCATTCAGCCAGCATTAGGGTTTTAAACCCTAAACTGAGCTTTTCCATGCAATCAGCATTAGGGTTTTAAACCCTAAACTGAATTTTTCCTTTAGTCAGCATTAGGGTTTTAAACCCTAAACTGAACTTTTTTCCATTCAGCCAGCATTAGGGTTTTAAACCCTAAACTGAACTTTTTTCCATTCAGCCAGCATTAGGGTTTTAAACCCTAAACTGAATTTTTCCTTTAGTCAGCATTAGGGTTTTAAACCCTAAACTGAACTTTTTCCTTTAGTCAGCATTAGGGTTTTAAACCCTAAACTGAACTTTTTCCATTCAGCCAGCATTAGGGTTTTAAACCCTAAACTGAGCTTTTCCATGCAGTCAGCATTAGGGTTTTAAACCCTAAACTGAATTTTTCCTTTAGTCAGCATTAGGGTTTTAAACCCTAAATTGAGCTCTTCCATGCAGTCAGCATTAGGCTTTTAAACCCTAAACTGAACTTTTTCCATTCAGCCAGCATTAGGGTTTTAAACCCTAAACTGAGCTTTTCCATACAGTCAGCATTAGGGTTTTAAACCCTAAACTGATTTTTTCCTTTCAGCCGGCATTAGGGTTTTAAACCCTAAACTGAGCTCTTCCATGCAGTCAGCATTAGGGTTTTCAAACCCTAAACTGAATTTTTCCTTTAGTCAGCATTAAGGTTTTAAACCCTAAACTGAACTTTTTCCATTCAGCCAGCATTAGGGTTTTAAACCCTAAACTGAGCTTTTCCATGTAGTCAGCATTAGGGTTTTAAACCCTAAACTGATTTTTTCCTTTCAGCCGGCATTAGGGTTTTAAACCCTAAACTGAGCTCTTCCATGCAGTCAGCATTAGGGTTTTAAACCCTAAACGTGAATTTTTCCTTTAGTCAGCATTAGGGTTTTAAACCCTAAACTGAACTTTTTCCATTCAGCCAGCATTAGGGTTTTAAACCCTAAACTGAGTTTTTCCATGCAGTCAGCATTAGGGTTTTAAACCCTAAACTGAACTTTTCCTTTCAGCCAGCATTAGGGTTTTAAACCCTAAACTGAGCTTTTCCATGCAGTCAGCATTAGGGTTTTAAACCCTAAACTGAATTTTTCCTTTCAGCCGGCATTAGGGTTTTAAACCCTAAACTGAGCTCTTCCATGCAGTCAGTATTAGGGTTTTAAACCCTAAACTGAATTTTTCCTTTAGTCAGCATTAGGGTTTTAAACCCTAAACTGAACTTTTTCCTTTAGTCAATATTAGGGTTTTAAACCCTAAACTGAACTTTTTCCATTCAGTCAGCATTAGGGTTTTAAACCCTAAACTGAATTTTTCCTTTAGTCAGCATTAGGGTTTTAAACCCTAAACTGAACTTTTTCCTTTAGTCAGCATTAGGGTTTTAAACCCTAAATTGAACTTTTTCCATTCAGCCAGCAATTGGGTTTTAAACCCTAAAATGAGCTTTTCCATGCAGTCAACATTAGGGTTTTAAACCCTAAACTGAATTTTTCCTTTCAGCCGGCATTAGGGTTTTAAACCCTAAACTGAGCTCTTCCATGCAGTCAGCATTAGGGTTTTAAACCCTAAACTGAACTTTTTTCATTCAGTCAGCATTAGGGTTTTAAACCCTAAACTGAGCTTTTCCATGCAGTCAGCATTAGGGTTTTAAAGCCTAAACTAAATTTTTCCTTTCAACCGGCATTAGGGTTTTAAACCCTAAACTGAGCTCTTCCATGCAGTCAGCATTAGGGTTTTAAACCCTAAACGGAATTTTTCCTTTAGTCAGCATTAGGGTTTTAAACCGTAAACTGAACTTTTTCCATTCAGCCAGCATTAGGGTTTTAAACCCTAAACTGAGTTTTTCCATGCAGTCAGCATTAGGGTTTTAAACCCTAAACTGAACTTTTCCTTTCAGCCAGCATTAGGGTTTTAAACCCTAAACTGAGCTCTTCCATGCAGTCAGCATTAGGGTTTTAAACCCTAAACTGAATTTTTCCTTTAGTCAGCATTAGGGTTTTAAACCCCAAACTGAACTTTTTCCTTTAGTCAGCATTAGGGTTTTAAACCCTAAACTGAATTTTTTCCATTCAGTCAGCATTAGGGTTTTAAACCCTAAACTGAATTTTTCCTTTAGTCAGCATTAGAGTTTTAAAACCTAAACTGAACTTTTTCCTTTAGTCAGCATTAGGGTTTTAAACCCTAAACTTAACTTTTTCCATTCAGCCAGCATTAGGGTTTTAAACCCTAAACTGAGCTCTTCCATGCAGTCAGCATTAGGGTTTTAAACCCTAAACTGAATTTTTCCTTTAGTCAGCATTAGGGTTTTAAACCCTAAACTGAACTTTTTCCTTTAGTTAGCATTAGGGTTTTAAACCCTAAACTGAACTTTTTCCATTCAGTCAGCATTAGGGTTTTAAACCCTAAACTAAATTTTTCCTTTAGTCAGCATTAGGGTTTTAAACCCTAAACTGAACTTTTTCCTTTAGTCAGCATTAGGGTTTTAAACCCTAAACTGAACTTTTTCCATTCAGCCAGCATTAGGGTTTTAAACCCTAAACTGAGTTTTTCCATGCAGTCAGCATTAGGGTTTTAAACCCTAAACTGAATTTTTCCTTTCAGCCGTCATTAGGGTTTTAAACCCTAAACTGAGCTCTTCCATGCAGTCAGCATTAGGGTTTTAAACCCTAAACTGAACTTTTTCCATTCAGCCAGCATTAGGGTTTTAAACCCTAAACTGAATTTTTCCTTTAGTCAGCATTAGGGTTTTAAACCCTAAACTGAACTTTTTCCTTTAGTCAGCATTAGGGTTTTAAACCCTAAACTGAACTTTTTTCATTCAGCCAGCATTAGGGTTTTAAACCCTAAACTGAGCTTTTCCATGCAGTCAGCATTAGGGTTTTAAACCCTAAACTGAATTTTTCCTTTCAGCCGGCATTAGGGTTTTAAACCCTAAACTGAGCTCTTCCATGCAGTCAGCATTAGGGTTTTAAACCCTAAACTGAATTTTTCCTTTAGTCAGCATTAGGGTTTTAAACCCTAAACTGAACTTTTTCCATTCAGCCAGCATTAGGGTTTTAAACCCTAAACTGAGCTTTTCCATGTAGTCAGCATTAGGGTTTTAAACCCTAAACTGATTTTTTCCTTTCAGCCGGCATTAGGGTTTTAAACCCTAAACTGAGCTCTTCCATGCAGTCAGCATTAGGGTTTTAAACCCTAAACGTGAATTTTTCCTTTAGTCAGCATTAGGGTTTTAAACCCTAAACTGAACTTTTTCCATTCAGCCAGCATTAGGGTTTTAAACCCTAAACTGAGTTTTTCCATGCAGTCAGCATTAGGGTTTTAAACCCTAAACTGAACTTTTCCTTTCAGCCAGCATTAGGGTTTTAAACCCTAAACTGAGCTTTTCCATGCAGTCAGCATTAGGGTTTTAAACCCTAAACTGAATTTTTCCTTTCAGCCGGCATTAGGGTTTTAAACCCTAAACTGAGCTCTTCCATGCAGTCAGTATTAGGGTTTTAAACCCTAAACTGAATTTTTCCTTTAGTCAGCATTAGGGTTTTAAACCCTAAACTGAACTTTTTCCTTTAGTCAGCATTAGGGTTTTAAACCCTAAACTGAACTTTTTCCATTCAGTCAGCATTAGGGTTTTAAACCCTAAACTGAATTTTTCCTTTAGTCAGCATTAGGGTTTTAAACCCTAAACTGAACTTTTTCCTTTAGTCAGCATTAGGGTTTTCAACCCTAAATTGAACTTTTTCCATTCAGCCAGCAATTGGGTTTTAAACCCTAAAATGAGCTTTTCCATGCAGTCAACATTAGGGTTATAAACCCTAAACTGAATTTTTCCTTTCAGCCGGCATTAGGGTTTTAAACCCTAAACTGAGCTCTTCCATGCAGTCAGCATTAGGGTTTTAAACCCTAAACTGAACTTTTTTCATTCAGCCAGCATTAGGGTTTTAAACCCTAAACTGAGCTTTTCCATGCAGTCAGCATTAGGGTTTTAAACCCTAAACTAAATTTTTCCTTTCAACCGGCATTAGGGTTTTAAACCCTAAACTGAGCTCTTCCATGCAGTCAGCATTAGGGTTTTAAACCCTAAACGGAATTTTTCCTTTAGTCAGCATTAGGGTTTTAAACCGTAAACTGAACTTTTTCCATTCAGCCAGCATTAGGGTTTTAAACCCTAAACAAAGTTTTTCCATGCAGTCAGCATTAGGGTTTTAAACCCTAAACTGAACTTTTCCTTTCAGCCAGCATTAGGGTTTTAAACCCTAAACTGAGCTCTTCCATGCAGTCAGCATTAGGGTTTTAAACCCTAAACTGAATTTTTCCTTTAGTCAGCATTAGGGTTTTAAACCCTAAACTGAACTTTTTCCTTTAGTCAGCATTAGGGTTTTAAACCCTAAACTGAATTTTCCCATTTAGTCAGCATTAGGGTTTTAAACCCTAAACTGAATTTTTCCTTTAGTCAGCATTAGAGTTTTAAACCCTAAACTGAACTTTTTCCTTTAGTCAGCATTAGGGTTTTAAACCCTAAACTTAACTTTTTCCATTCAGCCAGCATTAGGGTTTTAAACCCTAAACTGAGCTCTTCCATGCAGTCAGCATTAGGGTTTTAAACCCTAAACTGAATTTTTCCTTTAGTCAGCATTAGAGTTTTAAACCCTAAACTGAACTTTTTCCTTTAGTTAGCATTAGGGTTTTAAACCCTAAACTAAACTTTTTCCATTCAGTCAGCATTAGGGTTTTAAACCCTAAACTGAATTTTCCTTTTAGTCAGCATTAGGGTTTTAAACCCTAAACTGAATTTTTCCTTTAGTCAGCATTAGGGTTTTAAACCCTAAACTGAACTTTTTCCATTCAGCCAGCATTAGGGTTTTAAACCCTAAACTGAGCTTTTCCATGCAGTCAGCATTAGGGTTTTAAACCCTAAACTGAATTTTTCCTTTAGTCAGCATTAGGGTTTTAAACCCTAAACTGAACTTTTTCCATTCAGCCAGCATTAGGGTTTTAAACCCTAAACTGAGCTTTTCCATGCAGTCAGCATTAGGGTTTTAAACCCTAAACTGAATTTTTCCTTTAGTCAGCATTAGGGTTTTAAACCCTAAACTGAGTTTTTCCATGCAGTCAGCATTAGGGTTTTAAACCCTAAACTGAACTTTTTTCATTCAGCCAGCATTAGGGTTTTAAACCCTAAACTGAGCTTTTCCATGCAGTCAGCATTAGGGTTTTAAACCCTAAACTGAATTTTTCCTTTCAGCCGGCATTAGGGTTTTAAACCCTAAACTGAGCTCTTCCATGCAGTCAGCATTAGGGTTTTAAACCCTAAACTAAATTTTTCCTTTAGTCAGCAGTAGGGTTTTAAACCCTAAACTGAACTTTTTCCATTCAGCCAGCATTAGGGTTTTAAACCCTAAACTGAATTTTTTCATGCAATCAGCATTAGGGTTTTAAAACCCTAAACTGAATTTTTCCTTTGGTCAGCATTAGGGTTTTAAACCCTAAACTGAATTTTTCCATTCAGCCAGCATTAGGGTTCTAAACCCTAAACTGAGCTTTTCTATGCAATCAGCATTAGGGTTTTAAACCCTAAGCTGAATTTTTCCTTTGGTCAGCATTAGTGTTTTAAACCCTAAACTGAATTTTCCTTTAGTCAGCATTAGTGTTTTAAACCCTAAACTGAGCTCTTCCATGCAGTCAGCATTAGGGTTTTAAACCCTAAACTGAATTTTTCCTTTAGTCAGCATTAGGGTTTTAAACCCTAAACTGAACTTTTTCCATTCAGCCAGCATTAGGGTTTTAAACCCTAAACTGAGTTTTTCCATGCAGTCAGCATTAGGGTTTTAAACCCTAAACTGAACTTTTCCTTTCAGCCAGCATTAGGGTTTTAAACCCTAAACTGAGCTTTTCCATGCAGTCAGCATTAGGGTTTTAAACCCTAAACTGAATTTTTCCTTTCAACCGGCATTAGGGTTTTAAACTCTAAACTGAGCTCTTCCATGCAGTCAGCATTAGGATTTTAAACCCTAAACTGAATTTTTCCTTTAGTCAGCATTAGAGTTTTAAACCCTAAACTGAACTTTTTCCTTTAGTCAGCATTAGGGTTTTAAACCCTAAACTGAACTTTTTCCATTCAGTCAGCATTAGGGTTTTAAACCCTAAACTGAATTTTTCCTTTAGTCAGCATTAGGGTTTTAAACCCTAAACTGAACTTTTTCCTTTAGTCAGCATTAGGGTTTTAAACCCTAAACTGAACTTTTTCCATTCATCCAGCATTAGGGTTTTAAACCCTAAACTGAGCTTTTCCATGCAGTCAGCATTAGGGTTTTAAACCCTAAACTGAATTTTTCCTTTAGTCAGCATTAGAGGTTTTAAACCCTAAACTGAGCTCTTCCATACAGTCAACATTAGGGTTTTAAACCCTAAACTAAACTTTTTCCATTCAGCCAGCATTAGGGTTTTAAACCCTAAACTGAGCTTTTCCATGCAGTCAGCATTAGGGTTTTAAACCCTAAACTGAATTTTTCCTTTCAGCCGGCATTAGGGTTTTAAACCCTAAACTGAGCTCTTCCATGCAGTCAACATTAGGGTTTTAAACCCTAAACGGAATTTTTCATTTAGTCAGCATTAGGGTTTTAAACCCTAAACTGAACTTTTTCCATTCAGCCAGCATTAGGGTTTTAAACCCTAAACTGAGTTTTTCGATGCAGTCAGTATTAGGGTTTTAAACCCTAAACTGAACTTTTCCTTTCAGCCAGCATTATGGTTTTAAACCCTAAACTGAGCTTTTCCATGCAGTTAGCATTAGAGTTTTAAACCCTAAACTGAATTTTTCCTTTCAGCCGGCATTAGGGTTTTAAACCCTAAACTAAACTCTTCCATGCAGTCAGCATTAGGGTTTTAAACCCTAAACTGAATTTTTCCTTTAGTCATCATTAGGGTTTTAAACACTAAACTGAACTTTTTCCTTTAGTCAGCATTAGGGTTTTAAACCCTAAACTGAACTTCTTCCATTCAGTCAGTATTAGGGTTTTAAACCCTAAACTGAATTTTTCCTTTAGTCAACATTAGGGTTTTAAACCCTAAACTGAACTTTTTCCTTTAGTCAGCATTAGGGTTTTAAACCCTAAACTGAACTTTTTCCATTCAGCCAGCATTAGGGTTTTAAACCCTAAACTGAGCTCTTCCATGCAGTCAGCATTAGGGTTTTAAACCCTAAACTGAATTTTTCCTTTAGTCAGCATTAGGGTTTTAAACCCTAAACTGAACTTTTTCCTTTAGTCAGCATTAGGGTTTTAAACCCTAAACTGAACTTTTTCCATTCAGTCAGCATTAGGGTTTTAAACTCTAAACTGAACTTTTTCCTTTAGTCAGCATTAGGGTTTTAAACCCTAAACTGAACTTTTTCCTTTAGTCAGCATTAGGGTTTTAAACCCTAAACTGAACTTTTTCCATTCAGCCAGCATTAGGGTTTTAAACCCTAAACTGAGCTTTTCCATGCAGTCAGCATTAGGGTTTTAAACCCTAAACTGAATTTTTCCTTTAGTCAGCATTAGGGTTTTAAACCCTAAACTGAACTTTTTCCATTCAGCCAGCATTAGGGTTTTAAACCCTAAACTGAGCTTTTCCATGCAGTCAGCATTAGGGTTTTAAACCCTAAACTGAGCTTTTCCATACAGTCAGCATTAGGGTTTTAAACCCTAAACTGATTTTTCCTTTCAGCCGGCATTAGGGTTTTAAACCCTAAACTGAGCTCTTCCATGCAGTCAGCATTAGGGTTTTAAACCCTAAACTGAATTTTTCCTTTAGTCAGCATTAGGGTTTTAAACCCTAAACTGAACTTTTTCCATTCAGCCAGCATTAGGGTTTTAAACCCTAAACTGAGCTTTTCCATGTAGTCAGCATTAGGGTTTTAAACCCTAAACTGATTTTTTCCATTCAGCCAGCATTAGGGTTTTAAACCCTAAACTGAGCTTTTCCATGCAGTCAGCATTAGGGTTTTAAACCCTAAACTGAATTTTTCCTTTAGTCAGCATTAGGGTTTTAAACCCTAAACTGAACTTTTTCCATTCAGCCAGCATTAGGGTTTTAAACCCTAAACTGAGTTTTTCCATGCAGTCAGCATTAGGGTTTTAAACCCTAAACTGAACTTTTCCTTTCAGCCAGCATTAGGGTTTTAAACCCTAAACTGAGCTTTTCCATGCAGTCAGCATTAGGGTTTTAAACCCTAAATTGAATTTTTCCTTTCAGCCGGCATTAGGGTTTTAAACCCTAAACTGAGCTCTTCCATGCAGTCAGTATTAGGGTTTTAAACCCTAAACTGAATTTTTCCTTTAGTCAGCATTAGGGTTTTAAACCCTAAACTGAACTTTTTCCTTTAGTCAGCATTAGGGTTTTAAACCCTAAACTGAACTTTTTCCTTTAGTCAGCATTAGGGTTTTAAACCCTAAATTGAACTTTTTCCATTCAGCCAGCAATTGGGTTTTAAACCCTAAAATGAGCTTTTCCATGCAGTCAACATTAGGGTTTTAAACCCTAAACTGAATTTTTCCTTTCAGCCGGCATTAGGGTTTTAAACCCTAAACTGAGCTCTTCCATGCAGTCAGCATTAGGGTTTTAAACCCTAAACTGAACTTTTTCCATTCAGTCAGCATTAGGGTTTTAAACCCTAAACTGAGCTTTTCCATGCAGTCAGCATTAGGGTTTTAAACCCTAAACTGAACTTTTTCCATTCAGTCAGCATTAGGGTTTTAAACCCTAAACTGAGCTTTTCCATGCAGTCAGCATTAGGGTTTTAAACCCTAAACTGAACTTTTTCCATTCAGTCAGCATTAGGGTTTTAAACCGTAAACTGAACTTTTTCCATTCAGCCAGCATTAGGGTTTTAAACCCTAAACTGAGTTTTTCCATGCAGTCAGCATTAGGGTTTTAAACCCTAAACTAAACTTTTCCTTTCAGCCAGCATTAGGGTTTTAAACCCTAAACTGAGCTCTTCCATGCAGTCAGCATTAGGGTTTTAAACCCTAAACTGAATTTTTCCTTTAGTCAGCATTAGGGTTTTAAACCCTAAACTGAACTTTTTCCTTTAGTCAGCATTAGGGTTTTAAACCCTAAACTGAATTTTTTCCATTCAGTCAGCATTAGGGTTTTAAACCCTAAACTGAATTTTTCCTTTAGTCAGCATTAGGGTTTTAAACCCTAAACTGAACTTTTTCCATTCAGCCAGCATTAGGGTTTTAAACCCTAAACTGAACTTTTTTCATTCAGCCAGCATTAGGGTTTTAAACCCTAAACTGAGCTTTTCCATGCAGTCAGCATTAGGGTTTTAAACCCTAAATTGAATTTTTCCATTCAGCCAGCATTAGGGTTCTAAACCCTAAACTGAGCTTTTCTATGCAATCAGCATTAAGGTTTTAAACCCTAAGCTGAATTTTTCCTTTGGTTAGCATTAGGGTTTTAAACCCTAAACTGAATTTTCCTTTAGTCAGCATTAGGGTTTTAAACCCTAAACTGAATTTTTCCTTTGGTCAGCATTAGGGTTTTAAAACCCTAAACTGAATTTTTCCCCAGTTGGTCAGTATTAGAGTTTCAACTCTAAAAACTGAACTTCTCCCCAGCTATTCGGTATTAGGGCTCCAACCCTGAACTGAGCATTTTTATCTCCCATCCTCAATTTTATGAACTTCCTGGCGAATAATTAACGAAATTTTCCTAGTGAAACTGGGGCAGAAAATTTCGTTCGTTTGTTTGTTTTATCCCGCAGGTCTAACCTCGAGCCACACGGATCGAAATGACCCACGAGATGAGTCTCAACTCAGAATCAAAAAAGAAAAGACAAAAAGAAGATGTCCCGAGATACCGGAGAAAATGGAAGGCGGATCGTTCCAAGATTTGATTAAGGTCTAGAGATCTGCCAGTCACGTCTCACTGAGTATCCCAGAGATTAAACAAGCACCTACAACTCGCAAGCATCAAGATTCGGATCGAAGTCTCCAAGCAAAATCAGCTAAGACCCATGATCAAGTCGCAAAAGAATCATGGATAGGGATCTTGTAACTAGCAGTTGACATGCATATAAGTATTTAGTTCAGTTTCAATGTTTCTTTGGTTGTAATAAGGCGGTCAGTAAAGCAGGTGACAACAGCAACAACAGTAACAGCAAGCATTGCGATCCCATGGTAGTCCCAGCTACCGAAGCTTCCCGAACTACATTGACCTGATTCCTGTTTAGCCCAGGATATGTAGGAAATCTTTGAAGCAAAGATTCGGTCAGATCTTTCAAAACATGCTTCACACGGAGTAGTCCATAGGCAAAAATCGCTCATACCCGCTCACTTATCTTTGCACGAAAACTCTTTGGGTTTCCGAACAAAGAGGGGCAGCTGTGAGCACGTGATTTTTGTTTCGCGCGACAATCGCTCCAAAAGAAATAAAAAATGTGACAAATGGTCCTGCTGTACAGGTTTTGGATTTTGTGTGGCATATTCGTTAGTTATCTGTAATCCCGTCCGTGTTTATTTTTAAAATAAATAAATAAAAAATGTGCATCTTTCATTTTTATTTCTGTCATGTTAGTATAATTAATGTCAATTGTATGTAAAATGTTGTTTATGGTTTTATATGGTATTATTTGGTCAATTAATTCAAAAGAAAAAAAAATAAATAATAAAAGAGAAGAAAGAATTCTCGGACTTGGGCCAGTCCAATTTTAAATAAATTGGCCCAAACAACTCAGCCCAAAACCCGTGCTTGCCCCGGTCCAGACCAGCCTACTTTAAGAATGTCCAAACAACGCCGTTTTAATCCAGTCTGATCTGGGTCGTTGATCTCAGATTGATCAACGGCCAAGATCACTTCCCCATAACCCACTGATGAACCCGACCCGTTACCACCCGGACCGACCCAAACCCCTTTAGGATGAAACGACACCGTCTCCCATCAGCCAAGAGATCCTGACCCTTCATCGCACCCCATCCAATGGCTAGGAATCAACCCCTCACTAACTATATAAACCCATAACCTTTACCCTGCCCCCTATCCGAACCCCCAGCCTTAGGTCACCTTCGTCCTCATCCCCTTCCCCTCCAAACCCTAGCCGCCCCTGTATTCTTCACCATGAAAGCCGGCGGCATGAACGCCGGTGGCCTTCACCTTAACACCATAGGACCATCTCACCCCCCTGAACATGGATCTGTGGACCGTTTAGTTCGAATCATCCTCTAGGTCCTCGAATCTTCATTTGAAGATTCGAGCAAAACTCGATCTACACCGATCTGCCCTAGATTCATACCAGACAATCACCGGACCCCCTCGTGACCAAACCATGCTTGGTTTGGTCCGAATCTAACCAAGAAAGTCCAAAACCTAAATCTGCCCTCTAGAACCCTAGGTTTCCTCGTGCCTGTTCCGTGCCTGTTCGAACCAAGAAATTAGGGTCTAATGGACCTTAATCGAAGTGTTTCTCATTTGAGAAACATTTCAATTAAAGTCCGTTCAACCTTGAGAAAGGGTCTGTACAACACAAGCTGATTTTTTCTGTTCCTGCTTTCAAAGTTTAAGGTAAGTTTGTTTTTTCTTTGTTATTCAGTACGTGTGTGGTTTAAAGGTCTGTTCGTATTGGCCGAATGTCTTGTGTAATTTGTTGTCTTTGAATTTTTTTATCAACTGTGTCCTGTCCACTTTGCCTGAACCTACGTGTTTGATTAAGTCACTTTTCTATTCACTGATAATGTGTATGTGTAAGCTGTACAATCAAATGAATTTGAATTGGTTCGTTCAATTAGTTCCCAGGGACATTCTGTATTAACATTGCAATCTGA
This sequence comes from Nicotiana sylvestris, assembly GCF_000393655.2. NCBI lineage: Eukaryota > Viridiplantae > Streptophyta > Magnoliopsida > Solanales > Solanaceae > Nicotiana > Nicotiana sylvestris. Next base: position 91,881,771 of record NC_091057.1, on the reverse strand, counting down.
ACCCCTTGTGTGATACTGTTGAATGTCTGATTTTGGCTACGATTGTACATGTTATGATTAATATAGTCGAGTCGACATGTGTCGTCAATTAGTTTTAACTGTCTGAACAATAACAAATTGACCTGCTGCTGTTAAGCATTGCCTGAATCTAATTAGGAACTGAGTCTAGTTACTTATAGTTATTAATTGGATTTCAGAAATCTAAGGTGTGGTCTGTAATTGCAAACTGAATTGATGGCATGTGCACTTGTGCACCACATGTGCATAAAGGCCCCCTTTCTGAATTAAAATAGTTTGACAGCATATGCTGTCAAACCACATTCTGCTGCCCATACTCTACTTTAGTTTCAGAAATAATAAACATTACTCAAAAGTAAGACTGCCAGGGAATATGATGGGGGAGGTTTATACTTAATTAGCTAAGTGGAAACTGAAAAGGGGCAGCACATGGGAAGGTGTTCTGATGATCTAAACAGGCTGTTAAAGGGATGATTTGAGGCTTATAAAAGGAGGACTCCCATCAGTTTAAAAGGGGGGCAGAAAAAAAAGAGATAGATCTGGGAAGAGGGGCTGAACACATACACATATATACATAGACAGGCACACAGACCTGAAGATAGACATAGATACACACACACAGATAGAGAAAAAGAGAATACACACAGAAAACTTAGTTTGGAGATTGAGAGTTGAAGTTCTGAAAAGCAGAAAAACTGAAAAAGAACTCTGTTTGATAACACAGACAGACAAAACTAGAAATTGCATCCTTCTTGCTGTCTTGATTTCACTGGTCTCGACCTGTTTGTCCAATACTGATTTCTTCTAAATCCAACTGAGTCTACTGGTTGTTTGTTGGTTTACTCTGGGACTTGGTCTAGCTGGGATCTTGATTCTATTCCAATTATTTTGCTTGTTGCTGCTGCCGCTATTCTGTTTCTTGCTGCTGCTGATTTCCCTATCTTCTTCCTCTTCTCCTTTGCATTTTCAGTATTTCCAGGTACACATCTCGAGTCTCACATTGGTGTAGCTGATTGTAACATTGAAAAGCATGAATCGAAAGATCTAAAGAATTTTTTATCATCTGTTGCCTTACTTATAGCTTTGCGAATATTGTTAAAGTTGTATAAATCCTTTAACTTATAGCCTAATAGAGAATACATTAGTAAGTTTGTACTTAATTAATGTTTATTTGAAACTGTGGTATTTGATTCATTTAGTAGCATACAGGATGTAAATATAACTCATGGAATGTGAAACTATTTAGTGCAATTGTTAAAATTAAATTCACTCTTTCAGCATGCTTTGAATAAGTAGAGGCAAATGGCTGTTAAATCTAGCCAAATATAATACAGTTTTGAATCACCCAGTTTCGATTTCTTTGGGCAGTTTATAGGGCTAGTTTTGAATATCATCGGTAGTATTCTTTAATAAGGAATTCTATTAACCCTGTTTAAGCAAGTTAATCTAAATTCGACTTAAAGATGTTTATTCGGATTAAGTGTTGTATTTCGTTAGAATAAACGGATTTCTTTGTCAAATTAAAGCATTTTTCCATTGAAGTACAATGTTTTCTCAACTTTGTAAATAATTAACCATAAGAATCCGGATTAGGCCAAAGCATATAATTAAATTAGCATGTACCTTTTTTCTTCTAGTTTTCGAGACAAACGCATTAGAAATGTAGCCACTTTAGGATATCCTTTCTAAAATAGAGACGAGCCTCGCCAAATAAAACGCAAAATTGTGGGGCCCTCAATAAATAACCATAATAAATTTTAGAATTCGGGATAGGCCGTTTAGTGAATTTCATGGCCTTCTACAAAAATAATAACGCGCTAGACTCTTTAGGCGCGGCTTAATAATTTAACCTTCTTAAACACGGGTGCACATTGATGTGACCCAAATCCAAATCTCAACGGAGTCAAAATATGTCGACGATCACGGGTGCATTGATTGTGACGTGGTTCGAGATGCATTTTCGCGACGTTGCAATTCTATAAAACTAAATGATAATAATAAAAGCGGTTTAAACTTAATAAAGCACATAAGTCACAACATGTATTTAAATCAGATATTTAGCCATTATAACAATTTAAGCGACCGTGCTAGAACCACGAGATTCGAGGGTGCCTAACACCTTCCCTCGGGTCAACAGAATTCCTTACTTAGAATTTCTGGTTCGCAGACTTCATTTGGAAAAGTCGAAAATTTCCTCGATTTGGGATTCAAGATAAACCGGTGACTTGGGACACCAAAAGCCAAACCTTTCCCAAGTGGCGACTCTGAATTAAATAAATAATCCCACTTCGAATATTGTCACTTAAATTGGAAAAACTCCCTCGCGCATTTAACCCTTCGGGGCGGGCGCACAAAAAGGAGGTGTGACAGACGCGTTCAATGTGATGATAGGTTTCCCTTCCTAGCCTTCTTTTATGTGTAGACATGTGATTTTCGATCATCCCCAAGATTTTTTATATTTTAGCATGTAAATATTTAATTTAGGCCTAATATAGCTATTTCAACTCATTTTTATTCTTTTACTTTATTTTATTACAAGAAAAATGTAAATTAAAAAAAATATATCTTAGTTTATATATTTTGCATAATTTTTAAAAATAAATATGTAAAAATGGTACCTTATTTTTATCTTTATAAAACACAAAAATAGTTTCATATTTAGTTTAATTAATTAGGGTTAGTTTTGGATAGTGTAGTATTTTTATCTTATTTTAAAAGGAGTCAATTAAGGTGTTGGATTACAATTTTAAGAGTTTTAGAGCCCAATTCTTGGTCGAATTTGGATTAGCCCATTAAGCCTAGGGACCCTTCTAGACTCTTCTTTGGAACAAAAACAAATAAAGAAGACCCTAAGGACTTAACACAAAAAGACCTAGGGACTAATTGGCAAAATACACAAAAAATACACCTAAACCTAGACTCTACATATAGGTAAGGCCTAAAAAGAATCTGGAGAGGGGAGGGGGGGTACACTGAAGAGCGCCGTTTGGACTGAAATGAGAGACAAGATCTGAAATTCTCCCAAGTAGTCTTCTTCATGTAGCAGCGCCTAGCCCCATATCCTTCTCCTTCAGCTTCGAAACCTACATTGACTTCTGCTCTCTTCAACAACCGACGAACCAGACCACCCTTTGACTCCTCCTCTCATCAAACCAGCGACCCAACGGGCACAAATCTCGATGCCAGCCGCTCCCTAATCAGCAAACCCGCCAGAAAACAAGCTGAAAAGGACCACCAGCGACTGCTTATCCATCTCGTTGGCCAACGACCTTTCAGCCTTTCCTTCTTTTTGAACTTAGATACACACAACCATTTTCACCTTCTTCTACACATCAAACTCGGCAGAAACTGATATGGGTGCGATCTGAATGGTTGTTCAAGGTTCTGGCGCTGCTACATTCTCCGTTCGAGTCCGTGTCTGTTAGTCGAGCGTTGAAACAGTGTTGTGAATGAAGTTGTGTTTCATCAGAAGTTCAGCATTGTTCGACGTCGAATCGTTAGCATAAAGGTCAGCAGTAGCTTGTTCCATTTTCTATGAAGGTTTAGTTTCCAATTTGTTCCATTCATTGTATTTTATTCTGTTACTATGTTATTAAACACATGTTTTTGTTTTTTTTGTGAAATATGTATGAGGAAGGCATTTTGTCATATGGTTTGTTTTGCATTTTTAGTTGATATTAGTTAGTTAGCAAATTTTCAAAGCGTAATTTCTTATGGGTTGTCTGTTCTTGATTGCAAAATTCTTGGCATTTTTTTTAATTGTAAAATTTTAGTTTCAGACATGTTATGTGCTTATATTAGCTGTATTTTTCCCATTAGAAATTAAATTGAATGAGAAAAGGAAAAGGGTTTTGAGGATTGGTTTATATTTTAGATAAAATGTCTTTGCTTAATAGAGTTCAGTTAAAAAATGTAACACTGCCTATAATTCCCATTGCAGGCTTCGTAAATTTCCTCAAAATCCAAATTGAATATGGGTTATTACATTGGCATGTTATTTTTGGTTTTAATTACTGAAGTATTGATAGGAATTTGTTCAGCCGCCCGTTTCAGTAATTGGCCTCCTAATAATGGTTTTGGTATTTGATAAATCGGATTTGCAAGAGATTAAATAGTTCGCGAATACGCGTGGTTGCTTTAGGCGCGTAACTTAATAATATTACCTTCCTAAACTCGGGTGTGCATTTCATGTGACCCAAATCAAAATCTTAAAATGTTGACTAAAATGTATTTAAGATTGTGGGTGCATTTCATGTGGCGCGATCCAAAGGCACATTTTAAATGACGCTCAATCTTCTTCAAAAGATTAATTAAAAGCGGTCAAAAGTTTAAAATTGCATCATAGGTTAAAACGTGTTTTTAGAATCAGAGAGTTAAGCCGAATATAACAGTTGAGCGACCGTGCTAGAACCATAGAACTCGGGAATGCCTAACACCTTCTCCCGAGTTAAATGAATTCCTTACCCGGATTTCTGTGTTCGCGGACTTTTAAACAGAGTCAAGCTTTTTCCTCGATTCGGGATTCAACCACTTGGGACACCATAAATCTCCCAAATGGCGACTCTGAATCTTTAAACAATAAATCCCATTTCGATTGTCCTTTGATTGGAAAAACTCCCTTATACTCCCTTCCGGGGGTGTAAATGAAAAAGGGAGGTGTGACATTATGTCCAATAGCCGGGATGGTTTGACTAGTGTAAATGGGGTTACTCCCATCTCTGTGAATGATCACCTCCTGACGATTCCATTCAAACTTCACAGCTTGATGTAGTGTGGAAGGCACAGGCCCAGCGGCATGGATCCATGGTCAGCCTAACAGAAGATTATATGAGGCCGGTATGTCGAGTACCTAAAACTCGACATTGAACCAAGTTGGCCCCATCTTCAAGCAAAGGTTAATTTCCCCGATCATGGCCCTTTGAGACATATCGAAACCTTTCACGTTCATGCTTCCTACCCGTATTTCATAAAAACCTTTGTCCAACCTTTTCAGAGTGTGCAACGGACAAATATTGAGGCTCGAACCTCTATCAACCAAAGCCCTGGAAATGAATTTGTCTTCAAATTGTACTGTAATATGCATCGGTCAGTTGTGATTCAACCCCTTAGGCGGTAGCTCATCTTTGTGGAAGATGATCTTATGACTTTTCAGTACCTGCCCTACCATATTGGCCATCTCTCCGCCGGTGATATTGTTGGGTACATAAACTTCACTCAACACCTTCATTAAAGCATTCTTATGCGCCTCTGAATTTTGCAGAAGTGACAGGATAGATATTTGAGCTGCGGTTTTGTTCAAATGGTCAATGACGGAATACTCCTTCACTTGTATTTTCCTCCAAAGGTCATCTGGCCCTGTTTCAATGACAGTCTGCTTGGTAGTGGCATCCTTACTTGGTCCTCCCAAATGTTCATGCGTATAGACTCTTCCAGTCCTTTGTCATCCCTTGTGCAGCATCAGATTCCTCCATTTTTTCCTTTCCCTTTCGTCGAGCTTCGGCAACGTAATCACAGGGTATTGCTTTTGAGTTGAAAGGAGGTGTGGTTGATACTGTCACTGTGAAAGGTGTGACCACTTCTACTTCAAATGGAGCGGGGGTGGTCGCAGGTGGAGCTACCTCTACCTTAAATGGAACTGATGCAGCTACCTCAATCTCGATTGGTGACTGAGTCTGTACCACAATAGGAGTAAGTGTGACTACCACTTTAAAGTCATCGCCTTCTCGAATAAGCCTAATCAATCTCTCAGGGTCCCATTCTTCGTTATTCTCTATCATATGTGTAGACATGTAATTTTTGACCCTCTCCAAGATTTTACACATTTTTAGCGTAAATATATAGTTTAGGTTTAGTATCGCTCTTTTACTTTATTTTATAACAAAAAATGAAAATTACAAAACAAAAATATTTTATTTTTTATGTACCTTTCATAAAACTAAAAAAATATACTAAAATAGTACCTTATTTTTTTTATTTTTTATGTACCTTTCATAAAGCTAAAAAAATATACTAAAATAGTACCTTATTTTTATTTTAATATGATATTTGAAAATACCAAAAAAAATAGGTTTGTTTCAGCGGATAGTCTTATTTTAATAGTTATTTTATTTAAGTAAAATTAATTAATAAGTAAGGTAGGATTTTTGTCTTGTTCACCAAAGAATAAAATTCGGGCTTAAACGACCCATTTTTAGGCCTAATTTCCGGACCTAACCTATAATTCCTAGGCCCATACCCCTTAACCTAAAAAACCCTACAAAAACCTAGATCCCTACCCTCTATAAAAGCCAACCTAAAACGCCTAAGGACCATCAGGGCAAATACACACAAAGAGCTGAAAATACAACAAAAAGAAAAAGGCGCCGCAATAGATACGAGATCCCCCCGGGACGTCTTCTTCTTCAACCTACAGAGACCCCTATCATTCTTTTCCTTTTCCTTTTAAACAGACTATCACAAAAAATAGTTGACTCTTTGCACAATGCCATAAAGATTCTCCAAATTTTGCCAGCTAATGTCTTCTCATTTTTTACAAATATTGCAAGCCTCCACTTCAATATATAATACCACATCGTCAGATAGAAAAGAAAAGAAAATGATAGCTCAGCTTTCATGGTCGTTCAAGTGACGATGCAGTTTAGCTAGAATTTCAATTTGGGTTTCGAGCTTTTCGGTGCCGGTTCGAGGTTGCCGACAGGGTTCGCGGTCCAAGCTCCTGCTATTGTTGCATTTCCCGGTCAGATTTAGTTCGCCAGAGTGTGTTGTAACTGAGTTCTTGTTAGTATTATTAAGGTCCGATTCTAAACTCTTCCTTTTTGGCATTTCCCATGTGAGTGTTTTATGTTTTATTTTTAGTCTTGCTTTAATCGTTGCTCCAGGATTAAGTTTTTAATCCTCTAGTCTTCTGTTCTCTCCAAATGTGTGTGTATGTGTTTTGTGTATACAATTTGTTGTAATTACATGATTCTGTAGTGAAAATCCCAGGTTAGAGGTAGCATAGACAGAATATTTTCATTATTAATCTGGATGCTAATTTTTGTGTTATTTAGTGTACACATGTATAGCGGTTACTTGTAAATCGGATAATTTTTAAATATAGGAATAGGTTATTAATTGAGATGGTTTTTTGGATGAATTGCTATTGTTTGTGCATGTGCTATTTGATGTTTTGGTTTGGATAATTAGGGGTTTCTGTGTTGGATCTAGTATACATTAGCGATTTTGATGATAAATCTATTAATTTTTCTGCTAGATCTATGCAAGCATCAAATTGATTTTATTAGTTTTGGTCGTTTAGGGATTGTACATTCTATTGTTTCCTCCATTAGATTCAATGGGTTTGTCATGGGTTGAAGCTAACTTCCCTTTATACAAGAGGAACACATAAGCTATGTCGAGGTGCGCCATACACAAGTAAAACCCATAACCTATGGCCCTCACATTAATATTGACTTAGTGTCGAAAACACTTTAAACACTTGTAGTTGCTTTAGGCATGCTTTATAATTCATCATAGCTACGGGTACGGTTCCCGTGACGTAGTTGTAATTTTTAATTACTAAATTCGGGTGTACATTTCCTGTGACCCAATTCTCAACAATGTTAAATAAAGCGTGTTGCGAACCATGGGTGCATTTCATGTAGCGTGGTCTACTATGTGTTTTTAAATGACATTAAATCTTCCTAAAATAGGTTTAAATCAATTAAAAGGGGTAATAAAGTTAAAAATGCACATAGGTTTAAAAATGTTTTAAAATCAGACAAATAGGCCAATAATAATAGTTGAGTGACCGTGCTAGAACCACGGAACCTGGGAATTCCTAACAATTTTTCCCCGGTTAACAGAATTTCTTGCTCGGATTTTTGTGTTCGCGAACTATAAAATAGAGTCAATCTTTCCTCGATTCGGGATTTTAAACTGATGACTTGGGACACCACAAATTATCCCAAGTGACGACTCTTAATTTCAAATAAAATAATCTCATTTCGATTGTCAATTAAATTGAAAAAAACTCCCTTATACGCCTTTGAGGGTAGTAAAAAGGAGGTGTGATAGCTCTAGCGACCCTGCTGGGGACAAGAACTCAGAATCTCTAGTTTAGGGTTCAGAATTCGAGCTTAGAATAATTGTTATATTTGGCTTTTGTTTATTATCTGATTTTTACATGTTTGAGCCTAAGGTGCTAAATGTCACTTTTTACAGTTTTGATATTGTTTGAACTGTATATAAATTGTTACGAAACCCTCCTCTCTCTGAGTCTTCTAAATCATTTGGAAGTGTGCACTTCGTGTGACTTCTTTTCTGTTAGAGTCATATTCCAATTGTAGAACGAGGTTCGGACAAGTTGTAAAGTCGGTGAAGCTTCTGTATTCCCGGTACGCTGCCCCCCCCCCCGGCTCAAGCTGTCCGCTTGGGTAATCCAGGTCTAGAACAAATAAACCCAGGTTTTTAAACCTAGAATAACACAGCCTCATGTCGGATCCCTAGTAGGAACGTTTGTTTGCATCACGTACATTTGACTTTGGAGACTCAACACAGGGGTTGGGTCCGTCTAGGACAGGTGTACCCAAAATAACAGACCATCTTGATGTATCCTACGTGCTACATGTTGCATTTCTTCAAGGGTAAAAGGGTCATTTGGCGGACCAATAATAGTTGAGGGCAAATGAAAAAAGAAAAAAATGAGAAAGAAAAGAGGGTGAAGTGTGAAAATAAAGCAAGTAGGGCTTGATTATGTTTTCTGTCACATTTTGTTAAGAAAAAAAAATTGAAAATTAAAAAAAAATGTTGCACTTTTTCATCATTTTCCGAAAAAAAAGGAAAAGAAAATCCAAAAAGAGTTTACATGTTTCATCATTTTCCAAAAAAAAAAAAATTCACTAAATTAGTTGTTTTTTTAATTCTCACCCGTATCCAAATTGCCCGAACTACTCATACCTAATTCTCGTCTTTCGGGGCGTGATACGTAGGCAATCCACGTAGGCTCCGGTCTTCCTAATAAGTCTTAGGTTCTTGGCTTCGCGGGGTCTTAGCCAAATCTTGCATTTTTAGCCACTTTTAGCCACATAGGTTAATTTTAGAAAAATAGTCACAATCATGTCTTGCATGTGTCCAACGGGAAGAGTTATTGCCTCACATAGCGTCCTAGGTCTTTAACTTTATTTTATTTTAATTTTCTCATACATGTGCGGATTTACTTACCGGAGTTTGAACATGACAGACGCTCCAGGGCCATCTAGTCAGGATCGCTCAATCAGGAGTTGCTTAAGGAGATTTTTCTTTTTATGTTTTGAGTCTGTTTTTCTTTTTATGTCGTTTTTTACCTTCTAGTTTTGTACAGTAATGTCAAATCTTTTGTTACTCTACTTTCTATTTTGTATTTGTAAAAGTGTGTTGTAAATCAAAAATCCAAAAAAAACCTAGATATTTTCTGTTTTTATATTTCCGTTAGAGTTTTATTTAGAATACTAACTCTAGAAGTTCAAAAAAAAATCTTTTGTGGTTTTCCTTAGGAAGTTAATATCTAGAACTTAAATAAAAATTGCTTTTATATTTCCTTTAGTGTTCCCAACACATACCGAAAGGGTACTAATTAAGCCGACCATTAATGACTAGTTAAAACACCAGGAGTAGTCTGATCCCCTATTTGATCAGACCGCTCTGAGAAAGATAAAAAGCAAACTCTCATAGTTCGGAGCCCAGCTCCAACAACTTCTTCGTAAGTGAGGTGAGGTACTTCTTTTGGTTTGAATAGGGGGTCGCCCTTTTTTTGGTTGAAGTAGCCACGACTTTGGTCGTAGTCAGTTTAAACCCATAAACCCAGTCCACTTGCAGCCATGTTGATCAAAATGACTAAGTTTAATGACTTGACCAGTCACTAGCCCTCGTATTATAAGATTCTCTCACCCTGTGGTCTTGGGTTTATTTTCAGAGTTTCTCTCATATGTAGTCAAATTGAAATCCAAAAATATTTTTATCTTTTTCATTTCTTGGTTCGAAATCTTTTTTTCAGGATATCAAACGAAAATTCAAAATATTTTTTTTGGGTTTGTTTATAGATTTCCTTCCTAAAAAATAAATCAAAAAATATTTTTCTCTTGTAGGGTTTTTCCTTAATAATTTTCCATAGAGTGTTTGTTTCAAAAAGAAGAAAAGAAAAATATAAGTATGTTAAGCTTGAGTTTAGAATAGGCTATAGAACATTAAGTCTAGAAAAAAAAGATTTGTTTCTTTTATTTTTCTTTTCTTATCAAAGTAGTCATTAAGGTAAAAAGAAAAAGAAAAAAAGAAAAAGAAAAAAAGAAAAAGAAAAAGAAAAAGAGAACGTTAGTTTGTTTACTTTATTCTCGATCTTCCCGAACTACGCAAAGATCTGATTCATGCGGCGTCATGATATGTAGGCAACCTACATAGGGTTCGATCGAATCATTTTTTAATTAAAAGAAACAGAAAAAGAAGAAAAAAGAGAGAAGAAAAAGAGAAAAAAGGATGAAGTTGTGGGACGTGAGAAATGAGAGGAAATATAGAGTGATAATTAGGAAAAAAAGGAAATAAAATGAGTAAACCAAGAAGTGCAAGAACGGAAAAGAAAAGAGAAGATTGAAATGAACAAAATTGGGACGATGCCAAGTGACCTTGTGACCCTCGAAGTCATCGAAGTCATTTTAGAACCGTTAATTGTTGCTAGGTCCATCGCACGCAATGTGATATTTTTAGTTATTAAATGCCCTAATGCTAAGAGGATGTCCCCATTTTGTTCCTTTTGTTATCTTTGTTGAGAAGAAAGGTGGTTGGTTTGTGGTTCTTAAGGTAACTCATCCATACAACACAAGGTCAAAGAGCAAGGTAGTCATGGCTAGCAAAGAGTTGAACACGGGTGTTACTGATCCGTCTAAGAAGATTGATGAATCACAATCTGAGTTGAAAGAAGAGGTCCTAAGGTTGAAAGGATAGATGGCTGAAATGTACCAAGCCTGGATTAGTGGGCGTCCTCCACCATCAGTTCCCACTAACTACATTGAAAGCCTTATCACCATTCCGCCACTGTCACAAGTCCAGGATATCTCCCCACAACCTTTTCACACTCTACTCCCCAGAACCACCTCATATCCCGCTCCTTTGACCACTCATGTTTTGGTAGCTCATCAACCTGCTACCTTTCCTCGATCCTCTAATGAGACTGTGTTCAAAGTCCCCGATGCCAAACACTATGCTCTAGAACCAACTTTCAAAGTCTCGGATCCATAATCTCACGCTCCTTATTTTGCGCCTCCCGGTGAAATTGAAAAGCCTGTTAAGACAGTAAAGCAAGATGAGCTATCCAGAAAGCTGAAAGGGTTTAAGATGCCAAAGTTTAATTTGTATGAGGGGCGTGGAGATTCAGTAGTCCATCTGAGGGGTTATTGTAGTGAAATGAGAAGTGTTGGCGGGAAAGATGAGTTGTTGATGGCGTATTTCAGTGAGAGCCTGACTAGGGCAGCTTTGGAATGGCATACTCGTCAAGATGTCGGTAAGTGGAATACATGGGATGACATGGCTCAAGATTTTATGCGACACTATCAGAACAATATAGACATTGTCCCAGACCGCTCCTCCCTATCTCAGATGGAAAAGAAACCCAAGGAAAGTTTTAGGGAATTTTGGTTCATATGGAACGAACAAGTTGCTCAGGACAGTCCTCCCATTGACAGAAAAGATGTTGTTGAGCCCCGCCAACGACAGGATCCAGTGGGCATTCCTGCTAAATGCTTTCAGTCTTAATTCCAACCCGTTGAACATCCCCATACTCCACATATCTACCCCAGAATTATCTTCCGAACAACATCCGGCCATCTGTCCAACCACTAGGTCACTCCCTAAGGCGAGCACCAGCATCCCACAATCCTAGAAAAGTGAGGCATGGAGGGAAACAAAGGCAAAAAGATAATTTCACGCCCATCGGGGGGTCCTACACAAGCTTGTTTGAAAATTTAAAGCATTCTGGCCTGATTGAGCCGCTCCTTGGCTATACTCCAAACCCATATGCAAAAGGTTTTAATCCTATTGTATGATGCATGTACTACTCTAACGTCCAAGGGCATAGCATTGAAGATTGTCGTGATTTGAAAAGGGAAATAGAAAGAATGATTCAAGAAGGGGTAATTGTGATCAAGGACAGTGACAGGGAGCATGTGAATCCTCTTGGGAACTTGTTGACTGAAGTTAATGATATGGAAATTGGCAATGGTCTTGGTAATATTGATGTGGAACTCAGTGGCTAAGATGTCGAGCTTGGTAATTGGAAAGATGCTCCTTTCTTGGCTAGCCAGGGAGGAGTTCTGACGGTTTATTTTGTTGTCATTTCTGTTGTCCGGGTTATTTTAGGGTTGTAATCCGGATATTGTCTTGTGACTCAAACCCTTCTGTCCTTTTATTTTACTTAGTTCATTTAGTTGTAATAACTCATTTAGTGTTATCTAGGTTTGTTCCAGGGTTGTACCCCTGTTTATTTTGCTTGTTTTGTTGTTTGAACCCCTTCACTGTCTGTCTAACGCAATTTTCTATCCTCTGTTATTTCTAGTTTTTTGTTTAGTTCTCTTTTTCTTTTATAGTTCTTTTCTTGCTGACTCTAGTGACATGACATGCACGCGTAATTCCCAGCCTGATTTTAAAAGTTAGTTTAATCATGAAACAATAAAATAATTTTGAAGATGATAGGGATACTTGAGGGAAATAAGTATATATTTGGATATTTTAAGATCATTTGAAGCCCGAACCATGTGAAACTGGGGCAGATAATTTGGTACGTTAATGGGGTGACAAGAATTCGTTAAAGGAGAGTGCATCCCGGACAATTTGAAGCAAGCAACTTTGAGTTCAAGTGCATCTCAAGTTACAAGATAAAGTCAAGAAATTTTTCTCCGAATTGATAGAGGATATCCATTGTGAAGAGGGAATCACCCAACGAAAGTTCTGTACTTGACAAGGCACTAAAAATAAGTGGAGAGCATATCAGTGATATCAATGTCGAAGCTATAAAAGAAATGTTATGTGTGCTCTTCCTTTTTCATTTCAAGTTGCATGTGTTGTACTTGGCATTTTCAGGGATTGGGAGGCCATCTTTCAGCTACCCAAACATTTATACCATTCGATACCCTTTTGAGCCTGTACCGATTTCTTTGACCTCCCCTCTTTTGGAACCAAGTTAGAGTCATACAAAAAAAATCATGTCCCCCCCCCAAGTTTATTTTAGAAAGTTCATTCCAAAAGGAAAATTCAAAAAAAAAAAAAGAGAATGAAAAATAGAGATAAAGAAAAAAAAAAGAGAAAGAAAGAAAAAAAAAAGAAAAAAAAGAAAAAAAGGAAAATAGTAACAAAAGTAGTCTTGTGAACTACGTTTGACCTGATTCTTGTTATCACAAGATACGTAGGAAGCCTTACGATTCAGTCATACGTAATAAAATATTTCATAATCCCACGAAGTCGAGAGTGGGGCAGTCTTTCTTAGAAGTTCCATCTAAAAAAGAGTCTAATTCCCTTGTTTCAGAATTGGGGCAAAATTTTTAGAATGGATTCCAAAAGTTGTAAATAAATTAATCCCATTGTCTTAGTTATTTTGAGCCTTTATGATATCCTTTCTTTCTAACCCTGCCCAAAACATACATTATAGTCCAAAAAGACCTCCCAGATAATTTTTGAAAGTGCTGAGTTTAGACATGCCAAGAGTATATGATGTTTTTACCATGGTTAATGCCTTGTCATCTGCAAAATCCGAGGAAATATGAAGAAAAGAACAAAATGAGAGAGTCTTATTGGTGAAAACCTTCACAGGCACCATAAGGTGATGGTGAGTTGAGAGAAAGAACAAAATGAGAGAGGCTTGATGGTGAAAACCCTTCGGGCACTACAAGTCGAATAAGGATCGTGAATCAGATTGGATAATCGAAACATTGAAGCCCAGTTTCACGGTTTAGGGGCATAACAAGAGTTGAACATCAGACTTGATTGACAGATTAGGCCACAAGTGCATGTCATGGTCATTAGAATTGGTATCCACATCTGATAAGTTTCTACTTTGTAGTTCTCTTGTTAAGAATCATATCTTTCCATTGTCCTTTACTCTGTTCCTTTTGTCTTGTTTACTTCCTCTTCCCGAGTCTGTTTGGTCGGAACAAGTGAGAAATGACTTCAAAATTTGCCACCAGCTCTCCAATTGCACAAAACGGGATCAGTCTAGCACATCAAAATGGCATAAGTCAGGAAAGAACAGCATGCGCACGGAATTGGTAACAATCAACGTGCTTTGGGATTCATGTGAAATACAAAGGTTTGGTATATGTCAATTCATGAACAATGCAACAGATAGAGGATGTTGGGTGAACGGATCAATGGTATTCTCTGTGATAAGGTTGACAGAGAAAGTGGTTAACCAATGACAAGCAAGGTCTTCCAAGCGGAAATCAAAGTTTCCATGGCAAGTGAAGGAGCAATAGACCTCAAGGCCAAGGCTAGTGGTTTAAGTCAGGAAAGAACAGCATGTGCACTGAGTGGGTGGCAATTGACGTGCTTTGAGATTCATGTGAAACACAAAGGTTCAGTCTATGTTAATGCATGAGCACAATGCAACAGATAGAGGGTTTGGGTTTGAACAAATCAGAGGTATCTCCTAGGATAAGGGTGACAGAGAAAGTGGTTAGTCAATGAACAAGCAAGGTCTTTTGAGTTGAAACCAAAGTTATCATGGGAAGTGAAGGAGCAATCGCCCTCAAAGTCAAGGTCACAAACCAACCACCATATTTATAAACTCACAAGTTTTCATAGTTTGAAACAGGGACGAAAATTGTGTCCAAATCAAAGCTTGGAAGTTTGAATTTTTTTTCAAGTGGCATGCCCAAATTTTGTCAGCACAAAGGTTGTTTGAGAAGGGGAAAAGAAAAATTTGTTCGATCTACAGGAACCCTCCATGAGGAAAAGCATGGTTCATGGGCAAGAAATTTTGTCCGTTCTGCAGAGATCCTCCAGGAAGAAAGCATGGCTCAGGTAAGTTCATTCTCGGCTTTTCAGGACCCTCTTGGATAATGGGATTTAATTTAAAATTTTCAGGACCCTCCTGGATAATGAGATTTAATTTAAAGTTCTCATGACCTTTCTGGATAATGGGACCTATTTAAATTTTAAGACCTTCATAGTTAACAAGATTTAGTGTAAGTTCTACCTTTAGGAAACATAGTTTAGCTTTAAAGTTTTCACTTTTAAGATGAGACTTAATTTAAAATTTTCAGGGCCCTCCTGGATAATGAGATTTAATTTCTTTAAAGAATAAAAAAAAGGGGTTCTCAGGACCCTCCTGACAATGGGACCTAGTTAAAATTCAAAACATTCATGAGTAACCGGATCTAGCATAGGCTCTACCTTGAGGAAATATAAGTTGGCTTTGAAGTTTTCATGCTTAGGATGAGATTCAATTTGAAATTTTTAGGACCCTTCTGAATAATGGGACTTAATTTAAGACCTCCTTTAGATGCTGAGATTTAGCATAAGTTTCACCGTTAAGAAGTTGAATTTAGCTCTGAAATTTTCACCCTTAAGATGAGATTAGATTTTAAATTTCAAGACCCTCCTAGATAATGAGATATAGTTTTAAGACCGTCATAGATAACAAGATTTAGCGGAAGTTATACCTTTAGAAAATATAATTTAGCTTTAAAACTATCATATTTAACCGAGAATTTTCAGGAGCCTCCTAGATAATGGGATGTAGTTTTAAGTTGTCAGGACCTTCCTGGATAATGGGATTTAATTTTAAGTTTTTAGGACCCTCATAGATAATGAGATTTAACGTAAGTTTTAATTTAGTTTTCACTCTTATGATAAGATTTAATTTTCAGGACCCTCATGGATAATGGGAGTTAGCTTTTAAATTTTTAGAGATTTTGGGTAACATGATTCGGTTAACACTCACAGGCGTTCCCAATATCAAACTGGGGCAGAAAAAATTTCTTTTTTTGTTTGTTTTGTTGTAATCAGGTTCAAATGAAAAGTAGTTTCGAGAAGAGGACAATTCAGGTTGGGCAATCAGGAACTCACCTAGATAACAAAGGGAGAACAGTAGTTTCAGAGGAATAAAGGTTCAAGTTCAACAATCAGGAGCCCACTTGAAAAATAAAAGGAAAACGATTCAAGTTTCAGAGGAAAGGAATACAAGTCAAATGTTGGAAATCAGGAGCCCACCTAGAGAACAAAGGGAAAGCAGTTCAAGTGTTGGAAATCAGGAGCCCACCTGAAGAACAAAGAGAAAGCAATTCAAGTGTTGGAAATCAGGAGCCACCTGGAGAACAAAGGGAAAGCAGTTCAAGTGTTGGTAATCAGGAGCCCACCTGGAGAACAAAGGGAAAACAGTTCAAGTGTTGGAAATCAGGAGCCCACCTGGAGAACAAAGGGAAAGCAATTCAAGTGTTGGAAATTAGGAGCCCACTTGGAGAACAAAGGGAAAGCAATTCAAGTGTTGGTAATCAGGAGCCCACCTGGAAAAAAAAAGGGAGAGCGATTCAAGTGTTGGTAATCAGGAACCCACCTAGAGAACAAAGGGAAAGCAATTCAAATATTGGAAATCAGGAGCCCACCTGGAGAACAAAGGGAAAGTAGTTCAAGTGTTAGTAATCAGGAGCCCACCTGGAGAACAAAGGGAAAACAATTCAAGTGTTGGAAATCAGGAGCCCACCTGGAGAACAAAGGGAAAGCAGCAATATTCAAAGGAAGACAACAATCAGGAGCCCACCAAGAGAACAAAGGGAAAACAAGTCAAGTTTCAAGAAAACGGTTCAAGTGTTGGAAATCAGGAGTCCACCTGGAGAACAAAGGGAAACCAGCAATGTTCAAAGGAAGACAGCAATCAGGAGCCCACCTGGAGAACAAAGGGAAAACAATAATGTTCAAAGGAAGACGGTCAGGTTGAGCAATCAGGCGTCCACCTGGAAAACAAAGGGAAAACAATTCAAGTTTTGGAGGAAAAGATGACAATTCAAATGTTGGTAATCAGGCGCCCACCTGGAGAACAAAAAGAAAGCAGTAATGTTCGAAGGAAGACAGTTCAAGTTCAGCAATCAGGCACCCACCTGGAAAACAAAGGAAAAACAGTTCAAGTTTCGAGGAAAAAGAGTGCAAGTAATGGCAATCAAGCGCCCACCCGGAAAATAAGGAGAAGGCAGTCCAAGTTTAGAAGGAAGATAGTTCGAGTATTGGAAATCAGGCGCCTACCTGGAGAATAAGGGAATTCACTTCAGAATGCAATTCAAGTCAGCAACAAAAGAAGCTCACGGCAAGAATGCGAGTCAACAGTCCGAGGTGATCAACAGAAGTTAGTCACGGTCCAGAATATAAAAAATAAAAAAAAGAAATGCAATAAGTGAATCTAAATGTAGCAGTTGATGAAAGATATGTGCTGCTCAAGACATGACTAAAGTCACAAGCAAGGTATGTCCAGTTTTGATCCGAAAAGCTGAAGAAGAATGAACTAGCACCTGCAACTAGCAAGCGTCAAGGTTCAAATCCAAAGTCTGCATGAAGAACCATTCAAGACTCAAGATTGAGCTTCAGAAGACTTATAGATAAGAATCTTGTAACTCATAGTTGACAAGCTTAGTTAGTCTTTTTCACTTTTTTTATTTTGATGTAATAACAGGACAATGGACCGGAACCTCGACGGCACCTCAATCGGCTCTCCACCTCGGTACTCCATCACTCTTCCTAATTCTGAACTACACGTGGCCTGATTCCTTTATAGTCAAAGATATGTAGGCAGCTCAGATACCAGGGCTCGGTCATATTCTCCTTTCTCTTAGTTTTTAGTCTCTCTAAATAAGGGTCGGGTCAAAAAACATGTCTCGTCGTTCTTTATCTGAAAACTCTTCACGTTTCCAGTCAAAGAGGGACAGCTGTAGACATGTAATTGTTTACTCTCCCCAACATGTTACATATTTTTAGCGTAAATATATAGTTTAGGTTTAGTATCGCTCTTTTACTAACAAAAAATAAAAATTACAAAAAAAATATTTTATTTTTTATGTACCTTTCATAAAGCTAAAAAAATATACAAAAATAGTACCTTATTTTTATTTTAATATTATATTTGAAAATACCAAAATAAATAGGTTTGTTTCAACGGATAGTCTTATTTTAATAGTTATTTTATTTAAGTAAAATTAATTAATAAATAAGGTAGGATTTTAGTCTTGTTCACCAAAGAATAAAATTCGGGCTTAAACGACCCATTTTTAGGCCTAATTTTCGGACCTATCCCATAATTCCTAGGCTCATACCCCTTAGCCTAAAAAACCCTACAAAAACCTAGATCCCTACCCTTTATAAAAGCCAACCTAAAACGCCTAAGGACCATCGGGGCAAATACACACAAAGAGCCGAAAATACAACAAAAAGAAAAAGGCGCCACAATAGATACGAGATCCCCCCAGATCCCCCCGGGACGTCTTCTTCTTCAACCTACAGAGACCCCTATCATCCTTTTCCTTTTCCTTTTAAACAGACTATCACAAAAAATAGTTGACTCTTTGCACAATGCCATAAAGATTCTCCAAATTTTGCCAACTAATGTCTTCTCATTTTTTACAAATATTGCAAGCCTCTACTTAAATATATAATACCACATCGTTAGATAGAAAAGAAAAGAAAATGATAGCTCAGCTTTCATGGTCATTCAAGTGACGATGCAGTTTAGCTAGAATTTCAATTTGGGTTTCGAGCCTTTCGGTGCCGGTTCGAGGTTGCCGACAGGGTTCGCGGTCCAAGCTCCTGCTATTGTTGCATTTCCTGGTCAGATTTAGTTCGCCATAGTGTGTTGTAACTGAGTTCTTGTTAGTATTATTAAGGTCCGATTCTAAACTCTTCCTTTTTGGAATTTCTCATGTGAGTGTTTTATGTTTTATTTTTAGTCTTGCTTTAATCGTTGCTCCAGGATTAAGTTTTTAATTCCTCTAGTCTTCTGTTCTCTCCAAATGTGTGTGTGTATGTGTTTTGTGTATGCAATTTGTTGTAATTACATGATTCTGTAGTGAAAATCCCAGGTTAGAGGTAGCATAGACAGAATATTTTCAATGTTAATCTCGATGCTAATTTTTGTGCTATTTAGTGTACACATGTATAGCGGTTACTTGTAAATCGGATAATTTTTAAATATAGGAATAGGTTATTAATTGAGATGGTTTTTTGGATGAATTGCTATTGTTTGTACACGTGCTATTTGATATTTTGGTTTGGATAATTGGGGGTTTCTGTGTTGGATCTAGTATACATTAGCGATTTTGATGATAAATCTATTAATTTTTCTGCTAGATCTATGCAAGCATCAAATTGATTTTATTAGTTTTGGTTGTTCAGGGAATGTACATTCCACTGTTTCCTCCATTAGATTCAATGGGTTTGTCGTGGGTTGAATCTAACGTCCCTTTATACAAGAGGAACACATAAGCTATGTTGAGGTGCGCCATACACAAGTAAAATTCATAACCTATGGCCCTCACATTAATATTGACTTAGTGTAGAAAACACTTTAAACACTCGTAGTTACTTTAGGCGCGCTTTATAATTCATCATAGCTACGGGTACGGTTCCCGTGACGTAGTTGTAATTTTTAATTACTAAATTCGGGTGTACATTTCATGTGACCCAATTCTCAACAATGTTAAATAAAGCGTGTTGCAAACCACGGGTGCATTTCATGTAGCGTGGTTTACGATGTGTTTTTAAATGACATTGAATCTTCCTAAAAGCGGTTTAAATTAATTAAAAGGGGTAATAAAGTTAAAAATACACATAGGTTTAAAAGTGTTTTAAAATCAGACAAATAGGCCAATAATAATAGTTGAGTGACCATGCTAGAACCACGGAACCTGGGAATGCCTAACACCTTCTCCCCGGTCAACAGAATTCCTTATTCGGATTTCTGTGTTCGCGGACTATAAACCAGAGTCAATCTTTCCTCGATTCGAGATTTTAAACTGGTGACTTGGGACACCATAAATTATCCCAAGTGGCGACTCTGAATTTTAAATAAAATAATCACGTTCCGATTGTCACTTAAATTAAAAAAAACTCCCTTATACGCCTTCGGGGGTAGTAAAAAGGAGGTGTGATAACATGTACCCCACCACTTCTATGATCAGGGAGGGGGTTGTTGCGAACATTAGGTGCGGTTTCCTTCGCTTGTATGACCTTTTTGTCGATTAGCGTATGGATCTTATCATTCAATGTTCGGCACTCATTAGTGGTGTGCCCCTTCATACCGGAATGGTACTTACAAGTTTTGTTTGGATTGATCCATTGGGATGGATTCTCTAATGCCACAGCAGGAATGGGGTGACATAACTAGCGGCTTTCAACCTTTCATACAGTTGGTCGATGGGTTAAGCAATGGCGGTGTATTGTCTGGGTGGCTTGCAGTCGAAATTGGGTCTTGTTCTTGGAAAGTTTTGGCGAGTTGGAGGTGATTGGAAATAGGATGGTTGGGAGTTATAGGTGTGATGGACAGTTGCTGGTTGGGAATATCTGGGAGATGAAAACTCATATGTAGGCAGTAATGCTTGGTATGTGGGTGGAGGTGTTTGATATGTGGGTGGATGTGTTTGGTATGTGGGTGGAGGTCTTTAATAGGTAAGTGGAGATTTTGGGCCCTGGGCCACCATTACCGCCCCAACGTCTCTCTTCTTTGATATGCCGCCTGATTGCAATGCCTTATTTGTGACCTGTAGTGCCTCAAAATTCGTTACTATCCCGCTTTTGATGCCTCCTCAAATCTTTCCCCAAGCTTGATGATATCAGAGAACTTATGATTTTCAATAACCATTAATCTTTCATAATACTGCGGATCCTGTGCTCTGACAAAGAACTTGTTCATCTGTTTCTTGTCCAAAGATGGCCTGACCTTGGCCATTTTCGACCTCCAATGAGTAGCATATTTGCGAAAAGTTTCGGTAGGTTTCATCTTAAGATTCTGGATGTAGAAAACATCTGGTGCATTCTCTGTATTGAACCTAAACAGGTCCATGAAATCTGACACCATACTCACCCAATTGGACCATTTCTTGGACTTTTGGCTGATGTACCAGATCAAAGCATCTCCAGTAATACTCCTCATAAAGAGTTTCATTCGAATCTTTTCGTCTTTCCTGACCCCGACAAGCTTGTCACAATAGGTCCTCAAATGAACCCTGGAATCACCTGTACCGTCAAACATTTCGAACTTGGGAGGTTTCTACTCCCTGGCAGTTCTACATCTGGCTGTATGCATAAGTCTTCATAGATCAAGCCTTCTATTCCTTTGTTGCCTTCGACACCCTAAACCCGACTCATCAACTTCTTGAGTTCTTCAGCCATGTTTTTAATAAGCAGGTCCTTCTCGGAAGATTCCGGTGTATAGGAGATTGGTTGGATAGAGTGAGGTACGGTTTCTACATATACGGGATTACTTTGATGGGTGCCAGGGACTTGGGTGTAATAATGGTCATTGGTTGAGTTTTGAGGATCGGGAATGGGTTGTGGTGTGTTTTAGGGAGTGTGGTAGGTGGTGGTTGGTGGGTACTAAATTGGTTGATGGTGATGTTGTGGCGGAGTTGGTATTGGTAGGGGATTGAGATTTTGGGGTGGGGTTGCATATTGATTCGGTGCATGAAGATTTTGTGGGTGTTGGTTTTGTGTGTTTTGGGGAGGTGTTGGGTTCTTTGTGTTTTGGTTGATGTCGGGGACATTTAGGGTGAGTGACAAGTTTGCCAAGTTGCAAACCTGCTCAAGTTCTCCTTGTAATTCCAATATCTTTTGTTCCAATCTCAATACTATATCATTTGGTATCGGAGTACTCTGTCCATATGAAGTTTCTGCGTTCTCAATATTCTCCTTTCGGATACCACTTAAGTCATCCATTTTTGCTTTTCCTCTGCCTTTTGTATTGCTTGGAGGAGGATGAGGTGGAGGGCCTCTAGATCTGGTATGATATGCTGATGAGGCCAGTATGAGCTTACCAACCTTAGGGGATGGTAATAAGAAATAAAGAAAGAAAACCAAAAAGGTAAACAAGTCAGTAAGGATTCTGAAATGTTTGCAGTATTTAAACACATATTGCGGGAATGTAAATTCTTGTCCTAATTTGGGAGCCTTATTGTGCCCGAGGTAGGCCTAGCGACAAGTAAGTTTTGAGAACCTTTTAGATGCCAGTAAATGCTTCATTTCATGTTATGAAAATAGACGAATCTCAAAACGACACTAAGACAATAGAAAAGCAAGTCACTATTGGCACTTGGCCTTATTACATTTAGGAAAGCAAATAAATCTAGTCTACTTAGTCCCAGAAGGTCCTTCCCCAGATTCGATCTTCTTGAATCCATCGTACAGGTTCCCCAGCTTGCGCAAACCCAGCAGCAGGTAGGCTCTGGCCAGATGTCCTCCTTCACTTCCTTCAGCAGTCTGGCAATCCTCAATCCTTTTTATGACTTTACCCTCCAGCTCCACTAATCCTCGCTCCAGATATTCCAACTTTCTGTTGGAAGTGGTAGCCATCTCTTTCCACTCGTCGATGAATCTCATATTTTTCTCGTGTATTTTCCGGTACTCATTCTCAGAGTCGTGGACCCTCTTGCGCAGCCTGTTGTTTTTAACTTGAGCCTCAACTTCTTCGTCTATGATCCTATTCCCTTGACCAGTTCCTAGCATCATTATCCCCTTCAGATTATCCTCTACCATGCTGGGTAGAGAGGTTCACACCCCGCGTGATCTCTGTCTGGATCAATGGTGTTCTTTTCCATAATGATCTTGCAGTGCCACATGTGCTGAGCTTGGCACTTGTAAGGGACATCATCATCCTGAAAGTCTGCTCTAAAATGGCTCATTTTGGCGATCCTGGGTACAACCTATTTCCTACCTGCTTGCCTCATGACTCAGATAGGGACATAAGGGTATATCCCTCTCAACCCAATCAGTAGCAAGTATGGAGCATCCCTGGATCTGATGATGAATTCGTCTGTTGGGAACCATTCAAACATCCATTGCACTTGTTCCTCGATCAGATTGTCAAAGAACTCTACCCACTCTTTGGCACTTTCCGGCTGAGCAAATCTGTCTGGAATGTAAGTCATCCGCTTGGGGTGGTGGAAGGAAATATGGTCGTTCCAAGCCCTTCGAGGAAATTCTTCGCGATAGTGACCCTTTTGAAGATGTTCTAATAACCACAACTACAGCAACAGGTTACAACCCTCGAAATGCTTGACCCCTCTTTGACAGCGCTCCAGAGCCCTGTAGATGTCATCTATGATCATGGGGACTATAGTGTATGTTTGCCCATTGATCCCCTCCATCAAAGTCTTGGAGACCATGGCCAACCTAGTATGGATTTTTTCCCTTTTCATTGGGAGCACTATCAGGCCCAAGAAACACACAATGAACACAAACACTCTGTGATGGATGTGGCCCAGAGAAGTGATAGAAAGCTCATCATGAAAGGTACGGTAGGACTTGCTATGGTCATATCTCTCGTACAGGTACTCGAAGGGTATGTATGACTTCTCCAAGCATCCCAAGCAAGTGTTTTTCTTCAACCTCATCATCTTTAGGAACCCCTTACCAGTACAGTTCTCCGGTACCAACAACCCAGGGCTATCCCAAGTCAATCCCGCAAGTCCCCCAATTTCCTCTAGGAGTGGAGTCATCTCTATGTCGCCAAAACAAAACACAGCCCTTTCACTAATCCAGAATAAAGTGGCAGCCTCGATCAACCTGTTGTTTGGCTGAATGTCTAGCAGGGAAGGTAAGTTACCTAGGTACTTTCTTACATGTTTCTTGTCACTTGAGTAAAGGTCCTCCCACCAATCTAGCAACAATGGTGGAATGTTGCTAACCATACCGAATCTGGGGACCTCGTGCCTTATTTTCTGCAAAACAAAAAAGGTTAGGCACGTCTCCCCTACCAGACTCGACTATTTATACATTCATGATTAGCATATTGGCAGTTAGTTCTCTAAATTAATGCACAGCACGTGGTTGTATCCGTTGGGATTATCGAAACCCCGGTGGACTTTTGGATAAGGCTTGTCTTAAAGGATCATTATGTGGACAATATATTAATCCGACTAGGTTTGACCTTGATGTATGCACAATTTCAATCAGAGTAAGGTTACTATATAGGTCTAGACCGGTACCCTCAAGTGGACAACTTGAGGGGGAAAGGCACGGAACTGTCGACTGTACCGTTGATCGATTAGTTTTACCGCAAATAAGCCTTTTCAAATTTAAGGCTAATAAATAGGAAGAGCGCAACCACTCAGCAAGCATTTCTATGGGATTTAATACGCACGAGTGGAATATGATGTGGAACATGATATATGCAACAATAAATAGCATGTATTCAAGTATTTGCATGTAGGGAAAAATAAATACAGTATTTACATAACTGAAATGTAGTTACGGAAAAAGAAAACAAGGAGACAATTCAGTTTTAGGAGTAAAGAAATCATAAACGCTTGAAAATAGACAGTTAAATTCAAATAATGGGTAAAGGTATGTGGGATAGAGCATGCTTGGGCTAATTCACAAAAGATAAGTTCGTTATGGTAAGAGCCTAAAAATATCCCCAGCAGAGTCGCCATGCTGTCGCGCCCTCTTTTTTCCCTCAGCGGAGAGAGATTCGGGTTTCGACATTCATGGGGGTAATAACTCATTTCCTTTTGGGATTTGGGTATTTGAAGAGTCGCCACCTCACGGATTATGGTGCGTTAGGGCACCTAGAGTGATTAACTCTTAGACTAGTTTGCATTACCAGAGATCTAGGGTAAGGGCTCGAAATAACCTTGATGAGAAGGTGTTAGGCACCCCTCTCGATCCACGAAGGAGGGTTCCGGCCGAATTTATACTTATGTGAATTAGTCCTTTTAACAAATAAACAATTTAAGCGC
This sequence comes from Nicotiana sylvestris, assembly GCF_000393655.2. Lineage (NCBI taxonomy): Eukaryota > Viridiplantae > Streptophyta > Magnoliopsida > Solanales > Solanaceae > Nicotiana > Nicotiana sylvestris. The sequence goes on along the minus strand of NC_091057.1, from coordinate 91,856,824 downwards.
GTACTTGCAAATAAAGGCATGTTTTGGCATTTTTGAGCACATGTATGATTTAAGTAAAGAAAAAAGGGAAAAGACTTGAACAAGTGGCACATATATAAAGTAAAGTAAAATTTATTTAAACAACGGGAATTGGAAAAGAGGGGTCCCAAGTTGGTTAGCCTATAGGATCATCCCACACAATGCCCGGTAATCACTCCTCAATGAGGGGCTACACGTGACATTAGCGCGTAGTCATCATATCCTTTACTATCCAATTCCATCTCCTTAGTCATAGTCTAAAGTGTTCTAGTAACCTTGAAAAAATGTCCTATGCATGCATTACCCGTCCCTTCCTCGTGGCCTTGAAGGTATTTAGGACCTCTAATTTAGGTAGTTTTAGAACTTCCTAAGGTTTTAAAGATAAAAATCTAGGCGTCAATCAAAAAACAATTAGGACTGCATTTAAATAGAACAAATTACAGGCTAACAGACACCTCCACAAATATAACAAGTAAGTGCACGTCTTCAAACAACAGTCAAGTATTTAAGAAAAAATCCTAGAACATGATATCTAGGTGAGCAGGGGATAAGATAGCATTGAATTAGAACCAAGCGTCAAAGACCTATTTATCTTGCCTATTGATTTTAGACCTGTAAATGTGAGCAGTGTTAAATAACAAGGCGCAATTTTATAGTTGCAGGACTTTAATCGCCATATAAGCTTGCCTAAATGTATAATAGTGACGTCCTAAAAGCATGATGTCTATATTGATTAGGAATGCAGTAAAATAGTAAAATAATTTTTAAATGACAACTTGAGATCCTATAGGCATGCTTTCTAGTAGTATTAATTTTAAGGCAGTGTTTGAAAACATATTAAAGAAACGGACAGATTAATTAATTAAGCCCATTCGGAATATATAAACGCGAATTTGAACTGATTTATTTAACTAAACTGGTTTTAAGTTCTATAGGCATGATATCTAATTATTAAAGCTGACTTTTGAACTTATAGGCATGATTTCTAAGGAGACGAATTTGAATACATGTTGCAATGAAAACTGAACTTCAATTACTCTACACTCTATAAGCATGATATCTAATTATAAAGCTGATTTTAACCCTATAGACATGATCTCTATTATTAAAGCCATTTAGATCCTATAGACATGGTTTCTAATATTGTGGAAGTAAAGCAAACATAGCAAACACATTTGAATCAACACGACCCTATAGGCATGGTATCTACCCAATTTACCCAATATATATATAACTACCCACCCTCTTTCACTAATCACCCCAATGTTTGTTTACAATAATTATTACAGACCAATGAATTAAATAAAAATACATAAATAAACAGGAGTTAATCTATAGGGATCCTGCAGTAAGCCCAAATGACTTCCCAGCCTCTAATAACCTCAAATGCTCAAAGTTCTATAGCCAATTTCATGTCTAGGTGTGTCAGAGTTCCCTAAGGACCTCAAGAATCTCGGGAAGTGCTCACACCTAGATCTTTTCTCAAACAATAACTGATTTAGGTACAGTATGGAAAGGCCAGCTCTGACATGCCAGAGTTCAGAGAGATCTCAAGGATCTCAAGGCAATACACATATCAGAGGGGCAAAACCTAGTATTCTAAGAGTGAAGTGAGAGTGTTTGACATAGTTTTGAAAAGGTTTGAAAATAGTACAGAGATGACTTTAGAAGTAAAAGGTTTTTCAGAAACAGGAAATAGTTTGGTGGTGAAAGACAGTTTGGGAAGAGTACCAAAATAGCAGACAATCAATTGGTCATAAAAGACATCCAGATTCAGAAAACACTTAACAAACAGATCCCATATGGGGATAAAGGGATTGGGGAACATAAGAGTCACATTGGGGGGTACATGGATAGGGTATAGAGGAAACATATAGTCAAACAAACTACAGAAAACACTTAGGATCTTAGGGACTTTAGCATGCTAGTCATGGACAGTAAATAGTTGAGACATAGATCATAATTGTAATACAGGAAGCCTGACATACCTTGAACATGATTAAACATACAGTTTGGACATGCTAGGCAAAGAAGTAAGCAAGAAAGAGTGCAGAATAACAAGACAGAGTTTGGACATGCTGAGCAAAGAAGTAAACAGGAATACAAGTTGAATTCATAACTGATGAACTAGTGCAGGAACGAAACACATAGGGTTTGGATTTCAAAACTTAACTAGAGACATACCAGTTGAAGAAAAGAGTGCATAATATAAAGCAGACGTAGTTCCAATTATCTAGCCTTGGCTTTTAGCCGGCTAGATTAGTGAGTATCACAAGTAGCAGAAGAGAAAAGAGAACTTTAGAGTGTGAGCGTGCTTTGTGAACTAATATTCTGTTTTGAAGTGAGAATAGGAAAGTGCTTATATAGCAGTTCTAGGGTAGAGTTAATAGGGTAAAAGAATCAAAAATCAACAATTAAGGGCAAATCAGAATCCAATCATATAAGGAGTTCAGAATAGACTCCTTTAATTAGGGGAAATTAACCAAACAATAACAACAGGGGTTTAATTAAGGCAAAAAAGACCAAACCATACCAAATAAAGAATCAGTAAAAATCCCAAAGTTATACGGGGCAAGCAATTAAGGCAGAGATGACCAATAAAGGTTATAAACAAGGAAACAAATAAAGTCTATGTATACCAATCTTTAATGGAGTAATCAATCAGCTAGAATTTCAAAGTAATACTGATTTCTAGAAAGAATATATATCAATTCCCATAAATAGAAAAATAAACAAAGTAAAATTTCACAGAAACATAGAACTTAGTCGGAAAAAATTAGGATAGAACCTTAATAGGGCTAAGTTAGAGGGAAAATCACGAAAGTCAGCAAGTTTAGCAGAAAAGGTAAGAAATGAATAGTCAAGATGAATACAAACATATAGAATCAATGAAAAATTGAATTAAGAATCTTAGTTGAGGCATATTAGGACAAGAAAACCACGAGAAATCACAAGAACCAAGGCAAGAACACAATCAGTACACCAGTACTCATAAACCAAACAAAGAATGTAAAAAATTAGGGCTTTTAGTACAAGCGAGTTAAGGTTTACAAAATCAGTCAAAACACATAAGAAGCAGAAGATTAAACGCTCAAAAAGTCATCAAACATTTTTGTAAAAGAAATTTCCGGAAACCCTAGTTTAGATAAAGATGAAAATCACTTGAAAATCATACGATTCTTGTAAAGAATCTCAAGGTTGTTGTAAAACCCATATGAAACAAGTCCAAATCATCTCAGATCTGTACAGATCTAAGCGGTTCAGAAAAAGAAATTAGGGTTTCAAAGAGAACAACACAGAGGTGAAGAAACATGCTTAGAAACCCATAAATCATAGTCAATATAAGACGATCTTACTCGGAATCACACTGGAACGGACTAAAATAGGTGAGAAAGGGACCGTATATGCAAGCCAACTGACCCTGGTCCCTTGAGGACCATGGAGATTGCAATACCAACGTGAGAAAGGCTAATAGAGGCCTGGGGGTGGTGAGAAACCACTAGAGGTAGCCATAGACGAGTGACGATTAGGTCTGATTAGGGTTAAGTTTGAGAGAGTTTGAGAGAAGAGAGGGATTTAAAGGCGGCGAATGGTGGAAATGAAAGGGTTTGGGGGGGTCGTTTGGTTTATTTTAGGAAGGGTCGTTTGTGGCCGTTGATCTTTATGATCAACGGTCGAGATTAAAGGGTTTTTGGGGCTGGATCGGGTAGTTGGGTTTGGGCTGGGTACCCTTTAATTAAAAATTGACATTGGGTTGAAATAGGGCAGAAATTGAAATAAAAATAGGCCAGATTTTAAATAGCCACTTTTAATAATTTTATAATTTGTAAAAATAATAAATGATTTCCAAAAAAGTATTTTTCATGTACTAAAATGATTTAAAATAGTTATTTAACATTTTTAAAATAAAATACCATTTTATGCATCAATAATGTAATTATACGTTAATATGGGTTATTATTGCAAAGATGTGCAATTTAGCCTAAAAATATAAATGCAATTATAAAAAATGCACTAAAAATATTTAAACAATTATGATGGCATAAATAATGAATTTAAATGACCAAATCATCACAAAAAGAATATGAAGGATAATTATTGGATATTTTATAAATAAAAGGGAAGAAATAAATTGATTTAGAGCTTTTAAAATTATAGAAAAATTATAAAAATGCTTATGCATGCTTATAACTGCATATATGCTATTTTGAAAGTATATATATGTATTTAAAAAATATATGAGGAAAAATTGAGTATCAACAATACGGTTAGTTTTCAATTTTTGTTTAGTTGGATAATCATTAGTTTTCCTGGAATTCAGGGGTCCCGCCTGGAGAATAGAGCCAGTTTTAATTTTCTTAAGTTGATAGTCTTCAGTTTCTTTAATTTTAGGAGTCCCGCCTAGAGAATAGGGTCAGTTTTCAATTTTTGTTTGGTTGGATAATCATTAGTTTTCCTGGAGTTCAGGGGTCCCGCTTAGAGAACAGGGCCAATTTTAATTTTCTTAAGTTGATAGTCTTTAGTTTCCTTAATTTCAGGGGTCCCGCTTGGAGAATAGAGTCAGTTTTCAATTTTTGTTTAGTTGGACAATCATTAGTTTTCCTTGAGTTCAGGGGTCCCACCTGGAGAATAAGGTTAGTTTTTACTTTAGTCAAGCTTAGTTTATAATTTTCCTCAAGCTCAACCTCACATCTAGGAGACGCACTTCCTAATCTGGGTTTTTCAGGATACGCTTTTAGGAGACGCACTTCCTAAATTAAGAGTTTACCCCTAGGAGACGCACTTCTTAGTTTGGGTCTTTCAAGTTATATTTTTGTTTTAGGAGATGCACTTCCTAAATTGAGATTTTACCGCTAGGAGACGCACTTCCTAAATTGAGAGTTTACCCCTAGGAGACACACTTCCTAGTTTGGGTCATTTAAGTTTTATTTAGGAGACACACTTCCTAGTTTGAGTCATTGAAATTTCACCCCTAAGAGACGCACTTCCTAGTCTGGGGTTTTCAGGATACGCTTTTAGGAGACGCACTTCCTAAATTAAGAGTTTACCCCTAGGAGACGCACTTCCTAGTCTGGGTCTTTCAAGGTATATTTTTGTTTTAGGAGACACACTTCCTAAATTGAGATTTTACCCCTAGGAGACGCACTTCCTAAATTAAGAGTTTACCCCTAGGAGACGCACTTCCTAGTTTGGGTCATTTAAGTTTCATTTAGGATGCGCACTTCCTAGTTTGAGTCATTGAAGTTTCGCACCTAGGAGACGCACTTCCTAATCTATTTTTTTTAGGTATATACTTTTAGGAGACGTACTTCCTAGGCTTAGGTCATTTAAGTTCATTCCTAGGAGACGAACTTCCTAGTTTGAGTCATTAAAATTACACTCCTAGGAGATATAATTCTTAGTTTGGGTCATTCAGGTTTTATTTTAGCAGACGCATTTGCTAGTCAAAGTTTCTTAGTTTTACTTAGAGGAGATGCGCATCCTAGTTAAGTCTTTAGTTTACTCTCATCATTGCATCAATAGCATAAGTGGTTTATAGTTTTGCTAAGAACTCACAAATCTTTCGAGTGCAAACTGGGGCAGAAAATTTTGTTTGTTTTGTTGTTTTGATTGCAGACACCCACCTGGAGAACAAGAAAATTTGTTTCGAGATTATTTCAAGTTTCAAGTCAGTAGCAGGCCCCCACCGTGAGAACAAGGGAACTCATTTAATAATTCAATTCAAGTTAGAAGTAGTAGAAGCTCGCGGCAAGAATGAGAGTCAATAGTCCAAGATGACCAACAGAAGTAGTCTCAATCAAGAAAAAAAAGTATATCCGAATGCAGAAGCAGAAAAAGATATGAACTGTTCAAGACATGGCTGAAGTCACGAGCACTACATGTCCAGTCTTGATTCGAAAAATCTGAAGAAGAATGAACTAGCACTTGCAGCTAGCAAGCATCAAGGTTCAAATCTAAAGTCTGCATGAAGAACCATTCAAGACTCAAGATCAAACTTCAGAAAACTTATAGATTGGAATTTGTTAACTCATAGTTGACAGGCTTAGTTAGACTTTTTTATTTTTTTGATTTTCATGTAATAACAGGACCGCGGATCGGAACATCGATGGAACGGCACCTTAATCGGTTCTCCACCTCGGTATACTCCATCACTGTTCCTACTTCTGAACTACACGTGGCCTGATTCCTTTATAGCCAAGGATATGTAGGCAGCTCAGATACCAGGGCTCGATCACATTCTCTTTTCTTTTAGCTTTTGGTCTCTCTAAATAAAGGTCGGGTCAAAAAAATCTGTCTCGGCGTTCTTTATCTGAAAATACTTCGTGTTTCCAGTCAAAGAGGGGCAGCTGTTAACATGTAATTTTTAACCCTCCCCAATGTTTTACATATTTTAGCGTTTAAATGTTTAGTTTAGGCCTAATATAGTTATTTTAACTCTTTTACTTTATTTTATTCCAAAAAAATAAAAATTACAAAAAAATAGTTTCATTAATGTTCTGTAGTCATACTATTTTAATAGAGTTTTTATTTTTACATAATCTTGAAAAATACCAAAAAATGTTTCATTTTAGGTTTATCTTTAATAGTTTATTTTAATTAATTAGGAGTGATTTTACATTTTTATAGGTGCTTTATACTATTGTACAAGAAGAATTGGATTTGGGTCTATAGTTTATGAATTTTGAGGAATTTTTACCTCCTATAGTAAAGGTTAATACCTTATTTATTTTAAATAAATATCTTTTTAAAAAATTTTATTCTATAGATACCTTTCAATGTTTATAGCAAAATATCTAATTTTGGTTACCTCCTACCCCTAAGCCACTAAATACACTATTCAGTTACACTATTTTCTTTCTCTCTCTACTTTGATACATGCCATTCTCTTCTCCCATTCCCTGAAAACACGATGCTCAATCTCAAAAATCCTCTCACCCACATCACCTACCATTAGTCAAAAACCCCATGCTCTCTCCTCTCTCCTCTATCTCTAGGGCAACATGGTGCAATATAGGCTGCCATGGATGCGCAACCCTTTCCATCAAGTTAACATCAGAAGGGTTAAGGTTGAATCTCAAAAGCCTTTGTTTGGATCTCGTTTCCGAATCTACCGCCTATGTTGTTCGCGAAGAAATCACTGTTGTCTATAGCCTCAGCAGTAGGTAAGCCCATTGCTATTGATAAGGCCACGCAAGAAAGGTCTAGACCTTGCACAGCTAGGGTTAAGGTTGAACTTGATCTTCAAGGAAAGCTGCCACAATATACGAGGATTCAATTTGTCGATGATAAAACTAGGAAGGTTATCGAGCATCTCCAGAAATTCAATTTAGGGCTGAGAAAATTGGTTTTCTGTTAATATATTTTAATGTATCACGCTGTATTTTCATGTATTTCATTGTATTCATTGTCTATTTTTTATTGTAATACAATGTATATCGCTGTATTCCATGTATTTCATTATATTTACTGTTTTTTTCTCATTGTGTTTCAATGCATCCCACTATATTTTATGTATTTCATTGTATTCACTATCTCGCTATATGCCATGAATGTATTCATATGTTTTTTTAATTAATATAATTTATATATTCAGATGTATTATATAATTTCTCTGATGACTGCTATATTTTTGGGGTATTTTTCGGTTGAAAATCTTTTTTATAACTAAAAATACAAAATTTATGTGTTGTAATTGAGTTTGTTGAGTTATATTAGGAGTCGATTATGTTAATTTATTCACTTTCCATTTAAAAATAGTGTAATCCCTTGTATCATGCCGTGAATACAGGCGAATATAATAATCTGTCCAGTTGTAATCCCATGTTTCACGCCATGAAAACGAAGAATACACTCGAATACAAAAATTTGTCTAGCTGTAATCCCCTATTTCACGCCTAGAAATGCTACTGTATTCATGAATACAATAGTTTAAATACATCTTATAACAACAGAAAATATATCTACTATCCGTAATATAACAAATGGTATCTATAGATAGCTAAGTACCACTAAAAGATAGTGCTTTATGAAAATTTCTCTTAATTTTTAGCTCAATTTTAATCCAATAATACATAGACCCAACCAAAAACCCAAAAGTCATCTAAGCCCAAATCTTCTTAGCCCATACCCCACCTCCCTTAAGGATACTTAATTAACCTAGAGAACCCTAGTCTTGAAAAAGAGCCGCAGAACACACATAGAGACACCAGCAAAAAAACTACTCCCAGCCATTCCCTGTACTAGATTTCACAACCAATGACCCCTTCTTCTCCTTCAGCGCACCCTAACGCCAGATACCCCTTAACCTTAACCAGAGCCCACCCCAAGACCATCGTCCCTCTCCACACTTCAACTCCCAGCAACAGAACGCCCATCTCTACTCCTTCTTCCTCCACGAAAATAAGTCCAAAGGTCCCATAAATCCAGCTAAAACAACCTCCAAACCCAGACGAAAATCAGTACCAAATAGTCCCAAAAACCACTGTCAAAACTCGGTTGAGGTTCGAGGTCCGTGAAGTCTGTTCAGGATAAGGTTTGTCCGTCAGTCGAGTACAAAATGGGTTTAGGTTTTCTGGTGTTCGGCGCCCGATGAGTGGATTGTGTTTGAGATGCCGTTGAAGGTTTCAATCCACCGGAAAAGCTTCGAATACACTTGTGAAGTATCCTCCAACGAAGTCATGTAACTTTGTTTCCGCTTTGTCCGGGGTTAGATTTATCTCACTTTATCTAACATATGCTTAGATGATTGTTGTTGTCCTACTCTATTTGCTGCTGAAATTAGCTTTTTGATGAGTTTTCTATATAGAATGACAGTAGACAAACTTGCTGCTATTCAAGTTAAACACAAATGCTCAATGAAAATCATCAACATTGCCAAGTAAAATTGTGTCACGACCCTAACCCCAAACCCGGTCGTGATGGCGCCTCTCATGAAGACAAGGCCAGCCAATTAAACCCAATTCACTTTTTAAAACAGTTAAACAAATATAAAAGCAGTCTAATCATGAATTTATGATAATGAGTAGCGGATATACAACCCAACACAGCCCTAACCGGGGTGTCACAAGTCACGAGCATCTACTAGGGTATGTTTACAACTAACAGTACGAAGTGCACAAATATGGACTAATGAAATGAAAAGAGAGAAAAGCAGTTCTGCGAACGTCGGCAGCTACCTTGCTAAACTCTGGTGACACTGCCTCCGATCAGCCAAAATACACCTGAATCTGCACACAAGGTGCATGGAGTAATGTGAGTACTCCAACTCAGTGAGTAATAATAATAAATAAAGACTGAAGGCAAGAAATCACGTAAAACATATCAAGATGTTGTATAGAAGCAATCCAAAAATAGTAAGAAAGCGGTGAAGATGTAAAAATCTCTTAAAATATCTTAGCTCAGTTTAAACTTCTTTGAAAATGGCTTTTCAACAGTTACGCAAATGAATGCAAAATAGTCAGTGCAGAGAAGCATAGAAATTCACCCCTCGGGCACAAATACCATAGTTTAACAGGTAAAATGACAAGTAAATATGAAAGAGCCCCTCGGGCACAATGTCAACAACTCTGCCCCTTGGGCAATATCTCAGAACAATACCAGCCCCTAAGATAATCACATAGAACGGTACCAGCCCCTCGGGCAATCACATAGAACAGTACTAGCCCCTCGAGCTATCATATAGAACAATATCAGCCCTTCGGGCTATGTCTCACATAACAATGGGTACCCACGCTCACTGAGGGTGTACAGACTCCGGGAGGGGCCCCTTACGGCCCAAGCGGAATATCAAGTCATCTCATGGCATCAAATCTAGGCCCTCGGCCTCATATCAGTCAAGCCACCTCGTGGCGTATATATCTCAAGCCCTCGGCCTCATAAACAATATCAACAAGCCACCTCGTGGCATACATAACTCAGGCCCTCAGCCTCAAATCAGTATCAGTGTTTCCTCACAACTAGGCCCTCAGCCTTACTCAGTCAAAAATACTCACAAGCCCCTCGGGCATTAGTAAAACAATATTCTTTGCCCAAAATATCATTTAAAATATCATTTAAGTCTCAAAATGGAGTAAAATGGCTGAGTAGTAAAATAGTGGAAAATAACATGAGTGAGTTCAATTAGTAAGTCAAAACAGTGAGGAAATAGTAATAAAAATTTTGACGGGTTCAAAAAGTTGGCACGAAGCCCAAATATGGCAATCATCCCAAATCATGAAGATAACATATAAGTTTCAGTCAAATGCGCGGTAAAATCATCAATCGGGACGGACCAAGTCACAATCCCCAATAGTACACGACCCCACGCTCGTCATCAAGTGTGTGCCTCATCTCAATATAGCACTACGATGTGCAATCCGGGGTTTCAAACCCTCAGAGCATCATTTACAATCATTACTCACCTCGAACCAGCTAAATCTCCAACTCGCGACGCCTTTGCCCCTTGTATCAGCCTCCACGCGCGTCAAATCTATCCAAAATCAGAACGAATACGTCACAATATGCTAAGGGAATAAAGCCCAAGCGAAAACAATCGAATTACCACAAAATTCCAGAAATTGGTCAAACCCGACCCCCGGGCCCACATCTCAAAATTTGACAAAATTCACAAAACTAGAATCCTTATACTCTCACGAGTCTAACCATACAAAAATTATCCAATTCTGGTACCATTTGGTCCTTCAAATCATCATTTTATATTTTTGGAAGATTCCACAAATTTTCTTCCCAAATTCCATCCCAAATCAAGAATTGAATGATGAATTCAATGATAGATTCATATACTCTAGCCAAATCTGAGTTAGAATCACTTACCCCTATGAATTTCTTGAAAAACCTTCGAAAAATTGCCAAAATCCGAGCACTTTAGGTCAAAATATCAAATAAAACCCAAAACCTCGTATTTATAGAGTACCCCACAGATTTTCACCTCCGCGGACCGCACAAAATCGACCGCGGTCCGCACAAAACCAGTGCGGTCCGCACAAAAACGACGGCGGCCGCACATGCTTTTCTCTTCAGTGACAGACTTTAGTATGTTGGACATAACTTTCGCTACAGATGTCCAAATTGTGATATCTTTACCTTTCTAAAAACTAGACACGAAGGGCTGCAACTTTTGTTTTTAAATCATCTCAAAAGTCCTTGTAGATCAAATGATATGAGCTTCCGAAGTAGGACCAGTGAAATGTTCCCCATCGCGGCCGCACAGCATTTTGTGCGGTCCGCACAACACCTACCGCGACCACACTTCATTTTGTGCGATCCGCACAGCACATACCACGGCTGCACTTCTTTTTGTGCGGACCTGAAATTATGCCTAAGAACTCTTAAATTATACTTTCGATCAAAAAGTCTATCAAATCTCGTTCGAATGACCTGAAATTTTGCACACACATCCTAAATGACATAACGAAGCTACTGTCACTCTTGGAATTTCATTCCAACCTTTATATCAAAATCTCGCCTATCAACCGGAAAATGTCGAAATCTCAATTTCGCCAATTCAAGCCTAAACCTTCCACGGACCTCCGAAATGCATTCCGATCACGCCCCTAAGTCACAAATCACCTAACGGAGCTAACCAAATCATAAAAATTCCTATCCGAGATCATATACAAACAAGTCAACTCTTGTTCAAACCTTTCAAATTTAAGGCTTCAAACTGAGAACTGTTCTTCCAAATTCATTCTGATTAACCTGAAATCCAACACCAACAATTTACATAAGTCATAATATACCACACGGGGCAAGTCATGCCCGAGAACTGGTGAGCGAAGTGCAAAAGCTCAAAATAACCGATCAGGTCGTTATATCCTTCCCCACTTAAACACACGTTAGTCCTCGAACGTGCCCAGAGTTGTTCTAAAAGCCAACCAGTTGCTGAATAACCTTACCATGCATATACTCGGGGCTGATCCCACATTACCCTATATCACATAGGTCCGATAACACGATATGACTGAAAGTTCACAATCCATCCTAGTCCATAAACCATAGGATAACATTTCCACTTCTAAAATCCTCAATACGATCAGAATCTCACATTTATAGTGTGAATAAGCCCGAACCAGCTGTAACCAACCATACCTGCAACCACGAATGCCATTTCATGATAAACCACATAACTCAAACGTTTGTATCGATAACTTCTATTCACAGCAGCTGCCCACAACAATCGAATACCGGTAGAACACCTCTTATCAACTAAAATCTCATTCCAACACTTTCATACTGCCAATGATCACTAAAACATGCGGTAAGCCATAACCATTTCCCAGATCAACCATTCATGAAGCCACTTCTCCTTTGGCAAATACCACAGCAAATTTCTGAGCCGAAGCTCGATATTATCCCTCTAATATGCTAAAATCGAACCCGTTTGTATTTATTAATGATCCCAACGGTCTCCTCTAATCCAACATACTACTCTGGTGACATAACACATCAATACAGGCCTAAGCCACAACTTGCACGGTACACGTACCAATACGCAACAGTCCGAACATACTGAAATCATGAAAATGACTCAAAGAAAGAGTTGTACTCAAGCTCACCGGTACCACCACAACACAAGGCTAAGAACCCGTCTCACATCCTAGGAATAGAACACACGAATCTAACCCATAAGGTCATACCTCCACATAACTTCACTGTGATGTGTTATCCTATCCAATACTGCTCCACATGAACCACCTTAAGTCACTATGCTCGAAATCAACAACCACGCACAATTTGATATCTGGAATCAAAGCAATTTATCATACTCATGGTGAAGTAAATAACATACACCACACAAACCCGAAAGGACATAACCAATACGCCATTCACCGAGCAACACCCAATTACTCTTCCCGCTCGACTTCCACTACGAGACCCCAATAGAACCGCACCATGTGTGCCTATAACCAACAAATCATAACACCTCGCCACACAGAAAGGTTAACTCATAGATCTCTCCATATTACTAATAAACTCAATAACAATCGAATCAACGCATCCCACAACAGTACAATCCGGAGCCAACCAAGCCGACTCAAATTAGAACACGCATCTACGTTGGCCTGCCAACGAACTCCTTATCACGAAAATCTTGGAGTTGCTCTTCAACTCCTTTAACTCTGTCGGTTCCATACGATACGGTGCGCGATATCGAATTAATACCGAAATTAACAACCTTGCCTGGCAACATGCCCGGCCGCAAGGAACACATCCAAAAAGTCCCTCACCACCGGAACTAAATCAATAGTAGGAGCCTCTACACTGACATCAATCGCGAAAGCCCAAATAAGAAAAACAATCCTTCCCAGCCGTCCGCTGGGCCTTCAAAATATAAAACCACTCCACTAGGGCATAATCCTACGGACCTCTCCACTCAATCTATGGCATTTCCAGCATAGCCAACAGTGTCGCCTTAGCACAATAGTCCAGAATGACACAACACGGAGACAACCAGTCTAAACCTAGTATCCCATCCAAAATCTAACATGCCAAGCACAAAAGATCTGCTCGGGTCTCCAAACCTCATAGTTACTAAACAGTGCCGATACACACGACTTACAACCACAGCATAGCCTGAATGTGAGAACTTCCTTGTCTCCGAATCTATATGGCACATGAATCAATATACCTGATCCCAATTCCACCGTCCGAATGCATACGGCACCTCAAATACCCAATCATTCCCCAAAAGATACTCTAAAATTCCCTTATGTCACCAAGCAAACTCGAATATCAGCAGTCGATCCAATAATAAAGCGCCACAATTCTACCGAAGTACCATTAACTTAATCACATTGCCTTTTCTGAAACATATAGCCTCGTCAAATCACTCCCATTTAGCAATACCATTTCCTTAATCATCTGGAGATCATCCCCCTAATCATCTAAAGCTCATTTCTCTAATCATCTGAAACTGCTCGTGCTGCCTAAGAATTTTATGACTTTTCGTTCAAACCTGAACCGTAACCTTACACACGCAAATTTCAATCCTCCACAACATACAGCATATACCATACCATCCTAGGATAACATGAGAACTTCATTTCCCTTCCGAGCCATAAACATCTACGTACTCCACTAGTCAAGAACTTTCCATTGATCCCATTCTAGAAGGAAATCACTATGCATCCCATGCTCCTCATGCCCATAGAAAATATACATCTCCAACCAAGGTAGAAACCATCAAGAACTCTCTGAGTTCCCCTTGCACAAGCCAGACCTGCCAGGACTGAATCCTTCTAAATCGACCAAGCTACGCAAGCCATCAAAACCTAAGAGCATTGCCGTGAAATACCTGTAGGAACTCATTACCCCGTACACACCCAAGTATCTAATCATATCCTTACCATACCGATCCAGTCTACTACCCAGCTATCCCATCTATCCGAGTTTCCTTCTGATTTACCTTCAACTTGATATCCCCTCTTGTTGTATCACCACAATTCCTCAACCCAGACTTACCACACGGGACCCAAGCATAAAGCCACACTGTCTGAGACCCATAAGCCATTGAATACTCTCTTATCTATTCCCAAAGGCACCACATTCAAAATACTTTACTTTGAGGAAACTTCCTGCGAATCTAAATCTGTTACCTTTACCTTCCTGATACTAATACACCATAATTGATATAGAAGTGACACAAGTCTTGGCACCCTCTAATGCAAACCTTAGTTTCTAGCCCAATTATACACTTGAAAATCTCCAATTATTACCTGAACGTCTTGAACCTATTAGAACCATTCCCGAGAGTCATTCACTCTACTCAAACCGCAATTAGCCTGATCAAACGAACTGTCAACTCGTGCCTTACTAGCACTCTGACACCACAGAATGTAACCTCATTCCAGTACAACCAAACAACTTCCTGCTCTATGCACCGAGCACCCTTTACCAATAACAACTCAAGACATTCCGTGATTCTCATACCCTATGAAGCATAATATAACCTCTGTCAAAATTTTCCTTTACTCGAGCCATCCTCGGTCTCAATTTTCGCAAGCCATAACTAATTCACCAGCACGCCTCAAACTGGAACCAACATAGCACCTAACCGTCCTAATCAATAGCAGACTCCCCCACTTGGCTCGAAGCCATAGATCAACACACACTCAATAACTCATAACGATTATACTGTATTGATGCCACAATACTATGGTGAGATTAAACTCAAATCTTTTATAAGCTTGTGAAAATACAGATCATCTAGAATTTTAACTCTTCTACAAATCTGGCATTCCACTCTCGCAACAGTTACATCCACTCTCTAAGCGACCCAATTTAAATTGCAACACATATCCTTCACTCGCAAATGAGATCTTCTAACAAACACATAAGGATCGTACAACCTCAGAACATTTTGCAGGAGACAACCACCTGTTTTGCCTCTAACTACATTTCTATATACCTTCCACCGTCATAAATTGTACGCAGTCACATAGTCTTCCTGAGTCTGAACTCATGAAATTTACTTCACTCACAACTGAGAAACATGAAAAGATCCTTCACACACCCATAACTCGGGGCTACACTTCGAATCAAGATGGAATTCAAGCACCTAATAATTCTTCTATCCTCTAGTAGACCTTCTCGTCGCTTCTAAATCATGTGGCTACATCTTGCAATACCAACATACTCATCACATAGTTATCCAGTCGTCACTTCCACTAATAGGGACAATACCAAACATATACGTTCAAAAATACTTGCTCACACAATCAGCACCTCGGTGCTCAAGCCATAGGCAAAGATCCAACCTCAAGTCCTCCAGACCGGCCCAACATCAACTCACAAAGATCACATCTCTCCCCTCGATCAGGGAATCACAAGCCATCGATGCACATCTAATACTGAGCGCTCATGCGCGCACACGAACACATGGAAGGAATTCAAAGAGTAACATTTCAAGCTGAATCAAAGGACGCACGGTAAGAATTCAAGAATGTGAAGTTTTTCTAAAGGTTCTGCAGCCTCTCGAGGATAAATACAGACGTCTCCGTACCGATCCGCGAGACTCTACTAAACTTGCTCATGACTCGTGAGACCTATGTAACCTAGGCTCTGATACCAACTTGTCACAACCCTAACCCCGAACTCGATCGTGATGATGCCTCTCACGAAGACAAGGCCAACCAATTAAACTCAATTCACTTTTTAAAATAATTAAACAAATATAAAAGTAGTCTAATCATGAATTTATGATAATGAGTAATGGATATACAACCCAACACAGCCCTAACCGGGGTGTCACAAGTCACGAGCATCTACTAGGGTATGATTACAACTGACAGTACGAAGTGTACAAATACGGACGAATGAAATGAAGAGAGAGAAAAGCAGTGCTGCGAACGCGAGTAGCTACTTTGCTAAACTCTGATGACTCTGCCTCTGATCAGCCAAAATATACCTAAATCTGCACACAAGATGCAGGGAGTAACGTGAGTACTCCGACTTAGTGAGTATTAATAATAAATAAAGACTGAAGGCAAGAAATCATGTAAACCATATCAAGATGTTGTATAGAAGCAGTCCAAAACCAGTAAGAAAGTAGTGAAGATGTAAAAATCTCTTAAAATATCTTAGCTCAGTTTAAACTTCTTTGAAAATGGCTTTTCAACAGTTACGCAAATGAATGCAAAATAGTCAGTGCAGAGAAGCACAGAAATTTGCCCCTCGGGAACAAATACCATAGTTTAACAGGTAAAATGAAAAGTAAATATGAAAGATAAACAAATAAAGGTTTGACCCTCGGGCACAATGTCAACAACTCTGCCCCTCGGGCAATATCTCAGAACAATACCAGCCCCTCGGGCAATCACATAGAATGGTACCAGCCCCTCGAGCAATCACATAGAACAATAACAACCCCTCGGACTATGTCTCACATCACAATAGGTACCCGCACTCACTGGGGGGTGTACAGACTCCGGGAGGGGCCCCTTACGGCCCAAGCGCAATATCAAGCCATCTCGTGGCATCAAATCTAGGCCCTCGTCCTCATAAACAATATCAACAAGCCACCTCATGGCATACATATCTGAGGCCCTCAGCCTCAAATCAGTATCAGTGTTTCCTCACAACTAGGCCCTCGACCTTACTTAGTCAAAAATACTCACAAGCCCCTCCGACATTAGTAAAACAGTATTTCTGAGCCCAAAACAGCATTTAAAATATCATTTAAGTCTCAAAACGGAGTAAAATAGCTGAGTAGTAAAATAATAGAAAATAACATGACTGAGTTCACTTAGTAAGTCAAAACAGTGAGGAAATAGTAATAAAAATCCCCGAAGGGTTCAAATAGTTGACACGAAGCCCAAATATGGCAATCAACCCAAATTATGATGATAACATATAAGTTGCAGTCAAATGCGCGGTAAAATCATCAATCGGGACGGACCAAGTCACAATCCCCAATAGTATACGACCACACGCTCGTCATCAAGTGTGTGCCTCACCTCAATATAGCACTACGATGTGCAATCCAGGGTTTCAAACTCTCAGAGCATCATTTACAATCATTACTCACCTCGAACCGGCTAAATCTCCAACTCGCGACGCCTTTGCCCCTCGAATCGGCCTCCACACACGTCGAATCTATCCAAAATCAGAACAAATACGCCACAATATGTTAAGGGAACAAAGCCTAAGCGAAAAAAATCAAATTACCACAAAATTTCAGAAATTGGTCAAACCCGACCCTCAAGCACACATCTTGAAATTTGACAAAATTCACAAAACTAGAATCCTTTTACTCTCACAAGTCTAACCATACAAAAATTATCCAATTCCGGTACCATTTGGTCCTTCAAATCATCATTTTATATTTTTGGAAGATTCCACAAATTTTCTTCCCAAATTCCATCCCAAATCATGAATTCAATGATAGATTCATGTACTCTAGCCAAATCTGAGTTAGAATCACTTACCCCGATGAATTTCTTGAAAAACCTTCGAAAAATCGACAAAAATCCGAGCTCTCTAGGTCAAAATATCAAATAAAACCCAAAACCTCGTATTTATAGAGTACCCCACAGATTTCCACCTCCGCGTACCGCACAAAATCGACTGCGGTCCGCACAAAAACAACCGCGGCCGCACAGGCTTTCCTCTATAGTGACAAGCTTTAGTGTTTTGGCCATAACTTTTGATACATATGTCCAAATTGCGATATCTTTACTTTTTTGGAAACTAGACACGAAGGGCTACAACTTTCGTTTTTAAATAATCTCAAAATTCCTTGTATATCAAAAGATATGAGCTTCCGAAATAGGACTAGTGAAATGTTCCCCACCGCGGCCGCACAGCATTTTGTGCGGTCCGTACAGCACCTACCGCGGCCGCACTTCATTTTGTGCGGTCCACACAGCACATACCGCGACCGCACTTCTTTTTGTGTGGACCGCGCGGGTAGGTTCCGAGGCCTGCAACCCTTCTGGACCTGCTACAGCTATGATTTTCGGCCTAAAACATCCCGGAACTTTAAACCAATTGTACCAACACATCTCATGACATCGTTCAAACTTGTTCAAAATTTCGGCACGCTCATAACAATATCAAATCACCAATTTAACATGGGATTCAAGCCTAAGAACTCCAAGAATTCTTAAATTATGTTTTCGATCAAAAAGTCTATCAAATCTCGTTCGAATGACCTGAAATTTTGCACACACCTCCCAAATGACACAACGAAACTACTGTCACTCTCGGAATTCCATTTTGACCTCTATATCAAAATCTCGCCTATCAACCGAAAAACGCCGAAATCTCAATTTCGCCAATTCAAGCCTAAACCTTCCACGGACCTCCAAAATACATTCCGATCACGCCCCTAAGTCCCAAATCACCTAACGGAGCTAACCAAATCATAACAATTCCGATCCGAGATCATATACAAACAAGTCAATTCTTGGTCAAACCTTTCAAATTTAAGGCTTCAAACTGAGAACTCTTCCAAATTCATTCCGATTAACCTGAAACTCAATACCAACGATTTACATAAGTCATAATACACCACACGGGTCAAGTCATGCCCGAGAACTGGCGAACGAAGTGCAAAAGCTCAAAACGACCGGTCGGGTCGTTACAAATTGCTACTACAATTTTTGATCGTACTGGTGAATTATCACTAAAATGCAGACTCTCTTAGAATTTTTTGTATAAGTAGTGTGATTGTAGGTGTTCTTTGTTTGGTGTTACCAGAGATTGACGCTTGCGGCATTTTTATATGACACTAGTTGCTATTTGCATCTTAGTTTTTTTACTTGTAGAGAAACTAAGGAAATACTCACAATCTTTGGACACTGCCCACAAATCTTCACTTATTTTAGAAATTAGAACTGAACATATTAAGAATATAGCAAACTTCTGATTTTTATATCTTCTCCTCCCCACTTTCCTTTTATTTTCTTGTAATACCTTTCTTATATCAAAATTTTCAGATGATTATGATGGGAAGGAGGGATTATTAAGGCAATTTGACTTGAATATGGCTTATAAATAATCTTTGAAAATTGTAAAATGCTTTTAGACACGTTTTAAAATTATCATCGTGATTGTGTACAATCCTAAAAACAAAATCGGGGTATGCGTTCGCGCAACTTCGACCAAACTTTCTTAATATTAATAAAGCGTGATTAATTGTCGACACCTACGCGTGACATGATTTTTGACGCGCCAAATGAAATGAGCACACGTACGCGTGACTCGTTTTTAAGATAATTCCATCATTAAGAGTAATTAAGCAAATAAAAGCGGTTAAGAGGGTAGATGCATATAGGTTTAAGAATAAGTAATTAGACAACTTAATTGAGCCAAGTATGATTAAAGCGACTGTGATAAAACCACGGAACCCGGGAATGCCTAACACCTTCTCCCGGGTTAACAGAATTTCTTACCCGAATTTTTGTGTTTCGCTGACTGAAAAACAGAGTCAAACTTTCTCGGTTCGGGATTTTAACCGGTGACTTGGGACACCATAAATTATCCCAAGTGGCGACTCTGAATTTGAATAAACAATCATATTTCGATTATTGTCACTTTAATTGAAAAAAACTCAATTATACCCCCTTTCGGGTAGAAAAAGGAGGTGTGACAACTAGGCAAGCCAACGTTACAGAATATTTTACCTTTTTCCTTTATCTTTTAACAATTTATAAGTTAACAAAAGTAAATCAGTGGAATAAATGCGGAAGAACAGCATTTAACAGATTATCTTAATACAAATAACAAAACCGTAATAAAACTCCACCCAGAACTGGTGTCACAACTCACGGACAGTCTACGAATACTACAAACCAGGGTCTGAATAAAGAAATATACATCTCTCTCGAAAGTAGATAAAACAGAAAATAAATAAGATAGAAGGGGACGCTAGGGCCTGCGGACCTGCAGGACTACCTTGGGTCTCCAATGGACTGAAGGCAGCCACCCAAACTCTACTCACGAGGTCCGACACTGAGATCTGCACAGAAATTGCAGTACCAGTACAACCGATCTAATGTACTGGTAAGTGTCGAGCCTAAACTCGGCGAAGTAGTAACGAGGCTAGGACACGACAACCAACATAAATCTGTGCAGTTAAACAACATACTAACAGAATAACAATATTAGAGCTAAACAAAAATTAACGTGAAGGGGCAACATGCTAGGGGTACCAGAATAAGGAATCAGAATAGTAACGGAAATTAAACAATTAATGCACTTGAACCAATAATAACAAATAATTGCAGCAAACAGAAAATGCACGGTATCACCCTTCGTGCTTTTACTCTCAATCCTCACCATGCAATCAATAATAGAAATGTGCACGGCATCACCTTTCGTGATTTATTACTCTTCCTCACCATATGCATCAATATAAATATAAATGTGCACGGCATCACCCTTCGTGCTTTATCACTCTTTCTTACCCAAACAATAGAAACAATAACATACTGGCAAGGGAATCAGCTATAACCAATCTCGTTTCAACAGTTAAATTCACAATGTAAATCTCAGCTTGAGTCAACACTCAACAATTACCCAATAACAAGAAAATATAACCAAACTTGTTCGACATGAAGAGTAACCAACTTAAGCATGAACAATACGTGATAAAAGACACAATGTTACAAGTATAATGCTCATTTGCATGATATGACCCAACAACAACGTATAGATACTCATCACCATACCTATACGTCGTACTCAACAATTAAACACGTACCAAGTAAGACAACAACACTTATTCCCTCAAGCTAAGGTTAGATCAAACACTTACCTCGATTACACAACCAAAATCAAGCCTCAAATACCGCTTTCCCTCTAGATTCCACCTCCAATCCCCTCGTATCTAGCCACAATTAGCTTAATATCAACAATTATTGCTAAGGGAATCAACTACAATGCATAAATTTAATTTTCCCAAAATTTTCCTCAAAAAGTCAAAATCTGACACATGGCCCACTTGGTTAAAACTCGAGGTTCGGACCAAAACCCATTCACCCACGAGACCAAATATGTAATTAGTTTCAAAATCCGATCCCAAAACGAGGTCTAAATCTCAATTATACAAAAAACCCTAATTCTACCCAAATCCCCAATTTCTACCATGAAAACCCTAGATTTTAGGATGAAAATTAATGAAATACAATGGGTAATTGAAAGAAAGTGGTTTAGAATCATATACCAATACTTTGGGGAAGAACTTATTTCTTGAAAATCTCCTCTAAGCTTCCTTGGTTTTGAAAATATGAAAGAATGGCAAATTCCCGTTTTTTGATTCTGTTTTTAAAACACTGGACACACCTTCTTCGCGTTCGCGAAGGGCCTGTCGCGTTCACGAAGCATTGCACCCAAAAGGACCTTCGGGTTCACGAAGAGTTGTTCGCGATGGTCTTTCCTCCCTGAACATCGCGTTCCCGGGCCTTGGACCGCGTTCGCGAAGAACAACTCAGAGACTCCCAGCCCACCTCCTTTTTACTCTACGCGTTCGCGAGATGCCGGTCGCGTTCGCGAAGAGCATCCCCCCAGTGTTCCGCATCCACGACCATGGCTTCGCATTCGCGAAGAACAATTCCCTCCCCAGCCCAAGATGCACTTCGCGTTCGCGAGAGTTGCTTCGCGAACGCAAAGCACAAGGTACCAGATTACCAGAAGCAACAATACAGCTGGAATTCCTAAGTGTAAATCACCCTGTGGCCTATCCAAAACTCACCCGAGCCCTCGGGGTTTCAAACAAAACATGCATACAAGTCTAAAAATATCATACGGACTTGCGCGCAATCAAATCTCCAAAATAACACCTAGAACTACAAATTTAGCATCAAAATCAAGGAAAAACTCAAGAACACTTAAAGTTTCTATTTTCACGACCGAGGGTCCGAATCACGTCATATAAATTTTGTTTCTCACCAAATTTCACAAACATGACTCAAATACCATATTAATCATGTACCGGGCTCCGAAACCAAAATACGGGCCCGATACCAACAAGATCGAATGTTATTCAATTTCCAAAAATCTTTATATTTTCAGTTAAACATTTTTCTTTAAAAATTTATTTCTTGGGCTAGGGACCTCGGAATTCAATTCCGGGCATACGCCCAAATCCCATATTTTTCTACCGGGTCCGGGTCCGTTTACTCAAAATGTTGACCGAAATCAACTTAATTCAATTTTAAAGGTAAAATTTAGCATTTTCTCATATTTTCACATAAAGGCTTTCTGGATATACGCTCGAACTGCGCACACAAATCAAGGAGAGACAAAAGGAAGTTTTTAAGACCTCAGAACATAGATTTGACTTTTAAAACGAGAGATGACCTTTTGGGTCATCACAGTTCAAGATGAGCATTGAAAATACAAGGGCGGATAACTCACTGTATCAATCAGTATTTTCAGAACCGAAAGCTGCAATTCTTTTGTGCAAGACAACATGAATATAGCAAAGCATCAAGTTGAATTATTCAGCCAATGACAAAGTCATGAACATAAGAAGATGGTGGCTTGATGAAGCTCAAATTCAAGGGCTTAGGTGTGTACCTTTATGACATTTAAAACTAAAAGGACGGTGCAACACTTATATTGGGCCTTGTAGCTCAACCCAATGTATATATTTTTATGGCATTTATTAACTTCAAACACAAAGCAACACTTATATGGGGTCTTGTAGTTTGAGATTTTACGGGTCTCTCTTTCCTAGCTGCATGATGTAAAAATAGGGATTTTTACCTAGTTATACTAAATTAGAAACTTATTAATCACTTTTCTTTAGGTTCCTTAAAAATTACATTGTGTATCTATATTTATTATTTATGTACAAAATATCATAAAAGAAAGATTCCTTAAATATAGGAATTAATTGGTAACGTATCTCTCATCCTTATCTATCAGCTTAATTAGCCTCCTACAATCACGATTTTCTTCCCAATTTCAAAATTTTTTAAAGTCATTCTCTCTTTCATACAAATCAACCAATCTCTCTCTCTCCCTCCCCCCTCTTTCTCTCATACAAATCAAATTATTATCTCTCTAAAATTGTAGCATCATATATTTCTCTGAATTAATTCCACCAACAACCATTAAAAAGCTTCAACTATTGACAAATCCAGCGACATAATCTCTGAAATTGCAAGTAGAGAGGTTTGCCATTGACATACCATTAAAAAGCTTCGAAACTTTGAATTAGATATTCAGATTTTATGAATTTGTGATTTCTTTGGATTGGGTGTTCTTGAAAACGATTGAAAATATCCTTTAGAGTTTATCTCTCAATTTGAAGGGAGATTGGTTAAATTTAAAGTTAGTTTTAGGTTGAATTTCAGATTGAAACTCAAGGAAGAAGAAGTTTCGGAATTGTATTACGATTGTATGATAAATGTATCATAATTGTATCTGAGTTGTATTTGATACATCAATACCTAAGATAATTCTGATACAATATTAATACTATTAAAATACAATATTGTATCATAATTTAAGTTTAGAGTTGGTTTTAGGTGGATATTTTAAATTGAAACTTGAAAAAAATGAAGATCAGTTGTATTATAATTTAGAATTGTATCACGATTGTATCACAATTTTTACCAAAAACAAATACATGATATAATACTAATACAAGTATAATACGATATTGTATCAGTTTAAGTTTAGAGTCGATTTTAAGTTGTATCATAATTGTGTAAGAATTCTTTCAAGGTTATATCAAATTTGTATCTTAATTATGAGTTGTTGTGAGTTCGTGACGAATTTCACAGTTTGTATCACAAATATATGATAATTATATATTAATTTATTAGTATTGTACCAGGTATTATTTTGGATATTAATGTTACCATCTACAAGTTAGATACAATTGTGATACAAGTATGATACAATTATGTTTTACGTATTGATATATCTGATACAATTCAAATACAATTATCATACAATTGCTGAATATTTTTTTATTTTCAGTGTTGTCCGGTCTCCCAGCAAAAGAACAATGCAATTGATGATTTAATAATATAAAGTTGTCGGTAATAGTAGGAAGAGAGAAGATGGAGATTCTGGGCGTAGATTAAGGGATTTTTTTGTAAAAAAAAAAAAGGAGAGAGAAGATGAGAGGGAATAAAAAGGAAGTATATAATTGAATCCCTTAATTGAAGGCACTAATAATGAGGTGAGAGTCTTTTAAGGAGCAATCTACAATATTTGTAAGAAAAACCTAGATACTTATTAAAAACTACAAAACATATATAACATTGGTAAATAATTTTCTAATAGAGTATAGCTAGGTAAAAGTCCCATAAAAATATGTATATTACTTGGTTTAATAGGGACTGAAATTAATATTGTCTCAACAAGTTCAATAGTTATTTTAGTTATTGTTGCTATTATTCCATATTGAGCTTGCCTTAATAAGTCCCATTTTAGTCTTTTTGAGATCTATTTGGAAGGTCTATTTCTACATTGTTCTGCCTTCTTTAGATTGAATAAGAATAAATAGTTTGTTATTGAGCTAAAGCTCTGTGACTGTGTCGAATTTAGAGCGAGCTTTTCCCATTAAGTTCCTGAATATTTTATGCTACTATTATTAAATCTCAGTTGCTGTTGCAGGTAGCTGTTTGAACTGAAAACATGAATTTTTTGTTTGTTCCACTTACTTTGCGTTATTTGGATCTGTTTAATAGAAGATCAGATGAGCCTGATATTGTAATTATGCAAGCAAGATAAAAAAAACATTAGTTATACAAGCAAGAAATAGAACTCCAGATGCCTGCCGATTTGGGACAAGATGCTTTTCATAATTAAATGGCTAAATACATAAGTTGACACATGAACTATCGATCAAATCCCTGTTACACATTTTCTGTGAGAAAAATAATATTACACACTCAACCTTTTAAAAGTGTGTCTAATACACACAACTTTAGAATTTTGACCACTTTTTCTCAACAAGTGTATACCACAACAATAAGATTCTGACACGTGTCATCAATTTAAAATAAAAGCAAAACACTTAAAAACGATACTTCATCTTCTTCATCTTAGTCGTCGGAAAATCCTGTCAAAGCAAAGCCAGAAACCTTGAATTTTCAACTACCAAAGTGATAAACACCAAAAAAAACTTTCATTTTCACCCAAAAACAATAAATTTTCATTCCATTCTCAAAATTCATGGCTGCCACAAAAAACAAAACAACCACCCACTATTTTCGAGCAAAAGATCTCAAGACTCCTTCTCACCCAAATCCACCACCATAGAAATAATATTTTCATATTCAAACAAAAAGAGAGAAGAAAAGAACGAGTATAAGCCCCTTATAATTTGGATTGTTATACTCTAAGCTTGTAAATTTTTGCTCAATTTCAAGAACCCATTTGAGTTCCAAAT
The DNA here is from genome assembly GCF_000393655.2 of Nicotiana sylvestris. NCBI lineage: Eukaryota > Viridiplantae > Streptophyta > Magnoliopsida > Solanales > Solanaceae > Nicotiana > Nicotiana sylvestris. Next base: position 91,830,954 of record NC_091057.1, on the reverse strand, counting down.
TAATAGCATAAATCCCAATTAAATAATTTTAATAGTAAGGCGAGCGTATTTCAAATCTAAAATATCAGTTACACTTAAACAAAAATAAAAATAAAAAAAGATGCTTCAATGGAGGAAAATGGTGTGTGGTGGTGTTGATGAGGAAAATGAAGAAGGGACAGAGAGTTCTGAACAAATAAAGGTTTAGAAAAAAAAAGGATGAAAAAAGAAGAGAAGGGCTGGAGGTGGAGGTTGGCCGGCGAAAAAACAAGATAGAGATAGAGGGAGGGTGGGGAAGATGAGGGAGTGGAATTAAATAAGTATTTAGACAGTATTTTAGCTGGTAGACGCGCCTCTTTCTTGGTATTTTACACATGCTAGGTCTTGGTCAAAGAAGGTGTCTTAAACACACTCTACAAAGGTTGAGTGTGTAAAAGATTGTCTGTGGAAGAAAAGTGTGTAACAGGGATTTGAGCGTAAGGTCAATGGGTAAATTATGTATTTTGCCTAATAAAATTGCCAAAGTTTGACGGTATATTATCAAAAAAATTATTGCTTCCCATTATTTAGAGTAAGTGATAACGGTCTGAGGTTCATTGTATGATAATTGTGACAAATGATGGTTAAGAAGTGGAATTTGAGGGTTGACAAAATTGTTCTCGGTATGTTAGACCGTTTCATAGTTCCGTGAAAATCTACTTTTCTATTACAAAGTGATTTACCAGTGGAGTGCATTCTTGTATATGCTTACAAATAAAGAAGTTTGAAGCTAAAAGCAGAAACAACTAGCTTCCTTTTGGTGGATAAACTTGGTCAAAGCCCTGCTCATATTCTTCCTGTTGACAACAAATCTCTCTGCTCTGTAAGACTTCATAACCAAGGAAAATTGCAGAAAATTGGTATATGGTGTACGTGTGCACATTTAATAAAGAAAATATTGTGCTACTTTTATCTAATTGTACTTATATCCCACTAAAGGTGCCCTTGCATGAGTCAGAAGCGAGATGATTTACGCAGATATATAGCAGACAGTCGAATGAGTTCAATTCTCGGATTGGCTATGTCTAAAATCTGTGGATTAGATGAGTAAATTAGTAATTTGATTTCTGGTGTTATTTTATTTTAATTTTGATGTGGAATGCCTATATTAGTTGTGAAGGCGTTCTGCTCTGCAGTGTAAACCATAGTACTTATTGGGGATACTTTTGCATCAACATATCTTCAAATACATATAGTGTGTTGTATCTATAACAAGTATGTTAATTTTGAAGGTTCTCTCCTCAACTGAGGGTTGGAATTAGTACATGGATTGATATAAGCACCTTAAATCTGATTTATATTATTAGCCATGTCAGCTAAATGCACCTTTGTAAGCACAATACCGTTGCAGCAATTGTTACTCTACGCGCTGTATTATGGCATCTGCTAGCCTTATCATATTAGCATATAAGTTTATGCTTTTTAGCTTTATGTTTTTCCATGTGCTTAAACACATGCATTGCTGAGAAAACAGATAAAAATGCAAAGAATCCATTTCCTAGTACCATTAAAGTAATTATAGAGAAATCAAACTACTAAAACCAAAAACTAAGCAAAAAATTAAGAAAGAGGAGGAAGAAAAAAACTCACCAGGAAGAGAGACATTGAAGCAGAAAGAGATGAGGAACTGAAAATCTTACTTTCAGATGGAGAGAAAAGGCAAAAGGGTAGGGAATATGCTATGCTTCAATGGGAAACCTGGGGCTGGAAGTCTCGGTGTAGCACTTAAGAGGATATGTTAATATTTAACTTTGTGATACTGCTTTCTTTTAGTTTTTCATAATCTAACTAAACAATAAAGCTATCTTGTGCACAATAATTTCGCACAAATGCTCGTACCTTAGCACGGGCACGCCCATCTAGTTATTTAATAAGAGAACGATTAATAGGTGATTGTAGTAATGTAAAGCATAAAATAACGAAAGAGTAAAATAATGAATTTAACAATCAAAATCATAAAATATACGAGTGTCACATCTCCTTTTTACCTACACCCCCGTAAGGATGTGTAAATGAGTTTTTCCAATTAAAGGACAATCAAAACGGGATTATTGCAATTAAAAATTTAGAGTCGCCACTTGGGAGATTATGGTGTCCCAAGTCACCGGTTTAGAATCCCGAATCGAGAAAAAGATTGACTCTGTTTAACAGTCCGCGAACACAGAAATCCGGGTAAGGAATTCTGTTAACCCAGGAGAAGGTGTTAGGCATTCCCGAGTTCCATGGTTCTAGCACGGTCGCTCAACTGTTATAATTGGCTTATTATCTGATTTTATTACATGTTTTAACCTATGTGCAATTTTAACTTTTTAACCGCTTTATTTAATTTTAAGAAAAAATTGCAACGTCATTTAAAATACGTCTTGAACCACGTCACATAAATGCACCCGTGGTCTCGACATATTCTATCTAACATTGTTGAGATTTAGATTTGGGTCACATAAATGCGCACTCGAGTTTAAGAAGGTAAATTATTAAATAGCGCGCCTAAAGCAGCTACACATTTTAATTATTTTCCTAATCTTTGAGATTGTTGTGATACCAAATTTATGGACAGGATATTATTGGGGAGCAAATAGGCCAGCTAACATAATCTATTACTTGACCTAAATTCCTTATGGTCCAAAATCCACCTTATGGCACATGCTTATTCCTTGCAAAAAGACAACTCCAATTTTTTCATCTACCCAATTAAAAGCATTTATTCAAGAACCCAAGACTATATGCATTACAATCGAAATAAAAACTAATTAAAACAATTTAATTAAAGACTAAAACATGCTACTCAAACAACGTAGAATCACAAATCAACCAACACACGCACCAAGCTATTATAATACAAAAAATGAGAATAAAAATTGAGAAATGGACCTTTTATTGATGAACGATGCTGAAAATTGCAAGTCAATCGGGCTAAACAAAGCAACAATCCTTGGACTGAAACACCGAAATTATAAACCGGAACCTCGAATCGACACCAAAAAACACTCGAAAAACCTCAAACGGACCGCTCGAACATATATCACATCCACTGATAAGCCGATTTGAGGTTGATAGACACAATTATTTGCACAAATAGATCAAAATGGGTGTGTGTAACAAAATATGCTAACAATTCCTACACGTCAAGTGGTGGCACTCCCTTTGTCTTTTCTGGTTCTTTTGCAAATTGATTTCAAGCTCAATTTTACTTTCAACACTAATTCACTATTTTTTATCTCTTTCCGTACATCCCAACAAATGAAAGAAGAAATGGAATTCCTTTCTTAACTGTTTGGATTGCAAGCTCACGATGACCAATATGTTGCTTAACCGATGCAGGAACAGTCGAACAGAATCGTAAGGCTGCCGTCTTTTTGTGTTAGCTAGATTTTTGGAATTGAAACTTGGGGGTAGGATTTCTATAATTGGATATTTTATATGGGAGTGAGAAAGGATGATGGTCATTGGATTAGGAGGAAATAGAAGGCTAGGATTAAATCTTGCACATAAATGGGCTCATGGGTGTCACACCTCCTTTTTACCGCGCCGCGAGGGTGCAAGGGAGTTTTTTCCAATTAAAGGACAGTCGAAACGGGATTTATTTCTTTATTTCAGAGTCGCCACTTAGGAGATTTAGGGTGTCCCAAGTCACCTATTTTAATCCCGAATCGAGGAAAAGAATATGACTCTGTCTATTTAACAGTCTGCGCACCAGAAATCCGGATAAGGAATTCTGTTAACCCGGGAGAAGGTGTTAGGCATTCCCGAGTTCCGTGGTTCTAGCACGGTCGCTCAACTGTTATATTCGGCTTGATTATTTTGATTTGTTAAATACATTTTTATTGCATGATTTTATTGTTACCGCTTCTATTTAGATTTAAAGACCCTTCTTTGAATCGAATCACGCGTACGTATATTCGTGTTATAAATTATATTTTTTTTAAAACATGCGGAGTTGTGTCACGCGCACGTGTACACAATAATATAGATAATATTTTTATTAAAATAATTATTTTCGAAATTATGCTTTAAATAAAATCAAGAATATTCGCCCTTTTTGTATAATTAAGTAGTGAACCTCACATCTCGGGTTTTTATGAAATTAATAATGATATTCTCCGAGAAATCCCTTTTATTAAATATTCGATCGAAGTTGCGCGAACGCATAATCCGAATTGCCTTTAGAAATATAATTAGGTTACGCGAACGTATCCCTAATCACAAAAATATTCTTGATGGTAGTATAAATTTGTTTACAAATTGTTTATTATATCCACTTATTTTTATATGAAAGCCATAGAGAAACATTGATTTAGACGTCTCTATATTTCTTGAAAAAACATTCAAAAGTTATTATGTGTTCACCGCAAATCTTATTTTACGCATATGAATTATATTCCTCCAAGCCATTCAAATTTTAAAGAATTAATGATATGAAAAAGAAACAAACAACAGGTAACTAAAAAATACTATCATTTTTTATCGTGGATACAACATTAATATATCCAAAAATCGAATCGCATATAAAAATGGAAAAAGAATTAATTTGATAAACAAATTAATAGTTTCTGAAGAATTTTCATTGTTTCATTTAAGGCGAACTCTTCTTCTATATATCTTTTACATAAAATGCCACGATTCGTTTATAAATCCTATGTCCTTCTTATGTATTTGTTTTAGTCCAAAGTTGCAATGGTTTGGTTAATGTTTGCAATGGAAGATAAGAGTCAAGTTGATAAGAAAGAGAACTATTATACAAATTGATTCAATAAAATTACATCACATGCAATATAGTTATACGTTTGAACCATTCCTAATATTGTATCAACTCACCTTCCACATATGATTATATATATACTCATCATCATGCTATATATGAACATACAACTTATATCAATCTAAAAAATCAGATTTTTTACAAGATATACTAATAATGTAATTTATTGATACTTCCATTCTACTTTGCATTTAGCTAACAATATTACGGGATGTAATTAATGGCCCATTTTATGCCATGTTCGCTACCTTGATATTTTAATCATGACTTCACTTAATGAAAATTCCGAAATAGATGATATTATTACAACACTTAAACGAATTTTAAGAGGTAACAATTATCTTATATTCATTACGCCAAACGTACTACTATATTAATCAACTGAAACAAAAACCAAATTTTTAACTACTGAACTTGAATGAATGGAAAACAGAATTATAATTCCCGAACTTCATTAATTTGTCATGTTGAAGCTTTTCGTGACATGAATTTACAGATATGTACCTGATATTGGAAGCAAAAGAAAATGATGATGAGAATCAGCAGCAATAATAACAGTACAATAGCAACAACTGCCCAGCAATAGTAACAACCCAGTAACAGACCGGTGGAGTAGTAATCCCAAAAACAAAAGCTTTAAGCTTTAAATGAAACAACAACCATTAATACTAATTTCAAACAAAGAAAGAAAGCAGTAGATTTTTTAGCTTTTATTTTTATTTTTGAAAGCTTAAATATTTTTCGGAATTTTTTTTCTCTTCTATTCTCTGTCCGTTTTTTTTTTCTCTATCTGTATTCTTGTTCCTTCTCATTTGTCTTCAAGACTTCCCATATATATAATCCCATCCCATAAATCTTTTAATCAATTAAATCAATACTTTTTCTCTACCCAACCCATTATCTTTCCACTCATCCCCATTACATTAAATAAACATATCACACCACCCCATTATATTTTGTCCCCCATGCTTTATTTAAAATAATGCAAGATTCCCCTTTAATTTAAATCTTGTCCCCCCTTTATATTAAATAATCATATCACAACCCACCCCATTTCATTTTGTCCCCCATGCTTCAAATAAACAATTTCAAAATGTACAATTCCTAAACTACCCCTTCCGACCTTACTGAAATTACCAAACTACCCCTGAACGTACTACAAATTTACCAAATTACCCATCAGCTATAACACATCATTTAATCAAACATAACCAAAATATAGACAATATGATCAATTTCTAACAATGTTCAAACAACAATATGAACATGGATGAACATCATAACAACAATATCACATGAACACGATTTTAACAACATTTCAACAACAAATCACATGAACACGAATTGAACAACAAAGAACAACTAAAATTTGATTGAACAATATTTTAGCAACAACAATCCTATTTTCGGATTCAACAACAACAACAAACAAAGTATGAACATTTCTAAATTCAATCATATTGAACTTAAAATCAACTCTAACAACATTATAACAAACAATTCTTATATTAAACTTAAAACAAGATTATGAGAACAATTCAAGCAATAATCATAAATGGTAAACAAGAAATCAAACTATACAAAATTCGGATTCAAGATCATCCAAACAAAGTATGAACATGAATGAATCTATTTTAAGACAACAAACATGACGGATTAAACGATTAAAACAATATATTCCTTTAATACAACTAAATTCTTTAAACAAATAACAAGATCGACGAAGAAACAATTATGAACTTAAACTTGAACTTAACAATATTAACAATTTCTAACAATACATAAACACATGAAACAAATTGAAGAAATAGTTGATTAAATTTCAATTTGAATCTAACAAACATCAAACTAACAAATACTTAAACAATAATACAAACATGAAATAAACATGAAAACAACTAATTAAACTTCCATTTTAAAATCTGAAAATTAATTTAACAAACAACACATGAACATGAACTAAAAATTAATTCAAACGATAAACAAAACAAACCTTTGTCGATTTTAGATTCGAAAATATCAAAACGAAATGCGGACAAAAAATAAAATTCAAAAATCTACTAACCGGATTGAAACGAACGACGAACAACGACCAAACACACAACGAACTCTCGACCAAAACGAAGAAGACGGAAGGAAAGGAGCAGCAGTAACAGCGTCGGGGGTAGCTAAACACGACGAGAAGCTGAAGCAAGCCGGAGCAGCGATGGTCGACGACATGGTTTCAGAGAACGGACAGCAGCAGCCATGTGCGATGGAGGTCGAAACTAAGGCAACAACTATCATGGGTGTCGAGCTTCAAACTCGACGCCGGAGAAGACGAGACAGTAGCCATGGTTACGAGCAGCAGCAGCATGATGGAGGGGACGGAAACAAACTACCACGACTAGGCAGCCATGGATGTCGAGCTCAAGCTCGAGCTTGACGAAAGACGAAGAAGATGAAGTGACGACGCAGAGATAGCTACGCGGACAGCAGTAGCTATGGTTCTTGGGGTCGTTTGGTCATGACGAACTGTTTGTTAATGGTGTTTGGATGAGAGGGGGTGGGGTAAAAGGCAGCCATGGTTGTGCTTTGGAGTTGTGAGGAAGAAGAAGGAGAATAGGGGGGGGGGCGGATGCTTTCCTTAGTTTTTAGGGTTTTTTCTTCTTTTTTCTTTTGTTTTGTGTTGTAAAATGTAAGACAAAAGGGGTTTGGGTCTTTTGGGTTATGGACTGGGTCGACCCAGTTTGAAATGGACTGGGTCGTAGAGAAGATTGGGCCATTTTTTGGGCCTGTGGCTTGAAATTGAAGAAGAGGTCCAATTCCGACTTTCTTTATATTTTCGCTCTCTTTTCTTCTTTTATTTTTCTAAAACTAAATTATAAAAATACTTAAACTATTATTAAGAACTAAATTAAGTTATAAAAGCGCAAATTAATTCCCAATAACAATTAACGCACAATTAAGTATTAATTAAGCATAAAATTGTATATTTGGACATTAAATGCTAAAAATGCAAACGATGCCTATTTTTGTAATTTTTAATTTTTGTAAAACAAATTTAATTACTAACAATTGTAGAATTAAATCCTATATGCAAAATGCGACATATTTTTGTATTTTTTATTAATTTAGCAAATAAACATGCACAGATAAATACAAATAATTATTCAAAAATATCACAAAATATCACAAAATTGCACACCAAGAAAAATTACTTTATTTTTGAATTTTTGGGAGTAATTCTCATATAGGGCAAAAATCACGTGCTTACAATGGGTTGGGAAGAATGGGCTAAGGGTAATTGGATTGGACCATGTCTTTTTTTTGTGTTTCAATTTTGGGCTAAGAAGACTCCAAAAATTATTAATTAAAATCATAGCTAAATTCCCTTAATATAAGATAATTATACTACATGATGCAAAAATAAATTCTAATTAATTAAACTAAACTATATTAAAACATGAAACTATTACATATTTTTTTTGTATTTTCAAGATTATATAAAGATAAAATTAAGGTACTATTTTTTGTATATTTTTTTACTTTATGAAAGGTACATAAAATAAAAAATATTTTTTTGTAATTTTCATTTCCTTGTAGTAAAATAAAGTAAAAGAGTAAAAATGAGTTGAAATAGCTATATTGGGCCTAAATTAAATATTTACGTGCTAAAATATGAAATTTTTTGGGGAGGGTCAAAAATCACATGTCTACAGCTAGAATCTCCCAAAATCTGGTGTCACAAGTGCACAAGCATACTAGTAGAATGTACAAAATCTCCTATATTACTATCTGGAGTAAGATAGACAGAAAAGTAAATGCAACAAGAAGAGACTCCGAGCGCTACAGAACGAGCATAAAGAGCAGCTCACTGCAAAGTCTTCGGGTAGCGGGGGTACGCACATGTATGGTCGGCAGATGCATCTGCCATAGACCCTGCACGATTAGTGCAGAAGTGTAGCGTGAATACATAAACAACATGTACCCAGTAAGTATCTAGTCTAACCTCGAAGAAGTAGTGACGAAGGCTCGACATCGACACTTACTAAGGGTCAATAAATAAAGTGCATGAATATAAATAGGCATGGAATACAACAGTAATAACGAATTAATGAACAATAAATAAGTGGTTCTTTAACTAAATATCATTTAGAATCTCCAACTATCACATGCTAATTTCAACAAATAAGAGCCATCAAATAATTATAAATTCTCTAGTCATGGAAGAAATATCAAGTATGGTCGAACTCCGAGCAATATCACGCACGATTTATGCCGAGGTCGTACGACCCGATACAAAATAATGTGTACACTGCCGAGGGTCGATCGGTGCGAACCATAGATGCACCTATTATACTGTCGAGACGTTCTGCCCGATCCAAAGGAAGAGAGAATACTCTACGAACACCGATTAACGGCTACTACAAGAATAATACACACGGAGGCATAATTTCTACTAACGGTCAAGTAACCTGCTAAAGCTCAAAGTAATGAAGCTGAGTCTTTACAAATCCTTTATCCAATATCAAATATAATTCAAGTAATTAAACTAACAAGTTGAGTACAAATAATATAAGTATTACATGGTAGAGTCCTAAAATTACCCGGACATAAGTATGAATTTTATAGCTACATGCGGACTCTCGTCACATCGTGCGCACGTAGCACCCATAATTATTAGCAAACAATCATTTATAGCACCTACAAGAAAAATTTCCTCTTACAAGATTAGGTAAGAGACTTACCTCGTTTTCAAGTTCTTTTTCCGGTCCACAATTCACACTAAAGCCTCAAATTGGTGTTGCACAATCCGAAACTAGCCAAATATTGTATAAATTAATCAACATATGCTCAAAAATTTATAATTTAACTATCAAAGTAATTACCTAACCCAAATTGAAAGATTCCTAAAATTCACCCTAGACCCACGTGCCCGGATTTCCGAAATTTTTGTAAATAAAAGTTACCCATAACTTCACTAACCCAAATATATAATTTTTACTCACTTTCATAATCATTTTCATAGTCTTATCCCATTTTTATCAAAACCTAGATTTTTCAACTAAATCCTATAATTTTCCACAATTTACATGTAAAGTTAGATGAAAAATCCCCTTCCAAGAGCTCCAAAATCGGCCAAAAGAAATGAAAATAAGAGAAAATGGCCTAAGTCCTATTTTCAAAAACAAGTCTCTGCCCCGGCATTCTTTCTTCACGATCGTGGAAGAGATCTCGCGATCACGAAGGCAAACTGCCCAGGCCCCAGATGCATATCGCAAACGCGAAAGAGGCCCGCGTTCGCGAAGGCTTGTCTGACCAAAGCTTCGCAAACGTGGCCTTACCTTCGTGAACGCGAAGGGCAATTGGCCAGCGACCCCCCCCCCCCCACAGTTCTTCTATGCGAATGCGGACACAAGTATACGAATGTGAAGAATAGTGGCCCAGAGCATCGCGATCGCGAGCTCCTCTTCGTGAATGCATCAAAACCTCCCCCAGTCCCATTCCTTCATCGCGAACACGAGGCAATCTCCGCGTTCGTGAAGAAAGAAACCGGAACCAACAAGTGTAGCAGTTCTGGACTTAGCTCTGGGCGGTCCGAAATACACTCGAGCCATCCGGGACCCCGTCCAATTGCACCAACAAGCCCATAAAGATAATATGGACCCGCTCGAACTCTCGGAACGTGTAAAACAATATTACACCCAAAACCAAATTGAATCAAATTATGAACTTCAAGCTTTTCAACTTACTCCGAACACGCTGATTCATACTCAGACTACTCGGAATGACACCAAATTTTGTGCACGAGTCATAAATTATTGTACGGAACTATTTCCATGCTTGGAATCTCAAACGAACCTCGATAACACTAAAGTTTACTCCAAACCAAATTTAAAGAACTTGAAAACCTTCAATACACCAACTTTCATCATTAAGCACTGAAACACTCCCGGATCATCCGAAACTCGGTCTGAACACACGCCCATGTCGAAAATTATCATACAAACCAATTAGAACCATCAAATCTCGGTTTCGAGGTCGTTTATTAAAAGTGTTGACTCAAGTCAAATTTGGCCATCTCAGGCCACTATTAAGGAACCAAGTGTTCCGATTTTAACTCGAACCCTTCCAAACCCAAGTCAACCACCCCATAAGTCATAAAATAGACACATATGAAGAATTTTAATTAAAGAAACATGGACTTAAAAAGCATAACGACCGATCGAATCGTTACTAAAAGATGATGCGGTCACTAAAGTTTTCCGCCTCTTCAGATGATACAAAATTGTTTGAATTATTTTGGTGGGAGTTACGTTCTCGGATTCCTTATAATGGTGTTTTTGTCATTTCACGTCCTTGTCCACTAAAGAGTAGTTAGAGTTAACATGATCTAATGGACTATTCATAAAATAGTAACTCTTACGAGATTTTTACCTAGTTATACTATAATAGAAATCTATTTATTATCTTGATTTAAGTTCCTTATTAATTACTTTATATACTTATATTTACTAGTTTTATACAAAACCATAAAAAAAGAGGAAATGCAACATACCTTAAATATAGCGTATCAGTTATACATAATCCCCATACATTTAAGATTCTCTTCCTTTTCCAAAGGATTGCAAAAACACATCTTCTCTCTTTATTTAATAATTATCCAAATTTATACTTACCCACCGTAAGAATTTTCCCTTACCCACTGATAACCAAAATCTTTCTAACCCAAAAATCTCGCTTACTCACTCCTCTTCCAAAGTTATTCTTTCTTCTTCCAAAGCTTTTGATATTCGATTTCTCTCTTTCAATCATCCAAAATCTCTTTCTTATTTATACAATATAGAAGAAATTCAAAATTTTGCTCTACAATCAAGTTGTGGGTAAGTTTTGGATACAATATTAATACAATTATAATATTATTATATTAAATTTTTAGTGTAGAGTTGTGATTAAAACTTGAGGAAGATGAAAATCATAATTATATCACAATTTTTCAGAAATGTATCGCGATTGTATTATAATTGTATATGTATCATAATTGTTGCAGGAATTGTATTACAAATGTGTGATAATTGTATATTCATTGTATATTGGTACGAGCAGTTGTGAATTCGTGACGAATTTCACAATTTGTATCACAAATATGATAATTGTATATTAATTTATTTGTATCATATCAAGTATTATTTTGGGTATTAATGTACCAGATATAAGTTAGATATAATTGTGATACATATATGTTTTAGGCATTGATGTATCTGATATAATTCAACTACAATTATAATATAGTTATCATACAATTTCTGAATATCTTTTAATAATATAAAGTTGTAGGCAATGGTGAAGAGAGGAGATGGAGATTAATACTTATTAAAAACTGCAAAACATAGAGAATATAGATAAATAAGTTTTTAATATAGTATAGCTAAGTAACAATCTCAACTCGTATTTGCTTTAAAGAAGTTCTTCCACTTTTTGACATGATTATTTAAAAGCATTACTCGGATATTGTCCCATATTGAAGATTAACTAGCAATTGATGTTATTTATAAAGGCATGTAAATAAGTAAAGAATAGAATATAAATTTAAAATGGTATTACCTCTTCTTCAACTAATATTATAAGCCTATAAACAACATCATATCTTGGATTTTTATACGGTATTATGATGCCTCTTCGATTTAGTAATACTTTTATCACCACGTCAAATGAGTAAGGCTCGATGATGTCTTTTAAGGGATTTTTACCTAACTATACTATAATAGAAATTTATTTATGGGGTATTTGTATCTATACCTGTTTTGTCGGTCACGTTTTAACTTGGATCCGCTTTGCAAAAAAAATTGCAAGCATACCCACGTTTTCGCGTAACTTCAGCATACGGGGGTAAAGTAGCAAAGACAATCACGCAAAACTTCAACATTCCAGTAGACGGGACTGAAGTAGCAACTGTGCTGAACCAAGTGTGCTAAAGTTTTTGTTTGTAATTGCTGAACTTAAGCATAGTAGCTGGAGTTTTGTTCTCTATTTGCTGAAGTTTTTGTTTGTAATTGCTGAAGTTTTTGTTTTTATAACTGGCGAGGCGAACTTCAGTTCTAGAGTTGAAGTTTTTGTTTTTGTAACTGGCGAACTTCAGCTCTAGAGCTGAAGTTTTTGTTTTTGTAAATGGCGAACTGTAACTGGCGAACTTCAGCTCTAGAGCTGAAGTTTTTATTTTTTTAACTGGCGAACTTCAGATCTAGAGCTGGAGTTTTTATTTTGTAACTGGCGAACTTCAGCTCTAGAGCTGAAGTTTTTGTTTTTGTAGCTGACGAACTTCAGCTCTAGAGCTGAATTTTTTGTTTTTGTAGCTGACGAACTTCAGATCTAGAGCTGAAGTTTTTGTTTGTAACTGACGAACTTCAACTCTAGAGCTCTAGGGGGCATGTTGTACCCATACGAAGTAACTTAAAGCAACATTAACAGGAACCAAGAAACATCAACACATTATCAATCCAATCGACAACTGAAATTTCCAATTTTCGCCAGGCCCAATTCACCAAACAACAATATAAAATTAATAATCAATTTTTCTTGTCCCATTTTCACATCAAAATTGTGCATAAGATTCAAGTTGCAAAACCAAGATAGAACTTTTACAGCAAAGGGTGTCGGCGGAAAGGAAAAAATGATTGAAAATTTATAGGACTCACTGGAGAAATAAGAAGAAGCAGATAGGGATGAACCTTACTTCTGGAAAAAGAAAAGATAGAGGAGAAGGAGGAGGAGAAAGGGAGCTGAAATTGTTTAAAAATTGAGTACAAGTTAAAACTTTAAAAAAAATGGGTATATGTTAAATAGGGGCGACCAAATAGGGCGCCCCGTGCAATTTTTACCTATTTATCACCTTTATTTAGGTTTTTTATTGATTACTTTGTATAGCTATATTTACAAGTTATATACAAGATCATAAAAAGGTAAAAAATTCAAGATCCCTTAATTTTAGCATGTCAGTTAAATGATACCAACCCTCCCCCCCCCATTTCCAATAACCCTCCCCTACATTTTAGATTCTGTTTTTTTCTCTCTTTCTTAATAATCACCCAAAATCTTTCTTTTATTTTTATATCCCCCCCATTCCGATTCCTTTTCTTTTCCAAAGATTTTCAAATCCAATTTCTCTCTTTCCTACTAATCACCAAAACTCTCTATTTCTTATTGATATAATATAGACGAAATTCAAAATATTGCTCTAGAATCAAGTTGTGGATAAGTTTTGAATTTTATTTTTTTTCTTTCTAAAATCTTTATTGTATGTGACTTGTGTATGATACATCAATACACAAAACAATAATCGATACAATACTAATATAATTATAATACGGTTATATCAGATTTTTAGTAGAGTTGTGATTGAACTTGAAGAAGATGAAGAACATAATTGTATCACAATTTTTCAAAAATATATCGCGATTGTTTTATAATTGTATATGTATTATAATTGTTGTAGAAATTATATTACAAATGTATGATAATTGTATATTTATTATATATTATTACGAGTAGTTGTGAGTTCGTGATGAATTTCACCATCTGTATCACAAATATATGATAATTGCATATTAATTTATTAGTATTGTATCAAGTATATTTTGGAAATTAATGTAATAGATACAAATTACGTACAATTATGATACAAATATGATGCAATTATGTATTAGAATTGATGTATCTGATAAAATTCAAAACTATCATACAATTGTCATACAATTTTTAAATATTTCTTCATTTTCAGTGTTGTCCCGTCTCCTAGTAAAAAAACGATACAGTTGACGACCTTTTAATAATATAAAGTTGTCAGCAATGGTGAAAAGAGAGAAGATGGAAATTTTTGGCGTAGATTAAGAGATTTTGATGTAAAAAAAGGAGAGAGAAGAGGAAAGGGAAAAAAAGGAAAGGATGTAATTAGATTCCTTAATTAAATGCACTAATAATGAGGTGGGAGCATTTTAAGGAGCAATATATATAATTTGTAAGAAAAACCTAGATACTTCTTAAAAACTACAAAATATAAAAAAATACAGGTAAATAAATTTCTAGTATAGTAATAGCTAGGTAAAAATTCCATCATTTTTAGAATAAAACCCAAAAAACAAATAAAAGAGATTTTTTCCTAACTATACCATATATGAAACCTTATTACCTTAAATGTGCATAGTTTGTTAATTACCCGCCCAATCCACACTTTAACTACAATTTATATACCATTCGACTATTAGGCATTAAAAGGGCAGAATATTCCCTAAAACGCGTTAAAATTAAGGAGAGAATCTTGGTGTTAATTGATTCTACATTAAATTCAATTTTTAAAAAAGGAAAGGAGATTTCTCATCTGCGTATTTTTTTCCAGAACTACAATTCAAATTCTCGAGAAAAAAAAGAACGAACAATTCAAATTTTCGAGTTTCAACAACTCAAAGTTGAAAAAATATGTTCTTCCATATATTTTCCACCATTGATATCCACTAAAATGCTTGAAAGCTTTGAATTCAAATTTGGGTTTTCAAAAATTATTATTTGTTTGGATTGGGTGTTGTAAATAATTCGGAATATGTTTAGGAGTTTATATCTCAATTTTGAGGGGTTTTGGTGAAGATTAGACTTGGTTTTGACTAAATTTCAGATTGAAACTCGAAGAAAAAGAAGAAGAAGACATATTTCCTGTAATTGTAGATAAATTATAGATAAATTGTAGATTGGGAGGACTAAAACTTCTACAAATCTTCTACAATTATGTCGAAAATGCCAATTATGCTACAATTGAAATGAGAATTGGGATATTAAAATTCAATGTATCCAGTTTGTAGATATCTACAAATTTTCTACAAAAAATCTACAAATCAGTCTACGTATGTATAAAGCAGTATTGTTTTGAAGGGTATCTACAAAATTACTACATTTATAGTACAATTACACTACAATCTATGTTGAAAAAAAATGTTGACTACAAATTTTTCTCTTTATCTACAAATAAACTACAAATCAATTTTTTCAGGATTGATGAAGAACAAAACAACAGAAGATACAGAAGATGGGCCACCGGAGTTGCTCTTTATTCATGGTGGCCATACAAGTAAAATTTCTGACTTCTCATGGAACCCACGTGAAGACTGGGTCGTCGCTAGTGTTGCTGAAGACAATATACTACAAATATGGCAGATGGCGAAAAACATCTACCACGATGAAGATGATATACTCAATGGGTATCATCTCTGTATTTTTTGAGAAGAAGAAGGAATGAAGAAGAGAAAGAAATGGGAGGGGGAAAACGAATATGGTCAGATCTTAGGAATTAAGGGGAGAGAGAAACGTGGGATATATGGATACCTTTAATTAATGAGTAAAAACTGCCCATTAATTAGACCCTTAATTAAGTATGGTATAAGATTGGTAATTTAGTATACGGGTTTGTAATTAAATAAAACTTTAAATATTGACGGTAATAAGGTTTCATATATGGTATAGATAGGTAAAAATTCCCAAATAATAAAATCCTCAGATCCCAAAGGTTGAGCCAAAACGAACAATTCTTTACCAGATGGGCTTGGACCGTGGCATTGTCTCTCTATCGAAACAAGTGAAAAAGCCCGGCCTCTACTTTTGCACTACAGATTCGGGTGAAATTAAAAAATATTCAGATTTACAAGTGATAATTTAAAAATAGCCACAGTTTTAAAAGTAATTGAATTTAGCCATTTTTTATGTAAAGATAAATTTGAACGAAAACACTGTTTAAAATCTGAAAAATATTCCAGCATAATATACTAGAGTTCCAGTATAATATACTGGACTTCCAACATATATACTGGAGTTCCAGTATAATATATTGTTTCAGCATAATATGCTGGAAGTTCATACACAAGTGCTCCAATCTCCAGTATATTATGCTGGAACTTTCTATGTTATACCAAAATAGTGGCTATTTTTCAATAATTTTACAAACTCTAGCTATTTTTCAATTACCAATCCGAAAACTGGCTAGTCCGTACTATTTTCACTACAGATTCTACACGATTTAACAAGTTAATTACCTAATTTAATTTGATCCACAAAATGAGTTGAAGCTTACATCATAAGCATGCTCATATGATGTCATAGCTAAACTGAGCCCAGACAAAACAATGATAACACCACGAAAAGGAACTTCAAAAATTCAGCTAAGTATGAAGGAGTGGTCCAAGTTTCATTGGTTCACATCCTATAGTGGGTTGGTAAAGTGGCCCACTTTGTGTATCTACCTAGATTCCCATCCTCAAATATTGAAAATAAAAATATAGCTTCTTGTTTCTTGACAATATTTTCAGTTCTTCTACTTAGTGGTTCTTGGAATCTTCCATAAAAAAGCCAGCAATATTTCTTGGGGACAAAAGAGAAAAGGTTTAAAAAAGTTATGTGAACACTTTTCAACCACTACAAAAGATTTGAGAACTAGTTCCTTAATCTTCATCCAAACACCTGGCTATTTTTATTGCTTGTTTCTACTTTCTACGGGTAGTTTGTTCAATATATATAAGCTAAGATGAAGGGCCAAAGGGAGTGTGTCTGTTTCACTATTTGAAATACCAGAAGGCCAAAAAAGGATTCAAGATACCCAGTTCCCTTTAGCAACATGAAATATCAGTTCATATTAGTGCTGTTTTTCATGTTATGTGTATTTGGAAATTCAGACACAGAGAAGGACAAAGAAGAATGTACGCAATCATTGATTGGTTTAGCAACATGTTTACCTTATGTTACAGCTAATGCACCAGCTCCTACACCAGATTGCTGCACTGGTTTGAAACAAGTGTTAAAAGCCAGCAAGAAGTGTCTTTGTTTGCTAATCAAGGACAGAAATGATCCTGATTTAGGACTTAATCTCAATGTTACACTTGCTTTAAGCCTACCTTCTGTTTGTCAAGCCCCTGCTAACATTTCTCAATGCCCTGGTAAGTACACTAATAAGAGGATTTTTCATTTTAAATGGATTAAGAAAGAAATATCCAATTTTATCCTTGTACCTTGAACTCCTCCATTCCTTTTTAACAGGGGAAGTAATAGTTTTCAAAATAATTTTTTTTAATTATTTGTTTCTGAAAACTGAAAAAAGTTAATTCTTAACACATTTGTGTGATAATTGACAATTTGGAATGATATGCAGCTCTTCTCCACTTGCCTCCAAATTCACCAGATGCTCAAGTGTTCTATCAAATAGGTAATGGTTCAAGTAGCATTGCTAGCAGCCCGCAAGCAAATAGTCCCACTCCTTCTGGTAAATAATACATCCTTTCACCTTTTTTTTTTTTTTTTTTTTTAATTTTAAATTTAATTTCTATGAACTAACAATGTTAAAAATTGTTATCAAATTATTTTACAAGAAACTACAAGTAAGCACTCGAAAAATGATATTAGTAATCTAGAAATAAGACAGCTAACCTGCTGCAATTAACTAAAGATATATTGATCGTGTAAAACTTTGGAAGGAGCTTTGACAATTTTCCCTTCTTTTTTTTTTTTTTTTTTTGAAATTTGAGCAGTTGGATCTAGTCCCACGGGTACCCCTGCTGGTGCAGCAAGTGCTCCTAAATCTAATGATGGTTGTCATATTGGAAAGAGATGGTTTGGACTAGAAGCAATTGTTGGAGTTGTCCTCCTGTGGTCTTTAACTTCAAATTCCTTCATATGATTCTAATTAAGCTGATTTATATCGTAATAATATATTGGACTATCATTTTGTTAAATGGATTATCCTTGTATTCTTGTTATACTTGCGTCTTGATTGCCCTTCTAATTTGATATTCACTAATATTTTCTCAGGACTGGTACTATGATAGCAATATTCATTTTCATATAGATATGTCCGTTTTAAATTTGTTGTATTTTTCCTTTGGAACTACTTCAAAACTTGGTAAGATTTCGTACAGTAATTTCAATAATTTGAGAGTAAACAATGGAGTGAAGATACTTTTTTGAGTGAAGTTTTGAGCACAGATTCGTCCTAATCTTCGTTGTATACCACGTTTCGGATTTTGATTCGTCCTAATTTTCTTTCTTTTAGTTTTCTTGAATCTCCATTTTTTATTAATCTAAAATTAGAGGATTTGATATTCATTCCATTTACTCCAATAACGGTTCGTAAAGAAGTAATTCAAATGCGATCACGCAATTTATTAATTTCAATTTTAAGTTAAATAATGGTACTCCATTCTTTTTATAGAATAGTTGACATGGTCGAAGTATATAAGTGACCGTCAAATATCTCGAGTTCGAGCTTTGATAATACAAGCTTTTATAATATGAAATACTTTACCCTTTAAATAGAACTTTCACAACGAATATAGAAACATGACCATAAAAGACGGGTTTATCTTCTCAATAAGTTAGGAAAAAATAGGCCTAAAAAAGAAACTAATCAGTTCAAAGAGAAAAATATGCGCTTCAGTTGGACCCAAAATTTTTATCCAGCCCAAGTCTGGATTTCATAGAGGTCAGTTGGCTCGAATATAGACAGCAGAAGATAATTTGGGCTAGTTTCGTGGAACCTCCATATGAAGTCCTTCATTTGATCTAACCTTACACCGTTTACCTAACACTTTGTTTGGATCACTATGACGCATCGTTTTATAATATATTGTATTGTACTGTATTGTATCATTTTATGGATACAATGTTTGGATAGACTGCATCATTAGCTGTTGTTAAGTCACATTTTTGTATTTAGTTTGACTGTATTATACTGTACTGTGACTGATAACTTTACCAAAATACCCTTAATTGTTTTAAATATTAAATTTATCAAAAATTACTCATAAAAATAATTTTAAAAAATTTTCTGCTAATTTATCACCAATTATGTAGTGTAAATATATTATGCAATTAAACTCATACAAATTCTAATAAAATTAAATGGTAAACTAAAATTAGCAAAAGGTGTTCAAAGAACATAGATTGACCAAAAGTATATTGAAATTATCTACTGTTATTTGTTCTTTAAAAGGCACGGGAACATATAATCTCTCTGAAAAGTAAAGGAAATGATATGTAATAAATTTTTCTGCTGCTTCCATGCCTTTTAAGGACCCCAATTGCTCGTAAGTTCCACTAAATATGAAGCAAACCTAAGTATTAACACTCATTGACGTAATTTGGCTTCTTCCAAGCTAAAACTCATAATGTGAGTTAATGATTTTACAGTTTAGAATACTCTATAATTATCATTCAAATGGTAAAAGTTTTATTCTTGCAGCCAATGCGGGAAGTCATTCAAGTGAATAGAAACTGATGAACGAACAGGGGAAAAAAGAACAAAGTTTACGAATCAAAATTTGGACGACAGCAGAAGGAATACAAAAGTATAGAATTATAAAGTAACAACCAAGGGTATAATTGAAAAGAAAAATAGGAAACAATCGCACCACACCAAATCGGTTGTTTCGTAAAATGGGGCTTTTCGTTGTTCCGAAACAATGGATTTAACAATACAATACAATCAATTTTAAATAAACAATCAAAACAAGCATTGTTTTGGGATAACAATGTTGGAAAAATTGGATGATTATGGAGAATAAAAGGTTTAGCTTGAGGCGTGTCAAAGACATTGTCCTTAAGGATATTTCGCCCACACCGAGATAAATAATATTAGAAGTATCCCCAGGATTCAACAAGCTCTTCTAGTATAACTAGGAGCAGAAACAACAAAGATTTATAAGAAAAAAATCCAGCACAAAGAAAGAAGAAGAAAAGTTTTTACTATTTTCACACTACTCTTCCATGTAAAACCGAAGAAGTATATATAGTGCAAAGAAAATGCACACTCTGATATGAAACTGTCCAAGCCATAAAGGCTTTTTAAAAACTTCAGAAACGTAAGCTTCAAAAACCGTTAAAATCATGTCCAAGCCATAAAGGCTTTTTAACTTTTCAAAAATGTAAGCTTCAAAACATTATAACTATGAAATCAGATTGTTGGCAACCGTTAGAAACTTAAGGCCATTAAGGCTCTTAAAGAATTGAAAGAAATACTTTATTGAATTTAAAGGTCAGATTGAAACGCTTCACACTAATGAGTATCCATTGGTCAGATTATTTGTCCCAAACTTAATTTAACATTAAACTGATTTCTTTTACAAATATATTTAAAATAATTATTATTATAAAGACCCATTAATATAATAGCAAGAAAATAAATCCAGACATAGTTTTATAGTATTTCTTTTTGAGATATCAAATGTATTTTTCTATCAATCCCCCACATATCTCAAAAGAATATAAAAAATAATAATAATAAAATAATAAAATATTTTGCTGGGTTTCACAAATGAGCATAATGCGTCGAATCTGTTGTCTCTTGGACTATGAACCAGACCTAGATAAAATAAGATTAAACTTACAGAACAATTGGTGAAGTTTAAACTTCTATGAACCAAAAATTCTTTTGTAAGTTTAGTGTCTTATCTATCACATTATACTCACACACACTTTGTTGTTTGACGCGGTTTTGTACTAATAGGCCATGCGCGCGCCTGGTTTTCATGAGCGCTCTAGAAATTTCGCCACAAATTTCATAGGAGCGGCCCCACTCCACACTCATATAGGTACATCCATCAAGTGTATTCTGCAGCACAATACACTACCTATAAAAGGCTATGGATTAATAGATTAAGAGTTTAATAACTCAACCTCTCATTCCTTGCAGACTTGCACTATATACACACATACACCATAAGAAGAGATATAATTTAATAGTGCACGTTTGATCAACTAATGACTTATTATTACCCATATGAACCTACTTCATGAGATCTCCAATCACATAGGTTGGGTTACCATCATAGTTGATATAACTCAAATTGGCAAAAGTCACATTCCCCTCGATGTTTCAGATATTAATTTTCTTTCCAAAGGTTTAGTCAGAGTATCGGCCAAATTTACTTCTGACTTCACATAATCTATGGAAATAATTTCGTCTCTCAGCAGTTGCTTTATCACATTATGTCTCAATCGGATATGTCTACTCTTCCCATTAAAAGATTTATTTTTGGCAATGGCTATTGCAGCTTGGCAATCACAATACATCGACACAAAAGGTGTCGGTTTATTTCCTAGTGGAATACTCGCCAAAAGGTTCTTTAACCACTCGGCCTCATTGCCAGCCAATTCCAATGCTACAAACTCAGATTCCATGGTAGATCTAGCTATTATTGTTTGTTTAGTTGATTTCCATGCCACAACACCCCCACCGAGGGTAAACACATAACCACTAGTGGATTTTGTTTCATCTGAATCAGAGATCCAGTTAGTATCACTGTATCCTTCTAGTATAGTAGAAATTCATGGTACCTCTCAAATATTTCATTACTCTTACTAATGCAATTCAATGATCATGACTTGGATTTTGAGTATATCTACTCAATCTACATACATCATATGCAATATCAGGTCTAGTGAAATTCATCAAATGCATTAGGCTACCAATAATTTGAGCATATTTATTTTGATCTACAGTATCTCCCTTATTCTTTTTTAATTGACTACTAGCATCATAAGGAGTGCTTACAGGTACCACATCAAAATTAATAATTTTTTTAAGAATTCTTTCAACATAATGTTTTTGAGTCAACATCAAACTATTGCCATCTCTTATAATTTTCATGCCTAAAATAATGCTAGCTTCTCCCATGTCTTTCATCTCAAAATTAGAAGACAAGAAAAATTTGGTTTTATGTACCAAATCAAGACTAGAACTAAAAATAAGCATGTCATCTATATAAAGGCAAATAATAACACATGTACCATCTACACATTTTGTATAAACACATTTATCTACTTCAATTGATGAAAAACCATCATTAATCAATACTTGATCAAATTTCTCATGCCACTGTTTAGGTGCTTGCTTTAGACCATATAAAGATTTTAGCAATTTACAAACTTTATTTTCTTGGCCAGATACTATACAACCCTTAGGTTGCTCCATGTAAATTTTCTCTTCCAAATCACCATTTAAAAATGCAGTTTTAACATTCATTTGGTGAATAAAAAGTTTATAAATAGAAGCCAAGGCAAGTAAAACACGAATTGAGGAAATTCTAGTTACAGGAGCATAAGTATCAAAATAATCAACATTTTGCTTTTGGATAAAACCTTTTGCAACAAGTCTAGCTTTGTATTTATCAATGGAATCATCCGGATTGAGTTTCTTCTTAAAAATCCATTTACAACCAATAGGTTTAGCTCTCGGAGGTAAATCAACTAAAATCCAAGTTTTATTTTGTGAAATTGAATTTAATTCTACATCAATAGCTTCTTTCCAAAATGAGGCATCATACGAAGAAATAGCTTCAGAATATGTTAAAGGATCATTATCCACAAGATAAGTATAAAAATCATTACCAAAAGATTTTTCTTTCCTCAGTCTTTTGCTTCTTCTTAAATCCTCACTTCCAAAATCATTTTGTGCAATTGGAACATGTGAAATATTATCACTTGAAATAATAGGAGCATTAGAAATTTTCTCAAATTTTAAAGGAAAAATATTTTCAAAAAATTCAGCATTTTTTGTTTCAACAATAGTATTGTTTTCAAGTACATCACTTTTGACTACTAAAAATTTGTATGTTGCACTATTTTCAGCATACCCAATAAATATATAATCAGATGTTTTAGATCCTATTTTTCTTTTCTTAGGATCAAGCAACATAACTTTAGCAAGGCATCCCCACACTTTCAAATATTTCAAATTAGGTGGATACCTTTTCCACAATTCATAAGGAGTTTTACCCGTTTTCTTATAAGGAATTCTATTTTGTAAATGACAAGCAGATAAAATGGCTTCACCCCAAAGATTATCCGGAGCACCAGAACTAACAATCATGCTATTCATTGTTTCTTTTAAGGTCTTATTTTTCCTTTCCGTTACACCATTTGATTGTGGAGAATATGGCGGAGTTATCTCGTAAATTATGCCTTCTTTCTCATAATAATCATTCAACAAAATAAATTCATCACCTCTATCGGATCTAACTTTTTTGATTTTCTACTTCAGATTTATAAATTAAAAACTTATCAAAAGCTTCATCTTTATTTCTCAACAAATAAACTTTTGTATATCTAGAAAAATCGTCTATAAAAGTCACATAATATTTTTTCCCTCCTCTAGTCATAGTTTGTTTCAAGTCTCCTAAATCAGTAAGAATTAAACTTAATAATTCAGATTCTCTAAATACTGAAGTACATGATTTCTTAGTTTTTTTAGCTTCTGCACAAACTTCACACTTATCAATATTTGAAATAAAACCTTTAGAATGCATTTTTTTTATATAAGATAAATTAACATGTCCTAATCTAGCATGCCATAAATTAAAAGAATCAATCAAGTAAGCAGAAGTACTAGCATTTTCATTGATAATATTGAGTATAAACAAGCCATGGTTATAATAACCCTTGCAAACAAAATTATTATTCTTGGTCAACACGACCTTATCAGATTCAAAAGAAACCTTCACCCTCACTTTTCCTAATAATCCCGCATAGACCAAATTGGCTCGGATACTAGGAACATGCAACACGTCATTTAATGTCAAAGTTTTGCCAGATGTGAGTTTGAGAAGAACTTTGCCTTTTCCAAGAACTTGAGTAGTTCTTGAGTCACCAAGATAGACAACTTCTTCTCCCTCCTCAACTTGGGTGTAAGACACAAAGTCTTTTTTGTTAGCACTTATGTGCCTAGTGGCTCCAGAATCTAACACCCAATCTTTCACATTGGCCACAAGGTTCACTTGGGAAACAACTGCAACAATTATATCATCCACTTTGGCTTCAGTCAAATTTACTTTAGCCTTAGTGGGATTGTCATTCCAAACCCTTTTTCGGCATTGAGCAACATAGTGGCCAGGTGTGCCACACACAAAGCAGTTGCCTTTTTCCTTGAAGGTTTGATTGTTGGTTTTGGGTTTATAACCATTTCTTTTATCATACCTGTTACTTGATTTTCTTTTACGGTTGTTCTCCTCCACAAGGCTGCTTCTAGTAGCAATTTCTTTTCCTTTGTCAACAACAACGTGCTTGCAGTTAAAATTATCTCCACCAAAAACAGCAACAAAAATAGTTGGTGCAGCAGGAGTAAGGCTATATTCTGGGCCGGGCCCGGGCCTAAATGGGCTAAACGGGCGAGGCCAAATGGTCCCGGGCTTTGGCGGTCCCGGGCCTAACGGTCCAAATGGGTGGAACCGGCCCACATGGTCTCGGGCTAAATAGGTCGGGCCCACGGGCCTTAACGGGCCTAAGTGTTCCGGGTTATTTTTTTTATCTAAGGCAATTTCTTGTAAACTATATATATATATATATAGTTTATATGTATTAGATATATAATATATATACTATATCAAATTTAAACACAAAATAAATTGTAAAGAAATATTCAAGGGAATGTCTTATAATTTTTATTATTACGACATTAACAAAAAATTGCAATATCTTTCTTACTCTTCCTCCCCTCAATGGAATGAGCACAACAAGGTACTAATACCACCATTAAAAGGGAAAAAAAATAAGAAAGATGTGCCAAAATACAAGTTACATATTAGTCTATGTATTATCTCTAACAAATCTCATAAATTCTTCAAGGTCCGGAGGAATTTCCGTTGGTGGTTGAGGAAAAGAAGTTTGTTCATCACCGCTTTCAGGCGAAGCAGCATCCTGCGCAAGTTCCGCTAGCATTTCTTCATAAGCTTCATCTATATCCGGATGTGATTCTGCAAGTCCAAAATTTCTTCTTTCCGAACGGATCCAATCTCTGAAGAGTACTGATTTTTCCAAGCTCTCCCTCATAGACTCTCTATGATCGCCGATTTGGAGTCTCGCTTGATTGAAAGCGCTCTCCGGTGCCACTATTGAAGCTTGAACACTTAAAATATCTCGAGCCATTCTTGAAAGAACCGGATAGTATTTTGTTTGTCCTTCCACCATTCCAAAACATCGAAGGAGCCATTGGGATTCTCTGATTTAAGTCCCTGCCACAAATAAACTTGAATCTCATTTAGTTGTGAACTATCACCAATATTATCACCTTGACCCGTGAACTCCGTCCAAGAACTAAGGGCTTTTATGCCCGCAGTTCTTTTAGATAATTGCGAACTAGACGAAGTAGGAGTTGGAACATTTGGTCTAGCATGATCTAAGGGCTTTTATTTGTTTTTCCGGAATGTTTATATGTGAAAAATGGATTTAATTGTGAACTAGAGCTTTAAAACTCAATTGAGTTGACTTCGGTCAACATTTTGAGCAAACGAACCCGGATAAAAGTTTTGACCATTCCATCAGTTCCGTATCGTGATTTGGGACTTGGTCATATACCCGAAATCAAATTCGGAGGTCCCTAGATCAAATTATCACCATTTAATAAAATCTAGAAATCTAAGGCTAAAGATTTCTTAAGTTTGACCGGAGATTTGACTTTTGAGAAAAAGACCCCGGAATGGAATTTTGATTATTCCAATAGTTTCGTATGGTGATTTTGGACTTAGGCACATGTTCGGATTTGGATTTGGAAGTCTGTAGGATAATTCGGCGCATTTTGGCGAAAGTTGGAAAATAGAAGATTTTTTGGAAAGTTTGACCGAGGGTTGACTTTTTGATATTGGGGTCAGAATCCAGTTCTGAAAATTTTCATAGCTTCGTTATGTAATTTATGACTTGTGTGCAAAATTTGAAGTCAATCGAATTTGATTTGATAGGTTTTTGCATCGAATATAGAAGTTGGACGTTTCTAGTTTCATTAGGCTTGAATTGGGCTGTGATTCGCGGTTTTAGCGTTATTTTATGTGATATGAGGTTTCGACTAAGTTTGTATGATATTTTAGGACTGGTTGATGCATTTTGTTGAGGTCCCGAGGGCCTCGGGTGGATTTCGGAAGGTTAACGGTTATAAAAAAAAGCTGTCGAAATTTTCTCTTTGGACAGTTGCTAATTTTTTCTACAACATGTGAATAGTACCCGTCAATAGTACCCATGAACAGTGTCTGTAAACAGTACCGCGAACAGTACCCCGCGCGTGAACAGTAACCGCGGAAAATCTGAACAGAATGTTAAGTTCGATTTTCCATTTTTACCAAATTAGAGCTCGGGGAGAGGCGATTTTTGGGAGATTTTCAGAGAAAACAATGGGGTAAGTGTTCTTAACTTAATTTTGGTTAGATTACCCGAATCTATTACTAGTTTTGGCATTAAAAAATCTGTTAATTTAGTTGGAAGAGTTTGAAAACCCTCTCGGATAGATTTGAGGATTTGAGGGTCGAAATATTATCGAAATTTAGTAATTTTGGTATGGTTAGACTCGGGGTTAGATGAGATTTCATATTTCACAACTTTCATCGAATTCCGAGACGTGGTCCCCACAGGCGAATTTTTAGTGCAATTTTGGATTTTTAATGGAAAATGTAGAATTCCATGTGGAATTAATTCCTATAATTTTTATTGACTGAATTGAATTATTGTGGCTAGATTCGAGGCATTTGGAGGTCTATTTGAGAGGAAAAGGCATTGCGGAGTATGATTTTGTGCGAATTGAGGTAAATAACGGTTATAAATCTGGTACTGAGGGTATGAAACCCCGGATATTGGGTCGTACGACTATTTTGGAGGTGACACACATGCTAGGTGACGGGCGTGTGGGCGTGCACCATAGGGATTGTGACTTGGCCCGTCTCGCGAGACTGTGGAATTAATTGGCCTACTATTTAATACATATTCCCTCTGCTTTCATAGAAATTGACTGTACTTCATGTTAGAAATCATGTTTAGGCCTTATGTGATCACTGTTGAGACCTGCGAGGTCGTGTACTTACTAAATTAGCTGTTAATTGTTGTTTTGTATTCCGTCATAGCTTTTCTTGCTTATTATGCCTCCGTCTCTTGCTGTTCATTGTTGATACATGACATTACCTCTGTTTGGGCTGTTTATATGATTTTTTAGAGCCCGAGAGACTGGAGAGATTGATGACCGAGAGCCTGATCTGTGAGGATATTTATGGGATCGGGTTGCACGCTGATTGCTGCCAACTCGACACTACGCTATGGTAGGAAGAGCGGGTCGTAATAGCTTTTACCCGAATAGAGGTACGGGATCGAATTTCCACAGGGAGCTAGTAGTGGAGTTGTATTTTCTGTCTAGACTAGAGTTGTGGTTGTGCTTCTAATGTCACTTCAAACATTTTTCGAGTTTTTATATTTATAACTACTATTATAAAACTAAGGATTAAAGCTAAATTATGCTAAGAGGATATTGCTAAGTTGTAATTAATGGGAAGAAGGGCACTAGGGTCGTAGCATCACCTAGGTGGCTAATTGACGGGTAGATGTTACTAAGGACAAATTGACATATTTGGGGATTATGCTATAACCGTTGCACAATTGTACCCACTCTCACACTTCTCGGTAGAGAGAGTGATTTTACCCAATTGACTCTCTCGAGACCAATTGGGTAGGCCAATGAGACCAAGCAACTAGGGTTCAAGTAGGGTGATTACTCTCTCGAGATTTAACCCGTTAATTGGGACTACCATTTCTCATGGGTCTATCCTAATTCCTTGTTGGGTCAATTTTGGGGTCATAGACTCTCTTTCTCAAGAAGAGTTAAACCCACTAAGCTTGAATCAGTGTTTGCAACCACCAATTCTTGAAGAAAAACATAAAATCAACCCAAATAGCAAATACCCAATATCAATCTAACCCTAGATGGCAACACCCATCAATTACCCACACTAGGGTTGAGCCACAACCCTAGCTAATGAGTTTAGCTACTCATGCTAAATACAGAAATTGAAGAAATAGATGAAGGACTAAACATAATAATTGATTACTAGAAGAAACTACAATAATCTATTGTTAATGTAAAGCAAAATATGCCAAAAATGGCTACAACACCGAGCGCAACTATCGTCTGAAGTTCACCGATAAAAGAGATCCCTAAAAAATAGTAAAATGTTCTATTTATACTAGGCTGGAAAAACTGGACAAAAATTATCCCTGCGGGGTCAGTGCGGGCCGCACAAAATGGACCGCGGCCGCACTGGCTCTTGGACTTGAACTGTTTGATAACTTGAACTGGGGGACGCAGACCGCGTGGAAGGGTACCGCGGCCGAGATGGAAACTGGCATGGTCCTCGCAGGCGTGACCGCGAACCGCGTGACCAAAAGTGCATTTCTCTGAACCTCTGCTCCGCGGACCGTGTAAATAGTACTGCGGCCACGAATCCTGAACGCAAACCACGTAAATGGTACCGCGGCCGCATAGCTCTTAGCTTGATTGTTCCCTTCTCTGAATTTCCTAGTGCGGCCGCAGTTGCTTTTGCGCGGTCCGCACTAGGCCCATTTTTCCTCCATTCACTTGGTCTTGATACTGGAGCAGGTTTTACTCCTTTTTGAGCCGAGATTTGACCTTTTGTCAATTTGTCGATCAAACTTGCAATCAAGCACAATTTGTGAGCATTTTGGGACTATTTTGTAGCAATTTGTAATCACAGCATATGTAAGTAGGGGGATAAAACACTTTAAAATCCCGACTTATCAACTCCTCCAAACTTAAACCTTTGCTTGTCCTCAAGCAAACAAAATAAGATCCACCCCTTAACGAAAAATCCAATTAATTCCAGATATCCTAAAGTAACCTCAACAAGCATCAATTGGGACTAACAATTGCCCTCAATACGAATGCATCATTAACACATTTAAACTTTGAAAACTATAGATCAAGTGTGACACAAGAGCATCAAGAGTTGACACATTTCATCAAAGAACTTATCTCAATTACTTTGGTCATTGTGGAACCCAAACTCCCACATCCTCAACTCTCCCTAAGCGAACCTCACCTTTTAAATATTGACACACAAACCGAGGTTAATGGAATTTCACTCATCTCTCTCAAGAAGAAGGTCACAAGTTCGGCTCTAAGTACCATATGCTTGCCCCTTATGTAAGTATCCACTAATGTAGGCTCCCTTCAACTCAAGATCAAATAGGGCTTTTGTGGAGTCATTGTGAAGGCTTTTGGGTAAGGGTATGACATATTTTTATTCAAGTTGGTTCGATCTTCCCTTAAGCACTTCTTTTGATTCATTTTGACACAACTCTCTTGACTCTTTTAAGTATTTCACTTTTTTACAAGGGGTTAGAGAGACACATTGTCACTCTTTCTTATGCAATTCAAAAAATTTCTCCTTTTTTCTACTTTTTCCACACCTTTTCACTTTTTGTTTTCCTTGAATCCCTTTTTATTCCTGTTCACATTGGACTTTCTTTTTGTCTTTTTCTTTTCTTGCTTTTTCATTGCCTTCCTTTTCTTTTGCTTTTGTACCTTTTTACCACTTTGCTTCTTTTCTTGTCTCTCCCCCCAAACTTAGACATTTGCCATTACTCAAGGGAAGATTTGGGTGCCAAGAGAGGGTAATCATTTAGAACAGGTATAGGCTTGTAGCATTGGTTCTTGAAAGAAAAAGGTTTAAGGCTCAAAAGGGTTAACTAGGGATCATCTCATTGGTAGGCTATGGAATTGTTCAACTTAACATTTGGATCAAGGAGAGCCTATAATCACTTCTCAAGTCAAATTTCACCTAGGATTTCGCCTCAACAAACATTCAGGGCAAGTTCTAGACCATTGGCTCGGAACTTGGACTCACATTTTGATTCTTCACCATACACGCTAGGGAATTGCTAAAGACATCGAGTCGAGGGCCCACAACGACCTTAGTTACGATTCAATCACACAATGGTCCGAAAAGACCACATGATGATTGTTTGGTCAATGCAAGAGTCTCAAAGCTACAACTTTCACCATTCTGAACACACCATTATGTCTTTGACCATAGGATCAAAGGCAAATGTGCTAGGCCCAAGTGAAACTTTGCTTGAGGTACCCTTAACTACAACTATCAAAAACAAAAGAAAAATCAAAGAAACAGACTCAAACCCTTAAGAAGGTTGTCACGCCATCTATCATTAGGAAGAGCCACCCGGTTCGCACAATACTCTACCCTTGGAAAGAACCGTGGCATTAAGAAAACCAAGGGCTTATTGGAAGCGTCAAAAACAAAACAAGAGGATACGAGCCTAACTACAACGCTAAAAACGAAATTGTTTTTGCGAAAATAGAAAATAGAATGAATATGTACAATAGGGGAGTAGAATATACAACGGGGGATGAATATATATAGAAATGTAACTTTATATACAAACCAAAAGAGAGAATAAAAAGTAGAAAGTACGATAAAAGTAGCTAAATGTGAAGTTATATACAACCCAAAATAGAAAATCAACAAAAATATAGACTAAGAATCTACATATACAGTCATCTAGATAAAAGTAGGGCGCACCCCCACGAATAAAAGCTGGCATTGTCCTCAATGCCAACTAACAAAATAAGCATAAAAAACAAAGTAAAGGATATAGGAGCTCCCTAGGCCTGGTCTATCTACATGGGACCATCAGTGGTCCCCAAGTCCTCTGTATGTACGGGAACCTCAGACTGGTTCCCGATCTCCTACTGCACAGCTACTGGGACTGGGGCCTGCTCCTGGACCGGTTGGATGATAGGTGCATCACTGGAAGGGGTTTCCTGTGGGTCTGCTAGCTCAATAACTGCACTAACTGAACTGGGGAGCTTCCTCTTCTTCCTTGGAGGCCTGGGTGCCTGCTCTGCTCCTGCTGTGGCTGTGGCACTGGTGCTGCTGTTGGGGCTAGATCCCCGAATAGCAAGTCTAAAGGCATCTGGTCTGCCAATAGCTTGTCCACATCAGTCCTTAGCACTTTCACTGACTCCTTGGAAGCCCTTGACTTCCTCATCTTCTTGTGCTCCTTGGCAAGCTCCGTCAAAGCCTTGCCATGTGAATCCACTGCCTTAGTCAAGGCGTCCTGAGTCCTCATAATCTTCTCCTGATTGTCCAGGAGCATCTTCAGTGTATCCTCAATGGACTAAGGAATCTGAGCAGTGGAAGGTGCTGAGTGGGCCTCAACTGTAGCAGACAATGTAGACAACTTGGATGTCACAGCTAACATCCAGTTGTTCAAACTGGCTAGTGTCCGGCTCAACTGATGGGCCGTGAAAGGATGAGTCTGGGATGAAGGAACCCCCGAGCCAGCTGAAGTACTGGGGCCAGTAGAAGAGGAGGGTCCTGGAGGCAAATCATCAATAGTGGTGGCAGCAGGCATGGTGGAAGGCTCTGTGGAGGGCTCAACAGAAGACTCTACCGCAACTGGCTCCTTAGACTGACCAGTTGGGGTAGAAGCAGGCGACTTGTAATTTTTGTCCTTGGGGTTGTCTGGCCCCTTCAAACTGTACCAGGAGAACGGAGCCACAGGTTTGACCTTGACGTCAAACGGTTTCTTCTCCACCTCCAAGTCCCGGAAATACATAGTGAGGGTACTGGGAAAAGGGTAGTTCCGGTCATGCTCAACCCCCACTGCAAAAATGATGCGGGACATCACATTGCCCATGTTGATAGGATATCCTGCCATAATAGAAGCAATAAGAACCGCCCGAGCAAGTGGAATAGTTTGATCATGTAGTTGGGTCGAGCCGACTGCACACAAAGGTCAACCACCATCTAGCCTCGAATTTGAACGTTCTCTGAAGTATTTTGGCCCCTGCTTGTAACCATTCTAGAACCGTACCCAGGATTGCCAGGTATGAAGCTAACCACAGACGAACCTCCTCGCCCATTGCTAACTTTTCACTGTAAAGGGACTCATCTTCATCATTGAACCCCAAGTATTCATTCAGTGCCTTCCCAGTGAATACCACATTTTTGTTTCTCACTTTGGTCACCTTAGTGCCCTTCAAGATATGTGCCACATTGTTATAAAAATCATTGACCATATGCTCATTCGCCTTCACACAATTGTCTTTAAAGAACTCCCAACACACTCGAGCCTGAAACTGTCTATGCACATTGGGGTGTAGGGGTAGAAGGTCCTTGTCAATGAAGCTCCTCTCAAGAATCAACTTTCGTGATGGCCACCATTCCCTAAACTTGTGGAACGCCACCTGGCTGACAAATCGATCTTCCCAAACTTCAGGTTTTCTAGTTCATTCAACACCCCCAACCTGGGGCACACCACTGTTCGGTACCTCATTATCACTATTAGTCCCACCTTATTCACTCTCCCCAGATACTGAAGCTGTGGGGGAGGTGGAGTATTCACTGCTGCCTACTGCTGAGCTATCAGATGAATCAGAAGGTACACGTTGTGGAGCTTGGGCATTATGTGAAGCTGGGACTGAGGGATCTGGCCCCGAGTCAGAAGAGAGGTCTTGAGAGGGTACTTACTTACTCCCCGATTGGTCATCATCTATAACAACTTGTTTCCTTTTTTCAGTTTAGGTCGAGGAGTGAGTTTAACTTGTTTCCCTTTTCCTCCCCGGGAGGGGTCACCTCGGTCGGGTTGTTTGGCACCTCTTCCTCGTTGTTTTACCATTGTATGCAAGCAAACGCTTCTAACATTGTTAGTTTAAGCACATGCAGTGAAGCAGGTGAATGAACTAAAGTTGCAGACAGCAAAAAAAAATTGTTGTAAACACTGCTGCAGAACTAGGCACCGCGGACCGCACCATCAAGAGTGCGGCCGCGTTGGAGGCACCGCGGACCGCACTAAGATGACCGCGGGCCGCACTGAACAAAGCCCCATAAAAAAACTTCTCTGAATCTAAGCACCGCGGTCCGCGTAAAATGGGTATGCGGTCACGTTGGGGGTGTCGCAGACCGCACAAAAGTTACCGCGGCTACGCTGGGCACAGGTATTTTCTTAGTCAATTAAGCACCGCGGACCGCATGGAAGTGTCACGCGGACCGCGTTAGGGCACCGCGGACCGCGCTAAGGCGACCGCGGGCCGCGCTGGGTCAATATTTTACAGACATTTAAGTAGGGTTTCATTCTTTGCTAAACTTAGTTCAAATTTTTCACCTAATTTGTCCCTACACAATTTACCCATCTATTAGGCATGACAAGAACATAAACCCAGCAATAAACACTACTCTACGCTAATAATTAAATAAAAAGGAAGAAATTATGAGAAGAAAGAAGAAGCTAATATTACTTGGCAAGCCAATAAGATGAAAATATGAATTAAATCAATCAAAATGTAGGAAATATTTACCAGGTGTGTGAAGATTATGTTCAATTAATCCAAGCAATCAAGAATTACGAGTAGGGATAGTATGAACAGTAGTTTTATGTCTCTGAGGATTCAAAGTTTGAAAAGTGTAAAATGAGGCCCGTGGGTTCTATTTATAGAAAAGGCTGGGGGCCCCATACTCACCTACCAGCACGGCCGCGCGAAAGTGACCGCGGACTGCGCTGGGTATCGTCAAGTTGAGCATCAACAGATAGCCTTCCGCGGATCACGCAAAAGCACACCGCGGCCGTGGAGGCCCATCGCGGGCCGTGTAACTAGTACTGCGGTCGCGTTGGAAAACTTCTGAAAATATCTTATACAGCTCATGCCAGTGCGGACCACACAAAGTGCACCGCGGCCGCACTGGCAAATTTCAGAGACTGCAATTTTTCTACTTTGTTTTGCACTGCTTCTACACAATCCCTGCAACATCTCATAAACAATTAGCTTAAAATCCTAAGCTACAAAGAAAATCAAAGAGAAAGAGAAAAAAAAAGACATGGGTTGCCTCCCAAGAAGCGCCTGATTTAACGTCGCGACACGACATATGCTACCACCACATCACTTCAGATGAATGAGTGCCACCACGTGGCTGTCATCGAACTTTTCCAAATAATGCTTGACACGATGCCCATTGACTCTGAACATTTCGTCATTCTTGTTCCTTAGATCAAGAGCACCAAATGGGGTCACGAACACAACTTCAAATGGCCCACTCCACTTTGACTTGAGCTTACCCGGAAATAGACGTAAACGGGAATTAAACAAGAGAAACATATTCCCAACTTTGAACTCCTTGCCCCCGAGCATATTTGTCGTGAAGGTACTTCATTTTGTCCTTGTACAAGGACGAGCTGGAGTAAGCATAGAATCTAAACTCATCGAGCTCATTAAGTTGTTCAACCCTCAGATTTGCAGCAACATCCCATTCTAAGTTCAACTTCTTCAAGGCCCACATGGCCTTGTGCTCTAATTCCACCGGAAGATGGCAAGCTTTCCCAAACACCAACCAATATGGAGACATACCAATCGGCGTTTTGTAAGCCGTCCGATAAGCCCAAAGAGCATCATCCAACTTTTTCGACCAATCGGTCCTATTAGCATTGACCGTTTTAGACAAGATACTCTTAATTTCTCTGTTGGAGACTTCCACTTGGCCACTAGCTTGAGGATGATAGGGAGGTGAAACCTTATGATTGACACCGTACTGAGAGAGCAACGTGTTGAAAGCCTTGTTGCAAAAGTGAGATCCCCCATCACTGATGATAACACGAGGAGTGCCAAACCTTGTGAAAATACTCTTTTTCAAAAATGCTACCACACTCCGGGCTTCATTGTTGGGCAAAGCCACGGCTTCAACCCACTTGGAGACATAATCTACCGCCACAAGAATGTAAGTATTTCCACAAGAGCTCACAAAAGGACTCATGAAGTCGATGCCCCAAACATAAAAAATATCTACCTCGAGAATCGTATTAAGGGGAATCTCATCCCTTTTTGAAATTCCGCCGGCTCATTGGCATTCATCACATCTTTTGACCACATCACCGACATCTTTAAACAAGGTAGGCCAATAAAATCCGCAATTAAGTACCTTTGAGGCCGTCCTCGCCCCGCCATAATGGCCACCATAGGGTGAAGAATGGCAAGCCTCTAGGATACTCAATTGCTCCTCCTCCGGGACACATCTACGAATCACACCATCCATGCAAATCTTGAACAAGTATGGCTCATCCCAATAGAAATCTAAACTATCCCGCTTGAGTTTTTTCCTTTGGTTAGAAGAGAGCTCACACGGGATTATTCCGGTCACAAGGTAATTGGCAACATCGGCAAACCATGGCATCCCATTCATTGATACCGCAAGGAGTTGGTCGTCGGGAAATGAATCATTAATCTCAAGGCCGTTACAAGGCCTCCCCTCCTCCTCCAAACGGGACAAGTGGTCCGCTACTTGATTCTCACTACCCTTCTGGTCAACAATTTCTAAATCAAACTCTTGAAGAAGTAACACCCATCTGATCAATCTCGCCTTGGAGTCTTTCTTGGTCATCAAATACCTAAGGGCGGTGTGATCGGTGTGCACTATAACTTTAGCCCCCATAAGCTAAGGTCGAAACTATTCCACAATAAACACAATAGCCAACAATTCTTTCTCGGTGACTGTATAATTTCTTTGAGCCTCATTCATGGTTTTGCTTGCATAGTACACCGGATAAAACATCTTGTTGACTCTTTGGCCCAGAACAGCCCCAACTGCAACATCACTAGCATCACACATGAGCTCAAAAGGCAAGCTCCAATTTTGTGCGGTAATGATAGTGGTAGAAGTCAACTTGAGCTTGAGAAGCTCGAATGCTTGCATACAACTCTCATCGAACAAGAACTTTGCATCTTTCTCTAGCAATTTGCACAATGGATGTGCCACTTTAGAAAAATCCTTTATGAACCTTCGGTAGAAACCCGCATGCCGAAAGAAACTCCTCACCCCTTTGACAGAAGTAGGGGAAGGGAGCCTCAAAATAACCTCAATCTTGGCCTTATCAACTTCAATTCCTCGCTTCGAAATCTTGTGACCCAATACTATACCTTCTTCTACCATAAAATGTCACTTTTCCCAGTTTAGAACAAGGTTGGTATCTTCACACTGAGCCAACACTCTATCCAAGTTTACCAAGCATTCCTCAAAAGAATCCCCAACCACGCTGAAATCATCCATGAAGACCTCTAAGATATCCTCCACCATGTCGGTGAAAATAGCCATCATGCAACGTTGGAAGGTCGCCGGAGCATTACACAATCCAAATGGCATTCTAGAGAAAGCGAATGTGCCATACGGACATGTAAAGGTGGTCTTCTCTTGGTCCTCCGAGGCAATTAGAATTTGATTGTACCCCGAGTAACCATCCAGAAAGCAATAGAAAGCCCGGCCCGCAAGACGATCAAGCATTTGGTCAAGGAATGGCAATGAGAAATGATCTTTTCTAGTCACCTTGTTCAGCTTGCTGTAATCCATACAAATCTCCACCCAGTGACCGTTCTAGTGGGAATGATCTCATTGTTGTCATTGGTCATACCACCCTTCTTCGGCACACACTGCTCCGAAGAAGTCCACGAACTGTCAGAAATAGGATAAACAACCCCAACATCTAGCCACTTGATAACCTCTTTCTTTACTACTTCTTGCATAGCCTCATTTAGTCTTCTTTAATGCTCAAGTGAAGGCCTCGTATCCTCCTCCAATATGATTTTATGCATGCAAAAGGTGGGGCTTATACCTTGAATATCAGCTAGAGTCCATCCGATTGCCCTTTTTCGCTTTTGAAGAACTGCCAAGGTGGCCTCAACCTGCATGTTAGTAAGGCAAGAAGAAAGAATAACAGGTAAAGTAGAATTTGAACCCAAGAATTCATACCTGAGGTGTGGAGGAAGTGGCTTCAACTCCAACATCGGTGGCTCCTCAATCGATGGCTTTGTTGGTGGAGTTTTGCGGTTTTCAAGATCTAGAGATAGCCTTCTAGGCTCATAAGAATATGAACCCATACCATGCAACGCATTCACACACTCCACTCTACTAGCATCATCATTGACATCCATATAAAGAAGTACGACCTCAAGGGGATCTTCGACATGGATCATGGAACTTGTGTCATCCACTATCACAGTTGTGACAATGTCCACAAATGAACACACCTCCGTGCTATTGTTTTGTTTCATTGATTTGCAAACATGGAATACCACCTTCTTATCTCCCACTCGGAATGTCAACTCACCCGCTTCAACATCAACCAATGCCTTCCCCGTAGCTAGGAAAGGTCTCCCAAGAATAATCGGCACTTTAAAGTCCACCTCACAATCTAATATGACAAAGTTGGCTGGCAATATGAATTTATCAACACGGACAAAAACATCATCAATTATGCCCAAAGGTCGCTTCATCGATCGATCCGTCATTTGAAGTCTCATTGAGGTAGGTAAAGGTTGACCAATTCCCAAGGTCTTGAAGACTGAGTATGGCATCAAATTAATGCTAGCCCCCGAGTCACAAAGGGCCTTGGTAAAATCCGCACTTCCAATAGTACACGGGATAGTAAAAGCTCCGGGATCCTCAAGCTTGGGTGGCGTTGAATGCACAATGGCACTCACTTGATGGTCATCTTAATTGTTTCACACTCTATCGACCTCTTCTTTGTAACAAATCTTTCATGAACTTCACATACCTCGACATTTGCTCAAGTGCCTCAACCAAAGGGACATTGATTGTGAGGCTCTTCATCATGTCAATGAAATTTTTGAATTGATTGTCACTCTTTTACTTTGCTAACCATTGAGGATAAGGTGGAGGTGCCCTAGGCAAAGGTGCCTTGGCCTTTTGTACAACCGGCTCGGGCATGACAATCACGTGTTCCTGAGACGGGTTCACGGCATCTTGAGTCTCTACCTCGGCTTCATCATCAATATCAATCTGCACATCATTGTTCACATTTTGATTAACCACATCATCAACAATCAAAGGTACATCATCATCCCAAAACTCAACATCTTCATCCATAACTTGCTTTTGCATTGAGGCATTCACATCACCGCCTCCCACTTCTTGTTGTAACCGCCATCACATGATTATTATTCCACCCTTCGGGTTCACCACCGTATCACTTGGTAGAGTACCCTTGGGACGGGTATTCAATGCTTGAGATATTTGGCCTAATTGCACGTCCAAGTTCCGGATAGATGTGTTATGCGAAGCTAATTGGGCCTCAGAATCTTGGTTCTTTTTCATTATTTGCTCGAACATGCTTTCAA
The DNA here is from genome assembly GCF_000393655.2 of Nicotiana sylvestris. Classification (NCBI taxonomy): domain Eukaryota; kingdom Viridiplantae; phylum Streptophyta; class Magnoliopsida; order Solanales; family Solanaceae; genus Nicotiana; species Nicotiana sylvestris. Next base: position 91,792,207 of record NC_091057.1, on the reverse strand, counting down.
TTCTCCCCATATCACTTCCGGACGAACTCGGACCTTGAGAAGGAAAGGGGGTGGATTGTTCGATTGTTGGTGCATGGGGGGGGCCTTTGAAAGCCTTGCCCCCGGTTGTCTTGGTTCCCGCTATTGTTCCACCCTCCTTGATTGTTTTTGTTGCCCCAATTATTGTTATTACCATTCCAATTCCCTTGGTTGCTTTGATTACCCCAATTGTTGTTTTGGTTGTTGTTATTCCAATTACCTCCGCCTTGTTGTTGATTGCCCCAATTTCCTTGAGGACGCCATTGTTGATTCGAAGATTTGCCTCTATTCCCTTGGTAGTTATTGACATATTGGACCTCTTCGCTTTGATCATCATAGCACTCATTTGAATAACCACCACCATCATTGTTGTTTTCATATTGTTCACAATTACCTTGAAGTTGTTGTCCTCTTTGCCTCCTTTACAACATAGAAACACCTTCCATTGCATTGACTTGACACGGGTTTTGGACTTGTTGCAATTGAGCCTTTGCTAATTAATTCATAGTTGTTGTAAGCTCGGAGATGGCTTAGCCATGATCGTGCAATTCCTTGTGGAAATGGATGACCGTGGGGTCACCTTGGGGCACATTTGCTCGGCTTTGCCATACCGAAGAGGTGTCGTCCATTTCATCAAGTACATCGCATGCCTCTAGGTAAGAAAGTTTCATAAAGTTCCCTCCGGCCAATTGGTTCACAATGCATTGATTCATGGTGTTGATGCCCTGATAAAAGGTTTGTTGAATCATAGCCTTGGTCATATCTTTATTAGGGCACTCTTTCACCATTGTTCTATATCTTTCCCATATCTCGTGCAAATGTTCCGCCGGCTCTTGCTTGAAAGCTAGAATTTCATCTCGAAGAGCTGCCATATGACTTGGAGAAAAGAACTTGGCAATAAATTTGTCCGCCAATTCATCCCATGTTGTAATAGAATGATTGGGGAGACTTTCTAACCAATCCAATGCTTTACCCCGAAGAGAGAACGGGAAAAGCCTCAATCTCAACGCATCCTCGGACACGTTTGTCTGCTTGATACCCCAGCATGTATCCAGGAACCCCTTCAAGTGCTTGTAGGCATTTTGATCGGAGGCACCCGTGAAATACCCTCTTTGCTCTAGCAAGGTCAACATAACATTTGTGATTTGAAAGTTCCCCGCCCAGATTCGGGGAGGAACAATAGCACTGGCGTATCCTTGATTTGGTAAAACTCTAGGAGCCACTCTCGGCGGTGCCGGAGGAGGGTCTAGAATATTGTTGTTCTCATTTGCATTTACATTGGCATTTCGGCCTCTCCGTGGACTTGAGGTAAGACCTCATCTTGTTCTAGATCCTCTACCTCCTACCCCGCTATCACATTGCTGAGAGGGTCATTTGCATTAAGAGCCATTGTACCTGATTGATCAACACAAACAAAATTAGTAAACAAGAAGGAAAGGGAAACAAAACACAAAACTAACTAAACAGATAGTCAACACCGTAAGTCCCCGGCAACGGCGCCAAAAAGTGATTGCTGCCAACTCAACACTACGCTATGGTAGGAAGAGCAGGTCGCAATAGCTTTTACCCGAATAGAGGTCCGGGATCGAATTTCCACAGGGAGCTAGTAGTGGAGTTGTATTTTCTGTCTAACCTAGAGTTGCGGTTGTGCTTCTAATGTCACTTCAAACATTTTTCGAGTTTTTATATTTATAACTACTATTATAAAATTAAGGATTAAAGCTAAATTATGCTAAGAGGATATTGCTAAGTTATAATTAATGGGAAGAAGGGCACTAGGGTCGTAGCATCACCTAGGTGGCTAATTGACGGGTAGATGTTACTAAGGACAGATTGACATATTTGGGGATTATGCTATAACCGTTGCACAATTGCACCCACTCTCACACCTCTCGGTAGAGAGAGTGATTTTGCCTAATTGACTCTCTCGAGACTAATTGGGTAGGCCAATGAGACCATGCAACTAAGGTTCAAGTAGGGTGATTACTCTCTCGAGATTTAACCCATTAATTGGGACTACCATTTCTCATGGGTCCATCCCAATTCCTTGTTGGGTCAATTTTGGGATCATAGATTCTCTTTCTCAAGAAGAGTTAAACCCACTAAGCTTGAATCAGTGTTTGCAACCACCAATTCTTGAAGAAAAACATAAAATCAACCCAAATAGCAAACACCCAATATAAATCTAACCCTAGATGACAACACTCATCAATTACCCACACTAGGGTTGAGCCACAACCCTAGCTAATGGGTTTAGCTACTCATGCTAAATACAGAAATTGAAGAAATAGATGAAGAACTAAACATAATAATTGATTACTAGAAAAAACTACAATAATCTATGGTTAATGTAAAGCAAAATATGCCAAATATAGCTACAACACCGAGCGCGGCTATCATCTGAAGTTCACCGATAAAAGAGATCCCTAAAAAATAGTAAAATGTTCTATTTATACTAGGCTGGAAAAACTGGACAAAAATACCCCTACGGGGTCAGTGCGGGCCGCATAAAATGGACCGTGGCCGTACTGGCTCATGGACTTCAACTATTTGATAACTTGAACTGGGGGACGCGGATCGCGTGGAAGGGTACCGCTGTCGCGATGGCTACTGGCGCGGTCCGCGCAGGCGCGACCGTGGACAGTGTGACCAAAAGTGCATTTCTCTAAACCTCTGCTCTGCGGACCGTGTAAATGGTACCGCGGCCGCGAAGCCTGAACGCGGACCGCGTAAATGGTACCGCGGCCGCATAGCTCTTAGCCTAATTGTTCCCTTCTCTAAACTTCCTAGTGCGGTCGCGGTGCTTTTGCACGGTCCGCACTAGGCCCATTTTTCCTCCATTCACTTGGTCTTGATACTGGAGCAGGTTTCACTCCTTTTTGAGCCGATATTTGACATTTTGTCAATTTGTCGCTCAAACCTACAATCAAGCACAATTTTTTAGCATTTTGGGACTATTTTGTAGCAGTTTATAATCACAGCATAGGTAAGTAGGGGGATAAAACACGTTAAAATCCCGACTTATCATACGCCGCAATATGTTGTTACTGATTGATGACTGAGTGAGGCCAAGGGCCTGATTTGTAAGGATATTTATGGGATCCGGCTGCACGCCACAGCATGTTGTTACTAATTTATGACTGAGTGAGGCCGAGGGCCTGATCTGTGAGGATATTTATGGGATTGGGTTGTACGCCGCAACATGTTGTTTCTGATTTATGATTGAGTGAGGCCGAGGGCCTGAGTGATTTATGCTACGAGGTGGCTTGTTATAGCGCTTGGGCTGAAGGAGCCCCTCCGAAGTCTGTACATACCCCCAGTGAGCACATGTACCTACTGAGTGCGAGTGCTGAGTGCGAGTGCCGAGTGTTGAGCGACTGGGAGGAATGAGTGAACGTGAGGAATGAGTGATTGTAAGGTTGGAGTGAATGGGAGGACAGAGTGACTGTTATTCTGAGAAAATACATTTCATTATTGTTGCATCACAGATGTCATATCACTGTTTTGAAAATTATTGGAAGATATTATTTACTTCTCAGTCAAATTTGATATCTGGTTTATTGAGTACGTACTGATGTGACTTAAACTGTTAAATTGAAAGTATGACTATTCTTATTTGAAAGTTATTGAGATAACTGTATTTGCATAGCTCGTCACTACTTCTTAGTTCCTTATTTATTTCTGTTACTTACTGAGTTGGTGTACTCACGTTACCCTCTATACCTTGTGTACAGATCTAGGCACTTCTGGTCACGGCGGTTGCTAATTGAGGAGTCAGACTCAGGAGACTATTGAGGTAGCTGCATGGCATTCGCTGACCTTGACTATCCTTTCCTTTCATGTTGTACTGTTCAATATTTCCGGACAGTGTTTTATCAAATGGATGTTGTTATCATTTAGATTCTCATGACGGGAAGAGTTTGCTGAGGATGTAGCAAGAATTATTAGGTGTTTGACTTCTATCTTGAGTTGGCATATGGCCTCGAGCTGTGGGTGTGTTGAAGGACCTCTCATGTAGTTTAGTAGTGGAGCAGAGTAAATCTTCATGTTGTGTTATAAGTTCAGACTCAGAGTGGGGTTAAGTGATTGTGTAATATTTATGATTATGGAAGAGTATAGAGAGATACCAGTTAGAGGCTAAGCAAGTGGATTATCTCCTGTGGGACGTTCTGAAGTTTGTGTGATCCTTATGTTGTTGGTTGGCAGTCCTCTTTTACCAGTGAAATATACGTGTTGCAACTTGAGTTTGGATCTCTTATAAGAGTGGGCTTGACTGTTACGAGGGTGAATGCAAGATTTGCAAATGGTTTCAGGAGTTAGATGGGTTGTGTTGCATTAGCTTATGAAGGATTTAGCTTAATCTAATCCAGTTGGGGCAGTTCAACGAGTTATTGCAGCACGGGTCGATAACAGGCATGCCTTGTCTTTTGAGGCTTTGCTGAGATTGGACAAGTTTACCAAGTTATTTCCAGTCCATTTCAGTGGTACACCTTTTGAGGACCAACATGACTTTCTCGACCACTGCTACGAAGTATCGTAGAACACGGGAATAGTTGAAAGCAATGGGGGTTGACCTGAAATGGATGGAATGGTCATATGTTATATCAATCTTGACCTGAAATGTATATATATATGGTACTGAAAGGCTCCCCAATAATTTACACATATTTAAGGCCTGAGACATGCAGGGAATAAGGTTAGGACTTGTGGTATGTCTGCCTCCTTAATATTCCAATACTTCAGTTTCAAAGGAGTTAGAAAAAAAATAGCTTTACATTTACAGAAGGTTTGCTCAGTGTGGAAGTCAAGGTTGAAGATTTTGGGGTGCTTCAGAGAAAGTACAGTGGTTGGCGATCGTCTGGACTATTTAGTTCGTACCAAGATTTATCTTGATGGAGCTATACTTTTGTGATTATTGTGCATAATTAGGGGAAAGAGTTACCCCAAAGAAGAATCGAAGCGTATATGAATAAATAGGTTAGCTCAGCAGTGTTGAGTCAACATAGAAAAAGAAGAAATTAACCGCCGGTGTTTGTGGCAAGCCTATGAAGAGGGCAGACTAGCCAGTGCAACACCACCTACATGGCTTAGTTCTCAAAAATGTTTCTTTGAAGGAGGTTGTCTCCCGAATTCTCTGTAATATATGGTATATGGGGTCCGAACGGTTGTGTCACGTCACCATGACGGTGTCATAATAGGTCATCAGGTTCAATAAGTTAGCCGTCATACTCCTACCTTAGTTCCTATAGCCAGAGAGAGAGTCCACAGACTCATTAAATGACTCAATTATTATTTTGAAATTTTGTATAACTCGGGAAGCTACAAGTTGATGCTTCATCTCGGCTAGTGGTATAAAAATTTCCATAATGTTAGAATGTGTTCTGGATGAGGAAAAGAGGAAGCTAAGGAGACCAATAGGTCTCAAGGTTTTAAAGGATTCAGCAGATTCTACTCTACAACTACAAATCATTATGATAGGGGCTCGGGTAGCCGGCCAGCACAGTCAATATATTTGATTACTCAGGATGCTCCAGTAAGTTCTTTTAATGCACTACCCACACGAGCTTCGTATAATAGTTATTCCAGTTATCTAGCATAGACTCATTATGAGCAGCTGAACCCTCAAAGGGATTGTTATGAATGTGGTAGTACTACGCACATCATGGGAAAATTGTCCTAGACTTGGGAGAAACGTAATTTTTAAAAGCACTCAGGCTACGCGCCCCATTGCAGTTACTACTCCACTTAAATGACCAGACAGAGGTAGGGGTCAGGATGTTAGAGGTGAAGGTGAGACTCCTAGAGGTGGAGACCCAACCCGTTGATATATTTTCTATGGTATGGCTTAGGTCGCAACACCAGATGGTGTCATTACACGTACGGTCTTGAATTATTATAAAGCAACAATTATCTTAACTTGATTCGGTTCTAAGTATCGAGGCAAGTCCTCCTATTGTACTCCACTTATGAGTGAGCTTCGTAATTCTGAAACCTGCTTATGTGAATACTCCTGTTGGGAGATTTGATGGAGATGGCTATGTCTATCATTATGTGTTGTGATTTTGTTAAACGGAAAATTATTCAAAAGAAGAAAATGGAATGTTCCAATTTGGCACGATGTGCATATTACTTGTGGTACAGAGTTGAGGATGAGATCCTTGTATTTTATATTATGTGAAATATTTAAATCGGGCTACAAGATGCGGTAGATGTCATATAAGGACGAGGCCCTTGTGGTGAAAGAAAGAAAAAAATTATGTGTTTAAATGCTCCGTTTGTGAAATTAAAATTTGTACTACAGTACTTATATGGAGTCATGCCTATTAGACTTATTTGGAAACAAAAAATTTTTTGTATGAATATCTTTGTGCATAATTTGCCAGAATTGTATTGTAATTATTGAGTTTTAGACTACGAGGTGAGTGCCCGGGGGATGTAAATTGTTACTCGTTAATTTGGGTAAGTAATTATGAGATCTTCATGCCTCGTTGTTCGTAAGCTGGAGGTTTGAAACGAGATTTTGTTAACATGAGGTTAATTGGTGATGTTGTGATATTTTATGAACAACTATTAAGACCAGAGATATGGTATGGTCCTACATATGATGTGTTTCATGTTAAGATATTATTGTGATAATGTCGTGCTTGTAATGCGGAGATTAGTGTTATTAATATATACTTTGTGGTGCTTTGTTGGGTTGTGGACATGTTATTAGGAGTTATTTTGGTGTTACTCTAACATGTGGATAGTCTCAATTATAGAGGAGATTCTGCCGAAATTTCTGAAAAATTTGGGAGTTAGAAAAAAATTTGGGATATTGAGATGTGCAAAGAAACAGATAAGTTACATTATGTGTTTAAGGACATGCTCTACTTCTCATTTGAGGACGAATGACCCTAAGTGGGGGAGAATGTAATACCCCATATTTGATGGGTGCATAGGCACGAGTTGCTATAGCCAGGCGGGACTAATATCATGTGTTGACATGAAAATCGGACCTTTCTGGAAATGATTGGAGTGTAGGAAATTTGGTCTTCAAGTTTACAAATATGGATAAAGGAAATAATCTAAATTGAAATGGTGTTGTCGGACTTATGTTGAATGCGGTAATGTGGGATCAATTGTGAATATTTGTATAGAAGTAAAATCATCAATTTGGTAACCTGAAAATAATTCTTAGTACGTTCAAGAGGAATGTTTGTTTTAGAGGTGGAGAATGTGATGACCCAAAATGTCATCTTTAAATTAAATAATTATCTCAGTATTTTAAGACCTTGAAAAAATGGTATCAATAATTCCTCGATGTGCGTGCGCAGTCTGTATAATTGTCCGGAATATTTTTATGTGAAAAATGGATTAAATTGTGAACTAGAGCTTTAAAACTCAACTGAGTTGACTTCGGTCAACATTTTGAGCAAACAAACCCGAATAAAGTTTTGACCTTTCCGACAGTTCCGTATCGTAATTTGGGACTTGGTCATATGCCCGAAATCGAATTCGGAGGTCCCTAGATCAAATTATCGCCATTTAACAAAATCTAGAAATCTAAGGCTAAAGATTTCTTAAGTTTGACCGGAGATTTGACTTTTGAGAAAAAGACCCCGGAATGGAATTTTGATTATTCCAATAGTTTCGTATGGTTATTTTGGACTTAGGCACATGTTCGGATTTGGATTTGGAAGTCTGTAGGATAATTCAGCGCATTTTGGCGAAAGTTGAAAAATAGAATTTTTTTTGAAAGTTTGACCGAGGGTTGACTTTTTGATATCGGGGTCAGAATCCAGTTCTGAAAATTTTCATAGCTTCGTTATGTCATTTATGACTTGTGTGCAAAATTTGAAGTCAATCGAATTTGATTTGATATGTTTTTGCATCTAATATAGAAGTTGGACATTTCTAGTTTCATTAGGCTTGAATTGGGCTGTGATTCGCGGTTTTAGCGTTATTTGATGTGATATGAGGTTTCGACTAAGTTCGTATGATATTTTAGGACTGGTTGATGCATTTTGTCGAGGTCCCGAGGGCCTCGGGTGGATTTCGGAAGGTTAACATATATAAAAAAAAACTGTCGAAATTTTCTCTTTGGACAGTTGCTGATTTTTTCTACAACATGTGAACAGTACCCGTCAATAGTAAACATGAACAGTGTCTGTAAACAGTACCGCGAACAGTACCCCGCGCGTGAACAGTAACAACGGAAAATCTAGACTGAATGTTAAGTTCGATTTTCCATTTTTACCAAATTGGAGCTCGGGGAGAGGCGATTTTCGGGAGATTTTTAGAGAAAACAATGAGGTAAGTGTTCTTAACTTAATTTTGGTTAGATTACCCGAATCTATTACTAGTTTTGGCATTAAATCTGTTAATTTAGTTGGAAGAGTTTGAAAACCCTCTCAGATAGATTTGAGGATTTGAGAGTCGAAATCTTATCGAAATTTAGTAATTTTGGTATGGTTAGACTCGGTGTTAGATGAGATTTCATATTTCGCAACTTTCGTCGAATTCCGAGACGTGGGCCCCACGGGCGAATTTTTAGTGCAATTTCGGATTTTTAATGGAAAATGTAGAATTCCATGTGGAATTAATTCCTATAATTTTTATTGACTTAATCGAATTATTGTGGCTAGATTCAAGGCATTTGGAGGTCGATTTGAGAGGAAAAGGCATTGCGGAGTAGGATTTTGCGCGATTTGAGGTAAGTAACGGTTATAAATCTGGTCCTGAGGCTATGAAACCCCGAACATTGGGTCGTATGACTATTTTGGAGGTGACGCACATGCTAGGTGACGGGCGTGTGGGCGTGCACCGTAGGGATTGTGACTTGGTCCGTCCCGCGAGACTGTGGAATTAATTGGCCAACTGTTTAATACATATTCCCTCTGTTTTCATAGAAATTGACTGTACTTCATGTTAGAAATCGTGTTTAGGCCTTATGTGATCACTGTTGAGACCTACGAGGTCGTGTACTTACTGAATTACCTGTTAATTGTTGTTTTGTACTTCGTCATAGCTTTTCTTGCTTATTATGCCTCTGTCTCTTGCTGTTCATTATTGATACATGACATTACCTCTGTTTGGGCTGTTTATATGATTTTTGAGAGCCCGAGAGACTGTAGAGATTGATGACCGAGTGAGGCCGAGGGCCTGATCTGTGAGGATATTTATGGGATCGGGTTATACGCCGCAATATGTTGTTACTGATTGATGACTTAGTGAGGCCGAGGGCCTGATCTGTGAGGATATTTATGAGATCGGGCTGCACGCAACAGCATGTTGTTACTAATTTATGATTGAGTGAGGCCGAGAGCCTGATCTATAAGGATATTTATGGGATTGGGCTGCACGCCGTAGCATGTTGTTTCTGATTTATGATTGAGTGAGGCCGAGGGCCTGAGTGATTTATGTTACGAGGTAGAATGTTATAGTGCTTGGGCTGAAGGAGCCCCTCCGAAGTCTGTACACACCCCCAGTGAACGCAGGTACTTACTGAGTGCGAGTGCTGAGTGTGAGTGTCGAGTGCCGAGTGCTGAGCGACTGGGAGGAATGAGTGAACGTGAGGAATGAGTAATTGTGAGGTTGGAGTGAATGGGAGGACAGAGTGACTGTTATTCTAAGAAAATACATTTACTTCATTATTGATGCATAACAGATGTCATATCACTGTTTTGAAAATTATTGGAAGATATTATTTACTTCTCAGTCAAATTTGATATCTGGTTTATTGAGTACGTACTGATGTGACTTAAACTGTTAAATTGAAAGTATGACTACTCTTATTTGAAAGTTATTGAGATAACTGTATTTGCATAGCTCGTCACTACTTCTTAGTTCCTTATTTATTTCTGTTACTTACTGAGTTGGTGAACTCATGTTACCCACTATACCTCGAGTACAGATCTTGACACTTCTGGTTACGGAGGTTGCTGATTGAGGAGTCAGACTCAGGAGACTATTGAGGTAGCTACATGGCATTCGTTGACCTTGATTCTCCTTTCCTTTCATGTTGTACTATTCTATATTTCCAGATAGTGTTTTATCAGTCGGATGTTATTATCATTTAGATGCTCATGCACTCAGTGACACCGGGTTTTGAGGATGGATTGTTTAGTACTTTTGGAGTTATATCCTATTCTAAAAGATTTTATTTAATATTAACTGCTTCCGCCTTTATTTATAAGTTCTATTGTGTTGAGATGTTGAGTTGAGGCTTGCCTAGTACCACGATAGGTGCCATCACGACAGGTGAGATTTTGGGCCGTGACAAGTTGTTATCGGAGCATTAGGCTACATAGGTCTCACGAGTCATGAGCAAGTTTAGTAGAGTCTTGCGGATCGGAACGGAGACGTCTGTACTTATCTTCGAGAGCTGCAGAACCCTTTAATAAATTCCACATTCTTGAATTCTTATCGTGCGACATTGATTAAACTTGAAGCGTAATTCCTTGAATTCCTTCCACGCATTCGTGTGCGCGCATGAACGCTCGGTATTTGCTGTGCATCGAAAGCTTATGATTCCTTGGATGAGGTACGAGATGTGATTTCTTTGTGTGATGTTGGGCCGGTCTGGAGCGCTTGAGGCCATGTTTTGTCTATGGCTTGAGTACTAAGATTTCGATTTTGTGAGCACGTGCATTTGGGACTTATATGTCTGTTTCTGTCCTTGCTGGTTGGATCTGTGACTGGATGACTAGGGGTGAGTATGATTTGATTGCGAGATGTGTTTAAATTATTCAAATGTGGCGGGAAGAGTTTGCTGAGGACGTAGCAAGGATTATTAGGTGTTTGACTTCTGTCTTGAGTTGGCATATGGCCTCGAGCTATGGGTGTGTTGAAGGACCTCTCGTGCAGTTTAGTAGTGGAGTGGAGTAAATCTTTATGTTGTGTTATGAGTTCAGACTCAGAGTGGGGTTAAGTGATTGTGTAATACTTATGATTATGGAAGAGTATAAAGAGATACCGGTTTGAGGCTAAGCAAGTGGATTATCTCCCGCGGGACGTTCTGAAGTTTGTGTGATCCTCATGTTGTTGGTTGGCAGTCCTTTTTTACCAGTGAAATATACGTGTTGCAAGTTGAGTTTGAATCACTTATAAGAGTGGGCTTGATTGTTATGAGGGTAAATGCGAGATTTGCAAATGGTTTGAGGAATTACATGGGTTGTGTTGCATTAGCTTATGAGGATTTAGCTTAATCTCATCCAGTTGGGGCAGCTCAACCAGTTATTGCGGCACGGGCCGATGATAGGCATGCCTTGTCTTTTGATGCTTTGCTGAGATTGGACAAGTTTACCAAGTTATTTCCAGTCCATTTTAGTGGTACACCTTCTGAGGACCCACATAATTTTCTGAACCGTTGCTATGAAGTATCATAGAACATGGTAATAGTTGAAAGCAATAGGGGTTGATTTTACTATGTTTCAGATAACGGGTTTCGCCAAGAGGTGGTGGAAATATTACATATTTACTAGACCCGTTATGGTTCTGTCTGAAGATATAGATGCATCGAGAAGATTACCCAATGAATCATGTAGGGGTGCAACGGACCTTGGCGTCTAGTTGATTTATATAAGTTACAAAGGTCAACATTGTGGTTTATTGGACGTTGTGACCTATGACTTCGCGCCAAATGGGGATGTCTACTATCAATGAATGGATCCAATGGTCATATGTTATATCAGTCTTGACCTGAAATGTATATATATATGGTACTGAAAGGCTCCCCAATAATTTACACATATTTAAGGCCTGAGACATGTAGGGGATAAGGTTAGGACTTGTGGTATGTCTGCCTCCTTAATAATCCAATACTTCAGTTTCAAAGGAGTTAGAAAAAAAACAACTTTACATTTACAGAAGGTTTGCTCAGTGTGGAAGTCAAGGTTGAAGATTTTGGGGTGCTTCAGAGAAAGTACAGTGGTTGACGATCGTTTGGACTATGTAGTTTGTGCCAAGATTTATCTTGATGGCGCTATACTTTTGTGATTATTGTGCATAATTAGGAGAAAGAGTTACCCCAAAGAAGAATCGAAGAGTATATTAATAAATAGGTTAGCTTAGTAGTGTTGAGTCAACATAGCAAAAGAAGAAATTAGCCGCCGGTGTTTGTGGCAAGCCTATGAAGAGGGCAGACTAGCCAGTGCAACACCACCTACATGGCTTAGTTCTCAAAAATGTTTTTTTTGTAGGAGTTTGTCTCCCGAATTCTCTGTAATATGTGGTATATGGGGTCCAAACGGTTGTGTCACGTCACCATGACGGTATTATAATAGGTCATCAAGTTTAATAAGTTAGCCGTCATACTCCTACCTTAGTTTCTATAGCCAGAGAGCGAGTCCACAGACTCATTAAATGACTCAATTATTATCTTGAAATTTTGTACAACTCGGAAAGCTACAAGTTGATGCTTCATCTCGGCTAGTGGTAGAAATTGCCAAAATGTTAGAATGTGTTCTAGATGAGGAAAAGAGGAAGCTAAGGAGACCAATAGGTCTCGAGGTTTTAAAGGATTCAGTGGATTCTACTCTACAACTACAAATCATTATGACAGGGGCTCGGGCAGCCGGCCATCCCAGTCAATATATCTGATTACTCAGGGTGCTCCAGTAAGTTCTTTTAATGCACTACCGACACGAGCTTCGTATAATAGTTATTCTAGTTATCTAGCATAGACTCAATATGAGCAGCTGAAACCTCAAAGGGATTGTTATGAATGTGGTAGTACTACACATATCATGGAAAAATTGTCCTAGACTTAGGAGAAACATAATTTTTAAAAGCACTCAGGCTACGTGCCTCATTGCAGTTACTACTCTACTTAAATTACCAGCCAAAGGTAGGGGTCAGGATGTTAGAGGTGAAGGTGAGACTCCTAAAGGTGGAGACCCAACCCGTTGATATATTTTCTATGGTATGGTTGAGGTCGCAACACCAGATGGTGTCATTACACGTACGGTCTTGAATTATTATAAAGCAACAATTTTCTTAACTTGATTCGGTTCTGAGTATCAAGGCAAGTCCTCCTACTCCACTTATGAGTGAGCTTCGTAATTCTGAAATCTGCTTATGTGAATACTCCTGTTGGGAAATTCGATGGAGATGGCTATGTCTATCATTATGTGCTGTGATTTTGTTAAACGAAAAATTATTCAAAAGAAGAAAATGGAATGTTCCAATTTGGCACGATGTGAATATTACTTGTGGTACAGAGTTGAGGATGAGATCTTGTGTTTTATATTATGTGAAATATTTAAACCGAGCTACAAGCTGCGGTAGATGTCATATAAGGACGAGGTTCTTGTGGTGAAAGAAAGAAAAAAAATTATGTGTTTAAATGCTCCCTTTGAATAATTAAAAATTGTACTGTAGTACTTATAGGGAGTCAAGCCTATTAGACTTATTTGAAAAAAAAAATTCTTGTATGAATATCTTTGTGCATAATTTGCCAGATTTGTATTGTAATTATTGAGTTTTAGACTACGAGGTGAGTACCTTGGGGATGTAATTGTTACTCGTTAATTCGGGTAAGTAATTATGAGATCTTCATGCCTCGTTATTCGTAAACTGGAGGTTTGAGACGAGATTTTGTTAACATGAGGTTAATTGGTGATGTTGTAATATTTTATGAACAACTATTAAGACCAGAGATGTGGTTATGGTCATACATATGATGTGTTTCATGTCAAGATATCATTGTGATAATGTCGTGCTTGTAATGCGGAGATTAGTGTTATTAATATATACTTTGTGGTGCTTTGTTGGGTTGTAAACATGTTGTTAGAAGCTGTTTCGGTGTTACTCTGACAGGTGAATAGGCCCAATTAAAGGGGAGACTCTGCCGAAATTTCTGAAAAATTTGGGAGTTAGAAAAAAAATTGGGATATTGAGATGTGCAAAGAAAGAGATAAGTTACATTATATGTTTAACGACATGCGCTACTTCTCATTTGAGGATGAATGACCCTAAATGGGGGAGAATGTAATACCCCCTATTTGATGGATGCGTAGGCACGAGTTGCTATAGCCAGTCGGGACTAATACCGTGTATTATGCCTCCGTCTCTTGTTGTTCATTGTTGATACATGACATTACCTCTGTTTGGGCTGTTTATATGATTTTTGAGAGCCTGAGAGACTGGAGAGATTGATGACTGAGTGAGGCCGAGAGCCTGATCTGTGAGGATATTTATGGGATTGGGCTGCACGTCGCAGCATGTTGTTACTGATTGATGACTGAGTGAGGCCGAAGGCTTGATCTGTGAGGATATTTATGGGATCGGGCTGCACACCGCAGCATGTTGTTACTGATTTATAACTGAGTGAGGCCGAGGGCCTGATCTGTGAGGATATTTATGGGATCGGGCTGCATGTAGCAGCATGTTGTTACTGATTTATGATTGAGTGAGGCCGAGGGCCTGAGTGATTTATGCCACGAGGTGGCTTGTTATAGTGCTTGGGCTGAAGGAGCTCCTCCGGAGTCTATACACACCCCTAGTGAGCGCAGGTATCTATTGAGTGTGAGTGCTGAGTGAAAGTGTCGAGTGCTGAGTGCTGAGCGACTGGGAGGAATGAGTGAACGTGAGGAATGAGTGATTGTGAGGTTGGAGTAAATGGGAGGACAAAGTGACTGTTATTCTGAGAAAATACATTTACTTCATTATTGTTGCATCGCAGATATCATATCACTGGTTTGAAAATTATTGGAAGATATTATTTACTACTCAGTCAAATTTGATATCTGGTTTATTGAGTACGTACTGATGTGACTTAAACTGTTAAATTGAAAGTATGACTACTCTTATTTGAAAGTTATTGAGATAACTGTAATTGCATAGCTCGTCACTACTTCTCAGTTCCTTATTTATTTTTGTTACTTACTGAGTTGGTGTACTCACGTTACCCCCTATACCTTGTGTACAGATCTAGACACTTCTGGTCACGGCGGTTGCTGATTGAGGAGTCAGACTCAGGAGACTATTGAGGTAGCTGCATGGCGTTCGCTGACCTTGACTCTCCTTTCCTTTCATGTCGTAATGTTCTATATTTCCAAACAGTGTTTTATCAGTCGGATGTTGTTACCATTTAGATGCTTATGCACTCAGTGACACCGGATTTTGGGGATGGATTGTTTAGTACTTTTGGAGTTATATTCTATTCTAAAAGATTTTATTTAATATTAACTGCTTCCGCCTTTATTTAAAAGTTCTATTGTGTTGAGATGTTGAGTTGAGGCTTGCCTAGTACCATGATAGGTGCCATCACGACAGGTGAGATTTTGGGTCGTGACAGATAGGGAAAAAATATTTTTTAAACTTAACTTTCATAGAATTAATAGCATGTTGATAAATTACCCCACCCTCTGAAAATTAAGTAAATAAATCTGCAAGTATCGCAATATAAACTAAACAGTTAGAAATAGTAGGATAATATTGCCCAGATAATTTATTTGTAGCAACATGAAATTGTTCTAAAAAGTCTACAAGCATTTTAACATTAGTCTAATATTGATTTGTACGGTGCTCATCATCATCATCATCATCATCATCATCATCATCACCACCTACACGAGCATTATACGTTGCATTTATTAGGTTTCTATATTCATATGCAACAACTAAACTTTAATACATGTAATTCCATCTAGTCGGACAAGGTGTAGGAACCTTTCTTTCTCTAAGGCCAAAATCATCACATTTTTTAAAATATTCTCTAAGCCTACTTCTACGGTTTGAATAAAAAAGCCAATTAAGAGCCATTTTAACCTTTTCAATTTCTACATTTAAAACTTTTATACCATCACCGACGATTAAATGGTAAATATGACAAATACATCTAACATGAAAAATATTACTAAATGCAGGATTTAGTGTAGTTGTAAGCAAGCCTATAGCATTAGTGTTACTAGAAGCATTATCCATTGAAACCGACATTATTTTATCTTTAATACAAAAATATCTACAAATATCTGCAACTGTATTAGCACTAAACTTACCTGTGTGGCGTGAATTAATTATTCTATAAGCAATAATGCGCTTTTGCATTATCCACTCCTCATCTATCCAATGACTTGTAACAGTTAGATAATCACAGTCATTACCACTTCTACCAATATCAGTAGTAATAGCAATGCGACAATCTATATGAGTAAATAAATAGCGCAAATATTGTTCATATTCATGTTTATATTTATAAATATCGCTCTTTACGGTTGCGCGAGGCCATCCTTTATAAGTAGGATTAAAAACTCTTCTAATATAATGCACAAAATGAGGGTTAGAAGGAAAACTATAGGGTAAGCACATAACAGTAACTATTTTTGCCAATTCTTCACGATCTTTATTTGGATCATAATATAAAATATCACCGGTAACAGTGTTAATTCCCGGTTGAACTAGATTTGACCTTGTACTAGAGTTAACCTTAGTATCTACACTTGTCCCCTCTTGCGCAGCTTTCATTTGTAAATATCTAGCATTATCTCTAGGGTGTTTCTTTATGTGTCTAGTCAAAGTACTCGTACTGCTACGGTCTCCAGTATATTTATGAGCCATCAAAGACCCACAAGTTTTACACTTAGCTTTATTTTGTTCTCTTAGTTGAGTAAAAAAGTGCCAAACAAGAGATGTTTCGGTCCGTTTAGAAGGTTGTCGATTAAAAGTAGGGTTTACTACAGGAGGGTCAAGCGGGACATCAGGTGGGTTATTAACAGGACTAGTAGGTGTATCATCTAAATCCGGTTGGGTTTCATCTAAATCATCATTTTCCTCATCATTTTCAAAGATAGTTTGATTAGGATAAAGAGCATTCATAATTTCATCATTTAATTGTTGACGTGGTGCAACATCATGGCAAAATTGACTATCGAAAAATTAAAAACAAAGGTTATCACTATCAAAAGTAACATGTGGATAAGGACGGGTAGCAGGTCTGGGTCGGGAAACCGGGGGAAGAGTAGTAGTTTGACGACTAGATTCACCAATTTTAGATTTTCCCTTACCCTTACCACCAAATATTTTTTTCAAAGAAAAATCCATATTAATTATAATTATACTAACTAAAACAAACAAAACTATAATATTAAAACTTAAGAGTTGGAACGAGTTTACCGAATTGATGAATAACTTCTTGAAAATTGAATATCGTTGAAGACTTGAATACTTTAATTCACCAACTTCATAATTTTTCACGAAATTGCAATAATAAAGTAAGCAATTATAGAGAGATTGAGAGAGATTGATGAATTTGTGAGTAAAATGAAAGAATGAGGGGGTATTTATAGTTGAGAAATGAGAATAGGGAAAAAGTATAATTATAAAAAGTTTGGGGGCCAAATGGCTATTTTTGAAAGTGCCAAACGGCTAAAATTGCTGGCCAACAGCTACTTTTTAAATTTCAGACCGTTCGCCCTTTTTTTTAAAAAAAATTGAAATATAGTCGTTGGGCCCGTTTGGAGCAGTTGAACCGGCCCAGGCCCGCCTGCCGATCCCGGGCTAAACGGTCCCGGGCTCGCGGGCTATTTGGTGAGGACCGGCCCACTGTGGGCTTTTAGGACCGCTAGGGACCGGCCCGTTTGGCCCGTTTGCAAGCGGTTCCGGGCTGGGCCCGGCCCACAATGCACCCTTAAGCAGGAGTAGTAGCATCGACAATATTAGCAGCGTTATTCTCCATAATAACAACGTAAAATATCCTTAAGATTGTTGGAAAAAAATTGGATGATTATGGAGAATAAAAGGTTTAGCTTGAGGCGTGTCAAAGACACTGTCCTTAAGGATATTTCGCCCACATCGAGATAAATAATATTAGGCGTATCCCCCAGGATTCAACAAGCTCTTCTAGTATAACTAGGAGCAGAAACAACAAAGATTTATAAAAAGAAAATCTAGCACAAAAGAAAGAAGAAGAAAAGTTTTTACTATTTTCACACTACTCTTCTATGTAAAACCGAAGAAGTATATATAGTGCAAAGAAAATGCACACTCTGATATGAAACTGTCCAAGCCATAAAGGCTTTTTAAAAACTTCAGAAACGTAAGCTTCAAAAACCGTTAAAATCATGTCCAAGCCACAAAGGCTTTTTAACTTTTCAAAAATGTAAGCTTCAAAACGTTATAACTACGAAATCAGATTGTTGGCAACCGTTAGAAACTTAAGGCCATTAAGGCTCTTAAAGAATTGAAAGGAATACTCGATTGAATTTAAAGATCAGATTGAAACGTTTCACACAAATGAGTATTCATTGGTCAGATTATTTGTCCCAAACTTAATTTAATATTAAACTGATTTCTGTTACAAATATATTTAAAATAATTACTATTATAAAGACCCATTAATATAATAGCAAGAAAATAAATCCACACATAATTTTAAAATATTTCTTTTTGAGATATCAAAAGTATTTTTCTATCAAACAATACAATACCATACAATAGGTAACAACCCTTCAAACAAGCTGTAAGTAAATTTGCATAATAAGAGATTGGGGCTGCTAATCTGCTCTACTTACTTATGGATCAGGATAACTGACGTAGAAAAAAAAAAGGATCTTGATCGAGTTAGTTCTTTGTTAACTTAAGCATATCACATTCTCATTTACTGATAAATTTTGTCAGTTGCTTGAATGCAATTCCAAGGAGCAGTTCAATATATTTCTGCAATAGTCTATAAACAAATGTATCGTACAAACTTAGGAAATAATTACACACATAACACCATGCATGCTTTCTATTCAACCAATTATTTGGTAAATAGTCAATACTCTGACCATATTTTGGAGCTAACATAGTGAACCATGATTCTTAACTAGGGGTGCATATGGGTCGGGTTGGTTCGGATCTTACATTACCAAATCAAACCAATTGTGTCGGGTTATTAAATCTAAAGACCAAACCAAACCAATAAAACTCGAATTTTTCAATCTCGGGTTTTTTCGGGTTTTTTCCGGTAAAATCTTCCTAGAACAAAACATATAACTCGTGCTCAAAATATTTCTTTAACCCTAGTAAGATACAACTATATAAATTATTTTTCAAGAAAATAATACAAAATATGAGATGTGTCATGGCATTATCCTAAAATATTCAACAATAAAATTATGTAATATAAATATTGTAAATTAAATAATAATAATAATAATAAATATAATCTAAAAGTACTAAGTCATGCTAAAATAAGTAGACTAATAAGGAAGTATTAATTACATGACTAAATGCTAAAGAAAAAATAAAAATAGGTTATGCATTTTTATCTAAATTATTGCAAAACAAAAAATAGATATTCAATATATTCTCGTTTATAGTATTGAATTGAATGTCTTTTGTTAGCATTAATATTGATTTAATTTTGGTTTGGGCTTTTGTTAGCATTATCTAATTTACTAATATTAATGGCTATAAAATTTATTGGAACATTCAAAAGTTCTAAGTTCAACCATGAAATAATACCTTAAAAGATAAAATTATGAAATTTTTTAAGAAATATTTATTAAATTACATCACAATAAGTATATATATATTAAATATATCTAAAATTTATATATATGTAATGTCGGGTTAGTTTGGTTTCGGTTTGACTTTCTTTAGTTAAAACCAAACCAAACCAATGACGGACGGGTTTTTTTTTCCAAAACTAAACCAAATCAAACCCAACCATAATCGGATTTTTTTTCTCGGTTTGACTCGGATTATCGAGTTGGTACGGTTTATCGGTTTCTTTTGTAAACCCCTAATTCTAACATAAGTTTCCAATTGGAATCCATAATCTTGTCACACCATAGTCCACAGTATAAATAACGTCCATTTTATTTATTAGAAGACAACGCATGCATCAAATCAGGCAATAATCTCCTTACAATCCCAAACCCCTATAACTCCATAGTCCATACCATGTTTAGGTTAAATAGGATTCTGACACAAATCTGAATGATTCCAAAAGAAAGTTCAACCAAAATCGATGAGTTAACGTTTATCTCAATGCTTTAATGACTCACTTAATGATAATGGATCCAACTGTTTTCCCATACCGTGCAGATAGTGGTGGTAAATGGGCGGTTGGATCGGATTTGGGTGAGTTAAATAGGCGGGTTGAATATGGGTTAACCCATATTATATAAGTGTAATATTTTTTCAAATGCAATTTATAATTTTCCTTTTGCTCATATTATTTAGTGACATAAGCTTAACTGGAATAATATACGCTCTTCTTTGTTAAACTTATTCAAATTATTGTAAACTTAAATTACTCTTCCACAAAATATGATAATTTTCATTTTAGAAAGAAAATGTGATTAATGCACATCAAGCAATTGTTGAATAAATTAGAAAATTATATGGAGGAATTACTGGGATCCTCCTGTACTCCATGAATATTGGTGAATCCCTAAAATCATGTATATAACCGTTAGTGATTTCCTTCCTAAATTAGCTTGTTGCTCATGCTATAAAGAAACTCCTCTTTAACAACTTCAATAGTACAATTATAATAGCTTTACTTTTTACCATGGTATCAGCGGAAAAAAAAAAAAAAGATCCTAGAACCTTATCATATCTCTCTATAGAATAGCAGAAAGAAAAAGTATGGCGGATCAAACTCTTCAATTGAAATTTCCCAAACTGCAGACATCACATCTAGACTATCTCAATTGATCACCCAAACACCAGCAGCAACAATCACTTGTTGCATCGATCGACGTCAAGCTTAATGATACTAACTGTGGAGATGTATATCTCAGGCAAAGACCAATTGGGATACATAAATGGCGATTTACCACAACCACATGAGTCAGATCCGTCTTTCAAAAAATGAAGGACAGAAAACACAATAGTAAAGGATTGGCTAATCAACTCTATGGAACCAACACTCATAAGCAACTACATTCGATTTCCAATCGCAAAAGCAGTTTGGGATGCCATGGCTACACCCTATTTTGATGGAACTGATATATGACCTCAAGAGAAAGGTAACAAGCTAAGGCTGAGACAAGGAGGAGGATCCATCGAAGCATACTACAATCACCTTCAAGGCTTGTGGAGAGAGATTGATTTTCGTCGTCCTAACCCAATGAGGTGTGAATCTGATATAAAAAGATATAACTCTATTTTACAGGAAGATCGAGTTTATACTTTTTTAGATGGGCTTGATGATCGACTTGATAAAATTCGAGGAGATGTACTTCAACTTCAACCATTTCCTACGGTAGAACAAACATATGTTCACGTTCGCCGAGAGGATTTAAGGCAATCGGTTATGCTGACAAAAAGAGACACTGTGAATGGTGTAGCTATGATCTCAAGAGGACAAAAGTCATAACGGCAAACCTCACTTTGGCTAGTGCCTGATGGGAAACCAAATACATCAACGAAAAGATCACAGGTAGAAGAAGGGGGTTGCACACATTGTGGAAGTGCAAACCACATCAGGAATAGTAGCTTCAAGCTATATGGATATCCATATTAGTGGCCTGATCTCAAAGCAAAAAAGAAACAAGATGTTGGTCGAGCCGCTCTTATGAACAAAGCAGATCACTCCGTTGTTAGATCCACCAAGCAACAATTGTCACTAATACCACAGAAAACGTACCAGCTATCGCGAACAAAACAGAAACGTTTCATATCCCAGGTAATCAAAGTTGTATAATTTACTCCGGAGCTATTGACAATATGACATTTGATTCACAGGATTTTGTTGAAAAAAGCGAGCAAAGACGATCATATATATAGTAGATATGCCCTAGATCCAATATCATATTTGATGATTTGAACATATTTTTGTGAACGTTATTTGATATAAAATATATATGGCATTTGATATTCTATTATAATTATTATTAATTGTTTGATTAATTTGATAAGGTCCTTGATTAAATTTTGAGATTTGTCATCGTGATAGAGATCATGATAATGAGAGCAAAGTCTCTTACAATTTAATCTAAATTTGTTCTTGATCGTAGGATTATTAATTTGGACATTAGTAATCCGGTTAGATCAATATTTATGTGATCGTCTTTATGGGATAAAGATTAGTTGATCTCATTAACTAAATCACATAGATAGATGATACATATAGAGATATGATCATTGAACCGACTCATTGGATAATTCCTAATGGTTAGAATTACCATAAACTATCAATAGGATATATTCTCTTGAAGAATGTGATGTAATCATTTCCTTTGACCTGAGATCGTCATAGTAATTAACAAGTTATTTATTGTGCTTTGATACCAGACACTTATGGCCCTAGGGCGATAGTTGAAAGGATATTGGGTACGATTAAATACTTGTAGAATTAGTGACTGATCAAGATGGAATCTGCCAACTCTTGGTAATGAGTTTAAGCTTCATGTTGTCATGAATTATAAACGACCAAATTAAGACCTTGGCCAGGGCAATTGAATGAAAGAAGAAAAATGTTTCTTAGGTCATTCAATGGTCGATTATATTTGACATGAACACATAGTTGGTCGCCTATTAGGATTTGACAGTTGAACCATATCCTAGGGTGATCCAGAGCTATAAGGATAGAAGGAATTACTACATTATTCTTCTACTGGTTTTTGAGAGTAAATTGTATAGTTCATGCTATCCAGTCGTTAAGGAGTGTTGCTAGACGCCACCCTTGATTAGTATATTAATGTGATTAATTTACTACCAGTTTAGTATTGAACCTATGGAGTCGCACACTTACGAGTGTTCTGATCTTTGCTAAAGGATTAATTAATTTATTATTTGATGATTAAATTAAGGAATTTAATTAGTCAAATAAATTTAGCTATTAGTCTAAATGAAATACTATTATATTCATTGCTAGCACAGATGATATAGTTAATATTGTGAACAAATTGAAGTTTTCTATTTGGAATAGAAAATTAAATTTTATCTCTTGGTTGTAATATATATGGGATATATATAATATTAATTGATATTAATTATATAAAAGTTGTATATAATATCAATTTAATTTTGTAATTGGATTAACGTAAAAGTCCAAAAGGACTTGTCGGCTTATTCCAATCATGTACATCACATTAAGAATGAGATTTGTACTATTCAATTTGGATTGAATTAAAAGGTCCATAAAGGACGTGGCTTCTATTCCTGTATGGAGTGTGATTTAGTTTTCTAATAGAATTTTTTTTACAAAGTTCAATTTTGGAATGAACTTGTAAAAGAAGTAAATCACGTTTATATTTTTCCTTAACCTAATGAAAGGTATCGTTGGCTTAAGTGATATATAAATACATCACTAAGGGTTAAGAGGCCACGGTGAAAAATAATACTTTTAAGAAGCCACAAAATTAAGAGAAAAACGTACTTGAGAAGAAAACTCACTTTTTGAAAGTGAGAGTGCAATATAAAGCCAAGAGAAAAAATACAATTACAAGAAAAGTGTTACTTGTTCTTCTAATTTGAATTGAGATTTTTGAGAAAAATTTCAGCACAAGTTCTTTCGTTCAATTTGTTCACGGGTTTCATTGATCAAAGAGTTGATAGCAAGGATCGGTCTTGGTGTGGATACGCATAGAGTCTTCGCATTATCGAAGAATTGGAAACGAGACTTTCTTCACCGGGTACGTCTTAGATCCGATCTATTGACATGTAAATAAACTTCAAACACGAAAAGATCTGCCTAGGATTGTTATTGTCTTCCTCTGCGTGTTACGAACACTATACGCAATCCTTTAGTGGTATCAGAGCCGTGGTTTATTGTGTCTAAAATTTATTTACGAAATATTTTAATATTATATTTGAAGAGTTCGAACAATAATATTTGTGTATTGTGCATTATCCAAATTGTTTTAATGCATATTACATTGATATTATTTTATTGTGGATAAAATATGTATTTATACATGTTAAAATATTGAGATAGTTCGTAACTTGAATTTGAAGTTTTGTTTTAGATACGATGGGACTATATAATAGGTTACATGATTCTATTGTTATTTTTAATTGTTATTAGTTCATGAGATGTTAATTAATAATAGTTTTCTGGCATGAATTATTTTTATGTGATATATAAGATATACATGTTAGAAGATGTTGAATTTCATTTTTATGTCACGTGCTTGTTCATTACATAATTTTGAATTATTTATTATATGTGATGTAAATTAATTTAGGACTAAGCATGTAGATAATTTGAACTAAATTCAAATGCTATAAAAGATTTGATCTTCATGTTATTAAAAAACGTTTTAGTAACAATTCCCTCTTACTAAAATTTGAGTTCTTAAATAATAAAATATAAGGTATTTTATTATAGAGCTATCCATCAAGGTAAATAATTTTACTTATTTCTGGTTTATAAGGAGCGGCCTAACTACCAGGAGACTTATAGTTCGAAAATATGTTAAAATTATTTATTGCATTAGATGTATGGATTGAAAGAATTATTCAATTTTACACTAGACGCCTGGACTACCCGGGGGAGTATAAAATTTAATAAATTCTTTGCTATCATGATGGTTGAACTCAACTATGCCAATAGGATCGACTTGATTACCAGGGGACTATTTGACATAGAGCTATTTAAGGAAATTGTATGGGGATACAATTGGTAAGAGTGTCTACCTTTAAAATATATGTGAGAAACGACTTGACTTCCAAGGGGCTCATACATATTGTTAAAGGATTCCTTTATTCCACTAACAGAAATAAAGATTTCGTAAACTATAATGAGGGTAAATAGTTTAAAATAATTAGTGGAAATATCATTTAGATAAAAGTCCATGTCTTTATGATATATGCAAATATGTTCTTATATTATTGCCTTTTCTTTTCTATATTTTAGATTTCTCAATATGTCTGTTATATCACTGCGCGAAATACTTGAGACCAACAAGTTGGTAGGACCAAACTTTGATGACTGGTATAGAAATTTGAGAATTTTTCTCATGCATGAAAAGCTCATTGATGTGATCGATAAGCCTGCAAAGATAATCCCACCAGAGAATGATGTTCAAGGCACCAAGGTTTATCAGAAATACTTGGAAGAATGCCTTGCTATTAAACACATCATTCTCGCTTCTATGAGTTCTGAACTCCAGAGGAAACATCAGAATATGGATCCAATTGCAATAATTGAATATTTTAAGAAGATGGTTGATACACAATTGGACATTGAAAACTCTCCAGTTGGACCCCTTGTCAATTATATGATTGTTCTTACAGAAGAACATGAGAAGTTGAGGTACAAGCTTGGTAAAGAGCTTTCTGAAGATTTGATCTTGCAGTCAGTATATGATGCTGAATGTTTTCACTGTAAGAAGAAAGGGCATTGGAAGAGAAATTGCAAGGAGTATCTTGCAACTCTAAAGGACAAGAAACAAGGTGAGGCATTAATGAAAAATATTTTCAAGGTTTCTTTAGCTACTACTAATTCTTCACTGTGGGTATTAGATACTGGCAGTGGTTATAACATTTGTAATATGTAACAAGGGTTTAAGATAAGTAGGAGGCTAAAGAAAGGAGAAGTTAATCTACAAGTTGGAAATAGTGCAAAAGTTGCGGCCGTAGCTGTAGTATCAATTTCTTTAATAATGCCTACGGGCAAAGTACTTATGTTGGATAATTGTTATTACGTTCTTAAATTTGTTTCGAACATAATTTCAGCTTCTATATTAGACAAACGTGGTTTTCACATTAATATAGGCAATGGTATTTGCTCTATTTATTATAGTGATAATTTATATGTGAATGGCTATCTCCAACATGACGTTTATGTCTTACCTAATGTGAATGCTAATTCGATTATGCATGTTTCAAGTCTTAAGAGGAAAAGAGATGATCAAGTAAATCATGCATACCTTTGGCATTGTAGGCTTGGTCATATTGGAGAGAAAAGAATTAACAAGTTGTACAAGGAAGGGTACCTTGACAAATATGATTTTGAATCATATCCAACTTGTGAATCTTGTCTCAAAGGAAAAATGACCAAATCTCCATTTACTGGAAGTGGAGAAAGAGCTTCTGAATTATTGGGACTAATTCATATAGATGTTTGTGGGCCCATGAAAATTCAAGCTAGAGGTGGATATTCTTACTTCATCACCTTCACTGATGATATGTCAAGATATGGATTTGTGTATCTTATGAAACACAAATCTGAATCTTTTGAAATATTCAAAAGGTTCCGTAGTGAAGTTGAGAAGCAGACTAGTAAAAGTATCAAAGTACTAAGGTCTGATAGAGGTGGAGAATATCTTAGTGAAGATTTTACCAGATATCTCAAAGAGAATGGGATTCTCTCACAGTGGACACCTCCAGGAACACCATAACACAATGGTGTGTCTTAAAGGAGAAATCGAACCTTATTAGATATGGTGAGATCTATGATGGGATTCATTAATCTTCCAATAAATTTATGGGGATATGATTTGGAAGCAGCAACATACTTACTTAATAAAGTTCCCACTAAGTCAGTCTCTACAACACCATATGAGATATGGAAAGGATGTAAGCCTAACCTTAAACATATTAAAGTTTGGGGTTGTCCAGCTTATGTTAAGAGACTACAGTCTGATAAACTTGACTCAAGATCTGATAAGTGTAGGTTCATTGGGTATCCCAAGAAAACAATGGGATATTATTTCTATCACCCTTCTGACAATAAAGTGTTTGTGGCCAGAGAAGCAACCTTTTTGGAAAGGGAATTTCTTTTAGAAGGAAATTATAATGGAGAAATAGAACTTGATGAAGTTCAAAAAACTAATGAATCAACACAATATAAGGATCATGAGATCCAAGTTGAAGAACCTTTATTGGATGTTTTGAAGTTGCCAAGGAAGTTGTCATCTTCAACGGTTGAAGTTCAAGAACTAACTGAAGTTCAAGAACAGGTTAATGAACCAGTTCTAAACCAAATTGAACAACAACCAAATCCAGCACAAGGTGAAGAGGTTGTACAAGTACCTCTTAGAAGGTCTACACGAGAACGTCATGTACCAACTAGATTAAATTTATTGGTACAAGATGATGTATCAAATGAGGTTGATCATAATGATGATGACCCTAAGACCTATGAAGAGGCTATACAAAGTTCTGATTATGAGAAGTGGCAAAAGGCCATGGAATCCGAAATGGAATCTATGAAGGAAAATAAAGTATGGACTTTAGTTGAACCTTCAAAGGATATAAAACCTATAGGTTGTAAATGGGTTTTTAAGAAAAAGATTGGAGCAGACGGAAAGGTGGAGACCTACAAAGCTCGTCTTGTTGCCAAGGGATATTGTCAGAAAGAAGGAGTCGACTACGACGAAACTTTCTCTCACGTGGCAATGCTCAAATCTATTCGGATTTTGCTTGCTATAGCATCATACTATGATTATGAAATATGAAAAATGGATGTGAAAACAACTTTCCTTAATGGTGAGCTAGAAGATGATGTGTACATGACACAACCTGAAGGTTTCACATCTTCGTCTGATCATAATAAAATTTGTAAGCTACAAAGATCCATTTATGGACTACAGCAAGCTTCTCGAAGTTGGAATATTCACTTTAACAAGATAATTGAAAAGTTCAATTTTGTTAGATGCAAAGAAGAACCTTGCGTGTATAAAAAGGTTAGTGGGAGCACAATTATATTCTTAGTGTTGTATGTTGATGATATATTGCTCATAGGGAATGACATACCGGCATTGCAAAGTACCAAGATTTAGCTATCTGAACAGTTCTCCATGAAAGACTTGGGAGAAGCAGCTTATATATTAGGAATAAAGATCTATAGAGATAGATCTAGGAAGCTGCTTGGACTTTCCCAGTCTTTGTACATTGATACCACCTTAAAGAGGTATAATATGGATAATTCCAAAAGAGGCTATCTATCGATAGACACTGAAATTACTCTCAGTATGGAGGATTGTCCTAAAACACCCGAAGAGAGAGAACACATGAGTAGGATCCCATACGCTAGTGCAGTGAGCTATCATGTATACCATGATATGTACACGTCCTGATGTGGCTTATGCACTTGGAGTGACTAGCCGATATCAGGCAAATCCTGGTGAGGAACATTGGAGGGTGGTGAAGACCATTCTTAAGTACTTAAGAAGGACTAAAGACCAATTACTCATCTATGGAGATTCTGAGTTGAAACTTGAAGGATATAGTTATGCAAGTTTCTCTTCAGATATAGATGATAGCAAATCTATTTCTGGTTATGTATTCACCTTAAATGGTGGTGCGGTGAGTTGGAAAAGTTCCAAACAAGCTACAGTAACTGATTTAGTGACTGAAGCAGAATATATAGCAGCTAGTGAAGCTACTAAGGAAGCTGTATAGATGAAAAAGTTCTTAACTGAACTTGGTGTGGTTCCTTCAATAGAAGGTGCGGTTCCACTGTTGTGTGACAATACTGGAGCCATTGCTTAAGCAAAAGAACCAAGATCACACCAAAAATCCAAACACATTCTATGAAGGTATCACTTGATAAGAGAGATCATTGAACGTGGAGACGTTGAGATTCAAAAGGTTGATGGAAAGGAAAATGTTGCAGACCCATTCACTAAAGCTCTTGGCGCGAAGGAGTTTGACAAGCACAAGTGAAAATTGGGCATGAAGTACAAGAGCGATTGGCTCTAGTGCAAGTGGGAGATTGTTAGGGATATAGTAGATATGCCCTAGATCATATATCATATTTGATGATTTGAACATATTTTTGTGAACGTTATTTGATATAAAATACATATGGCATTTGATATTCTATTATAATTATTATTAATTGTTTGATTAATTTGATAAGGTCCTTGATTAAATTTTGAGATTTGTCATCGTGATAGAGATCATGATAATGAGAGCAAAGTCTCTTACAATTTAATCTAAATTTGTTCTTGATCGTAGGATTATTAATTTCGACATTAGTAATCCGGTTAGATTAATATTTATGTGTTCGTCTTTATGGGATAAAGATTAGTTGATCTCATTAACTAGATCACATAGATAGATGATGCATATAGAGATATGATCATTGAATCGACTCATTGGATAATTCCTAATGGTTAGAATTACCATAAACTGTCAATAGGATATTCTCTTGAAGAATGTGATGTAACCGTTTTCTTTGACCTGAGATCGTCATAGTAATTGACAAGTTATTTATTGTGCTTTGATACCAGACACTTATGGCCCTAGGGCGATAGTTGAAAGGATATTGGGTACGATTAAATACTTGTAGAATTAGTGACTGATCAAGATGGAATCTGTCAACTCTTGGTAATGAGTTTAAGCTTCATGTTGTCATGAATTATAAACGACCAAATTAAGACCTTGGCCAGGGCAATTGAATGAAAGAAGAAAAATGTTTCTTAGGTCATTCAATGGTCGATTATATTTGACATGAACACATAGTTGGTCGCCTATTAGGATTTGACAGTTGAACCATATCCTAGGGTGATCCAGAGCTATAAGGATAGAAGGAATTACTACATTATTCTTCTACTGGTTTTTGAGAGTAAATTGTATACTTCATGCTATCCGGTCGTTAAGGAGTGTTGCTAGACGCCACCCTTGATCAGTATATTAATGTGATTAATTTACTACCGGTTTAGTATTGAACCTATGGGGTCGCACACTTACGAGTGTTCTGATCTTTGCTAAAGGATTAATTAATTTATTATTTGTTAATTAAATTAAGGAATTTAATTAGTCAAATAAATTTAGCTATTAGTCTAAATGAAATATTATTATATTCATTGCTAGCACAGATGATATAGTTAATATTGTGAACAAATTGAAGTTTTCTATTTGGAATAGAAAATTAAATTGTATCTCTTGGTTGTAATATATATGGGATATATATAATATTAATTGATATTAATTATATAAAAGTTGTATATAATATCAATTTAATTTTGTAATTGGATTAACGTAAAAGTTCAAAAGGACTTGTCAGCTTATTTCAATCACGTACATCACATTAAGAATGGGATTTGTACTATTCAATTTGGATTGAATTAAAAGGTCCATAAAGGACGTGGCTTCTATTCCTGTATGGAGTGTGATTTAGTTTTCTAATAGAAAAAGTTTTACAAAGTTCAATTTTGGAATGAACTTGTAAAAGAAGTAAATCGCGTTTATATTTTTCCTTAACCTAATGAAAGGTATTGTTAGGCTTAAGTGATATATAAATACATCACTAAGGTTTAAGAGGCCACGGTGAAAAATAATACTTTTAAAAAGCCATAAAATTAAGAGAAAAACGTACTTGAGAAGAAAACCCACTTTGTGAAAGTGAGAGTGCAATACAAAGCCAAGAGAGAAAATACAATTACAAGAAAAATGTTTCTTGTTCTTCTAATTTGAATTGAGATTTTTGAGAAAAATTTCAGCACAGATTCTTTTGTTCAATTTGTTCACGGGTTTCATTGATCAAAGAGTTGTTAGCAAGGATCGGTCTCGGTGTGGATACGCATAGAGTCTTTGCATTATCGAAGAATTGGAAACGAGACTTTCTTCGCCAGGTACGTCTTAGATCCGATCTATTGACATTTAAATAAATTTCAAACACGAAAAGATCTGCTTAGGATTGTTATTGTCTTCCGTTGCGTGTTACGAACACTATACGCAATCCTTCAATAGGGGCTGGAAAAGTGGCACTTCTACCATCTTTTTCTCTTTCAAATACTTTACTAGTTCCGTCTCTTTCTAATAAGCTTTTATCTATTGGCCAAGTTACTGAAGAATTAAACTGTTGCGCACTAATATTTCCAAAGTTTTGCCTTTTCCAGGATCTTCTCACCAAGAAGATTATTGGTTGTGGTACTAAAAGTAAGGGATTATATTACATGGATGATCGTAGTGTTGCGGAAACAAACACTACACAAGGAACCAATGACAAGGAAAGACAAATTTGGTTATGGCACTATCAATTAGGACATCCATCTTTCTCATACTTGAAGCATCTTTTTTCAAGTTTGTTTTCACAATTACATGACTCTTCATTTTGTTGCGGAACTTGTATTACGGCTAAGAGTCACCGTGTTCCATATACTATTAGTTTTAAAAAATGCCAGAAAGCTTTCATGATTATCCACTCTAATGTATGGGGATTATCACCTATCACGGTCTATTCTGATATTAGATGGTTTGTGATATTTGTAGATGATTGCACACGCATGGCTTAGCTTTATTTGATTTAGAATAAAAGTGAAGTATTTGCTATTTTTCGCTCTTTTCATAACCTGATCAAAATTCAATATTCCCCTGATATTCAAATGCTTCGATCTGATAATGGCAGGGAATACAATAACAATGAAATGCGACTATTTTCAGGAATGTGGCTTACATCACGAAACTTCATGCTCGCAACACCTGCGAAACGTAAAAATAGACACATTCTTGAAACAACTCGTTTACTCTTGAAAGCAGCCCATGCACCACAAAAATATTGGACAGATGCAGTTGTGGCCTCTATATACCTACTCTACAGAATGCCATCTCGTGTCTTGAATTTTGAGACCCCATTACAAGTTCTTTCTCATCACGTGTCATTACCTTCAGTCTTGATGCTTCCTCCTCGGATATCTGGATGCGTAGCATTTGTACATATTAACAAAAGACATCGAACAAAACTTGATCCTTGTGTTGCCAGATGCATTTTTCTAGGGTATGGAGACCATAAGAAAGGCTATCGATGCTATGATCCTACGACTGAAAACCATTATGCCACCATGGATGTGACTTTTATAGAATCTGAAATGTTTTTTTCTAAATCAGATTACCATTCTTCTCTTCGGGGGGAGTTGTTATATGAACAGAAAAATAAATGGGAAAGCTGGTCAGGATTTGAAGATGTAACCCATCTACAAGACGATAAAATAATACAGAGTGGAAGATAAAATCTAATGAAACTGAACCATTATCACAAGAAACAACAAGGAATCCGCCATATGACAGTACTCAAGTGACAGAACCTAGGCTGATAACAATCAAAGCAAAAGAAAAAAATTGCAGTGACTCAATGTGTGATCAAGAACATTCAAGTGAAGATAAACAGAGTGAGGAGAAGCAACCTGCCGAAGAATAACAACTTCTCCTCCATCATGATTTAACACCAAACAACTCTGAGGTACAATCTCTAAATTCTCGTCTTGATTACACTACTAATAAATCTGTTGGTTTCCAATTACCTTTCAGGCACAATCGTGGCAAACCACCAAGTCGTTATTCTCCAGATTGTGAAAAAAAAGAAAAAAAAGGTATCCCATTGCCAACCACGTGGGTACTACGAAATTGCCACAGCCCCTAAAACCTTTTCTGCACAAGTTGTCTTCTGAACAGACTCCAACCACAATACATGAGGCATTAAATGACTCAAAGTGGATTCAAGCGATAAATGAAGAAATGATGGCACTGGAGAACATGAATACATGGAGAATAGTACCACTACCTGAAGGAAAAAGAGTGGTAGGATGCAAATGGTGTTTTTCATTAAATACAACGCAAATGGATCAATAGATCGATATAAAGCAAGACTTGTAGCAAAGGATACACTCAATCCTATGGCGTTGACTATAAGAAAACCTTCTCGCCGGTTGCAAAGCTAAATACAGTTAGGGTGCTATTGTCTCTTGCAGCAAATTTGAATTGGCCACTGCACCAGTTTGATGTGAAAAATGTTTTTCTACATGGAGACCTCAAAGAAGAAGTTTACATGGATATTCCACCAATATTTACTACTTCCCTACCTGGAACAATATGCATGCTACAAAAGGCACTATATGGTTTGAAACAATCACCAAGGGCATGGTTTGGCGCTTTAGCTGTCACGACCCGAATATTCCACCATCGGGACTGTGATGGCGCCTAACATTGTACCCGCTAGGCAAACCAATGTTTCAGAATATCCTACCTTTTTCCTTTATCTTTCAACCATTTAAGACTTAACAAAATAAACCAGTGAAATAAATGCGAAAGAAAATAATTTAAAAGCTTAACTTTACACAATAACGAAAACCAAAGTAATATTCACCCAGAACTAGTGTCACAACTCACGAACCGTCTAAGATTACTACAAATAAAGGTCTGAATGAAAAGTTTACATCTATCTTGAAAAAAGATAAAACAGAAAAGTAAAATAGGATAGAAGGGGACGTCAGGGCCTGCGGACGTCTGCATGACTACATTGGGTCTCCAGTACGCAGTGATAGCAACCAACCTCATGATCAGCCACTAGCTCCAAAATCTGCGTAGTAAGTGCAAAGTGTAGTATCAGTACAACCGAACCCATGTACTGGTAAGTGGTGAGCCTAACCTCGACGAAGAAGTGACGAGGCTACGGCAAGGCATACAACATATACAACCTGCAACAGTTTATAGTAAACAAAAAGGAAATACGAAATGTAATAAAGTAATAACTGGCATTAAGTAAAATTCGGTACTCAATTGTCCTACTAGTATTCAGCTATAACCAATCCTTAAGGGTGTTTCAACATCACAATAATGAACCTCAGCGGATATGGACACATAACAACAATTGATGCAGCGCGCATCTCGATCCCTTCATATAATCAACAACAGTATCAATATTCGCCTTTATTCCTCCTTGTTGTGGCGTGCAACCCGATCCCAACTGTCCACACTTATTACTCCTCAACACATATCACCCTTACTCCTCATGTTGCGGCGCGCAACCCGATCCCACTTATCCACCCTTATTACTCCTTGTTGCTGCGTGCAACCCGATCCCACCAGACAGTCACATTCTCCCTTATTCCTCCTGTTGCAGCGTGTAACCCGATCCCAATGTATAAATCAACATCAATCATAAAAATGAAGATAAGTGTTTCCCAGATTAATTCAAATACTCTAATGTACTTATACCTCTATTCACACAACGGACTATCACTACGATTATGAGACTTTACCAGTGTAAACTCCTCAGCCAGACCAACCAAGGTACACCATAAGGCACCAACAAACCGATATAAGCCAACAGTGTAATAAATCGAAACCATAAAACAATTAGATACTTCAATAAAGAGAGCAACAGTTAATATGAAGCAATTAGGCATGGAAACATTTATGAGCAAATAGCAATTACGGCATGGAAACAATTATAAGCATGTAGCAATTAAGACAAGGAATAGTATAATAGGAAACGGGGAAGGGAACAATCTAAAGATGGCAATTGGATGGCGCATAGGTACTCGTCACCACACCTATACGCCACACACATGAAATTTCATATAGCACACATGTCGGGGATTCCTATTCCCTCAAGCAAGGTTAGATCAAACACTTACCTCAAGTCAACGGGTAATTCAACACTCAATCACCGCTTTACATCTTGATTCCACCACCAATTCACTTGTATCTAGCCATTATTAGCTTAATAACATCAATAAATACTAAATAATTCAACTCCAATGCATAATTAAAGGTTTTCCACCATTTTCCCAAAAAGTCAAAAATCCACCCTAGGCCCGCTTGGTCAAAACTCGAAGTTCGAACCAAAACCCGATTACTCATTCACCCACGAACTCAAATATGCAATTGGTTTTGAAATCCGACTTCAAATTGAGGTCCAAATCCTGAAAATTTGAAAATCCTAATTCCTACCCAAAAACACCCAATTTCCTATGAAAACCTCTAGATTTTGAAATGAAATCATGTAAAAAGATGAATTAGATTAAAGAAGATGAGTTAGAAATTACTTACCTATGATTTGGAGAAGTTTGGGTCTTTGAAAAATCGCCTAGGGATGTTTAGGGTTTGAGAGAATTGAAAAATGATGAAAATTCCCGTCTGAAATCTCACTTAACAGGCCGCAGTTATCACAATTGCGATCAGAAAATTTCTGTTGCCTTCACATTTGCGACAAATTCGTCGCATTTGCGACAACTATGACCTTCACATTTCCGGCCAGAGTGTCGCATTTGCGAGGATGGCCTGCCCAGGTCTGGTTCATATTTGCGACATTATTGTCGCATTTCCCAGGCCTGCTCGCTTCGCAATTGCGAAGCTTGATCTCGCAATTGCGAGATCAGAGGCCTGTGCAAAACACCAGATGCATCAGCTGACTTTTCCTAAGTCCTATCACCCCGTGGCCTATCCAAAACTCACCTGAGCCGTCGGGGCTCCAAACCAAACATACATACAAGTCTAAAAACATCATACGGACTTGCTCGTCTGATCAAATCGTCAAAATAACATCAACAACTACGAATTTAGCACCAAAAATCATGAAATTCTTAAGAACATTGAAATTTCCATTTTCTCAACTATGGGTCCGATTTATACCAAATCAACTCCAATTCTAACCAAATTTCACAGATTCGACTTAATTATTATTTTAAATCTGTACCGGGCTCCGGAACCAAAATACTAGCCCGATACTATCATGATCACACACTATTTCATTTCCAAAAGTCCTTATATTTTCCAACAAATTATTTTCTTTAAAAGTTCTTTTCTCGGGCTAGGGACCTCAGAATTCGATTCCGGGCATACGCCCAAGTCCCATATTTTACTGCGGATCCTACGGGACCATCAAATCACTGGTCCGAGTCCATTTACCAAAAACATTGGCCGAAGTCAATTTTAATCAATTTTAAAGTCCAAATTTAATTTTTTTCTTAAATTTCACATAAAAGCTTTTTGGAAACATGCCCGGACTGCGCACGCAAATCGAGGTAAGATAAAAGGAGGTTTTTGAGGCCTCGAATCACAGATTTGACTTCTAAAATAAGAGATGAACATTTAGATCATCACATCCTCCACCTCTAAAACAATTGTTTGTCCTCAAACGGACATAGAAAAGTACCTGAGTCGGTAAAAAGATGGAGATATCGGCTCCGTATATCGGACTCAGATTCCCAGGTCGTTGCCTCAATAGGCTGACCTCTCCATTACACAAGAATTGAAAGAAAATTCTTCGATCTCAACTGACAAACCTGCCGGTCTAGAATAGCTATCAGCTCCTCCTCATAGGTCAAGTCCTTGTCCAACTGGACAGTGCTAAAGTCTAACACGTGGGATGGATCACTGTGATACTTCCAAAGCATGGACACATGAAACACTGGATGTATAGCTGATAAACTCGGCAGCAATGCAAGTCTGTAAGCCACCTCTCCCACTCGATCAAGAATCTCAAAAGGACCGATGAACCTAGGGCTTAGCTTGCCCTTCTTCCCAAATATCATCACACCCTTCATGGGTGACACCCGAAGCAACACTCGCTCTCCGACCATGAATGCCACATCACGAACCTTACGGTCAGCATAACTCTTTTGCATGGACTGAGCTGCACGAAGCCTATCCTGAATGGTCTTAACCTTGTCCAAGTTATCCTGAACTAAATCTGTACCCAACAACCGAGCCTCTCCCGGCTCAAACCACCCAACCGGTGACCAACACCATCTACCATATAGTGCCTCATAAGGAGCCATCTAGATGCTCGACTGGTAGTTGTTGTTGTAGGCGAACTCCGCTAACGGCAAGAACTGATCCCAAGAACCTCCAAAGTCAATAACACTTGATCGGAGCATATCCTCCAAAATCTGAGGATGAAATATTGTACTCAACTCAACCCCCGGACCCAACTCACGATGTACTGCCCTCCAAAAGTGCGAGGTATACTGCGTATCTCAATCAGAAATGATAGACACTGGCACACCATGAAGACGAACGATCTCACGGATATAGATCTCTGCCAACCGCTCCGAAGAATAGGAAACTGCCACTAGAATGAAATACATTGACTTAGTCAGCCTATCAACAATAATCCATACCGCATTGAACTTCCTCTAAGTCTGTGGGAGTCCAACAACGAAGTCCATAGTGATATGCTCCTACTTCCACTCAGGAATCTCAATCTTCTGAAGCAAACCACCAGGTCTCTGATGCTCGTACTTTACCTGCTGACAATTCAAACACCGAGCTACATATGCAACAATAGCCTTCTTCATCCTCCTCCACCAATAATGCTGCCGCAAATCCTAATACATCTTAGCAATGCCCGGATGAATAGAATACCGGGAACTATGGGCCTCCTCTAGAATCAACTCACAAAGTCCATCCACATTAGGCACACAAACTCGACCATGCATCCTCAAAACTCTATCATCTCCAACTGTAACCTGCTTGGTACCACCGTGTCGCACTGTGTCCCTAAGGACAAGCAAATGAGAGTCATCATACTGTCAATCTCTAATACGCTTAAATAATGAAGACCAAGCGATTGTGCAAGCTAAAACACGACTGGGCTCAGAAACATCCAACCTCACGAACTGATTGGTTAAAGCATGAACATCCAAAGCAAGCGGTCTCTCGCCGACCGGAATATATGCAAGGTTGCATATACTGGCTGACTTCCTACTCAAAGCATCGGCCACTACATTGGCTTTTCCCGGATGATACAAGATGGTGATATCATAGTCTTTCAATAGCTCTAACCACCTTCTCTGCCTCAAATTTAGCTCCTTCTGCTTGAACAAATACTGTAAACTCTTATGATTCGTGAACACCTCACGTGACACGCCATATAAATAGTGCCTCCAAATCTTTAGTGTGTGAACAATGGCTGCTAGCTCCAAATCATGAACTGGATAATTCTTCTCGTGAATCTTCAACTGTCGCTAAGCATATGCAATAACCTTGTCATTCTGCATCAACACCGCACCAAGTCCAATACGAGATGCGTCACAATAAACTGTGTATGTCTCTAAACCTGTGGGCAACACCAACACTGGCGTCGTAGTCAAAGCTGTCTTGAGCTTCTGAAAGCTCACCTCACACTCGCCCGACCACCTGAACTGGGCACCCTTCTAGGTCAACCTGGTCATCGGAGATGCAACAAATGAAAACCCCTCCACAAACCGATGGTAATAACCCACCAAACCCAAAAAAACTCCGGATCTCTGTAGTTGATGTGGGTCTAGGCCAGTCCATGACTGCCTCAATCTTCTTAGGATCCACCTGAATACCTTCTACTGATACGACGTGACCCATGAATGCAACTAAACTCAACCAAAACTCACATTTCGAAAACTTTGCATACGACTGGCTATCTCTCAAAGTTTGAAGAACGACTCAAATATGCTGCTCATGTTCCTCTTGGCTGCGGGAGTAGATCAAAATATCATCAATGAAGACAATCACGAAGGAATCCAAATAAGGCTTGAACACTCGGTTAATCAAACTAATGAATGTTGCTAGGGAATTTGTCAACCCAAATGACATCACTAAGAATTCATAATGCCTAGATCGAGTCCAAAAAGCTGTCTTAGGGACATCAGATGCCTTAATCCTCAACCGATGGTAGCCAGATCTCAAATCAATCTTCGAAAATACCTTGGCACCCTGAAACTGAATAAACAAATCATCAATCCTCGGCAATGGATACTTGTTCTTGATGGTGACTTTGTTCAACTATCGATAATTTATACACATCCTCATCGACCCATCCTTCTTCTTAACAAACAACATCGGCGCACCCCAAGGCGAGACACTAGTTTAATAAAGCCCTTATCAAGCAAATCTTGCAGCTGATCCTTCAATTCTTTCAACTCTGGCGAGGCCATACGATATGGCGGAATAGAAATGGGTTGGGTGACCGAAGCCAAATAAATGCAAATGTCAATATCCCTGTCGGGTGGCATCCCCGGCAGGTCTGCAGGAAATACCTCTGGAAACTCCCGAACAACTGGCACAGAATATATAGAAGGAACTTCAGCACTAGAATCACGGACATAAGCCAAATAAGCCAAACACCCCTTCTCGACCATACGTCGATCCTTCATATAAGAGATAACTATATTGGTAGAATGACCAAGAGTCCCTCTCCACTCCAATCGAGGCAACCCCGGTAAAGTTAAGGCCACGGTCTTAGAATGACAGTCCAATATAACATAATAAGGTGACAGCCAATCCATCCCCAATATGACATCAAAATCAACCATATCCAGAAGTAAGAGATCTACAAGGGTCTCAAGACCCCCAATAATAAATACACACGAGCGATAGACACGATCTACAATAATAGAATCACCCACCGGTGTGGACACATATACCGGAGCACTCAAAGAATCACGAGGCATAACCAAATACGAAGCAAAATAAGATGACACATAGGAGTATGTAGACCCTGGATCAAACATAATTGAAGCATCTCTACTACAAACCGAAATAGTACCTGTGATAACATCATCGGAGGACTTAGCCTCAGGCCTGGCTGGGAAAGCATAACATTGTGGTTGGGCCCCACCGCCTTGAACTTTATCTCTAGGATGGCCTCCTGCTGGCTGGCCTCCACCTATAACGACCTGACCTCCACCTCTAGAGGGTTGACCCCTACCTCTGGCTCCCTGACCCCTACCTCTAGCTGGTTGGGCGGGCGGTGTCGAAATCATGGTAGGAGAACTCTGCTGCTGTGACTGAACACCCACTAATCTCGGACAAGCCCTCTGGATATAACCATACTTACCGCACTCAAAACATCCACCTGAATACTGCGGCTGAAAAAACCGAGACTGACCCTGACGGGCCGGCTGACCACGATAATAGCTCTGAAGAGGAGGTGCTCTAATAGGAGCTGGCGGTGCACTATGAGCTGGCTATCCTAAAGGAGGTACATAAGGACCACAACCCCCTGAAGCTCCATGGGATACCTAAAGTACTGAATAAAACGGCCTGGGATGTTGGCCCCTACCAAAAGAATCCCTGCCTCCAGAAGAGGCACCACTAAACCTACCCAAATGACGAGAGCTCTTGTCAGACCCCTGACCACTCCCCTGAGATAGAACTGCCTCAACTCGCCGGGCCACATTGGCCACATCCTGGAAAGAAATTTCGCTCCTTGTCTCCTTAGCCATCTGCAATCTGATGGGTTGAGCGAGTCCCTCAATAAACCTCTTCACCCTCTCTTTCTTAGTGGGAAGTATAAGAAGAGCATGACGGTCCAAGTCAATAAATCTGGTCTCGTATTGAGTGACGGTCATAGAATCCTACTGAAGGCGCTCAAACTGCCTTCGATAGTCCTCTCTTTGAGTAATAGGGAGAAACTTCTCTAGAAATAGCTAAGAAAACTGATCCCAAGTCAAAACAGGTGACCCAGCTGGCCTAGCCAAACAAAAATCCCTCCACTATTTCTTGGTAGAACCTAGTAAACGAAAAGCAGCAAAGTCGACCCCATTGGTCTCAACTATCCCCATGTTCTGTAGAACCTCATGGCAACTGTCCAAGTAGTCTTGGGGATCCTCTGAAGATGTATCGCTATAGGTAGTAGTGAAAAGCTTGGTGAACTTGTCCAACCTCCACAAAGTATCTGTAGACATAGTTGCTCCATCGCTGGTCTGTGCTATAATACCCGGCGGGACTACCCCAACTGGTTGAGCTGCTGGAGTCTGGAACTAGGGAGTCATCTGTTCCGGAGTGTGAGTAGCGGGAGTCTGTGCTCCTTTCCCAGCCCGAGAGACGGTTAGTGCTACAGGAAGTATACCTGCCTGAGTAACACTCTCCATAAGCCCACTAGACGGACCAAAGCATCTTGAAGTATCAGGGTGGCAATGAACCCCTCTGGGACCTGAGTTGGCCCTGCTGGAATTGTCTGGGCCGGAACCTCATCCTCAAACTCTACCTGAGGCTCCGCCGCTGGTGCTGCTGCTCGAGCTCTGGGTTGAGCCCTGCCTCTACCTCAACCTCTAGCACGACCTTGGCCTCTGCCCCTCGTAGGAGCTTCTATTGGGGGCTCGGGCTGCTGATCGGCAGGTGAAGCGGTATGTGTTCTCACCATCTACAAAAGAACAGAGTAGAGAGTTCAATTAGCATTGAGAGATCAAACCGCACGACAGAGATGAATAGAAGTAAAACTGTTCATAACTGTGTAGCCTCTGGGATAAGCACAGATGTCTCTGTACCGATCCCTCAGACTCTACCAAGTTTGTCCGTGAATTGTGAGACCTAAGCAACCTAGAGCTCTGATACCAACTTGTCACGACTCAATTTTTGACCGTCGGGACCGTTATGAAGCCTAACATTGTACCCGCTAGGCAAGCCAACGTTTCAGAAAATCCTACCTTTTTCCTTTATCTTTCAACCATTTAAGACTTAACAAAATAAACCAATGAAATAAATGCGGAGGAAAATTTTAAAAGCTTAACTTTACACAATAACGAAAACCAAAGTAACATCCACCCAGAACTGGTGTCACAGCTCATGAACCGTCTAAGATTACTACAAATAAAGGTCTGAACAAAAAGTAACATTTGTCTTGAAAGTAGATAAAACAGAAAAATAAAATGGAATAGAAGGGGACGCAAGGGCTTGCGGACGCTTGCAGGACTACCTTGGGTCTCTAGTACGCAGTGATAGCAACCAACCTCACGATCAGCCACTAGCTCTAATATTTGCACAGAAAGTATAGAGTGTAGTATCAGTACAACCGACCCCATGTATTGGTAAGTGCTGAGCCTAACCTCGACGAAGTAGTGACGAGGCTACGACGGGGCATACAACATATACAACCTGCAACAGTTTATACTAAATAGAAAGGTAATACGAAATATAATAAAGCAATAACTGGCATTAAGTAAAATCCGGTACTCAACTATCCTACTAGTATTCAACTATAACCAATCCTTAAGGGTGTTTCAAAATCACAATAATGAACCTCAGCGGATATGGACACATAACAACTACTGATGCGGTGCGCATCCTGATCCCTTCATATAATCAACAGTAGTATCATTATTCGCCCTTATTCCTCCTTGTTGCGGCGTGCAACCCGATCTCGTATGTCCACCCTTATTACTCTTCAACACATATCACCCTTACTCCTCCTATTGCGACGCACAATCCGATCCCACTTGTCCACCCTTATTACTCCTTGTTGCGACGTGCAACTCGATCCCACCAGATAGTCACATTCTCCCTTATTCCTCCTGTTGCGGCATGCAACCCGATCCCAATACATAAATCAACTCCAATCACAAAAATGAAGACAAGTGTTCCCAGATTAATTCAAATACTCTAATGTACTTATACCTCCAATCACACAACGGAATATCACTATGATTATGAGACTTCACAAATGAAAACTACTTAGCTAGACCAACCAAGGTGCACCATAAGGCACCAACAAACCAATATAAGCCAACAGTGTAATAATGCAAAACCATGAAACAATTAGATACTTCAATAAAGAGAGCAACGGTTAATATGAAGCAATTAGGCATGGAAACATTTATGAGCAAATAGCAATTAAGGTATGGAAATAGTTATAAGCAGGTAGCAATTAAGGCAATGAAAATTATAATAGGAAACGGGGAAGGGAACAATCTAAAGATGGCAATTTGGTGGTGCATAGGTACTCGTCACCACACCTATACTCCACACACATGAAATTTCACATAGCACACATGTCAGGGATTCCTATTCCCTCAAGGCAAGGTTAGACCAAACACTTACCTCAAGCTAACGGGTAATTCAACACTCAATCACCGCTTTACCTCTTCATTCCACCACCAATTAACTCGTATCTAGCCATTATTAGATTAATCACATCAATAAATACTAAATAATTCAACTCCAATACATAATTAATGTTTTTCTACCATTTTTTCCAAAAAGTTAAAAATCGACCCCGGTCCCGCTTGGTCAAAACTCAAAGTTCGAACCAAAACTCGATTACCTATTCACCCATGAACTCAAAGATGCAATTGATTTTGAAATCCGACCTCATATTGAGGTCCAAATCCCCAAAAATTAAAAACCCTAATTTCTACATAAAAACACTCAATTTCCTATGAAAAAAACCTAGATTTTGAAGTGAAATCATGTAAAAAGATGAATTATATTGAAGAAGATGAGTTAGAAATCACTTACCTATGATTTAGAGAAGTTTGGGTCTTTAAAAAATCGCCTAGGGATGTTTAGGGTTTGAGAGAATTGAAAAATGATGAAAATTCCTGTCTGAAATCCCACTTAACAGGCCGCAGTTATCGCAATTGCGATCAAGGGTTCGCAATTGCGAACCCTATAAATTTCTGCTGCCTTCGCATTTGCGACAAATTCGTCGCATTTGCGACAACTATGTCCTTTGCATTTCCGGACAGAGTGTTGCATTTGCGAGGATGGTCTGCCCAGGCCTGGTTCACATTTGCGACATTATTGTCGCATTTCCTAGGCCTACTCACTTTGCAATTGCGAGATCAGAGGCCTGTGCAAAACACCAGATGCATCAGCTGAGTTTTCCTAAGTCATAATCACCCTGTGTCCTATCCAAAACTCACTCGAGCTCTCGTGGCTCCAAACCAAATATGTACACACAAGTCTAACAACATCATACAGACTTGCTCTTCTGATCAAATCATC
Source organism: Nicotiana sylvestris (assembly GCF_000393655.2). Lineage (NCBI taxonomy): Eukaryota > Viridiplantae > Streptophyta > Magnoliopsida > Solanales > Solanaceae > Nicotiana > Nicotiana sylvestris. The sequence goes on along the minus strand of NC_091057.1, from coordinate 91,748,893 downwards.
AAAATAACATCAACAACTACGAATTTAGCACCAAAATTCATGAAATTCTTAAGAACATTGAAATTTCTATTTTCTCAACTATGGGTCTGATTTATACCATATCAACTCCGATTCTTACCAAATTTTACAAAATCGACTTAATTATTATTTTAAACCTATACCGGGCTCCGAAACCAAGAAAGGGCCCGATACCATCAAGATCACACACCATTTCTTTTCAAAAAGTTCTTATATTTTTCAGCAAATAATTTCCTTTAAAAATTCTTTTCTCAAGCTAGAGACCACGAAATTCGATTCCGGGCATACGCCCAAGTCCCATATTTTATTATGGACCCTACGGGATCGTCAAATTATGGGTTCGGGTCCGTTTACCAAAAATATTGACCGAAGTCAATTTTAATTAATTTTAAAGGCCAAATTCAATATTTTTCTTAAATTTCACATAAAAGCTTTCCGGAAATATGCCGGACTGTACACGCAAATCGAGGTGGGATAAAAGGAGGGTTTTAATGCCTCAAAACACATATTCGATTTCTAAAACAAAAGATGACCTTTTGGGTCATCACATTAGCTTAGCCGTCAAGAATCGTGGATTTAAACAAAGCAATATCTACCATACCTTGTTCTTAATAAACTACGTAGATAATATGATAATCACAGGGAATGATAAAGGGGGAATCTCAAACCTGCATCAGAGTTTGAAATGAAGAATCTTGGAGGGTTAAAATATTTTCTTGGAATAGAAGTAATCTGATCTAGCCAAGGAATCTTTTTTTCACAACTGAAATATATTCTTGACTTGTTAGCTGAAACAGGAAAGCTTGAATGTAAGCTAGCCGACACCCCTATAATCCAAAACCACGGACTAAAAGAACATCCTAATTAGACCCCAACAAACAAAGGGAGGTACCAACGACTTGTAGGAAAACTAATTTGCTTATCGCATACAAGACCAGATATTGCCTGTGTTGTGAATCTAGTCAGTCAATTCATGCATAATCTGAGTGAAGATCACATGAACGCGGTGATCCGAATACTACAATAATTTAAGGCATCACTTGGAAAATGAATCATATTTAAAAAAACCACTCACTTAGATATTGTTGGTTATACAGATGCAGAATGGGCTAGGAGTATCACAGACAGGAAGTCTACAACAGGATACTTTACTTTTGTAAGAGGAAATTTAATTACTTGGATAAGCAAGAAGCAGAAGGTAGTTGCTCTATCTAGTGTAGAGGTCGAGTTTAGAAGTATGGCTAGAGGTCTCTGTGAATTACTATGGCTAAAGGAACTATGGACAGAGATTGGTTACTCATCTAATTCAGCATTGAACTTATTTTGTGATAACAAATCAGCTATAGCGATTGCTCAAAATTCAGTTCAACATGATCGACAAAATATGTTGAAGCAGACAGGCATTTTATCAAGGAAAACTCGAAGCAGAAATAATACGATTATCATTTGTAAGGTCAGAAGGGCAGTTAGCAGACATTCTCACAAAAGGAGTTCCGATCAAATTCCAAGCAAAGTGTTCCATAACTCACTTGACAAATTGGGCATTGGAGACATCTATGCACCAATTTGACGGGAGTGTTGAATAAATTAGAAGATTATATGGAGAAATTATTGGGATCACGTACTCCATGAATATTGGAGAATCCCTAAAATTATGTATATAGTTGTTAGTGATTTCCTTCCTAAATTAGCTTGCTGCTCATGCTATAAAGCAACTGCTTTGTAATAACTTCAATAGTACAATTGTAATAGCTTTACTTTTTATCAGCAATATCACTAATAATATATGACATTGTGCATTTTCCACTTTGTTCATATATTGTCTGCAATCCAATACAAAATTAAACAAATTCAAAAAAAATATACTATAAATGGAAAGATACTATTTATATTCAAAAAATACACTAATAATATATATGACTATGTACAAATTCAACTTTGAAATGTGTGCTCCATAACTAAAAAAAAATATAATTTTTTTGGTTGAAAAAGAAAGTACTCTTTCTACAATATGAAAAAAAAAGTACTTGATAAAGAGGGTGGGGTAGGGTGGTTTGGGGTGGGAGTGAGTGGGGTAGGGATGGGTTGGTGGGGATGGGGAATAGGGTGGGGAATATTGACAAAGAGTTTTGGAAAATATTTTTCCTTCTCTCGATAAGAAAATATTTTTCCTCCAATTGGAGGAAAATGAGCTAATGAGAAAAATATTTTTCAAAATATTTAAACCAACCAAACATGAAAATATTGAAAAATATTTTCTTTCGTACCAAACACACATATAATGTACTCTTGAGTACCACTTTAGCGAAAGTGATGTATTACAAGTGGGAAAACGCATTCTTTTTCTTAACATGTACTCTTCAAGAACAAATGAAAAACTATACAAATTTGCTTCTACTTCTTAAACTATTTTTGGTATTTAAATATGCATCTGAAAAAAAATAAAGACGCTAAACAATAGTAAACAATACAGAAGGATTAAAAAGAAAAGAAAAAAAATATTCACATAGTCAACTATAGTGAGAAGAAGCATACAGAGGAAGAGGAGTTGGAATACCTTTATAGTATTTTCAGTTTTAAAAATGATGTCACGTATTTTGAGTGAGCAAAAGTTGGAAGATAATCCACTATGTTAACCTATATTTTACTCATATTTTACCTATGAATACCCATATTTCTACGGTTGAATATGGGTTGAAGCTCAAATTTATCCAACTTAGATATCACTCATCCAACCCACTAAAATATAGGCGAATTAGGCGGGGTGACAAAATATGGACTCATTTTTCCAGCACTATTTGTTGGTATGCAAATTAAACTTACCTCACTTGGTTTTAAGTATCGTATAAACATCACTTAGTTTTTTATTTTTAATACTTAAACGTTTGTTTCCTCCCAAATACACCCTAAGAAAGATCACTCTAACTCTCCCAAATAAAGTCATTTATTTATTGATCACTTGATTGCGAATCCAGGAGTACGTCGGGGGCAATAAGGATATGATGGCCCAGTTTTAAAGTTGTCAAAATTACCACAGATGACTCATTAACTAGAAGTCATTCAATTGTCATTTTCTAGTACAAATACGTGTTTAGGAATCTTCATTTCTTGAAAGATGTCTCAGCCTCTTATGAATATGGCCGGTATCTTTGACTTGTTGTTCCAATCAAACTCTTCCGAGTTGTTAGCATTTTTCTTTGACCTCAAGAGTGGTTTTATCCAACTTTTGCTTCAATCTAGATTTTAGAGATATTATCATAATTTGGTGGGATAGATGGGATTATTCTATTCTTCATCAGGGAGTCACTACAAAAAATTTGTCAAATTGTGACGGTTTATTTATGGGGATCATAAAAAACTCCCACTATACATTTATTTTGTGGCGTTTGAGCCAACCCCCACAAAATAGTTCTTATTGTGGCGGTTTAAATGTGGGGGTTATAAAAAACCCCTACTATATGTTTAATCCGTGGCGTTTGTTCCAACCTCCTCAAATTTTTTCTTATTATGGTAGTTTTTGTGAAGGTTTTTGATAACCTCCACAAATATATCAATTTCAACTGTTTGAGAAATTGTTGCAATTCAATACAAATTAATGCTTTGACGCATGCAAATTTTTACTTATTTTTTCCACCTTATTTCTTTAAAATTTAATCAAATTACGTATTTTAGTTAAAATAACTGTGAATTAATGAAATTTACATCAATATCTATTCCTTCTAGTTTGTAATCTTTTTCTCCTCACTTTCTTCAACTGCAAAAAGAAGATACGAGGTCTTCCATGATCTCTCTATGTCTTACTCGCTAGTTTTTCATTTACTGTCTTTGTACATTTCTATAATTTGTCTCTTTATCTTTAGCAAAAAATAAATAGACATCTATTTCATTTCTTCCTTATAGGTTTTTTATTTATAGATTATACGAAATGTCGACCCATAAATACTAAATATACTTTCTAACCACGTGAGTATCGTGAACCTTTGGGTGCAAAAAAAGAATGTGACCGACGTTGGACCACGACATTGGGTAACAAAAGAATAATGCAGAATGAGCCATCACAAAAGTTGAGGTGTGGCTCAACAAAACAAGGAACGAACGGTGATTCAAGCTAGTCTCACTTTCACAAGTGATACTTGTCTCCAAAGAAGAAGACAAATATATAAAGAATTGAATACATCATGTACTTACCGAGTTTCACTGAACAAAATTAAGGTCAACGAGGCCTAATATAAATGAAAAAATATGCTTTAGGTTAAGCATAAATAATATTTGCATTCATAGGTAACGACTACACATCAGATGAACAACAGTTGCAGGAGAGACATCCAAGTATTTTAATTATCTACATAAACATTTAATTTTTATTTTGTTTGAGATAATTTAAATTTTAAAGGGGTATAGATAACTGCAATATTTAGCATGCGAATTTTCATCATAGTAGGCATTCTACGTTCAAATAGTATTTTCAAAGGCGTGTGTGAGGTGAGCCACTTTACTATGGGACAATGTGTAAGCCCCATATATCTTTAATTTTTTTTAATTTAAAAATTACGCATAAATAGAAAGTCTATTAAAGTTTAAGAAATTTAAAAAGAAAATAAAGAACTCATAAAAAAAATATCTAGTATGTTTTACAAATATAAATAATATAATAGTGTTAAAGTTGCTGTGAGATACAACTATAATGTCTTAATTTTCAAATAATTAGAAAATTATAATTTCTTTAAAAATATATGAAGATATATTATACCTCCCTAAAAGTAATTAATCAAGAAAGTTCATCAATACTATAATTTAAAAGATTACTCCTTCATGTATATATAAAACTACTTTCAAAGAGCAAAACAATAAAAGCCTCATAGTTTAAGACATGAAGACCAATAACAATAAGATATAAATTTTGTTTATCTAATTTAGAAGAAATAATCTAATGATATTCACACTCACAATGTTCTCAATTAGTAAATATGCAATTACATGACTCGATATTTAATTTATTCTTGAATAAAACTTTAATCATTACGTTGTTAAAGAATTTTAAGCATCAATAGTCTTAATTAGAGAATTTGACACATGATTTAAGTAGGATTTATTGGACTAGTCCTGACCATTAAGCATTATGCGTATTTTGGGCGCATAGTCGGACACTTTGGGGCATAAGCCCACAAAACTAAGCTCCACACGTGAGCTTCAGGGCCTTTTGAAAAGTGCCCTGTCCAGGGACGGAGAACCCCGAACGAGTCCCAAAAGAGCATTTTAAACACTATATATATTAAATAAATAATTTAATAATTAGAACTTTGTTACTTTTATCTAATTAAGAGTTGTAATAATTTTGAATTTTAGATGAACTTGTAATGGTTTTTGTAAAATTTTTTAATTTTAGTTTGTCGTTGTTTTAGATTTTTTGTTTTGTCCTTACTTTCTTTACTATTTCTTGTTTAGTAGATAAATGAACCGTGTTTAAATAAGTTTTACCAAACATATTATTTCTATTTTCCAAACATGCTTCTATTTAAATCTATATCTATAATAATAATAATAATAATAATAATAATAATAATAATAATAATAATAATAATATATTAAAAGAAGAAAATCCTTAGCAAAATGTCGTTCGACTGTTTTACCCTTAAAACATACATTGGATATGTGACGACCCGGCCAGTCGTCTCATGAGTTACCGCTCCATTTCCCCCATTTCAGCTTCTTTACGCTTCGTTATCCGTATTTTATGTGATCGAGTTTATTAGTTCGAGTTCGGAGAGGATTTGGTAAGAACTGAGACACTTAGTCTCTTTTAAGAAGGTTTAAGTTGGAAAAGTCAACCGGATGTTGACTTATGTGTTAGAAGGCTCGGAAGTGAGTTTCGATGGTTCGGTTAGCTTCGGGAAGTGATTTGTGACTTAGGAGCGCGATCGAAATGGGTTTTGGAGTTGTAGAGAAGATTTAGGCTTGAATTGGCGAAATTGATATTTTGGCAAATTCCGGTTGATAGGCGAGATTTTGATATAGGGGTCGGAATGGAATTCCGAGAGTTGCAGTAGCTTCATTGTGTCATTTGGGATGTGTGTGCAAAATTTCAGGTCATTCGGACGAATTGCTTTGTGCCTTTACGTGTTTTCATACTTTCAGCCATTATTTGTAATTATTACTCACTGAGTCGGAGTACTCACATTACTCCCTGCACCGTGTGTGCAGATTCAGGTATAGCAGAGTCCGCACTTTAGCGCCGATTCCTTCCAGGCTAGGCAGTGATTTGGAGTTACGAGGTAGTTGTTGACGTCTGCAGCCCCTTGTCTCTCTTATCCTCTATCATTTATGTTTTCTTCAGACTGTTGTATCGGATTCCGTACTTTGTAGACCTATAGCAGATTCTGTAGTAGCTCATGACTTGTGACACCCCGGTTTGGACTGTGTCGGGATGGTTCCTGCTGTTATTATCGTTAAATTCCGCAATTTATGAATATTATATTATATGTTACTACTGTTTATGATGATTAACTGTTTAAAAGAGGTGTTCCGTTTTGGTCTGGCTGGCCTTGTCTCCGCGAGAGGCGCCATCACGACCGGGTTCGGGGATTGAGTCGTGACAGGATAAAACTGTAAACTCAAAAAACATTCCTACTATTTAGGAGTTCGATCAAATAAATTTTGTCCAAATATAATTCTATGATTCAATTGAAGATAACTTCAAATCGGAATCGTATTATGCTATGATTAGAAGTCTGATTTAGTTCATATACTAGCTATATTTGAAGTCAAAGTCACAACATATGGCTTAATTAAGTATCTTTACCGATACTTGCTGGGAAAAACAGTTTTGTAGCTCAAAATGTGAAATTACAGCAAATTGATCTCTTGTAAATGTAATAATGAAAACTAAACCGAGGAAAAAGTAAAGAAACCACTTCACTATTTTCCTTTTCATTTCCCTCGGTTTTTCCCTCGTTTTTTAACTCAACTACTCAGGTAACTTCTCTTTATTCCCGCCATTGTTCCCTCCATATTCCCACCTTCCCCTCGACCCCCGATCTCCCATTTCTGCGTAAGAAACTTCCACTTTCAGAGCTATATATTCAGCATATAGTGCCTCTTGGAGAGATGAAATTCCTGGTGAGCATTAGGTGAGTTCTCTCTTTTCTTTTTGTATTTTAATTCTTTTAAGTTTGTTCATTTTAATTTCACTGCTTAGCTTTACCAAAATCGTGACATTCTGTAGTTTATTGATTCTCTGTGATCCTCTTTGCCAATTATTTGAGTTTGACTGTTTGTAGAGTATATTTTACTTAGTTTATTTATTTTGTTTTGTTCGGAGTAAAAAAACCAGATCTTTGAGGCTCTAGATTGGGTTTGTTGGGTAGTTTCGGGACAATTTTTTTATCATCTTCTGTCTGATGTTTAGCTCCTCTTCATATTTGATTCACCTCTCTCTATTTTTCTTATGAATACGCAGCCATGCTGAAGATTAGGCATTTTCGGAATCCACTAAAGTCAGCTCGTGAACCACATGATGCTCATGGACATTCTTCATCATCATCAACTCCAGTCCAATCACATGCTATCGAGCCCTCAACAACAGTACAAGCCCTCCCACATGCTCATGAAGTCCCGCAACAAGAACAAGCTCCAATTCTGCCTTCTAATTCAAGTGCAACATCTCGTCGTGCAGGACGTGAATCTACAAAGTATTGGACAGTAGAGGCAAAAGGTATATGCCTTACATATATTTTTACTTCAATTTATGAGAATCTTATTATTTCTTCCTTTTTGGTTAAGTAACTTGTTTTCTTGTTAAAGACTCGAAAAATGCTACCAAGAAAATTAGGGTCAAGGTCAATGAAGTTAACAATCTAACTGTTGGGGAGCGCATCATTGTGAATTTTGATGACTACAATACAGCATATGGTGAAGCACAAGGATTACTTGCTAGATATTGTGGATCGCTGGCAATTGATTGTAATTTGTTTCCGATTAGTTTTGAGAAGTGGTCAGGGCCATCGGGCATGCCTAAGAAGTACATGGAAGACTGCTTTGAAACAATATTAAAGGTACAAGTGTTATTACATACATATGTACTTACTGCACCTAGATTTTTATACCATGAAAAAACTAACTTCAATTTTTTGTTTGAAGCCTCGATTTGATTTTCAGGTAAGTGAGTCCATTGTATATAGATACTGCAATGCTAGTCTTTCGAAGAAGTGGGCTACACATAGGCAGAAGTTGTGGAATGAATATTTTGACCCAGCCAAAAGCAAAAATGAAATTATAAGTAATGTGCCAGCAGGTATAAATAAAGATCAATGGGCTATTTTTGTTGTTTATCGTCAAAAATCATCAACAATGGTAAGATTCAGATTATTTTAACAAGTTTCATCATAATTAAATGAAGATGATGTTTTAAATTTGTATTTGTTTTTGTTGATAGGAGCTTTGTAGAAGAAATAAAGAAATTCGAAAGAAACAAAAAATGCCACACACTGGTGGTTCAAAAGCTAACTCGAGAAGACGATATGATCTTGTATGCACATTACCTTATTAAGTTTACTTTTTCTCTAATTAAAATGTTTTATGATAACTTTTCTAATACATTTCTTTTTTAGTTTTTGGAAACTGGAAAAACTCCTAGTCATGGAAAAATATTTATTGAAACTCATAAGAAAGCTAATGGATCATTTGTAAATGATGCGGCAAGGACTATAGGGGTAAGTCTAGCTTTGATGCATTTTTCTAACATCATTTTCATTATTTTGTATAACATTCTGCAACTCAAGTCTTGTTATCTTGTACTTACTAATTGATATTTTATCTGCTTGTAGGAACAAATTTAATTGAGTATGACTCAATGTGATACTAATGAATGTGAAGTTTCCCCAAATGATGTTATTGGCAAGATGTTAGGGGCAGAGCACTCTGGGAGAGTACGATGTATGGGTATGGGAGCATCTCCTTCGAACACATTCAGGAATACGAAAGGACGACTTAGTGATCCGAGTGTTTCTTCATCTAGCTACGGTACATCATCTGCAACATATACCCATTTGCAACAAAAGCTTATGCGTGTGGAATCCTAACTAGAAGGCACCTTAAATGCGCTGAAGGTCTACGTGATGTCAAAGGAAGGTGTGGTTCCTGAAGAATTTGATGGTCTGTTTGCGCTTCAACCACAGGTAAGAAGTAATATAATCTGTCTTCTTCTGTTACAACAACTTCTGGTCAGTTTAATTGCATTGTACTTCTATTTGATAACAAAATAAAGTTGGTGCAATATACAGTTCATATCATCTAATTCTAGTAAAACTTGTTGCTAACTTTGCTAAAGATGGAGGTGGTGGCAAGGAATTCCCATCTCCTAGCAGAAGTTAAAGGCTTTGATTTGGTTAGGATAAGGGCTACATTTGATACAATCTTGTTTCCTGATCTTGTTTGGAATTAATCTATATAACTTTCTCACTGAATATCATTTTTATTGTTTCACCCTGATGATGCAGAGAATGAACCTACTTCACCAGTTGATGTAAGAGGCTCATTGGCGGATAACAACGCAAATCACCAATCAAATGCTTAATGTTTTCGTTGTGGACTACTTTTGCTTTCTAGGAATTTAATTTTTAGTGGTTGTCTAGACTTGTGTTTATATCGCTTTAGTTAGTGCTTAATGTTTTCATTGTGACTACTTTTGCTTTCTAGGAATTTAAATTTGTAATGGTTGTCTAGACTTGTAATCATTTTACTTCAGCTAATGTTTAATGTTTTTGTTGCTATCTAGACTTGTGTTTATATTGCTTTAGGAATTTATATTGCTTTGTTGCTCTCTTGAGTATAGGGAATAAAATCACCAAGAGTTCCCTCGCCAGGTAATAATGGTATCATATCTAAAAGAACAATATCACTAACATATCTAACAATTGCACCAGTTGATACTGCAGCCCCACGACAAAATGCATGTAGAAGTTCTCTTTGACCATGAATGGAATAATTCCTAGCACCAACTTTTAATACCATATGGTTCAGCAGCCTCTGCAAGAACTTGTTGTAGTAAGGCATTCTCATCTTCCCTTAGATCAGTTTTCTTGTTTTCATGTTCAATAGTTGTATCATTCACATTTTCAATCACTGCTATATCCTCATAAGTTAACTGCTTTTCCCCATTTTCTTGCTTTAGTCCTTCCCATTTTCCTCACATTTTCAGTACTTCAATTTCTGACTTTTGTTGTGGAGGGATCGAACCCCCTTCATCGAAAAATAACACAATATAAAAGAGTGAAACCGGTCTTCTTTTTGTTATATGTGCACTATTATGAAAAAAAATCAAAATGTAGTTGTTAAGGAGGTTCAAAATTCTTAGGTTCAAATTCCAACTATGACGTTGTAGATTTTTTTGTATCCCGTTGTATAAATTTATGGTTCTGCCATTGTTCACAAGCTTGAACTATAGTGAAATTCTAATAATGAAATAGTTATGGAGATATTCAAAGAAGAACAGTAGCGTTGGATAAAGCTGGTACAAGTGAAGTATAGGGAGTTGGCATTCTGGTGCACAATCAGTAAGTTCCATGTATGGTCTAGGATCTGCAACTGCATAAGGAATCATTAGCCTGATTTCTCAGAAATAGTACAAATAAAAAGTGGTAAATTAGGAAAAGATTAAAATTTGGAATGACTTGGTCTGCGAACACCCCTCTAACTCTAAGAAGCAGAATCCTGAGATCTTTGCTCTTACTGCAAATCACTATTCTACAATGTAAATCTGGTTACAAATGGAGTTTAAGCCTCAAACAAAGTTGTTCTGATTGAGATATCAACAGTGTTGCAAAACTGTTGAAAGGAGTTTATTGTTTGGGAGCCTGCTGGGAAAGGAGGCTTTTTTTCCGGCAGGTCATGCTATAAGAAATTGTTAGTGGGAAATTTAGTATTCCAGAAATGGCCGTTGAAGCTCATACATGGCCCAAAAGCTCCATACAATGTGTTTGACTTTTGCTGGATTATAGTTTTGCTACTACGACCTTAGTTTTATTCTCTTGAGGTCAATAAGTCCTGAATATGAAGCATTCCTTATTCCTTTTCTTGTGTATATCTTGATGGTGCTTGCTCAATGGTACTTGGAGTTTCATAGTTATATGTACACATATTTGCAAAGAACTATGATTTTTTGTATTAGCTTATACCTGATATTGGATACTGATTCTTTTACCTCTTGTGCGTACTCTATTTTTGGAAGAATGGTCTTTGGTTTCACATACCATCTTTTTATGATTCCTGAGTTGTATCCTTGAGTAACATTGAGTTTTAATGTGTTGATTGATGAGAATGTATAAAAACAAAGTAGTTATTGCTAGTTTTCCTGGAAGTTGACCATTTTTACTCAAATGCATATCTAATTAGGACTTCCAGACTCTGAAATGTTTGTCCCTTTGGTGTCACATTGAATTGGCAAAAGCAGTTTGCTAAAAATTTTGTGCATAGTTTCTTCACGTTAGATATTCAGTTCTATATAAAACTTTCTGCAGGGTCCTCCTGGTACTGGCAAAACCACTAGTATATTGGCTCTTGCTCATGAGCTTTTGGGACCAAACTATAAAGAGGCCGTTTTGGAGCTAAATGCATCAGATGATAGGAATATTGAGCGTTTGATTCAAAGTATATGTGCCATGGTCCAATTTGCAAGACTATCTGACCAAGAGATCCTTGGACGCCTTATGGTTGTGGTTGCAGCAAAAAAGGTACTGGAAATCTTAATCCTCGACACACATGCTATTTTCTTCTAGTGTTCCCCTGCTGCCCCGAAATGGTTTCTTTTGATCCTTGTGTTACATCAACTTTTTTGTCTGTACAGTGAGTCAGGTAGTATGTTATTATACCTTAATCTGTTGCCGCATAATGAACCTCCCAGTTGATCTTTAAATTCCATGCCTTTCTTTGCTAGTTAATTTGGTTATGAGCTAACCTAGATTATGAGCTAAAGGGTAGGAACTTTAATTTTCTGTATCTTTCAGCCTCACAAGGCGTAGTGAAAGTTTCATCTAATCACTTCAATATGCAGTCTATTTTGTTTTTACCAAATGTTACATGAGCTTTCAATCTGCTCTCACTGTTGTTTTCTCCATGTTGTGTTACATAAGAAATTATCACTAATGCTTGTGTTCAAACTGTGTACCTAACATGCGTGTAACGATCCGACTTGTCGTTTTAAGAATTTAACGTCCCGTTTAGGGACTTAAGGTCTCGAGCAGCTTCATAATATGTATTTTGACTCACGTGTATGGTCGATTTTAGTTTTTGGAAGATTCGGAATTTAATTTAAAGAAAAATTCTCATTTTGAAGCTTAAATAGAAAGAGTTGACCTGACAGTTGACTTTTGAGCAAACGACCCCAGAATGGAGATTTGATGATGTCAATAGCTTTGTATAGTGATTTCGGACTTAGGCGTATGTTCGGATTTGGATTTGGAAGTCCGTAGGACAATTCAACGCATTTTGGCGAAAGTTGGAAAATAGGAGATTTTGGAAAAAATTCGACCGAAGGTTGAAATTTTGATAACGAGGTCGGATTTTGATTCTGGAAATTGGAACAGCTCCATTACGTCATTTATGATTCGCGAGGAAAATTTGAAGTCATTTCGGTTTGATTCGATATGTTTCGACGCAAAATATAGAAGTTGGAAGATTTGAAAACTCATAATTCGATTCATGGCGTGATTCGAAATTTTAGTGTTGTTTAACGTGGTTTAAGGCCTCAACTAAGTTCGTATGGTATTTTGGGACATATTGGTATATTTGGTTAAAGTCCCGAGGGTCTCGGGTGAATTTCGGAAGGCTAACGGATTTGATTTTTGACATTTGGAGATGCTGGAAATTTTGGGCAGCTGATGCAATGGCTTCTGCGATGTTGTGGGCGCAGCAGCGACAATGCGTGTGTTATCTAAACTTTCTAGGTTAACCACGGTGTTAAATCTCCAGCAGATATATCCATGGATATCACCAGATTGATTCAGACACTCAATATGTCAACAACTGCATTTAGGGATGGTGTTAAATTGACACTTGAAGCTTAACTTCCTTCAACATCATAGTTGCTTGTCACTTGCTCTTTACCAGAATGTCATCTTTGGGTTGTATACTGAGGTTCATTGGATCTCCTGAAGGGATAGTTGCTGCAAACCTAGAGTTATGCATCTTTTCTGGAAAACAACAAATATCTCTTGCATTAAATAACTTACAAACAACACACAGTGAATTTGGTTTTGTCAACCAAGAGTGTTTTCAAGGTTGTAAGGCTCACATATCTCTTTCATGTAATTATTCATCTTTAGAACCCCCACCCCCTCCTCCAATGAGGCCATTCTCTTTTGCTAAATGCTAGTATTAGTATGATCTAATTTATTTAAGCACGTGTTTTAACAAAATTATAATTATCATCGTATCTGTGTATGGCGAAAATCATATCTTATTTAGTACGGCATTACATCTTCACTTTATTATTTGCATATGACTTATATATTGTTAACTTATCAATTAAAGTTACTATGAGAGAAAATTCAACTATAACGTCTTATCTTTCAAACGATTAAAAGAATATTATCAAATTGCACGGTTTATCTCTCTAAAAATTAATAATCAATAAACTCCATCAATAATGTAATTCGAAATATTACTCCTCGTGAGTAAATATAAAATTGCTTTCAAATAGCAAAATAATAAATGTTTGATAATTTTGAGAGACATAGAACTAAAATATGAAAATAAATGTTAGATGTTCCTAAAAGATGTAAATTTTGGCTATTCCAATGATACTCATTTTTTGATGTTCCCAATTAGTAAATATGTGATACTTTGACATATTATTTTGAGTTATTCTCAATCTTCATATAGATGAATAAAACTTTAATCATTCATTTGTTAGAGAAATTTGACAAGATTCTTCCTATGATCTTGCTAAATATATCAATATTAATTATTTTCAAGAGCTTATATATATATTTTTAATTTTTATTTTTATAATTTAAATATATTATTAATATTATTATTTAATTTAATTTTATTATTATTTATATAGACTCCTAAAATTAGTAATAAGAATTAAAATAAATGAATAGAGGAAAAGCTATATATTGCCCCAAAGTTATTCTTTCTTAACCCTAAACGTTATTTTTCCATTTCTAAAAGTTTACATGAAAGAAAAATCCTTGCACTTTTTGGTTTTCAAAAATTTTAAAAACTTTTTAGCTTCTTTAAAGCTCTTTATCATGAGAGTAGAAAATTTCCTATATCCGTATAATACTAATTGTCATAAATTTTGTTAAAGCTTTTAAATAGTTGGAAGCGATGAGGGTTTATTTTAAGCAAGGAAAGCGGCAACCGTGGGAAATATCGAAATTCTTAGGTTTTCTTCATTTATAATTCTGACCCTCTTTTTTCTACTGCTTGTTATCCTTCGCTATATGAACAATGAGTCCTTTGTGGGAATTCTTCATTGGTTCTTTCTGTACTCTATCAATTTCTGGAATTAACTTTGTTTGAAAGAGCATTTAAAATTCTTGGAGTAGATTGGAAGGATAGTCAAATCTGAAGGTACCCGTGGACTGGAGGATTGCTTTTGGAGGTATATTCTAAAAGGGTTCATGTTAATTTATTTATCATTTTTCAATGGATAAATCATGGATTGGAAAGCCACGGAACACAAACGAATACTGGCTTGGTTTGGATAAATTTCTTGATTTTACGTTTAAGAATGCGGCTGTGGAAGATACAATTAGATGCCCATGTCCTAAATGTAGCTTTGTCAAGTGGAAAACTAGAGAGATAGTGCAGGATCATTTGATTTGCAAGCCATTCCCTCAAAATTATGTTATTTGGAATCTTCACGGTGAGAAACAGGTAGTAGAGCCTTCTGGAGATAGAGATGTTATGCAAGAGATGGTTCACCCAGAAAATCCAATAGAAACAATGATTAATGATGCATTTGGGCACTATAGGCACCAAGCGGCTGATGTAGGGATATCTCAACCATTGGACTCAAATGAAATATCAAATGAGGGGCATAGGGAGGATTCTGGTGACTTTCATGATTTTCTCAAAGATGGAAGTGAAACACTGTATGAAAGCAGCAAGTTCACAAAGCTAGAGTTTTTAATAAAATTGTATCATATAAAGGTCTATTGTGGATTAAGTGACAAGGCAATGACTATGATACTAGATTTGTTGAGAGATGCATTTGAAGATGCAAAGTTACCTCCTTCCTTTTATGAGGCCAAAAAAACCATTAGCAAACTTGGCCTTGACTATACCAAGATATCTGCATGTCCAAATAATTGTATGCTATACTGGGAAGGTGATTCAGAATTGGAAGAATGTAAGCATTGTGGTACATCTAAATGGAATCCTAACAAGAAAAAAAAAAGCAAACTGCAAAGGTTTTGCGTTATTTTCCATTGAAACCAAGATTGCAACGATTATTTATGTGTTGTAAGACTGCTGAACATATGAGATGGCATGCTTCAGGCAATAATACTGATGGGTTGATGAGGCATTCAAGGGATGGTGAGGCATGGAAGACATTTGATCGGACTCATTCTGGATTTGCTTCAGATCCTCGAAACGTTCGCTTAGGCCTTGCTAGTGATGGTTTCAGTCCTTTTGGAACAATGACTACTACATATAGTATTTGGCCAGTCTTCTTGATTCCATACAATCTACCTCCTTGGATGTGTATGAAGCACACCTCCTTCATCTTATCAATGATCATTCCAGAGAAGCACATGCCTGGAAATAATATAGATGTGTACTTACAACCCCTTGTGAAGGAATTACACGAGTTATGGAATGATGGTGTAGAAACGTTTGACTCATCGTTGAATGAAAATTTTAGAATGCATGCAGCTCTTATGTGGACAATCAGTGACTTTCCTGGATTAGGTATCTTATCTGGCTGGAACACACATACTGGTTTTGCCTGCCCAACTTGTAACTTTGACACAGAACCTTATCGTCTTCGTCATAGTAAAAAGTGGTGCTTTATGGGCCATCGACGTTTTCTGAGAAGAAATCACAGGTTTAGGTTGAATCGAGTACGCTTTAATGGAAGTACAGAGGAGCGAAATCCACCATTAAAATTGTCAGGGTCTGCCATTTTGAGACAAATCAAAAAAGGAAGAGGAGCAGAGTTGAATTGTAGAGGGAAAAGATCTAGACGAGCAACTAAGCAATGGAACAAGAGAAATATATTCTTTGAACTTCCTTATTGGAAATCTAATTTGTTGCGTCATAATCTAGACTTTATGCATATTGAAAAAAAATATGTGACAATATCATATATACACTGCTCCATGATAAATCGAAATCAAAAGATAATATTAACGCCCGAAAGGATCTAAAAGAAATGGGCATAAGGCGTGATCTTTGGCCGGATGATAGTGGAAAATATCACCTTGCTGTGTTTTCACTTATGACTGATAAAAAAAAAAGAAGTTGGACACTAAAATGTTGTTCCTTACAACTTTGAAGAATATTAAAGTACCAGATGGCTACTCAAGTAACATTTTTAGCTGTGTTGATTTGGTACAGAAAAAAAAATTTGGGTTGAAAAGTCATGATTGCGATATTATTTTAGAGCAATTGCTACCATTGGCAATCCGCAATGTGTTGCCCGACCATGTAGTTGCAGTTTTGGTGGACTTCTGCTCATTTTTCAGAGCCCTTTCTAGCAAAACTTTGAATGTTTCAGAGCTTGATAAGCTCCAAGAGCGCATTGAAAGCACACTTTTCCACCTAGAGATACTATTTCCTCCAACATTCTTTACAGTAATGGTTCATTTGTCTGTCCATCTAGCAGAGGAAGCAAAACTCGGAGGTCCAGTGCATCATCGAAACATGTATCCCGTCGAGAGGTAAAACATTAACATTTCTAATTTGAAGATACTTGCATTCTGGTCACTTGAATTAGTTTGTACACTTATGGCCTATTATTTTTATAGGGAGTTAGGACATTTTAAGTCCTTTGTACGGAATAAAGCACAACCAGAGGGTTCTATAGCTGAGGGTTACTTAGCTGAAGAGTCTCTTACATTTTGTTCTCGGTATATTGAGGATATTGAGACAAGATTCAATAGACCTAGGCGTGTTCGTGATGACCCAAATGTCACTGAGCCTTCTGGAACGTCCTCTATATTTCCTCAATTAGGTAAACCTGCATCGGCTTCGATTACACTCCCTTTAAATGATATGCAGAAACTATAAGCTCATCGGTATGTGCTTCTGAATTGTGCAGTAGTCACGCCATTTGTGGAGTGAGTAACTCATACAAATTTTATATTCTTTATCATTGTAATGTTTGAGTAGGCTAATCTTGTTCTTTAACATTAATGTAATTATTTCATATAGTGAGTTTAGACAGTACATAAGGAGGAGTTCAAGAAGAAGACCTTCACCTACAGAGATAGAGAGGAGAGTTAATAAAGAGTTTGTTGATTGGTTCCAAAAGCGGGTGAGTAAGTAATCATTAGTTATTGTTTACATTTGGTTTGAACGAGCAAACTTCACTAATACAATCTCGTTTTGATTTAGATTATGAATCCAGACACAATAGATACAATGTCTATTGATCTAAAGTTTCTTGCACGAGGTCCATCGGTAGTTGCAAGACGTTTTACTGCATATAACATCAATGGGTCCAAATTTCGAACTTTGGCTCGAGAAGAAGGTCTAAGAACACAGAATAGTGGAGTTTTCTTAACTTCTAAAACATCATGTGTTGCAAGTAGTATTGACGGAAATTTAAGGCGAGCAGACTTACCATATTATGGAAAGTTAGAAGATATTCTTGAGAATAATTATTATGGTCGATTCAAGGTTGTTCTTTTCAAATGTAGATAGGCTGATACTGCTCGAGATAGAGGGTATAAAAAGGATCGTTGGAACTTAAATTGTGTTAATTTTGATAGATTGATTCATACTGGTGAACGTGAAGAACATGAGCCTTACATCGAAGCATCTCAAGCACAAATGGTGTACTATGTGGATGATGTTGTCAATAAAGGGTGGAGTGTTGCTATGCATCTAAAGCCAAGAAATCTATATGATATGGGAGAAGAAGCACTGGAAGATGAAGTATATGAGAATGAACCATACCAAGAGCAAGAACTTGAACAGTTTTTTGGTGATGGTGATGAGTATGTACAACTAGCTACGGACCATATAATTGATGATGTAGTAGAGACAAATGTTGCTACTA
This sequence comes from Nicotiana sylvestris, assembly GCF_000393655.2. NCBI lineage: Eukaryota > Viridiplantae > Streptophyta > Magnoliopsida > Solanales > Solanaceae > Nicotiana > Nicotiana sylvestris. The sequence goes on along the minus strand of NC_091057.1, from coordinate 91,730,643 downwards.
ACGTAGCAGCTGATACATACATGTTTGAATAGAAAATTTATTTAATATGTTGCTTTACCTGAAGGCAATAGTATTGCATAACTAGTGTTTATTTTATTTATTTGATGTATAAGTTTATTTAGAATGGTATTCATAATTGGTTTGAAGGCATATTTAGAAATGATAAGGTTAATTCAATCTGTTGTTCCTCACATGGCATCCAGCAAGAAAGGGAAAATAGTAAATGTTGGAAGTTGCATTGCTTTGGATCTGGGACCATGGTCAGGTGCTTATAGTGCATCCAAAGCTGTTGTACACTCATTTACTGATACCTTGAGGTATGCTTGTATGCTATAGCTAACTTTGTTTTGGATGGTTTTTCAACTTCAAATTGCAGTCAAGCATACACCAATTAAATTTATTACAGACTCTTAAGCTTAATTATCTTACTTTATCTTTAGTTTTTGGGAGCTTTATTTTTATTAGATTGTCATTATGTATTAGATGTACTGATTTCTTTTCCTTGAACCACATTAATGTTTTTTACTTTGTTTTCATCTCATAATTAACGACTCAAACTCCATACTTAAGATTCACTGGAAACCAGATGCAGAAAAAGCTGCAAACAAAGGCTTTGAGATTGATAGTGAAGATGTCTGGACACATCATGCTGTGAGTTACTCTTTCCTTTCTAGCTGATATCTCCTAGTGAAAAATGCTAATATTAGTTGGAATGGCTAAAGAAGTCGTCAAAATACATGCAAATATGTTGGTGACTGGAGGAAATTCATTTATTCATCCAGTGCTATTCTTGTATAATATTTTTTGCTTATCTCATGACAATCTGCATGTAGCTTTGTCATGTGTATCACTACAAGTGTTGTTTTAAAGAAGTTTTACAATTTATGGAGAAGTGCTCAAGAACCTGGAGTTCTTTGTCATCTTTTATGTATCCGCAGAATCCGATACTAGTTCAGCTTTGAATTTTGTAATTTTTAAAAGCTAACCACTAGGATATTTGCAGGTATACACACAATTGGTGGCATGTCATGCTTTGTTATTTTGAAGGTCATTCTCCGATGGAAAAAGTAAGAGACGTGTATGACTAGAACATCTGGAAAGAGTTGGAAAAAAGCGATGCCTCTCCAGCCGAAGTAAGTTAGTGGTTTGTAGTCAAACAACTTCTTTCAATAATACTTGATGAGAGTTAACAGTGTTCTTGAAAACATGCAGGTGTACTTGAATGTTGTTGGTTTGTTACTCAGGGTATATGTACGAGGTGGGATTAATGTCTTTGGGGATCGTTTGAAGATCCTAGCTAGCTGATTGTCTGACAAATATGTATGACAGCATCACTAGTTTCTATGCAGCTGCAATTCATAATTGGTTTGAAGGCATATTTAGAAATGATAAGGTTAATTCAATCTGTTGTTCCTCACATGGCATCCAAGAAGAAATGGAAAATCGTAAATGTTGGAAGTTGCATTGCTTTGGATCTGGGACCATGGTTAGGTGCTTATAGTGCATCCAAAGTTGTACACTCATTTACTGATACCTTGAGGTATGCTTGTATGCTATAGCTAACTTTGTTTTGGATGATTTTTCAACTTCAAATTGCAGCCAAGCATACAACGATTAAATGTTATTACAGGCCCTTAAGCTTAGTTATCTTACTTTTTTTTTAATAAAAGAAAAAAAATACAACAATTGGAAAAAGTACAAATAAGGGGGACAATAGCACCGGTCTTGTTACCCATATGTCTTGGCTATATAGTCACTCCTCTGCGCCTCACATTGCCTTATGATGGCAGCCTCATGTAGAGGATTCATGGTGTAGCTGCCGGCAAAGTCTCACGAGGGCATATAATCTCATAGCTGTGTGGATATTTTTCCAGAGGCATCGGACCAAGGCAACATAAACCGGGCTAAACTTTACCTTACTAATTCTATTAAGGCTTTAAAGAGCCTCGCGTACTAGCAAGCATGTAAAAAATAGGAACTTGAAAGTACCAAGTATTCTATGATCGCCATAGAGTTTATAACACACTCTATGACGCTATTACAAGTGATGATGCTTTGAAAATGATAAACTAAAATAATGTAGAAATTAGAGTCTTGCCCCTCATTTATCAAACTTGTGAGTTCTTTAATTTGAACTTTCTTAAAATCCTCTTTAACTGTCTTCAAATAATCTTCAAAATTCTTCATTTCTTCTCGGATCTATTAGACCTCGTAGATATGGAAGTTGCAACCCCTTTTTGCTTTGCAGCTCTCATTGGGAGTTGCCTGAGTGTTATTTCTTGAGTCACCTTCTTTTTTTCACTATGGTTAGGAGAGATATCTCCAATTGTAGCCGCCTCTTCCGGACAAGGTTCAATCAATTCATCTTCATTTGCTTCGTCGGAAATGGCAACACGTAAGTTGGCCTCAAGTTTTTAATTAGCTTATTCTTGTATAACCATCCACAATGGTTCATGCCTCTTCAATCTCTTTGCACTACATGGTTCATGTCTCTTTGCCACTGAAACTTTCAGCTTTTGTGAAGTTGTTTTTGAGCCAGCTGAGTATGCACATCTATGAGGTTTAGGACTGTCCAAAACATCTAATAGTGCCCGGTCATGGTTTGAAATCTCCAAGTCTACTGTTGCATCGCTTGAATTGACTGCATTGTGATGTTGTTTAAGTTGTCCTGCATTTGGATGCAACAGTGCATCACCTTGTGTGCCTGTAGGCAGGTGTTGCTGCGCAGGAGATTGACCAACAGCAGAAGCATCTTCTTGACGATACTGCTGCTGCCCAGATTTACATGTACTGACTTTTTGTACGTTGGTAGTAACAATTGCCCGATAACTGTCTGTTGAATCGGCGTGATTATCTTTCTCCATTTCAAACTGATCTGCCCAGCTTTTGGATACTACAGAAGATTTCATGGAAACATCCTGTAGAAAATGTGCTAGGTGCACTGAGTCTTCTGAAAGAGTAACTGTATCGTTGGAGGGAATGTGTTTGCCTGCCTGCTGCAGCTTACTCTTTTTTGGAGTTAGTTTTTTTTCTGCTTGCTGCAGCTTCCTATCTTCAGTGTCAATGTTTGTTTTTTTCAGTTGTACTTCCTTGTTGGCAGTAGTAGCTTTAAAAGCTACTTGAACCTGTTCCTTTGCCTGTTCAAATACAGAATCAGTTATCCGAATATTCCCCTGCCCCTCTGAGTGTGCAAATTCTGTAGTTGTGTGCAATGGAACAGTAGCTGCACTTGTATCCTTGGAAGCTTCAGAAGGTGAGTTCAACTGAGTTGTAGCAGCTTTGCCATCGAAATCACGTGCAGTTTTTCCTGTGGGAAGTATCTGCCCAGCTTGCACAGCATTAGCTACAAGGGCTGCTGGTTTTTCAACGAAATCAACAAGTGCAGCAGTATTTTTTTCAACTCCAACACCCTGACTTTCCCCCTCTTTAGCCACAACAACTTTAGCCATAACACCTTCCTGACCATGTCCAAAATTAGGTTGATCTCCTTCTGCCATAACATCATTTGCATTGGAGATATGTGCAGTAGCCCCAGAGTTTTGGACAACACATGTTATTGCCATTTTCTCCAATGGTTCAACATGTGTAATAGCTCGATCACCTGTTGCTTGCAATGCAGCATTAGTCTCCAACTTTGCTTCTTGACAATCACCATCTGGACATGCTATTTTTTTTACCATACTTGTATCATGTTCCTTCGAGGCCTTATCAATTGCATCAGTAATAGGTCGACAACCTCCTGCAACTGTCACCAAAGGATCAAAAGCTGCTTGATCAACAGTAGGAGTCAATGCAACAGTAGTTTTCCAAGCTCCAGGATTGGATTGCAAAACTCTAGCTGAATTTTCCATTTTCTCAAACCTAGATGCTGTAGCATTTTCCTTCTCTAAATCCTCAACACTTTCATGTTCATGTCCCTCTCCATTCACAGTAACAACTTCATAACCTACTGCATTATGAGGTTGTTTAGTTGTAGCAATACGAGGTCGATCACCTTCTGCTGTAGTCACAATAACACTGCCATTACCTCGTTTATTCAACACCTTATTTCCTGCTTCTATAACCATAACTTGAGACATCCTAGCTAAGGCACGATCTACAGGGACAATATTAACAGTATTGTTGTAAATCTGTGTACCAGTAGGAATGTTAGCATCAATTAATATTGCTTTTGGTCCAGTTGTTGTTGCTGCCTCGACTTCACCTTGTAAAGTTAATAGCTGTTGCTGCCCACTATCATTCAAATTACTATTATTCCCTCTATCATTCACACCCTATTTCTTGCATCTACAGCCATAGCTTGAGACATCCTAGCTAAAGCACGATTGACAGGAACAGTAGCAGCATTCTTTGATATAACTGAGTTGTTGAAAATCTATTGCTGCCCACAATTTCTGGTATCTTCTGTATTTAACTCCATTATTTGGCCAGCTCTTTTTGCATTGAGATAGTCTCTAGCATCACCTCGAAGTTTTTCAATAACTGGACCAGCTGCCTCGACCAAAACAAGACCACCTTGAGACGCAACCTATGTTGCTTCGTCTGTCATCACCTCTGTTCCAGCTTGTCTTTCATAATTCGACACACCTTGTCGTCATGTCCTTGATGCTTGTAATAAGTGCAATACTTTGGAAGGTTGTCATACACTACCTCCTGGTAATGCACGATTATTTTACCCAAAATTTTGTCCATAATCTGAAGCTTAACCTTCTTAGGATGTTTGTCGAGCAAATCAAGAATCACCTTGACCCTAGCAGCACTAGGTCGTGTTCTTTCTTGTGTCGCCTTACCCACAACAAGAGACTTACCAACAGCTGAAGCAATAGATAGTAACGACCTCTTAGCGAAGAAGTTAGGCGGCAAACTTGGAAAAGAGATCCACACGACTGCCATGGACGTTTCCTCCTTCGGATTGAATCCTAGGGTCCATGGGAATGTTCTGAAAAAGAATTCATCACCTTTTGCATTGACATAACCAGTTGATCTTGATAAAAATAGAACATAATTACTGTAAAGATCAAATCTGATCAATAAGTGACGAAAATCCAGCAGCCCAATATTGCAGCGACCTTGAACATCGAATTGCGACGAAAATATTTTTCGAAATTCCTGTAGCTCAGGTTTTCCATATGAGAACTTCATTACAACCGCTTGATGCAGTCCTTCTTCTCTTGTAAACTCATTAACTTCATTAATGGTGAATTCTATTGTAGGTTCTCCATGATCGAGTTTAACAGGGAACAACTCTATTTTTGACGAAACTGTGGCAGCTTGTTTTGGATGAAGTTGCTCAGCATAAGTTTGTTTTGGATTAGGATTTGAATTCATCTCTCCCACAGCCAAAGGCTGGGGAGAGGACGATGCATCCATGGTTCCAATGTAAGTGTATGAAATTTCGCATGGTTGCTGATTGAAGTTGAGTAATGTTCTTTATGCTCTTAATCCTTTTTTGTTTCTCTGAAGGTATTGCAAATGCGAGATGCCATATAATCCGGATGAGTTTATAGTAAACAATATTGATGAGAATAGTCAAGTAAATTGGATCACTTGGTCTTTCTGTTTTATTCTCAATCTCTGTATTTGGGCTACGGAAAGACTAATTTTTATGGCAGGGATATAACTTAGAGTCTCAGACAATCAAATTAAAAGAAAAGGCCATTTTGGTAAGTTGATAGTGCATCTAGAATCTAGATAGGCTTGGCTTTACTAAAACTCATTTAGTTGTTCTCCTATGCAATGTAGATAAATATATTTTTGTGCTTTTAACCCCTTAGAAAATTAAAATTGGTTTCACAATGACTTATGTTGATATGGTCGTCTTGTATAGTGCAAGATAGACCGCCCAAATTGTAGATATTTAATTGCTTGAAAACGTGAAATGGTAAAATGGAGGACTCCGATCTGCTATTACCAGTGATGTTGCTTGCTTTTCCCAATCAATTTCTTGACACAGTTCCTCCTCCTCCTTATGTACGTTATCTTGACTTGACCATATTCTTATCTTGCTTTTTGACATCTTCCTGTTTATATTGTTCAGAGTGCGACTCCTGCAGTACTTCTCAGGTTTCTGCGCGAGCATCGATCAGAATGGATAGACAACGATATTGATGCCTACGCAGCTACAACTGTTAAAGTTGATCCTTGCAGCCTACCTGGGGCCCGAGTCTATAATTTTGGGGGTCAAGTGATATTTCCACTGGCACACACCGCTGAACATGAAGAGGCAAGTGTTCTAGATCCTATTTAAATCAATGCAGGCATGCCTAAAACTGTTCCTTTCTATCTTCTTTGGATAATATGGGATGGATTCCTCATCATTAATGTTGATCACAATCTCTTTTATGCTCAGTAGTTGTTGGAGGTCATCAAGTTGGAAGGAGTTTGCCATTCTCCAGAAGATGTTAATGCCAAGAGATATGTTCCTACTGCAAGTAAGTTTTATTTCTGCACATGGATTTTGTTCTTTTGTAGAGAATCTTAACTGGATCTAACAAAGCTCGTACCTCTATATAAGAGATAGACTTGTACAAGATTGAGAAGCTTAACTTAATGGTTTGAGAAACTTCAGTTGTTACTCTGGCTCCGGACAACCATCCAGTACCAAAAGTTAGAGACGATGTTGAGACTTTAGTTGATTATACTTTGGTTGTTAAAGTTTATTTTATTACACAATTGCCTCCTACAGTATAATTACCTATGAGTTGCAACCGTGCCTTAAGTTTATTGAGAAGAAGAGATGGTTGAAGTTCTCTGTTAGTTCTCATCACATGACATATGGTTAGCAACACCAGCAAAAGTGGTTCATCAATTGTTCCCTTTCTCTATAAGGATCTTATGGTAGCTGTATTTGTTTCTTGAGATTGTTGAAGTTAAGTTGCGACAAATGATAGTGATTCAGGGAATTGCTTTAGAAACTAATGTTGAGTGTTTTTCCTGATCATTGCTTATGTTACTTGTGTAATGCATAGTGTGCTAGTACGACTAATAATTGTAGAGGTATCCTAATTCTTATATTACATTCTTGACAGCACATTGATTACCATATACCATTTCCACAAGATCAATGTAGGAGCAACAGAAGGAGCTGCACTTTCTACCTAATCATCCAGCACGATAATTTCAGAGGCCTATCTAAAGGTTCTGTGCATACATAAAAAACTTCCATATCTCAAATGGTCTAGCCATATTGTATATAATCTGTTAAGAGTCACTGTTCTGAAGACACAACTGTACCTTCGAGGCTGATCTGATTGGTTAAACCAGAACACATCTGTGTCCATTGTACATTGCATGCTTTTATTTCTTATAATTCATTCCTTTGGTTGTCATCTGCGATAAAGGTAAACGAGTTTCATCAGTAAGCAGCAGCAGAAAATTGACTGAAAAGAAAGGATGGTGGCAGAAATAAACTGCCATTATTTTTTATTTAGAATACTAATATTATATTTTAGCAGTTATAAACCCCCACATAACTTCTTTTTTTTTAAATATTTAAATTATATGTTGGGGGTTTATAAACCCCACAGTATCTTTTTTGAACTATTATGATCATATTAATGGGGTTTTGTTAACCCTCGCAATATTTTTTTTACACATCGAAATCATATTGTGGGGGTTTTAAACTAGCACTAATTGTCTTTCAAAACCCACACATAACTTTATTTCTTTTTTAAAAAAATATTTAAATTATATTTTGGGGTTTTTTAAACCCCCGCAATATTTTTTATAACCATTATGATCATATTGAGGGGGTTTATAAAACCTTGCAATATTTTTTTTTGACACATCAAAATCATATTGTGGGGACTTTAAACTAGCACTAATTATCTTTCAAAACCCTCACAAACTAAAAATTTATTTTGTGGCGGTTGTCATGGAGGTTTTAGAAAGCCGCCGCAATAATGCTCGTGGCAAAGGTAAATGTGGCACTTCTAAAAACCGCCACAATTCTTTTTGTGGGGGTCAAAAACTGTCACAATTTGACCAAACCCCCCCCCCCCACAAATTAAGTATTTTCTTGTAGTGAATCTCACTTTTTAGTTTTTGAGAATGGAAAAACACCTGGCAGTTAGCAACAAAATTTGATTATTATTATTATACTACTAGTTAAATAGTACTATGAATTTTCCTCTGAAGTTTCCACCAAGTATTTCACATCAAGTAGTACAACCAAAGAGCTTAAGACGCTTTTTTCGTTTTGTATTCAAGAAAAATGGAACAAATTACATTCTCTTCTCAACACTAGCTCTTCTCAATCACTTTTGTACAACACTAACATGCTATTCTCCCACAAAGGCACTACATAAACCTTGGCAAGTATCTAACTTTCTGTGCATGGAAAATTCAAGAAGCCCATTTCAAGAGTTCTAACATTCCTTTTTAAAAAAATAACAATAAAAAAGAGCTCCTAGCCTCCAGATTGGGGGGTCACTTGGCACTTTTTAAAAAGTTGTGAGCACCCACAAGACCTCTTGGATAATTGGATTACGTCTAAGCTTGTTGTGAACTTGTGGTGGAGACCTTTGCCTTTCAAGTTTCAACTATACAATCTTCAACCAACTTGTTATTTTCTGTCTATTCAATTCCGTTGCACATACCCACGTCATTGATGATTTGTGGTGACTACGTAAGGAGGCTTGGTGGGAGTCCTCACTAAAATACAATTTAAAAAGCAAAAAGAAAGAAGCTAATCCATACGTAGTAATTTGTTTCTGGGACATATGTTAACTTGTTGGTCCGTGAATAATGGAACAAGGCAAGCGTAACAGCTCGCAAACGATTGACAAATGATTTCGAAAAGCGATTTGATGTAAATTTTGTCTCTGGCAAATTCATATTAGAATAGAAGAGGGTAATTATGAGCCATGCATATAATTAAGAACGACTTCCAAATTCAAATATTGAGGCGTTTTTTCAGTTAAAGCTCATGGGATATAACCGTGTAGTAAAGTTTTGAGGTTACTCACATCTCCAACCTTTACCTCATTTTTGGTCCCCCCATTTTGGGGACAACTCACTCCAACCATTTCTCCATTTTTTTCTCCAAACTTTTTTATATTCTTCTCTCTCTTCTATATTATATTATTATCTTTCATTTCAATTTCATTTTTTAATTTTCATTAAACAAATTCCATCTTTTATTTTTATTAATTTGTAATTTCCGTTAAAACAATTCCATAAAATTTTAAATATTATAATTTGTAAGCAATTATTATAGATTAACTAATAATTCAAATAAAAGTGAAATCATTGCGATACATAGCTCCCTACTAAGTTATTATGCTATTTACCGTAGTTTCAATTTTTATGTATTTTAATTTAATGTATTTCCAATTTTAATGTATTTTCAATCTTCACTTTTCAGTTTTAGCAACATCTAATATTTTATATCCACACCCTTCAATTTTTGCAACATCTAATATTTTATATTTGCACCATTCATTTTTTGAGATAATTATATATTTTTTGTACAATTATAACTCATAATAAAATTAACTTACAATTTTACATAAAAACAATAAATGCACGAAAATTAATTTATCAAAATTATACACCAAAGTTAAGATGTAAAATTAATATTATAAAGACATTACATAAACATAATTAAGTATATATAAAGAGATAAATTAAAAAATTAAATAATAATAATAATAATAATAAATGATGAATAGTAATGGGGGAGATGAATAATGTACTTCCATATTTGAGGAAACACTATTCATCCTCTATTTTAGGGACAAAAATGGAGAAGAGTTAGAGCTAAATTACCCCAAAAATTATGACGGAACGGGGTAAGATTGGAGATGGCCTCAAGTGGTTAGACACTTAGACCAAAGCGAATAATATATTGGTCGTTGAGCTTGATCCGTGATATAGTAGAGTGGTATCAGAATTGGACTCTTGCAGTACTATGGTGGGGCACAGAGAAAGATTAGTAGGCTTTCAGGGTGACACGTTAGGCAATCCCACGTAACACGCGTTCATTACATGAGCTTGAATTGTCACAATAAGAAAAGGCATTTTACTAACAGTGTGAAAGTAGCAGCTAATTGCAGAAAGCTACTACTTTTACCAGTTTATCTCATTAAGATTTTCCTTTTTCAATAACATTAAAGGTTTTTTATCAATAAAATGCTTAATAAAGGCTTTTACTGAAATTCTTGCTTCATCTCAATGAGTTCAAAAATCTCATGTTTGTCTGAATTATCATAATATAATAAAATTCTTTAGCTGTTTCAATATTTTGCATGTTACTTATTATTTTAAATAATTATTGAATTTCCGACAATATTAGTTGATTTTATGAAGAACGTTGGAGGACTTTAAATGTTGATTACTAGCTAAAGTCCGTTGACTATCTTATTTAGCCAGAGTATTTGTATAGTAGGTATAGATATCTCCTATTGACAACTCGAAAAACTTTTAAGTGTCAATAACTCGCTTCCTTATTTTTCACTAGAGATTTGAATTTGTAAATTGTATACTGTCAAAATCATATGCTTCCAATTTTGTAGGCTCGATAGGTTGCATCGAGGACAAAAGTTCGATATAGATCAAGCTCGGGCTTAAAGGTAGAATAAGAGGCTCGAAGACCTAAGTGCTCGAGGAACATCGGATTCAAGTACAACTGACTCTGAGACAGTGTCGTTATGAGTTTGTTACAGAAGGACAAGTTTCCTTCCACGTCCCCAAGATCATGACGTAAATTCCGGAATAGATTTGTACGAATTAGTACGAATCCGTACTACGTGGTTATACAGTTGTCCCAATATGATTCCTTACTGTAAATAAAAGTGTACCTTATTTAGGGTTCTCCTCCTATATAAAGGGGACCCCCAATCATTTGTAAACATCATCTAATCATTGGCAAAGAATATACTCTCTTACTTTTCTCGCTCATTGTTCATCAGAATTGTCCTTTAGCTTTATTATTCTTGCTTTATTGTTCTTGACTCATCTCGAAGTCACTGAGCTCGAGGTCGTTATTGCCTAATAACACTGGTTTGATTTACTCATTTCTTTCATTTATACATTATACTTCTTGATTATTAATTGGTATTGAACTGAATCACATATCTTTAAAACCACAAATCAAATTTAATTGTTACTCGTATTTTTGAGATAAACAGTTTGGCGCCCACCGTGGGGCTAAAGATAATAGTGTTTTATTTCAATATTGATTCTGGTAACGCACGTTATTTTCACACTTTTTCTTGTCAAAGATTCTTTGATTTCAGCATAAAACATGTCAAACTCACAGAATGCACCCGTACACGGTGATGACGGTCTTGGGTTACACGGAGAAAATGACAACATAATTGCTCTAGGGGTTTATGTACCACCGATAAACCCTGGGGAAGTGCCAAATATGCAACCGGTGGATGTTAGTTTACACATTGCTTTGAATGCGGATATAGGTGTAGACCCCGGAGCAAGTGTACGTAGGGAAGTCAGATTTGGTGGCCAAAGAACACAGGGTGTAGGAGATGGAGGAATCAGCCTCCAAGTGATATTCGAGGTGTTGCAAGCTCAACAGATTGCCATCGTTCAACTTCAAAGTCAGAACAAAACTCCAAGTATAGTCGAACCATAAAACACTTGACGTACTAAGCCGGTGCCAGAGATATCGAACGGTAACGGCTCTGGGACCGACCCCACAATTATGAGGATGCTCGAGGAACTCACCAAGAGGATCGAGTCTGGGAGAAGAAGATTGAGGATAATGAGAAAAAGGTGGAGACTTATAACTCCCGTGTTGATCAAATACCGGGGTCACCCCCGATCTTGAAAGGATTGGGTGCCAAAACGTTCATACAAAAGTCGTTCCCTCCGAGTGCGGCTTCGATGCCCATCCACAAGAAGTTCTGTATGCCTGATATACCAAAATACAATGGAACGAGCGATCTTAACGAACATATTACCTCGTATACTTGCGGGATTAAAGGAAACGACTTGAATGATGATGAGATCGAATCAGTATTATTGAAAAAGTTTGGGGAAACCTTGCCTAAGGGAGTCATGATCTGGTATCACAACTTGCCCCCGAACTCTATCGATTCGTTTGCTATGTTAGCAGACGCCTTCGTGAAAGCACATGTCGGGGCCATAAAGGTGGCAACAAGGAAATCAGATGTTTTTAAGATAAAATAGAGGAACGATGAGATGTTAAGGGAATTCGTGTCCAGGTTTCAGCTAGAGCGAATGGAACTACCACCGGTCTCGGATGACTGGGCAGTACAGGCTTTTATGCAGGGTTTGAATGAACAGAGTTTGATCGCGTCTCGACAATTAAAGTAGAATCTGATCAAGTATCCAGCTGTGACGTGGTCAAATGTGCATAACCGTTATCAATCGAATATCGGGGTCGATGACGACCAGTTGGGAGCCCCTTTGGGCTCAGTTTATCCTAATAGATTGGCAGCCAAGCCCTCGAGGGATACAGACAGGGTATCAAGATCGAATAAGGAACGGTATCAGCCATATGTCGATCGGAGAAATAACAATTCGGGTCGTAACGCTCCTCAGAACAATCGGAGAAACGATCGAGGTCTCGGGGACCCATAAGTAAGAATGGGTTCGATAAGCATACTGACCCCGTAGAGGCACCTCAATTGTCGGAGTATAATTCCAGCGTAGATGCATCGGGGATTGTGTCAGCTATTGGAAGAATCAAAGACACCAGGTGACCAAGGCCTATACAAACCGATCCTTCCCAAAGGAAGCTAAACTTGATGTGTAAGTATCATGGCACACATGGCCATAGAACCGAGGATTGCAGGCAGTTAAGGGAGGAGGTAGCTCAGTTGTTCAACGAGGGTCACCTTCGAGAATTTATTAGTGATCGAGCTAAGAATCACTTCAGTGAGAGAGACACAAGAAGAAAAAACGAGCAGGAAGAACCACAATATGTAATCCACATGATCGTCGGCGGTGCCGATGTACCACAAGGACCTCTATTCAAACGCACCAAGGTGTCGATCACCAGAGAAAAACGGACTCGAAGCTATGTGCCTGAGGACGTACTATCATTCTATGACGAGGAAGTAGAAGGCATATCTCAACCACACAATGATGCCCTGGTAATTTCTATTCTTTTAAATAAAATTCAAGTTAAACGTGTTCTAGTAGATCCATGTAGCTCAGCAAACATAATCAGATCGAGGTAGGGGTGTCAATGGATATTTAAAAATCGACTAAATCGATTAAACTGACCGAACCATACAGTACCGAACCGATTTTTAGGTTTCTTTTAATAAAACCGTAGGTTTTTATATAAATCTATAACCGTACCGATAATTAGGGTAGATTTTTATTTTATGAAAATAAATCGAAAAAATACTGAACCGTATCGAATAAATTTACACGTGAAAAATATATTTATATATTAATTTTAAAAATAATAAAGCATTAAATTTTTCAATGGTCTTGGAATTATGAAAACAGTTACAAGCCAACAAGTAATTAAACTCAAAATCCTTATTCCCAAACCTATTATGCTACTCCTATTGAAACTAAATTATTTCCAACATATTCACTAACAAGCTAATACACAAGGTATTGTAGGGATTATGAGTAGCAAACTACAATATATTGAATATGTTTCCTTTCGTATGATTTAGATTTATCTTTTTGAATATTCAATCTTCTATAGACTTTATTCTTGAGTCTCCGTCCCAGCTTGGTTAATATCTTTCCACTCGTGAGATTTATATTTTTTTGTATTAATTTGTTAGTTTCTTTTACGCTGCTGTAGAATAGTTGATGGGTCTATATTCTAGCCATCTTTCATATTTTCTTAATTCATCACCCTTTCAAATGTAAAAATGTCAAGAACGTTTTGCTAAGTCTAATAGAAATATGTATGTTATTGTATTCTACTCATACTAGTGACTTTTACATGATATTTTAAAGAAAATACCGAAAATTAACCGAACCGTACGGATACCGAATAGAAACCAATATGATTGGGACAGTTTCAAAAAGTCCAATTTTTGTTATACATAATAGAATAACCGAAAATTTGGTGTGATACGAATTTTACAAAATAACCGGCCGAACCAAACTATTGACACCCCTAGATCGAGGGTCGTAGAACAGCTCGGCCTACAGGATTAGATTGTACCTGCATCCTGGGTCCTAAATGGCTTCAACATGGCGAGCGAAACAATAAAGGGGGAGATAATCCTACCAGTGAACGTAGCCAGGACCATACAAGATACAAAATTCCATGTCATCGAAGGCGATATGAGGTATAATGCACTCCTCGAGAGACCATGGATACACAACATGAGGGCAGTACCTTCAACTCTTCACCAGATGATGAAGTTCCCAACAGAGGATGGTATGAAAATGGTTTACGGAGAGCAACACGCTGCAAAGAAAATGTTTGTAGTCGATGAAGTGATGCCGATACTAGAGCCTTCGACCTCGAAAAAGTCAAACACCAAAGGTAAGAAGGCGGCCAAATAGCAATCACCGATCCCAGTCCCGATCGAGCCGGAGGAACAGGTAATCGAAGAAGAAGAAGAGGATTTCCTTACTCCTCGAACCTTCATTGTTCCCGAAGAATCAAACGTAACCAAATCAACGGTCGAGGAACTGGAGCAGGTCATACTGATCGAATACATGCCCGAGAGAAAGATATACCTAGGAACGGGATTAACCCCCGAACTCAGGAAAAAACTCATTCAATTTCTTATTGATAATATGGATTGCTTTGCTTGGTCCCATTTAGATATGACAGGGATTCCACCGAAAATAACAACACACCGGCTAAGCCTCGACCCTATGTTCAAACCGGTAAAGCAAAAAAGGAGGCCTCAGTCCGAGGTAAAGCATGCATTCATAAAGGATGAGGTAACCAAATTTCTTAAAATAGGGTCTATTCGAGAGGTAAAATACCCCGAATGGTTAGCCAACGTAGTTGTAGTTCCTAAAAAAGGAAACAAACTTAGAATGTGCGTAGATTACAAGGATTTAAGCAAAGCATTCCCAAAAGACTCTTTCCCATTGCCCAACATTGATCGCATGATCGATGCCACGGCTGGCCACGAGATCCTAACTTTTCTCGATGCCTACTCCGGGTACAATCAAATTCAGATGAACCTGGAGGACCAGGAAAAGACCTCATTTATCACTAAGTTTGGAATGTACTGTTACAATGTAATGCCCTTCGGGCTAAAAATGTTGGAGCTACATACCAACGCTTAGTTAACAAGATGTTCGAGGAACAGATAGGTAAATCGATGAAAGTTTACATTGATGATATGTTGGTTAAGTCCATGTGCGCAGAGGACAATTTAACTCATTTGCAGGAAACATTCAAAATCTTGAGGAAGTACAACATGAAGCTTAACCCGAAAAAATGTTCCTTCGGGTTTGGCTCGGGTAAGTTCCTCGGTTTCATGGTATCGAATCGAGGTATCAAAATCAACCCCGACAAGATCAAGGTCATCGAGGATATCACGATTGTGGATAGTGTGAAGGTCGTACAAAGGCTAACTGGACGAATAGCCACCTTGGGTCGGTTCATTTTGAGGTCATCAGATTGGAGTCATAGGTTCTTTCCTTGCTAAAAAAGAAAAAGGATTTCGCGTGGACCCCGGAATGCAAACAAGCCTTGGAAGAATTGAAGTGGTACTTATCGATCCTACCTTTGCTTCACACCCCGAAGGTAGATGAAAAGCTTTACTTATATTTGGCAGTATCTGAGCTAGCGGTAAGTGGGGTACTAGTTCGAGAAGAGCAATGTACGCAATTCCCGGTTTACTATGTAAGCCGAACTCTAGGAGATACTAAAACTAGATACCTTCACTTAGAAAAATTAGCACTTGCATTGATAAGCGCATTTACGAAGATAAATCCATATTTTCAGTGTTATCCCATATGTGTATTAACCACTTACCCCCTTCAAAATGTTTTGCATAAGCCCGAACTATCGGGCCGGTTGGCCAAATGGGTCATCGAACTTAGCGGGTACGATATCGAATATCAACCCCCAACAACCATCAAGCCTCAAATCCTAGCTGACTCTATGGCCGATTTTACGCCGACCCTCATACCCGAAGTGGAGAAAGAACTCCTACTAAGATCGGGTACATCATCGGGGGTATGGACCCTTTTTACGGACGGTGCGCCTCAAATGTGAAAGGGTCTGGGCTTGGCATTGTCTTAAAGCCACCTACAGGTAGTACCATTAGACAATCTATCAAAACTTCTAGGTTGAATAATAATGAGGCCGAGTATGAGGCCATGATTGCAGGTCTCGAGCTAGCTAAGAGCTTGGGAGCAGAAGTCATTGAAGCCAAGTGCGATTCACTTTTGGTGGTAAACCAAGTAAACAAAAGTTTTGAAGTTCGAGAGGATAGGATGCAACGGTACTTGGATAAGCTACATGTATCTTTGTACCGTTTCGAGGAATGGACTCTGGATCATGTGCCTTAAGAACAAAATAGTGAGGCCGATGCACTTGCTAACTTGGGATCCTCGGTTGAAGAAGATGATATCGTCCCGGGGACTGTTGTCCAATTATCGAGGTCTATGGTTAAAGAGGGTTATGCCGAGATAAATTCTACAAATTTGACTTGGGATTGGAGGAATAAGTATATTGATTTTTTGAAAAAATGGAAAATTCCATCGGACCACAAAGAATCGAGGGCCCTACGAACCAAGATTGTTAGGTTCACATTAGACGAAGATGGAACATTGTACAGGAGATCGTTCGATAGACCATTAGCGGTATGTTTAGGGCCGGGAGACACCGATTATGTTCTACGAGAAATCCACGAAGGTACTTGTGGGAATCACTTAGGCGCCGAGTCTTCGATTCGCAAAATTATTAGAGCATGGTATTATTGGGACAACATGGAAAAATATATTAAGGAGTTTGTCAAAAAATGTGATAAATGCCAGCGATTTGCACTGATGATCCATCAGCTTGGAGAACAACTCCACTCGGTCCTATCCTCGTGGCCTTTCATGAAATGGGGAATGGACATAGTCAGCCCTCTACCAACGACCCCAGGTAAAGCTAAATGTATTTTGTTTATGACTGATTACTTTTCTAAATAGGTGGAAGCACGGTCCTTCGAGAAGGTCAGAGAAAAGGAAGTTATTGACTTCATCTGGGACCATATCATATGTCGGTTCGGGATGCCTGCCGAGATTGTATGTGACAATGGAAAGAAATTCATCGACAACAAGATGACGGAGTTCCTTGAAGCATATAAAATAAAGAGGATCTTATCAACACTGTACCACCCAACTAGAAATGGACAAGCCGAGTCAACAAACAAAACTATCATTCAAAACCTAAAGAAAAGGTTGGACGATGCAAAGGGAAAATGGAGAGAAGTTCTACCCGATGTCCTTTGGGCATATCGAACAACATCGAAGTCTAGCACTGGGGCTACTCCGTTCTCTTTAGTATATGCCTCCGAGGCCCTTATCCATGTCAAGGTCGGAGAACCTAGCGCCAGTTTTCGACATGCATCGGAGGAGTTAAATCACGAGGCCATCAATACTAGCCTTGAGCTATTAGATGAAAAGCGAGAGGCAGCACTTGTTCGGATGGCCGCGCAGAAGCAAAGAATTGAGAGATACTACAGTAGAATGACCAACCTTTGACACTTTGGAATCGGGGACTTGGTTCTACGGAAAGTCACTGTCAATACTCGAGACCCAAATAAAGGGAAACTAGGCCCGAATGGGAAGGACCGTACCGAGTCGTCGAAGTTGTCGGTAAAGGATCTTACAAACTTAGCACAATGGAAGGTGAACAACTACCAAAAAATTGGAACATATCACTACTCAAACGATACTATTGCTAAGGTATGACTTTCTCCTTTTGTCCATTCGAATTTGAAACTAATCCACTACAGATTATCGATAGAAGATATCGAAGACACCTTTCTACACGATGGCCTTAGGTTTTAAAGTACGCGTTGCACTCTTTTTCCCTTAGATCGGATTTTGTCCCAAATGGGTTTTAACGGTGAGGTTTTTAACGAGGCAACAACTATGTGCTACCTAAGGAGAACTCAATAGTATCCAAGGCTTTTTTTCAATCAACCTCGAATACTGGGGGGCATCACCCTCGGAGGATATATTTTCGAGGAAAATACTTCACGCCAAAGAGGTCCTCGATAGGAGAACTTTGTAATGGGCCAAACGATCAGATGAACCATGTCCATATAGAATAATCAAGCCCCAACGACAAAACGTGTATGCATGTATCAATTATTCAAATAAGCATTCTTTCTATATCAAAACACTTTGTGTATCAAAGAAGTCTACTATTATACGAGCTTTACACTTATAATTCTATGAGAAACTGCCCAAGGGCTAGAACGCAAATACACCCTTAATACTCGAGGACTGTCATCGACAGTCGACACATTCGAGTCATCTAAACTCAAATTCATAAGACCTTAAAGAGGCATCCCCTGGACATAAAGGCCAAGGCCGTCATACTCGGGGACTAACCTTTCGAACAAGTTCGAAAGGTTATCGGGAAACAAGTCCAAGAGACATATTAAAGGCCACGGCCATATTAAAGACTACGGTCATTTAAAAAAGGCTACGTCCAAAATAATGCGGCTCGGAGACGTCCGACTTCCACCATAAGTTAAAGTCCTTCTAATACTTTCAAAAAACCGGTTAAATCAGGCTATCCTTGGTAAAAGAAAATAAAAAAAGGACCCTCAAATAATTGAAAGGCTTTGACAATATTAGCCTTCAAAAAATCCTCAAGAGGTATTCGATTATCGCAACACAAACAAATTACGAATGAGGTTTTGATCGATTGAACCATCAAAAAACCCAACGGGTACAAAAACACATGCTAAGGCATAAATAAATTTTCACTAAGTCTTTTAGCCGAAAAGAGGGAAAAAAGTATAGCCGTCTTAGAGGCCGAAATGGTCCAATTTAAAAAGCCCAAGGGCTGACCTAAAAGAGCCTAAGGGCCAATATAAAAAAGCCTAAGGGCCTAACCATTCGGAGTTCGAGACCTTACTCTCACTCAATTTGGACTCAAGAGTCCCGTCATCCCGAGCTCACACCAAATCAACTTAAACATAGCTCGAGGATTAATAAAAACCTTAAGAGGTATTACACTATAAGTTCGAAGATCGTCCTTTGATCACTAAAAAACCCAAGGGTTTGTTACATTCTGAGCCCGAGCCAATGCTCACTTGATCATTAGGATTATAATATCAAAATTTTCCACAAACAAAGATGAAGCAAAAATACAAATTGAATATAAAGTGAAAAGAAAGGGAACTTCTTATATTCATGGAAAGTATTTACAAATGCCCACAAAGGGCCTTATACAAAAACAAGAACAAAAGGAATCTAATCTACTTCGGGGCCACATCCCTAGGAACCACATCTTTGGAAATCACATCCTCGGGAGTTGCATCATCGGGAACTACATCATCGGGAGTCGCATCATCGGGAACTATATCATCGGGAGTCGCATCTTCGGGAACCTCCCCCTCTAGGACTTCGTCATCATCTCCTCCTCTCTCGGATCCACTAGCGGAATCCTCGTCATCGGAGAGTAAAGCGACAACCTCTTCCTCCAAAGTTCTTGCTTTTTCAATATCAGCTGAGAGATCAAAGCCACGAGCATGCACCTCCTCGAGAGTTTCTCTCCGAAACTGTCGCCTGGCATGGTCGAGAGCGCATGATAACTTAACTTCAGCCGCAATGGAGATCTCTTATGCCCGAGCATTAGCAGTTTTGGCGTCAGCTCGGTATGATGACACAAATGCCTCTGCCTCAGATTTGGCCTTCGCAAGCTCAGCGGCTGATTTAGCTTCAAGCTCCTCGATTTTGCGGCTTTGGGCTAGGCTTTCCTCCTTTGCATTTTGGAGTTGGCGTTCGATTGAAGTCAGTTGTTCCCGAAGCGTATCTTTCTTTGAGGCGAGACAATCCATGTGTTGCTTCCACCCTAGGGTCTCGGCCTCCTTCATCTTGAGCTCTTCTCGAAGCTGCTCCACCAGCTCGCCCTTCTGCTGGACCTGCAAAGTTGAAGTGTTAGTCTCCAAAACAAGCAAGAGCATAACAGACCCTCAAAGGCTATATTACCTTTTCAATGAGCTCGGTCTGTTCTTGACGAGCATTCGTTAATTCGACTCGGAGATTGCTGATCTCCCCCTCTTTTTTGACGTAGAGGATCTTAAGGATGTCCCTCTCCTCCACGAGCTTCTTAAGTTCGGCTTCGCATCGGGCAAGCTCGACCCGAGATTTGGTAAATGCTTATCGGTGAAGCGACACGGCCTTCTCACAAAGAAAAGGAGTTAGACTTAGAAAGATGAGAACTAAACTCGAAGTATGATTATGAAGACAAAAACTTACTTGTTTGAGAAGCCTTTCGACCTCATAAAAAATAAACGAGGCGTCAGGATCGGGACCATCTTCGATCCTCGCAAGACATTCCTGAAAAATATCACTCTTTTTATGGGTCGTTCCCACATCATGAGTCCTCATGGCCTGGGCATCTCAGAATCGCCCTTAGGAGAACACCAGGCCCTACGGCGAGTCATCTACATTGATTACCCCAAGTGATTCAGTTGGGATATTATCCTCTCTTTGGAGGGCCTCATAATTAGGCTCTTCGAGCTCGCCCACCAAATGATCTCCGAGACGAGACACACTTTTTCCACCTGATGGCTCGGGGACTTTGCTCGATCTCCCTTCCGAAATTTCTTCGGGTCAAGATTGAACCGCACCAGCCACCATTGGTTCAGCGGTCTTTGAAGCGTCAGTGCTTCATCTTTTCTAAGCTACCAACAGGCAGCTATCATCTTCCCCCTCTTCATCCTCATCTCGAAGGTGTTGAGCCGTTTTTGGAGATAGGGCTACAGTATTGGCCTTAGGCTTTCGAGCCTTGCTTTTTTTGGCTTCGGGGAATTTGCAGGTGAATCCATTTTCCTTTTCTTTTCCTTGGTGGGCTTTGGGATTTCTTCTTCACCGGGCGGGGGCAGCCATATAGCAATGACGTCTCTGAGGCATGCATACGGATAAAGTGAGTATGTCACCAAGAAACCTAAGTATGCAAACAAGAAAACCCACCATGGTTTTTAGCTTCCCATCGACCCTTGGACAAGTCACGCCAATTGTGTTCTGCGTATGTAGAAGTAGAGGCCAGTTGCCGGACCCAACCTACAAGGTCCGGGACCGTACCAGGAAACCAAGAAATAGCTGCATCATCAGAAAGGGATTAGATCGAGTAAAGGATGAGATCGAGAAAAAAGTAGGGAAAGCAGAATATTAAGTCATCATCGATAAGTCTGTACTTACGTTTCATGTTCCATTCCTCGGGGAATAGCATCCTCTCAGCAGGAATCAGAGCGGAGGTCCTGATTCAGACAAACCGGCTTATCCATCCTCGGTCATTGTCCTCATTGATGCTAGAGAAAAGAGTTTTCGAGGATCGACGCTGCAGCTTTATCAGACCACCTCGATAAAGGCGAGGGATGTATAGCTTGATCAAGTGGTGGAGAGTAAAAGGCATCCCCTCGACCAGGCTCGAGAAATATCTGATCAGGTTGACGATGCGCCAGAAAGAAGGGTAGATCTGGCCAAGCGTCATCTGGTATTGTTGGCAAAAATCAAGAATGACTGGGTCTACGGGGCCTAGTGATGGATCTACGGGACCCAAAGTAAAAGGGTAGGTGTACACACTTAAATATCCTACTTTATGGGTGGTAATATCCTCTTCGGGGGAGGGGATCACAACATCCTTATTCTCTCAATTGCAATCTTTTTTCACTTGCTTGAGTTCATCTTTAGTGATATAGCAGATGTATCGAGATATGGGCTCACACCGACCTAGTGTCGACGCAGGTTTATCAATTTTAAAATCTGAAGTTATCTCGCATGGCCTGGGAGTACACTCCTCGATACGAGGTGGCACCACTGTTCTACCTTTGGCCGGCCTCGATGATGAATAAGCTTTCTCTTTCTGGGGAACGATCTTAGATGTTTTAGCCATTGTTGTTGAGAAATTCAAAAGAGGAGAAAGAGTAGATGCTGTAGTAAGAGCAAATTAAGAAGAGGGTGAACTCAAAGAAGTTGAAAGAGCCAAAGAGATTCTAAGAATGATTTGAGAAGTAAAGTTTGCAAAAATTATGAAGTTGACCTATTTATATAGGCCGTTTGAGTGTTTTGGCGTTTTGGGGAAGCCAAATAGCCGACCGTCATCCGCCTCTAATTAATGACCTTGGGAAATTGTGCAGATGCGACCTTTCAGTCGTTTCAGTCACTGACGTCACGATATTGGCATCATGATCGAGGCATCGAAGGGTCGGGAATCAAATCGTTTCAAATCATTTTATTCTAAGAAACACGTGGACTATCTGTATACGATCAAAATCATATTTCTCCGATTTTGTAGGCTCGAGAGGTCGCATCGAGGACAAAATTTTGATATAGACCAAGCTCGGGCTCGAAAACCTAAGTGCTCGAGGAACATCAGAGCCAAGTACAACTGACTCCGAGACAGTGTCGTTATGAGTTTGTTACATAAGGACAAGATTCCCGCCATGTCCCCAAGATCATGGCGTAAATTCCGAAATAGATTTGTACGAATTAGTACGAATTTGTACTAGGTGGTTATACAGCTGTCCCAATAAGATTTCTTACTGTAAATAGAAATTTACCTTATTTAGGGTTCCCCTCATATATAAAGGGGACCCCCAATCATTTGTAAACATCATCTAATCATTGACAAAGAATATACTATCTTACTTTTCTCGCTCATTGTTCATCAGAATTGTCCTTTAGTTTTATTATTCTTGCTTTATTGTTCTTGACTCATCTCGAGGTCATTGAGTTCGAGGTCGATATTGCCTAGTAACACTGATTTGATTTACTCATTTCTTTCATTTATAGATTATACTTCTTGATTATTAATTGGTATTGAACTGAATCACATATCTTTAAAACCACAAATCAAATTTAATTGTTACTCGTATTTTCGAGGTAAACATAAATCTTATCGTAATACTCCTTCAAATTCCTAAGTTCAACATGACAATTTCATGGAAATAAAAAGAGAGTTTATTTGATCAAAAGAACGAGATAATCTAGTGAAAAATACTCATTATTCACGATAACACTGTGCAATCAATAAGTATTATAGGTGAAAGAAATTAATAAGTATAATTCACAAGCTTAAAGTTGTTTAACTGAAGAACAATCCTACTCAAGGTGTAGACATGATTTTAGGTTAACTTTGAATGGTAGGTTTATTGTAATTTTGTAAACTTTAGGAAAAGATTTGTCATTGACTTAAGGCAAGAATCTTTTTTAATTTTTGTTTAAGATTCTAATTTATTTATTCCTATTTTTGCGAATGCCAAGATTCGGCGGTTAAAGGAAGGGGCCCACATGAAATTGACAAAAACAATGTCATGACACAAGAAAATGCACAATCCCAATTCATTCAAAGCTTAATATCTTCCCTAAAATCCTAAATAAAGAAAGAAAGAATGGAAAAGGACAAACAAAAATCTCAGTCTGTCAGTCAGTGGTGGAAAGAAGATTTAGAAGAAGCCTAAAAAGATACTTTTTTTATTGCTTTTTTGAACTTCCCATATGTGAAAGAAGGCTCTTTTAATTCAGTGGTGGGAAAACGGTGGCAGTGAAGGAAGAAGCAAAATACTACTACTAACAGAAAACAACAAAAGGGGTGCGTCTAATTCACGTTACATTACATACCCAGTAACTGTTCTTTACTTTTTTGATTGGTTTGTATTACAAGAAAGTATAATTCTGTTTTTGCTCCATTCAGGTGGATCCAAGTTTAGTTTTTTTTTTCTTTCTTGGTATAAATCATGGGTTCTTCTACATAGCTTTCAGCTCACACCCAGGTTTAAATTTTACATTTTCATTCAATTACTTGAAAATTTTATTCTTTTGTTTCAAGAGCTGTTTTTAATTTTTAATTTTAAATGATTATATGGGGAGTTAATTTTGTGTAAGCTTTCATGGGTTGGAACCATTTTCGGTATTATACAATCTTAGATGAACCTTTGAATCTATTTTCTTGTTTCCTTTTGTTCTTGAGAGTGATTAAGATGAACATGTAGAGAAGTTGACCTTTCTGGTTTTTGAGTGCAGAGCTTGGTGATTTTGTAGTGATTCTTGTTTTTTTTTTTTCTAAAAAAATGGGTTTATTAGAAGGGCTGATTTGTTGATCCCAAGTGTTTTTGATAGGGGTATGGCTAGGAGGGTAATCTAGTTTTTTTTCTGTATCAAATCATAAGAGGATATTATAAGCAGTTGGTTAAAATTCCCAGCAATGTATAAGCATGTACAACTAGGTAAGTGAATTTTCATGACTTCATGAGTGGTCTTTAAGGGAGTACAAGTAGTCATTGATCCTTATAAGCAAGGACTTCTCAGAGGAAATAGTTGATTATTAGCATTAATTTAGTTATAATTGCTCTTGTCATAATGGAAGGAAAGGAGAAAAGCTATGTAGATGTATAGATACGGTTTTCAAAATGTCAACATTACATTACTTAAAAACAATCAGGGATGTCCGGTATATAATTCAAGAGCTAATAGGAGTCTATTAGAGTAAGGTATTTCACCTAAATATCCACTATTAGTAAGAATAAGGAAGTGTCTGACATTGGCTATGAATTCACAATCTGATACCCTTCTTTTGATGTGGCTTTTATGCAACATACTTGTGTCTCCATCATGCATCTGAGGTGGTTCAGTTATTTGAAGTATTCACTTATTGTGCGTTTTTAGTTTCTTGGTTATGCTGTATTTGGTGTATATACTGTGAAGTATGTAACCATCTACCTCGGACAAGATGTGTTTAGTATTATACTTGTGTAAGATTGCAAGTAAGATGTAAATTTCCTGTTAGCACACGAGTGATAATGTTGTGTATACTGCGTCCCTGTTCATTACTTTTTTTTGTTGGTTTTTGCTGTATGGTTCAATTTTCTCACTGAATATTGTGTGTGTTTAAGTCATGTCTGCTGTGAGAGAAATTTAACATCATTTTTACTGGGTTCATTCTTATACATTGTAATTTTGCATCTGAAGCCTCATCTGTTGGATTGCAGGTTTCCTATTCACCAAACCACCGCCGAAACTTCTATAACATAATGGTTAATCATAATCAGGATGATGAATCATGTACAAAACCCATTGGAAGGTGTTCAGTGTTTTATTACGGTGTTGGGCACATGCTCAACGACATAACATCAGCCTGTTGGTTCACTTATCTCTTAGTCTTTCTGACAGATATTGGATTATCCCCAAGGTTCGTTACTCATTTTCTTGCTGTTAGGTACCCTAGTGAGCACGCGTCTTCCATTGATCGATTTAGCATTAAGAAAACAGGAATTGCCCTTCTTGCGTTTTTAAACTAACATGTACCCCTTTTACAGTTTTTCTTTATCGTGATCTAGCTTGTCTGCTGATAGATATCTAATGTCTGCATACTTCTTCTTTTTTTGCAATTTTTGAGTTAATGCTTACCAAAACTTTATATACTTCGTTTAGCGTGTGTTGCATGAATATTATGAGTTCAGTGGAGTGGCCCTACCTGATAGGGCGTAGCTTCTAGTTAGTCAAATTAGAAAGACTGGTTTCATTTTATGGACACAAATATCATAAGGTATATCTGTAGCCTAAACTGGTAAGAGATACCGGTTGGTAATCCAATCCAGGCTTAAAGGGCTCGCCGGTCGCCGCTGTACTCTCAAGTCCAATAGTGGAATTTCATTCCCGATTCACCCCATTCATGTTGGCCATTACTGCACCCTCCACAATTTGTCAAGCATGTGACTTCTGCCTCCTGCATCCCTCACGTTTCATTACCCTTCACCCCTCCCCTCAATAAACTTAAAGGAAAAGGGTAAAACTATAGGAGACCTTATGTTGTGAAGTTGTTGGTTGTGTGCTCATGTGTACCTTGTTTGTTTCTCAGTGATGCTGCAGTTGTAATGCTCTCAGGTCAAGTTGCAGATGGATTGACCACTGTATTTGCTGGTGAACTGGTATCTCTCAATAACATAACTACTACCTTAACTTAGAGCATCACCTTAATAATTTATTATATCCACATCCTTTTTCAAACTTTTTTAAAACTTTGCTGTATTAACCAAACTCCGTCACTTGCTATAACACATGTATTGCACAAATCTATATGCAGAACATCTTTGATATACACTTAGCTCAAAATACAAACTTAAATTCACATATATAAATTTTTTGCTAACTTTGACTACCTAGGCAGTTTGAAGCATCAACTTGTATTTTTCCAGATAACGGGGGAGAGGACATAAGAAAAACATGTTAAGACATTTCCAATTTCACTTCCTAAGAGAGATCATGAAGTCACTGCTGAACGAGAACATGCTCTGCCATTTTCACTTTTTTCTCATCTAAGCTTACACTTACCCATTATAAAATTTATAGTTTTTCTTTTATGAGTATTTAAATATATGGTTTATGCAGTCATTTTCTTATAACACATTGAATGGTTAAATGCAATAAGTAACTTTTGACATGAGAGCAGCACATAATTTTTTACAAAAATAATAACAATTATGCCTCAATCCCACGCTAGTAGCACATAGTTTTTTATCGACATTAAATTTAACCTTCTAACTAAGATTTGTCGTTTTACATGATAGATAGACAGGTTTGGGCATTTCAAAGTATGGCATCTTGCAGGATCTGTCTTGGTTGGTGTCTCATTTTCTTCTGTTTTTGGCGGCTGCTTGCCTTGCAAACTTATTGGTTCCAATTCGGCTATGCTGCAAACTATTGGTTACAGTGTGTTTGCTGCAATCTTCAATGTGGGATGGGCTGCTACTCAAGTATCACATATGTAATTTTATGATCTTATCTATCTTCTTTGCTAAATGTTACAATACTACTGTGCCGGGGCATTATAAAGACTTGTCATTCTATTTCTGGTTAGTTGTTTGCTGAATTTATTTAATATATTTGAAAGTTTTCTTCTTCTTTTTTTTTTTTTTTTTTGGGGGGGGGCGGGGGGGAGTGTATGTTTGAAAGTTTTTTTCACACCTTCCGAGGGCAGGGTTTAACATGTTAATCTGCTATTTTGAGGACCATTTTCTGTTACTAATTGAATGATCTCCATCATCACCCAATCCTTTATGAAAAAGACACCAGCTAATGGCTGTGCATGTGCTCCTCCTCCTCCTCAAGTTATGAGCAATAAGAATGGTAATCCATGCAGCTTTCTACCCCAAAAAGTTATCTTTCTCCATGCTGCTGAAGAAGAAAACTCTCCTCTCCCCTTGCTGCAGTAAATTAGGGGACTGGATAGTAATATTTCCATGAGAATGACAGGTTCTGCCATGGGCTTGATGAATATAACAAGTCAGAAATTTCTCCAGCTTCTCCATCTGCCAATCCCAGACAACACCTCTAAATTGTACTTCCAAAATTCCTCGTACTGATCTGTAATGCCCTAGGCAAAATCACCATTAACAAAACATGGGAGAAATGCTAGATATCTAAGGAAGCAAGCCTTAGACCACAATGACGTGTTTTAAAGTCGTGCTGTTCTAGGCCCGAAATGGACAGTATAACTAGCGGACTGTGCTAGCAAATATAGTATCAGTGTTGGATTCCAGCAATACGATGGTGGGGCAAACCTCAGCGAGAATGTTGAGTCACTAAAAAAGGTGTATGTGATGGCCATGACAGAAGACTGGTAGGCTTCTACTTTAGCAAACTTCCGAAGAGGGGGTGTAGTATGACATCTCAGGAAAATCCCACATCGGAACGGGAAAATGAAGGGTTATATAATGCAGAGAACAAATTCACATGGTACACCCACTTTCAGGCTCTATATGTGTTGTCCAAGGGACAAAGCTGTGAGGCTTGTTGAGACAAAGCGGACAATATGTACCATGGGCTTGGTCTGTGATATGCTCTTCCCTATTTCCCCTACAACAGCTTCCTGATTGGTTTAGATAGTAAACTGTATAGAGCTTGGTAAATATAACTTGCTCCGGACTCCTCTAACAATATTTCTATTCCCTATTGAAAGCCTTTTCCCCTCTCTATTTTTAACTCAATATTTTTCATACATGTCTTCCTGTCCCTTTATAGTTTTCTCTCAAAGAACAGTGTCATAACGACCATGTATTCATTCTTCAATACCAAACTTCCATTCCATATTTATCTCCTTTGATCCTCCAGAACTCCCTTCTTTCACTTAAATGTCTGCCACAACCACACATATTTTCTTAATGAAGCTATATCTAGGACCCTTATGTCTCTAACCCCAAGGGTATCATCTTTGATTGCAGAAGTTATCACTCTTCTACCCTCCAGCTGGAATGGTCATCACTTTTGACCACTGCAGCTACATAGGATCCTGATATAATCATGAAATTACCATCTTTTGACAAGTAATTGCTCTGCCAACATGCTAATATTTTCTCAAATTTCTGGATGTCGGTAAAATAACTAAACTGTAAATAACTTGAAGAACCACTTTAAATTTCTAAGCGCATGAGCACCTTATGAAATTTCACCAAGTATAACCCAAACATTAGCCGATTGTTCTTTGGAAGTTGGTAACAGAATATTTGATGCTTGCTGTAGGTCGATGGTAAACTGCATTACACTGAACTCGACGAGCAGAGTAGTTTTAGCTAGTTGTCGCAATGCTTTTACAATGGTTGGTAATCTCCTCCATGACTTCATGCTATATTTCCTTGCACATGTGAGCAATCATTAACTTTTGGTTTGTTCTGCATTTGTTTGAACCTGATGAATTTGAAGATTGCAAACCTTAGCTTATACGCTGTTGCTTTTGCTGTGTTCAATGTTGTCGGAGCAGGGACACCTGCTGCTATAGAAAATCAGGTATGTGACCTTCAGTGGCTTTTTTGTTTACTCTAAATTTTCTTTTGGCTTGTTCTCATTACTTTTTGAATGAGCAGTATCGATGGATTGCATATATATCAATTTTCATTGGAAGCTGCTTTGTGGGCGTATTTCATCTCGGAACCAGAGAGCCAAGGTCTTCACATGTCTTATTTTCTGTTTTTGAGTGAATTTATCGGCTGCATTATTTTCTGGGACTGGTTTTTTAAGGAAATGTAATTGTTTGAATTATTTCATTGCTTGGCTGAACTGGAGAAAAAATCATTTTGTTTGAGAATTTTGATGGAGCTAACCCCTAACCAGATTATGCATTGAACAAGATAGCTCAGCTTTTCTTCCTCCTCCACAAAATATAGCTTCATTTGTGAGAAACCCAGTTGAAAATAATATTCCATCCCAGAAGAACAAGTTAGGTTATGTACTTTCAGAAAAGAAAATGACAATTATGCTAATTTTGGAATGGGAGATTGCTTTCAAGTACCATGATTAATTATAAGGGCAAGTTCTTGATAATTCTCTGCTTAGATGTTAATCACTAATATTTGCCTTTCTTGGCCAGTTTGAATTTAGAAGCTCGTGTCAAAGGTTATGTTAGAATTTCTTGGATGTATTGGTTTAAGAAGACCTTATATCACCAAGTTGCTCTTGTTTACTTGCTTACCAGACTTGTGACTAATGTCTCCCAGGTAAGTATTATCTGTTTTGGAGTTGGCCCTTTTGGATAGATATCAGAAAACTGAAATGGATTTGATCGATACAGTTCTTGTAATTGTTTGGATTGCAGGCGTTTCTTGCTTTCTATGTGATCTATGACCTGCAGATGAGTCAGTCTTCAAAAGCTCTGGTATTCTTCTGAACCTCGTTTTCATTTAAACTAAAGAGCTTTTATTTGAAGGAATTGGCAAGGGAAGAAATATAGTGCTAACTCTTGTTCCTGTTCTTAATTGGTGTGGATAGGTCCCTGCAATCATTTTTATTTGCAGTTTCGTTGTATCCGTCCTGCTACAGGTGCCATACAAACAGAACTTTTTTTTGTCAGTTCTATCTCTGAATTTTCCGACGCCTTTTTTTGCCTCTTTTGTTTCCTTATAGCTGTATTATATGCAGGAGATTACATGGACCAGCCAGCGATTGAAGGGCTTTTATACTGCAGGAGGTCTCCTTTGGGTACTTTGTGGCACAGGAATACTCTTGCTTCCAAGAAACATGAATGTTCTTATGTATATCTTGTCGGTATTGATTGGCATAGCAAATGCCTTGATAATGGTACGGATAATATTCTGTGAGCTTACTTTGAATCTCGAGTCTTGAAACTTTATTTTTGCACTTTATCCTGTTATAGCATATCTATTTTTTGCATTAAACTTGTAAAAAACACAGATGGGCGGTTTCTGTCAACCATAAGACAGCAATTATACTTATTTAACTTTGGTTTATGAGAAGTTTTAGTCCATATATTTCTGCTGACATAGGCTAGAGAGGTGCTTTATCAATTTTTAGATGGTCATCAATTTCTAATCAAAGCATGATACAAAACCATCCTGGAACAGCTTTGGCTATCTTTCAGCGCAAAATTCCTTTATGATAAAATTTATATGGACCAAATACTCCTTTAAGCACTGATGGACTTGCTGTGGGTTAATTAAATTGTGACCTTATATACGTGGAAATATTATCTCCTTAGATAGGACAATTTTCCATTTATTTCTTAATGACTCTATTTTCACAAAGGAGGTCTAGCCATATCTTGTGGTTTTTGCTTAATATTTGGCACTATTGAGTATCTATGAAGTTGTTAACTAACCATGGACTTGTTTAACTGAAGAGTGGGCAGTAATATTCTTAGTTGTGGAATGATGTTCAGCTACATTAAGCCTTGCATACATGTATATATTCCTCACCATTCTCAAAAAAGCCAAGTGCATACATCATGTAGTTTCTATTATTCCATGAGGAAGCCAGGCTCTTTGCTGTGACATGGATTGGAAGAAATAATGATTTAAAATGCTCGATTAATTGTAAAACATGCAATGTGATCAGAAAGCCTACAATTACGATCTTCGTGTGCACCTCTTTCCTATATGACTTAACAGGTGACTGGAGTGGGCATGCAAAGTGTCTTGGTTGGCCGAGATCTAAATGGCTGTGCTTTTGTCTACGGATCATTGAGTTTTCTGGATAAAATGATATGTGGGTTGGCTTTGTTCATTCTCGAGTCATATCAGAGTAAGCATTTGTTCCTGTATCTCTCTGTTATCTTGGTCAATGACCAGCTTCTATGTGTAGTCATTCTAATTGTTTGACATCCATTACTGAGCGTGTCTGCGGAAAACTAATGAATTAGCTCCACCTTAAGTTCATTAACAGAGTTAGTTAGTTAACAGTTTTGCCTCTTCATCAGCCAAGAACTTGCTGCTTCACCCACTTATTTTCATCATTCCTTTATAATGACCTCTAGCAGAGATCTTTTTACTTTACTATAGACTTGTTACCAGAAAGTTTCTGTTAAGAAATCTGTAATAGGGCGCAGAATTCATTTCACTTTTCTCACTTAAATTATTTGTAGCTTCCTTTCTTCAGATAACTCTTTATTTTCTTTGGCACCGTCACCTTTCTATGCAGGATCCTCTCCGGAACTGCACAACTGCAGTACGAGCTGTCCATTCTTTTCCCTCAATCGGTATGCACTAGGTCTCGTTCCAGCGGTATGTGCACTCCTTGGGGTGATAGTCACCTGCAGTATGGACCTTCAGACGCCCACATTGGGGCCTCTGCAGGAACCTCTACTGGGTTAACACCTAAAAAGCTGTTGAACTAATAATCAGTCATATGTTAAAGAAAGGGGTTCAAGCCTTGCTGCTGTTAGGTATTGGTTTATACAGATGAAGATATCTCTGCAGTAACCAGTTAGCTCAAGATTATACACTACATTAACTCCATTTGTACTCCACTTAGCTTCTTTCCAAGTAATTCAACCAAATTAGGATCCCTTAACAACAGATCATTTGTATAGATTTGGATCCGTATCAGTTCAATGATTTGCAGAATTGTAGGCTTGAACTTAAGCTGTCAAAAATGTACAGAGTTTGAAAGGTTTAAATGCTGTAAAAACTCTTGAAGATCAGTAACATGATTGAATTATGAGAGCTTTCTTGTTCTGGCTTAAAGTTAAATCTGCTTTTTCGTTTATTCATTATTCACTAGTAGAATGATTAGAATATGTAAGTTGAAGGATCGCAATACATATGAAGTAATGAAGTCAATCTTACCGAATTCTCCATTGAAATGAAGCAACAGAGAAAGTAATTAAAGTTTCAAGAGTGAATTCTTTTCAGCCTTCTATAGAAGGATTCAATCAGCATGTTAAGTACTTCCTAATTCATAAGCCAAAAATGCTTTCGAATTTTGGCCTCACGCGATCATAGTAAGTTGTATAATCCCTACAATCTACTGTGGCAAAAGAGCATACACCAAGTGATGTGGTCAAAGTGAACTAAGTGGTTGGTTTTTCTTGTTTGAGTCTTGTACATAACTAGTACTTGGTAAATAAAGTTCTTTTAGATACCTTAAAAAAATCAATATAATGGAGGAGATGTGGATTTTTCTCCCTTGTATGGCGTTGTACAGGGAGGAAGATGGTGAAAAATGATACATCGGATAAAGTTGCTCGTATGAACTAAGGATTAGAAAGTTTGAGAAGGAAAATATACTACACCAACGTGGGAGGTATGAGTTATTTCCCATTATATATATGGTGTCCGAAGGAGGAGGAGAGAGACGAAATTATACATCAAGTCTATGAACTAAACATGCGTAACTTGACCTACTATAACTAGTAGCAGGAGCTTTCTAAAATCTTATATGCTATTTTCTTTTTCTTTTATTTTTTTTTAAATTTCATGAAGCAGCCAGCTCCACCATATGATTTATTTGCCCCATTGCTAAGGAAAAATCCCCATCTATCATCATCAACCCATCAAAGCTAGGCAAACTACTAAATTTGCAATTAGTGCATAGAGTCCTTTTCCTAACACATAAATAACTCCTATATAATCTTCCAAAGTGCATAGAGTCCTTTTCCTATTTGGTCCACCACATCAATACTACAACTTATACACCACAAGGAAAAGAAAATAAGGTGTGGAGAAGAAGAAGTATGATCTTTGATTTTGGTACAACTCTTTCGTGAATAATTCAAAACCACTAAATTTTCCAAAACAAGTGAACAAAGTACTAATTTATGCAAAGGAAAGAAAATGCACTCTTGTGATAAACTATTAAAGTGACATGTAACCAGAAACTGAGTAATAATACCTAGTAGATTGGCTTTGCATGGAAAGATGTTTAACCAAAAAATGGGATTTCGGTCAAAGCTTTAATTTAGAAGAACTTGGGTTACTGATAATCAAAAGAATGTATGAAAGAAAGTAATTTGTTTAGCAATAAGGTAATCAGAAGAAAAGCACGTAAATCGGTATATTCAGATAGTATTTTGTGTCTCTATAATTGATCCGTTCTCTCCCTTTTATAGCTATTTTGGAGATATGTGTTTTGCCTTTGTCATAATAAGGCCATTATGGACAATTAAAGATACTAAATGCTACGTTACATAATCATTGTATTTAATACAGATTCTCTAACATTTTAGTATTTAAGTCTCATTAAATACTGTATATCTATTACCATGTAGTGTCAGATTCATTCTCCTTGATTCTTGGACTTAAATAAGTACGAGCGCTGAGTCTTTTGGATAACCGCTCGTGCCTCTTCCTTTGCCTCTGCTCGTATTTGTTGCAACTCATATCTCTTTGCCAGTTGTAACTCTTTGACTAGTCTATGTGTCATGACACGTCATCTTTACACCACTTTAATATGTAAACTCAATTTTTTCCAATACAGATAGTCCCCCCACTTGCCATTTATTCATCGATTGAATATTTGGGAAGTGAATTTCATTAAAATGAGGATTTTTGTCACCATTAATGCTATGACAGAATCGATGCTTCAATTGTTACTTCCATTTAATGTTCTTCACACATGTCACCTTTTCATTAGTTTTGCAGCACTTTTAAGGCTTTTTCACGGCTTCACTATTCACGAAGCGTCAGTTATCATTATTATGGTCCTTCCACCATTGCACCTTTTCCTTTGGCGGTTGCTTATCAGTATAAATATAACTTCCTTCTTTGTCTTTACCACATAAAGTTTTCTGAACATCCAATTTTCTCAAATCTTTGTTTGCTTCTTCATCGTATCATCATGTCTTCATAAAACCCTAACCCTAGAAGGGTTCCCATTGTTGATACCTTCCCTAATGCTCCTAGTAGAAGCAGAAGAGGAGGTAGGCTCCGTAGTTTAGGATCTGCACGTGGTTCTTCTATTCCTTCACCTAGTTCTGGCCCTTCCTCTAGAACTAGAGGTTCTCTTTCACAAAGATCTTCTTCTAGGGGTAAAGAACCTTCTGAACCTCTTCGTGAGCCTTTAGTAGAAGAGATAATTCCTGTGGAACTGTCTTTTTATCATGACAGAGAGTCTCTTAGAAACCAAGTATCTTCTTTAGATCGTGCTGATATCTATCCCACTCAAATTACTAAAGGTTTGATTTCTATAGTTCGTAGAGACTTTCATTGGAGTCATGATTTTCCTATTATCATTCTTAATCCGAATCAAAAAATTACTTCCTACTTAACCGGATTTTCCTTTGTTTATACATACCCTTTCACTTTAGGATTTAAACCAGCTATTAACTCTGTTATCCTTGAGTTCTGTCGTTTCTTTGATGTTTGTTTGGGTCAAATTGGCCCAATAATATGGAGGGCTATTGCCTGTTTGAGGCATTTGACCAACACAACCAGTGTGTCTTTTACTTTCCCACATCTGATCCACCTTTACTCCCCTAGACTCTTTCGCAATGGTGTTTTTACACTAGTAGCCAGGAGCAAAAGAGTTTTGGTGAGCCCTGAAGATGACAAAAACCGTGGCTGGTATGTCAGGTTTGTTGCTACCCCCACTGTTGGTTTAGTGGGTGATGAGAACGTTCCCTTCCCTAAGAAGTGGAATTTTGCACGTGAGTCTTCTGACTTTCTCGTACCTTTTTCTTCAAGTTTGTTGATTTTTCTTCTAATTTTGCTTTTTTTTATCAGCAACCATGGGAGTTGTGGAAGATGTTCTCAATTTTCGTGATTGGGTAGACAAGCTATTGAAGATTGCTCCAATGGATGGTAGATCTTGGAAGACCCTTTCCCAACGATTTGGTTGGAAAGTAAAAATTCATGGTAAGAGCTTTTATTTTATTTTATCTTACATATATTTTTTATTTCTCTGAACTAATTTCAATCCTTCTTTCTATTAGGATTTGCTATTCGAGAAGCTACTGCCGAGGCGGTCGCGGCTTCTTGTATCTCTTTGGAAAGGGCCCAAGAAATGATCTTGAGTTCTTCATCGAAGAAAAAAGCCGTTGATAAAGAAGATTCTGAAGAAGAGGAAGACGGGGGCTCTTTGGTAACAAGGCCACGGGCTCGAAGACGCATCATTTCTGATGATGAAGAAGAAGCATCCCCCCGCCGTTCTATTCCCCTTACCGAGTCTATTGAGGCCCCGGTAGTGATTGCTGACGATGATGTTACTCCCGCTGCTGCTCATGACTCTGTTGAGCAACTTTTTATCATCGGGTTTGGTGGTGAAGGCTTAGGCCCAGTTTTGGATGAAGCACCTCTGGCTTCTTTTTCTACACCCGTGTTTGTGACTCCTTCTTTGCCGATCTCGGCTGTTTCCGTTCCTCTCCAGACTGTCTTTACTACTTCTACTATTCCTACTTCAACAATTCCTCCCCCAATCATTCACTGTGCTGAAGTTGGCTCCTCAAGTAGGAGTGGTTCTATGAGGCAAGTGATCATTGAATTCCCCGCTGAGGGTAATCTCTTAAGGAAATCGGGTCAGCAGATGTATGGCTAAAGCCCTTAATTGGACCGATTGAAAGAGCCAAGCTAGAGAGCCATAGCTCCTTGACTTTGATGAATAATATTGTGCACGCTTCTTTAAAGGTATTCCCCTTCTTTTTTTTCCTTTGTTGTGCTTTAAAATTTTTCTATCTTTGAGATCCTCATTTCCCTTCCTTTTTTTTATAGGCTAATCTTATCGGCACGGAGATGATGAAAAGGGTTGCTCTCTCAGAGCAATTAGTGCATGATTCTCAATTAGAGGCGTGCAATTGAAAGGAACAGTATGAAAGCCTTCAGATTGATGTGGAGTACTTAGAAGAAAGTAAGATTACCTTGGAGCAGCAGGTACGAGCATTGACTTCAGAGTTGGCAGTTGAAAAGGCTTCCTCAAGTCAAGCGGATAAAGAAAAGACTCATCTTGAAACCTCTTTCTCCGAGCAGCTATCCAAGGCAAGTGAAGAGATTAGAGAGTTGAAGTCTCTCTTGGGTGAGAAAGAGGTTTATGCTGGAGAGCTCGTGCAGAATTTGACTCAAGCACAAGAAGACCTCCGAGCTTCTTCTGATAAGGTTTGTGCCTTAGAAAGTTCCCATGCCTCTCTTCAAGCTTTTTACATTTCTGTCTTGGCTGAAAATGAGAAATTAAAGAATGAAATTGCTGACTGGGAAAGAGATTATGAAATCCTTGAGGATAAATCTGCCATTGAAGTGAGTTGGGCGTTTTTGAATTCTCGCCGTGATACCCTAGTTGAAGCAAGCCAAGAGACTTTTAACTTGGAATCTGAGTTAGCTAAAATCAATGAAACTATTGAGAAGGCTCAACAAACTCAAGATTTTCCTTCTCCCGTGGCCGAAGCTTCCGTGAATGTTGAAGTTGATACGGGTATCCCAACTCCTTCAAGCCCAGTTGAGCCCGCTGTTGTAAACCAAGTTGAGCCCGCTGCTGTTGATGCACCTACTTCAGTTCCTACATCTTCTTAGCGATAAGTTTAAGTCATTTGAATTTCTTTGTGTTGTTTTGTTTTTTGGGAAAATTGTGGTAAAACCCTTGGTCTCATTTGAGGGTTTGTTTAGGAATTCAAGTCCCCGGACCTTTCATGGGGCAATTTGTATAAACAATTCGTAGTTTATGACTAAGTTCGTACTTAGTCTTAAGATTTTTAATATTAAGAAGTTTTCTCGTTACTATCTTGAACTTTCATTTAATTTATTGTTGTCTTTATTTCTAAGGACTTATAGAATAATTTGCATTTTTATTCTTTAAAAATGCTTCTATTAACTTCATGAATATTTACATTAATCATAAATTTTATAAAAGAGGGCCCTTTTATATGCGACACTTAATGAAGAAGACGTCTCAAATTTATAATGGTGTTAACATATGATAAAAGAAATAGGAATACACATGTTTCTTTGAAATAACTTTGACAAGTTTTTATTTGAACTTTGTCTAGTTTTGAATAACACTTTACACGTATTTGGATTACATTTATAACTTTCTCGTAACTGTTTTCTTGTAACAGATTTAAAAAAGAAAAATAAACACGAGGTTTTTATCTATAACCCGTTTTAGTACATAGCATTTACCATAACTATGGTAAGGTTTTTCTTTGGCCTTAGCCCGTGACTTTGCTCTGCACTTGACTCATTCAATGAGTGAACTTTTCAGGGCTTGATCTTCTTTGCCTTCCTTATACACATGCTCGTGTATATTATGTAGTCCCCCAAGTATTTGAGCGTTAAAGTATGAAGCCTCGAGCACTTGATTGTTCCTCTCATTTGGTCCTTTCCCTGTAAAGGAAAAACATACGGGACTCGGAGGTACGATTATAGATGAAGACTGCTTAACCCGTTTGAATTTCTATCAGAATAATTGTAACCCTAGGCCAGGAAGTTTAATTTATTCCACGTGCCTTGCAGGTCGTGACTCATCATTTAGTACGGGTTAGCGTTTTGCCTATCATCTAAAATCGTTAGTAAAATTTTAACAATTCAAAAATTAAATTTAAAAATATAGATACCCGACCGTGGGTATTCTTCAGAAATAATATCTCTCCATATGAACAACATTCCAATGTGAAGGTAGTATCTTGCCATCCATTGTTTCCAGCTCGTATGCTCCTTTACCTGCAATATCATGAATTCTATAGGGTCCTTCCCATGTTGGACTTAATTTCTCCGAGTTAGTTGCCTTCGTAGATTGAAAAACCTTTTTGAGCACGAAGTCCCCAATTTTGAAGAATCTGAGGCATGCTTTTCTGTTGTAGTATCTTTCTATGACCTGCTTCTGTGCTGCCATTCTTATTAGTACAGCTTCTCTTCTTCCTTCAAGTAAATCAAGATTTACACGCATTTCCTCATCATTAGATTCTTCTATCGCCTGTGTGAATCGTGTACTCGGTTCTCCTATCTCAACTGGAATTAAAGCTTCAGCTCCATAAACCAATGAAAATGGTGTTTCTCCTGTACTTGTTTTTGCTGTTGTGCGATATGCCCATAAAACACCAGGTAACACTTCTGGCCAATTACCTTTGGATTCCTCTAAACGCTTCTTTAAATTATTGATAATGACTTTGTTTGTTGACTCAGCTTGACCATTACCCACTGGATGATAAGATGTAGAAGTAATCCTTTTAATCTGCCAACTTTGAAAGAATTCTATGATTTGAATGCCTATAAACTAAGGATCATTATCACATACGATTTCCTTTGGCACACCGAATCGACATATGATATTCCGCCAAATGAAATCTTTAACTTCCTTTTCTCGCACCTGCTTAAATGCTCCTGCCTCTACCCATTTAGTAAAATAATCAGTGGGTACGAGCAAAAATTTTACATGTCCTTTTGCTTGCGGTAGTGCACCCACGATATCCATCCCCCATTTCATAAATGGTCACGGTGCAATGACCGGATGTAATAACTCCGCGGGCCTATGCATATTATTACCGTACCTTTGGCATTTATTACATTTAGTCACGAACCTTTCCGCTTCTTCTTCCATTTTGGGCCAATAATAACCTTCCCTAATTAAGGTTCTTACCAATGACCTTCCTCCTGCATGATTCCCACAATGCCCCTCGTGTATTTCTCTCATTACGTATTCTGTCTAAGAAGGTTCGAGGCATCTTGCTAAGGGACCACCGAACATTTTTCGGTAAAGATTGCCTTGCTTTAAGCAATATCGAGCAGCCTTTTTTCGAAACGCATGAGCTTTTTTCTTATCTTCAGGGACGGTACCATACTGCAAAAAAACAACAATCTCGTTCCTCCAATCCCAAGTTAAGTTATTAAAATTTACCTCATTCTTATCGAGGTCGAGAACTGAATGAAACAAATGAATAAATGAAGCATTTTCATTGCTTGTCACGTCTGCCGCAGATGCAAGATTAGCTAGGGCGTCGGCTTCAACATTTTTATCCCTTGATATTTGTGTTACTTTCCCGGTTTGAAATTGCTTTATCAAATCTCGTACCTTCTCTAAGTATTGCTGCATCCTTGCTTCCCTGGCCGTATAAGTCCCCAGTATTTGATTAACTACGAGTTGTAAATCGCTTTTAATTATAATTTGATTTATGCCAAGTTCTCGTGCCAGTTCTAAACCTGCAATCACATCTTTATACTCTGCCTCATTGTTAGTTATAGAATGATATTTTATGGCTTGTCGAATGGTTTCACCCATAGGTGGTACCAAAACAATCCCTAAACCAGCACCCTTTACGTTAGATGAACCATCAGTAAACAAGGTCCAAGTTCCTGGGTTAGCTCCGTTGAACACCTGCAACTCTTTTTCTGCTTCTAATTGCATCCCTTGGCTAAAATGAACCACGAAATCAGCTAACACTTGAGATTTTATAGCAGTTCTAGGTTGGTAGGTGATATCATATTCACTTAATTCTATAGCCCATTTAGCTAACCTACTTGACAATTCATGCTTATGTAATATATTGCGTAATGGATAAGCAGTTACTACAACAATAGGATGACATTGAAAATAAGGCCTTAATTTTCTAGATGTCATAATTAATGCAAGTGCAAGCTTCTCCAATTGAGGGTACCGTGTCTCCGCATCTAACAAAGATTTTCTAACATAATAGATCGGAGATTGTTTACCTTGGTCCTCACGGACTAAAATAGCACTTACCACTACTTCTAAAACAGCAAGGTAGATGAGCAGTCTTTCCCCAGCCTTTGGTTTTGCGAGCAATGGTGAATTTGATAAGTATATCTTCAAATTTTTGAGTGTTTGCTGACATTCTCGTTCCATTCAAAGTGATCTTGCTTTTTAAGAGCTGAAAAGAATTTAAAGCACTTTTCTGATGATTTAGAAATGAATCTTCTCAAGGTTGCAATTCTTCCTGTCTACCTCTGCACTTCTTTTTTGCTTGAAAGCATATCAGGAATTTCTTCAATGGCCTTAATCTGTGCGGGATTCACTTTAATACCACGGTTAGAAACAAGAAAACCCAAAAACTTACCTAACGCGACACCAAATGCACATTTCTCCGGATTTAATTTCATATTAAATTTGCGCAAAATCTGAAATGTATCGGACAAATGTGATATATGATCTCTCGAATGCTGAGTTTTAACGAGCATATCGTCTATATAAACCTCCATGGTTTTTCCCAGATGTTCTTGAAATATTTTAGTAACCAGCCTTTGATATATTGCACCAGCATTTTTTAGACCAAAAGACATTACTTTATAACAGTAAGTCCCCCTGTCTGTTATGAATGAAGTTTTTTCCTCATCTACGGATCCATTTTGATCTGATTGTACCCTGAATATGCATCTAAAAAACTTAATAGTTCATGCCCTACAGTAGCATAAATTAGCTGATCTATATGTGGTAGTGGAAAAGAATCTTTAGGACAAGCTTTATTAAGGTCTGTGTAATCCACACAAACTCGCCACTTACCATTCTTCTTTGGAACTACAACAGTATTGGCTAACCAATTAGGATACTTTACCTCGCGGATGGATCCAATCTTTAGCAATTTTTGAACCTCTTCTTGAATCACCTGATTCTTGAAAGTTCCTTGCTTTCTTTTCTTTTGTTTGATAGGAGGGTACGTTGGGTCTTCATTCAATTTGTGAGTCATTACCTCCGGTGGTATTCCTGTCATGTCAGAGTGGGACCAAGCAAAACAGTCCACGTTAGTTTTCAAAAATTCAATTAACTTACCTCTCATGCCTTGGCTTAGATTGGCCCCTACATAGACATTCTTATCAGGCCATTGTGCAAATAACACCACAGCCTCCAGTTCTTCAATTGTTGTTTTGATATTTTTGTTTTCTTCTGGTTCTCAAATGGTATCAGGCCTTGAATCCACATCTGTCCGCCCTTGTTCAGTTGAGGTTTGTGTTGTGGTGCCCTCAACTGTCTTCTGTGATTGCTATTTTTCTTCTTTTTTCATACTTGAATTTGCTACAAAGTTGATGCTTCTGGATGTATGTTGATCCCTGCGGATTTGACATATTCCCTATGGTGATGAAAATTTAATAACTTGATGCAAGGTTGAAGGAACGACATCCATTTCGTGGATCCATGGTCTCCCAAGGATCATATTGTAAGCCATCTCCATATCTACTACTTGAAACTTTGTATCTTTAACAACTCCTTCTGCGAATGTGGTGAGTGTTATCTCTCCTTTCGTCACAACACTAAAATTGTCAAATCCAAATAAAGTATGCACCTTTGGTATTAATTTATCCTCAGCTTGCATCTCACGTAATACTCAATCAAAACTCGTTTCACATTAGTATCATGTACAATTAAAGATATTATCAGGGCATCGTTATGAGGAGATAATACGCCATCCGTATCAGCATCATCAAATGTAATGTTGTCTTCCTCTAATACATGTCGCACCCGTTTCCCTTGGGTAATTGTGACTTTGGAAATTTTATTAGCTACAGTGTACGTTACGTCATTGATGTCTTCACCCCCATTTATAACGTTGACGATTCTTTTGGGAGAAGGTGGTTTAGGGGGTTCCTGCCTATCTTCATGTAAGCTTGCTTACCTTTCTCACTGAATAACTCGGTGAGATACCCTTGTTTTAATAAATGATCAACTTCACTTTGTAAAAATCTACAGTATGCTATTTTATGCCCGTGATCATTATGAAACTCACACCAATGATCAGGGTTGTGCCTGTTTGGATTCGATCTCATCTATTTTAGCCACCGTACCTTGTCACCCATGCTTCTCAAAACAGCTACGAGCTCGGAAGTGCTCACATTGAAATTGTAACTGCCAAATCTCGCCTTCAAATTTCTATCATCATCTCGTGACTCATGGGTGTTTTGATCATTCCTAAACCTTGATAAAGAGCCTGACTTTCTATTCCTTGATATGTGATCATACCTTTGATTATCCTGTTTTGACCGTGAATCTTTTCCCGCAGGTCCCATGTATGGCTCGTACCTATTTTTACCGGACCTTTTTCGGTTTCCGCCCA
Organism: Nicotiana sylvestris; assembly: GCF_000393655.2. Classification (NCBI taxonomy): domain Eukaryota; kingdom Viridiplantae; phylum Streptophyta; class Magnoliopsida; order Solanales; family Solanaceae; genus Nicotiana; species Nicotiana sylvestris. The sequence continues at coordinate 91,688,330 of NC_091057.1, read as the reverse complement.
TCTCGAATTTACTTTTTCTTCCTTTTGGAATCGTGGAACAATATCTTCTTCTATCCTTAGCTTCGTGTTATACCTGTTGTAAACGTCATTCCATGTTGTAGATGGGAATTCACGAAGACTTTCCTTGAGTCGCCTCGTAGCTTCTAAACTCTTTTCATTCAAATTACTTGTGAAAGCTATAGCTGCCCAATTATCAGGTACACGTGGTAATATCATTCTTTCACGTTGGAATCTATCCACGAACTCCCTAAGCAATTCTGAGTCTCCTTGCTTGATCTTGAAAATATTTTCCATTCTTTTTTTGACTATTTGAGCTCCCGAGTGAGCTTTAATGAAAGAATCTGCAAGCTCAACAAAAGAATTTATTGAATTTTCGGGTAAAAGAGAATACCACGTTAATGCACCCTTGGTGAGTGTTTCCCGAATTTTTTGACTAATACTGATTCAATCTCCTGCTTGGTCAAGTCGTTGCCTCTTACGCCTGTTATGAATGTAGCCACGTGGTCTCGTGGGTCTGTTGTTCCATCGTATTTTGGAATATCAGTTATTTTGAATTTATTTGGAATTGGGAGGGGAGCAGCACTTGGCTTCCAGAGTTGTTGCGAATATTTATTCGTATCTATCCCTTTGATTACGGACGGCACCCCGGGTATTTGCTCTATGCGGTCACTTTTCTCCTTGAGCTGTTTCTGCAATGTTAGTACTAAATTTTGTAAATCAGAATTGACTAAGTTACCTGGTTCTCCCTTCTGTGATTCGTTGGGGGTTCCACCACTACCTGAATTAACAAGCCCAGAACGAGGGTTCTCCAAAGTGTTGTTATTTGAAGTGGGTGTGGGTGGTGCAGCAGGTAACTGGCTAGCAAAAGCCTCAAGAGCTTTATTGACATGTGCATCAATTAGTTTCTGCAAAGCTTCATCGATAGCTTCAACATTTTCAAATTGAGTGTTTCCATTTGTATGAGATCCATCATGAGAGCCTTCATGAGACCGCCGAGGAGAGCCTCGTGGAGAAGGGACCGGGGTTTGATTACCCTTTGGATTTCCCTGAAGTTGTTGGTTTCCTTGGTTTCCTTGAATGTTGTCATTGTTGTTCGACATGGTTGATGCAACAAGGAAAGTTAAGCTAAAAGAGGATAGATTATCATATTCCCGGTAACGGAACCAATTTGTTTAACCAAAAAAATGGGATTTCGGTTAAAGCTTTAATTTAGAAGAACTCGGGTTACTGATAATCAAAAGAATGTATGAAAGAAAGTAATTTGTCTAGCAATAAGGCAATTAGAAGAAAAGCAAGTAAATCGGTATATTCAGATAGTATTTCGTGTCCCTACAATTGATCCGTTCTCTCCCTTTTATAGCTATTTTGGAGATATGTGTTTTGCCTTTGTCATAATAAGGCCATTATGGACAATTAAAGACATTAAATGCTACGTTACATAATCATTGTATTTAATACATATTCTCTAACGTTTTTAGTATTTAAGTCTCATTAAATACTGTATTTGTACTCCCATGTAGTGTCAGATTCATTCCTCTTGATTCTTGGACTTAAATAAGTATGAGCGTTGAGTCTTTTGGATAACTGCTCGTGCCTCTTCCTTTGCCTCTGCTCGTATTTGTTGCAACTCGTGCCTCTTTTCCAGTTGTAACTCTTTGATTAGTTTATGTGTCATGACACATCATCTTTACACCACTTTAATATGTAAACTCAATTTTTCTCAATACAAAAGAAAGTGACTGAACCCATTTGTTTGCCAACAAATGTCACTAAACTTTTGATCATATCTGTAGCTTTCAAGAAACTTATGAGATCTATTGCAACATTGCAAGTTCTTGAAAATCAGAATAGTCCAGAATATTACTTTTTTTTCCCCGTAGATAAATAATTTGTTTGGTCAAGCTTCTACTAAACTAAAAGTGCCTATTTTTTTTAAAATTTTTAAAAAGAAGTGCTTATTTTGGAGACTTCTTGGCTATTGCCTGCGGCGATTTTACTCTATAATTTAGCTTTCATTCGAACAGTATATGTATTTTAAAAATTCACTAAATTAATAAATTAAATAATAGATTCTGAACTTGGTAAATCAAATAAGCTGAGTAGAGTACTCAAATCTATAATACTTAAATCTCGGATTTGCCCCTGCTTGGACAATTTATTGGGGGGGGGGGTCAAGTACTCAAATCTATAATATTTAAATCTCGGATTTGCCCCTGCTTGGACAATTTATAATGGGGGGAGGGTTAGTACTTTGGAGTGGTTAAAGAAAGTTATTTTATTTATGAAAAAGCGAACTTTTATAAAATAAAAACAAAAGTTGTTCTAAATCTTTATTCATATTGTCAAAGATACACTTGCCAAAATTTATATTTACCAGTTATCTTCATAGTATGAACAAACACTAATATCATGCAATATCAATAACACAAAATTTATGATAAAGGTCCCGTAAACATACTCCATCTCTCTATTTTATAATTTTAGATTTACAATTGAAGTAAACGAAATTTAAATTAGTTAAAGCTTCTCGTAATAAATACTTCAAATCTATTTAAGTAATAATGATTTTAAAGTGGATCTTTACTTATTTTTTTAATTTGCCGCTCAAAATCACTTCTTTTAAAAAGACTAGTCTTAGAATACGCGCGTTGCGCGTGTTATCCCACCTCAAGAAATATAATATTTTGAAGAATTATATAAATTTTATATTATTATGGTTTAAGTTATCAAAAATAAGAGGTAAAGTTAAAAATTATAAGTTTCTAAAAATAATAATTGTTGATCCTATTTAGCTAACTCAAAAAAAAAGTCTATCCCATATAAGTTCTTAATCATCTCATTCAATTGACAGAAGATGCCTTCTTTTTTCTCACGAGCAAAATGTAATTTGTTCTATTTCTTTAATATATAAGAAACACCATAAGAATTATTTTCAACATATTAAAAAAATAAATTACTATCACAAAAAGTAAATTCAACCGCTACATTTTAATTAATCTACTCTTTTTGTTTTTAACTTTCCATGTATGAAATTATATGTATAAATTTATTCAAGAGTATTACAGAATTTTGCAGTTGATGCTTATTACTATATTATAATCGATTTTGCATTAATTTTTATTCATTCCACCGCAAATGCTATTCCTATAAAAACAATCTAATTTTTGTATCTAAAAGTTTTGTCAACGGAAAAAAAGGGTTTACTTATATGATGAGTTTGGAAAGAAATTGAATGGGATTTATGTTTTTAATTTGTTAATTCAAATTTTTAATATTAATTCTTATTAAAAGAAATGATTTAATTTTTGTTGATTGAAATTAATAATATTAACTCATTACATGTTTTAAATATTTGACTATAGTTATAATTTTATTTAGAATTATATTTTTCAAGAATAATAAATCAATCTAATATTTAAGTTTGGATATTTGTATTTGCAAAGTTATTCGTGTTTTTTAAGGGGGAAGTGCACGTTTAGCCACTAATAACACATGTATTTACTTTTAAGTCACTATTTAAAATGTCTTTAGTCTTTAGCCACTGCTTTAATAAATTTTAATTGCCCGGATGAAAATACCCTTCTGCTCATGTCCTTAACTTTTGAACTTAATTTCAGGACTTCAGGACTACATGTCCTTAACTTTTGAACTTGGAACTCTAAGTTCAGGACTTCAGGACTTTTGAACTTGTAACCGTAAGTTCAGGACCAAGTGTCCTTAACTTTTGAGCTTGTTAGTCTAAGTTCAGGACCTATTGTCCTTAACTTTTGGGCTTCTTAGCCTAAGTTCAGGACTTAATGTCTTTAACTTTTGAGCTTGTTAATCTAAGCTCAGGACTTCAGGACCTATTGTCCTTAATTTTTGAACTTGTAACTGTAAGTTCATGACCAATTGTACTTAACTTTTGGGTTTCTTAGCCTAAGATCAGGACCTATTGTCCTTAACTTTTGAGCTTGTTAGTCTAAGTTCAGGACTTCAGGACCTATTGTTCTTAACTTTTGAACTTGTAACTGTAAGTTCAGGACCAAGTGTCCTTAACTTTTGAACTTGTAATTTTAAGTTCAGGACCAAGTGTCCTTAACTTTTGAACTTGGAACTCGAAATTCAGGACCATGTGTCCTTAACTTTTGAACTTGTAACTGTAAGTTCAGGATCCATAACGTAGCAGAAAATCAAACATTATTTGTATCTTTTCACAAAATAAATAAATAATAATAATAATTGCAATTTACATATAAGATTGATGTCAAATTACACAATCTTTTTGAATCAAGTTGTTTTCTTAATTTGCTTCTTTAATGGTAATTTTGTAGCCTCTTGCTTCCTTTCTGGCAACTATGGAGGAATACATACGAGAAGCACCACAGACAGGTTCCACGTCAAGTAGGAGGCCGGTGAGAACTGGAAAATATCCTGGATATACACTTTTGAGCTATCAACATTCTCTTTTTAGTTTTTTCCTATTTGATCACAGAAACAAACATAACTAAGATATTTAAAAACTTGTACTAGTATGACTTATGTAGGTATTGATATTTGAACCTTTGCTCAAATGGTTCAGATCCATTGACAAGAAGTTTAGTAGGTAAAAGTAAAAGAGAGAATACTACGCTTTTAGAGAACTGAAATTGGGGCCACTTTATAAACCAGTTTCATTTAAGAGAAGCAACCATTTTTAAGAACCCGTCCATAGAAATTAACCCTCAAAACTCCTATGTCTGTGATACCACTATATTTTCGTTTGGGAAGGAGAGGGTAACAACGTCCTTGCATATTAATTTTAATAAGCTAGTGACTATTTTTGCTCAGCATTAAAAATGCTGGATAAAAAATAAATACCACTTTAAATAGTGGCTATCCCAATTTTTACTTTTTTTAACTATTGCCAACAGCCCAACACCTCTCTCTTTTATGTTTTTATAGTTACTTGTTGAAATTAAGGTTACTGGGGACATGCCCCTAAACAGGGAATTGTGGAGATCGAGCATTAATGTTGTAGGTTAGGGAAATTGTGATGTCTTTTTTACAGCGTACTAGAGTGAGACTAGCCAGTTAGGAGTTAGTCTTAAGATGCTATTGATCAACTACTGATGATGAACTTTATCTGTTGTGTATTAATACCTTACATCTTTCTCGTATTTCCTATATCTCTTATATTGCTGTTACTTTATTTTTATGGTATTTATGTTATGTTATGGATTTAATGGTATTTTATGTTGTTTTATTATGAGTCTATTGATAGTACTAATATAGTGTCTCTTGTTGCCTCTTTGAGCCGAGGGTCTCCTGGAAACAGCCTCTCTGCCCCTCGGGTAGAGGTAAGGTCTGCGTACATATTACCCTCCCCAGACCCCACTTGTGGGATTACACTGAGTTGTTGTTGTTGTTGTTGTTGTATAGTTACTTGTTGAAATTATTGAGGTGTAATTAATATTATAGTATGAGATAAATTATACAAATTAATATTAATAATTAATCACTCTCTCATATTTAGTTGAAAAGTCTTGTTCATGTCTACAATGGTTTCCATCATTTAACTTTGTGGCATTTTATATTTTTCCTCCTCGTAATAGCATAAGTAACATTAAGTTGGTCTATATAAGGAAAACCACATAAATTAGTAACAATTTTTAAACGCACGTACCACTGATATTGGGTTGTTGATAGTTTTTCCTTTCCTTTTTTTTAAACAATTTATTTTTCAATTGATTTTAATGTCCTAAATATTAGGATTTCTTACCTAATTCAAATAAGGAAGAATTTAAAGCACAAAATTTAGTTGATCTAAAATTTCTAAATATTAGGAAACAATTTTAAATGTCGATTTTGTCCAATATTAACGCTATTTGAAAGGGATAAAAAAGGCGAACGACATTTCGTTAAGGTCGAACGACATTTCGTTAAGGGCGTTCGTGCTTTTAATATAGTATATAGAATTAGCCTAACAAAATTATTTTTACATTGTTAATAAATGTGCTTCTCGAATATTTTGATCAAACACAACCGGCTAATATCTAAAAAAAATTCTTCTGAAATTTCATTTAACAATAATCGTTTTTTCAAAATAAACAAATTTGAAAACTAGGCCGCACATGCACTCTAAAAGAAATTTACTTCATTAATTTTCTAACATAATAATAATCGAGCGAAATAAATACTAAATAATTGAATAATCATAAAACCTTTTTTCTTCAAGCTCCTTTCCACCTCAAATAGTCTGTTGTTTTTCCTTTCCTTGCTCCATTATTCATTTCTTTTCAAAATCGCTGTTCCCATTTTGTTTGTTTCCTCTTTCTTTTTTATAATCTCTAGGACTCGGTACGTAGCAGATCGAAAATTTCAAATAAATAAATCAAAATTTCATAAAGTCGATAAAGAGTAGATCGACAAATTTCGAGGGCTTTCTCTTTCATTTCTCTTCTTTTCTTCTTCTTCTTCTTCTTCTTCTTCTTCTTCTTTCCCACAAGGAAAAGAAAGAAAGAAAACTAAAGGGCTTTTGTGGGTTGTGGAAAAAATATTCACAAAATTTATTCAAGAAATATATTGGAAAAAAGGTTCTTAATTCTTGTAGTTGAAATTTTGAGTTGTAGAAAATGAGTTCTTCGGATCTGGTAGCAGCGAGCATACAGGGTAATCTGGATGAGCAGATTTCTCAGTTAATGCAGTGCAAGCCTCTCTCTGAGCCTGATGTATTTACTTCTTTCTTTTCTTTATTTACACATTTTTTCATTTCTGGATCTGAGATGATATTTTTTTTTATATTTGTTTTTTAGAAAATATCTTTTCTTGGATCAATATTATCTATACAAGATTAATATAACGTATTTGCTGATACTTCAGAATATAGATTGGATTCTTAGATGTCTTTATATACTCATTGAACTCTGAACTTGTTGTGAGTCATTTAATGTTAAATATTTTTTTTAAAAATCATCCTTTTTGGCAAATTCTGAATTGAGTTTGTAAAGGAAGCAAATTCTTTTCTGTAAAAATGATATATATGTTCTGTTTTTTTGGCAATGTAATAATTTTTATTACATTTGAGTAATAGTTGTTTATTCCTTTGATGTTTGGCAAAGCACTGTCTGAAGTGTTTCATAAAGGGTAGAAATTTCAAGTTTTTTTGTTGATTTAGTCCACTAGTGACTGTTGTTTGGTTTCTCAAGTTGCCATAGTTCTGCTTGCTATATTCTAATATTCTCTTTCCTGGAGTTGCAGTTATTCCAGTGTGGAGTTTCTGTAATAAGCTCGTGATATTAGACTGACCATGAAGCTCAATTGATTGCAAATTATTTCTTTGAATATGATGTTTCATGCATTGTTTCTTTATTTTCTATCCGGTGTTAGTGTATGTTAGCAGAATGAAAAGGGTATTCACAGCTAATCTCTTATGTGCTCTGATTTAGGTTAGAGCATTATGCGAGAAGGCCAAAGAGATACTAATGGAAGAAAGTAATGTTCAGGTATAAACTTTTACATGCTCAAAAATTTTCTGTTGCTTGTACTGTGTGTTCAAAAATTACTACCAAGATGTAGGCTCTTCTCACTACTCTTTTCCCCGTCTTCTTGAAAAGGTATATCTGTTTTGGTTAAATGGCAGTTACAGTTCTGTAAAAATAGATGCACTTTTTTGTCATTTGCCAGTTATAAAAAGTCCCACGCTTTTTGCTCGCTTTTCTCCTTTTTGCCTTCTTTTATTTCAAGATCTCGGTGATGACTAGTTATTCTTCCCCTTGTGATAAGAGCATTCTTACCGCGTATCTGTATGATGCACTGATCAGCTTATATTACCTATAAATGTATGTCTTCCGATTTCATGAGATTATGTATTTACTCTTTGGCCTGATTTTGATTTGTTCTTATTTTTTGTTTTGCAGCCAGTAAAAAGCCCTGTGACTATATGTGGTGATATCCACGGACAATTCCATGATCTCGCCGAGCTTTTTAGGATTGGTGGACAGGTAATTGCTAATTTCTTCTTGGTGTAGACACCTTTATCACTATTTTCTGTGGATGGCGGATAAAGGCATTTATTTATGTAGGTATAAGAAAAAAATGTAGGAACAAAAAGGAAAAGATTATATGTCTAATTTTTTTTTATATAATCGTGGTGTCCGGGTCAGCTTGCGCACAGAAAGGGAAAAACTAATTTGAGTGTCAAGATGCAATTAGTTCATCTTAAGAATAGAAATCTCTCTTACCAAACACTGTTAAATTAGAGGTGGCAGGTGGTTAATTTACAGTATTACAACATCTGTGTTTGCATTGTTAAATGGCTGTCTTCTTATGTTTGTACCATGAGATTTTCTTCTATGATATGATAATAAACACGTGATGGATATTAGGCATTTATAGGTTTACCTTTCTAGTACGAATCTAGCTTGCAATAGCAACACGTGCTGTTTGATTACTGTAACAATTTCATTTCAAGCCCATCTGTACTTATTAGTGGCTTGACTTTGCTGGCCACTGCATTTATGCATGGGAAATTACAGAGACGTACCGTCATTTGTTTTCTTTTATTATGGAGACAGAAATAGTCGTGGATAACTAGATTATAAGATCCTTCAGGATGAGTTTAGAGAATCTTATTCTCTCTCCTTTTCCTAATTGAAGAAATAATTGGAAAATAAGAAGGCAAGTACATGTGAAAAATCACCCATCCAAACGGTGTCAAACTTTAGGCACTTATTGCATAATTGGGTTTGTATTCTTTGAAAACTAAGGGAAGTTAGAAAAAGCAAAGCAAAGAAGAGTGGGATTCCCAATTGAGTTCCCATCTGCCTAAACCTTGGTGGGTTTATTGGTGCGAGGTAACAGGTGGGCACAAGCTAGTCTGAATACCACCGCTATTAAAAGAAAAAAGTAAAGGGGGGGGGGGATGTGAGGGAAAGTTTTTTTCTTTCATTTGTTTGGTTGAGTGGAAATAAGTAGACAGAAATATATGATAAGCTTCACCTTTGTTGAAATAATTAATGTGGGCCCAAGAGGAAAAGAAAGGTTTTGTCTTTTTCTCTCTCTCCATGGATATATAAAGCTAACTAGGTAAAATAAAAACTTGTGACTTTCCATTGACTAGTTTCTGAACATAGTCATCATTCTCATAGAGGGATTTTATCCATGTAATTTTCATGATACCTTTATTATGTCTAATGCATTTATTACGTGTCTGATCATGTTCTTATTTCAGTTTAATTTTCTTATTGGCAGTGTCCAGATACAAATTATCTGTTTATGGGTGATTACGTCGACCGTGGATATTATTCAGTCGAAACTGTTACCGTAAGTATTTAAAGAATGTCTTAATCTGCTGCATTTGTTACATATAATTTCACGTGAGATTCCAAATGTAGTAATAGTTTCTCCATATAAATATATATGGGGAGACTACTGTATTCATAAATTTGAATTGGTGATGGTAAAGGATTCTGCCGGAATCATGTAATGTTGAGATTTTCCTTTACATAAGTTTTTGACCAGTTGTTGAGTACTCATGTAGGGTATAGTAAGCAGACAGTAAAAATTAAAAAACAAAAACAGAAAAATACCTTCACATGCTTTTTTCCTTCTTTTAGTTAAAGTTCAAAACAAACTATCTTGTCTTCACTCATTTCAATTACTACTATACTGAATAATCCCTAGCTCCCTTCAATGTGATCATCTATCAGAACTTCCATTATCTCAATGCTGGTCAAGGGATGCTGACTAAAATTGGATGTGGAATATGTCATATCATTGTTCTATGTCTTCTCAGTTTTAAAAGGCTAGCCCGGTGTACAAGGCATCCCGCGTTCATGCAGGGTACGAGGAAGGGACACACCCAAGAGGTGTGATGTAGACAACCTACCCTAATGCAAGCATTAATGGCTGCTTCTATGGCTCGAACTCGTGACCTATACGTCTTCTTGATTTTGTCTCTTAAAACATACGAGGGCTTTCCACTTTTTCATTGTCTATAATAGTGTCTGATTTATTAGGTCATGACCTGCATTTGTCTGAATAACTTTTGGCTTAAAATCTGAGTAGCTGAAGAGTTTATGTAAACTTGATTTTACAGCTATTGGTAGCTTTGAAAGTACGTTATCCTCAGCGATTAACAATTCTCAGAGGAAATCATGAAAGCCGACAGGTATCAATGAAATTATTTTTCGAGATCTCTTGCTTTTAATATTGTTGGGCCAATTGTTTCATTTTGCTTTCTGGTTTAATCATCCTTTTCATTGGAGTTGAAGCAGGTTTCTGGTTAGAATTAGTTTATTGAATAGTTTATCTTACAGTCTTACATATAGGTTCATCTTTCATTCTATTTAATACTGGTGCATGATGGTTTCCTCATGATCTTTTATAATAGATCTTCTCATTCATTCCATTTTTGTTGTGATTTTCTTTTTCCCCTCTTTGCTCCAATCTTTTTATATTAGTTCTCCCTTCCTTGGGATTGTGGGTTGATGGCTGTGGACAGGAATGGCCATGTACAGGATGTTGACTTTGACAAGTGATTTTTTTGTGTAGCACCTGGTTAAAGCTATTCTCACAAGATCTTTGTTACACTCCATATATCTGTATCCAATGAATATCTTCTAGCAAAATTTTCTGGTAGAATTTCTGCTAGGTGCTTTGACTTCCAACCTTGATTTGGGATTGAGGCGTAGTTGATTGATTGCTTGAGTTCCAACCCTAGCCCAACATTTCTGAGCTTTCATTTACCTTGATTTTCAAAGTTTTATTTGCTAACTCTGGCCCCAGTTTACCTGTTTTTGGATCACATTTTGGTGTCAATTTCCTCCATTTTCAAGGAGTACTTGGTCACTGGCAAACTGATGGGAAGATGTGATAGCTTTCTGTTGACTGAGGATGTAGTGAAAATTTAGCGAGGAACTTTTTACTCGTGCTCTTTTAAATTAAGCCAATCTTTTGCTGAATGACATTTGCTGAATGTTACATCCTTAATGCAGATCACACAAGTCTATGGGTTCTATGATGAGTGCTTGCGGAAGTGAGTTCTTTAGACTATGGTGCTATATCCAGTCCCAAGTAAATTCTATCTTGCTGTTAATGTTGCTTAATTTGGTAAAACTTAGCTGATTTCATTCCAAAGATAAGCATGTGAACACCAGACCATGTAAAGGTCTGGTGTTCTACACTTCTCTTAATTTGTTGAGCACAGGACATCTATATATAGAATTTTTCGCCGAGAGAAAAATCTGGAAACTAAAAGCACCTATTGGGAAAAAGGGGAAGACAAAATCTGAAACAGTAATATTTAAGATAATAAGTTAAAAAAAGAGTTCATGACTCGTAACAAAGCTTCTTTACCATATACCAAGTTTAGTGTTTGCTGTTGCATTATGTCTCATACATTGATTTTTCTCTTATAACAGTTTTTATGCATTAAGAAATATTATATATTTGTCAAATGCTGATTGAGTACTCATAAGCCTATTTGATAAAGCCGCAAGCTAAATACAGCTCCTAAAGTTAGGAGCGGCTTCCAGTTTATTCCTCTGTATTTTAATGCTTATTGTTACAATATCCTCACTAGTTCATTTAATTGTTCATTCTTTTTTTATGAATTTGCTGCGTCAAATTCTTAGCTTTTATAAGGAGGCCAGGCTATACCCTCCTTTCAAACTGTAACTTTTGTATCTACAAGTGGTAATAAGAACTTGGAATTAAAAAAAAAGTTCATTCTTGTGTGCTAAATTTATATGTGGAAGGTTTTTATAATTGTTACCCTTTCATGATATTTGGGGGTGTGGAGTGGGGAATGGAATTAATGCCCATAAGGAGGCAGGTCTTAAAAATTGCTTTCCGGGGGCGAGAAAGATTGTGTTGTTTGACTTTTTTATCCTTGCTCTTTTATACCTGTTTAATACTTTTTTATCTGTTAGGATTTATTCTGATTTAATTTTAGCTAACTTCATATATTTTGCCTGCACACAGATATGAGAGCTTATGCTTAGATATAGAGCTGATTTCTGTGGCTCTGGTTGATGGTGTGGTCATTTGTGTATTCTCTTCCTCTTGTATACATCTGATACTGATATGTAAAGCATTTTATTTTCTTGACAGGTACGGCAATGCTAATGTCTGGAAAACATTTACTGATCTATTTGATTATTTCCCTTTGACAGCATTGGTTAGTTAATCATCACTCTTGATACTTTATCCAAAAATAAAGAAAGACAATCATCACTCTTGATTAATCTTTACAGTCTTTTAGACCATCTTATCTTAACAGCAATGTGTACCCTGCTATAACATTACCTTGTATCCGAGCTCATAGTTTAAGCTTTTTACATTGTTTTATTAACTTTTCCTAAAACTATTAAATCCACACAGTAGCTGCTTAAAGATGTTCCTTAATTCCTGTAGTATAAAGTGTTAGTTTCTTGTTTGTTTCTGGAAGCTATCAGGCACTGCTTCATGTTCTCCTGCTTAATGAGCTGCTTCACTTTTGTTACTCATACATTCATCAGTAACTTCAAAAGGCCAAACAAATAAAACAGAGAGCTTCATGGAAAGCAATAGAAAATTATCGTACCAACTTAGACCAGATAATGCTAGGCAGTTGCAGCCCAAAACCTAGACTTTTCAAGCCAGACAATCTAGAAAATTGGGATTTTGGAGAGGGGGGGGAGCATTCCTTCTTTCTCTTCTTGCGACACTGTTTATCCAAATCTCTATTACGAGGCGGAATGTCTTCATTTAAGAGGTTCCACTATTTGCAGGACGGAAATAAACCTTAAACAGGGTGCTTCTGCTTTGTGTTTCACATTAATTTCATAGGAATTTAATGCAAGTTAGAATTTCCTCATTTCTTTAGGAAAGAATAGCAGAGGATGATTTATTAAGGGCATGAATTCTTAGAATCAATATTGGAAAATGCCTTCTTGTTAGCTTAACATCTGCATACCAATATCAGAAGCCTTGGTTAGGTTGAATACTTCGCTGTAGATTAATCATCTGTACCAAGTTTTCCTACATTCTATCCGGCAAGTGCAGTTGCTTCAGATTGGCTTCTGTGGTTTTGGAAGATACAACTGCCTGTTGATGACTCATTTGATATATTTATGACTGCACTTGGACATTTACCATGATAAATGTCTCTTGTAAGTGGAAGAATTCCCTTTCGTTTACTCATGTTACCAATGTCAAATTCTAGGTTGAATCCGAAATTTTTTGTTTGCATGGAGGATTATCTCCATCTATTGAAACCCTTGATAATGTAAGAAGTTTTGACCGTGTCCAAGAAGTTCCCCATGAAGGGGCCATGTGTGATCTTTTGTGGTCAGACCCAGATGATCGTTGTGGCTGGGGGATGTCACCCCGCGGTGCTGGATACACTTTTGGGCAGGTATTTTTACTGTATACTTGAGGGTTCTTATTTCCATCCTCCATTCTTCTGATTTTTTCAGATTTTCATCTCGCAAACAAATAAATGCTGCACCTGCCTGTAATACAGGACATCTCCGAGCAATTTCACCAAACCAACAATCTAAAGCTGATAGCTCGAGCTCATCAGCTGGTCATGGAGGGATATAACTGGAGCCATGTAACTTTAATTACTTAATCCTTTTTATGCATCTTAAGATACCATTCCTTTGAAAAGTCCCTTGAGATTGTAACATCTGCCACAGGAACAAAAGGTTGTCACTATTTTTAGTGCACCAAATTATTGTTATCGATGTGGAAACATGGCCTCTATTTTGGAGGTTGACGACTGCAGAGGGCACACGTTTATCCAGGTGCTTATCCGTCTTTCTCCTTTGAGAAATGCCTTGCCGGATAATCTAACTTTGAGCCTTATATTCCCAGAAATAAATCTACTGACATCTCGCTGCAATTTTTGAATGTAACTGTGAAATGTAAGGTCTAATGTGGTCATATTATTACAAACCATGTCATTGCAGTTTGATCCAGCTCCAAGAAGGGGAGAACCGGATGTAACACGAAGAACCCCTGATTACTTCTTATAAAAATGGTCAACTATTTCTGTTGTCTCCCAATAGCTTGTTTTGCTATATTTTCCATCTGCTGTCGAGATATGAGCATAATTATGGCAAAGCTAGCTACTCTTGGGAGGTAATCCATGGACCAAGAAGCTTGTAAAACGCTAGACCAGGTCCCCTTGGTTTAAGTCATATTCTAACCTATGTTAGGAATTATTAGAGTGGGAAAGTGCAGCAAGCTGTATTGTATCATTTCATGGAGACTTCTTTTCGGTTGTTCCATTCATGTTCTGATCTTCAGTCTTAGTGTGATATTTCTCTCAAAGTTTTCATATGTTGTTGCAAGGAAGTATGTTGTGTAAAGTTAAAAATCCACTTTACAGTGTAACTTTTACCTTGTTAATGCAGCCGATCCTTGTGAAGTTGGTTTCTTTTCTTTGTGATGATCAACACTTGATGTAGTTAGACCATTTAGATGTTTTAGTTGTGGAGTTTATCTGGAGGATGCAAATTCAGTTGATGTGATGTAGACATGGTCTTCCATAATAGTTGGGGGGGTTTATTGGTATGGTTTGCCATATTCATTGAGTACGCAATCTGAAATCATTGACATTGATCAATAAGTTATGTAGAGTATGGAGCATGTTTTGTTACTTTAGAAGTTATTTAATTAGTGGTTTGAATTTCAGACACTGAACGGCAGTCTGGTTGTTGATTGAGAATATTCAAAATCTTAGTGGTGCGACCATTTATATGCGGTAGGTACTAGTGGAATAGTCATGAAGAGAAATTACGCTGCATGAACCTTTTAGACCCACCCTTTATCTTTTGATCCGTTAAAAAAAGTTTTGGAAAAATAGTTGCCAGAATTTAGAATCACTTTTTGGAATTAAACAGGCACTAAAAGATCCTATTTGTGCAAATTGCCCAATAGTCATTACAAGTTTTGCATCCTATATGCAAATTGCCCTATAATAGTCATGACTTGTTTTGCATCCTATATAAAAAGAAGTTACGACTTATTTTTTCATTCTTTTAAATTGTTAATATTGGTTAAAGGTGAAAGTATATCTATGAATGTAAGAACGTTATTAGGTAAATGAAAGAGTTATGATTTCTTTTAATAAAAACTGAACCAAATCAGAACATGAAGAACGACGCCTATTTGACGGGATAGACAAACCAAACTTGCTATGCTGCAAGTTGCTAGCAGTTATTTTATTAATAAGATGACATTTTACACTAATGAGAGGATTTAGTAATTCAGCTTCAACATAGAACTGAGGCCGCCATCGACAGCCAAATTATGACCGCTAATGTAAGCTGATTCATCTGACGCCAAGAAAAGTGCTGCTTGTGCGATATGCTCTGTGCTCAACGTAACACCTTTCAAGTGAGCATTTCCAGATATTCCAGCTTCCAACGAACCGGCATCATCGCACCCGTAGGCTTTGCATACGAGTGGCGTCGCAATGCCATAAGGGGATACGCCGTTCACCCTGATCCCGTGTAGCCCTAGCTCACGCGCCGCCGCTTTCACAATGCCTACGACTGCGTGCTTCGACGCTACGTAAGCCAACGAGGCTGCCCCAGCAAGAATAGCCTCAATGCTCGCGTTGCATATGATGGATCCCTTAACTTGTTTAGCAACCATGACTCTAGCTGCATGCTTGACGGCTAATGCGGTACCTCGCACATTGACGGCCATTGTCTTCTCAAATGCCGTCACATCCATGTCGAGAACACTGCAGAAGTTCAGTGTTCCGACATTGCTAAACATGATGTCGAGAGTGCCGTATTTTTCAACAGCGTAGGCGACAGTTTCCTCGACTTGTTTCTCGTCAGTGACGTCGCAGTGGCAGTAGCTGGCCATGTCTGTTCCAATGGACGCCACTACTTGGAGACCAAGTTCGTCTTGAATGTCCGCAATTACCACTCGAGCCCCATGTTCCACAAACAATCTTGCAGTTGCTTCTCCAATGCCACTTGCTGCACCAGTAATTACAGCCACTTTACCCTCCAACCTAGTGCAATAAAATGAGTAAACCAAATATTAGTACTAGTAATTAAGTTTTAGTTTTATGATGCATGCACATTTTACACTTCAAATTTGTACCGAGCTA
Source organism: Nicotiana sylvestris (assembly GCF_000393655.2). Classification (NCBI taxonomy): domain Eukaryota; kingdom Viridiplantae; phylum Streptophyta; class Magnoliopsida; order Solanales; family Solanaceae; genus Nicotiana; species Nicotiana sylvestris. Next base: position 91,672,255 of record NC_091057.1, on the reverse strand, counting down.
AATAATTTGCATCTTTTCCAAATGCATGTATAAAGTAAAATGGAGTAGACATGTACGTTAGAGACGTCCTGCTGATAGTGAAACCATAAAGGAAACAGATTTGAGTAGGGGTGTACATGGACCGGGTTGATTCCCCTTTTATCAAAATCAAACCAAACCAACTATATCAGTTTGGATTGATTTGGTTTTGTTGGATTTTTCGGATTTTTCGGGTTTTTTGTTACTTAAATATTATTTCAATCTTACTTTATTCACTTTTTGATAAGTAAATATATGTTTAGTAAAAATATAAAAAATTGACAAGCATATTATCTATTAAAATATTATTATGAGAAAATTTTCTTAGTAACACATAATAGTTATTCTTTTTAGTCGTCTAACAATAATGTTTCGTTGATGTACACTTTCATGGTTAACCAAATTTAATAATTAAACATAAAAATCGATACGATACCTAAATAATAATAATCACTTCACATTCGAAAAAGATATAACAATTTAATAGATCTTAACATATGATATGAATATGGAAGAACAAAGAGATTTGACGCATTTCAGTAACACTTAATGAGAAAATGATCATACAACCCATTATTTAAGGTTAATAAATATGGAGCACTTCATATACTATTAAATATTATATCCCGCAAGATAATCCCAAATATTTCTAGATATTTTTTAAAGAAACTTCTATATAAAATCTTAAAAGTATATATAAAAATTATATATTTATATGTCGGTTTGGTTCTTTTTTTTTTTTTTTACTCAATACCAAACTAAATCAAACCAAATCTAGTCAGGTTTTTTAATCGATTTAGTTTAACTTTTCCGTTTGGTGCGGTTTTCCGATTCGATCTGTACACCCCTAGATTGAGACAGCTAGGTAATTCAAATGAGCAAGAGACAAGAAATTAAAAGGCCTATTAGCACCATTTAAATAATAGTAGTATATAATTACCTGAGCTTATTTGCCATTGCGAGTACAAGAGGAACTTCCTTGTTGCAACAACTGGTTACATTACTTGGTTTTTATAGAGTTGTCTGCTGGCTGAGGCTCCCCTCCAGCTACAGGACAATAACTTCTCCCGTGCATCCACAAATACTTACTCCCTTCAGTCCAAAATAAGTGATTTTTTGGCTTTTTTCTTGTTGTCCAAAATAAGTGATTTTTCCAGATTTCAAGAATGAATTAATTATTTTTTTTCCCACATTGCTCTTGGAGTAATTAATGTTAGAGTATGTGTTAGAAGTGTTTATGTGAAGAGACAATAAATGTTAATATGGTCAATTTCATTACTAATTAATGTTAAAAGGTGAATTTCTTAATATGTGTGAAAACAGCAAAAGAAAATCACTTATTTTGGACCGGAGGAAGTATATATTAATTCGGCAGCCGAATTGAACTGTTGTATTCAGTGCTTTTTTCTTTTCTTTTTTGGGGGGAATTAAGTTCTCCATTTAATTTTGTTGCTTCCTCAAAACTAACGTAGGGCGGGTAATGGGCATTTAAGAGGCATGAAATTAAGTATGCACATATATGATTAACACTTGGTAGACATGCAATATAAACCAGAATGCAAAAAACACTTGGTAGGCATGCAATATAATTGCTCTCTTCAACCAGAATGCATAATCACTCTTACATTCAATAATACCGTATACTCCCTCCGTTTCAAAAGGAATGAATCTTTATTTTTTGGGGAGTTAAATAAGGTTTTCTTTTATCATAATTTTTGCAAATAATTTTTAAGCTATTGCAATCTATAGTACTTTTCAAAATATGTAAATTTTATTTTAATTTTTTTTTTTTTTATGTGAATTCACACCGAAAATTAATTAAGTTAACTCTCGTGCTGTGAAAAGATTCAAACAAATTAAAATGGATGGAGTATTAAATACTCAGGCTTCCTCAAAACTGACGTTTAATAAACTCGGAGGGACATTTAAGAGGCATGAAAGTCTGCATACACATTATTTAAAGTTGGCAGGCAATATCAACTTTTTAAAGAGAAATATCATACCAAATATTTTCTTCAAATTGAAATAGTTATGCCTAACAAAGAAAATTATCGTGACATGCTTCTAAGACCAACAGTATAATTAACTGCTTGTTTAAAAGAAATTGCTTTAAGAACTTTTATGATGTTGAAAAAAGAGAGGGCTAGGGAGGGAGGAGAAACAAAAACTCGAGGGAGATAAAGCTCGTCAAAGGTTAAATTCGTTAAATGTAATTTTTTTCTTGAATTCATGAACTTTCTTTTACTGTCTCTCGTTAATCAATATTTTGGACACTACCATCCAAATATTTCTGTCACCCCATTTATATTCTGTTGAGAAGAAGGTATCAATGGTGGAAAAGAAGATGTCAATGACGGCTATTCACTCTCATAAGGAAGAAGAGAATGAGAGACATAACACTTTAGGTTAAGTCTAGCCCATCTTCAACATTGACACATGGCTTAATCCTGCCCCTTGATCAAATCTAGATGGATTAAATAAGCATCGTCCAGATAAGGAAATGTACGGTTGCACAACTTTGGATTCCACATTAAATCCCCACACATGTGAACCGTGTAAATATATAGAGGAGAATATTATTCTGTTAATTGGTTACTACATAGCAAATAAGGAGTGGACAGTTGTATAAATAATTTTCTAGTTTTCTTATTTTTTCTTTTTCTTTCTTTACACAAATACTTGTAAATACACTGTTACTGCAGATAATGAGATATACAGAAAATTTCACAGATCTATTCTCATATTTACAATCCTTCATGGTATCAGAGCACACATAGCTCGTTTCTGAATTAATCTTCATTCTTCTTCAATTTTCTGTTCATCACAGTTTCATTCACTATGGGTGATACAACAGGTGTCACTCTCCCTCAAACTGCTTCCAGCAATGGAGCTAACTTCGATCCAAATCACCCTTATTTCTTGCATTCATCAGATGCTCTAGGAATGAGCTTGATGAATGCAGTCTTTGATGGAAAAGGCTTTCAAAGTTAGAAAAGGTCTGTTCTAATTGCACTTTCAGCGAAGAATAAACTGGGATTTTTTGATGGAACCTGTGTTGCTCCTGCCATCACAACCAAGGAATACCAGCCATGGACCAGGTGCAACGATATGGTCACTTCTTGGCTGTTGAATTCACTTTCCAAGGACATTGGAGACAGTGTTATCTACTCCAAATCTGCAAGAGAATTTTTGGATCAGTCTAGAACACAGATTTGGAAAATCAAATGGAGCAAAATTGTACCACTTGCATAAGGAACTATCTTCTCTAGTTCAAGGAACAAATGACATAGCAAGTTACTTTACAAAACTCAAACGTTTATGGGATGAGCTGGATTCTCTACTTTGTGATGTGAAATGTGTTTGTGCTTGTGTATGTTCAGGGAAACAAAAGCATGAAAAATCCTTGGATGATGAGAGACTTATACAGTTTCTCATGGGCTTGTGATGTTTATGGTCAAGCTAGGGGAAATATTTTAATGTTGAATCCTTTGCCTAGTATAGACCATGCTTATTCTCTAGTATTACAGGATGAGAGTCAGAGAGAAGTCTATATGAATCCTCTCATTTCTTCTGATTCTTCATCCTTCAGGGTGGGAAATCAGGCAAGTTATGCACTAAGAAATAACAAGCAAATGCAAAGGTACACAGGGCAGAATTAGCAGTCTCAAAAGGGAGGAAACCCTATGCAATTCCAGAAATCAGGAAACAATATGTAGAGATTTGAAAAACAATCACAAAGAAAAACAACTTCAAAACCAAAGAAACAAAGGTTCGACCCTAATGTACCTTACACTCATAGCAAAAAGATAGGACACACAGTTGCAGATTGTTACATGATTATTGGATTTCCTGAGGACTTTGAATTCACAAATGCCAAAGGAAATCAAAACCAGATTAGGAGCAATGAGGTGCTTACATGGGATCAAACAGATGATGCAACAAGCAGTTATAATGAAGTCCTAAATCAACACCTCTCTAAGGATCAATTCTCACAACTGATTTAGATGATCAGACAAGTAAAAGTTTCAGATGGAGGCAACAGTTCAGAGATAAATGCAAGTGCAGTAGCTAGTACTATTCACAAATATACTGGAAGTTGTTTTTCTGTTTTCAATACGAATTTCAGGGGCTTCAGAACATATGTATTTTGATTCAAATGCTTTTATCTCTTTAGATCCTCTTCCTACACCTTTACACATAAATCTGCCTAATTCATTTAAAGTGACAGTTACACATACAGGGAAAGTACCCATCTCTCCCAATTTCATTCTAGAAAAGGTTCTTCATGTACAATAGATTTTTTGTTCAGTTCAATGCATAGTTTTATTCACCCCTACTCAATGTCTATTGCAGGCCCCTTTAATGAAGAGGCCTCGAGTTTTTGGTGATACAAATGAGGGACTCTACCTGTTGAAGCCTAGTCTTAAGGAGAAAACTATTTCACCTTCATTTCACAATGTTTTCAACCAAATTTTAGTTATCTTACCATTTTTTGCTAATATGGTTACAGATGTAAACCTTTGGCATGTTAGATTGGGGCATATGCCTTTCTCATCAATGAAGAATCTTAGTTTTGTTTCATTATCTTCCAATTCTGATTGCTTATGTGATATTTGTCCTAAAGCTAGGCAAACTAGGATTCCTTTTTCTTTGAGTCAAAACAAATCCAAAAGAGCATTTGAATTAATTCACGTGGATACATGGGGCCCTTATAAGGAACCTACCTATAATGGTTTTAAGTATTTTTTAACCAGTGTGGATGATTTTAGCAGGAGGACTTGGATATTCTTGTTAAGCACTAAGAGTAATGCTTTTACAATCTTAAAGAATTTTTTATCAATGGTTGAAAAACAATTTGCAGTTAAGGTACATAAATTGAGAACAGATAATGCATTTGAATTAGGCAAGGGATCACAACAAGCAGCCTTTCTCAGTTCTCAAGGGAAAATACACCAGACTTCTTGTGTATCAACACCTCAACAGAATGGCATCGTTGAGAGAAAACATAGACACTTATTAGAATAGCAATAGCTTTACTTTTTCAATCAAAGGTACCTATCATATATTGGGGAGAGTGTCTATTAACTGCAACACACCTAATAAACATGCTGCCTTCCAAGGTTCTTCAAGGAAAAACACCTTACTCTATTCTGTTCAATAAAAATATCATTCCTATGATTCATTAAGGTTTTTTGGATGTCTTTGTTATGTTTCTACCTTGCCTAGTGGTAGAAACAAATTTGAGCCAAGGGCAAAGAGTTGTGTCTTTATAGGATATCCTTTAGGTCAAAAGGGATATAAAGTGTTGGACTTAGATACTAAAAGAATTTTGTGTGTAGAGATGTTCATTTTCATGAAAACATCTATCCTTTTGCTTCAACTTCCTCACCTCACTCAGATATTTCCATCCCAGATCAGATATTTTCTACCGCTTCCCCTGTAGACGCAACCACCAGTGATTTTTCACCACCCACATCTTCCTTTGAACCTACTCTACCTTCATCACCTAGTCCCACCAGACTTCACTCACCTCAACCCTCTTCCTTACCATCACCTCACTCTTCTGATTCTCTTTCTCCCACAAACACTGGTTTGCCCATTACACCCACTCCTACACCAGTCATTAGGATATCTACTAGAGTTACTAAATAACCCTCCCACCTACAGGACTTTGTTTGCTCTAATGTCTATTCCACTGATCTCACATCCTCCTTTTTCATTCAACCCTGCAACTTATAAAAGAGATGTGATTGACTACAAAAAACCTTTCCGCCATCCTCGCTAACTGTTCTACAGTGGTTTCAATGGGTACATATGCTTCGTTGAGAGTTTTGATCAACACTTTTTGATGTTCAGTTGAATTCATTAGCAAAGACAACAAAGAGACTTGGGCAGGAGACTTCCGAAGTTGGTCAATTATCTCGTAGTCTGCCATTTTCATTTTCCGAAAAAACTCTTCTGCTTCTTCAGCACTCACTGGCTTCTTGGGTGGGAAACGTTTCTTTGTGGCATTATTCACTTCCTCCAGATTGAGGTACTTTTCAGCCGGGTTATTTTCCTTATCTTCTCCTAAGATCTCTTTACCTTTGTAAGTTACTACCGATTTGTTGTAGTTCCATGGAACGGCAGTGGGATCTGTCATGGGCCTTTGCGGTGCGCGGACAATAACCACGGGCTCATTCAGCCTTGGTGGAATTATTGGCCCCCGCACCACGTAGGTCCCTTTGGGCACATACATTTCTGCTCCCTTGTTTAGCTCAAACCTTCTAGGAGGGCTCAATGACATTTGTTCTATCTTGTGGCCTCGTGGAACATAGAGAAGGACATCTTTTGAGGGCGATGCCCCGATCTTAATTCCCACTTTCTTTTCTGTATTCTAAGGGGTAGGTTTGCTCTTCTTCTCCCCCTTGTCTTGTTTCACGACAGCTTTTGGCTTCTTTTCCACATCGACTATGGCAATGATGGCTTTTAAAGCTGGTTCAAACTCTCTATCTTCACAAATCATTCCAATAACCAGCTTGTTGTTGTGAGTCGATAATGGATTGTTGGTTACATTAGGAACGTCTTCGTCCTTCAACACTATTCTCTTTTGTTCTATCAGATTTTCCACAGCCCTCTTCAGGGTCCAATAGTCATCTGTATCATGCCCTTCTTGTAAGGCTCCGTGAAGATTTCTGCTCAAAAACCCGAATCTCGTGGTGCTAAGTTAGGAACATGTGTTCAGACCCTTTTGGACTGATCTATGCGCTAAAAAGTCAAAAAATAATATTTTCCAAAAAAGTGCAATTCTGCGGTCGAGAATGCGGTCGCATATCAGGTATACGAACCACATAGTCGCCGCAAAGTGAGTCAGTGTGTTGGTCAAATTTGAGGTCAATTATGCGATCGCATAACCGATATGCGGACCGCATAGTCGTCGCGTAATTCCCTTGGAATTTTGTAAGGGGCAGTTCTGCGGTGCATTATGCGGCCGCAGAACGGGTATGCGAACTGCATCTCTACCACATACCCAGATAGTGTGTTCAGGTTTTGGGGAGCAGATTTGCTGTCCATTATGCGGGCCGCAACAGATCTGACTCGGGGCTCCTATTTTCTAATTTTTAAGACCCGACCCTATTCCATTAAAACACCCCATCCAATCTTCTCTATGTCATTTTTACTGAAAATAGAGTGAGAAGAGGAGTTCTAGAGAGAGAAGGGGTGACCTTCATCTAATCCCCACCCAACTCTTACCCCAAAATTTTGAAGATTGTCAAGAAAGTTGCTAGGTCTTCACCTTAAAAGGTAAGAACTTGTTCCATAATCTGTAATTTTGGGATTCTATTTAAAAATAGGTGATTAACAATTGAGTTCTTGGGTAAGAGGGATAATAGTCTTGCATGCATAAGGGACAATGGGGTATGGGGAAGATGAGAACTAAAAGGATAATAATTGGAGTATAACATTGAAGAAATCACTTACACAAGGGACCTAAGATCATAATGCGCCTTTTTGTGTTTGATAATATGCTCAAACAAGCTAGAATCTTACTCTCGTCTCTAATTCTTGGTTCAATTGTAATTTTTATACAATAGATTGAAGTGCTAAGGGTCCCAGAATTTTATAAGAATTAGGGGAAAGCTTTATTGAGGTATGTATGGCTAAAATCCCCTCCTCTTAGAAATTGAGCTTCCATGGTGCCCGTGTAAGTGTTGTAAGTTCGAAACGTGACTGATGCAATGCTTGTTATGTTAAGTGAATTGATGTTGTAAAAATATATGTGGTAAGTACTTCTTTATGTGTTTAATGTGCTATTCTTGTAAATGGAAGATGTGTGGAGAACATGATTTATGTGCTAAATGCCTAACTAAAGGTTACTTTAGAACTAACATGCCAAACTTGATGAATTTCCTTCTATGCTTATGACTTAAATTGCTTTTGTATATGCCTATGACTTTAAGCGACAAGGTAAATGTTAGATATGGGAACAATGTGACACATGAGTTATGAAATGTGAAAATCATGTGAACCTCTTATATTGTTGGCATGGTGCTTATTTGAAACTTTGTTGCCTTTACTATTTCCTCTTTACTCTTGAATGGTTGTTCTTTCTAACCGGATGATGTTTAGTTATACATACTAGTACTATTCCATGGTACTAACGTCCCTTTTGCCGGGGGCGCTACATTTTAAATGAATGTAGGTGGCTCTATAGCAGGTACTGCCGATCGTGTGTAGCAAACATCCTTTTATCAAAATCTTGGTAAGCCCCTTCCTCCTTCAAGGGGTCATGTTGTACACCTTTTGTTATGGACATCCATTTTGAGGTATAGCCAGGGCCTTGTTGCCGGCATGGTTATCACTATCTTTTATATCATTAGAGGCTCCATAGACGTTTGTGTGGGTTATGTACGGGTATTGGGTAGGTCAATGAACCATGTTGTAACCTTGTACTCTTGCTTTCTTTTAAACTATAATTGTATGGAATCTTGGATACTTAACTATGATTTAATGTTGTGATATAAAATGAACAAAGATGCTGAATGTACTATCTTTCCTCGTCTAAATAAATAAAAGCATGGTTTCCTTATTCATATTGAGTTGGATGAGTAGTGTTTGATAAGACTTGCTCAGTTGGGCTCACTCGATTGAGTATCGGTCATGCCTCCCGAGGTTGGGGCGTGCACTTCTGCCCCTGAATGGTAGGCATATCGAGTACCAGCTCTGTAAGCAGGCGACACTGGGTTCTACCTGGTTTAGGGTACAGTCTGCAACAAACCCATCTGAACAAGTTTGGGGAAAAGGCTGGAATAAGACTCACTGATGGGTATGAAGTTTGGTATCTTGAGTGGTTCCTGGGCACGAAAGTTGTTCTATGGAGGTCGAGGATTATAGTGAGCTTGGTGAGGAGGTTGATTCTGGGAAATGGAGCTCGGTTTTGATTAAATTGTTATTGTGGCGTAACGTAGGGTGGGGCATTCATCACTGTGTATGGCTGAGGAACCATAGCATAAGCCACATCTTGGTGGGGATATTAATGTTGTGGGGTTCTTTCAGAGAAATGAGGTCTAGGTGGACGGGGTTGTCTTGCAATTGAAATTGCCATTGCTGCTTCTTCCTTCTTCTTTTGGTTTGATACTCCTCCAGACCCACCTTGGATTGCTTGGGAGGTAGCCCTTATAGCAGTCTGACTCAAGATTCGCCCTGTTTTCAACCCATTTTCAACCATTTCACCGATTTTAATGGCTTCAGAAAATGACTTACCCATCGTAGACATCATGTTTTGATAATAATCAGCCTCTTGGGCTTGAAGGAAGACACTGACCATCTTTGTTTCGTCCATAGGAGGCTTGACCCTGGCCGCTTGTTTGCGCCATTTGACAGCATACTCTCGGAAGCTCTCCGAGGACTTCTTTTTTAGATTTGACAATGAATTCCTGTCAGGGGTGTAGACATGTGATTTTTGACCCTCCCCAAGATTTTTCATATTTTAGCGCGTAAATATTTAATTTAGGCATAATATAAATATTTTAAGTAATTTTGACTCTTTTACTCTATTTTATTACAAGAAAACAAAATTTACAAAAAATAGGTTCATTAAGGTTTTGTAGTCATTTTTAATCCAAAAAATATACAAAAAAGGTATCGTATTTTTATTTTAATATGATATTTGAAAATACCAAAAATAGATTTATTTTAATGATTAGTTTTATTTTAATAATTATTTGAATAGTAGTACTAATTAATAATTGAGATCGTATTTTTAGTCTTGTTCGCGGGGAAAGGATAGAACTTGGGCTCGAGCAACCCGCTTTTAGGCCTAATTTTGGACCTAGCCCACAATTTCCAAGCCCACAATCCCTAGGCCCATACCCCTTAACCTAAAAACCCTACCAAAAAAAACCTAAACTATATATAAATAATAAGAACGAACCAGGCGGATAATAAAAAGAAGGAAGAAGCTGAAAGCAAAATACGCAGAAGCTGCGCAAGGAACGAACCCCACCCCCCTGCATCGTCTTCTTCACGCACCCCACCCTGGTTTTCCATCTCCTTCCTCACACCCCATCCTCTCAAAGAACCAACCACAAACATCAACAGATTCCCCCCTCCGTTCTGTTTCTCCGGGAACCAAACGACCTTCCCCATCGACGCCGGGCCTCTTCCTCGTTCTCAAGACCAAAACGAACAGACCCTTACCTGTCGTCATCATCTTCTTTCGAGTTCAATCTTGTGTGTGTGAGTTCCTTTTCACTTGACAAACAAAACAAGGAATGAAAGAATAACATAGAGCTTTAATGAAGTTTCAGCCGCAACAGCCATGAAAGAAGCTCCACCTCAACGACCCCAACGTTAATCATCAAACAACCCCCACCTATGCCTGAAACTCGCTGGAAAAACAAGCTCCAACAGCTCGTCGGCATAACGAGTTCCAGACGCACCGTTGCTAGTCTTTAACCCGCCGGAAAATTCCAGCAACCGGCGAGCATTTGTGACGCTACAGTCATCGCCATTTTCGTTCTCTTTCAGTTCGCTATGTAAGTTCCGCAGCTTTGAGTCTCTCAAGGAGCTCGTTTGTTAAACCTGTCCGAATCTCCGTTCGTTGTTGCTTGTTCCGTTCGAGGTCGTCGTTTGTCGTTCTGAGTTCGTCGAGGTTCGAAAGTTCCTGTTCTTCGCCCTTTGTTTCATTTCGTGTATTTCTTATAATTATGGTTCAATGTGAAGATTTATGTGAATTTTTGTTGCTTGTGATATTTTGAGGAAGAATCTCATTAATTCTGGGTTACGTACTTTCCCGTAGTTTTACAACATATAAGATGTGTTTTGCTACTAGTCATGGTAAAGTTTTCCGTTATACTAACGAATAGTTTACTGGATAACAAAAATGACGTTAATTACAAGCCTTTGTTTGCAAATGGAATAGACTAATTGGCTATAACATGAGATGAACTTGGTCTTTCGTATTTTGTTTACCATTTGGCAATTCTTTGTATTACATTAGCAGTTCAATTTGTCTCTCTATCCCTCCAACAAATAAAAGGGATGGAGGAAATTTCATGTTATAGATCGTGGGTACACGTACGCGTGACCCGCTTCGAGATAATTTTCTTCATTTAAAAATGATTAATAGACAAATGCACATAGGGTCTAAAGTTAGTAATTAATCAATTTTAATAAGCCAAGTATGATCAAAGCGACCGTGCTAGAACCACAGAACTCGGGGATGCCTAACACCTTCTCCCAGGTTAACATAATTCCTTACCCGAATTTCTGGTTCGCGGACTGCATTACAGATTCATATTTTCCTGATTCGGGATTCAACCGGTGACTTGGGACACCATAAATCTTCCAAGTGGCGACTCTAATTTTTAATAAACGATACCGTTTCGATTGTCCTTTCATTGGAAAAAATCCCTTAAATATATACCCTTTCGGGGGTGTAAGTGAAAAAGGAAGTGTGACAGCTCTGGCGACTCTACTGGGGATCGAACCCAGAATCTCTGGTTCAGGGTTCAAGAATTCGAGCTTGTTTCATGATTTTACTTGGCTTTATTTATTGTTCATAATACTGTATTCTGTGAACCTTTATGTTAATTTCTATCTGTTTACCGCTTTGATATTGTTGGAATTGTATATAACTGTCTTCTTACGCCACCCATCTGAGTCTTCTGAAAATGGTGCATACGTTCGCGTAGCCCGCTTTTTCTGTAAAAATTATACCAAATAGAACGAGGCTGGGCAAGCGACAAGGACGGGCAGACTTCAGTGCTCCCGGTACGTCGCCCCCTCCTCGGCCCCAGTTGTCCGCTCGGGTATCCCAAGTCTAGACCAAAACCCTAGGATTTAAACCTAGAAAAAATACAGCCTCATGCCGGATCCCTAGTAGGAACGTTTGATTGCATCATGTGCATTTGACTTTGGGGACTCAACACAGGGGTTGGGTCCATCTAGGACAGGTTTATCCAAAATAACAGACCATCTTGATGCATCCTATGTGCTACATGTTGCATTTCTTCAAGGGAAAAAGGGTCATTTGGCGGACCAATGATAATTGAGGGCGAATGAAAAAAAGAAAGAGAAAAAGAAAAAAGAAAAAAGAAAAAAGAAAAAGAGAGGGTGAAGTGTGAAGATAAAGCGAATGTGGCCTAATTATGTTTTCTGTCACATTTTCGTTAAAAAAAAGAGCTTGAAAATAAAAAAAAAAGATTTTGCACTTTTTCATCATTTTTCAAAAATCAAAAATCAAAAAAATCCAAAAAAGAGTTTACAAGTTTCGTCATGTTTCAAAACAAGACAAAAAAATAAAATATATTTGGTCTAGATTAGTTGTTTTTTTTATTATTCTTGCCCATATCCAAAATTGCCCGAACTATGCATACCTGATTCTTGTCTTTTGGGGCGTGATACGTAGGCAACCCACATAGGGTCCGGTCTTCCTAATAAATCTTAGGTTCTTGGATTTGCGGGGTCCTAGCCAAATTTTGCACTTCTAGCCACCTTTTGGCCAAATAAGCCATTTTACAAAAATAGTCACAACCATGTCTTGCATGTGTCTAGTAGGGAACGTTATTATCTCACATAGTGTTAGTTTAAGTTTTCTTATACAGGTGTGGATTTACTTACCGGAGTTTGGGCATGACAGATACCCCAAGATCACTGCATTCAGGAGCTGCTCGAGGAGCCATTTTATGTTTTTGAGTCAATGGTTCATGTTTTATTTTCTAGTCTTGTATAGTAGTATCCAGTCTTTTAGGTGATGTGAGAGTTTGTAATAGTCAGGTTAAGTTTGTCGTGTCTTTTGTTATGGTATTTCTTATTTTGTATATGGAAATGTGTTACAAGTCGAAAATCCAAAAAGAAGAAGAAGAATTTTGCGTTTTTGTTATAAGAATATAAAAAAAAAATTCTCCTTTTGAAATTGTTTTCCTCTAGGCAATTAATATCAAAATAAAAATTATTTTTATATTTCCTCTACTATACTCGGACCAAAATTCAAAAACAAAAAAGAGAGTTTTCTTTTAGTACTTCTTTAAAATCCTTCTTTAAGGTATTAATTCCAAAATCCAAAAGATTTTCTTTTGAGGTATTTCTTTGGGAAATTAGTGAAAAATGAAAAAAAAATTCTTTTTATTTTCATTAGAACTTTAGGATATTGAACATAGAAAAAAAGCATACTTCATATTTTGTTTATCATTGGAATTTTTCCTTTAGGCAATGAAAATTGAAATCCAAAAAACATTCTGTTTTATCTTTTTCATTGCTTGCTTCGAGATCTTACGTCAGGATATCAAATGAGGATCCAAAATGTCTTTCTGTGGTTTATTCCTTAGATTTCCTTCAAACAAAGAACCAAATATATATATATATATATTTTCTCTTTTAGGGTTTTTTCTTGATAATTTCTCATAGAGTACCTGTTTTTAAAAAAAAAGAAAGGAAAAAAAAGAAAGAAAAGAAAAGAAAAATGGAAACGTTAGTTTGTTTACTTTATTCCCGATCTTCCAAAACTACGCAAAGATCTGATTCATGCGGGGTTATGATACGTAGGCAACCTACATAGGGTTCGATCGAATCATTTTTTTTAAATTGTTAAAAGAAAAGGAACAAAAAAGAAAAGAGAAAAAAAAGAAAAGAGAAAAGAAAAGAGGTGAAATCGTGAGATGTGAGATGTGAGAGAAAGAAATGGGGATGATGAAAAAACAAAAAGAGAAATGAAAGAAAATGGGCAAGCCAACAAGTGCTAGAAAAGCAAAGAAAAGAGAGGTTGTAATGAACAAATTGGGATGATGCCAGCTGATCTTTGTACCCTAGAAGTCATTTTAGAACCGATAACTGTGGCTAGGTGCATTGCACATAAAGTGAGATTATATTATGTTAAATGCCCTAACGCTAACGTGATGACTTCATTTTGTTATATTCATAGAAGAAGGGTGGTTGGTTTGTAGTTTTTAAAGTGGTAACTCTTCTCTACAACACAAAGTCAAAAGACAATGGCAGACAACAACAGAACTGAGTTGGTTGATACCGGGGCTCGAAATCAGTTGGTTGAATAGGACAATGGGTTGGTTTAAAAGGTAAAGATGTTAAAACAACACATGGCTAACATGTATCAGGCTTGGATGATTGGGAAGGTACTACCCCCGCCACCACATAGCTTCCTAAAGGCTACCCTTACCCAAACACCGGTCACAGTACCAGATGATCCTCCATACTCTCCAGATCTACCTGCTTATTATGGCTTTCCCAACCACCCTAGTAGCTCCGTCACTCATATTCCAATTACCTTTCCTAAAAATTGCCCTCCTGTATTTTCCACCATCCCCAACAATGAACACCCACTCAAAGCTCATGATGCCCGATATTACCCCTCAGAGGTTGCCCACAAAGTTCCCAACTCATACAAATAGAGCCCTCGGGATAAGTTGCATATTGAAAATGAAAGGTTCACAGGAAGAGAAAGGAAAGAGGGGATACCTAGGAGGCTGAAAGACATAGAACAATCCTCGAAGAACAAACAAGGAAGGGAAGATCAGGGCAACATGTCCTACAAAGAACTGTCTGTGTCCCCTAACGTTCGCCTACCCGCGGGGTTTAAAGTGCCAAAGTTTAACTTGTATGATGGGTGTGGAGATCCGATAGCCCATTTGAGGGATTATTGCAGTAAAATGAGAAGTGTTGGCGAGAAAGATGATTTGTTGATGGCATACTTCAGTGAGAGACTGACTGGGGCAGCTTTGGAATGGCATAATCGTCAAGATGTTGGTAATTGGCCTACATTGGGTAATATGGCTCAAGATTTTGTTCGATACTTTCAATACAGATCAGGTGTTACCCCAAACCGCTCCTCCCTATCTAGAATGGAAAAGAAGCCGGAGGAAAGGTTTAGGGAATTTGGACTCAGATGGATGGAGCAGGCTGCTCGAGTCAATACCCCGATTGGTGAAGAAGAAATGGTTGAGCTCTTCCTAAAAGCCCAGGGACCCACCTAACTTCAGTCATTTGATCTCGGTCTTGGGAAAGCCTTTCAATGATGTGTTAAAAATGGGGGAGATGGTAGAAGAGGGAATCAAATCAGGAAAAATTATGAGTTGTTCGAAAGACATTCAGAACATCCCAGTAAGCTCGGGTGGAAGAAAGAGAAACAGAAAAGATGATCCGATGGGCTTTCCCGATCAACACTTCCAACCTCGACATCGTCCCCGTGGATATCCTTGTGAACCAGATGATCCTCCCCAATGCCACTTCTCTCCACAGAACTCCCAAAATCGTACATCACTCTCCCAGTACCCAACTTCACAAAATGCCTATCCACCCCCACGAGCCTACCGAAAACCCCCTGGATTAGGTTTCCAGCCCAATCAAGCATTTAAGAATGAGAGGTTGCTGAAAAAAGAAAAGGCTTTCACCCCATTGGGAGTGTCATATACCAGTTTGTTCCAAAGGTTGAAGCAATTGGACATGTTGAAGCCGATTCATATAAAAATGCCAAACCCTCTGTCAAAGAAGTTTGATTTTTCTCAAAGGTGCGCATATTGCTCAGATGCCCCGGGGCATGACATAGAGAAGTGTTGGAATCTGAAGAAAGCAATTCAGAAGCTTATTGATGCAGGTGACATTGTCGTGCAAAATCCAGATGCAGCAGACACTAGCCAAAGTCCATCGCCTGCTCGCAATGAGACGCATATGGTGAGTATGATTTGTTTTGAAAAGGAATATGAAAATTCTTCTGAGATCCTCGAAGGTCCACGCGCTGCAAAGTTTTCAGTGTTATCAGAGGCTGATCTTAAGAATGAGCCAACAAAGGGAACCCTAAAGCAATTTGTTAAGAACAATGTGATGGAAATTTGTGAAGGTCCTAGTAGTGTTGATGCAGAATTCAGTGGCTAAGATGCCGAGCTTGGCAATTGGAAAGATGCTCCTATCTTGGTTAGCCAGGGGGAGTTTTGGTGATTTATTTTGTTGTCATTTCTGTTGTCCGGGTTATTTCAGGGTTGTAATCCAGATATTGTCTTGTGACTCAAACCCTTCTGTCCTCTTATTTTGCCTAGTTTGTTTAGTCTAGTAGCCTGCTTAGTGTTTTCTAGGTTTGTAACCCCAGTCTAGTTTGTCTGTTTTGTTGTCCAAACCCTTTCACCATCTGTCTAATGCAAGTTCTGTTTTCTGTTATTTCCAGTCATTTTTGTTTAGTTCTCTTTTCCTTTTATGGTCCTTTTCCTGATTGACTCTAGTGACGTGACATGCACGCGTAATTCTCAGCCTGGTTTTAAAAGTCAGTTTAATCACGAAGCAATGAAACAATGTTGAAAATGTAAAGACATTTGAGGGTAAGTAAAGGCGTTTTGAGATCACTTCAGGCCCGAATTGTGTGAAACTGGGGCAGGTAGAACATAAAAATACACTATTGAAATACATCATGCTGCATCAGGTGAAGATAATGGCAAGTTTTCCCCAAATTTGTAGGGGGACCGTACGCGGTAATGAGAGTGAGAGTGTTGTTCAATGGTGCTTTGTATATAACAAATGTAGAAGGCGAATGTGTGGGTACGGTCATCAAGTCTGGCGCAACCAAAGGATGTTACGAATGTTTTTCTTGATTTGTTTAATTGTGTTGTTTGTACTTGGCAGGTTTTGAAGGTTGGAATGACGAAGGCATTTTGTTCCACTATCTAAACACTTTATCTCTCATCACCCCTTTTGAGCCTTATTTATTTTCTTTCATACCCCTCTTTCGGAATCAGTAGCGAATATCAGAAACACAAGCATGGAAGATAAGAAAAGGAAGAAAGAAAGAGAGAAAGAAAAGGATAGAGAAAGAAAGAAAGAAAAAGAAAAAAAGAAAAAAGAAGGAAAGAGAAAAGAAAAAGAAAAAGAGAAAAGAAGAAAAATAAAAAAAAGGAAAAGAAGAAAGAAAAAACAACAAAACAACAAAAAGAGAAAAAGAAAGAAAGAAAAGAAAAGAAAAGAAGAAAAAGAAAAGAAAAATCACAACAACGGAGCAATTCCTATGTCATGAACTACGTTTGACCTGATTCCTTTTAAGGATACGTAGGCAGCCTCACTGTTTGGTCTCATCAAAACAAAAAATCCAAAAGTCCCCGAGCAAGAGACTGGAGCAGAAGTTGTGGTTGTTGCAAGAAATCTGATTCCGAAAGTTATAATTTTGAGCCCATGTGAATTGTTTTGAGCCTTTGATATCCTTTCTTTTTAAACCTATCCAAAAGCCCATGTTACGGTCCAAAGAAAGACCTTGCGATCAGTCTTCGAGAGATGCCAGGTCAAGCAAGTGGAGGTGATTCATATCAAGGGCAACACTCTGGTCCAAGCGGAAAAAAGATAATGAAAATGAGAGAGTCTTATTGGTGAAAACCCTCACGGGCACCGTAAGGCGACAGAAGCTGAGAGAAGTTAAAAATGAGAGAGTCTTATTGGTGAAAACCCTCGCGGGCACCGTAAGGCGACAGTAAGTTGAGGGAAAGAACAGAATGAGAGAGGCCTGATGGTGAAAACCCTTCGGGCACTACAAGTCGAATAAGGATTGTGAATCAGATTGGATAATCGGAGCATTGGAGTCCAATTTCATGGTTTAGGGGTATAACAAGAGTTGAACATCACACTTATTTGACAGATTAGGTCACTTAATCAACATGTGCATGTCATGGTCATTAGAGTTGGTATCCACATCTGATAGGTTTCTACTTTGTAGTTTTCTTGATAGAAATCATCTCTTTCCTTTGTCCTTTACTCTGTTCCTTTTGTCTTGTTTACTTCCTCTTCCTGAGTTCGTTTGGTCAAAATAAGGAGAAATGACTTCAAAATCTGCCACCATCTTTCCAATTGCACAAAACGGGATCTGGCCAGTACATCAGTGTTATAAGTCAGGAAAGAACAACAAGCATATTGAGTTGGTAGCAATCAACATGCTTTGGGGTCCATGAGAAATACAAAGGTTTGGTATATTTCAATTTGCGAATAGTGCAACAGATAAAGGATGTTGGGTGAACGAGGCAAAGGTATTCTCTATGATAAGGTCAACAAAGAAAGTTTTTAACCAGTGACAAGCGAGGTCTTCCAAGCAGAAATCAAAGTTATCATGACAAGTGAGGGAACAATAGATCTCAACGCCAGGGCCAGTGGTTTAAGTCAAGAAAAACAACATGTGCGATGAGTGGGTGGCAATTGTCGTGCTTTGGAATTCATGAGAAACACAAAGGTGCAGTACACGTCAACAAAAGAGCACAATGCAACAAGATGGAGGGTGATAGGTGAACGAATCAAAGGTATTTTTGGTGAAACACAAAGGTTGGTAAATATCAGTTCATGAGCAATGCAACAGATAAAGGGAATTGCGTCTGAACGGAGAAGGAGTATTTTCTGTGATAAAGATGATAGAGAAAGTGGGTGGTACATAAGCAAGCAAGGTCCTCGAGTGGAAATCAGTTACCATGGGAGGTGAAGGAGCAATCGCCCTCAAAGTCAAGGCGACAAACCAACCACCACATTTTAAACTGACAAAATTTTTCTTTGATTGAAATAGGGGCAGAAAAGTTTGTTTGTTTCGGAGAAACCCTCCGTGGAGAAAGGCAGTCACCAATTAGGTGTGATTTTTGATTTTCAGGACCCTCCTGGAAAATGGGACCTAGTTTAAAGTTCAGAAAATAGCATAATCTAGCATAAATGTATCCCAAAAGAATATAAGTTGGTTTAGAAGTTTGCATGTTCGAGATAGGATTCAATTAGGAGTTTTCAGGACCCTCCTAAGTAATGGGACTTAGCTTTAAGATTTCGATTAGATAACAACATTTAGCGTAAAGTCTGTTGTAGGGTAGTATAATTCTGCCATAAAAGTTGTCACTCTTAAGATAAAGTTGGACTTTTGATTTGCAGGACCCTCTTGGATAATGGGGAGTAGTTTAAAGATCCTCTTAGATAGCAAGATTTAGCAGAAGTCAGACCTGTAGAAGATATAACTTAGATTTTAAATCGTCATTTAGTTAAGAGTTGTCAGGACCCCCCTGAATAATGGGACCTAGCTTCCAAATCCTTAGTAATACTTGGTAATATGATTTAGTTTTACAATCACATTTGTCCCTAGCCACCAAACTGGGGCAGAAAATTTTCTTTGTTTTTGTCTATGTTGAAGTCAGTAGCCCGCCTGGAGAGCAGGGAATACATTTGAAGTTGAAGTCAGGAGCCCGCCTGGAGAGCAGGGAATACTTTCAAGCGTAACAGTCAGGAGCCCGCCTGGAGAACAAGGGAGTACAGTTTAAATTTTAGCTTTCAAATTCTTTGTTTTGTCTATATTGAAGTCAGGAGCCCGCTTGGAGAGTAGGGAATACATTTCAAGTTGAAGTCAGGAGCCCGCCTGGAGAGCAGGGAATACTTTTAAGTGCAACAGTCAGGAGCCCGCCTGGATAACAAAGGAGTACAATTTAAATTTTAGCTTTCAAATTCTCTGTTTTGTCTATCTTGAAGTCAGGAGGGCGCCTGGAGAGCAGGGAGCACTTTCAAGTTGAAGTCAGGAACCCACCTGGAAAGCAGGGAATACTTTCAAGTTAGCAATCAGGAGCCCACCTGGAGAACAAGGGAGTACAATTCAAGTTTTAGCTTTCAAGTTCTTATCGATATTCGATAATGTGATCCGTTTTACACTTACAGGTGTACCAGCCATTAAACTGGGGTAGAGAATTTTCTTTGTTGTCTATGTTGAAGTCAGGAGCCCGCCTGGAGAGCAGGGAATATATTTCAAGTCAGCAGTCAGGAGCCCGCCTGGAAAGCAGGGAATACTTTCAAGTCAGCAATCAGGAGCCCGCCTGGAGAACAAGGGAGTACAATTCAAGTTTTAGCTTTCATGTTCTTATTGATATTTGGTAATGTGATCCATTTTACACTTACATCTGTGCCCAGCCACTAAACCGGGGCAGAGAATTTTCTTTGTTTTGTCTATTTTGTTGAAGTCAGGAGCCCACCTGGAGAGCAAGGAATACATTTCAAGTTAGAAGTCAGGAGCCCGCCTGGAGAGCAGGGAATACATTTCAAGTCAGCAGTCAGGAGCCCACCTGAAAAGCAGGGAATACATTTCACATTAGCAGTCAGGAGCCCGCCTGGAGAGCAGGGAATGCATTTCAAGTTAGCAGTCAGGGAGCCCCGCCTGGAGAATAGGGTCAGTTTTTACTTTAGTCAAGCTTAGTTTATAGTTTTCCTAGTCTATTCTTTAGTTTAATTTCATCACTGCATCAATAGTACCAGTGGTTTTCAATTTTGCTGACAACCCACAAATCTTCCCAGTGCAAACTAGGGCAGAAAATTTCTTTGTTTCGTCTATTTTGTTGTAATCAGGCGCCCACCTGGAGAACAAGGGGAAACAACTCAAGTTTCTAGGGAAAGCAGTGTCGAAGGAAGACAACTCGAGTTTCAAGGGAAAGCAGTTTCGAAGGAAGACAGTTCAAGTTTCAGGGGAAAATGGTTCAAGGTGCAAGTGAAAATAGTGTCATGTAACAAGAGAAGACGGTTCGAGTTCAACAGTCAGGCGTCCACCTGAAGAAAAAGAAAAGTATCTCAGATTACAATTCAAGTCAGCAACCAAAGAATATCGCGGCAAAAATGCGAGTCAACACTCCGAGGTTATCAACAGAAGTTAGTCACAATAAAGAAAAAGAGGGAAAGGCAAGAAGTGAATCCAAATGCAGAAGTTGATGAAAGATGTGAACTGCTTAAGACATGGCCAAGGCCACAAGCACTACATGTCCGGTCTTGGTCCGAAAATCTGAAGAAGAACAAGCTAGCACCTGCAACTGGCGAGTGTTAAGGTTCAAATCTAATGTTTGCATGAAGAACCACTCAAGACTCAAGATCAAGCTTTAGAAGACTTATAGATAGGAATCTTGTAACTCGTAATTGATAGGCTCAGCTAGTCTTTTTCATGTTTTGATTTTGATGTAATAGCAGGACTGCGAACCGGAACCTCAGCGGAACGGCACCTCGACCGGATCTCCACCTCGGCATACTCCGTCATCTCACTCATTTCTGAACTACACGTGGCCTGGTTCCTTTATAGCCAAGGATATGTAGGCAACCCAGATACCAGGGCTCGGTCACATTCCCCTTTTCTCTTAGTTTTAGTCTCTCCAAATAAGGGTCGGGTCAAAAACTTGTCTAGTCAGTCTTTGTCTGAAAACTCTGTACATTTCCAGTCAAAGAGGGGCAACTGTAGACATGTGATTTTTGACCCTCTCCAAGATTTTTCATATTTTAGCGCGTAAATATTTAATTTAGGCATAATATAAATATTTTAAGTAATTTTTACTCTTTTACTCTATTTTATTATAAGAAAACAAAATTTACAAAAAATAGGTTCATTAAGGTTTTGTAGTCATTTTTAATCTAAAAAATATACAAAAAAGGTATCGTATTTTTATTTTAATATGGTATTTGAAAATACCAAAAATAGATTTGTTTTAATGATTAGTTTTATTTTAATAATTATTTGAATAGTAGGACTAGTTAATAATTGAGATCGTATTTTTAGTCTTGTTCGCGGGGAAAGAATAGAACTTGGGCTCGAGCAACCCGCTTTTAGGCCTAATTTTGGACCTATCCCATAATTTCCAAGCCCACAATCCCTAGGCCCATACCCCTTAACCTAAAAACCCTACCAAAAAAAACCTAAACTATATATAAATAATAAGAACGAAATAGGCGGATAATAAGAAGAAGGAAGAAGCTGAAAGCAAAATACGCAGAAGCTGCACAAACGAGCCCCCCCCCTGCGTCATCTTCTTCAAGCACCCCCACCCCTGGCTTTCCATCTCCTTCCTCACACCCCACCCTCTCAAAGAACCAACCACAAACATCAACAGATTCCCCCCCCCTCCGTTCTGTTTCTCCGGGAACCAAACGACCTTCCCCATCGACGCCGGGCCTCTTCCTCGTTCTCAAGACCAAAACGAACAGACCCTTACCTATCGTCCTCATCTTCTTTCGAGTTCAATCTTGTGTGTGTGAGTTCCTTTTCACTTGACAAACAAAACAAGGAATGAAAGAATAACATAGAGCTTTAATATAGTTTCAGCTGCAACAACCATGTAAGAAGCTCCACCTCAACGACCCCAATGTTAATCATCAAACGATCCCCACCTATGCCTGAAACTCGCCGGAAAAATAAGCTCCAACAGCTCGTCGGCTTAACGAGTTCCAGACGCACCGTTGCTAGCCTTTAGCCCGCCGGAAAATTCCAGCAACCGGCGAGCATTTGTGACGCTACAGTCATCGCCATTTTCGTTCTCTTTCAGTTCGCTGCGTAAGTTCCGCAGCTTTGAGTCTCTCAAGGAGCTCGTTTGTTAAACCTGTCCGAAGCTCCGTTCGTTGTTGCTTGTTCCATTCGAGGTCGTCGTTTGTCGTTCTGAGTTCATCGAGGTTCGAAAGTTCCCGTTCTTCTCCCTTTGTTTCATTTCGTGTATTTCTTATAATTATGGTTGAATGTGAAGATTTATGTGAATTTTTGTTGCTTGTGATATTTTGAGGAAGAATCTCATTAATTCTGGGTTACGTACTTTCCAGCAGTTTTACAATGTATAAGATGTGTTTTGCTACTAGTCACGGTAAAGTTTTCCGTTATACTAACGAATAGTTTACTGGATAACAAAAATGACGTTAATTACAAGCCTTTATTTGCAAATGGAATAGACTAATTGGCTATAACATGAGATGAACTTAGTCTTTCGTATTTTGTTTACCATTTGGCAATTCTTTGTATTACATTAGCAGGTCAATTTGTCTCTCTATCTCTCCAACAAATAAAAGGGATGGAGGAAATTTCATGTTATAGATCGTGGGTACACGTACGCGTGACCCGCTTCGAGATAATTTTCTTGATTTAAAAGCGGTTAATAGACAAATTCACATAGGGTCTAAAGTCAGTAATTAAATAATTTTAATAAGCCAAGTATGATCAAAGCGACCGTGCTAGAACTACGGAACTCGGGAATGCCTAACACCTTCTCCCAGATTAACAGAGTTCCTTACCCGAATTTTTGGTTCCCGGACTGCATTACAGAGTCATATTTTCCTCGATTTGGGATTCAACCGGTGACTTGGGACACCATAAATCTTCCAAGTGGTGACTCTGATTTTTAATAAACGATCCCGTTTCGATTGTCCTTTAATTGGAAAAACTCTCTTGAATTTATATCCTTCCGGGGGTGTAAGTGAAAAAAGAGGTGTGACAAGGGGCAATGTCGATGTTATATTGAAACTGCCTGACAAAGTCCCAAGCCAGGTCATCCCAGATATGCCAGCGAGATATATCCTAATCTATATACCATTCAGAAGCAATGCCGACCAAACTTTCTCCAAAGTAAGCCATGAGTAGCTCTTCTTTTTCGCTCGCTCCCTGCAGTTAGTTGCAGTTCCTTTTGAGGCGGGCTATGGGATCCCCATACCCGTGATATTTTTCAAACTTCAGGGTTTTGAAACCCAAGGGTAAATGTACGTGCGGGAATATGCACAAGTCAGCGTAAGATACGCTCTTTTGCCCACTCAGACCCTGTATATTTTTTAGACTTTGCTCCATGCTTCTCATATTTCTGGTAATCTCCTCTTGTTCAGGGGTTTTTGTGGTTTTCTCCTGCCCTGCAGTAAACTCGTACCGAGGCGGTTGAGGGTAAGCATTGGTATTAAACTAGGTTGGTTCCATTGGGAAAGATGGTGCTTGAAAGGTGAAGGAGGATGGATCGAAGCTAGGCCTGGATAGAGTAGGTTGTGCCGTAGCTAAACAAGGTGGCATAGTGAATATGTTTGAGGCCGCACCTGGCATCAACACCTGGGGGCGAGCCTCAGAAGGTGTTCCAGCAAAGTGGGATGAGATGGTAGGATATCCCAGTGGGGTATTATGGTAACTTATCGGGACATTGGAGGTCCCACCTGCCCTAGGAAGAAGCTCGGGGAATCCAGGTATCGTACTTGGTGGTTCTCTGCCTTTGGACCAGGCGTCCCACATTTCCATCATGCGGAGACGCAAAATTCTATTTTCCTCGGCTGTTGCAGATTCTGAAGTTGGGATGGCCAAGATCGGGCTATCCTCTGGGATAGGAACTGTTGGCAAGTGACTTTTCGAAGACATTTCAATACTTCCTTTTGACCTCGTGAAGTACGGATGCGAAGCCAGACTACCACAACACCAACCACCTTAATATAGAACCTATACTTAACAATAGACAACAAACTGGTCAGCTTGAAACAATTAACACATAGGTAATCGCACATTGGGGGTGAGATGGACCTATACATTTAAATGTGTTTCTACATGTTTTGCGATGATTGCATGTTTCATCCCGGCTTTGCTTATTTTCCCCAATTTTCTTTTCTTTCCACTTTGGATTTTGATATTTATCCTCTTATTCCTATTTTCATTTTCTGTCTTCTCTTTTCTTGCTTGCTTTTTTTTTTTGGTTTTTCTTTGGCCCCCTTTTCTTTCTTTTTGGTTTATCTTTCAGTTCTTTCCTCTCTTATTTGAGTTATTTTACAAAAATCATGACCGGATCCGATGAAGATTGTCTACGTATTATGACGCTACGTGAATCAGATCATTACGTAGTTCAAGAAAATAAATGCAAAAATAAAGAAACAATTTTTGGGAATTTTCAATTTTCATTGATAAAACTGCTAAACTTTTCTATTACAAAAGACCTCAACCTACCCATTTCTTGGAATTTTAAAACTACAAACAGACCCAAAATAAACTTTAAACTAAAAACTGAAATACAGACTCGATAAATGAAAAATCATGAGTGCATAAGTGCTTCGACTCCTGGGACCCATGGGACATCATTCGGTCTTGCCACAGGCCTATGTGCAAGATCCCCTTGAAGTCCCAAGCCAGGTCATCCCAGATATGCCAGCGAGATATATCCTGATCTATATACCATTCAGAAGCAATGCCGACCAAACTTTCTCCAGAGTAAACCATGAGTAGCTCTTCTTTTCCGCCCGCTCCCTGCAGTTAGTTGCAGTTCCTTTTGAGGCGGGCTATGGGATCCCCATACCCGTGATATTTTTCAAACTTCAGGGTTTTGAAACCCAAGGGTAAATGTACGTGCGGGAACATGCACAGGTTAGCGTAAGATACGCTCTTTTGCCCACTCAGACCCTGTATATTTTTGAGACTTCGCTCCATGCTTCTCATATTTCTGGTAATCTCCTCTTGTTCAGGGGTTTTTGTGGTTTTCTCTTGCCATGCAGTAAACTCGTACCGAGGCAGTTGAGGGTAAGCATTGGTATTAAACTAGGTTGGTTCCATTGGGAAAGATGGTGCTTGAAAGGTGAAGGAGGATGGATCGAAGCTAGGCCTGGATAGAGTAGGTTGTGTCGTAGCTAAACAAGGTGGCATAGTGAATATGTTTGAGGCCGCACCTGGCATCAACACCTGGGGACAAGCCTCAGAAGGTGTTCCAGCAAAGTGGGCTGAGATGGTAGGATATCCCAGTGGGGTATTATGGTAACTTATCGGGACATTGGAGGTCCCACCTGCCCTAGGAAGGAGCTCGGGGAATCCAGGTATCGTACTTGGTGGTTCTCTGCCTTTGGACCAGGCGTCCCACATTTCCATCATGCGGAGACGCAAAATTCTGTTTTCCTCGGCTTTTGCAGATTCTGAAGTTGGGATGGCCAAGATCGGGCTATCCTCTGGGATAGGAACTGTTGGCAAGTGACTTTTCGAAGACATTTCAATACTTCTTTTTGACCTCGTGAAGTACGGATGCGAAGCCAGACTACCACAAAACCAACCACCTTAATATAGAACATATACTTAACAATAGACAACAAACTGGTCAGCTTGAAACAATTAACACATAGGTAATCGCACATTGGGGGTGAGATGGACCTATACATTTAAATGTGTTTCTACATGTTTCGCGATGATTGCATGTTTCATCCCGGCTTTGCTTATTTTCCCCAATTTTCTTTTCTTTCCACTTTGGATTTTGATATTTATCCTCTTATTCCTATTTTCATTTTCTGTTTTCTCTTTTCTTGCTTGCTTTTTTTTGGTTTTTCTTTGGCCCCCTTTTCTTTCTTTTTGGTTTATCTTTCGGTTCTTTCCTCTCTTATTTGAGTTATTTTACAAAAATCATGACCGGATTCGATGAGGATTGTCTACGTATCACGATGCTACGTGAATCAGATCATTACGTAGTTCAAGAAAATAAATGCAAAAATAAAGAAACAATTTTTGGGAATTTTCAATTTTCATTGATAAAACTGCTTAACTTTTCTATTACAAAAGACCTCAACCTACCCATTTCTTGGAATTTTAAAACTACAAACAGACCCAAAATAAACTTTAAACTAAAAACTGAAATACAGACTCGATAAATGAAAAATCATGAGTGCATAAGTGCTTCGACTCCTAGGACCCGTGGGACATCATTCGGTCTTGCCACGGGCCTATGTGCGAGATTCCATTGAAGTCGCTCCAAATCACTCATTATTTGGCGGACAAATGTCATTACTGCAGCGAAGAAAGTGGTTTGAGTCATGTACTCACAGGCATGGCATTTCATGACGATGTAGTCGACAATGGCTCTAACCCTCTCTCGGATAATACCCTTTTCCTGAAGCAAGCGCCCGATTTGCTGATTCCGGGCTTCCAACACTTGGGTGTCATGATTATTTTGATTCTGCAACTGTTGCATATCTTCTTCCATCTGGGCCATCAAAGCATAACAATGTTCCATGTCGGCTTTAAAGTTCTTAGCCTGTTTGGTCGCCTCATTTTCAAGGGTAGTTAGCTTTCTCTTCAGATTGGTGATTGTCCCCTCATATTTTCTTTTTATTTGTCGCACAAACTCTACCTGCCCTTCTGCATTCTTTGCCAATTGTGCTCGGACTCTTGCTAGACTAGCCTCAGATTTTTCTAGGCCATCTTGACACTCGAGTACTTTCTTTCTCAGACCACTTATAATCCTTTCATCTGCTCGGCTTCTTTTCGGGTTTCTAGCAACTATTCTCATTTTCTGGATCTGAGCTTTGAGGGCTTCGTTTTCCTGAGTTAGCTTCTTCTTTTCCCCTTCATCTACGGCAGATTGGATACTATTGCCAAATTTGAGGTCCCTAATTTGTCCCTCTAATTTACTTATCTTGGCCCTATAACTTTCTTCTTTTGCCAACCAATCCTACTGCTCCCGCGAGTCGTTAGTGAATTGTTGGACATGGGGTCTCTTAGCAGGTCTCTCGGGCTCTCGAGGGATTTGAAACTTTTTACTAAACCAAATCATGTAATTGGGGTCTACCTCACCCTCAGCTAGACCCTGCACTATAGTCTTAGGTTTGAGAAATCTGCACTCATTCCAAACTTGGCGAACTCTTCCTTCTGGGAATACAGCCTTTGGACCCAATTCGACGACTTGTCCACTCAGATCTTTGTCATGGGGAATGGTTTGAAACCTGCCCAGTTGGCGCAAAACCCTGTGAGCAGCATATGGCTGAATGCTCCGGATACCAATTAGGAGAAGATAACACACTTTGGCTGACATGTATATGACTTCGGTGACAGGGAGCCATCCGAAAGTCCACTCAATTTTATCCAAAGTTAAAGAACTCAAGTGTGCAAACCAAGCCTCGGTACCCTCTGGAAATTCAACACCCACCACTCGGCTTTCAAATTCTTCGATACAATTCAAACCAGTCATGTCGTAGTTCATATACCTGACACAGTGAAAGAGATGTTCCTATATCCACAGTTGTAGTAGTAGGTTACAACCTTGGAAGAATTTTCCCCCTTCTCGGCAGATGGTCAAAGCTCGGTAAATCTCAAACAAGATCGGTGGAACCAGGGTGCCATTAGGCCTAATTCTATGTTGCCGTCTTTTCGCGGACATATAATAACACCCAAGAATGCTACTATAAAAACCAAACTCCGACGTGCCTCCCATTTATCTTTGTTTCCTGCATAGGTCAGACCAGTATTTGGTGCTTCAAAACCTTGGGGATTGCCATGGCGTTGGTACAAGAATTGGAAAGTGCAAAACCCCTCATATAAATTCGCATCCTGAATATCCCGGCTAATACTCAACATATCCAGAAACTTGTGAGGAGATACTGTTCTCGATGACACCGGGTACCGACTTCTAAGGTTTTCGCTAAGGCCGACATAACCCACAATTTCCTCTAGCATGGGTGAGAGCTCAAAATCAGAAAAGCGGAACACATTGCGAGTCGGATCCCAGAAAGGTATCAAGGCTTCAATCACGTCCAATCTTGGCTTGGTGTTCAAAACTCCGACAAGACCACCCAAAACTTTTACCACGGTTCCTTGGCTGCACATTTATTAGGGTGATTTAGTTAAAAATGATTATGACTCATTTTGACTCAAGAAAAGTTATCACTTTTTTTTCAATTTTTTTTATTTAAAAAATAAGAACCCAGCTTTGCACATATGACCTTTCAGCACTTCAGGGAAGAAGATTTTCAGGCTGTGTTTGCTAACCGGCCAAAAACTTTGAAAAAGAGACCATAGGTGGCTGTTCTTGCAAAAAACAGCCTTCCGGCGCCCTTTTGGAGACATTCAGCTAATTTAGACAAGAATGCATCACCTTATTTATTTATAATAAAACAATGAAATTTTTGTTCTTTTTGGGTTATTTTTGCAAAAATGAAGTTGGACCTGGTGGGGGTTGCCTACGTATTCCACACCCGGTGAGAATCAAACTGGCATAGTTCGGGCAGATTTGACAAAATAAAAACAAAACTAACTATTTTAAAAAAGCAATATTTTCTTCTCTCTTTTTTCTTCAAAATTTTTGGTAGAGTTTCGGTATATTTTTTGGACATTGGTTTTTTAAAAAACAGGAAATTATCTCTCTTAGCCATCACATTGACTTTTCTTTTTCCCAACTTTTCTCCTATTATTCATAAGCCGGTCAACATGCAAATCCGAAGCAAATAAATGCACAAGTAGCAAGTTGGATGCTTTAGAATAGTCTTTTTATTTCGGGTACACCTGTCCTAAACAGACCCAACCCCTGTGTTGAGTCTCCAAAGTCAAATGTGCGTGATGCAAATAAACGTTCCTACTAGGGATCCAGCATGAGGTTTTGTCATAATAGGTTTAAAATCTGGGTATATTGTTCTAGATCCGGCTTACCCGAGCGGACAGCTCGAGCTGAGGGGGCAACGTACCGGGAATACATAAGCTTCACCGGCTTTACAACTTGTCTGAACCTCATTTTAAAATTAGGATAAGACTCTAACAGAAAAGAAGTCATACGAAGTGCACACTTCCCAGATGATTTAGAAGACTTAGGGAGAAGAGGGTTTCGTAACAATTTATATACATTCCAAACAATATCAAAGCGGTAAAAGCCACATTTAGCACATTAGGCTCAACATGTATAATCAGATAAAACAAGCCAACTATAACAGTTATTCTAAGCTCGAATTCTTAAACCCTGAACCAAAGTTCTGGGTTTGGGTCCCCAGCAGAGTCGCCAGAGCTGTCACACCTCCTTTTTTACACCCCGAGGGCATATAAGGGAGTTTTTCCAATTAAAGTGATATTATTCGAAATGGATTATAATTTAATCAGAGTCGCCACTTGGGATAGTTTATTTGGTGTCCCAAGTCACCAGTTTATTTTAAATCCCAAATCGAGGAAATTTCGACTTTCCTTTTGAAGTCTGCGAACCAGAAATTCTGAATAAGGAATTCTGTTAACCCGAGGGATGGTGTTAGGCACCCCGGATTCCGTGGTTCTAGCACGGTCGGTTAAACCATTATAATTGGCCTATTATCTGATTTTAATACATGTTTTAACCTATGGTACACTTTAAACTTATTAAACCGCTTCTGATTATTTTTAGAAAGATTCAACGCTATTTAAAACACGCCTTGAACCACGACACATGAAATGCACCCGCGGTCCACGACACATTTTATTTAACGTTGTTGAGAATTATAGTTGGGTCATATGAAATGCATACCCGAGTTTAAGGAAATTAATTTAAATTACGCGCTTAAAGCAACTGCGCACTTTCAAGTTTGCGAGGGCCATGGAAAATTCAACTAAATGGTACGCCTCGATTTCTAAAGGATTAAAATTAATTAAGTGAAGGCCATGAGTTTTGAGATTTTATTTGGCATGGCATGCCTCAAATTATTCTAACCAAAGGGTTTCTAAATTTATTTTTTTGAGGGCCATAAATTGTACGTTCGACTAAAATGGCACGCCTCAAGCTATATTGATAAGATAATTAAAGGGCCTAGTTAATTAATCAAAAGGCTAAGGGGATTTTCAATTTATTTTAAACAAAAGTTTGAGCTAAATTGATAATCAACGGGTTTGCATTGGTAGAACTGCTCCAATTATTTTGAAGATAGTTTGGGCCAGCAGTAGTCATCAGCTGAGATGACCATATCGAAAAGGAAACAAACCTGCACATGATAAAGCATACAATCCTCCAATTCACAAAGGCCTTCAAGCTTGGGTCCAAAATGAGCCCAAATTTAGTGAAATAATGAACACCCAGAGACATGAGACATGAAATTGAATGTTCATCAGTTGGGCTAGCATTAGGCCCAACTCTTAGAACCAAATAATTTGCACAAAATCAATTAAACGCAAATCAACTAATGCTACATGAAACATGAAATTGAATTAACATTTTAACTTCTGAATTTTAATTTTCATGCATTTTAGGCCAGATCTACTGTGGGAAAAATCCAGCAGCAACAAATAAACAAGTTACTAGGCTGAAAAAGCAGGCCTAAATGACACATGGGAATGCAAACTACCACTTTGCAAACAACCTTAAGTCCTAGGCCCAAAAACCTAAACCTTGCAAAGCTAAGGCTGGAGCAAGACTCAAGATCGAGTCCACACTCATACAAAACTACCATTTCGCACCCAACAAACCAAACCAGCTTGATAGACTTTCATCAGTACACAACAGCAATTCAATTCCAAACCACCTCACAAATACACCTATGAAAGTTAATCTCAACTTAACTATTTTCTCAGTACCACAAATAGCTGAACCCAGGATGTTCACATATCAATTACTTGAATCTAAAATCACACCCAAACTCTTAAATTGATTCATTTTACAACATATTAATGACATGAGAAAACTAAAATAACATGCCTAGTATTAGATTTATTACAGAATACTAAAGAAATGGAAGAAACAGAAGGAATAAAACTCAAATACAACTTTGTATTTAATTAGGTTTCAGCTCAAAACACATGTTCACATTCACTTGTTTTGCATATTATGAAAAATAACTGGATTGCAAATAAAAACAAGGAGCTAAACAGCAACAGTAGAATCAGCTCAAAGCAGCAATGGAACAGTGATAGAACAGCAAATCAAAACCAAACTTCAAACCATTTCTCAACCCAAGGCACAATTTTAGAATTTTCAGGAGTTCTAGCTAACAAAGAGAATCAGAGATCCAAAACCAAGCAGAACTTTTAGCAATTTTCAGTTTTTCTGGAATTCAAAGAAAGCTCCGTTACTTCTGAAATTTTCAGTATTTTTCAGTCTCTAAAAAACTGACTTGGGAGTGAAGGAACAATGACCTTTATAGGGAGCAATTAGGGCAGCAGAAATGAATCAAGTTATTTGCTACTAACCCTTTTCAAATTTTTATTTTTGCTCTTTAATCCTTAACTAGAAAATCTGTTTTCCAAATCAGTCCTCCCCCCACCTTCTAGGCAGCTTCCTAAATCAGTTACTAAAGATTCCCCAACCTAAAATTCCTAAAATAACCCTTAAACCCCCTATTTTTACCCCAGCCTACCTCATGGGTCAAGTTGACCCAATAGCTTAAACCCAAATGAACTGGTTGCTCTTGCAAATGGGTCAGAAATGACCCAAAGCCCAAACAACAAACTAATCCAAACTAAATTTTGTGAGCATATGGAAAGCAGAAGAAAACAAACACTTAAATGATTTCAAAATTAAAAATCTAAACTAAGTGACTAATTAATAACACAAATAGGCATAAAATTAACTAGGTTATTAAATCGACACGACCTAATTAAATTAAACTATGAGACTAAAACAAATGGCAAAATCGGAGGTTTAAGCATGACACTAATAAAAACTAAACAGACCACTGAAAATCAGAGGACAAACTTTTAAGATTTAAAAAAAATAATTGAAAAGCCAACGGAACAAATACGAACACAAAATTAATCTAAAGGGACCTAGGTTTAGAACCTATCTCGAATTTCAGTCAAAGTAAAAAAAAACTAACTAAATAAAGGGAGAAGAAAAGAAAAGGAATAAGAGGTGAAGCAAACAAACACGGACAGAAAAAAAGAGAGGAAGAAAACTTATCCAGTAAACCCAAAATAACACTGGACATCTTGATTTAAACGAAACTGATGCTAATCACTTGTTCTTTGTCAAGAACAAATGAGCAGCATCAATTCGCGTTGAATCAAACTTCAAAACTCGAACAAATCGGAAGCCTATGGTCATGCATGCCAACAGATTCAACGAAAATTGATTTTGGGCTTTTAGGGTTCGAACTCAGATTTGAAATTCGAGCAGATGCCAAAGGATTTGAGGGAAATTGGTTAGGGATTTGGGAAGGGAAGGTTATGAGGATTTTTGGGTGTGAGTTTGAGGCTGGTTAGAGGTGGCACCGCCGGTCGGTGAGGCTTACCGTTTAGGGGCGGCTAGGGTTAAGGGCAGTCTCTGAAGATGAAGGGAATGAGAGAGATGATACGGGGGTGGGTAAGGTCTTCAGACAGTTTTATACTGTCAAGCACCTCAGTTCCCGTCCGTTTGATCGAGTGGAATCAACGGCTGCGATTGAGATGCTGTAAACGGGGTCGTTTGGTTAATTGAGGGAACGAACCGGGTTGGGGCAAATTGGGCTAGCCTGGACGGGTTATGGGGGAAAATCATTTGGGCCTGGGGAAATTTAATTGAAATAGCCCAAAAATCAGACTTCTTTTATTTCTTTTCTTTTCTATTTCAATTTCAAATTTTCCTTTTCTTTTCCAAATTAATTTAAAAACCTAAATTAACTTTTAAAATAAATTAATCTACCAAATTAAGCTAATTACTAGTCAAAGTATTTATAAAAAATTAAATAACTCCTAAATTAAAAGAAAAAACTATAAAATTCAAAAATTAAAAGTTAAAAATGCAAAGTGAGTTACTTTTTTGTGATTTTTCTATTTTTGTAAAATAACTAATTTAACTACTTAATCTAAAATGCAAAATTAAATTCTAAATGCAAATGCAATGTATTTTTGTATTTTCATGAATTAAATAAAATTAACATGCACAAAAAAATGCGAATAATTAGAAATTTTTTACAATAATTCCTAAAATAACAAACAATTAAAAGAAAAATATAATTCTTTGGGATTCTGTAGGGGTAATTCATGTGGGCAAAAATCACGTGCTCACAACTGCTCCTCTTTACTCGGAGACACGAAGGGTTTTGGGCAAAGATTAAATGAGCAATTATGAGGGATTTTTACCCGTTTGAAACTCCGTGAGAAGCATTTTTGAACAAGCCTGACCGAACCTTGCTTCAAAGGTTGCCTACATATCCTTGGCTGTAAAAGAATCAGGTCAGTGTAGTTTTGGAAGTTTTGGTAGCTGGGACTACCGGGAAGCTGTGATTTCACTGTTGCTGCTGCTACTACTAGTTACAAGATTTCTATATATAAATCTCTTGAAGCTTGATCTTGAGTCTTGGCTGGTTCTTGTTGTAGACTCCGATCTGAATCTTGATGCTCATCAGCTGTAGGTGCTGGTTCTTTCTCCAGCTTTGGATCCAGGCAGGACATGTGAAACCTGTGACTTCAATCGTATATTGAGCAGTCCGCATCCCTCTCCACTTCATCACTTTGAGTTCACTTCTTTTGCTCTTTTCTTCTTTCTTTATTATGGATTGAGACTCATTCTTTGGTTGTCTTGAACCCTGTGCCTCGGGGTAAAACCTGATCAAACAGCAAAACAAACAAATGAACGAAATTTTTTTACCTCAGTTTTCACTAGGAAAATTTTGTGAGCTATTTCTAACTTAAATCTTTATTATTTCTCTACTGAAAGCAATAAAATAAGAGATTAGGGAGTGGAGCTCTATATTTAAAATAACCTCAACTAGGGAGTTGATACCCTATGTTGGCAAAAGGCGACTAGGGGATGGAGACCCTATGTCTAAAATTCTCCTAGGGGTTGAAGACCCTATGTTGGCAAAAGGCGACTAGGGAATGAAGGCCCTATGTCTAAAATCTCAACTAGGGGTTGGAGACCCTATGTTGGCAAAAGGCGACTAGGGAAAGGAGGCTCTATGTCTAAAATCTCAACTAGGGATTGGAGCCCTATGTTGGCAAAAGGCGACTAGGGAATCGAGGCCCTATGTCCAAAAATCTCAACTAGGGATTAGAGCCCAATGTTGGCAAAAGACAACTAGGGAATGGAGGCCCTATGTCTAAAAGTCTCAACTAGGAATTGGAGCCCTATGTTGGCAAAAGGCGACTAGGGAATGGATGCCCTATGTCGAAAAATCTAAACTAGGGATTGGAACCCTATGTTGGCAAAAGGCGACTAGGGAATGGAGGCCCTATGTCTAAAAATCTCAACTATGGATTGGAGCCCTATGTTGGCAAAAGGCGACTAGGGAATGGAGGCCCTATGTCTACAAATCTCAACTGGGGATTGGAGCCCTATGTTAGCAAAAAGGCGACTATGGAATGGAAGCCCTATGTCTAAAAATCTCAACTAGGGATTGGAGCCTTATGTTGGCAAAAAAGGCAACTAGGGAATGGAGGCCCTATGTCTAAAAATCTTAACTAGGGATTGGAGCCCTATGTTGGCAAAAGGCGACTAGGGAATGGAGGCCCTATGTCTAAAATCTCAACTAGGAATTGGAACCCTATGTTGGCAAAAGGCGACTAGGGAATGGAGGCCCTAGGTCCTAAAAATCTCAACTAGGGATTGGAGCTCTATGTTGGCAAAAGGTGACTAGGGAATGGAGGCCCTATGTCTAAAAATCTCAACTAGGGATTAGAGCCCTATGTTGGAAAAAAGGCGACTAGGGAATGAAGACCTTATGTCTAAAATCTCAACTAGGGATTGGAGCCCTATGTTGGCAAAAGGCGACTAGGGAATGGAGGCCCTATGTCTAAAAAATCTCAACTAGGGATTGGAGCACTATGTTGGCAAAAAAGGCGACTAGGGAATGGAGGCCCTTAAAAATCTCAACTAGGGATTGGAGCCCTATGTTGGCAAAAGACGACTAGGGAATGGAGGCCCTATGTCTAAAAATCTCAACTAGGGATTGGAGCCCTATGTTGGCAAAAGGCGACTAGGGAATGGAGGCCCTATGTCTAAAATAAATCTCAACTAGGGATTGGAGACCTATGTTGGCAAAAAGTAAAAGATTGATATTGAGGATTCTAAACTACCATTTTTGGATTTTCTTCTTATCTCTCGTTTTTCATTTCATTTCATTTTTCTTCACATTTTTTTAGTAAAAATGCAGGAAAGAATTTGGAGGAGACTTCCCTTTTGGATTGATTATTGCTGCAAAGTTGTTTCTAGCACTTGCGCATTTCTTTTTGCCTTTTGGTTGCACCTGCTTCTTACACGGTTGCTTTGGATTGCACATGTTTCAATTTTTCCAAACAAAGAACAATTGTTAGTTCGAAATGGTGGTTGGTTTTGTGGCCTTGATTGTTTTGATCACTAGATCTCGGCCCAACTCTTTTGGTGAGAACCTCTGCTACTTGCTGGCTTTTCTGAAGATTGATATCTTTCCGAAAATCGAGGAACTCAACTTTCCAAACTTTCCAGATGATGGTTCAACTGTGTGGGGCTTTTGGCCCTTTCACCTTATTCTGCCTCTAGGGGCTTTTGACTTTTGATTTCTTTTCATTTTCCGTAACTCTAATTCAGACCATCGGCCATCATGGCTAGTCGGGATTGACTTGATGCACCTGCTGAGGCTGGGTACTTTTCTTTGGACTTGGCTTTTATTAAGCAGAACCCTATAAACCAATCTTTCTGCCTTTTCTTTGTATTAGTTTCGGAACAGAGTTAGACCGAAAGAGATTCAAGGAAAAGTAAACAAAGGACAAGAAAGTAAATTTAAGGAGAAGTGTCCCTTTCGGGGAGGAAAGAAGGATTTATCTTGAGTGCATGCAGACTTCAATAAACATGACATGCTTCTTGGACTGGATACCCGATCTGCACAACTATCCAACTTCTCATAAACCCATTGCGACCCGTATTTTTTTAAAAACTGAGAAACCTTGCCAGGACTCTTTCAATACCAATAGTGGTAAGGCGTTTCTTCTTTTCGATCAATGACGCCCTTTGCGGGTTTTCGCCAATCGACCTCTCTCATTTCTCTTCTCACTATCGCCTTATAATGCTCTTTACGAGTTTTCACTAACAAGACTCTCTCATTTTTTCAGTTTCTCTGCTCACCATCAACTTATGGTGCCCGTAGGTTTTTACCAATAAGACTCTCTCATTTTATTTCTCTCATCTTGATTGCATCGAATCCAAACAACTGCGTTCCCCGATTCGGAACACCTTTTGCTGATTGATCAGAAGGACTTGAACAAGGTTTGGGTAAAAAGAATTTGGATCTAATTACAACTTTGGAACCGTTCAGGCGAGATCATCTCCAAACCATTATAACATCTACCCCAGTTTCACTTTTGGGGGAAATTGGATATTTGTCTTGGTGTGACTGAACTCCAAAGAGAGGCTGCCTACGTATCCTTTCGGAATCAAGTCGAACGTAGTTCAGGGAAACATTTTGTTTTTGTTGTTTTCTTTCATTTTTTTTTGGTTTTGTTTTTGTTTTCTTTCTTCTTTTTTTGATGACTTTTTTCCCGAACATCTTCAAGTTCCAAAGAGGGTAATGGAAGTAAGATAACCGGCTCAAAGGGTTAGCAAAGGATTGGAGTGTTTGGGGTAGCAAGAATGAAAGCCTTCATCATCCAATTGGATAATGTTATTGCTGCAGAAGGATTAGACATAGTACCTTCTGACTGCATCTGCATTTACAACTGTTTCAGGGTCATTTCCTTCAACGTCTCCCTGATATAATGCCCTTTTTGGCAACAATTTTCTGATAATGTATGGGCCTTTCCAGTTAGGAGTAAATTTTCCTTTTGCTTCCTGATGATGGGGGATAATATGCCTTAAGACGAGTTGACCCACTTCAAAGTTTCTAGGCCGCACTTTCTTGTTGTAGGCACGAGCCATTATTTGTTGATACAACTGCCCATGACAGACTGCGGCCATTCGCTTTTCATCGATCAGGGTTAACTATTCCAAACGGGTTTTGACCCACTCCCTGTCTTCAATTTCAGCTTCAACAATGATCCGGAGAGAAGGGATTTCAACTTCTGCGGGTATTACGGCTTCAGTTCCATAAACAAAAAGGTATTGGGTTGCTCCGACTGATGTGCATGTGATACCCCAACAATGCAAACAAGAACTTTTCATGCCACTGCCTGGAATTTTGAATCATCTTTCTCAAAATCTTTTTGATGTTCTTGTTTTCTGCTTCGACGACACCATTGGCTTTGGGACGATAAGGAGTAGAGTTCCGATGCGTTATCTTGAATTGTTCACATATATCCCTTATCAAATGACTATTCAAATTTGCAACATTATCCGTAATGATAGTTGCAGGAATACCAAAATGACAGATGAGGTTGGAATGCACGAAGTCTACTACAGCTTTCTTGGTGACAAATTTGAGAGTGATTGCTTCAACCCACTTTGTGAAGTAGTCGATAGCGACAAATATGAATCTATGCCCATTTGAAGCTTTTGGCTCGATCGGCCCAATGACATCCATGCCCCAGGCAACAAATGGCCAAGGTGCTGACATGGGATGCAGTTCTGTAGGTGGTGCATGAATCAAATCATCGTGCACTTGACATTGGTGACATTTTCGGACGAAACTGAAGCAGTCTTTTTTCCATATTCATCCAGTAATAGCCCGCTCGAAGGATTTTCTTTTCCAAAGCATACCGGTTCATGTGGTGTCCACACATTCCTGCGTGCACTTCAGACATGATTCTTCCGGCCTCTTCGGCGCCAACACATCTTAACAAGTTGAGATCCGGAGTTCTTTTGTACAAAACATCACCGCTCAAGAAGAAACCACTTGTGTTCCGTCTAATGGTTCTCTTTTGGTCTCCACTAGCTTGCTCGGGGTATTCTTTGGTTTTCAGAAATCTTTTGATATCCTGATACCATGGCTAGATATTTGGTTCTGCCTCAACCGTATTGCAGTAACCGTGCCTTTCCCGGATTTGGATTTCCAAGGGATCAATATGGGCATTTCCTGGGTATGGCAGCATCGAGGCCAAAGTAGCAAGTGCATCAGCTAGTTCATTATGACAACAAGGGATGTACCTGAACTCTATTGACTTGAATATCTTGCTAAGATCCTCCACATGTTGTCTGCAGGGAATAAGTTTGACATCTCGAGTCTCCTATTCTCCCTAAGCTTGTCGGATAATTAGATCTAAATCTCCCATGATTAACAATTCTTCGACACCTTGGTCGATTGCCATGTTCATACCCATAATGTAGGCTTCATACTCGGCAGTGTTGTTCGTGCAGAAAAACCGAAGTCAGGCTATGGCTGGATAATGCTAACCAGTGAGTGAGATCAAGATTGCCCCAATTCCAACACCTTTTGCGTTTACCGCTCCATCAAAGAACATTTTCAAAGCATTGGTGTCTTCGGATATTGTCTCAACTGAATTTACCTCTTCATCCGGGAAATAGGTGCTCAAAGGTTGGTATTCATCATCAATGGGGTTTTCGGCTAAATGATCTACTAATGCCTGGGCTTTCATTGTCGTGCGAGTGATGTAGACTATGTCAAATTCAGTGAGTAGGATCTTCCATTTTGCTAACCTCCCTGTGGGCATTGGTTTCTGAAATATGTATTTCAAAGGATCCAACCGGGTGTTGAGATAAGTGGTGTAGGCCAACAGGTAATGCCTAAGCTTCTGGGCAACCCAAGTTAGGGCACAACAAGTCCTCTCCAACAGGGTATATTTGGCTTCATAGCTTGTGAACTATTTGCTCAAATAGTAGATCGCTTGTTCTCTTTTCCCAGTTACGTCATGTTGCCCGAGGACACATCCAAAAGAATTCTCCAAGACTGTCAAATACAAGAACAGAGGCCTTCCCGGTTCAGGTGGGACCAAGACTGGCGGGTTCGACAGGTATTCTTTGATTTTGTCAAAAGCTTCTTGGCACTCGTCTGTCCATTTAATTCCTACATCTTTCTTTAATAGCTTGAAGATGGGTTCACATGTAAACATCAACTGGGCAATGAATCGGCTGATGTAGTTCAATCTTCCTAGCAAGCTCATAACATCTTTCTTAGTTCTTGGAGGAGGCACATCTCGAATGGACTTTATCTTTGTTGGGTCTAACTTGATGCCCCTTCGACTGACTATGAATCCCAAGAGTTTGTCAGATGGAACTCCAAATGCACATTTGGCTGGGGTTAGCTTCAGATCATATTTACGTAGCCGCTCAAAGAATTTTCTTAAGTCTCGAACATGGTCGTCCTGGGTCCTGGATTTGATGATCACGTCGTCCACATACACCCCTATCTCTTGGTGCATCATGTCTTGAAAAATAGTAGTCATGGCCCTCATGTAGGTTGCCCCAGCATTTTTCAGACCAAAAGGCATGACCCTATAACAGTATGTGCCCCAGGGTGTGGTTAAAGCTATCTTTTCTGCATCATCTTCATCCATTAACACCTGGTGATATCCTATGTAACAATCCACGAAGGACTGTATCTCATGTTTGGCGTTGTTATCAACAAGGATGTAGGTGTTTGGCAAAGGGAAATTATCCTTAGGGCTTGCTTTGTTCAGATCTCTGTAATCCACACGCACTCGAGTTTTCGCATCTTTCTTTGGCACTGGAACTACATTGGCTAACCATGTGGTGTATCGAACCACTCGGATCACCCCCGCTTTCAACTGTTTTGTGACCTTTTCTTTAATCTTGTCACTGATATCAATTATAAAATTTAAACTTTCTTTGCTTTTGCTGGACAGGGGGATAATCGGGGTAAGTTGGCAACTTGTGAACCACTAAATTGACACTCAGTCCTGGCATGTCGTCGTATGACCAAGCAAACACATCTTTGAATTCAAACAAGAGTTGGATCAATGCATCCCGGGTTTTTTAATACGTGTGAATGCTTAACTTGGTTTCCCTGACTTCTTCAGAAATACCCAAGTTAACCAGCTCACTCTCATTTAAGTTCAGCTTAGGTTTATTCTCAAATTGTTCAAATTCTCGATTTATTTCCCTAAAAGCCTCTTCTTCATCATATTCCGGTTCTTGGTTCATTATTTCACAATTAGACAGCGTGTTTAGATCTAGGCATGAAGTCCGCAAGCATGTCATGTTATTTAAAGCCGCATTATTAGAACTGAAAGAAAAAATAAGAGAAAAGATAACAAAAATCAGAAAGAGTAGAGAGATGAATGATGAAATATTGATTTCATTTCATTGAATTTGAATATAACAGGGTTTACATTGGAAATTAAAGACAGGAAACTAAAGAAAACATCCAAGTTACACCCTGAAATAACTCGTGATACAGAAAACGTGACAAGACTGGACTACCAGGATTCCCGCCTGATTGGGAATGGAGTAGCCTTTCAATTTTGTAGTTTGGAATTGGGTCCCATGTATAGCACCTCAGCGGTGCTTGAGTGTCACGACCCAAACCGAAGGGCCGCGACGGGCACCCGGTGCTTTACTCAACCGAGTACCAACGTAACATATCTTTCTTATCATATTATCATGAGTAAATGAGCCAGAAAACCCGT
Organism: Nicotiana sylvestris; assembly: GCF_000393655.2. Taxonomy (NCBI): domain Eukaryota; kingdom Viridiplantae; phylum Streptophyta; class Magnoliopsida; order Solanales; family Solanaceae; genus Nicotiana; species Nicotiana sylvestris. The sequence goes on along the minus strand of NC_091057.1, from coordinate 91,631,391 downwards.
CATGAGATAACAAGAATAAAACATAAGGGAATACTCAACATATGAAGACCCAATATGATATACAAACTTATATATGTGACATACGGGCTTATAAGGCTGACATGACCATTAGTAAACTCGAAACATAGGCCGACAAGGCCATACAAGTATCCATACACCTGACATATGTCTACAAGCCTCTAAGAGTACATAAAATCATAAAGTTTGGGACAGGGCCTCGCCATACCAATCAATACATATCCAAAGCATACTGACCAATTAGGCAACTTCGGAGCAAGTGAAGTGCACCAACACCTTCGCTGAGCTGATAGCCTACTAGGAGGATTGTCAACCTATCAATCGGGACCCGCGGGCATGACACGCAGCATCCCCAGGCAAAAGGGATGTCAGTACGAATAAAGTACCGAGTATGTAAGGTAGGAAAGCATAAACAAGAACAGTAATGTAAAGAGAGATAGAGGAGATACAACCTGTAACATCTGAGTGCCTCTGGGGGATACTGACATGAAATGCATAATACATATATATACATGAACTTTTTAAAAACATTCGCCTCTGTGGGCATCATCATCATCATATCGTACCCGGCCTTAAAGAGGACTTGGTAAAAATGTACCCGGCCATCATAAGGCTCGGTAGAATCGTACCCGGCCACATGGAGCTCGGTAAACCCAACTGATCAGTGGTTGCACAAGAGGTGCCATACCCGGCCGACTATAGCGCGGCTCTATAGAGTAAAATAGATACATATATATAATGCATGCTCGACTCATGGAATCACGTTTTAACCCTTTATGAGTGACTTAAGAGCACTATGGACATCCATACCCTCAATATGAACCTTAGTAGGATTCAAGGATCATACACACTTGCTTAGAATAATTTTATAAGGAAAGAACAACATGGACAACCTTAGTTGCTAGGAGTAGATCTGTTATGAAGTAGCGTATTCATTTCACTTTAGATCATTTCAAAAGAAAGAAGAAAGTTCCTTAACATACCTTAAACCCGCTGAGTCCCTAATCCCTTCCAAGCAACTCTTCAAACAAGTCAACTCAATCTATCATAGTATAAGGAGATTCAAAATCAGTGCTGAGCAAAGGCTAAGTCTATAACTTAAGCTAGTAGCTCGTTTACGTAAATTTGGGCAGCATCTCCCTTGTAACAAGGGCCTCCTCCAATACCATATACCAACAACAATTACCAGAGCAATCCATCAATACATAATTATCAATATCAAGACACCATATAACAACAACAAGTCACAACTACATTACGACGAGCGGCAAGCTCCGATTGGAATCCGTATACCCCTTATCAATCCTTATAGACTTCTTACTTCAACATAAAAGTATCATTAACATGATAATGAAGTCATTAATCAATGATTCCAGACTTATACCATATATTTATAACAACAAAAATAATCCACAACTTCAATTATCCTCGGTTAGCAACTTTATTCACTAGTTCATGTCTAGCTCATCCATTTAACTTAATCAACATCAAGATAACCTTAGGCACAAGAAATATCACAATATACATACCTTATACAGTAACTTCAAGTAAAAATCCAAGTTATATTCAGTTTACAACAACCCTTAATAGCAATACAACACCATAGAAGTGACTTAAGCTAATCCAAGTATTATCTTGTAGTTTATCATCCTAACAACTTAACCAACATACAAGCAAGCTTAAGAACAATTAGTAGGATGTTATACTCACCTTAGACAGCAGCAACAACTTGGAATTTCATCCAAATACAACCCACAACAATCCTCAATGACAACACAACCTCAAAGAGGTGTTGTTCTTCACTAGAACTAAGTTTTGATGTTGAAATATGGTGTAATCACTTTGGAATCACTTCAAACCCTTGTGGTATATGTTTAGGAGGGTTAGGAGAAGTTTGGAGACGAATTTTAGTTGAAAAATGAGCAAAAATAGGCGTCCAAATCGTTTATAAATTGAAGTAGGTCAACCACCGCCTAAGTGGGTCCCATTGGGAGCGCGGTCTCGTGAAAACGCAAATATCTCTCTACTCCGATGTCGTATTGACGAACAGTTTAATGCATTAGAAAATAGACTCGTAGACCTTCAATTTGGTAGGTAGAACACCCCATTATTCCAAGTATATTTGGAGAAATTCTCAGATACATTTGACCTAAATTTCAGCAAATTTATGAATGTAACTTGTGATGACCTTTGCCAACTCTTGTTCCACAACTTGCTTGCCTTCAAAATGTAGAAAATGAATATCATACGACTAAAATAACTCATAGAATAACCTCCTTATCATGTTAATAACCCTAGTCTCACCCCAAAGTACATGTTATAACATTCGAAACTTGTCGACTTTCGACGAAACTTATTTTCTTCAATTGGTTTAGCTTCTAAGATTTCCAACCCTCTTGGTACTCGTTATTCATGATCTTAAATATTTGTAACCTCCAAGGTAACATGATTAACTTACTTTATTTGCTTCCAAATAGAATCTCATTTCTGAGCTTACATCAATGACTTACGACGTACTCTCACGTATGAAAACTTAGGGTGTAACATCATTCCCCCCTTTGGAACATTCGTCCTCGAATGTTGACTGATGCGCTTATCAGTTTCATAAACTATGGCTCTTACAAATACTTTAATGCTCATCTTTCTATCTAAGCAACTGTTTTGTGAATAAATCCAAACTCTTGGGCATTCCCCCCTTTTAGGCCTCTTTGTCACGCCATGACATGTGGTTGGAATTCTTCCAACATCGTAACATTTGACACCTTATGTCATGCAGTATGTACGACTTTGTCCTTGTATGAGCGCCTAGCGACTCGTATTCTCTTTTTCCTCTATCTTTTAGACAATCTCTAAGCCTCACTTTATGAACATATACAGAATTATGTCAAGCTGTCCCTCTAGGCATCTATAGGTGTACTGATGTCTTTCGCTTGGTACTTTATCGAACTTAAGACTATTTCTATCTCTTATTTCATAGCCTTGTATATCTATCCTTATGGATTTACTACATCTAGGTAGGTTATATTATACCATAAAACTTACTTTGATTTATTATTACTGAGGTTTGCTACCCAACTCCAGGTTACTCTTTCGCTGCTTATCCTATATGTATAAATCTAAGTCCTTTAGTGCTTCCTCATTATTATTCATCTAAGAATAACAAACAAATCTCATCTCGAACTTTGGAACTTGTACCCAGCTATTGTTTATTCACCTTAATGTTGATCTATAATCTATCACTGATAACTTGCAACCTCTTACGTAATACACTATTACTAGGGCTCACATCTTACGGGGAACATATGAAGTGATTTTCCTGATCCACCTAGGGATAATAATATACTTCAATAACCGTATTTAATTGCATCCCAACGTAATTCATCTTATGGGGGTATTCTAATCCCGTGCAATTAATGAAATCCCTTTCTCGTTAAATCATTACTCAATCAAAGGCCTAAGTATCATCCTCTTATCTATCACAATTAGACCCTTATTCTACTGCCCGGGCAGCATTCCATCTCTTCTAAATGCACCTAGTCTCAGACTCCTCTGTGTTCATTCAGGCTGTACCGAGCTTTTTATTACATATGGAAATCATCAGCTCCCTTGTTTTGATGGGTTTAATTCCCGAGGACATACATATTCTCGTCACCTTCTCACTCACCTTTTCATATCCTTACTCCTATCAACCTAAAACCTTGTTGCTCTACAATACTTTACCTTAGGACCTACACCGATCTATTTATACTACTCGCAACCTTCCTTTAACTTGCTAGCACCATAAATTTCCTTTCGTGCCTTCTCAGTTGTCCTTAAATGTAAGCAATTACTTTTGCTGGTCGTTCTATCACTTGTTGCATGAATACTTGGCTTGTCTTTTTGCCCACGAATACTATAATTTCCTGTACCTCATATGATCTCAAACATCACCTTTGATGGCTTTTTTTTACCATTCATTAGCCATGATAGGTGCCACTTTCTTATGGAGTGTATACAATATTGTAGTGAGACTGTTGTTACAGGATAATTTACTTTTTAGCTCACTATGCTTAGGTGGAAACCTTCTTCCTTATTTCCTTAGCTAGTCTTTCATTGTAGTGCTTAGGGAGACCTTCTGGCTCTTGTAAAGTTGCGAGCTTGATATATCGTACACCCGAAGGTAATTTTCGTTATTCTTACTCGCCCATAATAATACTTAGTTACATAAATTTATGCCTTTGTGCTCGTAGGGTTACTTCTAAGCTCAAATTTTCATTGTCTCCTTAGTGGCACTCTCTCTTATTTTTATAAACCTTAAAAATGATACCTTTAATTGCCTCAACTCCTATTTGAAATTTTTTCAAATGATTGCGATCTCGTATCAGCGAGACTGAATTCACTATGTTACGGTTCACTACATTTATCTTGCATGATCTATTGATTTATCTGTGACCTCTTGTCTAGCCATAACTGGGTTCTTCCTGAATCAACTACTAATTACTCGTTGGTCCATTCTCATATATATATATATATATTGCATAATCCCTCTTGGGATATATCCTTTGTCTTAAATTATCTCTCGCCACTAGCTCCTGATGTATCAAGTGTCCATTCACACTTATTTATCAATAACATCCTGGCCGAAAACTTTTACTGCATCTCCTCGGTGTCGCGCTTGTATAATGTTCTGGAGTCGCAACATATCTGCAGGAACTGAATAAATGCAACATCATCCCTTTCTCCTTTTTACCACATTCTTCTTTTTCCATTCCATAGTTAACTAAACTGCTTAACTCCGACTTAATACCATATCACACCATATTCCCCCTTCAGGGGAGTACTAAGATTTAGTACTACGACGATCTACCTATAGTTGTTTTACCTCTTCATCTTTGGCGTCTTTTCACATTATAAATGAACCTTAATCACCTTATGGTAACCTTCTGTACCATGGACAACTAAATATCTTACGCACGAAGGTGACACCTACGGTAACTGGCACACTTAGTCCCTTAAGATTAACTCTGCTCAGAGTGCTTGCTTTAGGTAAGCGACTTCCTAAATAACCTTTAAATGTTATTCGTCTGTTGTCTATTCTATTATTGTTGGAGCATGATCTTTGAAATTCTCACGATTTCGACCATTATCAAATCTTCCGGTCCCTAATTCATGTTCGGTTTTATCTTGTTCACCAGCCCATACTGATTTTTATTACTCTGGGGTCTAACCTTTCCTCCTGGTAATCACGTTGAAGTCACCAACTCATTTCTCGAAATAAGAATATGACTTTATGGCTTATACTCTTTTATTGCCTTAAGGCTTGTCACCTCTTGTATTTTCCTTCACTTGACTATAGACTCTGTCATCGTGTCATATTTTGATTTACTGTTATCACCCCTATATCACATCTTACTCATGATGCTTTATTTATTTTCTTCTAATTCTCCGGATAATATTCTTTTGTCTATCACTTTATTCTGAAAACTTCAACAAAAAGTTCTTTCCCTATAAGCTCCCCTAGCTTCATCTCACTGGCTCTTGGGAATACCTAACATTCTTTTTTTTTACTCGGGGCTAGAATCATACTAAGGTAAATATTTGTCCCTTCTAGGATCCCACTGCCTATCTTCTGAAATTTTTGAATATTCCAGTATTCGTATCTGATTATACTACTCTAGAGTTCACCATCTGGGTGTCTTAGAAGGAGATCTATTACCACATTTGCACCATCTTTCGGAAACGTTAGTTAATGATAACAACTTATCCACAATTTTTGGGTCACTCTAACTCCAACTGGATCCTGATATCCCATCTTTCTCTTAAATAATATCTGTTAGCTCCCGAACATAACTGAGATGGGTGTGGCCAATTGTACTTACCTCTGTCATTGATGAAGGTACCAAAATGCTTATATTTCTCAGCCTGATTTGAAAATATTGATAATCTTCATTATCTCGGTGCCTCGTACCCCTCTTCACCTTACTTCTTTTACTTATTAAAACTTGTATCTAGCTTCTAAATTCCTCATAGATTTTTACCATATTCATGAATAGATATTCGTGCCTTAAGGCTCCTTATTAAGAAGCATACACATCTTAGTACACACATGATCTGTTGAAGACCTCATATTTACTCATCATAAGCATGATATGAAATCGAGTTCCTCTGACTCAACTCTTCAACATCCACATGCAATCTCTTACCAACTGTCTTTGTGGATGTAGGTATCGTTGTATTACGACTAAAGTCGAATTTAGGAGTTTGAATTCTTACAACTGAGCTCTACTGCACGATCTAGAGTAAGAAGAAAGAGTGACAGACCTAAATGCCATGTAGCCTCCTGCTTATAAGTGTGGTGCACAACACACCCATAAACAAGACTCTACTAGACACGGCTTGTAGACTCCCTAGGACAGAACTGCTCTGATACCACTTCTGTTACGACCCAAACCGAAGGGCCGCGACGGGCACCCGGTGCTTTACTCAACCGAGTACCAACGTAACATATCTTTCTTATCATATTATCATGAGTAAATGAGCCAGAAAACCCGTCATGAGATAACAAGAATAAAACATAAGGGAATACTCAACATATGAAGACTTAATATGATATACAAACTTATATATGTGACATACGGGCCTATAAGGCTAACATGACCATTAGTAAACTCGAAACATAGGCCGACAAGGCCATACAAGTATCCATACACCTGACATATGTCTACAAGCCTCTAAGAGTACATAAAATCAAAAAGGTCGGGACAGGGCCCCGCCATACCAATCAATACATATCCAAAGCATACTGACCAACTAGGCAACTCCGGAGCAAGTCGAGTGCACCAACACCTTCGCTGAGCTGATAGCCTACTAGGAGGACTGTCAACCTATCAATCGGGACCTGCGGGTATGACACGCAGCATCCCCAGGCAAAAGGGATGTCAGTACGAATAAAGTACCGAGTATGTAAGGTAGGAAAGCATAAACAAGAACAGTAATGTAAAGAGAGATAGAGGAGATACAACCTGTAACATCTGAGTGCCTCTGGGGGCTACTGACATAAAATGCATAATACATATATATACATGAACTTTTTAAAAACATTCGCCTCTGTGGGCATCATCATCATCATATCGTACCCGGCCTCAAAGAGGACTTGATAAAAATGTACCCGACCATCATAAGGCTCGGTAGAATCGTACCCGACCACATGGATCTCGGTAAACCCAACTGATCAGTGGTTGCACAATAGGTGCCATACCCGACCGACTATAGCGCGGCTCTATAGAGTAAAATAGATACATATATATAATGCATGCTCGACTCATGTAATCACGTTCTAACCCTTTAGGAGTGACTTAAGAGAACTATGGACATCCATACCCTCAATATGAACCTTAGTAGGATTCAAGGATCATACACACTTGCTTAGAATAATTTTATAAGGAAAGAACAACATGGACAACCTTAGTTGCTAGGAGTAGATCTGTTATGAAGTAGCATATTCATTTCACTTTAGATCATTTCAAAAGAAAGAAGAAAGTGCCTTAACATACCTTAAACCCGTTGAGTCCTTAATCCCTTCCAAGCAACTCTTCAAACAAGTCAACTCAATCTATCATAGTATAAGGAGATTCAAAATCAGTGCTGAGCAAAGGCTAAGTCTATAACTTAAGCTAGTAGCTCGTTTACGTAAATTTGGGCAGCATCTCCCTTGTAACAAGGGCCTCCTCCAATACCATATACCAACAACAATTACCAGAGCAATCCATCAATACATAATTATCAATATCAAGACACCATATAACAACAACAAGTCACAACTACATTACGACGAGCGGCAAGCTCCGATTGGAATCCGTATACCCCTTATCAATCCTTATAGACTTCTTACTTCAACATAAAAGTATCATTAACATGATAATGAAGTCATTAATCAATGATTCCAGCCTTATACCATATATTTATAACAACGAAAATAATCCACAACTTCAACTATCCTCAGTTAGCAACTTTATTCACTAGTTCATGTCTAGCCCATCCATTTAACTTAATCAACATCAAGATAACCTTAGTCAAAAGTAAGATCACAATATGCATACCTTATACAGTAACTTCAAGTAAAAATCCAAGTTATATTCAGTTTACAACAACCCTTAATAGCAATACAACACCATAGAAGTGACTTAAGCTAATCCAAGTATTATCTTGTAGTTTATCATCCTAACAACTTAACCAACATACAAGAAAGCTTAAGCACAATTAGTAGGCTGTTATACTCACCTTATATAGCAGCAACAACTTGGAATTTCATCCAAATACAACCCACAACAATCCTCAATGACAACACAACCTCAAAGAGGTGTTGTTCTTCACTAGAACTAAGTTTTGATGTTGAAATATGGTGTAATCACTTTGGAATCACTTCAAACCCTTGTGGTATATGTTTAGGAGGGTTAGGAGAGGTTTGGATACGAATTTTAGTTGAAAATGAGCAAAAATAGGCGTCCAAATCGTTTATAAATTGAAGTAGGTCAACCACTACCTAAGTGGGTCCCATTGGGAGCTGCTTGCGCAGTCTCGCAAAAACGCAAATATCTCTCTATTCCGATGTCGTATTGACAAACGGTTTAATGCATTAGAAACTAGACTTGTAGACCTTAAATTTGGTAGGTAAAACACCCCATGATTCCAAGTATATTTGGAGAAATGCGCAGATACATTTGACCTAAATTTTAGCAAATTTATGAATGTAACTTGTGATGACCTTTGTCAACTCTTGTTCCACAACTTGCCTTCAAAATGTAGAAAATGAATATCATACGACTAAAATAACTCATATAATAACCTCCTTATCATGTTAATAACCCTAGTCTCACCCCAAAGTACATGTTATAACATTCGAAACTTGTCGACTTTCGACGAAACTTATTTTCTTCAATTGGTTTAGCTTCTAAGATTTCCAACCCTCTTGGTACTCGTTATTCATGATCTTAAATATTTGTAACCTCCAAGGTAACATGATTAACTTACTTTATTTGCTTCCAAATAGAATCTCATTTCCGAGCTTACATCAATGACTTACGACGTACTCTCACGTATAAAAACTTGGGGTGTAACATTGAGCCTTCCCCTGGTTGGACCATGTGGGTCTCATACAACATCTGCCTTATAGCCTCACATATTTCTTCAATTTCTTCGGTCGTGAAAGCCTCATCTTCCTCTTCCTCATTGTATTTAGGCCTGCCAAATATTCTATAAAGATGCAAAATCGGTTGAGGCAAGACCGAACCATTGTTCTTTTTTTCATCTGCCCATTTTCCATCAGCGAACGTGGGTTGGAAACCTACCCCCAAGAACTTCTCACTAGCAGCCAGGGTGATAGGTTCAGTAATTCCTTGCAATGAAATCCCGAGCCACTTCCCGGGTTTGTAACCGTGCCTGATCTTCTCCTTGGCAACCATAATTGATGCATTTGAGAGAAAGGGTTGAGGATAGGGGTTCCCTTCTTCACATTGGTCCGTGACCACAACCTCAAAAGCTTGATAGACTATATGTTCACTTCCTTCTCTAGCTTCAAGACAAGGGACTGATGGGTCCGGGTAAATCGATTGCTCATCTTCCCCGTGAACTATAATCTCCTGATCTTCATGTTCGAATTTCACCATCTGGTAGAGAGTAGAAGACACAACCCCTACTGCGTGAATCCACGATCTTCCCAAGAGGAAATTATAGGAAGTATCCATGTCCAAGACCTGAAAGGTCACCTCGAAATCCACCGGGTCGATAGTCAGAATCAAATCAATCTCGCCTATTGTATCTTTTTTAATGCCATCAAAGGCGTGCACGCAGACGTTGTTGGGCCTGATTCTATCAGTACAGATTTCCATACGTTGCAGAGTTGAGAGAGGGCAAATATCTACCCCAGAACCACTATCTAGCATGACCCTTTTCATATTATACCCTTCGTATTTAACTGTCAGGTGAAGGGCTTTGTTGTGGGAGGCCCCTTCTGGGGGCAAATCATTCTTGCTAAAAGAGATTTAATTGACTACAAAAAACCTTTCTGCCATCCTCTCTAACTGTTCTATAGTGGTTTCAATGGGTACATATGCTTCGTTGAGAGTTTTGATCAACACATTTTGATGTTCAGTTGAATTCATTAGCAAATACAACAAAGAGACTTGGGTAGGAGACTTCCGAAGTTGGTCAATTATCTTGTAGTCTGCCATTTTCATTTTTCGGAAAAACTCTTCTGCTTCTTCGGCACTCACTGGCTTTTTGGGTGGGAAACGTTTCTTTGTGGCATTATTCACTTCCTCCAGATTGAGGTACTTTTCAGCTGGGTTATTTTCCTTAGCTTCTCCCAAGATCTCTTTACCTTTGTAAGTTACTACCGCTTTGTTGTAGTTTCATGGAACGTGGGATCTGTCATGGGCCTTTGCGGTGCACGGACAATAACCACAGGCTCATTTAGCCTTGATGGAATTATTGGCCCCCGCACCACATAGGTCCCTTTGGGCACATACATTTTTACTCCCTTGTTTAGCTCAAACCTTCTAGGAGGGCTCAATGACATCTGTTCTTTCTTGTGGCCTCAGGGAATATAGAGAATGGCATCTTTTGAGGGCGATGCCCCGGTCTCAATTACCACTTTCTTTTCTGTATTCTGAGGGGTAGGTTTGCTCTTCTTCTCCCTCTTATCTTGTTTCGCGACAGCTTTTGGCATATTTTCCACATCGGCTATGGCAATGATGGCTTTTAGAGCTAGGTCAAACTCTCTATCTTCACAGATCATTCCAATAACCAGCCCGTTATTGTGAGTCGATAATGGATTGTTGGTTATATTAGGAACTTCTTCGTCCTTCAACACTATCTCTTTTGTTCTATCAGATTTTCCACAGCCCTCTTTAGGGTCCAATAGTCATTTGTATCATGCCTTTCTTGTAAGGCCCCGTGAAGATTTTTGCTCAAAAATCCGAATCTCGTGGTGCTAAGTTAGGAACATGTGTTCGGACCCTTTTGGACTGATCTATGCGCTAAAAAGTCAAGAAATAATGTTTGCAGAAACGTGCGATTCTGCGGTCGAGAATGCGGTCGCATATCATGTATGCGGACCACATAGTCGCCGCAAAGTGAGTCAGTATGTTGGTCAAATTTGAGGTCAAATATGCGGTCAATTATGCGATCGCATAATCGATATGCGGACCGCATAGTCGTCGTGTAATTCCCTTGGGATTTTGTAAGGGGCAGTTCTGCGGTGCATTATGCGATCGCAGAACGGGTATGCGGACCGCATCTCTGCCGCATACACAGATAGTGTTTTCAGGTTTTGGGGAGCAGTTTTGCGGTCCATTATGCGGGCCGCATGTCAACTTTGCGATCGCAGATCTGACTCGGGGCTCCTATTTTCTAATTTTCAAGACTCTACCCTATTCCATTAAAACACCCCATCCGATCTTCTCTATGTCATTTTTACTAAAAATATAGTGAGAAGAGGAGTTCTAGAGAGAGAAGGGGTGACCTTCATCTAATCCCCACCCAACTCTTACCCCAAAATTTTGAAGATTGTCAAGAAAGTTGCTAGGTCTTCACCCTAAAGAGGTAAGAACTTGTTCCATAATCTGTAATTTTGGGATTCTATTTAAAAATAGGTGATTAACAATTGAGTTCTTGGGTAAGAAGGCTAATAGTCTTGCATGCATAAGGGACAATGGGGTATGAGGAAGATGAGAACTAAAAGGATAATAATTGGAGTATAACATTGAAGAAATCACTTACACAAGGGACCTAAGATCATAATGCACCTTTTTGTGTTTGATAATATGCTCAAACGAGCTAGAATCTTACTCTCTTCTCTAATTCTTGGTTCAATTGTAATTCTTATTCAATAGATTGAAGTGCTAAGAGTCCCGGAATTTTATAAGAATTAGGGGAAAGCTTTATTGAGGTATGTATGGCTAAAAACTCCTCCTCTTAGAAATTGAGCTTCCATGGTGCCCGTGTAAGTGTTGTAAGTTCGAAACGTGACTGATGCAATGCTTGTTATGTTAAGTGAATTGATGTTGTGAAAATGTATGTGGTAAGTACTTCTTTATGTGTTTAATGTGCTATTCTTGTAAATGGAAGATATGTGGAGAACATGATTTATGTGCTAAATGTCTAACTAAAGGTTACTTTAGAACTAACATGCCAAACTTGATGAATTTCCTTCTATGCTTATGACTTAAATTGCTTTTGTATATGCCTATGACTTTAAGCGGCAAGGTAAATGTTGTATATGGGAACAATGTGAAACATGAGTTATGAAATGTGGAAATTGTGGCCCCAAGCACCGGTAAACTAATACATGTGTAGCCAAAGATTGGTGTGAGATGAATAACGAAAAGTGGTAACGTCTCAGGGAGACGGCTTAGTCGATCGGGCCGTGATCGGACGCCATGATATATATATATATATATATATATATATATATATACACTCATGGTGGTAATGTATTGATGATTGAAACTTGAAAGTATGAATGAAATAATGGTAACGTCTCGGGGAGACGGCTTAACCGATCGGACCGTGATCGGACTTCGCTCACAGAAGCGGTGGTAATATCTATAATGATGCAACAGTGTGGGATGCTCCATTCTAAAACTGCAAGACCTAAGCGAAAATCATGTGAACCTCCTTATATTGTTGGCATGGTGCTTATTTGAAACTTTGTTGCCTTTACTATTTCCTCTTTACTCTTGAATGGTTGTTCTTTCTAACCGGATGGTGTTTAGTTATACATACTAGTACTATTCCATGGTACTAACATCCCTTTTGCTGGGGGCGCTACATTTTTAAATGAATGTAGGTGGATCCATACCGGATAGTGTCAATCGTGTGTAGTAGAGCATCCTTTTCTCAAAATCTTGGTGAGCCCCTTCCTCCTTCAAGGGGTCATGTTGTACACCTTTTGTTATTGACATCCATTTTGAGGTATAGACGGGACCTTGTTGCCAGCGTGGTTATCACTGTCTTGTGTATCCTTAGAGGTTGCGTAGACGTTTGTGTGGGTTATATACGGGTATTGGGTAGGTCAATGAACCATGTTGTAACCTTGCACTCTTGCTTTCTTTTAAACTATAACTGTATGGAATCTTGGATACTTAACTACGATTTAATGTTGTGATATAAAATGAACTAAAATGATGAATGTACTATCTCTCCTTGTCTAAATAAATAAAAGCATGGTTTCCTTATTCATATTGACTTGGATGGGTAGTGTTTGATAAGGCTTGCTCAGTTGGGTTCACTCGATTGAGCGCCGGTCGCGCCTCCTGAGGTTGGGGCGTGACACTTCTGCCCCTGAATGGTAGGCACATCGAGTACCAGCTCTGTAAGTGGGTGACGTTGGGTTCTTCCTGGTTTGGGGTACAAGCTACAACAAACCCATCTGAACAAGTTTGGGGAAAAGGCTGGAATAAGACTCACCGATGGGTATGAAGTTTGGTATCTTGGGTGGTTCCTGGGCACGGAAGTTGTTCTTTGGAGGTCGGGGATTATAGTGAGCTTGGTGAGGAGGTTGATTTCTGGGAAATGGAGCTCGGTTTTGATTAAATTGTTGTTGTGGCCTAACGTAGGGTTGGGCATTCATCACTGCGTATGGCTGAGAAACTATAGCATAAGCCACATCTTGGTGGGGATAGTAATGTTGTGGGGTTCTTTCAGAGAAATGAGGTCTGGGTGGACGGGGTTGTCTTGCACTTGAAATTGCCATTGCTGCTTCTTCCTTCTTCTTTCATTTTGATACTCCTCCACATCCACCTTGGATTGCTTAGGAGGTAGCCCTTATAGCAGACTGACTCAAGATTCGCCCTGTTTTCAACCCATTTTCAACCATTTCACCGATTTTGATGGCTTCGGAAAACAGCTTACCCATCGTAGACATCATGTTTTGATAATAATTAGCCTCTTGGTCTTGAAGGAAGACACTGACCATCTCATTTTGTCCATAGGAGGCTTGACCCTAGCCGCTTGTTCGCGCCATTTGACAGCATACTCTCAGATATGTCGATGTCGATGTTATATTGAAACTGCCCGACAAAGTCCCGAGCCAGGTCAACCAAGATATGCCAGCGAGATATATCCTGATCCATATACCATTCAAAAGCAATGTAGACCAAACTCTCTCCAAAGTAAGCCATGAGTAGCCCTTCTTTTCCGCCCACTCCCTGCAGTTGGTTGCAGTACCTTTTGAGGTGGGCTATGGGATCCCCATACCCGTGATATTTTTCAAACTTCGGGGTTTTGAAACCCAAGGGTAAATGTACGTGTGGGAACATGCACAGGTCAGCGTAAGATACGCTCTTTTGCCCACTCAGACCCTGTATATTTTTGAGACTTTGCTCCATGCTTCTCATCTTTCTAGTAATCTCCTCTTGTTCAGGGGCTTTTGTGGTTTTCTCCTGCCCTGCGGTAAACTCGTACCGAGGCGACTGAGGGTAAGCATTGGTAGTAAACTAGGTTGGTTCCATTGGGAAAGATGGTGATTGAAAGGTGAAGGAGGATGGATCCAAGCTACGTCTGGCTAGAGTAGGTTGTGCCGTAGCTGAACAAGGTGGCACAGTGAATATGTTTGAGGCCGCACCTGGCATCAACACCTGGGGGCGAGCCTCAAAAGGTGTTCCAGCAAAGTGTGCTGAGATGGTAGGATATCCCAATGGGGTATTAGGGTAACTTATCGGGACGTTGGAGGTCCTACTTGCCCTGGGAAGGAGTTCGGGGAATCCAGGTATCGTACTTGGTGGTTCTCTGCCATTGGACCAGGCGTCCCACATTTCCATCATATGGAGACGCAGAATTCTGTTTTCCTCGGTTGCTGTAGATTCTGAAGTTGGGATGGCCGAGATCGGTCTATCCTCTGGGATAGGAACTATTGGCAAGTGACTTTTCGAAGACATTTAAACACTTCCTTTTGACCTCGTAAAGTACGGATGCGAAGCCAGACTGCCACAAAACCAACCACCTTAATATAGAACCTATACTTAATAGTAGATAACAAACCGGTCAGCTTGAAACAATTAACACATAGGTAATCGCACGTTGGGGGTGAGATGCACCTATACAGTTAAATGTGTTTCTACATGCTTCACAACGATTGCATGTTTCATCCCGGCTTTGCTTATTTTCCCCAATTTTCTTTTCTTTCCACTTTGGCTTTTGATATTTCTCCTCTTATTCTTATTTTCCTTTTCTTTCCTCTCTTTTCTTGCTTGCTTTTTATTTTTGGTTTTTCTTTGGCCCCCTTTTCTTTCTTTTTTGTTTTTCTTTCGGTTCTTTCCTCTCTTATTTGAGTTATTTTACAAAAATTATGACCGGATCCGATGAGGATTGACTATCACGACGCCGCGTGAATCAGATCACTACGTAGTTCAATAAAATAAATGCAAAAATAAAGAAACAATTTTTGGGAATTTTCAATTTTCATTGATAAAACTGCTAAACTTTTCTATTACAAAAGACCTCAACCAACTCATTTTTTGGAATTTTAAAACTACAAACAGACTCAAAATAAACTTTAAACTAAAAACTGAAATACAGACTCGATAAATGAAAAATCATGAGTGCATAAGTGCTTCGACTCCTGGGGCCCGTGGGACATCATTCGGTCTTACCACAGGCCTATGTGCGAGATTCCTTTGAAGCCGCTCCAAATCACTCATTATTTGGCGGACAAATGTCATTACTGCAGCGAAGAAAGTGGTTTGAGTCATGTCCTCATAGGCGTGGCATTTCATAACGATGTAGTCGGCAATGGCTCTAACCCTCTCTCGGATAATACCCTTTTCCTGAAGCAAGCGCCCGATTTGCTGATTCCGAGCTTCCAACACTTGGGTGTCATGATGATTTTGATTCTGCAACTGTTGCATATCTTCTTCCATCTGGGCCATCAAAGCATAACAATGTTCCATGTCGGCTTTAAAGTTCTTAGCCTGTTTGGCCGCCTCATTTTCAAGGGTAGTTAGCTTTCTCTTCAGATTGGTGATTGTCCCCTCATATTTTCTTTTCATTTGTCGCACAAACTCTACCCGCCCTTCTGCATTCTTTGCCATTTGTGCTCGGACTCTTGCTAGACTGGCCTCAGATTTTTCTAGGTCATCTTGACACTCGAGTACTTTCTTTCTCAGACCACTTATAATCCTTTCATCTGCTCGGCTTCTTTTCGGGTTTCTAGCAACTATTCTCATTTTCTGGATCTGAGCTTTGAGGGCTTCGTTTTCCTGAGTTAGCTTCTTCTTTTCCCCTTCATCTACGGCAGCTTGGATACTATTGCCAAATTTGAGGTCCCTGATTTGTCCCTCTAATTTACTTATCTTGGCCCTGTAACTTTCTTCTATTGCCAACCAGTCACACTGCTCCCGCGAGTCGTTTGTGAATTGTTGGACATGGGGTCTCTTAGCAGGTCTCTTGGGATCTCGAGGGATTTGAAACCTTTTACCGAACCAAATCATGTAATTGGGGTCTACCTCACCTTTAGCTAAAACCTGCACCATAGTCTTAGGTTCGAGAAATCTGCACTCATTCCAAACTTGGCGAACTCTTCCTTCTGGGAATACAGCCTTTGGGCCCAATTCGACGACTTGTTCACTCAGATCTTTGTCATGGGGAACGGTTTGAAACCTGCCCAGTTGGCGCAAAACCCTGTGAGGAGCATATGGCTGAATGATCCGGATACCCATTAGGAGAAGATAGCACACTTCGACTGACATGTATACGACTTCGGTGACAGGGAGCCATCCGAAAGTCCACTCAATTTTATCCGAAGTTAAAGAACTCAAGTGTGCAAACCAAGCCTCGATACCCTCTGGAAATTCAACACCCACCACTCGGCTTTCAAATTCTTTGATACAATTCAAACCAGTCATGTCGTAGTTCATATACCCAACACAGTGACAGAGATGTTCCTGTATCCACAGTTGTAGTAGTAGGTTACAGCCTTGGAAGAATTTTCCCCCTTCTCGGCAGATGGTCAAAGCTCGGTAAATCTCAGACAAGATCAGTGGAACCAGGGTGTCATTAGCTTTCTTGATCGCTACATCAACCATTCCCACGAGTCCCAATTCTATGTTGCCGTCTTTTCGCGGACAGATTATAACACACAAGAACGCTACTATAAAAACCAAACCCCGACGTGCCTCCCATTTATCTTTGTTTCCTGCATAGGTCAGACCAGTATTTGGTACTTCAAAACCTTGAGGATTGCCATAACGTTGGTACAAGAATTGGAAAGTGCAAAACCCCTCAGATAAATTCTCATCCTGAATATCCCGGCTAATATTCAACATATCTAGAAACTTGTGAGGAGATATTGTTCTCGATGACACCGGGTACCGACTTCTAAGGTTTTTGCTAAGGCCGGCGTAACCCGCAATTTCCTCTAGCGTGGGTGTAAGCTCAAAATCAGAAAAGCATAACACATTGCGAGTCGGATCCCAGAAAGGTATCAAGGCTTCGATCACGTCCAATCTTGGCTTGGTGTTCAAAAGTCCGACAAGACCACCCAAAACTTTTACCACGGTTCCTCGGCTGACTTTTCCTAAGTCGTTCCACCATATATGGAGTTGTAAGGGGATTTCCTTAAGAGCTGCGAATGGTTCATTTTCATATGTGATCATCCTACATATTTATTAGGGTGATTTAGTTAAAAAAGATTATGACTCATTTTGACTCAAGAAAAGTTATCACCATTTTTTAAAAAAAAAATTATTTCAAAAATAAGAACCCAGCTTTGCACATACGGCCTTGAGAGCACTACGGGGAAGAAGATTTTCAGGCTGTATTTGCTAACCGGGCAAACTTTGAAAAAGAGACCATAGGTGGTTGTTCTTGCAAAAACAGCCTT
Organism: Nicotiana sylvestris; assembly: GCF_000393655.2. Lineage (NCBI taxonomy): Eukaryota > Viridiplantae > Streptophyta > Magnoliopsida > Solanales > Solanaceae > Nicotiana > Nicotiana sylvestris. The sequence goes on along the minus strand of NC_091057.1, from coordinate 91,613,516 downwards.
CCGACGCCCTTTTGGGGACATTCGGCTATTTTAGACAAGAATGCATCACCTTATTTATTTATAATAAAACAATGAATTTTTTGTTCTTTTTGAGTTGTTTTTGCAAAAATGAAGTTGGACCCAGTAGGGGTTGCCTACGTATTCCACACCCGCTGAGAATCAAACTGGCGTAGTTCGGGCAGATTTGACAAAATAAAAACAAAACCAACTATTTTAAAAAAACAAGATTTTCTTCTCTTTTTTTCTTCAAAATTTTGGCAGAGTTTCGGTATATTTTTTGGACATTAGTTTTTAAAAAAATAGGCAATTATCTCTCTTAGCCCTCACATTGACTTTTCTTTTTCCCAACTTTTCTCTTATTATTCATAAGTCGGTCAACATGTAAATCCAAAGCAAATAAATGCACAAGTAGCAAGTTGGATGAATTAGGATAGTCTTTTCATTTCGGGTACACCTGTCCTAGACAGACCCAACATCTATGTTGAGTCTCCAAAGTCAAATGCGTGTGATGCAAATAAATATTCCTACTAGGGATCCAGCATGAGGTTTTGTTATACTAGGTTTAAAACCTGGGTGTATTGTTCTAGACCTGGCTTACCCGAGCGGACAACTCAAGCCGAGAGGGGGCAGCGTACCGGGAATACAGAAGCTTCACCGACTTTGCAACTTGTCCGAACCTCATTTTAAAATTGAGATAAGACTCTAACAGAAAAGAAGTCACACGAAGTGCACACTTCCCAGATGATTTAGAAGACTTAGAAAGAAGAGAGTTTCGTAACAATTTATATACAGTCCAAACAATATCAATGCGGTAAAAGCGGCATGTAGCACATTAGGCTCAACATGTAAAATCAAATAAAACAAGCCAACTATAATAGTTATTCTAAGCTCGAATTCTTAAACCTTGAACCAAAGTTCTGGGTTTGGGTCTCCAGCAGAGTCGTCAGAGTTGTCACACCTCCTTTTTAACACCCCGAGGGCATATAAGAGAGTTTTTCCAATTAAAGTGGCATTATTCAAAATGGGATTATTTATTTAATCTGAGTCACCACTTGGGATAGTTTATTTGGTATCCCAAGTTACCGGTTTATTTTAAATCCCAAATCGAGGAAATTTTGACTTTCCTTTTGAAGTCTGCGAACCAGAAATTCTGAATAAGAAATTCTGTTAACCCGAGGGAAGGTGTTAGGCACCCCCGAATTCCGTGGTTCTAGCACGATCGCTTAAACCATTATAATTGGCCTATTATCTGATTTTAATACATGTTTTAACCTATGGTACACTTTAAACTTATTAAATCGCTTTTGATTATTTTTAGGAAGATTCAACGTTATTTAAAACATGCCTTGAACCACGGCACATGAAATGCACCCGTGGTCCACGACACATTTTATTTAATGTTGTTGAGAATTAGAGTTGGGTCCCATGAAAAGCACACCCGAGTTTAAGGAAATTAATTTAAATTATGCGCCTAAAGCAACTGCGCACTTTCAAGTTTGCGAGGGCCATGGAAAATTCAACTAAATAGCACGCCTCGATTTCTAAAGGATTAAAATTAATTAAGTGAGGGTCATGAGTTTTGAGATTTTATTTGGCATGACACGCCTCAAATTATTCTAACCAAAGAGTTTCTAAATTTAATTTTTTGAGGGCCATAAATTGTACGTTCCACTAAAATGGCATGCCTCAAGCTATATTGATAAGCTAAATTGATAAGCTAATTAAATGGCCTAGTTAATTAATCAAAAGGCTAAGAGGATTTCTACTTTATTTAAAACAAAAGTTTAAGCTAAATTGATAATCAACGGGTTTGCATTGGTAGAACTGCTCCAATTATTTTGAAGATAGTTTGGGCCAGCAGTAGTCATCAGCTGAGATGACCATATCGAAAAGGAAACAAACTCGCACATGATAAAGCATACAATCTTTCAATTCACAAAGGCCTTCAGGCTTGGGCTCAAAATGAGCCCAAATTTAGTGAAACAATGAACACCCAGAGACATGAGACATGAAATTGAATGTTCATCAGCTGGGCCAGCATTAGGCCCAACTCTTAGAACCAAATAATTTGCACAAAATCAATTAAACGCAAATCAACTAATGCTACATGAAACATGAAATTGAATTAACATTTTAACTTCTGAATTCAACTATTTAAGCAAGAATCAACTAGTTGAACTTCTGAATATTAATTTTCATGCATTTTAGGCCAGATCTACTGTGAGAAAAATCCAGCGGCAGCAAATAAACAAGTTACTGGGCTCAAGAAGCAGGCCTAAACGACACATGGGAATACAAACTTCCACTTTGCAAACAGCCTTAAGTCATAGGCCCAAAGAGCCTAAACTTTGCAAAGCTAAGGCTGGAGCAAGACTCAAGATCGAGTCCACACTCACACAAAACTACCATTTCGCACCCAACAAACCAAACCAGCTTGATAGACTTTCATCAGTACACAACAGCAATTCAATTCCAAACCACCTCACAAATACGCCTATGAAATTTAGTCTCAACTAAACTATTTTCTCCATACCACAAATAGTTGAACCCGGGATGTTCACATATCAATTACTTGAATCCAAAATCACACCCAAACTCTTAAATTTATTCATTTACAACATATTAATGACATGAGAAAACTAAAATAACATGCCTAGTATTAGATTTACTACAGAATACTAAAGAAATGGGAGAAACAGAAGGAATAAAACTCAAATACAACTTTGTATTTAATCAGGTTTCAGCTCAAAACACATGTTCACATTCACTTGTTTTGCATAGTTTGAAGAATACCTGGATTGCAAATAAAAACAAGGAGTTAAATAACAGCAGCACAATCAGCTCAAAGCAGCAATGGAACAGTGATAGAACAGCAAATCAAAACCAAACTTCAAACCATTTTTCAACCCAAGGCACGATTTTAAAATTTTCAGGAGTTCTAGCTAACAAAGAGAATCCGAGATCCAAAACCAAGCAGAATTTTTAGCAATTTTCAGTTTTTCTGGAATTCAAAGAAAGCTCCGTTACTTCTGAAATTTTCAGTATTTTTCAGCCTCTAAAAAACTGACTTGGGAGTGAAGGAACAATGACCTTTATAGGGAGCAATTAGGGCAGCAGAAATGAATCAAGTTATTTGCTACTAACCCTTTTCAAATTTTTATTTTTGCTCTTTAATCCTTAACTAGAAAATCTGTTTTCCAAATCAGTCCTCCCCCCACCTTCGAGGCAGCTTCCTAAATCAGTTACTAAAGATTCCCCAACCTAAAATCTCTAAAATAACCCTTAAACCCACTATTTTTACCCCAGCCTACCTCATGGGTCAAGTTGACCCAATAGCTTAAACCCAAATGAACGGGCTGCTCTTGCAGATGGGTCAAAAACGACCCAAAGCCCAAATAACAAACTAATCCAAACTAAATTCTGTGAGCATATGGAAAGCAGAAGAAAACAAACACTTAAATGATTTCAAAATTAAAAATCTAAACTAAGTGACTGATTAATAACACAAATAGGCATAGAATTAACTAGGTTATTAAATCGACACGACCTAATTAAATAAAACTATGAGACTAAAACAAATGGCAAAATCAGAGGTTTAAGCATGACACTAATAAAAACTAAACAGATCACTGAAAATCAGAGGACAAACTTTTAAGATTTGAAAAAGAAAATTGAAAAGCCAACGGAACAAATACGAACACAAAATTAATCTAAAGGGACCTAGGTTCAGAACCTATCTCAAATTTCAGTCAAAGTAAAAAAAAAACTAACTAAAGAAAGGGAGAAGAAAAGAAGAGGAATAAGAGGTGAAGCAAACAAACACGGACAGAAAAAAAAAAGAGGAAGAAAACTTACCCAGTAAACCTGAAATAACACTGGACATCTTGATTTAAACGAAACTAATGCTAATCACTTGTTCTTTGTCAAGAACAAATGAGCAGCATCAATTCGCATTGAATCAAACTTCAAAACTCGAACAAATCGGAAGCCTATGGTCATGCATGCCAATAGATTCAACGAAAATTGATTTTGGGCTTTTAGGGTTCGAACTCAAATTTGAAATTCGAGCAGATGCCAAAGGATTCGAGGGAAATTGGTTAGGGATTTGGGAAGGGGAGGTTGTGAGAATTTTGGGGTTTGAGTTTGAGGCTGGTTAGAGGTGGCGCCGCCGGCCGGTGAGGCTTAGCGTTTAGGGGCGGCTAGGGTTAAGGGCAGTCTCTGAAGATGAAGGGAATGAGAGAGATGAGATGGGGGTGGGTAAGGTCTTCGGACAGTTTTATACTGTCAAGCACCTCAGTTCACGTCCGTTTGATCGAGTGGGATCAACGGCTGCGATTGAGATGTTGTAACGGGGTCGTTTGGTTAATTGAGGGAACGGACCGGGATGGGGCAAATTGGGCTAGCCTGAACAGGTTATGGGGGGAAATCATTTGAGCTTGGGAAAATTTAATTGAAATAGCCCAAAAATTAGACTTCTTTTATTTTATTTTATTTTCTCTTTCAATTTCAATTTTTTCTTTTCTTTTCCAAATTAATTTAAAAACCTAAATTAACTTTTGAAACTAAATTAATCTACCAAGTTAAGCTAATTACTAGTCAAAGTATTTATAAAAAATTAAATAACTCCTAAATTAAAAGAAAAACTATAAAATTCAAAAATTAAAAGTTAGAAATGCAAAGTGAGTTATTTTTTGTGATTTTTCTATTTTTGTAAAACAACTAATTTACTAATTAATCTAAAATGCAAAATTAAATCCTAAATGCAAATGCAATGAATTTTTGTATTTTTCATGAATTAATTAAAATTAACATGCACAGAAAAAATGCGAATAATTAGAAAAATTCTACAATAATTCCTAAAATAACAAACAATTAAAAGAAAAATCTAATTCTTTGGGATTCTGTAGGGATAATTCATGTGGGGCAAAAATTACGTGCTCACAACAGCTGCACAACTTTGGATTCCACATTAAATCCCCACACATGTGAATCGTGTAAATAGATAGATGAGAATATTATTCTGTTAATTGGTTACTACATAGTAAATAAGGAGTGGACAACTGTATAGATAATTTTCTAGTTTTCTTATTTTTTCTTTTTCTTTCTTTGCAAAAATACTTGTATAAATACATTGTTACTGCAGATAATGAGATATACAGAAAATTTCACAAATCTATTCTCATATTTACAATCCTTCATATTCATCGTAGGGTTCGGGCAACGACGAATTTAGAATTTTAAAGTTATGAGTTCTCTACTCTCCTTAACAACAATTGTGACATCCACAAAGAATAAGCGTGCAACTAAAAAACTTGATAATGAAAATGGTTGACAAATATGCTATAATCAATGTTGTAGTTAAGAAAAAAAAAAGAAAATTTATTCATGATTATACTTCGCGATTTTCATGTTTTAATACACAATAATTAATAATTTTATCATTTTTACACTACATTTATTTCAAAATCAAACTTCAATTCAAAACTATTATCTTTAAATTGAACATTTTATCTAATTACAAAAAAGTTTAAATTAAATACAAATTTCCTTGTACAATAGGAAACGATGGAGTTCCTTTGTTTTGGGTTGATGCCTTGATGGGGTTTGGTGGGAAAGAAATTTAAAAAAAAAAAAAAAAAGGGGGGGGGGGGGGGGAACACCAATTCATTTGTGGAGAAGAATGGGCCACGTTTTTTATCGGATGTCCCCGAGCCACGAAATTGTGAAAGAAAGTAAAAATGGGAAGGAAGAAAAGTTAAAGTTAAAAGAGAGGAATAAAATACTGAGGGATCAATGTCAAAATGGTTCAAGGAATCGATCCTGCAACAGCATGCATCAAGATAGTTCCTTAATATTCATGGGTGCTGACTCAAATCATTTGTTGCTTTAATTATAAGTTGCTTAGCTTCCATGTCATATAGTACCACGTGGATCCGCCCATGAGTTCGGACATATGAAGGGGAAAAGCTTAGATGTCTTAGTAAAAAGGTGTGAGCGATTGACTTTGGTGGGTATAAGAAGAGGTAAAGAGAAACCAAAGAAGTATTAGGAGAGATTATTAGGCAGGATATGGGGCAACTTCAGCTTAACCCTTGATAGGAGGGTGTGGAGATTGAGAATTCCGGTAGAAGCTTGGCAGGTAGTCAAGCATATTTCTATTCCGTATTGGGGGTACTAGGATTAGTCTGGTAGCGTCTTACTCTAAGATTGCTAGTATTACATGTTGTTTCCTACTATCTTCCGCTTCGGTTTCTAGTATTTTGTTGTTGTTATTGCTTCATTCCATCTATTTTAATGGCTTTTAGATTGTTGTTGTTATCTTTTTGGCCTTTGTTTCTGATATTTGCTTGTTTCTATTTTTTGTTGTAGTTATTGTTGTATTTATAATCATCACTGGCAAATCTGTGACTACAATGACTATATTGTGTGCTAGTCCTTTCCACTTAACGTGGCTAATATATTAAACATTTAAAGATATATGAAAGTATGTAAATATATAATTAGCATTTCCTAAACCATAAAAATTAGGAGAATTTTAAATAATTAACTCAACTATATTAACTTGTGCATTTCGGTGAAGCTATAAAATACAAAATTATCAAGAAATATAGGAAATTTGGGTCCACCCATCAGGGTGCTTTAAGGCCCAATTGGGTTAGTAGTTAACCCTAATAGACTTTATATAAGTATACTTATAGTGTACAATGCTTTACAGTATTTTCCTACTCTCATCGTGGAATAAGCGGTTGCTCTGACATATCGTGACAATCATTATTGACCAATAATTTCAATCGCGGTTCATTCGTTCCTTCCATTTTCGTCACGCGAACAAGTAAGTTCTCGTTTTACGATTAAAGCGTTAATATAATGTGTTTAGTTTATCACGTTCCTTTATTGATACCAAAGCCATAGGTTGGTTTTCTATCCGAGAAACATATGAAAATACAGATTTGTTGTTTGAAATCATCAACTAAGTGTCTATTTATTTCCATAGCTATGGCAGGCGGCAAGACAGGGAAAGAGAAGAAAAGAAATTAGGGTTATTTTTTTTCTTCAATAAAATAAAATATTCTCTGAAACTTTAAAAAAAAGGAGGGGGCATGAAAATTTCAGAAGAAAATGGCTTCTGCAAAACACGTCGTTGGCGGCGGCAGCTAATGCATTTTGAGAGGAAGAAGAAGATAGTTTCTCTGCTTAGAAACCCTATCCCTAAATAAATTGGAAAAAAAAAATAAGTTGGGCTCAAAAGTTGTTGGCAACACTACCAAATTGGGCTGAAGACCCATTATTCCTTTGAGAAAATGGTCTAGCTTAATTTTTATTAGAGAAAACTACCCTCTATAGCCCCTCAAAATTTTAATAGCTCATATTTTATATCACTTACAAAAAATGGCCCTTCGGCCCAAACATGTTGCATATAGTAGCCGAAAGGAATGAACATGACACAAGTGTCTGTAGCTCAGTGGATAGGGCGTGTATTTCCTAAGCTGAAGGTCGCAAGTTTGACCCCTACCTGGCGCGATAGAGTAACCCTTTTTTGCCTTTTAAATTATATTTTGTACTTTTGGATCTAATAATATTAGCTAAGAATTGAATGAAATATGTAATGCATGTCATATACGAAATGTCTATTTTGTATATTTTTTGTATAATAACATTCTATTTTTGTATATTTTTTGTATAATAACATTCTATTTTTGTATATTTTTGTATAATAACATTATATTTTTTTATATTTTTTATATAGTAACAATCTATTTTGTATAGTGACAGTCTATTTTATATATTTTTTGTATAGTAACAGTCAATTTTGTATATTTTTGTATAGTGACAATCTCTTTGTATATATTTTGTATAGTGACAGTTTATTTTGCATATTTTATATATAATGACAGTATATTTTGTATATCTATTGTATACAAATTGTATAATGATAGTCTATTTTGTATAATTTTTGTATAGTGACAGTCTATTTGTATATATTTTAACTTTATGCATAATTATCTCATCTCATCTTCCTCTTAGTAAGAGACCAACCGCCGGCATACATGGCCACACAATTGCCGACAATGATAACAAGATCGCCGGAGTTTTAAAGTTTCAGGCAAAGATCTTCAAAATATTAATTTCATATTCACAGAAACTATAAGAGAAAATCAGAGAAAGAAGACAAGGCCATGAGAGTCGTGGTTGGCGGAGTTGCTTCTTCAACGACGAAGACATCGGCATCCATGGCCTCACACTCGCCAAAAATGGTAACCACAATATTATAAAAACAGTAAAATTGTGAATCAATCAATTAATTATGTCACAAAACACAAACTAATGGAGATTTAGAAAAACCATCACAAAATTGAAATTGAAAAAAAAAAGCACAGATCATTAGATCCAACATAATATTCTTCAAAATACAACATTCTCATAGCTCATCAGCATTTCAAATGTGTGGTCCACAACACGATGCATGCTTTCTTATCCATAATAGATCTGGGATCATAAGTTTGCGATGGCAATAAATTGGGGTCATAGCATATTTGTATTCAAAACCCAGATAGAGCCCAAAATCATGAATTGCAAATAAGAATTAAAATATAACATGAAAATTACAATGCCTTTCAGATTTTTGAGAACCGAATAAAGGATCCAAACCCCAAAATACAAGAAAAGGGAGACGAGTGAAACCAAAGAGGCCTTTTAAAGAGAGAGAGAGAAAGAGAAAAGCGCCCATGGAATCACAGCCATGGTTTGCTGGCGTGAGAGAGAAGAAGAAAGATAGTAAGGAAGAAAGATAGGGATGGGAGGCGACAGCTAGCACTTGTCATTATTTTTAGGCTATAACTTGTATGGATCAATTTATGGGCTACCGGTTGAAATTTGTTTTGCCCGATGGGCTATAAATGAAGTTCTCTCTTTTTATTAAGGGGAGATTTAAGAATTGAGCTAAACGCCCACTCGAAATGGTCTTGTATTTAATATTTTAGAAAATTTGGCATCCTATAACAATACATAACAAAAATTGACAATTATATTAGGGTTGGCAAAGATAGCCCCAAACAATTGGCATTATATAGCCAAATCTTAAAAAAACTACTCTCTTTTATATTTTCTCTCAAAAAAATAGAGAAATTTTCATAAAGCACTATCTTTTAGTAGTAATTAACCATTTATAAATACCATTTGCTATATTACAGATTATAGATACTTTTTGTGTGGTTATAAGATGTATTTGATGTATTTAAGCTGTTATATTCATGAATACAATAGCAAAAATAGGCGTGAATCAGGGAAGTCCAGCTAAATCAGTTGTTGTATTCGAGTGTATTTGACTGTATTCATGGAGTGAAACATGAGATTCAGTTAAAAAAAAGATTCTCAACCGAAAAATACCCCAAAATAGCAATCTTCAGAGAAATTATATAATACATCTGAATACATAAATTATATTAATTAAAAAAAACTTATGAATACATTCATGGCATATAGAGAGACAGTGAATACAATGAAATACATAGAATATAGCGGGATACATTGCAGTCCAATGAAAAAAAGACAGTGAATACAATGAAGTACATGGAATATAACGAGATATATTGAATTACAATGAAAAAAAAGACAATGAAATACATGAAAATACATTGAAATATATTGACAAAAAATCAAGTTGCTCAGCCCTAAACTCCATGGTCTTTGTTCAAGAACAAACCCTAATTTCCGGCGAATTAGAGTTCAACAAACCATAAAAATAGCCAACGGCTGTTCATCAATTAGAGTTCCGGTAATCTTCACAATCTTCGTCTTCAATGTCACAACATTACCGTCATTTTGCACGACGAAATCGTACTTCTTAGATCCGTCAGTAGCTAACGTGTTCAAACCAGGCACCAACCATCTCAAATGACATATTGCCTTGGGTATTTGCCCGGTGAATCGAAGCAACCAGGAGAAGAATCAAACCCGGAGAATACATTCATGACATATGAAGCAATACTGTAGAACCCCAAAATATGCCATTATTGGATTTCAAGCTATCCATAGATTAATAAACTGGAACTCCGTGATACTCAAGCAAAGATTGTTTCCCTTCCGCCATCGAAAATTTTAATGGGATGGGGGAAGAGAATGGGATATATCAGAGAGAGAAAGAAAGAAAATGTAACTGATTAGCGTATTTAGTGGCTTAGGGCTAGGTGGTAACCAAAATTAAATATTTTGCTATAACCTTAAAAGGTATCTATAGAATATAAATTTTTAAATGGTATTTATTTAAAATAAATAAGGTGTTAATCTTTGCTATAGGAGGTAAAAATTCCAAAAAAATTACACGCTTATTCTGGCTTCCCTCCCCCTTTCTCTCCTTGTATTTCTTCTTCTATCTCTTCTCTTTTGCTCTCATAGTTTAGCAAAATTTCTTGCAAATTATGCTAAAAAAAATCATTGGGATGAAAAAGTAAGGTTGTCTCACATCAGAGAAAATCAGAAGCAAAAACTAAGAGCGAAAAAATATATTTCAACTTTGTTTTTTTTTTGGTTAGATTGAATGAGTGAGTGTGATTGAAATTGATTGAAAATACCTAAACGGGGTTATATACAACATTTGAGCAAGAGTAGCAAAAACTAAGAGAGAAAAAGTATATTTCAACTTTGTTTTTTTTCTCTCTTCCTTTTTTTGGTTGGATTGAATGAGTGAGTGTGATTGAAATTGGTTGAGAATACCTAAACGAGGCTATATACAAAATTTGAGCAAGATAAGAAGTGATTTAGACTGTTTGTAAAAAAATCAGACCTAAAAATCCAACTTCGACATATGTAAATCATGTTGTATATCGTGTACATCAGTGTATATCACACACAAGTTTTTTAGGACGTCTGCGTATATCACTTTGTATATTGTGTATGCAACATAATTTATTTATGGACGCTCATGTATATCACATTGTATATCGTATATATAACACAATTTTTTATGGATATACACAAGTACACATAATATACATGAGATATCACTGATGTACATAGAGATATACATGGGTTATAATAGGAGATACACATGTGGAGTCGTCTTGAACTTGAGTTTTCAATCTTAAATATGTTATACAAAGAGGAAAAATAAAATTTTAATAAATTTTTTGATATACACATTATTATTATGGTATACACAGTGATATACAAATAATATGATTATTAATTATTGATCAAAAAAGAAAAATAAATTTTTGATATAGCATGTTTAAGCAAGTTCTAAAATATAAAAATAATAAATATAATTGTGGGAGTAAATAATATTTTGTTATATAAAGGAAATTAATTTTTGATATACACAAAGAAGAAAAATAAACTTTTCATATGTATTTTGGTATACACGTGTCCGATGTGCTATACACTGTGATATACAAATAATACATTATTTTTATTGTGATATAAATGCAGCAATAACTATATATATAATTTTATATTATTGATATACAAAGAATATTATTATTTATATACAAAGAATGAAAATAAAATTTTAATATACATGTTGATATAGACAAAGAAGAAAAAAAATTGTGATATACATATTATTATTGTGATATACGTTTATTGGCTATTTGATTCAAATATCTATAACCAGGGCTATTTTCTGCCAATTATATGGGTACGTTGTTATACCATACCAAAACCCCTTTATTTTAAGTGGCAAATTTAAGGATTGGGTTAAAGTCCCACTATGATCTATGTAGTAATTTTTGGGGGGCTAAAGGCCTGATTTAAAACTACAATAAATTTATTTGTTTAACATATTTAAAATATTAATTTGTTTAACATTAAATTTATTTATTAATTTTTTTAACATGCTTTAAAATATTAATTTATTTAATATTATATTTATTTTAATTTGTTTAACATGCTTGAAATGTTAATTTGTTTAACATTAAATTTATTTGTTAATTTATTTAACATGCTTTAAAATGTTAATTATTTAATATTATGTTTATTTGTTATTTATTTAACATGCTTGAAATATTAATTATTTTAACATTACTTTTGTTAATTAGTTTAACACATGCTTTATGTTAATTTATTGAGCATGAAATCAATATTAATTAGTTTAATATTAATATTACTTGTTAATTTGTTTAACATCTATAATATGTTAATTAGTTTAAAATCAAAAAAAAATTGTGAATTTGTATAGTATGTAATAAATGTTAATTAGTTTGACATTAGTTTTATTTGCATGCTAATATAAGTTATTTATTAAATTATGCTCCATATGGGATTATAAAATTTTGATAGATAATTATGTTATCTTAAACATGATTAAGACGCTTAGCTGGATAATTGAATAGGTTAATTTTTATAATATTTTAATTTTTGGACAATGATTGGGAACATAGTGAGCTCTCGACTCCATGATTAATATATGTATCTATTAACTTAATCAATTAATGCTTAGTGATATAATATGTATGTATGTTGAAAATAGTGTCTTACAATATTTTTATTTTATATATATGATCCTCATAATATTTTTTATTTTGTTAAAGAATGACTACTACTTCAAAAAATATTATTGATGAGCTCAACAAAGGGTTGAAACTCAATGGCGACAACTATGAAACCTAGAGCTTTAAAGTTCAGTATGTGCTAGAGGAGCAAGAGGGTCTGGTGGCCATTAATAATGTCATAAATGAGCATGAGGAAGGCAACACTGCTCAGCATAGGTATTGTCACACCTCCTTTTTCCGCACCAGAGAGGGTGGAGGAGTTTTTCCAATTAAAGAACAATCGAAACGGGATTGGTTTATTTATTTCAGAGTCGCCACTTGGGAGATTTAGGGTGTCCCAAGTCACCAATTTTAATCCCGAATCGAGGAAAATAATGACTCTATATTACAGTCTGCGTACCAGAAATCCGGATAAGGAATTCTGTTAACCCGGGAGAAGGTGTTAGGCATTCCCGAGTTCCGTGGTTCTAGCACGGTCGCTCAACTGTTATATTCGGCTTATTTATCTGATTTTTAATACAATTATGAACCATGTGCAAATTTTATCTTTTAACCGCTTTATTAATTATTATTATTAAGAAATGTGAACATCGCTTAAAACATATCTTTGGACTGTGTCACATGAAATGCACCCACAATCCGAAACATATTTTATTTGATGTTTTAGAATTTGGATTTGGGTCGCATGAAATGCACACCCGAGTTTAAGAAAATTAAATTATTAAAGACGCGCCTAAAGCAACTAGCGCATTATTATTTTGCGGAGGCCGTGAAATTCGCTAAACAACCCTCCTGAATTCTAAGTAATTTAAACAAGTATTTACTGAGGGCCCCACAATTTGTGTTTTTATTTGGCGAGGCTCATCTCATTCTTATTATTTTTTTTTTAAAAGAATTTGCAACGTCATGAAAATGCATCTCGAACCACGTCACAATCAATGTACCCGTGATTAGAAACACCTTTCGACTCCGTTGAGAATTGGATTTGGGTCGCATAAATGCGCACCCGAGTTTAAGAAGGTAAGATTTATTAAGGCGCGTCCTAAAGAGTCTAACGCACTATTATTTTAGGAGGGTTGTGAGATTTGCTAAACAACCTGTCCTGGAACCTAAATGCTTCGATAATACATTTAAACAAGGGCCCCGCATCTGCGCGTTTTGTTTATTTTCATCGAGGCTTATCTCGTTCTTATTTTTAAAAGGATATCCTATAACAACTACGTTTCTTGTCGTGCTTGTCTTTATCAATTGAAAATAGTAGATAGTCCTAATTAATTAGGTGCTTGCAAGTTGTTTGTAATGACATTCAGAAAAGCAAAAAAATCAGAAATGAGGCTGCACATACAGCCAGCCGAACAAATAATCCCGGGCCCAAATCCAGCCCATGCGTGATAGGCCAGACCTGGGCCTCTGCTTGTTCGATATGGGCCTACTTGGTTTGCTTCGGTTTGGGCTCGACCTTCATGAGATTTATGTTACAAATTTTATGTTTTTGTCTTAACAGATGGTTTATTAGTTATATGGGACCATTGATCAGAAAAGACGAACTTAACCCCTTGTGTACAGTTTCATGTTTGGCATACGTTACATCATCTATGGCAAAGTAAACTAAATCTGAGATGCAAACTAATTCATTGAGACCACTTTTATCTAACAGCATACATATACGATTATCATTCGATACCCTACATTGACATCAACTAGGCTTGCAAACTACTTCCAGCATCCAAACAAGAATAACATTATTCTACATTACATGATATTTAATGCAACAATCTATGTATAAAAAGACATTCTTCAAGTTTCTCATTTGTATTCATCCTCAATTTTCCGATTACATCTGACAGTGTATTAGGTGTGTACCTGGTATGGAGAACAACAGAAGAAAGGAATAGTCAGTCGGGCAGTATGCCACCAACACAGCAGCAGCAGATACACAGCAACAGCACAGCAACAAAATCAACCAACAAAAATGAAGCTCCCGAGTAGTCGAGCAACAAACAACAATCCCAGAAACAGAGTATGAACCAGCAGAGACATCAGAGTATTCAATGTAAACACCCCAGCAATTCAACAACCACAAGCAGCTCAAACAGGCAACTAACAGTAATTGGCCAAGACAGCTAAACCAACATAAACTCTTATGTAATTTTCAGACAGTGTTTGATTACAATATTCTGAGACTTTATGTTTCTTGTTTTTCTTTTCTGAAGACTAAGAAATGTCCAGCCCACTTTCAGTTCTCAAATGGCCTATTTATAAGCCAAATGACTCAGTGCAGCTAGCTGCCTGCCCTGCCAATTGGCAGAATGCCCATACCCTTTAAGGCCCATGCCTAAGCATCTTTTGGTGTCAGCCCCCTTTATTCCCCACGCCTGGTTTTGTTTAATCAGGAGTTATGGGCATCATTTTATTATTCAATTTAAGCCCCATACCCTTGTGTCTTGTTCCCCCATTGGCATTAGTTTAATCCTAATTTAGTACCCCATTTGTCAGCTCACTTAAACTAATTACTTTTGTTCTTTTTAACACCCCAGAATACCCCTGTCAACCTTGATTATTACTGCCCCTGCCTATTGCAGCATCATGGCATTGTTGAACTGATGAAAGTTCAAATTCAAGACTGCCTCGGGCTGAACCTTTTCAGTCAGTTTTACAGTGCAAACAAACCATTTCAAACAATGCTGGGGCATACAGTCAGTGACAAAGCTCAATTAGTCATGCGACATTATTAGCTCATTCGATTTATTAGTTATAGAAAGCTAATCGACGATATTTATCGAGTCGACTATACTAATTATAACAGGTAATAATCAATCGCTCACATAAACAATATGTTTAGGGACCTAAAGGGCATCAGACAATTTTTGTTCAATTACTGGGGCCTATATGAGTTAACTTATCTGACGATTAAACTAATCGACGATCATGTTTATCACAGAGTACATTCAGAATACACACATAGAAAATCAACCGACCAAAGAAAAAGGTCTTTAAAGAGATGAAAGAAATCCGAATGAAAAATAACAAAAATAACAAACAAACCCAACGAAACATGCTGACCACTTAATTAAAACTAACACAAAAGAAAGGAAAACGTACCGAAAATGTTTAAATCAAACAGACCCAAATCTGATTCATCTTCGAACTTTTGAGGCCGAACAAACTTTAATCAGGGTGTTCTCACATGAGAACACCTTGATTAAGGTCTATTAGACCTCAAACCCTTGTCAAAACTGGCCGGGTTCCCCAGGTGCATGTGTTTCAAGTTCTGGATTTCCAGATCTGGATTTTTAGGAGTTGTGGGTAGATTCGGACCAAACCAAGCTTGGTTTGGTCACGAGGAAGGTCAGGGGAATGTCTGGTATGAAGATGGGGTGGTTTGGCATAGGTCCGGGTTCGACTCAAATCTTCAAACGAAGATTCGAGACGAGGGAAGGTGATTCGAGGCAAGAGGGTAACAGATCCATGTTCAGGAGAGTGAGGGGGTCTTAGGGTGTTCAGGAGGTGGTCACCGGCGTTCGTGCCGCCGGCTTTAATGGCGAGGGAGACGAGGGCGGCTAGGGTTTCTAATGGGAGGTCCGGGTTCGACTTGGGGACGAAGGGGTGGGGTGTTGGTATAGGGGGCGTGGGTATAAGGGAAGGTTTATATATGGTCTATGGGATTGGATCTGAGCCGTTAGATCAGATGATCTCAACGGCTTGGATCTGATGCTGAGAAATGAGACGGGGTCGTTTGGCAGTTAAACGGGGTCGTTTGGTTTAAGTGAGGGGTTGGGTCAGGCTGGTTATTTGGGTCGGGTTTGAACATGGGTCGCTGAAAGAGGTCCTGAACCGTTGGATCGGCTGGGACGGACGGCTCAGATTGATTTGCCTGAAACGACGTCGTTTCAGGAGGTGCCTGGGCAGGCCTGGTCTGGACCGGGTCAGATCGTTGGTTTGGGCTTGTTTTTGTCTTATTTTTTTTTTGGCCCAAATTGATTTCAACTTTCTTTTGTTTTACAATTTAAAGAAAAATAAAAAATAAAAAATAACTAATAAAACAAATGAAATTAAAACAAATAACAATATGGCATTTCAACATAATTATCATACCAAGTAAGTTAAATCACAACCTAAAACGGACGATGCTCATATATTTATATTTTTGAATTTTCTTTTAACGCCACATATATTTTTTGTATTTTTGTTTGATAATGACTAGATGCAAAATGGACAGACTCACAAACGACTAACAAAACATGTCACGGAAAGACCGAAAAATTGTACAGCGAAGCCTTTTGCCACTATTTTTATTTTCTTTTGGAGCGATTGTCCGTGAAGCAAAAATCACGTGCTTACAGCTGCCCCTCTTTGCACGAAGACACGAAGGGTTTTCGCGCAAAGATAAAGCGAGCGATTTTTGCCCGTCCGAATACTCCGTGTGAAGCATTTTTTGAAAAAGATTTGACCGAACCTTTGCTTCAGAGGTTTCCTACATATCCTGGGCTGAAACAGGAATCAGGTCAATGTAGTTCGGGAAATTTTGGTAGCTGGGACTACCGTGTGACTGTAGTGTTTGCTGTTGTTGTGCGCTGTTGTATGCTGCTGTAGGATGCTACTGCTCAACCGATCTCCCTATTACATTGCTCTAAAAGGAAAACAAGAAGCTAAGCTAAACTGAGGATCCTGAAATCTCATCCATCTTCAACTTGTTCTTGCTGCCTTGCTTTCTTGTCGGCTAACGCTTTCCTCTGACGCCTTTATTTTGTGAACTTGGAGATGATGCTGGTCCTTCACCTTTTCTGAATGTCAGTTCTCATCACTTTGCTTGATTTGCTGGGGGTACGGCTTTCTTCTTTAAATCTTCCAATGGTTTCTTCAGTGGTATGGCTTTTCATCAGAATTGTTATACTGGGCATGCTACACCGTTCCCAAACTACTTCTTTTAAGACGCGTTCCTTTTTCCTTTTGAATTGCGCGCTTGCCTCTGCAGTTGTCTGCTTCTTGGTGCTGGGGATTTCATTGTTTTTCCTGCTTGGGGCTCTCTGTTGTAACCTTCCGTCTTCAGGTGGGGCTACTGATTCCAAACTCTAGAGCTAAAGTATTCCTGCATTATACTGGTGGGCGACCTAGAACTGAAATGTATTCCCGCATTATACTGGTGGGCGACCTAGAACTGAAATGTATTCCCACATTATACTGGTGGGCGACCTAGAACTTAAATGTATTCCCGCATTATACTGGTGGGCGACCTAGAACTTAAATGTATTCCCGCATTATACTGGTGGGCGACCTAGAACTTAAATGTATTAAAATTGCTTCCCCGTTCTTCCGAGAAAATTTTCGACAATCGGCAGAAAATTTTCTGCCCCGGTTTTGGTGACTTCCTTGGCGTTGCATCTCGCTGTCCTCATCAATCCTTTGTTTTCCTGCAGCAGACAGAAGGATTTAATTAGTTTTTATCGTGGTGGTAGAGGGTGCCTTTCTGGCGGATGATCTTCCTTTCTTCCCCTTTTCTTGCTCTTTGTCCCCATAATTGGTCGGCGGGCAAAGTTGCCTGTTGGGGGTCTCTAGCCTGCTGGGGATTGGTTTTCAATTTATCCCCTTCTCTGCTTTCTCTTTAAACACATGATGTGGGAGTCTGCTTCTAACTCCCGAAACCACTCCCTTTTGGAGCATACTTCTTCCAACATTTCCGAGCACAATCCCTGCATTGCCTGGGGCCGGCCTTTAAGACTGTTTGTATTATCCTGCATTGGATGAATTCCCCTTCGGTTTCTGGTAGTAAGCTTTGAAAAATCCTTTAAAGACACATTTTAGGAAAAGAAATAAAGATATGGAAAGGAGAAAATCTTTCTGAACCAATATTTTGTGGGAGGAGACAATCAAAAGAACTTATCTGGAGGACACAACTGGTCCCCGTGATCATGGCGTGCACCATAGATTCCGACCCAGTCTATTTGTATCAATTGATCTGCTCGATGGTTTGACTTGCTGGGGATGATAAAGGAGTGTTCATTTCGTTTCGAATGTGGTAGCTTTGCTGATCTGTCTTGTCGCCTCATAGTGCCCTTCGAGGGGTTTTCACTAATGAGACTCTCTCTTTTCTCTCATCTCCCGGCGCCTTATGGTGCCTGTGAAGGTTTTCACCAATAAGACTCTCTCATTTCATATCCCTCATCTTACATCGCCTCTCGGTGCCTGTGAAGGTTTTCACCGATAAGACTCTCTCATTTTATTTCTTTCGAGGATCCGGGGTGTTGTAGATACGACCCTCTCTTCCGGGGATTCTTTTGACTATCAACTCATTCCCAGTCTTACGATCCTCTTCTTTGCTGGGGATCAGTGTATTATTCTCGGCCTTATTTGCCGGATTTGGCATCTCTCGAACATTGATCGGGAGGTCTTTTGGATGTTGATGTTGGTTTTGGTGTGGGATTGAAGAAAGGCTATAAAAATGAAAACAACTTGAAGGGTGATGTGCTACAACTTTTGGAATCAAACCTTTGTTGGAACTTAAAACATAACCTCTGCCCCAGTTTTCTTGCTTGGGGAATTTATTTTTTTACGCTTATGTTGAGTTACGTGCGTTATGCACATTGTGCTATATTGTGCACACTATGTACATTATGCATCCTATATTTGCTATGATGCATACTATGACCGAGCCGTGAGGCGCCTACGTATCCTCTTTGAGGAATCAGGTCAAACGTAGTTCCCACGGTTTTATATTCCTTGATTTTTCTTTTCTTTCTTTTCATTTTCTTTTCCTTTCCTTTTTCTTTTTCTTTTCTTTTCCTTTCTTTTTTTTTTCGTATCTTTCCCATTAGTGATTCCAAAAGAGGGGTATTGAAAGAATTTGCTTAAGGCTCAAAGGGGGAAGCGAGGGTTAAAAGTGTTTGGATAGAAGAAAGAATTGCCTCCGTCATCTCATTATTCAACAAATGCCAAATACAAACAAATAAACCAAAATTGCCATAATTTAAAGAAATTACGCATAATATCTCTTGACTGCATCTGAATTGATAGCCATGTCGACACATCTACCTTCGACATCTGTCAAACACAAAGCACCATTGGCCAAGACTCTGGTCACGATATAAGGCCCTTGCCAATTTGGGGCGAATTTGCCTTTTGCCTCGACCTGATGTGGGAGGATCTTCTTCAATACCTGCTGCCCTACTTCAAACTTCCTGGGGCGCACCTTTTTATTATACGCTCTTGCCATTCTCTTCTGGTACAGCTGACCATGGCACACTGCTGCCAATCTTTTCTCATCTATCAGGCTCAACTGTTCCAAGCGAGCTTTGATCCATTCATCATCATCAATTCCGGCTTCAGCGACAATTCGGAGGGACGGAATTTCGACCTCCGCTGGTATCACGGCCTCAGTTCCATACACCAACAAATAAGGAGTTGTGCCTATAGAAGTCCGGACGGTAGTGCGGTAACCCAACAAAGCAAAGGGTAATTTCTCGTGCCATTGTCTGGACCCTTCCACCATTTTTCGCAGTATCTTCTTGATATTCTTATTGGCTGCTTCGACTGCTCCATTTGCCTTAGGACGATATGGGGTGGAATTGCGGTGTGTAATCTTGAATTGTTGGCATACCTCTCTCATCAAGCTGCTATTAAGATTCGCACCGTTATCCGTGATGATCACTTTTGGGATCCCAAATCTGCAGATGATATGGGAGTGAACAAAGTCCACCACTGCCTTCTTGGTTACTGATTTGAAGGTTTTAGCCTCAACCCATTTGGTGAAGTAATCAATGGTCACTAGAATGAACCTATGACCGTTGGACGCTGCTGGCTCGATGGGCCCAATGACATCCATGCCCCATGCTACAAACGGCCAGGGTGCTGACATCGTATGTAACTCTGTTGGCGGAGAGTGAATCAAGTCTCCATGTATCTGGCACTGATGGCATTTCCTCACGAAAGTGATACAGTCGTGTTCCATGGTGAGCCAATAACACCCTGTTCGAAGGATTTTTCTTGCCAATACATATCCACTCATGTGTGGCCCACAAACTCCAGCATGTACTTCTGCCATAACCGTTGTTGCCTGCCTGGCATCTATGCATCTCAACAATCCCAGATCCGGGGTTCTTTTGTACAATATTCCCCCACTGAGGAAGAAACCATTCGACAACCGCCGAAGGGCTCTTTTTTGGTCTCCAGAGGCATGTTCTGGATATATCCCCATCCTGAGGTATTCTTTGATATCATGAAACCAGGGTTCGCCATCCGCTTCTTCTTCTATGGCATTGCAGTAGGCGTGCTGATCACGGACTTGGATGTGCAGAGGATCAACATACATTTTGTCAGGGTGGTGCAGCATTGATGCCAAGGTGGCCAAGGCATCCGCAACCTCATTGTGAACTCTCGGGATGTGTTTGAACTTCACCGATCGAAATTGCTTGCTCAGATCATGCAAGCATTGTCGGTATGGTATGAGCTTTAGATCTCGTGTTTCCCATTCACCCTGAATTTGATGTACCAAGAGGTCCGAGTCTCCCAAGACCAAGACGTCTTGGACATCCATGTCAGCGGCCAGGCGCAGACCCAGAATGCAAGCCTCATATTCGGCCATATTGTTGGTGCAATAGAAGCGTAGTTGAGCCGTAACAGGATAATGCCGTCCTGTTTCAGAAATGAGTACTGCTCCTATTCCAACCCCTTTTGCGTTCGCAGCTCCATCGAAGAAAAGCTTCCAACCCGGTTCCTCAGGTAATTCCAACTCATTCGTATGCATCACCTCTTCGTCAGGAAAATACGTTCTTAAGGGCTCGTATTTTTCATCAACGGGATTCTCTGCCAAATGGTCTGCCAGTGCCTGGGCTTTCATGGCCGTCCTCGTTACGTAGATGATATCAAATTCTGTGAGCAGAATTTGCCATTTTGCCAACCTTCCCGTGGGCATAGGTTTCTGAAAGATATACTTCAATGGGTCCAAGCGGGATATGAGATAAGTAGTATATGAAGACAGGTAGTGCTTCAACTTCTGAGCTACCCAAGTTAGGGCGCAGCACGTTTTCTCGAGTTGAGTGTACTTGACCTCATGTACTGTGAATTTCTTGCTAAGATAGTAGATGGCCTGCTCCTTCCTTCCTGTGTCATCATGTTGCCCCAGTACACAACCAAATGAATTTTCCAAGACCGTCAGGTAAAGGATTAGGGGTTTCCCGGGCTTAGGCGGGACCAATACGGGTGGATTAGACAGATACCCTTTGATTTGGTCGAAGGCCTCCTGACACTCTGCTGTCCAACCTACTGCAGCGTCCTTTCTCAGCAGCCGAAATATGGGCTCACAAGTTGCTGTGAGTTGAGCGATGAACCTGCTGATATAATTGAGTCTACCCAGCAAACTCATTACCTCTGTTTTGTTCCTTGGCGGTGGCAAATCTCGGATGGATTCAATTTTGGACGGGTCTAACTCAATCCCCCGTCGACTGACGATGAATCCTAGCAACTTTCCTGATGGAACCCCGAATGCGCATTTGGCCGGGTTAAGCTTGATATCATACCTCCGGAGTCTTTGGAAAAATCTCCTTAGGTCTGCCACATGGTCCTCCTGACGCCAAGATTTGATGATCACATCATCGACGTACACCTCTATTTCTTTGTGTATCATGTCATGAAACACAGCAGTCATTGCTCGCATGTACGTTGCCCCGGCGTTCTTTAACCCGAACGGCATTACCCGATAGCAGTAGGTTCCCCATGGCGTAATAAACGCTGTCTTCTCAGCATCCTCTTCGTCCATTAGGATCTGATGATAACCCGCATAGCAATCCACAAAGGATCCGATCTCGCGCCCAGCGCAATTATCGATCAGGATATGAATGTTGGGTAACGGGAAATTGTCCTTGGGACTTGCTTTGTTGAGGTTGCGGTAGTCGACGCACACCCTGATTTTTCCATCCTTCTTTGGGACTGGTACCACATTGGCCAGCCACTCGGGATATCGAGTGACCCGAATGACCTTCGATTGCAACTGCTTGATCACTTCTTCTTTGATTTTTACACTCATTTCTGTTTTAAATTTCCTTAGTTTTTGCTTGACCGGAGGGTATGCCGGGTCAGTGGGTAGTTTGTTGAACCACTAAATTGGTGCTTAATCCAGGCATATCATCATATGACCAGGCAAAAACGTCTTTGAATTCCCTGAGAGTTTTGATCAATTCTGCTCTGACATTTGGCTCAATGTGGATACT
The DNA here is from genome assembly GCF_000393655.2 of Nicotiana sylvestris. Lineage (NCBI taxonomy): Eukaryota > Viridiplantae > Streptophyta > Magnoliopsida > Solanales > Solanaceae > Nicotiana > Nicotiana sylvestris. The sequence goes on along the minus strand of NC_091057.1, from coordinate 91,590,826 downwards.
AATTTTGGTCTCTTGGATGTTATCAGCGTCTCCTAGGTTCACAGCCTCAGTGTCATTTAGGTTAGGCTTGGGTTTCTCTTCAAATTGGCACAGTTCTCGGTTTATTTCTTCGAAGGCTTCCCCTTCGTCACATTCGGATTCATTATCACAAACGACCTCTTGCATCATTGAGTCAGATTCAGATTGATTTATTAGACTAGGTCGAAGATCCGTTGTGCATGCCATGTCATTAGGACCAGTAAAAAGAGAACTGTTCAGAAAGAAAACAAAACCAAAGACAAAAATTAAAATGAGACAAAAGAAAAGAACTTTATTAAATTTGCGGGATAAAAAGGGTTCACACTTTTACAAAACGAAAGTAAAATTTGGATTACACCCTTGAATAATCCGATCAAACAAACAAACAAACAAAACATTAATCAAAGCCTACTACCAAGACTCCCCTCGGACAGGAAGAGGAGTAACCGTCCAATTGTTGGTCTTGGCCTCAGGCCCCACGAATTGTATCTCTGCTCTGCTGGAACCCTCTCCAGCTTCCACCATACTGACATCCGCGAATAGTCTCTCAAAACTCTGATTCAGGTCTTCACTTATGCCGATCAAAGGTCCTCGAATCTTTGGGATCGCTGACCCCTTGGCACTAGCTTTAACAAAAGACCTTGAGAGGCGTGGCACTGGTTTAGGCAGAGACCAGACTCTCTTCTTCATTTTTCGCGCTTGCTTCCTGTCTGCTGCGGTTGGTTTGAACCCCAACCCGAAAGTTTCCAGATTCTTAGGAAGGGAGACAGGTTGGACTATCCCTTGAAGTTCAACTCCCAGGCCTTTTCCCGGCACAAACCCATTACCCAGCATTTCTGATACCATCATGACTGTTGCGGCAGTCACCCTAGGGTGCGGGATGATTTCTCCTTCAGAAATTTTGTTGGCCGACCCTGTATCGAGAATCTGGTAGACCCAGGGACCCTTGTCATCAGTGGTCTCTATGAAAGGCACAATGGTTCCGCCCATGGTGCATGTTGTATCCTCGCCGTGCAACACGACCTCTTGTCTTTCCCACTCGAACTTCACTGTCTGATGTAGGGTGGAAGGCACCGCTTTAGCTGCATGAATCCAAGGTCGTCCTAACAGCAAGTTGTAAGATACCGTGGCGTCCAACACCTGGAATTCCATGGTAAACAGGACCGGGCCAATGGTTAGTTCAAGTACAACATCCCCCACAGTGGCTGTTCCGTTTCCGTCAAACCCTCGGACACAGATGCTATTCTCCCGGATTCTTCCACGGTCAATCTTTAACTGGTCCAGGGTGGATAATGGACAAATATTGGCGCTTGAGCCGTTATCCACCAATACTCGGGTTACCACCGAGTCTTCACATTTGACAGCTAGGTATAGAGCTTTGTTATGCTCCGTACCTTCCACCGGCAGGTCATCATCTGAGAATGTCACTCTGTTCACCTCGAAAATCTTGCTAGCAATGGTTTCCAGGTGGTTTACAGAAATCTCACTGGGTACATGGGCCTCGTTCAATATCTTTAACAGGGCCCGACGATGTTCCTCGGAATGGAGGAGTAATGACAATAGTGAGATCTGGGCAGGTGTTTTTCTCAGCTGCTCAACCACAGAATAGTCTTGTACTTTCATCTTCCTCAGGAAGTCTTCAGCCTCTTCTTCTGACACTGGCTTCTTGGTTGCCACTGGGTTGGTTTTTCTTAACTCCACCGGAGCAAAACATCGACCTGATCGAGTCAGCCCTTGCGCTTCACAACTGACTTCTTCCACCTGTTTTCCTTGGTACGTCACCACTGCTTTTTCATATTTCCAGGGCACAGCCCTGCTGTCAAGCATTGGCAGTTGGACCACCGGCTTTATGGTCACCCGTTCTCCACATACCCCTTTCAACATGACTGCCGGTGTGGGCAGGATCCCTGGTATTACCAACTTGCTTGGCTCGGGTTTGCTTGCTATGACGGACGGGCTCTTCCCCCATATTACTACCGGCTTGACGCCTTCTCCCTGCGACTGTACATTTGTTCCTCCACTGGTTAAGACTTCTTTTGGGGCAGCTTGGATCATCATCACTGTTTGTGAGGGTTTTCTTAATTCTCCTCCCTCACACACCAACTCAATCATGTGAGTTTCGTGGTGCGCTGGCAGTGGGTTTTGGTTGATGTTAGGAGCCTCCGGTGTCTGGACCTCGATCTTATTGGTGTCAATAAGATCCTGTATGGCATGCCTTAACTTCCAGCACTTCTCGGTATCGTGCCCGAGCATCCCTGAACAGTATTCACAACTGATTGAACGATCCAAATTCTGAGGCGGGGGATTTGGTTCCCGAGTATGGACAGGACTAACCAAACCCAATTGCCGCAGCTTGTGGAACACAGCGGTGTAGGTTTCTCCCAGTTCGGTGAAGGTTCTTTGCTTCCGCAACCTGTCATTTCTGGCATCTGGATTTCCCCGGAAACCTGCCCCTGAAGGATTTCTATATGCCCTTGGTGGAGGGTAAGTGTTTTGTGGTGGTGCATATATGTTCTGGGGAGCCGGTGCGCGCCATTGTGGGCGAACCGGAGGCTGAGTGTATACCTGGGCTTGGTGTACGGAACAATGTGGTTCTCGAGGTGGATAGAAATTTTGTGGTGGGTTGTATGGGTAGTTTGACCTGTGAGGCCTGGGTTGGTTGTAATGTGGCCTGCCAGCCCTGGACCAACTGCCTGCCTCGATCGTGGCAACCTCTTCTTTCTTTCTTCTCAGCGCACCTCCCGTGCCGCTTTGAATAGCCTGGGTTGTGGCCTTAAGCGCCGAATAGTTCAAGATCTTGTCCGACCTCAAACCTTCTTCTATCATGACCCCTATTTTGACCACCTCGTTGAAAGATTTTCCAACCGTTGTCACCAAGTGACCAAAGTAGGTTGGATCCAATGTCTGCAAAAAATAGTCCACCATCTCTCCCTCTCTCATGGGAGGATCGACTCTAGCTGCTTGTTCTCTCCAGCGGAACCCGAACTCGCGAAAACTTTCCCCGGGTTTCTTCCCAGTTCTCAATAACGTGAGACGGTCAGGGACTATCTCCAGATTGTACTGGAAATGACCTGCAAAAGCCTGCGCCAGGTCATCCCACGTGTACCACCTGCTGAAATCCTGCCTGGTATACCATTCCAGTGCAGATCCGCTCAGACTTTGGCCGAAATAAGCTATCAAAAGCTCATCCTTGCCTCCTGCCCCTCTCATTTTGCTACAGAATCCCCGCAAATGTGCCATGGGATCACCGTGCCCTTCATATAAATCAAACTTGGGCATCTTGAACCCAGCCGGGAGTTGGACATCTGGGAAAGGGCACAGATCTTTGTATGCCACGCTGACTTGATTGCCCAGCCCGTGCAAGTTCCTGAAGGATTGCTCCAGGCTTTTGAACTTTCTTAACACTTCATCCTGTTCAGGGGCCTTAACCGGCTTCTCAACCTCTGCCGGTATTTCCAAATGGGGATTGTAAGCCTGTGGTTCCGGTGCGTGGAATGTAGGCTCAGGGGGATAGTATTGTGTATCGTGAGCCTGAAACAATGGCTCACTGGTCGTTCGCTGCAAAGGGGCTGATGCAGGTCCCACAAAAATGGGAATATTGGGTGTTGGGAGAGGTTGATGGGGTGGTGGAGCTTGGGAATCATGAGGGCTTCTTTCTTGATGATAGAGGGGATTTGGGCGGCTTGTGGAAGGGCCAGAGTGAGGGTACTCCGGCACGTGTCCCAGTGTCTCAGGGCTCTTTTGCGTTTTGGCCAGGGCTAGCTGCATTGCATGCATCTCTAGTCCCATCCTTTCAATCTTTTCCATTGCCTCTTTTAGCAACTGGCTCATCGGCCTTTCTTCCTCATTACTATTCTCAGAAGTAGTCATGCTTGTTGCTACCGGTCCTTTGGATCTGGTTTGGTATGAATGTGTTGCCAGAATTCTTTAACAACTAACTGTCTGGTATCAGACAACAACAAACTTTGTTAGTGTTAGAGCTTAACAGATTTGATCATAACACATAGAGGATGCAATGCACCTAGGCAGTTAACCGTTTCTACATGCTTTGCTTCAAACCACATGCGTCATCCCGGTTTGTTCATTCGTCTCTTTTTAGAGTATTCTGCGAAACTCTGCGTTTTATTTTATTTACATTTTCTTTTATTTATTTATTAAAAGCGGTCGAATCTTATGGGGATTGCCTACGTATCACGTCCCCGCGTGAATCAGACCAGGCGTAGTTCTGCCTTAAAGTAAAGACACATAGAAATTCTTCCGGAGTCACTTAATTTCATTATCAAAATTTGCTATTACACATTACTTCAAACAAAATAGCAACAGTACAGACTCCAGGGTTTTAAACTTGGTTTGAGGAAAAGAAAACAACATTGGGGAAACAACAAACAAAACAACCAGGACTCGATCAACAACTAATTTTCCAACTTAGGGACCCACGAGGCATCTTTCGGCCCTTTCGCGGCCCTAGGTGTAAGGTCTCTTTGCAAGCCCTTCAACTCGTTCATAATCCGATGGACGCAGCCCATGATGGAAGCAATGAGGTTTTCCCGAGGTGTCTGCTCGCATGCCAAACATTTTAGGTAGATGTAATGCCCGACTTCGTCAATTCTTGCCCGAATGTTGTCCCTTTCTGCGAACAATTGCCTTATCTGTCGGCTCTTTAACCCTAGCGTTTGTGCATTGGCGGCGAGCTGATCCTGGAATATATCCATTTGCCTTTCCATCCTTGTCATTGCATTGTAATAGCGTCTCCGGTCGGCCTGGGCATCTTGTGTTTGCTTGAAGATCCGCTCTTGCAAAGCGGAATTTGTTTCCTTTGCTGCTTTGACGCTCAGTTCACAATTCCTCATGACTTGCTGTAGGCGCTTTCTCCGGGCCATTGTACCTTCTGCCCATTTGACCCTCATCCTTGCTATGCAAGCCTCTGATAGGTCTAATTCTACCTGGCTCTGGATGACCTGATTTCTCAAACTGGCTATCAATCTTTCGTCGGAGCAACGCCTCTGTCGGTCGATGTTATTCTTACTGGCTTGGCGAAGCCGGGCCCTCAGGGTTTGGTTTTCTTGGGCTAACTTGTCTTTTTCAGCCTGCTCTTGGGCGACTTGTACGTTGTTTTCGAATACCATCCTTTCCATTTGTCGCTTCAGCTTCCTAATTTCAACCAGGTAACCTTCCTCTTTTGCGAGCCAGTCCCATTGTTCTTGCGATGACTCAACAAAATTTCGGAGGTGAGGCCGTTTGGTTGGCCGTTTTACGATGTTCTTCTTGTTCTGCCAAGTGATATAGGCCGGCGAGACTTCACCCCTAGACAAATCATTTACTCGGGTATTCGCCGTTAAGTACTGGCATTCACTCCATATGCAACGAACTGTCTTTTCAGGAAATTGGCCGTCACTGCTGACCTCGACTGCATAAGTGCTGAGATCTTCGTCCGGGTGTAGTACTTGACATCTTCCCAACTGCCTCATTACCCTGTAAGGGGCATAAGGTTGAATACCCCTGAGTCCCATCAAGAGGAAGTGAGGACCAGTGGCGGGCATGTATATGATTTCTTCCACAGAAAGCCAACCCAAAGTCCAGTTTATTTGGTCTGCGGTGATGATCCGGAGATAGGATATCCATTCTTCAAACCCTCCCGGTGATCGGAAACCTGAAACCCTTAGGCTATAACCCTCGATGCAGCCCCCATTTGTAGACATGTAGCGCATATACTGAGGGTGGTGACACAAGTGTTCGATCATCCACATCTGTAACAACAAGTTGCACCCTTCGAAGAAGTCTGCTCCAGCCTTACAAGCCGTGAGGGCTCGGTATATTTCTGACATTATCATGGGAGCAAGGATGCTTTTATCGTTGGTAATCAGGATTTTGACGATTCCAGCCACCTTTAGGTCGATATTTCTATCTTTTCGGGGAAACACCACAAGGCCCAAAAATGCCACCATAAAAGCGAACCGCCTATGCTCATTCCATTTTACCAGATTTCCCCTGCTGCAAACACCACTTTCTGGATCATTGAATCCTCCTATGCTCCCGTACCTCTGGTATATGAATTGTAGGGTAGAAAAACCTCTATCCAGTTCAGCGTATGGGACTCCTTTGCTTATCTTCAACAGATCCATGAATTTGTGTGAATTCACAGCCCTTGGAGCGATCAGGTATTTGTGTCTCAAACCTTCAGTGACGTCCATGTAACCCGCCATTTCCTCTAAGGTTGGGGTGAGTTCAAAATCTGAGAAACGGAACACGTTGTGGGCCGGATCCCAGAATGTAACCAAAGCCTTTATGATGTCGCACCGAGGCCTGACTTTCAACAAATCAACCAAACCCCCCAGGTGCAGTTTGACCTTGTCTTGCTCTGGCCTTTCCAAATCCTCCCACCATAATCGCACCTCCAGGGGAATTTTGCTTCTAACTGTCATCGGCAAACTTGGACTCATGCTCATTCTGCATGTTTATTGGGGTGATTAAGCGAAGATCCAGACTCATTAGACTCAAATACACAAATCGACACACTATTTTCTAGAAAAACGAAATTTTGGTTGTTTCTGAAAAGTACGATGTTACCTTAAAACTTTCGTTATTTGGTTTGTACCTCTATTTTGAAAGAACAAGTTGAGCCCGATGGGGGTTGCCTACGTATCCCGCACCATGCGAGAATCAAACTGACGTAGTTCGGGCATAAATCGAATTTTGGGGACACCCTATTTTTCTCTTAAAAATGAATCAAAGACTCTTTTTTTTTTAAAACAAATTAATAAGACACACATTTTTTTTTTCAAAATTCTGGCAGAGCTTTGACCATTTTTGTGACTTTTCAAGAATAAATAAGTAACCCCTTAACCGTTATTCCTCTTCCCTTTCCAAACATTCCCGATATTCAGAAACCGGTCAGCATGCAAGCCTTGAAACAAGTAAATGCATAAAGCAAACAGGATGTAGCAGGATGGCCTTTATTCTCAGGTTGCCTGTCCTAGACGGACCCAGCCCCTGTGCTGAGTCCCCTAAGTCAAATGCACATGATGCAAATAAGCGTTCCTACTAGGGATCCGGCATGAAGCTATGTTATGCTAAGCTGTAAAGCCTAGGTGTTTGTTCTAGACCTGGCTTACCCGAGCGGACAACTCGAGCCGAGGATGGGAGCTGTGTACCGGTAACCAAAAGGCCATCCGATTTTGCAACTCCTCCGAATCCTCGTTCTATTTTGGCATATGACACTAACAGAAAGAAGCCACGACCAGCGTGCGCTCCTCAAGAGAGAAGAGAAGGGTTTCGGCACAGTTTATATATACAGTCCAAATAATATCAAAGCAGTAAAAGCAGCATTTAGCACATTAGGCTCAAACACGTAAAAAACCAGATAATAATAAAGCCAAATAATAACAATTATTTCAAGCTCGAATTCTTAACCCTGAACCAGCGGTTCTGGGTTACGGCATCCCCAGCAGAGTCGCCAGAGCTGTCACACCTCCTTTTTCCGCACCAGAGAGGGTGGGGGAGTTTTTCCAATTAAAGGACAATCGAAATGGGATTGGTTTATTTATTTCAGAGTCGCCACTTGGGAGATTTAGGGTGTCCCAAGTCACCAATTTTAATCCCGAATCGAGGAAAATAATGACTCTATATTACAGTCTGCGTACCAGAAATCCGGATAAGGAATTCTGTTAACCCGGGAGAAGGTGTTAGGCATTCCCGAGTTCCGTGGTTCTAGCACGGTCGCTCAACTGTTATATTCGGCTTATTTATCTGATTTTTAATACAATTATGAACCATGTGCAAATTTTATCTTTTAACCGCTTTATTAATTATTATTATTAAGAAATGTGAACATCGCTTAAAACATATCTTTGGACTGTGTCACATGAAATGCACCCACAATCCGAAACATATTTTATTTGATGTTTTAGAATTTGGATTTGGGTCGCATGAAATGCACACCCGAGTTTAAGAAAATTAAATTATTAAAGACGCGCCTAAAGCAACTAGCGCATTATTATTTTGCGGAGGCCGTGAAATTCGCTAAACAACCCTCCTGAATTCTAAGTAATTTAAACAAGTATTTACTGAGGGCCCCACAATTTGTGTTTTTATTTGGCGAGGCTCATCTCATTCTTATTATTTTTTTTTTAAAAGAATTTGCAACGTCATGAAAATGCATCTCGAACCACGTCACAATCAATGTACCCGTGATTAGAAACACCTTTCGACTCTGTTAAGAATTGGATTTGGGTCGCATAAATGCGCACCCGAGTTTAAGAAGGTAAGATTTATTAAGGCGCGTCCTAAAGAGTCTAACGCATTATTATTTTAGGAGGGTTGTGAGATTTGCTAAACAACCTGTCCTGGAACCTAAATGCTTCGATAATACATTTAAACAAGGGCCCCGCATCTGCGCGTTTTGTTTATTTTCATCGAGGCTCATCTCGTTCTTATTTTTAAAAGGATATCCTATAACAACTACGTTTCTTGTCGTGCTTGTCTTTATCAATTGAAAATAGTAGATAGTCCTAATTAATTAGGTGCTTGCAAGTTGTTTGTAATGACATTCAGAAAAGCAAAAAAAACAGAAATGAGGCTGCACATACAGCCAGCCGAACAAATAATCCCGGGCCCAAATCCAGCCCATGCGTGATAGGCCAGACCTGGGCCTCTGCTTGTTCGATATGGGCCTACTTGGTTTGCTTCGGTTTGGGCTCGACCTTCATGAGATTTATGTTACAAATTTTATGTTTTTGTCTTAACAGATGGTTTGTTAGTTATATGGGACCATTGATCAGAAAAGACGAACTTAACCCCTTGTGTACAGTTTCATGTTTGGCATACGTTACAGCATCTATGGCAAAGTAAACTAAATCTGAGATGCAAACTAATTCATTGAGACCACTTTTATCTAACAGCATACATATACGATTATCATTCGATACCCTACATTGACATCAACTAGGCTTGCAAACTACTTCCAGCATCCAAACAAGAATAACATTATTCTACATTACATGATATTTAATGCAACAATCTATGTATAAAAAGACATTCTTCAAGTTTCTCATTTGTATTCATCCTCAATTTTCCGATTACATCTGACAGTGTATTAGGTGTGTACCTGGTATGGAGAACAACAGAAGAAAGGAATAGTCAGTCGGGCAGTATGCCACCAACACAGCAGCAACAGATACACAGCAACAGCACAGCAACAAAATCAACCAACAAAAATGAAGCTCCCGAGTAGTCGAGCAACAAACAACAATCCCAGAAACAGAGTATGAACCAGCAGAGACAGCAGAGTATTCAATGTAAACACCCCAACAATTCAACAACCACAAGCAGCTCAAACAGGCAACTAACAGTAATTGGCCAAGACAGCTAAACCAACATGAACTCTTATGTAATTTTCAGACAGTGTTTGATTACAATATTCTGAGACTTTATGTTTCTTGTTTTTTTTTTCTGAAGACTAAGAAATGTCCAGCCCACTTTCAGTTCTCAAATGGCCTATTTATAAGCCAAATGACTCAGTGCAGCTAGCTGCCTGCCCTGCCAATTGGCAGAATGCCCATACCCTTTAAGGCCCATGCCTAAGCATCTTTTGGTGTCAGCCCCCTTTATTCCCCACGCCTGGTTTTGTTTAATCAGGAGTTATGGGCATCATTTTATTATTCAATTTAAGCCCCATACCCTTGTGTCTTGTTCCCCCATTGGCATTAGTTTAATCCTAATTTAGTACCCCATTTGTCAGCTCACTTAAACTAATTACTTTTGTTCTTTTTAACACCCCAGAATACCCCTGTCAACCTTGATTATTACTGCCCCTGCCTATTGCAGCATCATGGCATTGTTGAACTGATGAAAGTTCAAATTCAAGACTGCCTCGGGCTGAACCTTTTCAGTCAGTTTTACAGTGCAAACAAACCATTTCAAACAATGCTGGGGCATACAGTCAGTGACAAAGCTCAATTAGTCATGCGACATTATTAGCTCATTCGATTTATTAGTTATAGAAAGCTAATCGACGATATTTATCGAGTCGACTATACTAATTATAACAGGTAATAATCAATCGCTCACATAAACAATATGTTTAGGGACCTAAAGGGCATCAGACAATTTTTGTTCAATTACTGGGGCCTATATGAGTTAACTTATCTGACGATTAAACTAATCGACGATCATGTTTATCACAGAGTACATTCAGAATACACACATAGAAAATCAACCGACCAAAGAAAAAGGTCTTTAAAGAGATGAAAGAAATCCGAATGAAAAATAACAAAAATAACAAACAAACCCAACGAAACATGCTGACCACTTAATTAAAACTAACACAAAAGAAAGGAAAACGTACCGAAAATGTTTAAATCAAACAGACCCAAATCTGATTCATCTTCGAACTTTTGAGGCCGAACAAACTTTAATCAGGGTGTTCTCACATGAGAACACCTTGATTAAGGTCTATTAGACCTCAAACCCTTGTCAAAACTGGCCGGGTTCCCCAGGTGCATGTGTTTCAAGTTCTGGATTTCCAGATCTGGATTTTTAGGAGTTGTGGGTAGATTCGGACCAAACCAAGCTTGGTTTGGTCACGAGGAAGGTCAGGGGAATGTCTGGTATGAAGATGGGGTGGTTTGGCATAGGTCCGGGTTCGACTCAAATCTTCAAACGAAGATTCGAGACGAGGGAAGGTGATTCGAGGCAAGAGGGTAACAGATCCATGTTCAGGAGAGTGAGGGGGTCTTAGGGTGTTCAGGAGGTGGTCACCGGCGTTCGTGCCGCCGGCTTTAATGGCGAGGGAGACGAGGGCGGCTAGGGTTTCTAATGGGAGGTCCGGGTTCGACTTGGGGACGAAGGGGTGGGGTGTTGGTATAGGGGGCGTGGGTATAAGGGAAGGTTTATATATGGTCTATGGGATTGGATCTGAGCCGTTAGATCAGATGATCTCAACGGCTTGGATCTGATGCTGAGAAATGAGACGGGGTCGTTTGGCAGTTAAACGGGGTCGTTTGGTTTAAGTGAGGGGTTGGGTCAGGCTGGTTATTTGGGTCGGGTTTGAACATGGGTCGCTGAAAGAGGTCCTGAACCGTTGGATCGGCTGGGACGGACGGCTCAGATTGATTTGCCTGAAACGACGTCGTTTCAGGAGGTGCCTGGGCAGGCCTGGTCTGGACCGGGTCAGATCGTTGGTTTGGGCTTGTTTTTGTCTTATTTTTTTTTTGGCCCAAATTGATTTCAACTTTCTTTTGTTTTACAATTTAAAGAAAAATAAAAAATAAAAAATAACTAATAAAACAAATGAAATTAAAACAAATAACAATATGGCATTTCAACATAATTATCATACCAAGTAAGTTAAATCACAACCTAAAACGGACGATGCTCATATATTTATATTTTTGAATTTTCTTTTAACGCCACATATATTTTTTGTATTTTTGTTTGATAATGACTAGATGCAAAATGGACAGACTCACAAACGACTAACAAAACATGTCACGGAAAGACCGAAAAATTGTACAGCGAAGCCTTTTGCCACTATTTTTATTTTCTTTTGGAGCGATTGTCCGTGAAGCAAAAATCATGTGCTTACAGGTATGAGCGTGAAGCGTTTGACAGTTGGAAGAAAAAGAACTCCACTACTCGCATTACGTTGTTGAGCACCTGGGATGATGACATCCTAAGGGAGTTTAAGGATCACCAAAGAGCTATGAATCTTTGGAATGCTTTGAGGAATAGGTTTGGTACATGTTCCACTGTAAGGTTGTGATCCTTAATGATCAAATTTGATTCGTATAAGAAACATCCAGAACATTCAATGAAAACACATCTGAGGCAAATAACAAATATGATTGGGGAGTTGAAAGATGTTGGTCATATGTTGACTGATGAGCAACTAATTCAAGTTGTCATATACTCTTTACCTAGTTCTTGAGGTCATATGAAAATGCATTTGACCCATAATGAGCAAATCACAACTCTGGAAGATGTTCGAAGGTATCTTGAGTTAGAGGAGGAATGACTTGAGGCTACAAAGACAATAGCCAAGTTGCACATATCAACAGCCTCCAAAACCAAGAGTGATTCAAAATAAATTGGAAAAAGAAGAGAGGGCCTACTCAAGCTCAGCCTGCTAGAAGAGTAAAGACTGAAAAGGGCAAGAATAGACGTCCCAAACGTGTCAAAATTATTAAAGTGAAAAGCTATAAATTTGACAAAAAGGGTCATTATGCTAGATACTTCTCTGAGCCTGCTAGAAAGGTATTTCATGATGCTCGAATTAGTGAACTTTGTGTTTCTAGTTCAGTTTTTCTAACTGAAACTAATCCTTTGTGAATTGTAGACTCAGGAGCAACGAACCACATTGCTTGAGATTGCAGTGCCTTTGTTGAATTTCACGAGTTTCACATAGAGCACAGTTGGTATATGTAGGCAATAACAATAAAGTTATTATTGAAGGGATCGGTACATGCAAGTTAGTACTACGTGGTGGTCGAGACCTAATACTACATGATGTTCTTTTTTCACCAACAATTTGCCGGAATATTATTTCAGTTTCAGTTTTGCTTAAGCTAGGATTTAACTTGTTTTGTCATGGCAATTCTACCAAGTTAAATTGTGGTTCAACTTTATTTGGTTTTGGTCATGTGACCTGAGGTTTAATTATTATGGATTAGGATTATGATTTATTTAATAATAATGTTAGTTTTTCTATGTTTATTTTTCACATAAATATAATAGTGATATAAACATATGATATGCTAGACTTGGTCATATTAGCCAACAAAGAATGCAAAGGTTAGCAAAACAAAGTTTGGGTTCCAACATTGAACATGTGAAATTGTCTACTTATGAAAGTTTTCTAGTAGGAAAATCTGCAAGAAAACCTTTTGTTAAGGCGACTGGAGCTGAACATCCTTTGAAATTAGTCTATTCAGACATCTGTGGGCCTATGAATGTTAGGACTAGGCATCGATCAAATTATTTCATCACATTTATTGATGACTTTACCTGTTTCAGTTATGTCTATTTAGTTTCCCACAAATTAGAAGAAATAAGTTGCTTCAAACGCTATATGATCTTAGTGGATAATCAATTATACAAGAAGATAAAAGCTCTTTGAACTGACTATGGTCGTGAATGCTTATCAACCCAATTTAATGGGTTATGTGATGAAAAGAGAATAGTACATCAGTTGACTATCCCAAATACTTCACAATAAAATGATGTTGTAGAGAGAAGAAACAAAATGCTCCTAGAAATGGGTAGGTCAATGGTGGCACAAGCTAACCTCCCAATTAGTTACTAGGGGATGCATTGCTTACTGCCATCTATGTACTTAACCGAGTGCCTATAAAATAAGTTACTACTACTCCATATGAGTTATGGACTAGGAGACAATCTGACCTGAGTGTATTGAGACCTTGGGACTGTGCTTCCTATAGACATAACTTTTTCCACAAATATGACAAATTGGGCCCGAGGGGAAAGAAAAGTATCTTTATAAGATATTCTAAAACCTCAAAGTGTTATGTGTTTATAGGCCAGCAAGACAATGGAAGTGTAATTGAGTTTGAATCACGAGATGTAACATTCTTAGGGAATGAGTTTCCTAAGAAGGGAGAGATAGGTCAAGACTTATTCTTGTTTGAGATAATGGATCAAGACGTACAAGGAACACTTCATCTAATAGGGTAATTTTAGTAGATGATGAATTAGTTTTTCATCAACGAACTTCTTCATCATCAGATGCGAATGAAAGTAATCCTTATATATTTAGTGGAAGTAACCAAATGCATCTTGTTCCAAGTGGGAGCAGAATGAATGTTCTTGATTCGAGTGAGAGCAACATTGATCCAAATAGGAATAATAATGAATCACAAACAAGACATGGTTCTTGTAAAAAGACTCCCTGCCGACGATTTGATATTGAAGGAAATGAACTATTTATGATGCTCCAACAAGAAGAAAACGAGCCTAAAAATGTAAAAGAGACTTTTTCATGCTCTTCTAAGGATAAATGGATAAAAGCAATGGGAAGATGAATTTGAGTCTATGAGAGTCAACAAAATTTGGAAACAAGTTGACCTACCTAAAAGACGCAGAGCAATAGAGAGCAAATGGGTTCTCAAAATTACGCTCAAGGATGATAGCACAGTTGAGATATATAAGGCTTGACTAGTGGAGAAAGGGTATACACAACAAAAAGGAATAGACTACGAAGAGACTTTCTCATATGCTATACGATTTACGTCTATCCACCTGGTTCTAGCTATTGATGCAAGCTTGGATCTTGAGTTACATCAAATGGATGTAAAGGCTGCCTTTCTCAATGGAAAATTAGATGAAGAAATCTATATGGAACAACCTGAGTCTTTAATTGTAAAGGGCCAAGAATAAAAAGTTTGTAGACTTTTGAAGTCTATTTATGGACTCAAACATTCTTCAAGCCAGTGGTATATACACTTTCAGAATGTTGTCGTATCCAATGGTTTTACCATGATAGATGAAGGCCACTGTTTATACCAAAAGATCAAGGAACAAGCTTATAATTTTAACATTGTATGCAGATGCCATACATATAGCTGGAAATGACAAGAAGTTTATATCCGAGATAAAGTCATGATTGCCATCTCAATTTAAGATTAAAGATATGGTGAAGCTACATATATTCTTGGAGTTAAGATTTCAAGAGATCGACTAAAGAAATTATTGTATCTCTTACAAGAGAATAATATTAGAAAAGTTCTTGAACGATTTAATATGCAAAATAGTAGTCCATTTACACTTCTATCAATAAAGACCATGCCTTGGGAAGCCAGATGTGTCTTAAAACTCCTGAAGAGACAGAAAGAATGAGCTAAGTTCCTTATAAGAGCGTAGTCGGAAGTCTAATGTATGTTATGGTATGCACTAGACCTGATATCTGCCAAGCAATTAGCTTGGTAAGTAGATATCAAACCGACCCAGGTTTAGCACATTGGCAAACAGTAAAGAGGATCATGAGATATCTTAAGGGAACTGTTGATTATTCTCTTTGTTACCAAGCCGACAAGAATATGTGATTAGTTGGATACAATAATGCTGATCATGGAGGAGTTCTAGACGAAAGGAAGTCTACCTCATCATATGTTTTCTAACTTAGTGATGGCGCCATATCGTGGAGTAGTAAGAAACAATCATGTGTATCACTATCTACAATAGAAGCCGAATACATGACTCTCACATCAGCAACACAAGAAGTTGTTTGGTTGAATAACTTCTTGGAACACTTGTTAGATATTGCAGAAAATGTTGAACTAGTGTTAGTCTACTGTGATAGTGAAACTACAATATCCTCTACCAAGGACCCTAAGTTTCATTGTAAAACCAAACACATAGATATCAAGTATAACTATGCGAGGAATATGGTTAGACGCAAGGTAGTGAACGTGAGGTATGTGTCTACAAAAGATATGTTAGCAGATCCATCGATCAAGCCTTTGTCTAGATATACATTTGTGAGACACACTAGGTCTCAAGGCTTGCGTAGACTTTGAGATACTTTATTTTGTTATTTATTTTCCCGTGTTCACAATTGATGTTCTTTGATTATCAATAAAGTCGATTTATATACATTCATATTTTTATTATTTAATGTGATGTGCATTCTTTGTTCATTTATTTATTTTGATAAGTATGTCGAGTAAACAAGAGGTTGACCTTCTCACGCAGGCAACTGCCTCCTTTTCTTAACGATGTAAGCAGATGAGACATAATTCTAAGAAAAAGTATCATAAGGATAATCTGAGAGCTTTTTGCTTAAAACTAGAATGTCGCTTAAATAATGACATAAGGTCATTGAAGTGAAAACCGTTCACCTCGTCAACTTTGTGAGCCAAATGTGATTTAAAAATGATATTGTCGATCAAGTAACTCAAATTTAGATATTTATGGTGTCTAAATATCATATGTACAACATTCTTTATGAGATAAAAACATACACTCCCTTAAAAAGGAGAAAATATTGTATCATGTATTTCATACCATATGTGTTAATTGGGTACATAAGTCCATTCTCAACTTATTGTTATGTGAGACCTAAAGCTTTTATGGTGGTTCAAGATTTCATACCCTCAAAGATTCCGATAAGATACTTGAGACTTTGTTCGATATTAGCTATCTTAATGTGTTTCCAAAAGATCATGTACACCGATTCAATCTAGTGGAGCATATCTAGAAAAGCAATCAACCTAATATTGAGAGAATCATGAGAAGAGGAAGATTATTGATGGAATCTCATTTATTTGAGTTCACTGGAGCACCAGTTATAACTTATGAGTTATGATTGTGAATACAAGAAAAAAATGATATATGAGATGTTGAGACTATATCAAATGTGATTCATATAATCTAGGGTACTGCATACTTTATCATCTACTTGCAGGTTTGCCTCGACGAAAGTCTATATACTCCTAATAGATGTATAACACTTAGCTCTCACAGTATGCTGGTCGCACGGTCTACTTTTCTATATGAATGATTGAGGAGATGAGCTGAGAATATGTTTCTCAGACTAGATGAGCACTCCCATTATGTATGATTGGGAGATGTGTGAAATTTGGGTCCATCCATAAAGGGTGATTTAAGGACCAATAGAGTTATTAGTTAACCTTAATGGTCCCTATCTAAGTACACTTATAGTGTACAATAAAAGATACTCTCTGCAGTATTTTTCTACGCTCTTTTCTCTCAGTTCCAGTTAAGGTTTAGATTGTGGAATAGGCGGTTTCTTGAGACATACCGTGACAATCACCATCGAGCAATAATTCTAGCTGTGATTCGTTCGTTCCTTCCGCTTCCGCTACGTGAACAAGTAAGTTCTTATTTTACAGTTTAAGCACTAATCTAATGTGTTTAGTTTATCAAGTTCTTTCAAGAAGCTTTTAAGCAACTGTATAAAATAACTGGGAATAGACTATGAACAATAAAAAGAGGAAAACACATTAAACTGTATTTCATAACATAGAAATATTAAATCAAGACATACGTAGATGCACATAGGTTCTCAACATTACCATTTGTGATGACTCGAAAGGTCATCACTTGTTTTAGAAATAAATCCTGTGTTCCGAGGCCTTAAAACCTCCTTTTTACCTCACCTCGATTTGCATGCATGGTCCGGACCTATATCCAGAAAGCCTTTATGTGAAAATATGAGAAAATAAATTTCTAGAGTTAAAATTTAATTATGGTTGACTTTGGTCAACATTTGGAGCAAACGGACCCGGATCCGTGTTCCGACGATCCCAGGAGATCCGCAGGAAATATAGGACTTGGGCTAATGCCTAGAATCGAATTCCGAGGTCCCAAGCCCGAGAAATGAATTTTTGAAAGAAATTATTTTGCTAAATTATTTATGAAATAAAGAAGAATTTATGTTTGAAACCATTGGTATCAGGGCCGTATTTTGGTTCCGGAGCCCGGTGCAGGTCTTATATATGATTTAAGTTGAGCCTGTAAAATTTGGTAAGAAATGGACTTGAAATGACGTGATTCGAAACTTTATTTGTAAAAATTTGGAACTTTGAAAGTTCATGAGATTTCCTTTGATTTTGGTGGTAAATTCATGGTTATTGATATTATTTTGAGGATTTGATTGTACGAGCAAATCCGTATGATATTTTTAGGTTGGTGTACATGTTTGGTTTGGATCCCCGAGGGCTAGGGTGAGTTTTGGACAGGTCGCAGAGTGAAATCTAACTTAGGAAAATTGATGGTATTTTTCTGACCTGCAGGCTTTACAATTGCGAATCCTGGCTCGTAATTGCGAGCTGATAATTGCGATAAACCCATCGCATTTGCGAAGACTGGCTGGGAAGGGAACCTTCGCAATTGCGAAGCTTATGTCGCAATTGCTACCTTAGCAGGTATCGTATTTGCGAACGATAGTTCGCATTTGCGAAGAAGACAGAGTTGGGCATACTTCACAATTGCGAAGCCTTTGCCGCAATTGCAAGTTCACATTTGTGAACATATCATCGCAATTGCGATATCTGCGACCTACAAATTCATAACTTAGCCAAAAATCTTTCATTTTTCAAACCCTTTCAAAACCAAAACACTATTGGGCGATTTTTCAAAGACAACTTCTCTTCCAAATCGATTGTAAGTCATTTCTAACTCATTTTCTTCAATCTTTAACATCTTTTCACTTGATTTGAACTCAAAATCAATGATTTTCATGGAGGAAATTGGGTGTTTTGGGTAGAACCTAGGTTTTTCAATTTTTGGGGATTTGGACCTCGATTTGAGGTTCGATTTCAAAGCAAATTATATAGTTGGGTTCGTGGGGGAATGGGTAATCGGATTTTGGTTCGAACCTCAGGTTTTGACCATGTGGGACTGGGGGCAATTTTTGACTTTTTGGGAAAAACTTTAGAAAACCTATTTTCATGCATTGAAATTGATTCATTTAGCATTTATTGATACAATTAAGTAACTTGTGGTTAGATACGAGCGAATTGGTGGTGGAATCAAGAGGTAAAGCGATAGTTGAGGCTTGAATTGTGTTCAACGCATCGAGGTAAGTGTTTGGTCTAACCTTAGCTTGAGGGACTAGGAGTCGAGTCTTGTTTGCTATGTGTTATTTGTTGAGTATGACGTATAGGCATGGTGATGAGTATATATACGTCGTTGTCAAGCATGCACATGAGTCTTAAATTGAAGTCGTTGTGTTCTTAATAAGTACTACAAATGCCTAAGTTGTTGATTCTCTGTGTTGGGCAAGAATTATGATTATTCTCGTGGAAATTGCTTATGGTTGAGTATTGGTGCTAGTTGAGGTTTATTTTGTGAAGTTAAATGTTGGAAATAGTTTGGTTATAACTGATTCCCTTGCCGGGACGTATTTATTTATACTGTCAATTCCCTTGCCGGGATATTATTTTTCCCTTGTCGGGACTCTTTTGTGATTGGTGTTGAATTGTATATTGGGATCGGGTTGCATGCCGCAATAATATTATATTTGGATCGGGTTGCACGCCGTAACAATATTATATTTGGATCGGATTGCACATCGCAACAATATTATATTTGGATTGGGTTGCACGCTGCAATAATATAATATTTGGATCGGGTTGCACGCCGCAACAATATTATATTTGGATCGGGTTGTACGCCGCAACAGTATTTTTTTATGATTTGGATCGGGTTGCGCGCCGCAACAATAAAGGGTAAAAGTGGATATTGATCTGTTACTGTTTCCTTATTCTTTCTGCTGCGAATTTTAAATTGTTTTTTATGCTTTTCTCCTGAGTTACTGTTGGTAAATGATATCCCCCACTGCATGTCCCCTTCCCATCTTTTACTGCTAGTTTTCTTTATTATTACTTGCTTCGTATATATGCTTTAACTGCACATGTTTGTTTGGTAGTCTGGTCCTAGCCTCGTCACTACTTCGCCGAGGTTAGGCTAGGCTCTTACCAGCATATGGGGTCAGTTGTGCTGATACTACACTCTTCACTGTATGCAGATCCCGGAGCAGCAACATTCGGACCTTAACTTGGATGGCTATCTTCAGTCCAGTCGGAGATTCTGAGGTAGTCCTGCAGGCGTGCACAGGCCTTGGCGTCTTTTCCTATCCTTTTAGTCTGTTTCTTTTATATATTTCAGAGACAGTATTGTAATAAATCTTTCAGACTTTTATTTGTAGTATTCCTAGACAGTCTGTGAAATTGTGAAGAGACCTGGTGGTTTGTTCCAGAAGATTGAAATTCCTGAGTGGAAGTCGGAGCGTATCACTATGGACTTCGTTGTTGGACTCCCACGGACTCAGAAGAAGTTCGATGCAGTGTGGATTATTGTTGATAGGCTGACCAAGTCAACACATTTCATTCCCATGGCAGTCTCCTATTCTTCCGAGAGGTTAGTTGAGATCTATATCCGCAAGATTGTTCGTCTTCATGGTGTGCCCGTGTCTATTATTTCGGATCGAGGTATGCAGTTTACCTCACATTTCTAGAGAGCAGTTCAGTGGGAGTTGGGCACACGGGTTGAGTTGAGTACAACGTTTCATCCTCAGACGGACAGGCAGTCCGAGCGGACTATTCAGATTTTGGAGGATATTCTCCGAGCTTGTGTCATTGACTTTGGAGGCTCGTGGGATCAGTTTTTGCCTTTATCAGAGTTTGCCTACAACAACAGCTACCAGTCGAGTATTGTGAACACCTAATTTTTGACAACATTTAATTTTTTATCACTTCTTTTATGTAAATATTTTAGGGGGTTTTAACCTACAATTATTTTAGTTTTATTACACTTTTTATTATAGGATAAAAATACCAAAAAAAAATTAAAAGGTGAATTATCACTATTAATATTTTTTTTGTTTTTTTTTATATAAAAAAACCGAAATTATTATTTTTTAAAAAAAAAATAATTTCGGGATTGATTTAAAAAATAAGAAAAAGGGAAGTATTGAATAAAAAAAATATAAAAATAAAAATAGGTGGAATTCTCTTTTAAAAAAAGTAAAAGAATGTAGAAAATTTAAAAAAATAAAAAGTTTTGTGGAAATTTTAAAAAAATTAAAAAGTAAAAGAAGGTTGGAATTAAAAAATAAATATAAAGGTATCTGAAAATTTAAAAAATTTAAAGTAATTGAAAGTAGCATTTTTAAAAGAAAAAGAAAAGATAGTGGTTTGTTTTTTTAAAGAAAAGTTAAATAAAGTGAGATTCTCTTTTAAAAAAATAAAAAGTGGGATTTTAAATAAGATAAAAGTAATTAAAGTTGAAATTTGAAAAATAAAAGTAAATAAATGTGGGATTTCTTTTTTCTAAAAAAATAAAAGCAATTTGTAAGTGAGATTTCTTTTAATTAAAAAGAAAACAAATCTGAAAATTTCGAAAATTTTGCTATAAATAGAAGAGAAAATTTAGGAAAAAGGAGGTTCAAAAAAGAGGAGAAACTAGATAGAGAGAAGAAAAAAATAGGGGGCGGAGAGAGCGATATACACTCGATATACTTCTGGATACACTGGATATACAGGGACAGAATTCATTTGGAGAGAGTAAAAAAGATAGAACCAAATTTTCTGAAATATTGAGAGTGAAAGAACACCATAGAGAGTTCAAAGCTAGAAAAAAAAAACAAAGAGAGATTTTCGGATTATTTTTCTTCTCCATTTTTACTAGTTTTCTCCGTGTTGCTGGGATTTCTGGATTGAGGTGTTGAAGCTACTGTGTTGGGCTTTCTGCTACTGTATGTTGCTATGTTACATACTACTTTGCTGACCTTTTTCTTCTTGTATTGACAATACCAGGTACACAACTGTAACTTTGGCATATTGTAAGCTGAAATGTGAAACCATGAATACATATGAAGAATGGAACTTTGAAGTTTTAATTTAGCTTTTTCTTTGTTTCTTTTACTAATTGTATTTAGGCTATTTCATGTATTATTATTCTGTAAATTTCTGTCGCTTTGCATAACTAGACATCTTGTAGTGATGTATTAAATAATACTTTGCTTTAGCTTGATTATTAGGTAGTATATATTTAAGCATGCTCATTACTGTCAAACTGTTTAATAATTGGAATAAGAGGAAAATAACATAAGTTGGTGTCTTTAGTGAATCAGCTTGGCAAAACTGATTAGTTCACTAGCTATGAAGGTTTTAATATTGTCAACATTAGGTTAATCGTGAACATGTAGCTAAATTTAGTTAAAGCATGTAATTAATTAGGATTTTTTCTCTTTTATATTAGAGACGAATTTAATAGAAATATAGTCACTTTAGGATATCCTTAAAACAAATGAGGCGTGCTTCGCCAAAATAAATACAATATTGCGGGGCCCTCAATAATTATTTATTTTAAAATACTTAGACTTAGGGACGGGCCGTTTAGTCAATTTCACGGCCCTACCCAAAATAATGATACGCTAGTCGCTTTAGGCGCGTCTTTAATATTGTTATACTCTTAAATTCGGGTGCACATTTATGTGACCCAAATCCAAATCTCAACGGAGTTGAAATGTGTCAATAACCACGGGTACATTGATGTGACGTGGTTCAAGATACGTTTTTCACAATGTTATAATTCTCTGTTAAAATAATAATAATAATAATAAAAGCGGTAAAGAGTTTAAAGTTTGTACATAAGTTCATAATTGTATAAAATCAGATAACCAAGCCGAATATGACAGTTGAGCGACCGTGCTAGAACCACGAAACTCGGGAATGCCTAACACCTTCTCTCGGGTTAACAGAATTCCTTATCTGGATTTCTGGTGCGCAGACTATTAAATAGAGTCATTCTTTTCCTCGATTCGGGATTCAACCGGTGACTTGGGACACCATAAATCTCCCAAGTGGCGACTCTGAAATAAATAAATAAATAAATCCCGTTTCGATTGTCCTTTAATTGGAAAAAACTCCCTTCCGCGCCCCTTTGAGGCAGCGCGGGCGAAAAAGGAGGTGGGACAGCTCTGACGACTCTGCTGGGGAATCGAACCGAGAATCTCTGGTTCAGGATTCAGAATTCGAGCTTAGATAAATTGTTATATTTGGCTTTATCTGATTTTTTGTTACATGTTTGGGCCTAATGTGCTAAATGTTGCTCTTACCGCTTTGATATTATCTGAACTGTGTATAAACTGTGTCGAAACCCTTCTCTTCTTACCTCCGGGGAGGAGCTTGCTGGTCGAGACTCCCTATTCTGTTAGTGTCATACCTTGAAATAAGAAAGAGGTCGGACAAGTTACAAAGCCAGACGATCCCGCGGGTCCCCGGTACGTAGCCCCCTCCTCGACTCGAGTTGTCCACTCGGGTACACAGTCTAGAACAAATACCCAGGTTATGAACCTAGAATAACTCAGCTTCATGCCGGATCCCTAGTAGGAGCGTTTGTTTGCATCATGTGCATTTGACTTTGGAGGCTCAACACAAGGGTTGGGTCTGTCTAGGACAGGTGTACCAAAATGACAAAAGACCATCCTGCTGCATCCTGTTTGTTTTGCACATTTATTTGCTTCAGATCCGCATGCTGACCGGCTTCTGAAATCAGGAATTTTTTTTAAAAAAATAAAAAAAATATAGCAGTGTAGGGAGATAACTACTTATTTTTTAGAAAAATAAAACCAATGTCCAAGTAGTGTCAAAACCCTGCCGAAATTTTAAATTTTTTTTTAGTTTGATTTATTGGAAAGGAAAGGAGTATTGTTTACAAAGTTTAGTTTATATGTGGCGAACTACGCTGGTTTGATTCTCACCGGATGTGAGATACGTAGGCAGCCCTAATCGGGTCCAACCTCCCCTTTTGCTAAAATAGCCAAAAAAAATGTCAAAATTTTAATTTTTGTCATAAATAAGTCGGGTGATGTCCAACCTCTCCTTTGCAAAAATAGCCAAAAAAAATGTCGAAATTTTGTCATAAATAAGTCGGGTAATGCCGCTCATGTCAAATATAGCCAAGTGTCCCCAAAAGGGACGCCGAAAGGCTGACTTTGCATAAACGGCCACATTTGGTCATTCTTTTAGAATTTTGACCGGTTATCCACACAGCCTTAAATTCTTCATCCCCGAGGCGCTAAAAAAGGTTGTGTTTACCGGATCTTTCATTTTGATTTGAAAAACAGAAAAAAAAAAAAGAGTCATAAATACGCCGGGTGATGCCGTTTTTGTCAAAATTAGCCAAATGTTCCCAAACGGGACGCCGGAAAGCTGATTTTGCATAAACAGTCACCTTTGTTTATGTTTTGATTTTTGACCCTCACAGCCTTAAAATCATCGTCCCTGAGGCGCTGAAAGGCCGTGTTTGCAATACCGGGTCTTTTATTCTAATTTGAAAAAAAACAAGAAGAGAGTCATAAATAAGCTGGGTCACGCCGTTTTGTCAAAATTAGCCAAATGTTGCGGAAGGCTGATTTCGCATAAACAACCACCTTTGGTTATGTTTTGATTTTTGACCCTCACAGCCTTAAAATCTTCGTCCCTGAGGCGCTGAAAGGCCGTGTTTGCAATACCGGGTCTTTTATTCTAATTTGAAAAAAAAAATAAGAAAAGAGTCATAAAAAAGTTGGGTCATGCCGTTTTGTCAAAAATAGCCGAATATTCTCGAAAAGGACGCCGGAAGGCTGACTTTGCATAAACGACCATCTTTGGTCATTCTTTTGGGTTGTGACCAGTTATCCCGCACAACCTTAAAATCTTCGTCTCCGAAGTGCTGAAAGGTCGTATTTGCAAAACCATGTCTTTTATTATTTGAAAAACAAGAAAATAGTCAGTGGTCAAGTGAATACCGTTTGGTTTTTAGTTAAAATAAGCCGGCCCGACTTCGGTGATGTCTTAAAACCATTCTTGCCGAGATAGCCTTAGAGTATCTTTCAGTTGTCGAAGGGCTATTTTCGTAAAAGAACGAACAAGTTTGTGAAAGGTCGTAAAATAATCCTTCCCGGCCTTAAAATTCATGTGAAATTGAGAAGGGGCCACGTCTGAAAAACAACCATTTGGTTAAAATTGGCATATAGGGGAAGGAATCTGGCTATTTGTTTTTGAGTTTGTAATTCTTTGATTAGAGTATGCGGGTTATTTGATTTTCGAGACCGTTTGTTGTCTTTTGTCAAAGTCTGTTAGTATGGTCAGTTTTTAAACTTTTGTAATCAAGTTTGTTTTATTATGAAAATTGAAAATTCCAAAAAATATTTTATTATTATTTATCTTTTATTGGTCCGAACTACGCAAGGTCTGATTCATGCGGGGACAAGATACGTAGGCAATCTACATAAGGTTCGACCACCGCTAAAAAAGAAAAAAAAAGAAAGTGAATAAAAGAATAGAAAAAGAGAAAGAGAGAGAGAGAGAGAGAGAGAGAGAAAAGAAAAAAGAAAAAAAGAGGGAATAGAGGGTTTCCGAAACACTTGAAAAAGGCACAAATAAAACAAGTCGGGAGGATGCATGCGGTAGGAGAAAAAACATGTTAGAAATGGTTAACTGCCTAAGAACATTGCATCCCCCAACGTGCAATTGCAATATCTGTTAAAACTCTAACGCTAACAGGTTTGTTGTTTGTCCAATTCCAAACAGTTAGTTGTTAAAGCGTACTGGCACCATACCATTATCAAACAAGATCAAAAGGGCCAATACCAGAAAGCATGACTGGCTCAGAAAATAGTGTTGAGTCGGAAAGGACGACACATCAGATGTTGAAGGAGGCGATGGCCAATATAGAAAAAATGAGATTGGAAATACATGAAATGCAACAAGCCATGGATAAGGTGCAAAAAGGGCCCGGACCACTCGTCACTCCTACTCCCCCACCGGGACACACGCAGGAATACCTTTCCCCCGTCCTTTCAACAAGCTTCCCAAGCTACCACTACTATCAGGGGAGATATGCCTATGATTCCCAAGCTCCGCCACCCAATCAAAACCCTCCACCACCAAATGTTACTGTCTTTGTGCCACCTCTCCCAGCCACATTACAAAGATCGTCTAGTGAACCACTGTTCCAAGTTCACGACACCCAATATTTTCCTCCTGAACCCACTTTTAAAGCTCCTGAGCCATACACATATACACCCCAATTTGGGATCCTAGAGGAAGCTGAGAAACCGGTTAAGAACACAGAATATGAGGAGGTGATTCGAAAGGTCAAAAGCCTAGAGCAATCCTTCAGGAACATGCACGAGTTAGGCCACCAGGTCAGTGTGGCCTACAAGGATCTATGCCCTTTCCCTGACGTCCAATTGCCGGCAGGGTTCAAGATGCCCAAGTTCGATTTATACGAAGGGCATGGCGATCCTGTGGCACACCTACGGGGTTTTTGTAGCAAGATGAGAGGAGCTGGTGGCAAAGACGAGCTGCTGATAGCTTACTTTGGCCAAAGCCTAAGTGGGTCAGCACTGGAATGGTATACAAGACAAGATCCGAGTAGGTGGTACACCTGGGACGATCTAGCACAGGCTTTCGCAGGTCACTTCTAGTACAACATTGAGATAGTCCCTGACCGTCTCACATTGCTAAAGTTTGAGAAGAAGCCCGAGGAGAGCTTCTGGGAATTTGGGTTCCGGTGGAGAGAAGAGGCAGCCAGAGTTGATCCTTCAATGAGGGAAAACGAAATGGTGGACTATTTTCTGCAAACTCTAGAGCCAACGTACTTTGCTCACTTGGTGACGTCAGTTGGCAAATCCTTCAATGAAGTAGTGAAAATGGGAGTTATGATAGAAGAGGGACTTAAGTCCAATAAGATCTTGAGTTACTCGGCAATCAAGGCAACGACTCAGGCCATTCAGAGCGGCACGGGAGGTGCGCTTGGAAAGAAAAAGAGAGAAGAGGTCGCGACAATAGAGGCAGACAACTGGTCCAGATCGAGAGGTCCTTCCCCTTGCTACCAATCCAGACCCCATCACCCAAACTGCCCTCACACTCCAAATTACCCTCCACAACCCTACTACCCGCCACAATAACCACACTTCTCCGTACACCAAGACCAGACATACACTCAGCCTCCGGCTCTCCCGCAATGGCGCGCGCCGGCTCCCCAAAACACATATCCACCTCCACAAAATACTTACCCACCTCCACAAAACACCTATCCGCCGCCAAGGGCCTACAGGAACCCTCTAGGGGCAGGTTTCTGGGGAAATCAGGCTTTTAAAAATGAAAGAATACAGAGAACATTCACTGAGTTGGGAGAAACCTATACTGCCATGTTCCACAAATTAAAGCAGTTAGGCTTGTTGAGTCCTGTTGAGCCCAGATTGCCAAATCCCCTTCCCAAAAATATGGACCACTCGGTAAGCTGTGAGTATTGTTCGAGGGCTCCCGGACATGATACCGAGAAGTGTTGGAAGTTGAAACATGCAGTGTAAAATCTTATTGACACCAACAAGATTGAGATTCAGACACTAGAGGCACCCAACATCAATCAGAACCCGTTGCCGGCACACCATGAAACCCACATGATCGAGCTATTGCACGAAGGATGGGAGCTAAAGAAACCCTCACAAATAGTGATGATGATCCGTGCCGGTTCAAAAGAAAAGTCAACCAGTGGAAAAGCGGTGGTATAGTTGGAAAAGGTAGATGACAAGCCAGTTATGGTGTTGGGAAAAGGGTCCAGTGAGGCAGATGTACAATTTGTGGGGCTGAAAGCGAAAATCAACAATTGAATGACTACTCCTCTTCCTATACGAAGGGAGTCTTGGTAGTGGGCTCTGATTTTCTTTCTTGTTGTCTGGATTATTCCAGGGTTGTAATCCAGATTTCTTTTTGTGCTCGCCAAAGTGTGAAACCTTGCTATCCCGTATTTTAATAAAGTGAAAGTTTTTTTCCTCATTCCTTATTTTGTTTTATTTTTTCTTCTTCTTTTTCTCTTCTGAACAGTTCTCTTTATACTGGTTCTAATGACATGGCATGCACGACGAATCTTCAACCTAGTCTAAAAAAAAATCTGATTTCGAAATTATAGCACAATATTGTGATGATAAGTCGGAATACGATGAGGATGAAGCCTTCGAAGAAATTAGCAGACAGTTGAGCCAATTTGAAAAAAAAAAGAGTCCAACTCAAATGACACGGAAACCATCAGTCTAGAGGATGTGGATGATATCAGGGAAGCTAAGATAAGCGTCCACATTGAACCAAATATCAGGGAAGAACTAATCAAAGCACTTACTAAATTCAAAAACATTTTGCATGGTCATACGACGACATGCCGAGTTTAAGCACCAATCTAGTGGTTCACAAATTGCCCACTGACCCGGCATTTCCTTCCGTCAAGCAAAATTGAGGAAGTTCAAAACCGACATGAGTGTGAAGATTAAGGAAGAACTAACCAAACAACTGAATGCTAAGGTTAGTCGCTCGATATCCTGATTGGTTGGCTAATGTGGTGCCAGTTGTCGCACCTCCTTTTTCCGCCCCGCGAGGGTACAGGAGTTTTTTCCAATTAAAGGACAATCGAAACAGGATTTGTTTATTTATTTCAGAGTCGCCACTTGGGAGATTTAGGGTGTCCCAAGTCACCAGTTTAATCCCGAATCGAGGAAAAGAATGACTCTGTATTACAGTCCGCGAACCAGAAATCCGGATAAGGAATTTTGTTAACCCGGGAGAAGGTGTTAGGCATTCCCGAGTTCCGTGGTTCTAGCACGGTCGCTCAACTGTTATATTTGGCTTGACTATCTGATATAATACGTATTATAAACTTATGTGCAAATTTAACTTTTAAAAACCGCTTTTATCATTATTTATTTTATACAAAATTGCAACGTCGTGAAAACGCATCTCGAGCCACGCCACAACCAGTGCACGCGTGATTTGTTGACGCATTTTGACTTCGTCAAGATCGTGATTTGGGTTACATAAATGTACACCCGTATTCAAGAAAATAACCTTATTAAATATGCGCCAAAATACTACGCGTTATGATATTATTAGGTAAGACTGTGAATTTTACTAAATCGCCCATCTTGAAATCTAGGTATTTTCTTATATAAAAATAAATAAATAAATAAGATTGGAGGACTGCAATTTTTTGTATTATTTATATTTATTTATTTATTAGCGAGATCTTCCCTTATTTTATGAATACCCTTTAATGACTACATCTTTATTATTACTAAGTTTGTCCATAATTATGAAGTCAATCTCTACATACTTAAAAATAACATATTAATTACTAATTCAAAATAAATATTAATGGAAAGTAATATTACTAAAATGATAATTACGAACAACATGGAATTGCCAAAAAGTAAAAAAAACTAATTATCCCATAGTTGGATTAAAACATATTGTTAGTATGACTTAAGCTTATTGAAATTAATTATTTACAAATACTGAAAATTAAAAAAAAAACTTGATTACTAAACCATATTTCTAAAAGTTAAACAATTTAAACTTAACTAACCTTGTTTTAATTCACATCATGTCCTAATACTTGATTCGCAAACTAATTCATGTTTTAACTGAAATTAACTACATGATTCCGATTAACTTAATGTTGACAAAAAACCTTATGAATAAGGAATTAATCAATTTTTGCCAAACTGATTCAATAACGCCATTTTTTACGTTATTTCTTCTATTTTGATTATTAAACAGTTTTAATTAGTAATCCGTCTTGAATATATTTCCTAATAATCCGGTTAAGACGTTATTTAATATATCGCTATAACATGTCTAATTATGCCAAATGACAGTGATTGACAGAATAATAATACATGAATAATCTAAATACAATACAAAAAAATTAAAACTAAATTAAAAATTTAACACTCTATTCTTCATTTGTATTCATGCTTCATATTTCGGATTACAATAACCAGCGTGTCAGTTGTGTACCTGATATTGGAAGCAAAAGAAAATGAAGATAAGAATCAGCAGTAGTAATGACAATACAGTGCAACAACAAACAGTCCAGCAACAGTAACCCAGGAACCGAATTTGCAAATCGGTGGAGTAGTAATCCCAAAAACAAAAGCTTCAAGCTTTGATGAAACAACAATTAATTCTGATTTCAAATAATGAAAGAAAGCAAAAGATTTTTTTTTAGTTTTTTTTTTGAAAGTTTAAATATTTTTTCGGAATTTTCTCTCTCTTAAATGTTCAGCCTTTTTTCTCTCTCTCTTATTTTCTTTCTGTTCAGATTCGTTCTTTCTCTTCTGTATTCTCTCGTATCTGTTTTTAAATCTTGTTTCAAGACTTCCTATATATAACCCATCCCATAAATCTTTCAATCAATTAAAATCAATACTTTTTCTCTACCAAACCCATTATCTTCCCACTCATCCCCCATTACATTAAATAAACATATCACACTACCCCATTATATTTTGTCCCACATGCCTAACATAAACAAATACAAGATTCCCCCCACTAAATTTTGTCTTGTCCTCCCTTTATATTAAACAATTATATCACAACCCACCCCATTTCATTTTGTCCCCCATGCTTAACATAAAAAATTACAAAATGTTCAATTACCAAACTACCCCTCCGACCTTATTGCAATTACCATTTTACCCCTGAACGTACAACAAATTACCATTTTACCCCTGAACGTACAACAAAATAAAAAGGGTGGAATGGAGGGTTTCCGAAACACTTGAAAAGGCACGAGTAAAAAACCAGCCAGGAGGATGCACGCGGTAAAAAAAAACATGTTAGAAATGATTAACTGCCTAAGAATATTACGTTCCCCAATATGCAATTGCAATATCTGTTAAAACTCTAACGCT
This sequence comes from Nicotiana sylvestris, assembly GCF_000393655.2. Lineage (NCBI taxonomy): Eukaryota > Viridiplantae > Streptophyta > Magnoliopsida > Solanales > Solanaceae > Nicotiana > Nicotiana sylvestris. Next base: position 91,560,597 of record NC_091057.1, on the reverse strand, counting down.
AACAAGTTTGTTATTTGTCCAATTCCAAACAATTAGTTGTTAAAGCGTATTGGCACCATACCATTATCAAACAAGATCAAAAGGGATTATACCAGAAAGCATGACTGGCTCAGAAAATAGTGTTGAGTCAGAAAGGACGGCACATCAGATGCTGAAGGAGGCGATGGCCAATATATAAAAAATGAGATTGGAAATGCATGAAATGCATCTAGCCATGGCTAAGGCGCAAAAGGGTCCCGAACCACTCGTCACTCCTACTTCCCCACCGGGACACACACCGGAATACCCTTCACCCGGCCCTTCAACGAGCTTCCCCGTTGCCCAATACTACCAAGGGGAAACTTCATATAATCCCCAAGCTCCACCACCCAAACAATACCCTTCTCCGCCAATCGTCCCCGTCTTCGGGGCACCTCCGCCAGCCAAGCTGCAAAAATCCTCCAGCGAGTCTGTGTTTCAGGCTCACGATACGCAATACTATCCTCCTTAGCCCACATTCCATGCACCAGAACCCCATACCTACAACCCGCACTTAGAGGTACCGGCAGAGATCGAAAAGCCGGTTAAAGTCCCAGAACAAGATGAGGTGATGAGGAAGTTCAAAAGCCTGGAGCAGTCCTTCAGGAACCTGCACGGATTAGGCAACCAGGTCAGCGTGGCCTACAAGGATCTATGCCCTTTCCCGGACGTCCAACTCCCGGTTGGGTTCAAGATGCCCAAGTTTGATTTATATAAAGGGCACGGTGATCCTATGGCGCATTTGCGGGGTTTTTGTAGCAAAATGAGAGGGGCAGGCGGCAAAGACGAGGTACTGATAGCTTATTTCGGTCAAAGCTTAACTGGATCGGCATTGGAATGGTATACCCGGCAAGATTCCAGCAGATGGTACACTTGAGATGATCTGGCGCAAGCTTTCGCGGGTCATTTTCAATACAATCTCGAGATAGTCCCTGACCGTCTCACATTGCTGAGGACCGGGAAGAAGCCCGGGGAAAGTTTTCGCGAGTTCGGGTTCTGCTGGAGAGAGCAAGCGGCCAGAGTTGATCCTCCCATGAGAGAGGGAGAAATAGTGGATTACTTCTTGCAAACACTGGATCCAACTTACTTTGGTCACTTGGTGACGACGGTTGGGAAATCCTTCAATGAAGTAGTAAAGATAGGGGTCATGATAGAGGAGGGTCTGAGGTCTGACAAAATCCTGAATTACTCAGCACTCAAGGCAACGACCCAGGCTATTCAGAGCGGCACGGGAGGTGCGCTGGGAAGAAAGAAGAAAGAAGAAATTGCCACGATTGAGGCAAGCAGTTGGTCCAGGTCTGGTAAACCATACTACAACCAACCCAGACCCCACAGACCAAACTACCCATACAGCCCACCACAGCACTACTATTCACCTCAAGAACCACACTTCTCCATGAACCAAGCCCAAACATACACTCAGCCTCCGGTTCGCTCGCAATGGCACGCGCCGGCTCCCAATAACACACATACACCACCGCAAAACACCTATCCACCACCAAGAGCCTACAAGAACCCTCCAGGGGTAGGTTTCCGGGGAAATCAGGCTTTCAGAAATGAAAGAATACAAAGAACATTCACTGAGTTGGGGGAAACCTATACTGCCGTGTTCCACAAATTAAGACAGTTAGGCTTGTTGAGTCCTGTTGAGCCCAGATTGCCAAATCCCCTTCCCAAAAATATGGACCACTCGGTAAGCTGTGAGTATTGTTCGGGGGCTCCCGGACATGATATCGAGAAGTGTTGGAAGTTGAAACATGCAGTACAGAATCTTATTGACACCAACAAGATTAAGGTTCAGACACCAGAGGCACCCAACATCAATCAGAACCCGTTGCCGGCACACCTTGAAACCCACATGATTGAGCTAGTGCACGAAGGAGGGAAGCTAAAGAAACCCTCACAAACAGTGATGATGATCCGTGTCGGTTCAAAAGATAATTTGGATTATGCGTAAAAGAAAATGTTGAGTTTCCAACCAAAAAGTAAACTGAAATTTAAACTAATAGATTTAAACGAGTAAAAGACATAATTATAATTCTGAACTTCATTTATTTGGCAATGTTGAAGCTTTCCACAGCATGAGTCTAAAATATATACCTGATATTGGAAGCAAAAGAAAATGAAGATAAGAATCAGCAATAGTAATGACAATACAGTGCAGCAACAAACAGTCCAGCAACAGTAACCAAGGAACCGAATTTGCAAATCGGTGGAGTAGTAATCCCAAAAACAAAAGCTTCAAGCTTTGATGAAACAACAATTAATTCTGATTTCAAACAATGAAAGAAAGCAAAAGATTTTTTTTTTAGTTTTTTTTTTGAAAGTTTAAATATTTTTTCGGAATTTTCTCTCTCTTAAATGTTCAGCCTTTTTTTCTCTCTCTTATTTTCTTTCTGTTCAGATTCGTTCTTTCTCTTCTGTATTCTCTCGTATCTATTTTTAAATCTTGTTTCAAGACTTCCTATATATAACCCATCCCATAAATCTTTCAATCAATTAAAATCAATACTTTTTCTCTACCAAACCCATTATCTTCCCACTCATCCCCATTACATTAAATAAACATATCACACCACCCCATTATATTTTGTCCCCCATGCCTAACATAAACAAATACAAGATTCCCCCCACTAAATTTTGTCTTGTCCCCCCTTTATATTAAACAATTATATCACAACCCACCCCATTTCATTTTGTCCCCCATGCTTAACATAAAAAATTACAAAATGTTCAATTACCAAACTACCCCTCCGACCTTATTGTAATTACCATTTTACCCCCCGAACGTACTACAAATTACCAAACTACCCCATCAGCTATAACAATCAATTAATCAAACTTAACCAAAATATAGACAATATGATCAATTTCTAACAATGTTTAAACAACAAATCACATGAACATGATTTCTTCAATATTTCAACAACAAATCACATGAACATGATTTCTTCAACATTTCAACAACAAATCACATGAACACAAATTGAACAACAAAGAACAACTAAAATTTGATTGAACAATATTTTAGCAACAAACAAACCTATTTTCAGATTCAACAACAACAATCAAACAAGTATATTTAGATTTCTAAATTCAATAATATTGAACTTAAAATCAACTCTAACAACATTACAACCAACAATTCCTATATTAAACTTAAACAAGATTATGAGACAAATTCAAGAAATAATCATAAATGATAAACAAGAAATCAAACTATACAAATTTCGGATTCAAGATCAAAGTATGAACATGAATGAATCCATTTTTTAAAACAACAAACATGACGGATTAAATGACTCAAACAACATTAATAATTTCTGGAAAATACATAACACATGAAACAAATTGAAGAAATAATTAATTAGATTTCAATTTGAATCTAACAAATATTAAACTAACAAATATTTATCTAAACAATACTACAAACATGAAAAACAACTAATTAATCTTTCATTTGAAATCTGAAAAATTAATTTAACAAAGCACATGAACAAACTAAAAAAAATTAATTCAAACGATATACATGAACAAAACAAACATTTGCCGATTTTAGATTCGAAAATATCGGACAAAAAATAAAATTCAAAATCTACTAACCGAATCGAACGACATACATACGGACTGTTTTGACGAACCTCGAATGGGAGTGAATCTGTCTGGACTTAACGACGAACTCAATCGACGAGCTCACCTCTCCTTTAAACTTGACGAACTCAAAACGACGCTCAACAAACTCAAACTAAAACTCGACCAAACAGTGTTGGCGATGGCAACGAAAAGAAGATGAAGCAAAGCAGCAGCTCGCATGCTGGGTCCGTTTGGTTCGCTTTAAGCTGAAAGCAGAAGAAGCAGCTACGGCAGCCATGGATGGAGGTCGAAGCTCGAGCTTTGACGAAGAACGAAGAAGATGAAAGCAACCACCATGGACGATGATTAACTCACCAAAAACGTGAGCAACAGCAGCAGTTTGTCGAGGAGATGGAGGATGCAGCAGCAGCAGTCTTGAAGTGAGGAAGAAGAAGCAGCAACATTGATGCCGGAGAAAGACGATGATGCAGCGGCGAGGGGTGGCTTCGAACCCACTGCTTCGACGGGCAGCAGCGGACGAGGCAGCAGAAGCGATGCAGCAGGAGCTTCGACGAGCAGCAGCAGCAGTCTTGAAGTGAGGAAGAAGAAGCATCAACGTTGGTTAAAGCTCGACGAAGAACGAAGGAGGAGGAGGAGCAGCCATGGATGAGATTTTTGAGCTCGACATAGAGAAGATGAAGACGCAACTGGATCGTCCATGGTGAGGGTGAAGATGAAGCTGTGAGGGGTTGTTTGGACGTGATAATGGAGGGTAAAAGGCAGCCATGGGAGGGGTGTTTGGATGCTTGGAGAAGAAGAAGATAGGGAGGGCGGCGGATGAGTTAGTATAATTTTAGGGTTTTCTTCTTCTTTTTTTGTTTTTGTTTTGTAAAAAATGAAAGACAAAAGGGGGTTTGGGTCTTTTGGGTTATGGACTGGGTCGACCCAGTTCGAAATGGACTGGGTCGTTTTTGGAAGATTGGGTATTTTTTTGGGCTTGTGGCTTGAATTTGAAGAAGAGGCCCAATTCCGATTTTTTGTATTTTTGTTTTCTTTTTTCTTCTTTTATTTTTTCTAAAACTAAATTATAAAAATACTTAACTTATTATTAAGAACTAAATTAAGTTATAAAAGCGCAAATTAACTCCAAATAACAATAAACGCATAATTAAGCAATAATTAAGCATAAAATTGTATATTTGGACATTAAATGCTAAAAATGCAAACGATGCCTATTTTTGAAATTTTTAATTTTTGCAAAACAAATTTAATTACTAACAATTGTATAATTAAATCCTACATGCAAAATGCGATATATTTTTGTAATGCACAGACAAACATACAAATATTTACACAAAATATCACAAAATATCACAAAAATTGCACACCAAGGAAAATTATTTTATTTTTGAATTTTTTGGGAGTAATTCTCATATTGGGCAAAAATCACGTGCTTACACCAGTGCCAAAAAAAAAGATGGAAAAATCCGAGTGTGTGTTGATTTTCGCAATCTGAACAGAGCAAGCCCAGTGGCGCTTTATGTTTAACAGATATCGAAGGGAAATGCGTCGACATGGCTATCAATTCTGACGCAGTTAAGAGATATTATGTATGATTTCTTGTAATTGTAATTGTTGTTTGTTTGTACTTAGCATTTATCGGAGAATGAAATGACAGGGGCAATTCTTTCTTTTATCCAAACACTTTAACCTTTGCTTACCCTTTTGAGCCTTATTTATTCTTTCATACCCCTCTTTTTGGAATCAGTAATGAAAATGAAAGAAAAAGAGAAGAAAAAAAGTAATGATAATAAAAACAAAAGAAAAGTCACAAGAAAAAAAACAAAGGAATTGGGAATTACGTTTGACCTGATTCCTCAAAGAAGGATAAGTAGGCGCCTCACGGCTCGGTCATAATGTAACAAAAAAAAATCCCCAAGCAAGAAAAACTAGGGTAGAAATTGCGTTTGTAATTTTGGGAAGAAAGTTCGATTCCAAGAGTTGTAATGTTTTACCCATCAAAATGATTTTTAACCCTCTTGATACCCCTTTTCTTTTGGTCATACACAAAAACCCATATTGATGTCCAAAAAAGACATCCCGATCAGTATCCGAGAAGTGCCAAGTCATGAAAACAGAAGTCGGGAACAACACTCTGATCCCCAGCAGAGAAGAGGATCATAAAACTGGAAATGAATTGATAGCCGAAAAGAATCCCCAGCAGAGAGAGTCATATCGGCAGCACTCCAATCCCCAGCTGAAAAATAAAATAAAATGAGAGAGTTTTATCGGTGAAAACCTTCACAGGCACCATAAGGCTACGAAAGATGAGAGAAATAAAACGAGAGAGTCTTATCGGTGAAAACCTTCACAAGCACCATAAGACGACGGGAGTTGAGAGAAACGAGAGAGTCTTATTAGTGAAAACCCCTCATCCGCCCTCGAATAGGATATTTTGGGTTCATCCGCCCTCGAATAGGATATTTTGGGTTCATCCGCCCTCGAATAGGATATTTTTGGGTTCATCCGCCCTCGAATAGGATATTTTGGGTTCATCCGCCCTCGAATAGGATATTTTGGGTTCATCCGCCCTCGAATAGGATATTTTTGGGTTCATCCGCCCTCGAATAGGATATTTTGGGTTCATCCGCCCTCGAATAGGATATTTTGGGTTCATCCGCCCTCGAATAGGATATTTTTGGGTTCATCCGCCCTCGAATAGGATATTTTGGGTTCATCCGCCCTCGAATAGGATATTTTGGGTTCATCCGCCCTCGAATAGGATATTTTTGGGTTCATCCGCCCTCGAATAGGATATTTTGGGTTCATCCGCCCTCGAATAGGATATTTTGGGTTCATCCGCCCTCGAATAGGATATTTTTGGGTTCATCCGCCCTCGAATAGGATATTTTGGGTTCATCCGCCCTCGAATAGGATATTTTGGGTTCATCCGCCCTCGAATAGGATATTTTTGGGTTCATCCGCCCTCGAATAGGATATTTTGGGTTCATCCGCCCTCGAATAGGATATTTTGGGTTCATCCGCCCTCGAATAGGATATTTTTGGGTTCATCCGCCCTCGAATAGGATATTTTGGGTTCATCCGCCCTCGAATAGGATATTTTGGGTTCATCCGCCCTCGAATAGGATATTTTTGGGTTCATCCGCCCTCGAATAGGATATTTTGGGTTCATCCGCCCTCGAATAGGATATTTTGGGTTCATCCGCCCTCGAATAGGATATTTTTGGGTTCATCCGCCCTCGAATAGGATATTTTGGGTTCATCCGCCCTCGAATAGGATATTTTGGGTTCATCCGCCCTCGAATAGGATATTTTTGGGTTCATCCGCCCTCGAATAGGATATTTTGGGTTCATCCGCCCTCGAATAGGATATTTTGGGTTCATCCGCCCTCGAATAGGATATTTTTGGGTTCATCCGCCCTCGAATAGGATATTTTGGGTTCATCCGCCCTCGAATAGGATATTTTGGGTTCATCCGCCCTCGAATAGGATATTTTTGGGTTCATCCGCCCTCGAATAGGATATTTTGGGTTCATCCGCCCTCGAATAGGATATTTTGGGTTCATCCGCCCTCGAATAGGATATTTTTGGGTTCATCCGCCCTCGAATAGGATATTTTGGGTTCATCCGCCCTCGAATAGGATATTTTTGGGTTCATCCGCCCTCGAATAGGATATTTTGGGTTCATCCGCCCTCGAATAGGATATTTTGGGTTCATCCGCCCTCGAATAGGATATTTTTGGGTTCATCCGCCCTCGAATAGGATATTTTGGGTTCATCCGCCCTCGAATAGGATATTTTGGGTTCATCCGCCCTCGAATAGGATATTTTTGGGTTCATCCGCCCTCGAATAGGATATTTTGGGTTCATCCGCCCTCGAATAGGATATTTTGGGTTCATCCGCCCTCGAATAGGATATTTTTGGGTTCATCCGCCCTCGAATAGGATATTTTGGGTTCATCCGCCCTCGAATAGGATATTTTGGGTTCATCCGCCCTCGAATAGGATATTTTTGGGTTCATCCGCCCTCGAATAGGATATTTTGGGTTCATCCGCCCTCGAATAGGATATTTTGGGTTCATCCGCCCTCGAATAGGATATTTTTGGGTTCATCCGCCCTCGAATAGGATATTTTGGGTTCATCCGCCCTCGAATAGGATATTTTGGGTTCATCCGCCCTCGAATAGGATATTTTTGGGTTCATCCGCCCTCGAATAGGATATTTTGGGTTCATCCGCCCTCGAATAGGATATTTTGGGTTCATCCGCCCTCGAATAGGATATTTTTGGGTTCATCCGCCCTCGAATAGGATATTTTGGGTTCATCCGCCCTCGAATAGGATATTTTGGGTTCATCCGCCCTCGAATAGGATATTTTTGGGTTCATCCGCCCTCGAATAGGATATTTTGGGTTATAAGTAAAGAAATACTAGAGGAAACACAAAGCAACAAGGTAGCAACAATCACATGACCAAGCTCAAGAATAAATCTTTGTAATTCATAGATCATAGCTTAGTACAACTTCTTGTTTTCTTTCTAGAAATGGTGTAATAAGGAGATCGAAAAGCAGTGGTAACAGCATGCAACAGCAGTAACAGTAACATTGCAATCCCAAGATAGTCCCAGCTACCAAAACTTTCTAAACTACACGCGACCTGATTCTCTTATAACCAAGAATATGTAGGATGTCCAAAACCAGGATTCGGTTGCGCCTTTCCTTTTTTATTTTCTTCCTCTTTTGAATAACGATATGATCAAAAATTAGTCGCATTGTTCACTTTATCTTTGCCCGAAATCTCTTCGTGTTTTCGAGCAAAGAGGGGCAGCTGTGAACACCTAATTTTTTACAACATTTAATTTTTTATCACTTCTTTTATGTAAATATTTTAGGGGGTTTTAACCTACTATTATTTTAGTTTTATTACAGTTTTTATTATAGGATAAAAATACCAAAAAAAAATAAAAGGTGAATTATCACTATTAATATTTTTTTTGTGTTTTTTATATAAAAAAATCCGAAAATATATATTTTTTTTAAAAAAAAAATTATAATTTCGGGATTGATTTAAAAAATAAGAAAAATGGAAGTATTGAATAAAAAAAATATAAAAGTAAAAATAGGTGGAATTCTCTTTTAAAAAAAGTAAAAGAATGTAGAAAATTTAAAAAAATAAAAAGTTTTGTGGAAATTTTAAAAAAATTAAAAAGTAAAAGAAGGTTGGAATTAAAAAATAAATATAAAGGTATCTGAAAATTTAAAAAATTTAAAGTAATTGAAAGTAGCATTTTTAAAAGAAAAAGAAAAGATAGTGGTTTGTTTTTTTAAAGAAAAGTTAAATAAAGTGAGATTCTCTTTTAAAAAAATAAAAAGTGGGATTTTAAATAAGATAAAAGTAATTAAAGTTGAAATTTTAAAAATAAAAGTAAATAAAGGTGGGATTTCTTTTTTCTAAAAAAATAAAAGCAATTTGTAAGTGGGATTTCTTTTAATTAAAAAAAACAAATCTGAAAATTTCAAAAATTTTGCTATAAATAGAAGAGAAAATTTAGAAAAAGGAGGTTCAAAAAAGAGGAGAAACTAGATAGAGAGAAGAAAAAAAGAGGGGGCGGAGAGAGCGATATACACTCGATATACTTCTGGATACACTGGATATACAGGGACAGAATTCATTTTGGAGAGAGTAAAAAAGATAGAACCAAATTTTCTGAAATATTGAGAGTGAAAGAATACCATAGAGAGTTCAAAGCTAGAAAAAAAACAAAGAGAGATTTCCGGACTATTTTTCTTCTCCATTTTTACTAGTTTTCTTCGTGTTGCTGGGATTTCTGGATTGAGGTGTTGAAGCTACTGTGTTGGGCTTTCTGTTGCTGTATGTTGCTATGTTACATACTACTTTGCTGACCTTCTTCTTCTTGTATTGACAATACCAGGTACACAACTGTAACTTTGACATATTGTAAGCTGAAATGTGAAACCATGAATACATATGAAGAATGGAACTTTGAAGTTTTAATTTAGCTTTTTCTTTGTTTCTTTTACTAATTGTATTTAGGCTATTTCATGTATTATTATTCTGTAAATTTCGGTCGCTTTGCATAACTAGACATCTTGTAGTGATGTATTAAATAATACTTTGCTTTAGCTTGATTATTAGGTAGTATATATTTAAGCATGCTCATTACTGTCAAACTGTTTAATAATTGGAATAAGAGGAAAATAACATAAGTTAGTGTCTTTAGTGAATCGGCTTGGCAAAACTGATTAGTTCACTAGCTATGAAGGTTTTAATATTGTCAACATTAGGTTAATCGTGAATATGTAGCTAAATTTAGTTAAAGCATGTAATTAATTAGGATTTTTTCTCTTTTGTTTTAGAGACGAATTTAATAGAAATATAGTCACTTTAGGATATCCTTAAAACAAATGAGGCGTGCTTCGCCAAAATAAATACAATATTGCGGGGCCCTCAATAATTATTTGTTTTAAAATACTTAGACTTAGGGACGGGCCGTTTAGTCAATTTCACGGCCCTACCCAAAATAATGATACGCTAGTCGCTTTAGGCGCGTCTTTAATAATGTTATACTCTTAAATTCGGGTGCACATTTATGTGACCCAAATCCAAATCTCAACGGAGTTGAAATGTGTCAATAACCACGGGTACATTGATGTGACGTGGTTCGAGATACGTTTTTCACAATGTTGTAATTCTCTATTAAAATAATAATAATAATAAAAGCGGTAAAGAGTTTAAAGTTTGCACATAAGTTCATAATTGTATAAAATCAGATAATCAAGCCGAATATGACAGTTGAGAGACCGTGCTAGAACCACGGAACTCAGGAATGCCTAACACCTTCTCCCGGGTTAACAAAATTCCTTATCCGGATTTCTGGTGCGCAAACTATTAAACAGAGTCATTCTTTTCCTCGATTCGGGATTCAACCGGTGACTTGGGACACCATAAATCTCCCAAGTGGCGACTCTGAAATAAATAAATAAATCCCGTTTCGATTGTCCTTTAATTGGAAAAAACTCCCTTCCGCGCCCCTTTGAGGCGGCGCGGGCGAAAAAGGAGGTGGGACAAGTATCCAGATGACTCTTTATGAGGCTTTGTTTGGTAGGCGGTGTCAGTCACCGGTTGGATGGTTTGAGCCGGGAGAGGCTCAGTTGTTGGGTACAGATCTAGTACAGGATGCCTTAGACAAGGTCAGGATTATTCAGGATAGGTTTCGTACAGCTCAGTCCAGGTAAAAGAGTTATGCCGACCGTAAGGTTCGTGATTTGGATTTCATGGTCGGTGAGAGGGTATTGCTTCGGCTGTCGCCTATGAAGGGCGTGATGGGATTTTGGAAGAAGGGCAAGCTTAACCCTAGGTTCATTGGCCCGTTTGAGATTCTTGATCGAGTGGGAGAGGTGGCTTATAAACTTGCGTTGCCGCCGAGCATACCAGCCGTGCATCCAGTATTTCATGTGTCCTTGCTTCGGAAGTATCACGGTGATCCATCCCACGTATTATATTTCAGCACTGTCCAGTTGGACAAGGACTTGTCCTATGAGGAAGAGCCAATAGCTATTCTAGACCGGCAGGTTCGTCAGTTGAGATCGAAGAGTTTTCCTTCTGTTCGTGTTCAGTCGAGAGGTCAGCCTGCTGAGGCATCGACCTGGGAGTTCAAGTCCAATATGCGGAGCCGTTATCCCCATCTTTTCCCCGATTCAGGTACTTCCTTCTTCTGTCCGTTCGAGGACGAACGATTATTTTAGAGATGAAGGATGTGATTTTAGAAATAAATCCTGTGTTCTTAGGCCTTAAAACCTCTTTTTTACCTTACCTCGATTGTGTGCATGGTCCAGACCTATATCCGGAAAGCTTTTATGTGAAAATATGGGACTTAGGCGTATGCCCGGAATCGAATTCCGAGGTCCCAAGCCCGAGAAATGATTTTTTGAAAGAAAATTATTTTGCTGAATTATTTATGAAATAAAGAAAAGAAATTATGTTTGAAACCATTAGTATCGGGCCCGTATTTTGATTCCGAAGCCCGGGGTAGTTCTTATATATGATTTAAGTTGAGCTTGTAAAATTTGGTAAGAAACAAACTTGAAATGACGTGATTCAGAACTTTAGTTGTAAAAATTTGGAACTTTGAAAGTTCATGAGATTTCCTTTGATTTTGGTGGTAAAATCATGGTTATTGATGTTATTTTGAGGATTTGATTGCACGAGGAAGTTCGTATGATGTTTTTAGGTTGGTGTACATGTTTGGTTTGGAGCCACGAGGGATCAGGTGAGTTTTGGATAGGCCGCGGAGTGAAATTTAACTTAGAAAAACTGCTGGTATTTTTCAGACCTGTAGGCTTCGCAATTGCGATAAACCCATCGCATTTGCGAAGACTGGATGGGAAGGGAACCTTCGCAATTGCGAAGCTTATTTCGCAATTGCGACCTTAGTAGGTATCGTATTTGCGAACGATTGTTCGCATTTGCGAAGATGGCATAGTTGGGCATACTTCGCAATTGCGAGTTCACATTTGCGAACGTCATCGCAATTGTGATATCTACGACTTGCAAATTCATAACTTAGCCGAAAGTCTTTTAGTTTTTAAACCCTTTCAAAACCAAAACACTCTTGGGCGATTTTTCTAAGATAACGTTTCTTCCAAATCGATTGTAAGTCATTTCTAACTCGTTTTCTTCAATTTTTAATATCTTTTTACTTGATTTTAACTCAAAATCAATAATTTTCATGGGAGAAATTGGGTGTTTTGGGTAGAACCTAGGTTTTCAAATTTTGGGGATTTGGACCTCAATTTGAGGTCCGATTTCAAAACAAATTATATATTTGGGTTCGTGGGGGAATGGGTAATCGGATTTTGGTTCGAACCTCGGGTTTTGACCATGTGGGCCCGTGGGCGATTTTTGACTTTTTGGAAAAAACTTTAGAAAACCTATTTTCATGCATTGAAATTGATTCATTTAGCATTTATTGATACAATTAAGTAACTTTTGGCTAGATACGAGTGAATTGGTGGTGGAATGAAGAGGTAAAGCGATAGTTGAGGCTTGAATTGTGTTCGTGGCATTGAGGTAAGTGTTTGGTCTAACCTTAGCTTGAGGGATTAGGAGTCGAGTCCTGTTTGCTATGTGCTATTTGTTGAGTATGACGTATAGTCATGGTAACGAGTATCTATACGTCGTTGTCAAGCATGCACATGAGTCTTAAATTGAAGTCGTTGTGTTCTTAATAGATACTACAAATGCCTAAGTTGTTGATTTTCTGTGTTGGGCAAGAATTATGATTATTCTCGTGGATATTGCTTATGGTTGAGTATTGGTGCTAGTTGAGGTTTCTTTTGTGAAGTTAAATGTTGACGAGTTGGGTTATAGTTGATTCTCTTGTCGGGACGTATTTACTTATACTGTCGATTCCCTTGCCGGGATATTGTTGTTCCCTTGTTGGGACTCTTTTGTGATTGGTGTTGAATTGTATATTTGGATCGGGTTCCACGCCGCAATAATATTATATTTGGATTGGATTGCACGCCGCAACAATATTATATTTGGATCAGGTTGCATGCCACAACAATATTATATTTGGATCGGTGTGCACACTGCAACAATATTATATTTGGATCGGGTTGTACCCCGCAATAATATTATATTTGGATCGGGTTGCACGCCGCAACAATATTATATTTGGATCGGGTTGCACGGCGCAACAATATTATATTTGGATCGGGTTGCACGCCGCAACAATATTATATTTGGATCGGGTTGGACGCCGCAACAATATTATATTTGGATCTGGTTGCACGCCGCAACAGTGATATATGATATGGATCGGGTTGTATGCCGCAATAGTATTTTTTTATGATTTGGATCGGGTTGCGCGCCGCAACAGTAAACGATAAAATTGGATATTGATCCGTTACTGTTTCGTTATTCTTTCTGTTGCGAATTTTAAATTGTTCTTTATGTTTTTTTCCTGAGTTACTGTTTGTAAATGATATCCCCACTGCATGTCCCCTTCCCATCTTTAACTGCTAGTTTCCTTTATTATTACTCGCTAGGTATATATGCTTTAACTGCACATGTTTGTTCAGTAGTCTGGTCCTAGCCTCGTCACTACTTCGCCGAGGTTAAGCTAGGCACTTACCAGCACATGAGGTCGGTTGTGCTGATACTACACTCTGCACTGTGTGCAGATCCCGGAGCAACAACATTCGGACCTTAGCTTGGGTGGCTGCCTTCAGTCCAGTCGGAGATTCTGAGGTAGTCCTGCAGACGTCCGCAGGCCTTGGCGTCTTCTCCTATCCTTTTAATCTGTTTCTTTTATATATTTCAGAGATAGTGTTGTAATAAATCTTTCAGACTTTTATTTGTAGTATTCCTAGACAGTCTGTGAAATTGTGACACCAGTCTTGGGTAGTTATTGTATGGATTGGTATTAGCATCTTTCTTAAATTATTACATATCAGTCTTCCGCTTATTAGATTTTCACTGTTTATCAATTGTTGATTATCAATTGTAAAAGGACTAAAACGGAAATAAGGTAAATAATTCAAATGGTTGGCTTGCCTAGCTTTCACTAGTAGGCGTCATCACGACTCTCGAATGTGTGAAATCCGGATCGTGACACCATTTAAGATATATGTCATTCCTAGCAATGCATAGATGTATAAAGATTAATGTTTTGCTTGGTAGCAAATTTGCTTATAATTTATGTTATACTCGATCTCTTTCGCCTATGCACATAATCACTCTGGTAAATTATTTCTAAATACTTATTGTTACCCTAAAAATCCTGTTTTATTTCTCTTGATGCAAGATGTGCAATATTAGCCTAAGCTTATATAATATGCTCAACTTGTCTAAAGTTAGGTTATTATTTGAATGAGATACGAGTAACAATGGACGAAGATGGACTGTCAGATTGTGCTAAAAGGGCTAAAAGAGTGAAACCCAATCAATATTTTATTTTGAACAAAACTAGTTATTACTAATTTTCGACATAAACTATCAAAAATATAGAATGGTGATGTTACTATGCTTTCCCTATACCGAAGATATATCTTCACAAGGTAGGAGTAAAGTTGTACACACACTATCCTTCTCAGACTCCACTTTGTAAGATCATACTTTTTTTTGGGTTGTTGTATCAAAAATAAAGAATGGAATAGCCAGATAGAGAAAAAAAATTGACCAGATTATCGGTAATCCAACTCACATCTACTTTTACTTGACGGTCTAAATTATATTCGCTATTGGTGTCAAGAAATTTTTACCCTGTTAATACAGTTTACTTTTGATATAAGATAGCTAACAATTTATTAAATTATTAATTAATGCTTATGGTTAAATTACCTATAAATATTTTATAAGTGACACGATTATATAAATATTGTTCTTGTAAGCTGTTTTTTCGAGAAAAAGAAGAGCATGAGAATGAAAAGCAAATACTAAAGGCTCAAGAGAGGGCAGTGCCCATTTAGAATGAAATGTTCTTATAATTACAGGGGCGGATCCAACCCTTTAGTTAAATCCGGTACTTTCATTGTGGAGTATAAATTTATGTGCAAAAATATGTTAAAATTATAATAAATAATAGATATGAATCCATAACTTAAAATATAATGGTTCAATGCTAAAAATCTTAAAGGTTGAACTATGAATGTTTAACGGGTGGGCTGGGCCGGGACGAGTTGAAAAAAAGGTGACCGACCGGTTTTCAATGCGGGTCGGTTACGGGTTATTCAAAATCGGGCTTAATAGATCCGGGCCTATCCGGGTAAAAAAATGAACCCTAAAGGGTTACGAGTCCAAGGGATCGAGCCGGGTTAGTGTTATTTTTTTTTTTTTTGTATTTTGTATAACTATCGTAATTTATATTAATATAGAGTAAAAATATAAAACATAAAAACAATCTTATAAAAAGAGTGTTTGAAAAAAAAGATGCAAAGGGTTTAAAATCTTTATATTTGAAATTTTAAATATTTTGTTAAGAATTTAAGATAATAGAATACAATGAAGATGGAAAAAAGTTGCACTTATAATTTGCAAGTTCTTTTTTTTATTTCAAACTTACAAATTAAAGTTTACATTTAACAACCACAAAATTAAGGAAAAAGGAGTAAAACTAAATTTTCATTGCATAATAATACTTCAAATTAATCTAACAAACTAAGACATTAAGCATAAATACGTCTAATAATTTTAAATAACACAAATGGTCTCAAATCAACTTAAATACGAATTTCTGAAGGACGTTCAAGACAACTCTTCATATGCCTCCTTAAACAGCATGTGCCCACCCACTTTAGATGAAGATTTAAGACTAGACTACAGTTCTTGCACTTTAGTTTGTGAACTTCTTCATTTTCTTCTACCACCTCAAAGTGTTCTTAAACATTGCGTTTAGTTTTTCAAAGGGCTAAATTAGTAATTGCTAAAAATGTTATTTTTTAAAAAATATTGCCCAAAAAAGGACTATTATTGCAATCAATCCGTTGGGCAACAATCATATGACATCTAAAAAAACAATTTCAGAAAATAGCCGTTGAACCGGTCCGGGCCAATTAACCGGTTCAACAGTATTTTTCATTGATCGGGTTTGACCATCCCGCTTAACCGATTTTTTTTAAACGGACCAACCCCCTAACCTAGCCCACCCGACTTCTTAATTACCGGGTCGGTCCGAGTTACAAACCGGTCTGGGCCGATTCAGAAACGGGTTAACCTGGCCCGTTAAACATGCTTAAGTTGAATCAATAAAATTTAGATCCTAGATCCACCTCTGCTTATAATACATGTATTACTACCATGAAATCAATTTATAAACTATGATGAATAGCTAATTGATATGAACCTTCGTTCTTTCTAAACAATTTGTTTTCTAATGGCATCGAAGAAAAGATTAAACTTTTCAAGAAGATGGTAAAATTGTAGTTTAGAAATTAAAAGGAAATTATATGATATAGATCATAGAATCGTATAGGGTTAAGAGATATGGACGGACTTTTTTAAGCACATGGGAATCATCAATATATTTAACTATTGCTAGCCTTTTTCCGATAATTAAGCTCTGTCTGGATGTAAATTTTGGCTACCTTTTAAATAAAAAAATTTAAAAACATTGTTTGTTCGAGGAAATTAGCCAAACTTTTGAAAAACATTTGAAGAAATTTTTTCAAGTTCCAAAAATTGGCCCTTCCACTAACAAAACTTCACAGTTTTTCAAGTATAATGCATGTTCAAACACAATTTCAACTTCTAAAAAGTATTTTTTAACATAAGTTCAAAAATTCTTTTTTGAGTTTCAACCAAATCTATGTTCAAATGCTAGCTAAATGTTTTTGATTTCTTTTCCTTCATGTTTGCTGGAAATGACACCAGGTAGCTATTTTTAAGCATGATGTTTAAAATATATCCATAATTTATAATTTATTTAAAGATTACTCAATTTTGCTCAAATTTCAGGACATGACGTCCTAGAGTACCTCAAAGCTCAAACTTCAGGACATCGTGTCAGAAAGTTTGAAAATTTTGTCCGAAAATTCGAATCTTATGTCCTGAATTTTAAATTAGTAGTTTAAAAATTCAGGATACTTATAGTCCCGAATTTCAAATTAGCAGCTCAAAAATTCAAGACACTAAGTTTTGAATTTCCAAATTTAGGATACTTACCTGAAATTTGAGTGAATTAACTAATCTTTAAATACATTATAAATTATGAATATATTTTAAATAATGGACTTAAAAGTGGCTATTGATGCACTTTGCCCTTGAGGCCGGAAAGGCCTATGAATAGAGAACGCAAGAATGGTAAAAGAAAAAAGAAATGGGAGGTGTATGCAACTTTTAGTAACTACTAGGGCCAGTTTCTTTAAACTACAACTTACGAACTGACCATCAAGAAGGCAAAAAAAGATTTCAAAATAGTACAAAAATCTTTTGCTATCAAAAACTTCCTGGTATGAATGTAAAAGGATGTCAGGTCACCACAATTGAAGAGTCACTATCTTGACTAGGGTCTATGGTTAAATTTTTTCTCCGTCTGTTGGATAAATCGTATCATGAGTGTCATTTATTGAAGTACCCCTTTGTCCTTTAGTTTGGTTTCATTTCTTATGGTATTTTCCAAAAAATATTTTCTGGCCAATTTGTCTCACTATCTAACTCGACTAAAAATTAGAAACTATTTCATGAATAATCAGAGAAAAACGTAAGTGGGAAAAGTAGTTTTTTTTCCTTTTAATGAAAAATAGTTTCCACAAAAAATATTGTGGAAAATTTTGGCCTAGCTAATAAGCAGCGGTGACTACTTACAAATACGAGTTGTCGCCAAAAAATGAACAACAATGCGCATTACGGCCAAGTTAATATAGGTTTTGCTTTGCTGACTTCAGCGTAGCGTAGTATGCTAGGTGGTGAATTGAAATGAAGAAATTCCTCAGTTTATAAAGTTTTTCTAAAATTGATCCCAAAAACTTAGGATCAAAAAATAATCACATTTAATAATTTAGGGAATCCAAAACCGTGCAGTTGAAACAAACAATAGTTGGCAATGTCACGTAGGAGCATACGACCTTTTTAGTTGAATCTTGTCTTTTACTACTGGGCTTCTGGATGTACTCTCTGATATCCGCGCCCATTCCTGATTCCCCTCTCCTCTCTCTTCTTATTTCTGCAACTCTCTGTCAGCTAAAGACCACATCCCCATTTGACACGTGTCCTTCAGCTCTCCCTCCAATGTCACCGTTTTGAGATTCCCCCTCTAAACTCACTCTTCCCCATACTACTCTCAAATCTTGCAGCTGCAATTCCATTTGTTTTCCCCCCGTTTACCCCTTTGCTTCTTACACTGCCATGTTTGTTACTCTTTCTTTGTTCCTTGTGCTTCAGTTTCTGAACTTTCTTCCTCATTGTAATATTAATGGCGTCTCTAACGCCTGGTATTTTGCTTAAACTCTTGCAACACCTCGATGATAAACAAACCAAAGTTGCTGGTGAACACCGCTCTGCTCTTCTTCAGGCAAGCTCCTTTCAAAAGAATAAATTTTACTATTAGGTTCATTTATACATATCTAACACGTTGTTATGGACATTTCTTGATCTTTTATTTAATGGGGGTTTCAGGTTATTAGTATAGTTCCATCACTTGATGATGATCCATGGAAAAGCAGGGGATTTTATCTAAGGGTATCAGATTCTCAGCATTCAGCTTATGTTTCTGTATCAGAAGATGATGTTGAGTTGATACTGAGTGACAAGATCCAACTCGGTCAGTTCATTCACGTGACCCGGCTTGACTCCGGTTCTCCCGTTCCAGTTCTCCGTGGTATCAAGCCGGTTCCCAAGAGGCGTCCATGTGTTGGAGATCCTAAAGATTTGATCTCCAGTGATTTTTTGACTGCCCGCAACCGACCCGACCCGAAAAGGGGGAAGAAGAATGCTGAAGTGAAACGGGTCGAGGCTAAAACCAAGGTTAACAGAGTGGTTGTCAGTGAGGATAGAGATACAAAATCAAGAAGGCAGTCCATTGGAAATGGGAAGATGGAGGGGTTAGAGATGAGGAGATTGAGTTTGGATTCAGTGAGAAAAGGATGGGACCGGAGCCCCGGTGAGAAAAATGGTGCTGGAGCTACACCTAGGTCCAACTCCAAAAGCGGTTTCTCGGGTTCGGATTCTGTAAGTTACCCCACTTGTAGGTTTTTGATGGACTTTTGGCAGAATGTGACTTCATTTATTTTAGGTTTGAGAAAGTTGTAAAGTTTTACTTTTTAGGTGTTAGTTTTGTGCTTTAATGTTGTTATCAACTGCATTATTATTATTATTACTGCTGCGTTTGTTAGGAGGGACCTTTTCTTTTTTCTTTTCCTCTTTTTAGTTCAATGCGCTGATTCAATTATTAAACCTAGCGCAGAAATGGTTAGACAATAATGCACTAGGTTAATTTCACTGTGCTTGTCTGGTTCTTGGTTTGGTTCTTCAAAGAGATCAGATTAATTAAGTTTGTATCTGGATTAGACTTAAACCCTAAAAATGTAGAGGTCTTTCAGTTTGATAGTGGATGGACGGATGGATTGGTTACTGGATCAATCTGTTCATGCTAAATCCTGATGTTGCAACACAATGTTGTAGCTCAAGTTACCTGGCTATTTCGTCACCTTAGAAATGCTAAGAACTGTATCCTGTAGTTACATGGCTTGCTCCTGTATGGCTTCTCATAGTATCTTATAGAATGCGGATAGTGAATTATCAAGAATCATGTTACTGGTGCTGTTTTTATCTGAAGAATCTGAAATTTTAGTTGGTTATTTTATATTGACCAAGTCCTTTAAAGAAAAATATCATGCCTATGTTGTGTTGATTGTGTTTGAATTGGATGAGTCTGATATTTTGCAGCTTCCTTATGTGAAAAAGCCTTCTTTTGACAAAGTTTCAACACCAAGGCATTCAACTGCAAGTATTTCACCACTTACAAACAAGAATATTATTGTCTCGCCAAGATCAGTTACCAAGCCCACTAGAAAAGATTTAGACCTTTTACAAGATGAGACTCTTCCGTGCAATCTGACTAAGGTGGCACTCAGTTTTAAGAATTGGTCTGACTCTAGGATTTCATGGAGTTCACTTCCATCAACGGTGCGTGATCTTGGCAAGGTACATAAAGAATGAAAGTTGTAGTTTTTTAGTCTACCTTGGCAAGGTACATAAGGAATGAAAGTTGTAGTTTTTTAGTCTATGTTAGTGCTTTGCTCGTTTATCAAAGTGCGAATTATAATCTCTTCAGGAAGTTACAAGTTATAGGAATGTCGTGTTTCTGTCTGCTATGCATGCACTAGAAGAAACTGCTGCTGCTGAAGGTGTAATCCAGTGCATGAGGTAAATGGTTCATCTTTTCTTTTTGATGTCTCTACTTACTTCACATGTATTTATATGGATACTTGACTTGAGACTACTGGAATGTAAGCTCTACCTTTTGAGCAGAAAATGAGATACATCATTTATTGGTGTGTATTCATAAATAAATTCCACGAAATGTCTTGTTTGCTTAGCTCTACTATATGGCTATGTGGCCCAATCTTGATTACATACTTTCATTTTCATTCACTACATTTTGCTCCACCCGAGTGCTCATGCTACAATCTTATCTTGCAACAGGTACATAGTTTATAGATGGGTTCCATGCAAGACTGTGTTATAGATGGGTTCCATGCAAGACTATGTGTTAGGGTCAATGTATACCTTTCTTTAATAGTTTCCCATTGGCTCGTGTTATGCACATGAATAATTACCCAAAAGTAGTCATCAGATTTTAAGGGAAACACTCTTCAGGTGTTGTTGCCAACGATTGGTTATTATCTGAATACTGTTTAAAATTGATATTTTGATATAAAATCTCCACTGCGGTGATAGCTTTTTTTTTTTTTTTTTGAATTATGTTCAGTCCTTTAGACATAAAAGGTAAGACACTTTCCTTACCAGCTACCTCTTTACAGTATGTTTGCAGAACTATGTGAATCATGGAAGAAAGTACCTGCTGGACAACTGGTGGAGCAATATTTGAACCTTCATGAAAACATGCAGAAAGCGGCAGCTGTTGTAAAATCATTGGTGATGAGAAGAACTCCTGAAGCAAAAGGCAGTGACAAGTTCTGTCTGCAGAATCCCTTTCCAGAAGTTTGCCATAATTTTACAAATAAGAATGCTGCCTCTTGGATTCAAGCTGCAATTGATTCCGAGCTTTCCAATTTCTGTTTGTTCATAAAGGAAGGCAAGAAGGGGGATTTAGATAATGAGAAGTCTCATTATGTCATATTAGAGAACAATCGTAAGAATAGTGAAGCAGAGAACCAGTCACCTAAAAACAAGCAAAGCCCTAAAACCAATGGGCCATCTGGTCCTGATTCCGGTGGAAGAAGATCAGTATCTCATTCGAAGCAGCGTTTACCAGCTACGAGAAGAACGAATACTGAAAGAGAACAATGGTCCAAAGGGAGTGGGCTGAAGGAGGCTGCAATTTTAGCCGAAAAGCTGCTTGCTTCGTCTCGTGCTTGGTTCTTGAACTTTTTGGAAGATTCTTTGAACAAGGGATTTGGGCTGAATACCGTGGAAGGGAATTCTGAAATTGCAGGTCTTCTTGGTCAGCTGAAAAGGGTCAATCAGTGGTTGGACGACATGGTTAAGTTAGGAAGCCGAGTAGATGAGAGGGTAGAAGGATTAAGAAAGAAGTTATATAGATTTTTGCTTGATCATGTTGACTCCTCCATTCTTGGAGGTAAGTAATCAGCGATGGTTTCAACTACTGATGCCCTTAGATTTAGATATTTCCTGGAAACATGAATATGGTCATTAACACAATACCTAGTTGATTGTCTCATCTTTCTGACTGCTGTAGCATTAACTCAGCAGAGGCTCTAAGAAATTAAGAGAGAGTTGATGTAGCTAGTGATTCAGTATCCAAATGTATAGAAGTTAGCTTCATTGCTTCTTTGAACTGGGGAACTCAACTTAAATCGAAGATTTTCCACATAGACAAGTTTGCTATGTCTCCAAATATTCATTGCCTCCTATGTACATTTGTTGCCTTCAACCATCAAAATTCATTTGTCATTTGGGAAGTTTGAGCTCTTTTTTCTTCTGTTTAACCATCCGGTATCCCTTATCCATCGGCTCGATTAATTTGGTTTGTATGTAGTAGTTTGAGCTTCAGCAATGAGTATAGTTTAGAACTTGAGATTAAGGTTGAAAACCAGAAATATAACTACTGAAAGCAAGTAAAGGAGACGTGACTTCTACATTCTTGAATTGCATGGAATTTTGCCTGTGGACCTTCTTGCTAAAAAATTTACATAGAAGGCTTGTCAAAGTTTTAATAAAAAACTTAATCTAATTCAAAAAGAAGTTGAAAAAGATAATTTAAAAAAATGAAAGCTGGCACTTAATGAGTCAAATAGGTTCCAGAAACAGAATCCACTTTTGATGCATCTTTGGAAGTCTTCTCAGTAGCAGAGGTAACAGAATTAGCACCCTTTGCCAGAGCTTTCATGCCTTTGCAGGATTTCATGTGGGTATGAAGTTTCTCTGGCTTGAATGGCTTTCCACATTGCCTGCAACCACAGTAATAAAATTAATACTGCTGACATATTCTCCTTTTGTCTTTTTTTTTTCTACACAGAAAAAAAAAAATCACATCCAAAGGATTATTTTTTGTCCAAGTGGACTGAAAAGGTCAAAAGTAAAACTAAAAGGTAGCTATTCTAAAAGGTTGCTATTTAAAAATTAGGACAAAAATGTTTGGAATTGTTATTTTTAGTTTAAAAATCCTGGACAAAATAAGAACTGACTAATCTCTAAATAACATCCCTTAGAACGGCTATAGGTGCACTTGCCCCATTAAGTTTTTTATTTAAGGAATAATACTTAGATGGAAGAAGTCTGCAAGATCACTCCAATCCTAGACAGGCAATATCATAAGAATTACAATTTTTCTTTGCAAGAACTAAACACGCAACTCAGAAAAAGCTAGTATGTGATTTTCTCTTCTATTTAAGACTTGGTCGGCAAAGTTGCTCTATATGTGTAAGTGGGACATAACAAATATTAGGAGGAATAATAAAAGTGCGCTCAAGCTATCGCATACACAAAAAGAAAAAACCTATGTAAACGCTTAAACTCAAAAATATTACTTTGTGTATAGCAATAAGTAGAATGTGTTATGGAACTTTGTGTATTTGTGCAAGAATTGTGCCTTTGTAGATTCACGACATAGAACAGAAAAGACAAGAGGTAAAAGGAAAACTACACGAAAAATGTCGTACTCTTCAATTCCCTATGTACGTCTAATTTTAAAGGCACTCAAACTTCAAAATTTTGACTATGATTTTCGATAATGTAATAAGGATATTTTGTTATGTATAGTTGTTGCCAAGGAACTTACGAGCAGTTGGGTCCATTGACTGGCTTGTAATTAGCAGAAACTGATCTACGACTACCAAATTCATTTTTGTTCTTTGACGAACTGTATACCCCATCACAACTTTTCCTGCAATCAAATTTTAAACCACAATTAATTAATGTTAAAGTACTCCATCATTTGACAAAACATTGATTTTTATAAAAAGTACACCCATATGTTATTATGCTCTCAACCTAAAAATATAATCTATTCATTTAAATACAGAAACTGCCAACCGACTACATCAATGTTCGGAAAGAAAAATATAATGTATGCGAAGAAATATGACATCAATGACAAGGATAATATCATTATTGTTCACGTACAATCGCCTTATACTAAAGTGTGCCAATTGACATCCATTCGTCGAAAAATTGCATTATTTATATAGGTAAAAAGAAAATATTTTTTAAGTATATATAATAGATGTTGAAAAATCTTATTTTTTTTATGTGTTTACTTTTTCATATTTTAATACCCTTTAATAAAACTTTTAGTTCTGTCACTGCTCACGATTTCAACTATGTATTATACATTTCGATGAGAGTCGTATTTTGTGATTATACTCTTTTTATATAAACATTCTGATGATCAAGTGACGGGAAAACATTTTTAATTGCACTTAATTAAACCAATCACTAATTACCATAAGAAATTAAAAAGGAAGTTGATACATAAGTGAAAATGTAAATGCAAAAGATTACCTTCCATTAGTATGTTGATGCTGTTGATTCCAAGCAGTGCCAAAAATCCTTTGAGATCCTCCAACTTTCTCAGCTTTACAAATCTCAGATGAAAAGCTCACTGCTTTTTCACCAGAACTACTAAATGAAGGCCTATTTTTTCGGATTGGAATAATTCCAGAATCATTAGTATCCACAGCTCCGCAAGTGATCAAATTCCTGAAAATACTTGAAGCTCCATTTGAATAGCTTCTACTCTTATCAAAACTTGGATTTTTTGATGGCTTTTCTGAACTAGGAGTAGTAGTAATCTTTTCTCCATTTTCTTTAACATGATCTTCTGTTTTCTTCTTGGTTTTCTTTGAGCCAAATGAAGAAGAAGAGGAAGAAAAAGAAGAAGAATTGTTCTCAAAGTTGTTAACTTTTTCTGGTTTCGTTTTGTTTTCTGAATCTTTTTCTTCTTCTTCTTGGAGTTTTGGTGAATCTGTGGTGAGTGTGGAAGTTTCAGAAGCAATATTTTGAGATTCTTCTTCAATCTCTGATGGGGTTTTCTTTGATGAATCCATGAATGGATCTTGAATATGATCTTCTTGATTGGTTTGATCCTTTTGCATGGTTGCTAGTACTCCTTTTTCACCACATGAAACATCTGCAAAATTTTAAAACATTTATAAAGAGAAATTCAGCTTATACTTTCTTGAATGGAAGGGAATTTTGTGAAAGGGAATTTTGAGATTTGACTTTAAGACTGATTGATTGGTCGACAACTATTCAATAAATCAATGGATTTGCATTTTTGGAAGTGATTGTAATAAGTAAAACACGTAAACTACTACTGATTTTGAATGCCTTTTCCAAAACTAAAATGAACTAAATATATGCTAAGCAATTCATTTAATGAGAAGAGATACAGGAGTTATTGTACTATGTGCTTAATTACATGTATCATGCTCCCATTACAAATTTTAATTCGATTAGGACTTATACATTCTGCATATTTGTACCCTTTGAAAACATTAGAAAATGACTAATTACAAGTGGGAAAAGGAAAAATGGTTGGTTATTTAGCAATGAAGAATGGGAAAATTGGGTGTGTGCGGGGGGGGGGGGGGGGGAGGGAATGTAACTTTTATCCGCTCCCAAAAATAATAGCGTACAAAATATATATTATTTTCTAGTTTGCTGAAACTATATATATATATATTTTATATACTTTTCAACTAGAAAATGCAATTAGTTTCAGTAAACTAGTCAGTTTTGTATTTAGTGATAAAACTAATCGAATCTACACAGTAATGCAACATGCAAGTGAATTTGTGATGAATGTGGAGAGGAAATGAGATGAAGAAGAAAACACTGTTTTATCGATCTAAGAAGAAGAAGAAGAAGAAATACACGTGTGGGCTCTTATATAAACACCCACTTCTAACCGCCTATAACAGCCTTTCCACATTAGGACAAAGCTTTCTAAAGCTGTACACTTAGGCCCCTTAACTTATCCTATATACAATTGATATGTATCTCAATACTCCCCTTCAAGCTGGTGAGTGAAACACATCAAGCACACCAAGCTTGGACAAGAGGAAGTGATGTTGTGCTAATCCTAGACCCTTGGTCAATAGGTTAGCCTGCTGTAAACTAGTAGAGATATATCGTGGTGCTAATTGTTCAGCTTTGATTTTTTCTCGAACAAAATGACAATCTATTTCTATGTGTTTGGTCCTCTCATGAAAGATGAGATTGGATGCTATTTGTAAGGCTGCCTTACTGTCACAATGCAGGGGAACTGGTTGATGAACATGAACCTGAAGTTCCTTTAATAGTCCCAGAAACCAAGTAATTTCTGCTGCTGCTGCTGCTAGACTTCTGTATTCAGCCTCTGCAGAACTTCGACTCACAGTCTGCTGCTTCTTGGACTTCTAGGAAAGCAGTGAATTCCCCAATTTGATGATGTATCCTATGATTGATCTTCTGGTATTTGGGCAGGAGGCCCAGTTAGAATTACAATAAGCTGATATGTTTTCGATAGGACCAGCACTTAACAAAATTCCAAGCCTAGGAGCTGATTTCACATATCTGACTACACGTAATGCTGCATTCCAATGGGATTGTTTGAGGTGTTGCATGAATTGGCTAAGCACTTGAACTGCAAAGCTGAGGTCTGGTCTAGTGATGGTTAAGTAGAGTAGCTTCCCAATAAGTCTTTGATAGCTTCCAATGTCTGCCAGTTCCTCATACCCTTTGACACCTACATGCTTGTCATAGTCAATTGTAGTCAATTTCTGATTAAGTTCAATGGGAGTAGAGATTGGTTTGACTGCTGCAAGGCCAGCTTCTGAGATCAATTGCAAAGAATACTTTCTTTGTGTGAGCAGTATCCCTTCCTTTGATCTCAGAACTTCTATTCTAAGGAAATAACGAAGTTCTCCTAAGTCCTTCACCTTGAAAGAGCTATGTAAAGTCTGTTTAACCTCCTCTATCAACTCTGCATTGCTGCTAGTTATAAGCAAATCATCCACATATACTAGGATTATAACAATGTCAGAACCTGTCTTCTTGGTGAATAGAGAGTGATCATGAGCACTTTGAGAGTATCCAGCTTCCAATAAAGCATCAGTAAGTTTAATGTTCCATTGCCTTGAGGCCTGTTTGAGGCCATATAGAGATTTCAACAGCTTGCACACCTTGTTCTCCCCTTGTTTCTGGAAACCATGTGACAAATCCATATAGACTTCCTCATATAGGTCTCCCTGTAAAAAGTCATGTCCTCTCCCTACTAGAATAGTGAGTGGTTTTCTATGAGTATCAATGACACCTAAAGACCTCTGACTTTCCTCTTGAGTTACTATGACATAGGCCTCATTAACAGTCACAACAGGCCTCTTAGCCAACACATTACTCCTTATGTTGCTATAACTTTTATTTAGTCCCATAAGGAACTGCAGCAAACGTTGAGATCTTAGGTGTTCTATTGAAGGTCGAGCTTCTTCACAGTCACATAAAGACAGTGGTACTAACACATCCAATTCATCCCACAAGTCCTTTATTTTTGAAAAATAGCTAGTGACAGAGTCAGTACTTTGTCTTAGGGTTGCGATGGCTGTCCAGAGGTGATAGATACTCATCAAATCTGATCGATCAAATCTCTCTTGGAAATCATTCCACACTTTTCTTGCATTTGAGGCATAAACAATGCTTGGCATCAATTCGCTTGACACAGTGCTCCCAATCGAAGATAACACGATTGCACTATATTTTTCCCATTGTTCAGCCAATTCTCCTTTGTATCTACTTTTTACACAAGTTTCGTCCACAAACCCTAGCTTGCCTTTTTCCCGGAGTACCAATTTCATTGCTCTACTCTATAGGGTATAGTTATCTGGTCCTGTGAGTTTGAGCGGTATTAGGACAAGTCCTGGAGTATCTGAGGGTTGTAAAAACAACAGATGATTGTGATCTAAGGATGCAACTTCATTTTCCGCCATTGTTATCTGAAAATCAGCTTCGTCGGAGCTACGATTTACTATATTTTGCTTGAATCTCGACAGATTACGATAACCGCTTTGATACCATGTTAAAACTAATCGAATCTACACAGTAATGTAACATGCAAGTGAATTTGTGATGAATCTGGAGAGAAAATGAGATGAAGAAGAAAATACTATTTTATCGATCTAAGAAGAAGAAGAAGAAATACACGTGTGGGCTCTTATATAAACACCCACTTCAAGCCACCTATAACAGCCTTTCCACATTTGGACAAAGCTTTCAAAAGCTGTACACTTAGGCCCCTTAGCTTACCCTATATACAATTGATATGTATCTCAATATTTAGCCTAAAAAATTAGGAGGGAGGGGGAGGAGGAGGGGGTGTACTTGCCTTTAGAAACTTCGGATCCTTTAAGGACATATTCATTGTCGGAGATAGGAGTAATGAGATCTTCATCCAACAAGTCTTGCCATACATATCCTGTCTTGTATTTCCTGCATCACATTTTTGACTTCCTCATTTTTTCTATTTTTAGGAAATATCATAACTTCCGAATCATACATATCTCTCCACGACATATGCACAATATTTTGTTAGATTGATCTAGAGATGCTGATTTTGATTCTCAATCGCATAAGAATCATAACATTAAATTTTAATTACTTGTAAATGAGCATTGTGCTTCAATTTTGATTTTTCTACGCAAGATACAAATATACAACTATACCACACAATAATACACTCAACACTAGCTGAATTCTTTTAACAAGGTACTACCTCCGCAGTGGTGGAGATGGAATATCTGCTAAGGGGTTCAAAATAAAAAATGTTAAAAAATTAAAAAGGAATATGACCAACGGGAAATTGAACTAACAACTTCAAGGAGATTTTGAATCCCCTTGACGATCACTGTGCTATAATTTTACGTTATGGCAAGAAGTTCAAAATATAATATAAAAGCACAAAATAAATTTTTCCTTATATTTACAATGTAATTTTTCGGCCTATTTATAAAAGTATTTATCTATACTACTACCATTTATCTTACTCTTAAATGTCTCACTCAATTAACATTCTACTAAGTGGAGCAGTAAGAATGAACTTGAAAAAGAAATAAATTAACGGTTGTAATTTTCTAAAATGCCATACTCCCATATTTTTTTATCAAACTCAATTTGGAAAAACGACGAATAATATGTACTGGACTAGTGGACTTAATATAAAAATGAATTCCGAGTAAATTAAAACACCTTAAAACTAATGACTTTTAAGTATGAAACAAAATGAAAAAGAAAAACCACGGGTGTTCATGTATTTTTATTTTGACAGAAGAACACTAAGTTTTAAGCTAACAACTCAACGAGCAATCAATTTTTCATGAGATTATATTATAAAACTTGCCACTAACCTCTTGTATGACCAAGCAAAAGATTCAGGCATGTCTTTTCCTCGCAATTCTCCCAACCATCTCTTAACATCTATAATTATCCAATCATTGAAGAAAACCCCATTAATCAAAGCTTATATATATCAAATCATTTTAATATGTACTCCTATCTTCATTTCGAGTGAAAAACAAAAAAAATTAAAATTAATTTATAGTATATAATTAATTATAGAACAAACCTCGGAGACGAATGCCATTTCTAGAAAAATGATGAACTCTGATAAGATGAGGATGTTCAATACGACCTTTTCTACTGAGAAAATATATGATGTGAAGTCTTCTAACTTCTGCACCTCCTTGAGTTTGTGCTTCCATTAATCTTCTGCTAATTTTACGTACAACCAAAGTTAAACAAAACAAAAGTTCTTCTTTCTAGGCATGCTATTATAATAATATTAAGAAATTCAAGAAATTAATAAATAATTAAAGTATCAAGAATATGAGACAAATCTCTGTCTCTATGCCGGCCTGCTCAAACAAAAGAAAGAAAAACAAAAAAGCGAATAACGAATTTTATCGTGCTTAACCAAGAACTTTAACTAATATAATAATTAAACATGTTGCAGTGCAGGCTTCGTAGTTTAATTTATATATTTATAGTATTTGAAGATGGAAAGTCATTGAAATGATGAAAATTCTTACACACTAATCAAAATGATCATTGGATTTGGAGATTACCTTAATGTTTTGTTTCTTTTGATTTGAAGAAAGAAAGAGAAAGAGTGGTGTGTTTTTGATGCTATGATCAATAAAAATAAAAAAATAGATCTAGAGCTTCTAAACCATATAGAAGTAGAAAAATTAGGTATTCCAAGAAAGTTTTTATCTGATTTCCCGCGATATGCTCAACTTATACAAATGAAATACATATATAAACTCATATATACACGTACTTGAGGGTGTGTTGAGGGGTGAGGGTGTTGCAGCTTTTGACCATCTTTTTGTTCTACCTAGAGAAACTTTCTTTTATCCATAATTTTGCAATGATATATATCATGACTACTAGTGTATTTTTGGTTAACAAACTTTTTTTGGTTCAATATTTAATTCCATATTATCCACGCCAAAAAGAACTTTCTTTTTTAAGATTTCCTATGCCTATGATAGGATTTGTGTATAAATTATTTTCTTTTCTATTTAAACTTTTTGTGTAAATCTTATATAGGACAATATCTAAATGAGATGATTTAAAATAGAAGTAAGAACATGGTCAAAATAATATTTATTTATTTTCTATTATGTGACACTATTTCATTTTAGCTAAGACCTTTCCTTATATAGCCTTTCTGTAAGAAATTCCTTGTATAGCTTTTTATCCTTCAGGATTTTGTAATTAATAATAATAGCGGAAAAGGATATGTATTAGCTTCGTGTTGTCAATGGAAAATCCTAAGGAATTTGGGGTTTCCTATGGTTTTATTTTCAGCCTCGTATTTAGGACTATGGGGATCTAATATTCTCTTTTTGCTTTTTTGTGGTTTGAAAATTAAAATGAAGATTCTGGTTATTTAATTAAAATGACCAACTAATTCTCTTCAACTACACCTATCTTTTTAAGTAGAAACCAAGAAAAGAAATAATAGAAAAGGAACGTACATAGAACAAACTAGAAATCATAATTAATAAATCATAAAGCCATTACCAGCCATTTGTAAGGTTTCTACACAAGTATGGGAAAAGTTAAAAAAAAATGCTTCCTTTTATATTAAATAAAATAGAAAAAAAAACAAAAGAAATCTAAATAAGCTAAACGATTGAGACTAAAACACTCTCGCTTGTTACGTAAAATAGCAAGAGTTGGGTAACCTAATTGACTTTTTTCTTAATGATGTGTAACAACATTTCCTTATATTTCTAGCTACATCTTTCTTTTTACATTATCTTCTAACTCATTAAATAATAAAATGAATTGTTCGTGGCCATTGTTTTTCTATAGGTTTCTAATGGTTTGTTAAATTTGTTATAATCTTAAATCAAGAAGAAATAATTAATGAGAGAGAAGTTCAGTGAACAACCAATCAAAACAGAAATTTTCTCTAATAAGAAAATTGAGTGTTGACTTTTTCATAATGTGGTTATCCACAAAAGCCAAGTCTTCTTCCATTAACTTCCTAAATGCAAACCATCCAATTTTATTTCTATTTAAAGATAGAGTTTTTCATTTTTATGCAAGAACTAACATTGGAGAGAAGGCTTTTTTGCGACTTCTTTTTCGTGTACGTATTTCCCATTTCCTCCGAATAAATAGGGAAATAGTTATATACTTATTTTACGCTTTCAAGGTTTGACAATAAACCAAAAACAAAGACTAAAGAGCTAATCTTTATTATGGCACATTGGAAATTCATAATACGTAAATTTCCTTATAAAGCCGGAGAACTCATATCCCAAAATTAGTTTTTTGTACATGTGGCAATGGTCTTAAATTATAAACGGCATTTCTTATACGACAAGCCAAAAACAAGAATATACTTCATTCCCTTCCAAAAAATCCGTCAAAAGCAAAAACACAAACCAGAAATGTCCCCGAGGGCAACTAAGATCTAAAGTTTATGGGTTTTGATTTTTCATATATGAGCTCGCAGTTAAATATTTTTATATATTTAATAAACTTTTTAGTACAAATATGGAATTTACATAGAGCCACTAGGTTCGTCTACTCGTATATTATATTCTAGCTCCGCCCCTCTTCCTCCACCCCCAAGTCCCCAACCCTCGGAAAATCAAAAGAGATAGCAGAAGGAACAAAGTTAACCTTGAGCAAAAAGGGTGATAAGAAGCATAATGAAAATAATAAATAAGTTAATATCTGAAAAAATAAAAACCATGAGTGTAACAGCTTATTCTTACATTTCTCTTTCAATTGTAGTTCCAGAAAACAAGAGCTTCTGAGCATGAATTGAACTTGAGGATATATGATGTTTCATTTTTTTATAGGCACCAATTAGTAGCTGTTGGGATGTAAATTATCATACCTTATAACTTATAAAAATTAAAGTGTCATTGTTTTCGGTAACTATGGGGACTCACTTGATGTTGAAACTTAATCTAAAGCTTAATTAGTAAAAGAAAATACATTAATTATAACGAAAACTAGAAGTCTGCGTGCCGTTACAGCTGAGAAATAGGGGTTGTTCATTGGGCCTTCTACTTTCGCTACGAAAACGATGTCGTATTGTAGAGATTATGTAGGTTTTGAATATAGGGATTATGATTATGATATCAAGCCATGTCATCTACCTTCATTATCTCTTTTTTAATTGGATTTTAATGTTAAGGTTTGGTTTGGTAGTTACGATTCAGATAAATAATTACTCATATGATAACAACTTAACAACAAATTGATGGGATTAGGCTAGCTAGGGTCTCGATGGAGGGAAGGTAAGCATTTCATATAGTTATACATTATTGCCTCCCCCCCTTCATTTTTATGAGAAATAGTTTTGTTTTGAAAATGGGTATTTTATGCTTTTGGTAGGGTTGTGTTTCTATGATATATTCCAATCTCAATTATTACATGCTGTTAGTACAGCCAAAAAAAAATTGTTGTTTCAATTCAAATTAGAGATAAAATGGGCCTAAAGAGATAGGGATCTCTTAATGGTGTGATGCTTTTTAGGGAAAAATCGTGTGGACTTAACTCAAAGCGGACAATATCATACCAGGTTAAGAGTATCATTGGGCCATTTTAGCCCAACAAGAATTATCAGATCCCAGGTTCAACGGAAAGAGTATGTCGATGGCAGAGTGATGGTGCGAGACTCGGTTTGGAGATACACACACATAAAGAAGCTAGTTGTGGACTTCGATTGCCCATAAATACTCTAACAATGATGTTGGCACACAGTGAATCTCGAAAATTGACCCGTGGATCGTGGTAATAGGCCACGTGGAACTGGTTTGAGGTAGAGACCCATGGATTATGGTAGTGGACCACGTGGAACTTAGTTCGGGGGGAGATAGTTAGGTATGCGAACAAAGTCCCACATTGGTAGCTGAAAAGAATAAGAGTATACTTATAAGGTATATGGCTCTCTTAATGGTTTGAGGCCTTGACACGACCCAAAACCAAACCGTCGTGATAGCGCCAATCATAGAACTAGGCAAGCCAACTACTCAACCATTTCAATACAATAAAAGCTTTGAAAAATACGGAAGCAGTTAATATTTAAGGAAAACCTATAAAAGTAGAATAAAATTTGTAACTCAATACAAATTCTCTCCCAAATCGAGGTGTCACCGAGTGCATGATCATCTATACAGGGATATAGTCTAATACAACGTCTAGAGAATAATGAATGAAACGTAAATGAAGATAGGGAGGGAGAGTTAAGCTCTGCGAATGCCAAGCAGCTACCTCGATAATCTCCGAAATCCGGATTCCTCAACTCAGCAACCGTCGTGATCGGAAGCACGTGGATCTACACACGAGGTGCAGGGTGTAGCGTGAGTATAACCAACTCAATAAGTAACAAATCTAACCTTTGGACTGAAAGTAGTGACGAACTCAACCGATACAGTTCATTATAGAATTAACAGTACAGAAAACGTAGACATGCTTTCAAGTTCAACAATTAAACTCAATACCAGTAAGGTAGATCAATTCTGAATGATATGAAGAATATAACTTCTATACTTCTACATGCCAATGCATATGTTGTATGTGATGCACCATGCTGAAAGCCTCGCGTGCTCACACTCTTGAAATGCTCAATCAATCAATATTGTATATGGCCAATCCGACCCCCGGAAGATCCATCCCGAAAATATATACATCAACTGACAGTCAGTCACTCAGTACTGAGTAGGGCCAATCCAGCCCATGGGGAAGATGTATCCCCAGGTATAAATGCTTCGGACATGATCCATGTCCAGGGAAGATCTATCCCTCAATATAAATCAACTGCACTCACTGGGAGTGTGTGTAGACTCCGGAGAGGCTCCTTCTGCCCAAGTGCTATCATAAGCCAGATCTGGGCATAAATCAGTAAAACCTACTACGGCGTGCAACCCGATCCCATAAATGTCACTCATAATCAGGTCCTCGACCTCACTCAGTCATCAATCTCTCCAATCTCTCTCTCTCTCTCACGGGCTCACAATGTCATGAAACTAGCTCAAAAATGATGTATGATGTATTAATAAATAGCAACAGAGATTGAGATATGATATGTAATGAATGAATATGACTGAGTACGGAATTTAAATAAAATTAATATGTCAACAGCAAGAAACGACCACTATGGGTCCCAACAGTACCAGCACATAGCCTAAGCATGATCTCTAGCATGATTGATAGCTCAATTATTTTATCGCATGATGAAAACACGGATATCAACAAGCTAAACCCACTATACAGTTCCATGGAATCGACCAAGTCACAACTCTCATGCTCGCACGCCCGTCACTTGGCATGTGCATCACCTCAACACTTATTATATAATACATAATTCAGGGTTTCGAACCCTCAAGGCCAAGTTTAGAAGTGTTACTTACCTCAATCCGAGTAAATCTCTACTCCAACACACCTTTGCCTCGCGAAACGGCCTCTGAATGCCTCGACTCTATCCACAAACAATTCGATGCAATCAACACGAGCCAAAGGAATCAGTTCCATAAGAAAATACGAAGCTTTAAATCAAAAGTCAAAAAGTCGGTCCCCGGGCTCACGTATCAAAATCGGGTAAAAGTCACAAAATTCAAACACCCATTGAACCACGAGTTCACCATATCAAAATTACTCAAAACCATACCAAAATCCCAATCAAAACCTCAAAATCTAGCCTAAGAACTTCTCTTAGGTTTTCTTAATTTTTCACCCCAAATCACAAATTTAATGATGAAATCAAAGGCAAAATCATGGAAATTAATCAAAACTAGGTAGGAATCACTTACCCCAAACACCCACGCGAAAATCTCTCCAAAAATCACCTTCCACCGAGCTCCCAAATCAATTTTTGTGTCATGAACTCCAACTCTCGTTTTGAACATTTAAATTTGCCCAGTTAAACCTTCATCGCGAACGCAGCCATCCTCCCGCGTTCGTATAGCACAAACCAGCCGGACCCTCAAACTTACTCTTCGCGAACGCAGTGACCTTCCCGTGAATGCATACCTTTTCCTCCTCCAAACTATGCGTTCATATCTCACCTCACGCGATCACAAAACACAAACGCGTGACGCCCAACTGCCCTCATCATCTCTTCGCGAACATGGCATTGCCCATGCGTTCGCGACTCACATCCTAGCCACACCCACGCGAACGTGGACCTTCATTCGCTAATGCATAGAGCAAAATACCACTGCCCCAAACAAGCCTACGCGATCGTGGACCTTCCCATGCGATGCATAGGAGGAAACCAGTAGTCTTCAAATGAAATGCCAAGTCCAAAATTGATCCGTTAACCATCGGAAACTCATCCGAGGCCCCCAGGCCCTCAACCAAGCATACCATCAAGTCCCAAAATATCATACAAACTTAGGCGAGCCCTCAAATCACCTCAAACAACATAAAAAACACGAATCACACATAGATTCAAGGCTAATGAACTTTGAACTTCCAATTTTTACAAATGAAGCCGAAACCTATCAAATCAAGTTCGATTGACCCCAAATTTTGCACACAAGTCACAAATAACACCACAAACCTAATCCAACTCTTGGAATCCCAATCTGACCCCGATATAAAATCCCACTCTCGGTCAAACTTTCCAAATTTTCAACTTTCGCCATTTCAAGCCTAATTCAATTATAGACCTCCAAATCACAATCCGGACACGCTCCTAAGTCCAAAATCATCCAATAGAGCTAACGGAACTGTCAAAACTCCATCCAGAGTTGTTTATACATAAGTCAACTTCCGCTCAACCTTTTCAACTTAAGCTTCCAACCTGAGACTAGGTGTCTCAATTCATTTTGAAATCCCTCTGGACCCGAACCGACTAACCCGACAAGTCATATAACAAGTGTAAAGCACAAAATGAGCAGTAAATGGGGGAACGAGGCTACAAATCTCAAAACGACTGGCCAAGTTGTTATATCCTCCCCCTTTTAAACAAACGTTCATCCTCGAATGGGTCTAGAAACATACCTAGAGTGTCAAATAGGTGTGGATATATGCTCCGCATCTCCCGATCGGTCTCCTAAGTAGCCTCCTCAATTAGCTGACCTCTCCACTGCACCTTCACTGAAAGTATATACTTTGACCTCAACTTTTGAACCTGCCGATCCAAAATGGCCACCGGCTCCACACCGTAAGTCAAATAACCATCTAACTGAACCATACTGAAATCCAAAATCATGAGACGGATCACCGACATACTTCCAGAGCATAGAAACATGAAATACTAGGTGGCAAGGCAAGTTTGTAAGCCACTTCTCCAATCCTCTAAAATACCTCAAATGGCCTAATATACCGATGGCTCAACTTGCCCTTCTTCCCGAACCTCATAACACCTTTCATGGGCAAAACCTTGAGCAAGACCTTCTCCCCAACCATGAATTAAACATCACGAACCCTCCTATTGGCATAATTCTTCTGTCTAGACTGCGCCGTGCAAAGTTGATCCTGAATCAATTTTACCTTGTCCAAAGCATCCTGAACCAAGTCAGTACCCAATAGCCTAGCCTCACCCGGCTCTAACCAACCTACCGGAGATCGACACTGCCTCCCATACAAAGCCTCATACAGAGCCATCTAAATGCTCGACATAGCTATGGTTGTAAGAAAACTCTACGAGTGGCAGAAACTGATCCCATGAACCCCCAAAATTATTGATACACGCACATAGCATATCCTTCAATATCTGAATAGTACGCTCGGATTGTTCGTCCATCTGAGGGTGAAATACTGTACACAACTCAACCTAGGTGCCCAACTTTCGCTGCACCACTCTCCAATACTACGATGTAAACTACGTGCCCCGATCTGAAATGATGGACACTGGCACACCATGAAGGGGAATAATCTTGTAGATGTAAATCTTGGCCAACCTCTTTGAAGAATAAGTAGTCCTAGCTAGAATGAAATGTGCCGACTTGGTCAGTCGATCTATAATCACCCAAATAGCATCAAACATCCTCGAAGTCCGTGGAAGCCCAACTACAAAATCCATGGTGATCCACTCCCACTTCCACTTTGGAATCTCTAGCCTCTGAAGCAATCCGCCTGGTCTCTGATGCTCATACTTTACTTGCTGACAATTAAGGCACCAAGCTACAAACCCCACTATATCTTTCTTCATTCTCCTCCACCAATAATGCTGCCTCAAGTCCTGGTACATCTTCGCGGTACCCAGATAAATGAAATACCACAAACTATGGGCCTTCTCAAGAATCAACTCACGTAATCTATCTACATTGGGCACACATATTCGACCCTGCATCCTCAACACCCCACCATCCCCAATAGTAACATCACTGGCATCACTGTGCTGAACCTTGTCCTTGAGGATAATGAATGCAAGTCATCATACTGGCGCTCTCTGATGCGATCAAATAAGGAAGACCGAGAAACCACACAAGCTAGAACCCGACTGGGCTCCGAAACATCTAATCTCACGAATTGGTTGGCCAAGGCATGAACATCAACTGCAAGTGGTCTCTCACCAGCATGAATACATGCAAGGCTACCCATACTCATTGCCATTCTACTCAAGGCATCGCCCACCATATTGGTCTTTCCCGGATGATACAAAATAGTGATATCATAGTCCTTTAGCAGCTCCAACCATCTCCGCTGCCTCAAATTTAGATCCTTCTATTTGAACAAGTGCTGGAGACTCCAATAATCTGTAAATACCTCACAAGACACACCATAGAGATAGTGCCTCCAAATCTTCAATGCATGAACAATGGAAGCCAACTCCAAATCATGAATAGGGTAGTTCTTCTTATGGGGCTTTAACTAACGTGAAGCATAAGCAATAACTCTATCCTTCTTCATTAAAACACACCCAATACCAACCCAAGAAGCATCGTAATATGTTGTATAAGAGGTTGAAGCTGAAAGAAAAACTAGAACTAGAGCTGTGGTCAAGGCAGTCTTAAGCTTCTGAAAGCTCTCCTCGTACTCATCTGACCACCTGAAAGGAGCATCTTTTTGGGAAAATTTGGTCAAGGCAATGCAATAGACGAGAAATGCTCCACAAAGCAATGATAATAACTAACCAACCCAAGAAAACTCTGAATCTTCGTAGCTGAGGATAGTCTAGGCCAACTCTGAACTGCCTCTATCTTCTTTGGATCAACCTTAATCCCCTCACTGGACACTACGTGCCCCAAGAATGCCACTGAACTGAGCCAAAACTCATATTTGGAGAGCTTGGCATAAAGCTTCTCCTCCCTCAATCTAGGCAACACAATCCTTAAATGCTGGGCATGCTCCTCTTGGCTACGAGACTATACCAAGATATCGTCAATGAATACTATGACAAACGAGTCGAGATAAGGCTGAAATATACTATTCATTAGATGCATGAATGTTGCTGGGGCGTTGGTCAGCCTAAAAGATATCACAAGGAACTCATAATGACCATAACAGGTCCAAAATGTTGTCTTTAGAATATCTGAGTCCCGAATCTTCAACCGCTGATAACCAAACTTGAAATCAATCTTAGAGAACACCCTCGCTCCCTAAAGCTAATCAAATAGATCATCAATGCGCGACAAATTATACTTGTGCTTGATTGTAACTTTGTTCAACTGCCTATAATCAATGCACATCCGTATAGTACCATCCTTCTTCATTATAAACAGAACTGGTGCACCCCAATACGACACACTAGGCCTAATAAACTCCTTATCAAGAAGTTCCTAAAGCTGCTATTTCAATTCCTTCAACTCAGCTGGTGCCATACGATAAGGAGAAATAGAAATGGGTTGAGTTCCTGGCATCAAGTCAATACCAAAGTTAATATCCCTGTCGGGCAGCATGCCCGACGGGCCTACAGGAAACATATCCAAAAAATCTCGCACCATTGAAAAAAAATCAATAGTAGGGGTATCAACACCAATATCCCTCACAAAGAACAAATAAGACAGACATCTCTTCCCAACCATCCGTTGGGACTTCAAATATGAAATCACTTTGCTGGGAGAAAAGTCTAGAGAACCTCTCCACTCGATCCTTGTCAACCCTGGCATCGCAAACGTCGTGGTCTTAGCATGATAATACAGAATAACAAGATACAAAGACAACCAATCCATACCCAAGATCACGTCAAAAACGACCATACTAAGGAGAAAAAGATCAACTCTAGCCTCTAATCCCCCAATAGTCACTACACACAACTGATATACACGGCCTACAATAATATCACCTACCGGCATAGATACATGAACAGATGAAACTAAGGACTCACGGGAATATCCAGATAATTAGAAAAATACGATGACACATATGAATAAGTGGAACCAGGGTCAAATAATATAGAGGCATCCCTGTGGCATACTGAGACAATACCTGTGATCACTGTGTCTAAAGCAATGGCATCTGGTCTGCCAGGAAAGGCATAGAACCTGGGCTGGCCGCCACCTGATCAGCCTCCCCCTCTAGGGCGACCCCTAGCTGCCTGAGCTCCACCCCAAACTGGTTGGGCGGGTGGTGAAGTAACTGGTGCTAAAGTCGTAGTCTGACTCCTCTACTGAGCTGGACCTCCCGAGAGGCAGAGACAATGCCTCTTGATATGACACAAATCTCCACACTCAAAACAACCTCTCCCTATGAATGACGGTGAGTACTAAGACGGACACCGAGAACCAGAATAACTATCAAAAGGGCCTGGTACAAATAAACCCTGAGCTGATGGTGCATGAGATGAACTTTGAGCTAGAAGGGCACTAAGAGATGTGTGGCCCTGATGTGCACTGTATGAACCATGGTCGGATAATGCTTCACGGTGAATTGGACGATCTATCTGGGTATGCCTATATGGACATCCCCTGCTGTGGTAGAACTAACCCCCCAGAAGGAACACCGCTCAAATCCCCCGATCCACGAGGCCTCTTGGCCTCCTTCT
This sequence comes from Nicotiana sylvestris, assembly GCF_000393655.2. NCBI lineage: Eukaryota > Viridiplantae > Streptophyta > Magnoliopsida > Solanales > Solanaceae > Nicotiana > Nicotiana sylvestris. The sequence continues at coordinate 91,520,386 of NC_091057.1, read as the reverse complement.
CACCTCGGTCTTGACTACAAACCATCTCTATCTGCCGAGCAATATCACCAACCTAGTCAAAAGTAGCACCAGATACCCTCTACCTAGTCATAAGCAACCGCAGTTGATATGTGAGGCCATCATTGAACCTCCTGATCCTCTCCCTATCAGTGGGAACTAACCAAACTGCGTGACAAGCCAACTTAGAAAACCTCATCTTGTGCTGCATCACAGACATGCCATCATGGCGTAGCTGCTCAAACTGCGGTATAAACTTCTCCAAAAAGAGATCGGAGAACTCCTTCCATGTAAGTGGTACTGCACACTACTAGAAAAACGCTAATTTCCGACTGAAATATTTTGTCGGAAATCTCCGACGGAATTCGTTGGAATTTTCAAAAAAATATTTCATATATATTTTTAAAATTTTTTCGATCACATTTCTGACCAAATCGGTCGCAAATTTTGGCGGAAAAATTATTTTGACTGGTTTGACTTTATTTCCGACCGATTTGGTCGGTAGTTTTTTAAAAAAAATTAAAATAATAATTCCGACCGAATCGGTCGGAATTCTTTTTTACAAACCCTACAACCCCCTCCCCAAAAAACAGAAGCTTAGTTTTCATTCTCTCATATATCCCTCTCGTCCCCAAGGTCTTCTCATTTTTCTCCCCCCTCCCAAGCTCGTATGTTTGCCCTCTCTCTCGTTTTCTCCTCCATTCTCCCTCTCCTTCCTCCTCCCTTTACCTCTTAATTAATTATTTTTTTCTTTGTTTTGCAGGTGCAGCTCGCGTGGTCATCGTCGGCAGCGGCGACAACAACTCCTCAGTCGATGTCTCCGACATCTTTTCCATCGAGGTAAGTGTTTCGTTGAACCACATTAAGTATTAGAAATCTCATTGTTTGATTGATAATAGAATTTGTTTGGTAATAATTATGAAAATTAGCATTAACAAAAACAAAATAATATACCTATAGAGCCTTTTTTAGAATGATATAAATGAGTCAATGAGTCTTTACTGTTATTTTTTGAGAGGTTGATATAAAATTTCACAAGTTCTTTAAAGGTTTTGTTATTTGATTTCTAGGAATTTTATGATCTTTGTGTTTACGTGTAACAAGTTTTCTCTATTGGTCTTTATTGCTGAAATATTTGCCATGTGTTATGCTTAGAATGTTGGTACGGGTTTTTCATCATATTCTTTGACTTTGATAGTCTTGTAATTTTTCGGCATTTTTAATTTCCTTGAATTTTCTTGTACATTTCCTAGTTTTATGTACTTTAAGACTTTAATCTAACCTTAAGGTTCTTTAACCACCTCCTCACTACAAAACAATTGTACTGATTTTCTAGAAATCTAAGAAAGGTGTGTGAAGCTGTAATTAACAGAGAATGGAGGTTTGTATAATACTGTTTAAACCGCTAGTTATAACTAGTTGATGGTAGTCAAACCATGGTATCATAAAGAACTTTCTTTTCGCCATGTCCTCTGATTCCATTTGGAGTAGCTGTATCCTTCTATTTCATTTCATTATTCCACATTGATAGTTGTAAAGATTGTGAAACTACATACTATGTGTAGGGATACTCTTAATGGTTTGAGGGCTTTCGAGGAGAAAATGACTGATGAAGATTAATTTTTCCAAAAATTATAATCAAAGAAACATATAAAATAATATAGTAATATTTCTATATTAACTTTTTAGAATGATATTAAATTTAATTTTTTCAATTTCAACATTAAGATTAATTTGTAAATTTGAGAAATCATTAATTAATTTGGATTATATGAACATTTAAAAAGCTATTCAAATTTAATTAGTATACTTAAAGACTTATATTATTTAGAATAGGGATTAATGTAAGATTTCGAGTGTTAAAAAATATTAATTTAAAAAATAAAATATATTAATTAAAGTACTCTGAAAAAATATAACTTTGTAACCAATTTAAATAAATCAAATTACTTTAAATATCTCATTTATAGATTTCTATTTGTGTAGATGGAATTTGTGCATCATACATGGATGTATAATAGGAATCATCCTAATCATGCGGGGTTGAGGGATGAATTTATTGAAGGGGTTGCTGAATTTATTGCTAAGGCTCAAACACTTGATGATTTTCTTATTGGAGGAAGGATTAGGTGTCCTTGTGTGAAATGTAAGTGTGTTAAGTTATTGAAATTAGACGAAGTTATAGTCCATCTCTACAAGAAAGGGTTTGTAGAAAATTTTTATATATGGACTGCCCACGGGGAGAATCATGCTAGTTTAGATGATGCTAACTTTCATAATTTTTTGGTGGTGAAGGTAGCCCCATTGCGGAGCATAATGTTGAAAATTCTCGATACAATGAAATGATGAAGGATGCTTTTGAGACATTTACTGGGGTCCAATCCGAACCAAATGATGAGGCTAAGCGTTTCTATGAACAATTATTAGAAGCTAGTCGTCCATTGTATGAAGGCTCGGTACATTCCAAGTTGTCTGTTGTGGTTAAATTGCTAAGTATTAAATCGGATAGTTCTATTTCCCAAACGGGCATAGATTCTATTATTGGGCTTATGAATGAACTTAATCCGAGTAACATTGACTTACCAAAAGATTTCTACACTGCTAAAAAAATAGTTTCTAAGTTGGGTCTTTCATCAGAGAGAATTGATTGTTGTGAGAAAGGTTGCATGTTATTCTATAAGGATGACGCATCTCTAGAGAACTGTAAATTTTGTAATCAGCCTCGTTTTAAGGAAGTCACAAATGCCAATACAAAAAAGAAAGTTCCAGTTAAAGCGATGCATTATCTATATATATGTTAACTTTAATGCAGGTTTTTGCCATCCTTTCAAGCTACACATTTGGTTACAGATTCTATGAAGCCATTTTATCATGAGTTGTGAACTTCTTGGAGAAAGATGCCATACAACATCAGAGAGCAAATGTTGAATCAATTTAGGGTAAAAATTTAATTGTATTTATTTAATAATTATCGTCTTCATATAATGTTACTTTTTTATATTGCAAACAAGGTGTACATGTCATCCTTATCATCAAAATGCAATTAATAGTATTTTCGAGAAGAAAGCAGGTATAAGGATTAAAGATACTATGTGCGCTGCTCGGAACTCCGGTAAAATGCCGGATTGGTTAAGAGAAGATGTTTGGGATAAACTTCTTAAGAAATGGAATACCCCAGAATGAAAGGCAAAGAGTGAACAAGCAAAGGCAAACCGTGCCTCTAAATAATGTGGCTCGTTGCACACAAGAGGTTCGATTGCTTTTGAGGCCCATAAACTAAGAATGGTAATTATTTATAAAAAATTTCTTAGTTTTACATATAGAATTTTACGTTTGTAAAGTCTAACTCATACTTTTTCTTATGAAGGAAAAGGAAAGAGGGCGAGATGTGAGTCACGCTGAGGTCTTCGAAGAGTTGCATAAGAAAAAGAAGAAGGATGGTACAAGAGAATACTAGGTGGAGACGCGTGCGTCAAACACATATGTAAAATTCTAACTACATAATTATTTATGGTTTATTAATATTAGTTTGTTTACATAATAGTTATGTTTTTCATTTCACGAAGATTATCATAAAAGGTTGGAAGAATGGCAACAAACCTAGCCTCCTTCAACTCAACCAACACCTGATGATATGACTTCATTGTGGACAGAGGCAGCAGGTGGAGCAAACAAAGGCAAAGTCTACGGGCTAGGAGTACGTCGACCTACAGGTCATCCAAACTCACTCTTAGCCAATTCTTCTTCTCCTCAAAATCAAGAACAAATGGAAGATATGATAAACAAAATTCATGAATTGAAGCAACAACTGGACTCCCAATACGGAACATTTGTTAAGATGCAGAAATTCATGCGTAAACATGGGTATGATTTATCTGATAATGAGGATGAATAAACTGAATCCGATGTGTAGTAGTTTAGTTGTGATGTTTTGGTTGATTGGTAAACTTGATTGTGAGAGACAATTTTATGTATTGCTTTTAAACTTGAAGGTGGTCTACTATTTGGATATTTTTATGCTCAAAATTGTTAGGTTTAAAGGTTGGTACTGTTGGTTTAAGTTGTGTTAATCGTTGGCATTGTTAGTTTAGAATTTGTTAATGTATTGCTAATTTAGATAGTGTTAATGTATTGTCGGTTCGTATTATTGTATTAATGTGTCGTTGGTTTATATTATTGTTAATGTATTCTTGGTTGGTATTTTTTGTTTGTGATAGTTTGACTGGTGGTATAGCTCGAAATTGGGCAGAATTCTGCCCAGTTTTATACAAAATTCTGACTGAATTCCAATAAAAACGGTCGAACAGCTCCCCAGATTTAACCATAAATTCTCAGATTTTCGACTGATTCGGTCGGAAATGTAAAAAAATAAATTAATATTCAGAAATTTTTGACAGATTCCATCGGAAATTAAAAAAAATTGAATTTTAAATTATTAATTTCGGACTGATTCGGTCGGAAATTCAACAACAAAAAAAATTAATATTCAACAATTTTCGACGAATTCCGTTGGAAATTAAATAAAATTTAATTTTTAATTATTAATTTTACGTATATTATTACGACCGATTCAGCCGGTAAATTTTGACCACTTTAGTCGGAAACGTGAATTATTTCGTTGTCTGCCCTTTTTGAAATTTGCGACCACTTTGGTCGGAAATCACTGATAGATTCGTTCGGAAATTGTTTTCCGACCAACATTTTTCCGACCGACCAATTTCGGTAAGAAAGTAGTCAGAAATACGTGATTTCCGACCGTATTCTGACTGTTTTGGCCGTCGAAAATCTGCCATTTTCTAGTAGTGGCATCAACCGGCCCGCGCCTCTCATAAGCCTCCCACCATCTGAAGGCAGACCCAGAAAACTGAAAAGTAGTGAACAAAACCCACTAGTCTCCAGAATACATGTTGTACAAAGAATTCGCTGACACTTGTCCAAGAAACCCTGGGCATCCTCTAACTCTCACCCACTGAAAGATAGAGGTTGGAGCCTCCCAAACCTCTCTAGTCTCCTCTGCTCATCATAAGTCATAACAGGAACCACATGGTCTTGAGCAGCTACAACCGGCTGGGCTAGTAGTGCCCCTGGGGTCTAAAGTCCCTGCATCACCTGCTCTGGTGTATGGGCGGTGGGAGTCTAAGCACCTTCCCCGGCCTGAGAAGGGGCTGCTGCAACCAGAACTGAGACCACCTGAGCAAGGCTGGTGCACATAATCAAAATCTGAGCCAAATCCTCCTAAAGGCCTGGAACCACAATGCGCGCAGCTGGTGCCTGAGCTGACTCCACTGTCTCAACTGTATCTAGTACCTGCTCCTGAGCTGGAGCAACTGGTGGGTTTGCAGGTGCTGCCCTAGATGCTATACGAGCTGTACCACTTCCCCTACCGCGACTCTTACCGCGCCCTCGCCCTCTCGTGGCCGTAGCTTGTGGTACTAGTGGCTGTCCTTCCTGCCCGGTACCACGTGTCCTCACCATCAGTGAGTGAATAGAATAAAAAGTTTAGTTATCGGAATCAACATATCCGCAGACAAGAATACAAGAATGTGAAGTTTCCTAAGGGTTCGGCAGCCTCTCGAATATAAGTACAAACGTCTCCATACCGATCTTCATGACTCTACTAAACCTGCTCATGATTCATTAGACCTATGTAACCTAGGCTCTGATACCAACTTGTCACGACCCAAAACCAAATCGTCGTGATGATGCCTATCATAGAATTAGCAAGACCACAACTCAACCATTTCAACACATCAAAATCTTTCAAAAATACGGAAGCAATTAATATTTAAGGAAAACCTTTTAAAAGCAGAATAAAATTTGAAGCTCAAAACAAAATCTATCCCAAATCGGGGTGTCACCGAGTGCATGAGCATCTATACAGGATTATAGTCTAATACAACATCTAGAGAATAAAGACTTAATGTAAATGAAGATAGGGAGGGAGAGTTAAGGTCTGCAAACACTAAGCAGCTACCTCGATAGTCTTCGAAATTTGGACTCCTTAACTCAGCAACCGTCGTAACCGGAAGCACCTAGATCTGCACACGAGGTGCAGGGTGTAGCGTGGTATAACCAACTCAATAAGTAACAAATCTAACATTTGGACTAAAAGTAGTGACGAACTCAACCAATACAGTTCATTATAGAATTAACAGTATAGAAAACATAGACATGCTTTCAAGTTTAGCAATTAAACTCAATACCAGTAAGATAGATCAGTTCTGAATGATATAAAGAATATAACTTCTCCACTTCTACATGCCAATGCATATGTTGTGGGTGATGCATCATGCTAAAAACCTCGTGTGCTCACACTCTTGAAATGCTCAATCACTCAGTACTATATATGTCAATTCGGCCCTGGGAAGATCCATCCCGGAAGTATATACATCAACTGACAGTCAGTCACCCAATAATGAGTGGGGCCAATACAGCCCATGGGGAAGATCCATCCCCAGGTATAAATGCTTCGGACAAGATCCATGTCCAGGGAAGATCCATCCATTAGTATAAATCAACCGCGCTCATTAGGGGTGTGTGCAAACTCCGAAGAGGCTCCTTTAGCCCAAGCGGTATAATAAGCCAGATCCAGGTATAAATCAGTAAAACCTATTGCAGTGTGTAGCCCGATCCCATAAATGTCACTCATAATCAGGTCCCCAGCCTCACTTAGTCATGAATCTCTCTAGTCTCTCTCTCATAGGCTCACAATTTCATGAAACTAGCCCGAAAATGATGATATGATGTATCAATAAATAGCAACAGAGACTGAGATATGGTATGTAATGAATGAATATGACTGAGTACGAAGTTTCAATAAAATCAATAAGTCAACAGTAAGAAACGACCACTATGGGCCCTAGTAGTACCAACATATAGCCTAAGCATGATTTTTAGCATGAATGACACCTCAATTACTTTATCACATAATGAAAACATGGATATCAACAAGATAAACCCACTATACAGTTCCATGGAATCGACCAAGTCACAACTCTCATGACACACGCCCGCACCCCCATCACTTGGCATGTACGTCACCTCAACACCAATCATATAACACATAATTCGGGGTTTCGAACCCTCAGGGCCAAGTTTATAAGTTTTACTTACCTCAATCCGAGAAAATCTCTACTATAACACACCTTTGGCTCGTGAAATAGCCTACGAATGCCTCGAATCTAGCCATAAATAATTTGATACAATCAACACGAGCCAAAGGAATTAGTTCCATAAGAAAATACCAAGCTTTAAATTAAAAGTCAAAAAGTCGACTCAAAAGTCAGCCCCCGAGCCCATGTATCGAAATTGGGCAAAAGTCACAAAATCCGAATACCCACTCAACCACGAGTTCACCCATACTAAAATTACTCAAATCCGATACCAAAATCCAAATAAAAACCTCAAAATCTAGCCTAAGAAAAAAAAAACGTTTTCCCCAATTTTCCAACCCAAATCACAAATTTAATGATGAAATCAAAGGCATAATCATGGAAATTAATCAGAACTAGGTAGGAATCACTTACCCCAAACACCATGTGAAAATCTCTCCAAAAATTGCCTTTTAACCGAGCTCCCAAATCAATTTTTGTGTTATGAACTCCAAGCCTCATTTTGAACATTTAAATCTGCACAGTTAAGCCTTCATCGTGAACGCAACCATCCTCCCACGTTTGTATAGCACAAACCAGCCTACCCCTCAAACTTACTCTTCGCGAATGCGATGACCTTCCCGTGAATACGGACCTCTGCCTCCTCCAACCTATGAGATCATGTCTCACCTCACTCGATCGCGAATCACAAACGTGTGACACCCAGCTTCCCTCCTTATCTCTTCGGGAATGTGGAACTGCCCACACATTCGCGACTCATGGCCTAGTTATACCCACGTGAATAAGGACCTTCATTCACAAACACATTGAGCAAAATACCACCGCCCCTGAAACAAGCCTACGCGATCGCGGACCTGCCCCCGCGATCGCATAGGAGGAAACTAGTAACAGAAAACCAACAGTCTTCACCTGAAATACCAAGTCCAAAATTTATTCATTAACCATCCAAAACTCACCCGAGGCCCCCAGTACCTCAACCAAACATATCATCAAGTCCCAAAATATCATACAAACTTAGTCGAGCCCTCAAATCCTGTCAAATAATATCAAAAACACGAATCGCACATAGATTCAAGGCTAATGAACTTTGAACTTTCAATTTCTACAAACGATGCCGAAACCTATCAAATCACGTCCGATTGACCCAAAAGTTTGTACACAAGTCACAAAATGACACCACGGACCTACTCTAACTCCCAAAATCTCAATCCGACCCCGATATCAAAAAGTCCACTCTTGGTCAAACTTTTTGAATTTCCAACTTTCTCCATGTCAAGACTAATTCAATTATAGACCTCCGAATCACAATCCGGACATATTTATAAGTCCAAAATCACCCAACTGAGCTAACAGAACCATCAAAACTCCATTCTAGAGTCATTTATACATAAGTCAACATCTCAATCTTTTCATCTTTAGCTTCCAACCTTGAGACTAAGTGTCTCAATTTATTCCGAAATCCCTCCGGGCCCGAACCGACTAACCCGCTAAGTCATAATAGCTGTAAAGCACAAAATGGGTAGTAAATAGGGAAACGGGGCTACAACTTTCAAAATAACCAACCGGGTCATTATAGGCCTTCTGGGGAAAAACAATACAAGCTTGATCCAAAGCAGACAATATCACACCATGATAAGAGTGTCCTTGGACCGTTTTAGCCCAACATAACCTAATGCCAGTGTAATTCAGAATCAAATAATAATTGGGTAATTAGATACGAGAGTCGTTATTGATAATGGGTGTATATAGACCGGGTTGATTCGGACTTTGCAATTACCAAACCAAACCAATTTAATCGGGTTCTTAAATTTATACACCAAACCAAACCAACTAAAGTTGGGTTTTCAATCTCGATTTTTCTCGGGTTTCTCCAATTTTTGGATTTTTTTCCCCGGTAAACTTCTGCTCCAAGTATTTCTTTAGTCCTAAATATGATTTTACCAATAACAACCATGTTTTTTTTTTGTATTTTTTAGCATTGACCTCAAATATGTTAGTTAATAGGTTATATGGTTCCAATCTTAGTTCTAATGTCATGACCAAAGTTCTCCCTCCGTGAACTGTCGTGACGGCACCTAGTCTTTACGACTAGGTAAGCCTAACAATTGCGGAAAAAGGAAATGAAATACGAAATTGGCAAGTTACGGATAAAACATAATAAAAGAGTCTAAAAATGCTGCTCGGCATATACAATACATACTCTCAATACTGAATCAAACTCCCAAAACCCGGAATCTCATGAAATCACAAGCTGTAGAAAAACTATATAGTGTTCTAACTCAAGAATGTATAATCAAAGTACATACACGAGGTCTAAATCTAGAGATGAGAATAGATAGGGACTTCTGGATCTGCGGACGGGACAAATATACCCCGTAGTCTCTGATATCGCTCGCCTCATTGGTAGGATGGCTGAGTATAAGAACCTGGATCTGCACATAAAAAACATATGCAGAAAAGGGCATGAGTAAACAACAGCAGTACCCAGTAAGTGCCAAGCCTAACCTCGATTGAGTAGTGACGAGGAAGGTCAGGGACCTACTGGATATATACATAAACAAGGTAAAACAATATGAAATGAGACAGTATAATTAAAATACTAACAGTCGATAAAGAATAAATCACAGAAGAAATATAACTCAGTACACAGAAGTAACAACAGGGAATCTCCCAAGATATCGTCCTGTAATCCCAAAAGTAAATGTGTAAAGGATCTCCAGGGATATTGTCCCGTAGTCCAAATCATATATATGCAGGGGAATTTCCCAGAATACCAATCCGTAGTCCCAAAGTAAATATCCAGTATAGGAGAAAACTCCTGGGATGTCATCCTGTAGTCCCAAATATAAATGTGCAGGGGGATCTCCCGGAATATCAATACTTAATCCCAACGTAAACATGCAGGAGGATTTTCCGGAATATCAATCCGTAGTCCCAAAGTAAACATACAGGGGGATCTCCCGGAATACCGATCCGTAGTCCCAAAGTAAACACACAATAGTTATAAGAAGGAAATTTACAATTTTATTCGAGGATAAATAGGAATTTCTACCCTAAACATACTGCACAGAATCCACGTAAGCAGTTAAAAAGGTAAGGAAACTAGGTCACATAAGTATGCTTTTCCTAAGCTAAAGAGGAGGCTCCAAGTACAAGTATTGCTCAATTAAAAAAAGCACAGATATTTACTTGATAAAATGGGGTTTTTCAAAAATTAGCACGTGTACGCACTCGTCACCTCACGTACACAATATTCATATAACAACAATACCAAATCCTAAGGGGGGTTCCCCCACACAAGGTTAGGCAATCCATTTATCTCGAATCAACTAAAAATCAATCTAAAATCACTCTCTTGCCATGAGTATCCAACTCCGAGTGGCCTAAATCTAACCAAATCAATATCATAATGTAAATATAACTACAAACAACGAATTTAGCTAAAAGAATTGGAGCTAAGGTAAGAAAATAGAAAAACGCCCAAAAATCTCCTTGGGCCTGCATCTCGAAATCGAATAAAAATTACGGATTATGAACACCCATTCACTCACGAGTCTAGCCATACCAAAATCACTCAAATCCGATACCAAAACCTCGATCAAAATCCCAAAACTCGATTTAAGAACTTTTCCTCTTTTCTCCCAATTTTCACCCCTAATCCGAAATTGATTGATGAATTTAAGCTTAGATTAATGGGATACAATTGAAAAGGGATTAGGAATCATTACCCAATGGTATTCTCTTCAAAATCCTCACAGAATCGCCTTCTCTCGAGCTCTAATTTGATTTTTTCAAGTTATGAACTCAAACCCTCGATTTTTTATATATCTGCCCATCGATTTCTGCTTCTGCGGTCATGGAGCCACACCCGCGGTACCGCACCTGCCTCTAGGGCTCCGCATTTGTGGAATTTCATTAACTCCACGCTCACCGCACCTGCGGTCCCTTCTCCGCAGATGTGGTCTGCTTCTGCAGTTCTTCAGCCGCATCTGCGGTCATTGGCCCTTGTGCCCAAAACTGCACCTGCGACCTCTTCCCTCGCTTCTGCGGGCCGCACCTGCGGACTCCTCACTACAGGTGCAAAAATACCAGAAGTAGCAAATTTCAGAATAGCCTAAGTCCAAATTCAACTTCCGTTAAGCATCCGAAACTCATATGAGTCCCTCGGGACCTCAACCAAACATGCTAACCAATCCTAAAATATCATACGAACTTAGTCCAACCCTCGGATCACATCAAACAATGCTAAAACCACGATTCACCCTCCAAGCTAAGCCTAAAGATCTTGAAATCTCAAGAATTCTACAACCGATGTCGAAACCAACCAAACCATGTCTGATTGACCCCAAATTTTGCATACAAGTCACACTCAATATTACGGAGCTATTCTAACTTCCGGAATCGGATTCCAGCCTCGATATCAAAATCTCACTATAGATCCTGAAACTTCAAAAACTACAGACCTCCAAAACGCAATCCGAACACGCTCGTAAGCCCGAAATCACTCAATAGAGCTAACAGAATTGACGAAATTCCATTTCGAGGCTGTATTCACACTGCTCCAACTACGGTCCAAATTCTAAATCTTAAGCTCTCATTTAGGGACTAAGTGTCCTAAAACACTCCGAAACTCAAAACGAATCCTCCCGGCAACTCACAATAACATAGACAAACACGGGGAAAACAGCTAATAGGGGATCGGGGCGTCAATTCTTAAAATGACTGGTCGGGTCATTACGTCATCCCCCTCTTAAAACATTCGTTCATCCTCGAACGAGCATAGACACATACTTGAAGTGGTGAAAAGATAAGGGTAACGGCTGTGCATATCCTGCTTGGTCTCCCAAGTCACCTCCTCGACCGGCTGACCCCGCCACTAAACCTTCACTGATGCGATGTTCTTTTACCTCAACTTTAGAACCTGCCTAACTAATATCGCCACTAGCTCCTCAATATAAGATAGATCCTTGTCCAACTGGACTGAACTGAAATCTAACACGTATGACAGATCACCGTGATACTTTTGGAGCATCAAAATATGAAATACCGGATGAACTCCTTCCAAGCTGGAAGGTAAAGAAAGCTTATAAGCAACCTCCCCAATACGTTGCAATATCTCAAAAGGACCAATAAACCTCGGACTCAATTTCTCCTTCTTCCCAAATCTCATAATGCCCTTCATAGGCGAAACCCGAAGCAAGACCCGCTCTCCAACCATATAGGAAACATCACGAACCTTCCGGTCCGCATAACTCTTCTGTCTGGACTGAGCTGTGCGAAGTCTATCCCGAATCACCTTAATCTTCTCCAAGGCATTTTGAACCAAGTCTGTGCCCAATAATCTAGCCTCAGTCGGCTCAACCAACCCACCGGGGATCTACATCGCCTACCATACAAAGCCTCATACGGTGCCATCTGAATACTAGACAGATAACTGTTGTTGTAGGCAAATTCTCCCAGTTTCAAGAACTGATCCCAAGAACCTCCAAACTCCATCACACACGCACAGAGCATATCCTCAAGAATCTGAATAGTGCGCTCGGACTGTCCATCCGTCTGGGGGTGAAATGTTGTGCTCAACTCCACCCGAGTACCCAACTCATGCAGTACAGCGCTCCAAAACATTGATGTGAACTGAATACCTCTGTCTGAAATGATGGAAGCTGTAATACCATGCAAATGAATAATCTCCAGTGATGTGAACTGAGTACTACAAAAGCTTCTTAATCATTAAAAACTATGCACCAACTTCCTTTTCTCATATTAGTTTTTCATTGTTGGATTACTCTATTATAACCTCTACTGAGTAGAGCAAAATTTAAATAAGTATGTCATTTAAGCTATTAGCTTAAACAGGGCCAAGTTTGAAAATAAAAAAGACTACAAGCAATTACTGTTAATCACTAACCTTTGAACTTACTGGAATTTATCTCTATTTATACCATTACTAGAAATAAGGAATTTTCATTTATAGACACATAATAATGAGAGAAAATGTGCATTATTCAAAATCTAAGGCAAGCTTTTAGCAACATGAAGGGGAATATATATCCTTAGGTGTCTGGGAATTACCCAGAAGAACCTCCTACCACCAAATTTAGAAAAAGTAAAGAAAAAACTAATGGAACCTGTTTTAATTAATTACTTTGAAGTAGTAAACATTTCAAAAATAATTGTGGAGTAAATTATAGTTAACTAGCCCTCTAACCTATCCTCAAAGTTGAGTTAGCATATTCTGAAAGAAAAGAAACAATTAACATATTTAATATTAAATAATATAAAAAATAACTATATTAATTAAGAATTAATTATAAATTATTACCTTCTTCAACTTGCTCAATTTTCTAGACTTCCTCTAACATGTCTTCAAACTTGTATTTCTTGGAAGGTGATCATATCCATTGTTGTGTGCAAATAAGAGCTATTATTTTTGGTGATAAAGAAATCCGATAAGAATCCAAAATTCGACCACCTGTACTAAAAGCCGACTCCAATGCAATATTTAAAATAGGAATAGAAAGAACATCTCTTGCAATCTTTGAAATAATTGGATATTTACTAGATGAAACTTTCCACCATGCTTAGATATTAAAATCCTTTATCTTCACATATCATCCATCAAGTATATCTCAAGATCGGATTTTTTTTAAATATTTCCCTCATCTTCCAAAAGTTTCTCCCACTTAGATTGCAATAAATCACCATCTTCACTCGTACTAGTATCGCCTCCAATATTATCATTAGTTTCCTTAGAAAAAGAATCATTGTAGCTATTATACAAGCGAGTCAAAATGCTTACCACATATCCAGACTTCAATCTTCCTAATAAAGAATCATATTCATCAATAAGAATGAAGTTCACATACTTTATCTTGTATCTAGGATCCAACACAACAACAACAAGCAATAACATATTCATATTCCTCGAATTTACCCCTTTATTTCTCAAACTTACTTTTCATCTTCCCCCCATATCATTCAAAATAAGATCATCACCTTTGATATACTTTATAATTGCATTTTGAAGATTGAAAAATTCATAGAAGAAAGAGTTGGAAGTAGCATATAAACTGCTTGAAAATGCCAAAGTTGTCTGATAGAAAATGTTGACAAACTTGATATAGGCTTTCACATTCTTCCAGTCAACTGCAGATGGATTTCCTCTTAAAGCACTTATTTCTCGATAATACTTTTGGTACTTATGGTCATCCACATATATTTTTGTAAAGGCCTTTTCAAATTTTACAACTGTAACAACATTGTATATGTGGAGTTCCATCTTGTTTCAATATCAAGACTCACAAGACCATGAGTATCTATCTTAACTTTCTAAACAAATAACTTGAAAGAAGCAAACCTTGAAGGAGAAGACCTAATATATTTTACCGCATTTCTTATACGAGAAATAGACTCAATTTGTTCATCTAACCCATCTTTTACAGTCAAGTTCAAAATATGAGCATTTACATTAACATGTAAAAACTCATTTCTAAGTATTACCCCTTTTTAATCATCAACACGCAACTTCAAATGCTTAATGACAATATTATTAGTACTTGCATTATCCAAAGTCACTACAAACAAGTTCTTATTACCCCAACCAAATAAAGATGCTTCAATTCCCTTAGCAATAGTCTCACCCTTGTGATTCGGTGTTGGAAAAAGTTCAAAATTTTCTTTTGTAAATTCCATTGATCATCTATCCAATGTGCAGTGATAACCATGTAAGTTAAGTTATAGAGTGATGTCCATGTATCATTAGTGAGACATACAGATTGGTTTAATAAGATTTTAAGTTTTTCCTTCTCTTCCTGATAAATCTCAAACAATGTCTAGCAACAGTTATACGAGAAGGTAATTCAAATTAGGTAAGGCTTTTGTAACGATCCAATCGATCATTTTGTGTAATTGCATCCCGTTACCCTTTTATTGCTTCACATATGTGAGTTTATGCTTTTATGAGTTGCAGAGTTGGTTAGTTTCATTCCGAGAAGCTTTCAGGTTGATTTGGGCCCTTAATTATATACTTAGAAGTTGAAATTTGAAAATATTGACCACACTTTGACTTTTATGAAAACAACCCCGAAACTGTATATTATGACTCCGATAGCTTCGTATCGTGATTTCAGACTTGGTTGTATGCCCGGAATTGATTTTGAAAGTCCATAGGTTGAGTTGAAAAGTTTGACCATAGGTTGACTTTTAGATATCGAGCTCGAAATTTGATTTTGGGACTTGGAATAGTCCCTTTATGGCATTTAGAACTTGTATACAAAATCTGGCATCGTTCGGAGTTGATTTGATAGGATTCGGACGATAGTTGAAATTATAGAAGTACTTGAAAATCTCTTTGAAAATCATGGGTTTTAGTGTTCAATTCATAGTATTAGATGTTATTTTTGTATTTTGATCATGCAAGCGAGTTTATATGATATTTTTAGACTTGTGTGGATGTTTAGTTTGGAGCCCTGAGGGCTCGGGTGAGTTTCAGACGCTTAGCGGAGTGTGGTTGGAATCAAAAGGTTGCTAGTTTCTGCACATGCCTCCGATTGTGAGGTTTGAGTTTAAGCGATTCGGTGGATGACTATTTTAGTTAATTAAATGGGGGAACTACCCCTTAGGATTGGTATTGTTTGATTCCATTGTGCTAAGTGAAATTCTTTTACGCAAGGTGACGAGTGGGTATATGGGTTGTACATAGTATTTGACCAACTTAGGCTACTTAGACTATTTCCATACTTAAATAGAAATGGCATATTGTTTTCCTCACCCTCATAGTCAAATTACCTTTAATTGTGTTAGAATATCATTAACTGCCTTAGTTGACTTGTTTAGTAGTTGTTCTATATTTTACATGCTAAATTGCTCCCATGCTTTAGTTGAACTTGTTGTCTCCTTTATTGTTACATGCTAATTCTTTATTGTTAATTATCATTGTTGAAGTAATTGTCCATGTTATCTGTTTACCTGTTGATTTTCATTATTTGAGACTCAATGTTGAATATTCTCTCTTTTACTATGAAGATAGTTTTATCTAATATTGTGGTTATATAAATTATATTCTTTCATTGTCGAGTTATTTGGTGTTGAAGTTGTGGAATTCATTAATACATTGAGGCGATGTTGGTTATTGTTGAAACGTCTATATTATTGAGTATTTTCCATTCATCGTTGTTGTTGATATTCTCGTATACGTCGTGTTGGAGCCATGGGCTATTATTGCGGAAATTTTGATGTTATTGTTGTTGGCAAGTTGTGATATATGGGTACTTGTAGTGTGAATTATTATTGTGATACGATCTTGATGCACATGCGGCAGTATAAGGATTGGATTGATGTATATGCGGTGGTATAAGGTGGAACTTATGTGTGTGTTTCTTGTGGGGGAACTACGTGAAGCCACGTGGCGACATAAGGTGGGCTAAAGTGCGTGTAGCTATTTCAGAAAAACTGTTTTCAGCGGCGGTATAAGGTGGAACTATGTTTTCATAGCTAGGCAGTACCTCGGTTGTGATCCTTGATTATGCAAGGCAGTACATCGGTTTTGATTTCATTATACACGAGGCGGTAACTCGATGTGAGTCTTGCTATTTATTTCATGTTGCAAAGTGTTTTGGTGGGAAATATATCTGTTGTTTCATTCCTTATTATTCTTTCAGTTGTTGTCCGTACATGATCATTGTAGTCCTTTAGTTGCTTATGTATACTAAATCTACTGTTGATTTTCCGGTATTAGATCATGCTATCATCTTGTTCCGTATTAGTTGCTTTTTACTTCCATTTTATATCCGTATTTCATTTTTATACTGCTTATTTATATCCTAGTAAGTGTCTCGATCTGGCTTCGTCACTACTCTACTGAGGTTAGGCTTGATACTTACTGGGTACCGTTGTGGTGTACTCATGTTATGCTTCTGCATATCTTTTTGTGCATATCCAGGTACGTCAGCTCGTGCCAGTCGATGGAGATTTCCTGCTAGCTGCTTTTACCGGAGACTTCAAGGTATGCTTGCTCGACGTCCGCAGGCATCAGAGTCACATTCTCTATTTCATTACCGTTGTATTTCCTTATCGGACAATGATATAGTAGTACTCTAGTTTTATTCTGTAGAGCTTATGACTCAGTTCCACCGGTTTTGGGATGTGTATTTGTGAGACTCTGCTTTTTGGAGGTTTTATCTATCGTTTTGTTATTTTTCTACTATTTATTAATTCATATCTGCTCAGTCTTCATTATTGTTAGAATTACCTAGTCATAAAGACTAGGTGCCATCATGACATCCTGCAGAGGGAAATTGGGGTCGTGACAAGTTGACACCAGAGCTCTATATTCATAGGTGTTATGAGTCATAAGCAAGTCTAGTAGAGTCTTGTGAATCGGTATGAAGACGTCTGTACTTATTTTTGAGAGGCTACGGACTATTAGGAAAATTTCACTTCTTTGATTCCTTATCGTACGAATTGGTTGATTACGAAAACTAAACCTTTGACTTTTTATTCTCTCACAGATGGTGAGGTCACGCACCGCAGGATCTGACGATCAGACACTCGCGCCCTCTGCTAGAGCCGCAAGAGGCTGGGCCTGGGAAAAAGCCGAGGACGAGCACATGGTGCAGCAAGAGCACTTGTCCAAGATGCGACATGGGAGCCACTAGTAGCTCCAGTCGGAGGTCAGACACCCGAGGTGCCTATTGCCGCCCCAGCACTGCAGGAGACTCCCACACAATATCTGAGCATGTTTAGCACCTTATCTTAGGCGGGGTTGATACCACTTGCACCAGCCACATCTCAGGTTGGGGGAGGAGCACAGACTCTCACGACCCGTACCCCAGAGCAGTGGGTCCAGGTTGATCAGGTCCCAGAGGTTATACTTGTACATCCTGTTACTCCAATTCAGCCCGTGGTTAGGGAAACAACATCTGAGGAGGAGCAGCTTAGGCTCAAAAGGTTCAAGAAATACCACCCTCTTAATTTCAGTGGTTTGGATTTAGAGGGTGCGCATGGGTTTCTTGAGGAGTGTCACCGCACTCTTCACAGAATGGGAATTGTGGAGACGAGTAGGGTTGCCTTTACTACGTTCCAGCTGAAGGGAGCGGTTTATCAGTGGTGGCAGAAGTACGAGATGGGTAGCCCAGTCGAGGAAACTTCACTATCATGGGATCGATTTTCAGAGTTTTTCTTGAAGGAGTTTGTTCCTTAGACCCTTTAATATTCTTAGCGCGCGGATTTTGAGTGGCTACACCAGGGTACGGTACTATGTCAGTAGCGGAATATGCCATCTGATTTAGTGGTTTGTCCAGGCATGCACTAGCCTTGGTTTCCACAGTCAAGGAAAGAGTCCGTCGATTCATCAAGGGGCTTAACTAGAGTATTAGCTACAGCATTGCCAGGGAGTGGAGTAAGACACTCCGTATAGGCAGGTAGTTGAGATTGCACGGAGATTAGAGGTTATGCAAGACCACGATAGAGATGATAGGGAGATCAAGAGGCCTCGTGGTATTGGGGGATTTAGTGGTGGTCATACTGCAACTTCAGCCCATCATGATAGGGTCTATGTGAGCAGTCCAGTCCACTCAGCACTTCCAGCTTCTAGTGGTGCTTCGGTTGTTCCGAGATCTCATACTGCACACTTTGCTCAGCCACTTTCTAGTGAACCTCCTGCACGGGGTTGTCACACCTCCTTTTTACCCGCGCCGCAGGGGCGTAGGGGAGTTTTTTCCAATTAAAGGACAATCGAAAGGGGATTTTACTTAAAGATTCAGAGTCGCCACTTGGGAGATTTATGGTGTACCAAGTCACCGGTTGAATCCCGAATCGAGGAAAAGATTGACTCTTTATTACAGTCCGCGAACCAGAAATTCGGATAAGGAATTCTGGTAACCCGGGAGAAGGTGTTAGGCATTCCCGAGTTCCGTGGTTCTAGCACGGCCGCTCAATTGTCATATTCGGCTTATTTATCTGATTTTAATACATGTTGAACCTATGTGCAAATTTTAACTTTTTACCGCTCTTATTACTATTATTATTTTAAAAGAGAATTGAAACGTTATTAAAATACGTTTTGAACCACGTCACATCAATGCACCCATGATTTTGGACACGTTTTAACATCGTTGAGATTTAGATTTGGATCGCATAAATGCGCACCCGCGTTTAGGGAAGTAATATTATTAAAGGTGCGCCTAAAGCGACTAGTGTATTATTATTTCGGTAAAGCCATGAAATTTTGCTAAACGGCCCATCCGAAATCCAAGTAATTTTACCAACACATATAGAGGGCCCCATAGCTTGTGTACTTTTGTTTGTCGAGGCTCGTCTCATTCATAATTTTTAAAGGAATTTGCAACATCGTGGAAATGCATCTCGAACCACGTCACAATCAATGTACCCGTGATTAGAGACACATTTCGACTCCGTTGGGATTTGGATTTGGGTCACATAAATGTGCACCCGAATTTGAGAAGGTAATGTTATTTAAAGTACGTGCCTAAAGAGATTAATGCGTGGTTATTTTGGGAAAAAGGCCGTGAAGTTCACTAAGCGGCCGATCCCGAGTTCTAAGTAATTAATACATACATTTGTCGAGGGCCCCGCAATCTAGGTGCTTTATTTGGCGAGGCTCATCTCTTTTATTTTAAAAGGACAATCCTAAAGTGACTACATTTCTAATGAGTTTGTCTCTAAAATAAAAGAGAAGAAGTCCTAATTAGTTAATATTATAAAAGCGGGCTTCGAGTTCAAGTTCGAGTCCAAACAAAAGGACAGACCTTTTAATTTGAACCCGCTACCTAACTCAAAGCCCTAAACTTATTGTGTTAACAATATACTGAAACCTTTAAATCAGGCCCAAATTAAATGGGCCAACTAATTCTACTTGTGAATGAACAACAACCGGTGGGCCTTGAGGCAAGCCCAAAATCGAATGGGGCGTGCCAAGCTTCGTAGGAGAGATCGAGGGATCGAGCTCCTGAAGTCAAGCATTTACTTATTCATTTGCATGTCATTAGGTAAGCATCCTGATTTTATAGTGAAAGCAGTACGTCGTTCTATTTGGAACAACTTGAACAAAATAACTACAACACTCTTTATGGGCAAATTTTAACATGCCATGATGTAGCAAATAAACAGTCCTATTTTAGTACAAAACATATGACGACCATTACTAAAGGTTCATTGCAATGTGAATCACTTTCAAATGACTTCACGAAACAAATTACCAAAACTAAAATTAATCTAACTATCCTATTAACCTAACATAAAACTAAATACAACCACTGCTCGAGATCACAGGCTTATATACATTCAAGACATATCGAGTGATAATCTAGCTAATAAAGAAACAGTTTCAGTTTATTTATACAGTCATGTCAAATAGAACTAACAGTTGCATTTCCATTTCATCTCAACTTCAACTTCAAATTCGAGCTTACATCAACACATATTTTTAGAATGTGTACCTGGATAGGGAATACAATGGAGAAGAAGAAGGAGTGATCAGCACAATAGATAGCACAGCACAACAACAACAAACAACAACACAGTGACAGATTTAAAAGGAACCAGCAAAATTCCAGAAAACCCAATGAAATAGTAGCAAATAACCAATAGCAAACATAAACACCTAGCAGAATTCCCAGCAATACCAACAGAAATACAAACACCCAGTAATTGACCCCAAAAATAGCTTGATAGCAGCCAAATATCAATCAAAACACAAGCAGAAACACCCCTGGAATTCAGTAATCAAGAAAAACTCGAAAATACAACTCCACAGTTAAAACTGAAACTCTTTTTAGTTTCAAATGGGATAGCACTAGTTGAACTAGACTAGCTCTTAGAACTCTCTTCCAGTTTTCAGAATGTTCAAACCCTTAAGATTTCACGAGTCTTTTCTCTTCTAAATTCTACCCCAAAGAACAGCCAGACCAGACTAAAAAAGGATCCCCTCTAATTCTGTCCAGACCCTTTTTTTATACCCAAACCTCACTCGAATTTGACCATCTGATGTAATGTAGAAGGCACTGCTTTGGCAGCGTGGATCCAGGGTCGCCCCAACAGAAGATTATATGACACTGCCACCTCTAGCACTTGAAACTCCATGGTGAACTCGACTGGACCAATTATTAATTCAAGTATGATGTCACCCACTGTGTCTGTACCACCACCATCAAACCCTCGAACATAGATGGTGTTCTTGTGAATCCTGTCACTATCGACCTTCAGTTTGTTCAATGTGGCTAAAGGACAAATATTGGCACTGGACCCATTATCAATTATTACTCGAGTGACTACCGAGTCTTCACATTTCACAGTCAAATAAAGGGCTCTATTATGTTCTGTACCCTCCACGGGCAACTTGTCGTCTGAAAAAGTGACCCTGTTGACCTCGAAAATCTTGTTTGCTATTTTCTCCAGATGATTCACAGAGATCTTATTCGGAACATGAGCTTCGTTCAGAATTTTCATCAATACCTGGCGATGCTCGTCTGAATGGATCAACAATGATAACAGTGAGATCTGTGCCGAGGTCTTTCTTAGTTGCTCCACAATGGAGTAATCTTGCGCCTTCATTTTTTTTAAAAATTCTTCCGTCTCTTCCTCGGTCTGGATTCTTTGTCGCTACTGGATTGGCTCTTCTTAACTCTGCAGGAGCAAAACACCTTCCCGAACGAGTTAACCCCTGTGCCTCACATATTTCCTCCACAACTTCCTTCCCTTTATGCATTACCATTACTTGACTGTAGCTCCATGGCACAGCTTTCTCGCTGATTATCGGCAATTGCACTACTGGCCTGATAACAACTGGTCCTATGCATGCCCCCTTCACGGCTACTGGCTTGCTTGATATCCCTTGCACCGTTACTTTGACCGGCTCTGGATTCTTGGCAACATCAGACGAACTCTTCCCTATCACCACCACTGGCTTACCTTCTACCCTTTCCGACTGTACTACCGCTTTTCCACTGATCGAGTTTTCTTTCGGACTGGCACGGATCATCATTACCGTTTATGAGGACTTCTTGAGCTTCCCTCCTTCGTGCACTAGTTCGATCATATGGGCTTCATGGTGTGCCGACAACGGGTTCTGATTGATGTTAGGTGCCTCTGGCTCCTGGACCTCGATCCTATTTGTGTCAATAAGATCTTGTACGACAGTCTTCAACTTCCAACACTTCTCAGTATCATACCCGGGAGCCCCCGAATAATATTCACAGCTTACCGAGTGGTCCAGATTTTTGGGAAGGGGATTTGGAAATTTGGGCTCCACAGGACTCAATAGGCCTAACTGCCTCAATTTGTGGAACAAAGTAGTATAGGTTTCTCCCAGTGGAGTGAATGTTCTCTACCTCTGCACCCTTTCATTCCTGAAAGTTTGATTCCCACGGAAACCTGGTCCCGAAGGATTCCTGTAGGCCCTTGGGGGTGGATATATGTTTTATGGGGGTGAATATGTGTTTTGTGGAGGTGGATATGTATTTTGTGGAGGTGTATATGTATTCTGGGGAGCCAGCGCACGCCATTGCGGGCGAGCTGGAGGCTGGGTGTAAGTTTGGGCGTGATGTACAGAGAAATGTGGCTCTTGTGGTGGGTAGTAGGGCTGTGGAGGGCCGTATGGAATGTGTGGGTAATTTGAGTGATGGAGTCTAGTTTGGTAGTGGGGGGGGGATCTCTGGATCTGGACCAAGTACCTGCCTTGACTGTTGCGACATCTTCCCTTTTCTTCTTTCCGAGCGAACCTCCCATGCCGCTCTGGATGGCCTGAGTGGTTGCTTTAATCGTCGAATAGCTCAGGATTTTGTTGGACTTAAGTCCCTCTTCAATCATACCGCCCATTTTTACTACTTTGTTGAAAGATTTCCCAACTGACGTCACCAGGTGACCGAAGTAAGTTGGCTCCAGAGTCTGCAGAAAGTAGTCCACCAATTCCCCCTCTCTCATCGGAGGATCAACTCTTGCCGCCTGCTCTCTCAAGCGGAACCCAAATTCTCGGAAGCTTTCCCCGGGCTTCTTCTCAAGTTTCAGCAATGTGAGACGGTCAGGGACGATCTCAAGGTTGTACTGAAAGTGACCTGCAAATGCTTGTGCTAGATCGTCCCAGGTGTACCACCTGCTCGGATCCTGTCTTGTGTACCATTCCAGTGCAGAACCGCTCAGACTCTGACCAAAGTAAGCTATCAACAACTTATCTTTACCACCTGCTCCTCTTATCTTGTTGCAAAAACCTCGCAAATGCGCCATAGGATCGCCGTGCCCCTCGTATTGATCAAACTTTGGCATCTTGAACCCTGCCGACAATTGAACGTCAGGGAAAGGGCACAGATCTTTGTAGGCCACACTGACTTGGTTGCCTAACCCATGGATATTCCTGAAGGACTGCTCCAGGCTTTTAAACTTTCGAAGCACTTCGTCTTGCTCTGGGCTCTTAGCCGGCTTTTCAGTCTCTACCGGGATCTCGAAGTGAGTATTATTAGTATGAGGCTGAGGTGCTTTGAAGGTTGGTTCAGGGGGGTAATATTGGTTATCGTGAGCCTGAAACAACAACTCGCTGGATGATCTTTGCAGCATGGCTGGTGGGGGTGCCACGAAAACAGGAACATTTGGTGGAGGAGGGTTCTGATTGGGTTGTGAATCTTGGGGATCATAGGCATTTCTTCCCTGATAGTATTGGTGACTGGGGAAGCTTGTCGAAGGGCCAGGGGGAGGGTATTCCGGCGAGTGTCCTGGTGGGAGAGTGGGAGTAACGGGAGGGTTAGGCACGTTTTGTACCCTAGCTAAGGCCAGCTGCATTTCTTTCATCTCCTGTCTCATCTTATCCATTTCTTCCTTCAGGATTTGATTCTCCGTCCTTTCATCCTCGACACTTTGGTCTGAACTAGTCATGCTTTTTAGTATGGGCCCTTTGGATCTTGTTTGGTAACGGTAATCTGCCAGAACGTTCTAACAAACTAACTGGTTCGAAACCTCTGGAAGGACAACAAACTTGTTAGCGTTAGAGTTTAACACATATTGCAATTTCACGTTGGGGAATGCAATGTTCCTAGGCAGTTTAACCATTTCTAACATGTCTTTGCTTCGACCGCATGCGTCATTCCGGCTTACTTTGTTTGTGCCTCGTTTAAGTGTTTCTGAAACTTTCTTTATATCTCTTTTTATTTCTTTCTTTTCCTTTCTTTTATTCACTTTGCCTTTTCTCTTTTTCTTTTTAGTGGTGGTCAAATTTTATGTGGATTGCCTACGTATCATGTCCCCGTATGAATCAGACCGCACGTAGTTCTGCCTAAAGGGGAGGTTGGACCCGATGAGGGTTGCCTACGTATCCCGCACCCTGTGAGAATCAAACCGGCGTAGTTCGGGTAGATAAAACAAACTTCTTTTGAAAACAAGACTCTTTTCAATGACAAATAAAACCATTTTTCATAAACAAAACCTTTTTTTTTCATTTTCTCAAAAATTCGACAGAGTTTCGACGCTATTTGGACATTGATTTTTTTTCAAAACAGGCGATTAACTACCTCTATCTCTCTTTCCTCAAAGTATTCAAAAGCCGGTCAGCATGCAAGTCCGAGGCAAACAAATGCACAGGTAGCAAGTAGGATGCATCAGGATGGTCTTTTGTCATTTTGGTACACCTGTCCTAGACAGACCCAACCCCTGTGTTGAGCTTCCAAAGTCAAATGCACATAATGCAAAAAAATGTTTCTACTAGGGATCCGGCATGAAGCTGAGTTATTCTAGGTTTGTAACCTAGGTATTTGTTCTAGATTGTGTACCCGAGCGGACAACTCGAGTCGAGGAGGGGGCTACGTACCGGGACCCGCGAGATCGTCCGACTTTGTAACTTGTTCGGCCTCTTTCTTATTTCAGGGTATGACACTAACAGAATAGAGATTCTCAACCAGTGAGCACATCCCCGGAGGTGAGAAGGGAAGGGTTTTGTAGCAGTTTATATATAGTTCAGATAATATCAAAGCGATAAAAGCAACGTTTTGCACATTTAGGCCAAAACATGTAATAAGATCAAATAATAAATGAAGCCAAATAATAACAATTATTCCAGGCTCGAATTCTTGAACCCTGAACTGGGGATTCTGGGTTTGTTTATCCCCAGCAGAGTCGCCAGAGCTGTCACACCTCCTTTTTACCCGCGCCGCAGGGGCGTAGGGGAGTTTTTTTCCAATTAAAGGACAATCGAAACAGGATTTTATTTAAAGATTTAGAGTCGCCACTTAGGAGATTTATGGTGTCCCAAGTCACCGGTTGAATCCCGAATCGAGGAAAAGATTGACTCTTTATTAGAGTCCGCGAACCAGAAATCCGGATAAGGAATTCTGTTAACCCAGGAGAAGGTGTTAGGCATTCCCGAGTTCCGTGGTTCTAGCACGGTCGCTCAATTGTCATATTCGGCTTATTTATCTGATTTTAATACATGTTGAACCTATGTGCAAATTTTAACTTTTTACAGTTCTTATTACTATTATTATTTTAAAAGAGAATTGCAACGTTATTAAAACACGTTTGAACCACGTCACATCAATGCACCTATGATTTTGGACACGTTTTAACATCGTTGAGATTTGGATTTGGGTCGCATAAATGCGCACCCACATTTAGGGAAGTAATATTATTAAAGGCGCGCCTAAAGCGACTAGTGTATTATTATTTTGGGTAAAGCCGTAAAATTTTGCTAAACGGCCCATCCAAAATCCAAGTAATTTTACCAACACGTATAGAGGGCCCCGTAGCTTGTGTACTTTTGTTTGTCGAGGCTCGTCTCATTCATTATTTTTAAAGGAATTTGCAACGTCGTGGAAATGCATCTAGAACCACGTCATAATCAATGTACCCGTGATTAGCGACACATTTCGACTCCGTTGGGATTTGGATTTGGGTCACATAAATGTGCACCCAAATTTGAGAAGGTAATGTTATTTAAAGTACGCGCCTAAAGAGATTAACGCGTGGTTATTTTGGGAAAAAGGCCGTGAAGTTCACTAAGCGGCCGATCCCGAGTTCTAAGTAATTAATACATACATTTGTCGAGGGCCCCGCAATCTAGGTGCTTTATTTGGCGAGGCTCATTTCGTTTATTTTAAAAGGACAATCTTAAAGTGACTACATTTCTATTGAGTTCGTCTCTAAAATAAAAGAGAAGAAGTCCTAATTAGTTAATATTATAAAATCGGGCTTCGAGTTCAAGTTCGAGTCCAAACAAAAGGACGGACCTTTTAATTTGAACCCGCTACCTAACTCAAAGCCCCAAACTTATATTGTGTTAACTATATACTAAAACCTTTAAATCAGGCCCAAATTAAATGGGCCAACTAATTCTACTTGTGAATGAACAACAACCGGTGGGCCTTGAGGCAAGCCCAAAATCGAATGGAGCGTGCCAAGCTTCGTAGGAGAGATCGAGGGATCGAGCCCCTGAAGTCAAGCATTTACTTATTCATTTGCATGTCATTAGGTAAGCATCCTGATTTTATAGTGAAAGCAATACGTCGTTCTATTTGGAACAACTTGAACAAAATAACCACAACACTCTTTATGGGCCAATTTTAACATGCCATGATGTAGCAAATAAACAGTCCTATTTTAGTACAAAACACATGACGACCATTACTAAAGGTTCATTGCAATGTGAATCGCTTTCAAATGACTTCACGAAACAAATTACCAAAACTAAAATTAATCTAACTATCCTATTAACCTAACATAAAACTAAATACAACCACTGCTCGAGATTACATGCTTATATACATTCAAGACATATCGAGTGATAATCTAGCTAATAAAGAAACAGTTTTAGTTTATTTATACAGTCATGTCAAATAGAACTAACAGCTGCATTTCCATTTCATCTCAACTTCAACTTCAAATTCGAGCTTACATCAACACATATTTTTAGAATGTGTACCTGGATAGGGAATACAATGGAGAAGAAGAAGGAGTGATCAACACAACAGATAGCACAAAACAACAACAACAAACAACAACACAGTGACATAACAAACCAGTAACAGATTTAAAAGGAACCAGCAGAATTCCAGCAAACCCAATGAAACAGTAGCAAATAACCAATAGCAAACACAAACACCCAGCAGAATTCCCAGTAATACCAACAGAAACACAAACACCCAGTAACTGACCCCAAAAACAGCTTGATAGCAACCAAATATCAATCAAAACACAAGCAGAAACACCCCTGGAATTCAGTAATCAAGAAAAACTCGAAAATACAACTCCACAGTTAAAGCTGAAACTCTTTTTAGTTTCAAATGGGATATCACTAGTTGAACTAGACTAGCTCTTAGAATGTTCCAACCCTTAAGAATGTTCAAACCAGTTTTCAGAATGTTCAAACCCTTAAGATTTCACGAGTCTTTTCTCTTCTAAAGTCTGCCCCAAAGAACAACCAGACCAGACTAAAAAATGATCCCCCCTAATTCTGTCCAGACCCCTTTTTTATACCCAAACCTCAGCCCCAAACTAACTAAGCTGAATCCAACAAACTACAATAGCTATAACCAATTCAAATCAGTTAGTAATTCAGGATATCAAATCAAATGGCACCAAAATGAAGACTAAGGGTTAGGGCAGCACATATTGAACTAACTATATTGGGGAACCAATCATATTTAGCTCAGCAACAGATGAACTGAAATCAACTAGACAAGCATATGCCTTAATCAGATTGGAATACAAAAGAAGAAACATCCAGAAGAGCCTTAAGGGGATTGACAAATTCAGGATAACAAATGACCTATAAATTCATTTCAATGAACTGAATATACCAACAGGCTCAGTTCTAAGTTCAAATATACCAACGAGCTCATTTTAACACAAAATTTAGAACACAAACGAAGCAAGAGGGGAAACAGGCAGGAATGAGCTATGAAATCAAAACCAAAAATTAAACTACTATCGTGTTAAACTAACACTCAAACCTACCGGACTAATCGAAGAAACTTATTCGATTGATTAAACAGTTATAACATATAATCAACAACAGAAAATTTGGACCGAGAAAAAGGTCCGAAGAGAGGAGGAGGAAAATCATTGACAAAACCGGGCTACAATGAAACTTTAAACAGATAAACAACAAACAACAAAAAAAATGAAAAAAGAAATGGAAAGGAAATACCTCAAAATCTATAGATCGAACTCCAATCAGTTTGACCTTCGACTTGAACCTTTTGAGGTAAAAACGAACTTTAATCAAGTGTTCTCGACTGAGAACACTCGACTAAAGTTGATTAAAACCCCAATTTCTTTTTCCCCTCGGATCGACTCCAGGTTTGGTCCTTCTAGGGTTTTCAATCGATTTAAACTTCGACCAGTTCTAGCAAGACTCGAGCCAAAGTAGGGGTGGTTTGGGAACGAGGGAGGTCAGGTGGAGCTGGGGTGTGAACTTGGGACTGGTTGGGTAGGTTTAGGGTTTTGCTCGAATCTTCGATTGAAGATTCGAGACAGACCGGGATGATTCGAGGTTAAAGGGGTAGGGATCTGTGTTGAGGGTGGTTAGGAGGTTCAGTGGTGTGAATTTTGTGGTCACCGACATCGTTGCCGCCGGCTTTCAAGCGAAGGGGTATGAGGGCGGCTAGGGTTTCAGGGGTTGTTTGGTCTCTGGTTCTTGGAGACGAAGGGGAGGGGTTTGGCTTGGGGGGGGACGGGTAACGGGTTAAGCTTATATACCAGAGGGGGAAACGAATCCTGGCTGTTTGATATGATGAGATCGATGGCCTGGATTGATCATTTAAGTGGAACGACATCGTTTCGGCACTCCTGAGATGACCAGATCGGTCTTGGATGGGAATGGGTCGGGTATTAGAGGAGTTGATCTGGACCATTCGATCCAATCAAACGAATGGTTGAGATTGACTGACTTAAAATGACGTCGTTTGGATTAGTCACAGGTGGACTGGATTTGGGGCGGGTATGGGCTGGTTTTTGCATTGAAATTGGCCCAAATCCGATTTGGTCCAACTTTCACTCTTTTCTTTTTTTCCTTTCATTTTCTTTTAATTCCTAAAAACCAAAATTCCTAAATTAAATTGTAAAAACAAAATTAACTTAGAAAATACTAATTGACCTTTAACAGTAAATATCGCACTAAAATAAAACATTAATTACAAACAAAATCGGGCACTTGGACATTAAATGCCAAAAATACAAAATATGTATTTTTTGTGATTTTCTTTATTTAAAAAACCAAACTATGGTTAATTAATTCCTAATTGTGGAAATAAAAATCCTAAGGGCACATGCAACGTATTCTTTTTATTTTTTTGTATTTTAATTAATTAAAGTAGAAATAAACATGCACAGACAAAATACAAATAAATTACAAACAACACAAAACCATTTTATTTTGAATTTTTGGGAGTAGTTCTCGTAGGGCAAAAATCACGTGCTCACAGGGGTGCCTTCAGCGGTTAGTCCAGCCGGCCAGACCTGAGCCAGTTCCAGCCACCATGCCCACCGAGAGCTTGTTTTGAGTGTGGTGATACCCGCCACATGATCAGAGACTTCCCCAGACTCAGTAGGGGTGCACCTTCCCAGACTAATCAGGCTCCACGGATCCAGTTAGGTCCACTTCTCAAGCTATGGTTGTTGCCCCAGTTTCCACTCCACCCGCAGAGCCAGCTAGAGGTAAAGGACAGGTGGGTAGAGGTCGCCCTAGAAGGGGAGTGTCACACCTCCTTTTTCCGCACCTGGGGGGCGCAGGGGGAGTTTTTTCCAATTAAAGGACAATCGAAACGGGATTTATTTATTTATTTCAGAGTCGCCACTTGGGAGATTTAGGGTGTCCCAAGTCACCAATTTTAATCCCGAATCGAGGAAAATAATGACTCTATATTATAGTCTGCGTACCAGAAATCCGGATAAGGAATTCTGTTAACCCGGGAGAAGGTGTTAGGCATTCCCGAGTTCCGTGGTTCTAGCACGGTCGCTCAACTGTTATATTTGGCTTATTTATCTGATTTTTAATACAATATGAACTTATGTGCAAATTTATCTTTTAACCGCTTTACTATTATTGTTTTTAAAAGAAATGTGAACATCATTTAAAACACGTCTTTGGACTACGTCACATGAAATGCACCCATAATCCGGAACACATTTTATTTGATGTTTTGGGATCGGATTTGGGTCGCATGAAATGCACACCCGAGCTTAAGAAAGTAAATTATTAAAGACGCGCCTAAAGAGACTATCGCGTTATTATTTTGCGGAGGCCGCGAAATTCGCTAAACGACCCTCCTGAATTCTAAGTAATTTTAAACACGTATTTACTGAGGGCCCCGCAATTTGTGTTTTTATTCGGCGAGGCTCGTCTCATTCTTATTTTTTTAAAAGGAATTTGCAACGTCATGGAAATGCATCTCATGCCACGTCACAGTCAATGTACCCGTGATTAGAGACACATTTCGATTTCGTTGAGATTTGGATTTGGGTCACATAAATGTGCACCCGAGTTTAAGGAGATAACATTATTAAAGGCGCGCCTAAAGCAACTAGCGCATTATTATTTTTGGGTAGGGCCGTGAAATTTGCTAACGGCCCGTCCCGGAATCTAAGTATTTAATACATATATTTTTGTGAGGGCCCCGCAATTTGTCCCTTTTATTTGGCGAGGCTCGTCTCATTTTATTCTTTATTATTATTTTTTTTTATTATTATTTATTTTTATTTTTTATATATTTTTAAAAAAGGATGCCATTTTTACGCCTTTAACAATGATAAACCTTACGGCTTCTTCCCAACTACCATCTCATAACTTGTCAAGATTTGATAAAAGAAGTTAAGCGAATGAGTGTTTCGGGCGTAGCAACAACAGGCACTAATACTAATTTTGTCCAAATAAACTAAGACAATAATAACATAACACATTGAACGTAAATAATAACAATACTAATCTTGGGACTACTAATACAACTAAATCAAATGACATCAAGTAAACAATAATAACATAACACAAAAATGAACTAAAATGCATACGGTGAAACATAGGCAGAAAATTTCCATACCATTTTTTATATTGCATCTCAAACATTCAACGTAACGTTTCCCTTTGAGGTTTACTAACCTGAAAAAAAACAGAAAATGGATAGAGCCACGGACCAACCCTCTACATCGACCTCGACGAACAACCTCGACGTACCGGACCTCGACGAACAAGAGACGACCTCAACGGACTGAAACAGAAAACTCGGACCAAGACTGTCGACAACCCGAGGCGTTGGCTGACTGCTGGTTCTATTCTTTTCGACGCCGCAGATTGATACGAGAAGTTAAAGCAGAAGGGATCGCTTGGGCAAGGCGATGAGGCTGCAATGACGGGAAGCTGACGTGAGGGAGTCGGACGTTTGGTGATGTTGGTGGTTTTGGACGTGAAGTTGGTGGTTTTCGACAGTAGGGGTGCCGGCGTTAATGGAGGCGGGCGTTTGTGACAGTAGGTCGATGGGGATGGTGCGTGGGGGTGCCGATCTGACGATGCAGCGAGCAGCGGCTCGACGGAGCTGGTGCGTGGGGGCTGCCGGTGGTTTTGGACGGTGGTGTTGGGTGGTTTTGACGATGCTGGACTGGTTCGTTAATGGAGTGTCGGTGGTGGGCTGTTCGGAGGTTGACGACGCAGTGGTCGACGAACTGGGCTGTAGTTTTGGACGTGGTTTTTGGGTGCGACAGTAGGGGTGGTGGTCAACGATGGCGGAGATGGTAACGACGATGGTGGTCGTTCGGAGGAGTTTGGGAGGAGACGGGGTTGGACTGGTTTGGGTTTGGGGTCGTTTTGGCGTTGGTTGCCGGTGGGTTTTGAAGCTGGGGGCAGTAGGGATCGTTTTTTTTTGTTTTTTTACAGTAGGGTTTGCTTCTTCTTCTTTTGAAGAAGAAGAAGATGATGAACAGTGTCGAACTTTTCCCAAAAATTCAAAAGTCCCCCTCCCCTGTTGGCTTTCGTCCGTGTTTTGTATTGGCATGCCCATGAAAATGAGCCCCACGCGTGGTGGGGTTCGAGGCATATGTCCCCCACGCGTGGTGGGGTTCCCCACGTGTCCTGGACACGGTTTATTATGGGCTAGGTCCGAAAATTAGGCCTAAAACCGGGTAGTTTGAACCCGAATATTATTCTTTTGCCCGGACCCGAGAAATAGAAACACGTTGCTTAACTAGTCCTATGTAAGCAAAATAACTACCAAAAATAAGACTAGTATTTAAACAAAACTATATCTTTTTTAAATATTTTTCAAGGTTTAAAATAGCTACAAAATATTAATAAAACTATTTTTTGTAATTTTCGTTTTTAAATATTAAGATAAAATATGAGGTAATATTTTTGTATTTTTTCAAAGTTAAAATGCCTATAAAACTTTAATAGAATTATTATTTTTGTATTTTTTCGAAATTATATAAGGTATAAAAATAAAGTACAATTTTTGTATTTTTCAAATTTATGAGAGATACATAAACTAAAATTTATATATATATTTTTTGAAATTTTTCTTTTTGCAACGAAATAAAGTAAAATAGTTAAAATAGCTATACTAGTCCTAAATTAGATATTTAAGCTTAAGAACGTGAAAATTCCCGGGGAGGGTCAAAAATCACGTGCTTACAGCTGCCCCTCTTTGACTGGAAACACGAAGAGTTTTCCGACAAAGAACGACTAGACGTGTTTTTGACCCGACCATTACTTGGACGGACTACACTTGAGGAAAGGGAGGGAATGTGACCGAGCCCTGGTATCCGAGCTGCCTACATATCCTTGGTTATACAGGAATCAGGCCACGTGTAGTTCGGAAATGAGAGAGATGGTAGAGTGTACCGAGGTGAAGAGCCGATCGAGGTGCCGTTCCGTTGAGGTTCCGGTCCGCGGTCCTGTCATTACAACAAAAATGAAAACTGAAAAAGACTAACTAAGTCTATCAGCTACTAGTTACAAGGATTCCTATCTCTTAAGTCTTCTGAAACTTGGTCTTGAGTCTTGAATGGTGCTTCATACAGACTTTGGATCTGAACCTTGATACTTGCTAGTGGTAGGTGCTAGTTCTTGAGCAGATCATATTTGTTCTCCACATCCGTGCTTCGGATTCATTCATTTTTCTCTTTTTTTCTTTTTCTTCTTTTTTTTTTCTTTTTTTTTCTTTTTGTTTTTTTTTGTGACTAGCTTTTGTTGACCCTCTAAGACTGTTGACTCGCATTCTTGGGGCGAGATTCTTGTTGCTTCTATCTTGGATTGCGTGCTGGGGATTTTTGTTGTAATCCTTCTGTTCTCCAGTGGGTCACTGTTTGATTTTGAAAAATGTTTTCTCCGTTCTACAGGCGGGTCCCTGACAATCAAAACAAACAAAACAAACAAAATTTCCTAACCCAGTTTGTACTGGGAAGGTTTGTGAGTCGTTAGTAAAATTGTAACTCACTTACACTACTGATGCAATGATGAGAGTAAACTAAAGACTAGGCTAGGATGTGCATCTCCTAGGAGTAAAACCAAAACTCTTGCTAGCAAATGTGTCTGCTAAAATAGAAACCTCAATGACTCAAACTAGAAAATGTGTCTTCTATGGTTGAATCAGAATGAGCTAAACTAGGAAGTGCGTCTCCTAAGGGTGAAAACTTCAGTGACCAGAACTAGGAAGTGCGTCTCCTATGAATAAAATCTTGATTAGGAAGTGCGTCTCCTACGGGTAAACTTCAAAAAACTGGACTAGGAATTGTGTCTCCTATGGTCGAACTTAAAATGAATCAAACTAGGAAGTGCATCTCCTAGGGGTGAAATCTCAATTCCGGAAGTGCGTCTCCTGAAATAAAATATAATCTAAAAAGCCAAACTCGGGAGTGCGTCCCCTAAAGCAAAAGTATAACCTGAGTGAACCAGACTAGGAAGTGTGTCTCCTAATAATGAAAACTTAATTCAGGAAGTGTGTTTCCTGTGCATGAAATTAAACTTAGGAAGTGTGTCTCCTCTTGGTAGAATTGAACTTAGGAAGTGCGTCTCCTGTTGGTGAAATAAACTTAGGAAGTGCGTCTCCTATTGGGGAAAACTGTCCTTAGGAAGTGCGTCTCCTACTGGGTGAAACTTTTCTTAGGAAGTGCGTCTCCTACTGGTAAAACTTGTTCTTAGGAAGTGCGTCTCCTAATGGTAAAGCTGAACTTAGGAAATGTGTCTCCTATTGGTAGAACTAAACTTAGGAAGTGCGTCTCCTATTGATAAAACTTGCTTAGGAAGTGCGTCTCCTATTGGTGAAACTTGCTTTAGGAAGTGCGTCTCCTATAGTGAAACTGAACTTTAGGAAGTGCGTCTCCTGCTTGGTGAAACTTTTTAGGAAGTGCGTCTCCTACTTGTGAAACATTTTAGGAAGTGCGTCTCCTACTTGTGAAACTTTTTAGGAAGTGCGTCTCCTATTGGTACAATGGACTTAGGAAGTGCGTCTCCTATTGGTGAAACTGAACTTAGGAAGTGCGTCTCCTATTGATAAAACTTGCTTAGGAAGTGCGTCTCCTACTGGTGAAACTTGCTTAGGAAGTGCGTCTCCTACTGGTGAAACTGAACTTTAGGAAGTGCGTCTCCTATGGTGAAACTTGTTCTTAGGAAGTGCGTCTCCTACTGGTGAAACTGCTTAGGAAGTGCGTCTCCTACTGGTGAAACTGAACTTTTAGGAAGTGCGTCTCCTACTGGTACAATAGATCTAGGAAGTGCGTCTCCTATTGGTAAAACTTAGCTTAGGAAGTGCGTCTCCTATTGGTGAAATCAACTTAGGAAGTGCGTCTCCTATTGGTGAACCTATTCTTAGGAAGTGCGTCTCCTAATGGTAAAACTGAACTTAGGAGGAAATGCATCTCCTATGGGTAAAACTGAACAAACCTAGGAGGAAATGCATCTCCTATGGGTAAAACTAAAACTTAGGAGGAAATGCATCTCCTATGGGTAAAGACGTGGAATGTATGCCTCTATTATCTGGGCGGGCTCCCAATTTCAACACTTGAAATAAAAAGACTGAATGTATGCCTCTGTTATCTGGGCGGGCTCCCAATTTCAACACTTAAAATAAAAGACTGAATGTATGCCTCTATTATCTGGGCGGGCTCCCAATTTCAACACTTAAAATAAAAGACTGAATGTATGCCTCTATTATCTGGGCGGGCTCCCAATTTCAACACTTGAAAGTAAAAAAGACTGAAATGTATTCCTCTCGTTATACAGGTGGGCGCCTGGTTGTAAAGATATGAAAAATGATATGCCCGCATTATACTGGTGGGTGACCTTGAACAGAAACGAAAAGACAGAAAATGTATTCCCGCATTATACTGGTGGGTGACCCAGAACAAAAAAATGAAAAGACAAAAATGTATTCCCGCATTATACTGGTGGGTGACCCAGAATATGAAATGAACAGACACAAGTGTATTCCCGCATTATACTGGTGGGTGACCTAGAACAGAAATGAAAAGACAAAAATGTATTCCCGCATTATACTGGTGGGTGACCTAGAACAGAAATGAAAAGACAAAAATGTATTCCTCTCGTTATTCAGGTGGGCGCCTGTCTTCAAAACTTGAAATAAAAGACTGAAACCAACATATCCTATTTGAGGGTGGATGAACCCAACATATCCTATTTGAGGGCGGATGAACCCAACAGATCCTATTTGAGGGCGATGAACCCAACAGATCCTATTTGAGGGCGGATGAACCCGACATATCCTATTTGAGGGAGGATGAACCCGACAGATCCTATTTGAGGGCGGATGAACCCGACATATCCTATTTGAGGGCGGATGAACCCGACATATCCTATTTGAGGGCGGATGAACCCGACATATCCTGTTTGAGGGCGGATGAACCCAACAGATCCTATTTGAGGGCGGATGAACCCAACATATCCTATTTGAGGGCGGATGAACCCGACAGATCCTATTTGAGGGCGGATGAACCCGACATATCCTATTTGAGGGCGGATGAACCCGACATATCCTATTTGAGGGCGGATGAACCCGACATATCCTGTTTGAGGGCGGATGAACCCAACAGATCCTATTTGAGGGCGGATGAACCCAACATATCCTATTTGAGGGCGGATGAACCCGACAGATCCTATTTGAGGGCGGATTAACCCGACAGATCCTATTTGAGGGCGGATGAACCCAACATATCCTATTTGAGGGTGGATGAACCCGACATATCCCATTTGAGGGCGGATGAACCCGACATATCCTATTTGAGGGCGGATGAACCCAACAGATCCTATTTGAGGGCGGATGAACCCAACAGATCCTATTTGAGGGCGGATGAACCCGACATATCCTATTTGAGGGCGGATGAACCCAAAATATCTTTAAGACTTGAAAATGTCTTACCTTGAATACTTGCTGGGGATTGGGATGAATTTTCCTTTTCTACCTTCCCCATTTTTATTATTATTCTTTTTTTTTTTTTATTCCTTTTTTATTTTTGTTTTGTTTTTGCATAGCTTCTCCCTTCAAAGAATACCTCCCTTGATTTACTTACCTGTTGGGGGGTAAAATGTTATCAGCTGGGGGTACCTGACTTCCAGAAAATTTTCTAAATGGAAGGAAAATTTTCTGCCCCAGTTTGATAATATCCCTTGTGGCATGCGCTTCTGCATCAATGCCATTTCCTTTACCTGTTTCAAATCAAACAAAATTTGTTAGTTTAAAACATGGTGGTTGGCTGTGATACTCCTGCTGGGATGGTTCTCCCTTCCTCCCTCCTTGCTCTGTGTTCCACAACTTGTTGAGGATGATATTATGTGCTGGGGATAATCCCTTCCTGCTGGGGATATCCATCTTCTTTTGTGGCATAGCTCGGAAACTGGCATTTTCCCGACCTTTTAGTCTAGTATGGATTTCGCCAAATCATGCTCACTGCTCTCCTTGCTCTGTTCACGGGCCTTGTCTTTGAGGTTTATAACCTTGGTTTTGGCAAGGATATCCCTCTTGATGCTCGTCAATCCTTTTGTCAATTCCCTTTGCTGGGGATATCTTTATTGACACTGGTCTCGCGCTTGTTCCTTGCTGACTATACCATTTGGATATACTAGTCAGATCTCATCTTGGAAAGCTGATGGCATATTTTTGAAGTCATTTCATACTTGTTCTGACCGGACAGACTCTATTGGGGAAATTTTGTGAAAGGAGAAAAACAACAGAAATAAAATAAAAGACAAAGGACACGATGACTCTTTTACAAAAGAAACTATAAATAAAAACCTATCAAACGCAGATACCGACTCTAATGGCCATGACATGCGTATGTGGCTTATCCTCTACCGTCAATCATCTTTCAAAATCTTCAATTGGCGATTCCCCATCTGATTCTCAATCTTATTCAAGTCTCTCTCATTTTGGTTTTCTCTCAGCTTTTATCGCCTTATGGTGCCTGTGAAGGTTTTCACCGATAAGACTCTCTCATTTGTATCATTTTCCAGCTGGGGGATTTGGAGTGTCGCCGGTATGACTCTTTCTGTTGGAGATTAGAGTCTTTTCTGCTGTGGAAAAGAATGTTATGTTCGCCGGTAAGACTCTCATTTGTCTGACTTGGCATCTTTTGAAGACTGATCGGAAGGTCTTTCTTTGGACCGTAATGTGGGTTTTGGATAGGCTAGAAAGAAAGGGTATAAAAGGCTCAAAGAATACATTAATTTTGGGTTATTAATTACAACCTTCGGAATCAGATTTATTTACCACAAACGCAATCTTTGCCCCAGTTTCTTGCTTGGGGATATTTTAATTGATTTTTTTTCATTTTTCAAAACTATGACCGAGCCGTGAAGCGCCTACGTATCCTCTTTGAGGAATCAGGTCAAACATAGTTCCCAATTCCTCTTTTTCATTTGACTTTCCTTTTTTGCTTTTTGTTATCATTTTTCTTTTCTCTTTTTCTTTTCTCATTTTCTTTTGTCGTTTTTTTTCTTTCTCTCTTTTTCTTTTATTCTTCTTTTTCCATTTTGTTGTTTTCTTTTCTTTCTTTTCTCTTATCCGCCATGCTTGCGTATTTTATTCGTTGCTACTAATTCCGAACGAGGGGTATGAAAGAAAAATAAATAAGGCTCAAAAGGGGTAACGAAGGATAAAGTGTTTGGGTAGCAGAACAAAATGCCTTCGTCATTCCAGTCTTCAACACATGCCAAGTGCAAACAACACAATTAAACCATAGATTTATAGCTCTTCCGATGGTGCCGGACTTGACAATTATATTCAACATCTGTTTGTTCATTTGTCACTTCTAAAGCACCGTTGGGCGACACTCTCATTCTCATTATTATGAATGACCCTCATGCCAATTTAGGCGAATCTTTCTTTAACGGTTTTCTTTGTGTTTAACTTGCCCCAGTTCCACATGACTCGAGCTCTGAATAATCTCAAACCGTCCTTATTTTCTTTAAATGGTCTGATCGCCTTTCTGGGGTTTTATGATTAATTTTAAAGACTAGGCCCAAAGTGTGTGTGCATGTCATGTCCCTAGAATCGGCATTGAATGAAATGATAAAAGGACTAAACAGAAAGATGACTGGGAATAATCAAAGACTGAATTTTTTGCATTGGACTGAACAAATGGTTTTAAAAACAAAGCAAAACGGAATAAAATCCTAGACAACTTGGACAAAACTTAAACAAACCGCTATGACAAAAAAGAAAGATAAGCGGAAAGTCATTGACACAAAACAAATCCGAATTACAATCCTAATAATCCGAACAACGGAAATGACAACAAAATAGACCATCAAAGATCCTCTCCGGTTGACCCAAAATGGAGTGTCTTTCCAACTATCCAAGCACGGCATCTCCGGCTGACCCAAAATGGAGTATCTTCCAACTGCAAAGCATGACATTTTAGCCATTGAGCTCTATATCAACATTGCCAAGACCATCCCCAACTTCAGTATTATCAACATCAATCAACAAGTTCTCAAGATGATTCGCCTGCTCCCTGTCACTGTCGTCGATCACAATTGCCCCTTCCTGAATCATTCTTTCGATTTCCTTTTTCAAAGAACGACAATCTTCAATGCTATGTCCTTGGACATTAGAGTGGTACATGCATCGTACAGCAGGATTGAACCCTTTTGCATATGGATCTGGAGTATAGCCAAGGAGCGGCTCAATCAGTCCTGAAAGCTTTAGCTTTTCAAACAAACTCGCGTAGGACTCCCCAATTGGCGTGAAATTGTTTCCTTGCCTTTGTTTTCCCCCATGCCCCTGTTTTCTAGGGTCGTTGGGTGCTTGAAAACGTTGTGAAGGCAAGAATGCATTACGTGGTGCTGGCTCTCGCCAGCGGGGGTGACCTGATAGTTGACCCTGCGACCGGACCTTGTTCGGAGGATAATATTGAGGCGGATTATATGGAGCTCGGGGGCAGGCTTGGGCATGATGGTCTGAAAAGAGTGGCTCTGATGGTGGATAGTAGGGTTGTGGAAGGTTGTATGGAGTGTGGGGCCTGGGCTGGTAGTGAGGGGAAGGACCTCTGAATTTGGACCCAGTACCTGCTTCGACTGATGCGACCTCGAGCACACCTCCCGCGCCGCTCTGAATAGCTTGGGTCGTTGCCTTGAGCGCTGAGTAATTTAGGATTTTGTCAGACCTTAGGCCTTCCTCTATCATGACCCCTATCTTTACCACTTCATTGAAGGATTTCCCAACCGTTGTCACCAAGTGACCAAAGTAAGTTGGATCAAGTGTTTGCAAGAAGTAGTCCACCATTTCTCCCTCTTTCATGGGAGGATCAACTCTGGCCGCTTGTTCTCTCCAGCGGAAACCAAACTCACGAAAACTTTCCCCGGGCTTCTTTTCAGTCCTCAGCAATGTGAGACGGTCAGGGACTATCTCGAGATTGTACTGGAAATGACTTGCGAAAGCCTGCGCCAGATCATCCCAAGTATACCACCTACTGGAATCCTGCCTGGTATACCATTCTAGCGCAGATCCGCTCAGACTCTGGCCGAAATAAGCTATTAGCAGCTCATCCTTGCCGCCTGCCCCTCTCATTTTGCTACAGAATCCCCGCAAATGTGCCATGGGATCACCGTGCCCTTCATATAAATCAAACTTAGGCATCTTGAACCCAGCCGGGAGTTGGACGTCTGGGAAAGGGCATAGATCTTTGTATGCTACGCTGACCTGGTTGCCCAAACCGTGCAGGTTCCTGAAGGACTGCTCCAGGCTTTTGAACTTTCTCAACACCTCATCCTGTTCAGGGGCTTTAACCGGCTTTTCGATCT
Organism: Nicotiana sylvestris; assembly: GCF_000393655.2. NCBI lineage: Eukaryota > Viridiplantae > Streptophyta > Magnoliopsida > Solanales > Solanaceae > Nicotiana > Nicotiana sylvestris. The sequence goes on along the minus strand of NC_091057.1, from coordinate 91,480,042 downwards.
CTGCCGGTACCTCCAAGTGTGGATTGTAAGCATGTGGTTCGGGGGCATGGAATGTAGGCTCAGGGGGATAGTATTGCGTATCGTGAGCCTGAAACAATGGCTCACTGGTCGTTCTGTGCAAAGGGGCTGATGTGGGTCCCACAAAAGTGGGGATATCGGGTGTGGGGAGAGGTTGATGGGGTGGTGGAGCCTGGGAATCATGAGGGCTTCTTTCTTGATGGTAATGGGGATTTGGGAGGCTTGTTGAAGGGCCGGAGTGAGGGTATTCCGGCATGTGCCCCAATGGCTCAGGGCTCTTTTGTGCTTTGGCTAGAGCTAGCTGCATTGCATTCATCTCTAGTCCCATCCTTTCTATCTTTCCCATCGCTTCCTTTAACAACTGGCTCATCGGCCTTTCTTCCTCGGTACTATTCTCTGAAGTAGTCATGCTTGTTGTTATCGGTCCTTTGGATCTAGTTTGGTAAGGGTGTGCTGCCAGAATTCTTTAACAACTAACTGTTTGAGATTCGGAAAACAACAAACTTGTTAGCGTTTAGAGTGTAACAGATTTGATAACAACACATTGAGGATGCAATGCTCCTAGGCAGTTAACCGTTTCTAACATGCTTTGCTTCGAACAACATGTGTCCACCTGGCTTGCTTATTTGCCCCTTTGAAGTACTTTGGGAACCCCTGTATTTTATTCTATTTTGTATTTTCTTTTTCTTTAGATTTTTTCATTTTTTTTTCTTCTTTTTTTTTTTCTCTTTTTTTCAAAATTTTTCTTATTTTTTTTTGTTGTGGTCGAATCTTATGGAGATTGCCTACGTATCATGCCCCCGCATGAATCAGACCTTGCGTAGTTCGGACCAATAAAATAAACAATAATGAACATTTGTTCTTTTCACTTTCCTATTAAAACAAACTGGGTTTCAAAGGTTTAAAGATGACCTACAAACTTAAAAATCAAACAACCCGCCTATTTTAATCAAAAGGTTTACAAACTTCAAAAACAAAAGGCTAGCTCCCTTTCTCTGTTCGACAAATGCGCAACCAAACGGTTATTTTTGCAAATGTGGCCCCTTCCAAATTTCACATAAATTTGAGGCCGGGGAGGATTATTTTATGACACTTTTACAAACTTGTCCGTTCTTTTACGAAAATAACCCTTCGACAACTGGAAGATACTCTAAGGCTATTTCGGCAAGAACGGTTTAAGACGCGGCCTAAACTGGCTCGACTTATTTTATTTTTTCATATATTTTTTGACTAAACATCCAAACGGCATTCACCCGACCGTTGACTCTTTGTTTTTTTTTTCTTCAAATTATGATAAAAACTTGGTGTTGCAAAACACGGCCCTTCAGCGTCTCGGGGACGAAGCTTTCTTAAGGCTGTGTGGGTCCATATCTCAAAATGACCCAAAGGTGCCTGTTTATGCCAAGTCAGCCTTCCGGCATCCCTTTCGGGAACATTCGGCTATTTATGACAAAACAACATCACCTGACTTATTTATAACACTTTTTTCATTGTTTTTCAAATTAGAAAAGTCAATATTGCAAACACGGCCTTTCAACGTCTCGGGGACGAAGATTTTTAGGCTGTGGGGGTCAACTGGACCAAGTCTTTAAAATGACCCAAAAGTGGCTGTTTATGCAAAGTCAGCCTTCCGGCGTCCCTTTCGGGAACATTCGGCTATGTCTTGATAAAACAGCGTCACCCGACTTCTTTATGAAATTTGACATATATTTTTGCTATTTTTTGTAAAAGGGGAAGTTGGACATCGCCCGACTTATTTATGAATAAAAAATTGACATGTTTTTTTTTTATTATTTATTATTTGTTTTTTTTTTTGGGTTTTTAGCCAAAGGAGGGGTTGGACCCGATGAGGGTTGCCTACGTATCTCACACCCGGTGAGAATCAAACCCGCGTAGTTCGGTTTTTGAGAATAAGTAGGCAAATAAGAATAAGTAGATGAACTAACTTTTTTTTTTGAATTTGCGAAGGAAGGCAAATAAAAGAAGCAAGGAAGTATTTTTTTTGATTGATTTTCTTTTAAAAGAAAGACTTCTAAGATATTTTTTGAATTTTCATTTGCTCTTTTTTTTCTTTATTCTAAAGAAGAAGAAGAAAAATATTTTTCGGAATTTTGCTTTTAATAAAAGGAATGCTTCTCAAAAATGTTTTTTTTTTGGATTTTGAATTTTCTTTTCAATTTTGAAAAAGAATCAAAATATTTTCGGATTTTTTTTTATATTATATATACATGTTTTTTTTAAACAATTAGAAAGAATTTCTAAAGAAATCAATAATGGAAAGTATTTTTGGATTATTGTAATTTGAGCATTTTCATAAACAAGTAAATAAACATATTTTTTTTAAAAACAAGACCCTTTTTTACTTTTTTTTTATGGCAAGACAAACTATTTTTTTGAAAAACAAAACCAAACAATGATGATTTTTTCTACTTTTCCTTTGTTGTTAATAAAACTAACTAATAAGACATATTTTCCTTATTTTCTCAAAAATTCGGCAGAGTTTCGACACTACTTGGACATTTGTTTTTTTCACATTTATAAACTGTTATTTTTTCCTCTTTTCCACTATTTCTAACTTGTGGATGATGATGAAAACAAACAAAATCTTTTTTTTTTTGAATTTTTCAACGTTTTTTTTATATACATATATATTTTATTTTTTATATTTATTATATTTTCAAAAATGTGGCATGGGGGACATAGGGAATTTCAAGATTTCTTGGGTTCCGCAAATGTTCCCCATGTGCTTTTCCCAAAATGAAGCGTGGGAGACATAGTGGATTTCCAAGGCTTCTTGGATTCCACAAATGTTCCCCATGTGCTTTCCCAAAAAGCAAGCGTGGGGGACATAGGGAATTCCAAGAATTCTTGGATTCCACCAATGTTCCCCATGCTTTGATTAAAATAACATCATGCTGGAAAAACGTGCGGCCTTCTTATTTAAATGTGATCAACCTAACAAGGTGTGTTATTTGTCCGCAACTATTATTGGTCCGCCAAACGACCCATTCACCCTTGAATAAATACAACATGTAGCACTTAGGATGCCAAAAGATGGTCTATTATTTTCAGGTTGCTTGTCCTAGACGGACCCAACCCCTGTGTTGAGTCCCCTAAGTCAAATGCACATGATGCAAATAAACGTTCCTACTAGGGATCCGGCATGAAGCTGAGTTATTCTAAGTTGATAACCTGGGTATTTGTTCCTAGACCTGGCTTACCCGAGCGGACAACTCGAGCCAAGGATGGGAGCTGTGTACCGGTAACCAAAAGGCCATCCGATTTTGCAACTCCACCGAATCCTCGTTCTATTTTGGTATATGACACTAACAGAAAGAAGCCACGACCAGCGTGCACTCCTCAAGAGAGAGACGAGAGAGGTTTCAGCACAGTTTATATATACAGTCCAAATAATATCAAAGCAGTAAAAGCAGCATTTAGCACATCAGGCTCAAACACGTAAAAAACCAGATAATAAATAAAGCCAAATAATAACAATTATTTCAAGCTCGAATTCTTAACCCTGAACCAGTGGTTCTGGGTATAGTCCCCAGCAGAGTCGCCAGAGCTGTCACACCTCCTTTTTCCGCACCTGGGGGGCGCAGGGGGAGTTTTTTCCAATTAAAGGACAATCGAAACGGGATTTATTTATTTATTTCAGAGTCGCCACTTGGGAGATTTAGGGTGTCCCAAGTCACCAATTTTAATCCCGAATCGAGGAAAATAATGACTCTATATTATAGTCTGCGTACCAGAAATCCGGATAAGGAATTCTGTTAACCCGGGAGAAGGTGTTAGGCATTCCCGAGTTCCGTGGTTCTAGCACGGTCGCTCAACTGTTATATTTGGCTTATTTATCTGATTTTTAATACAATATGAACTTATGTGCAAATTTATCTTTTAACCGCTTTACTATTATTGTTTTTAAAAGAAATGTGAACATCATTTAAAACACGTCTTTGGACTACGTCACATGAAATGCACCCATAATCCGGAACACATTTTATTTGATGTTTTGGGATCGGATTTGGGTCGCATGAAATGCACACCCGAGCTTAAGAAAGTAAATTATTAAAGACGCGCCTAAAGAGACTATCGCGTTATTATTTTGCGGAGGCCGCGAAATTCGCTAAACGACCCTCCTGAATTCTAAGTAATTTTAAACACATATTTACTGAGGGCCCCGCAATTTGTGTTTTTATTCGGCGAGGCTCGTCTCATTCTTATTTTTTTAAAAGGAATTTGCAACGTCATGGAAATGCATCTCATGCCACGTCACAGTCAATGTACCCGTGATTAGAGACACATTTCGATTTCGTTGAGATTTGGATTTGGGTCACATAAATGTGCACCCGAGTTTAAGGAGATAACATTATTAAAGGCGCGCCTAAAGCAACTAGCGCATTATTATTTTTGGGTAGGGCCGTGAAATTTGCTAACGGCCCGTCCCGGAATCTAAGTATTTAATACATATATTTTTGTGAGGGCCCCGCAATTTGTCCCTTTTATTTGGCGAGGCTCGTCTCATTTTATTCTTTATTATTATTATTTTTTTTTATTATTTATTTTTATTTTTTATATATTTTTAAAAAAGGATGCCATTTTTACGCCTTTAACAATGATAAACCTTACGGCTTCTTCCCAACTACCATCTCATAACTTGTCAAGATTTGATAAAAGAAGTTAAGCGAATGAGTGTTTCGGGCGTAGCAACAACAGGCACTAATACTAATTTTGTCCAAATAAACTAAGACAATAATAACATAACACATTGAACGTAAATAATAACAATACTAATCTTGGGACTACTAATACAACTAAATCAAATGACATCAAGTAAACAATAATAACATAACACAAAAATGAACTAAAATGCATACGGTGAAACATAGGCAGAAAATTTCCATACCATTTTTTATATTGCATCTCAAACATTCAACGTAACGTTTCCCTTTGAGGTTTACTAACCTGAAAAAAAACAGAAAATGGATAGAGCCACGGACCAACCCTCTACATCGACCTCGACGAACAACCTCGACGTACCGGACCTCGACGAACAAGAGACGACCTCAACGGACTGAAACAGAAAACTCGGACCAAGACTGTCGACGACCCGAGGCGTTGGCTGACTGCTGGTTCTATTCTTTTCGACGCCGCAGATTGATACGAGAAGTTAAAGCAGAAGGGATCGCTTGGGCAAGGCGATGAGGCTGCAATGACGGGAAGCTGACGTGAGGGAGTCGGACGTTTGGTGATGTTGGTGGTTTTGGACGTGAAGTTGGTGGTTTTCGACAGTAGGGGTGCCGGCGTTAATGGAGGCGGGCGTTTGTGACAGTAGGTCGATGGGGATGGTGCGTGGGGGTGCCGATCTGACGATGCAGCGAGCAGCGGCTCGACAGAGCTGGTGCGTGGGGGCTGCCGGTGGTTTTGGACGGTGGTGTTGGGTGGTTTTGACGATGCTGGACTGGTTCGTTAATGGAGTGTCGGTGGTGGGCTGTTCGGAGGTTGACGACGCAGTGGTCGATGAACTGGGCTGTAGTTTTGGACGTGGTTTTTGGGTGCGACAGTAGGGGTGGTGGTCAACGATGGCGGAGATGGTAACGACGATGGTGGTCGTTCGGAGGAGTTTGGGAGGAGACGGGGTTGGACTGGTTTGGGTTTGGGGTCGTTTTGGCGTTGGTTGCCGGTGGGTTTTGAAGCTGGGGGCAGTAGGGATCGTTTTTTTTTGTTTTTTTACAGTAGGGTTTGCTTCTTCTTCTTTTGAAGAAGAAGAAGATGATGAACAGTGTCGAACTTTTCCCAAAAATTCAAAAGTCCCCCTCCCCTGTTGGCTTTCGTCCGTGTTTTGTATTGGCATGCCCATGAAAATGAGCCCCACGCGTGGTGGGGTTCGAGGCATATGTCCCCCACGCGTGGTGGGGTTCCCCACGTGTCCTGGACACGGTTTATTATGGGCTAGGTCCGAAAATTAGGCCTAAAACCGGGTAGTTTGAACCCGAATATTATTCTTTTGCCCGGACCCGAGAAATAGAAACACGTTGCTTAACTAGTCCTATGTAAGCAAAATAACTACCAAAAATAAGACTAGTATTTAAACAAAACTATATCTTTTTTAAATATTTTTCAAGGTTTAAAATAGCTACAAAATATTAATAAAACTATTTTTTGTAATTTTCGTTTTTAAATATTAAGATAAAATATGAGGTAATATTTTTGTATTTTTTCAAAGTTAAAATGCCTATAAAACTTTAATAGAATTATTATTTTTGTATTTTTTCGAAATTATATAAGGTATAAAAATAAAGTACAATTTTTGTATTTTTCAAATTTATGAGAGATACATAAACTAAAATTTATATATATATTTTTTGAAATTTTTCTTTTTGCAACGAAATAAAGTAAAATAGTTAAAATAGTTATACTAGTCCTAAATTAGATATTTAAGCTTAAGAACGTGAAAATTCCCGGGGAGGGTCAAAAATCACGTGCTTACAGGGAGGACAAGCCAGATTCTATGCTCTTCCGAGTAGGACAAAGGTAATTGATTCAGACTTAGTCATTACAGGTATGGTTCCGGTTTGCCATAGAGATGCATCAGTCTTATTTGATCGGGGATCCACTTATTCCTATGTGTCATTTTACTTTTCAATGTATTTGGATGTGTCTCATGATTCCTTGAGTTCTCCTATTTATGTGTCTACACCTATGGGAGATTCTATTATTGTAGACCATGTGTATTGGTCGTGTTTAGTCGTTATTAGTGGTTTTGAGACCATTAGATTTGATATGTTGTTACTTAGTATCGTCGACTTTGATGTTATCTTAGGCATGGTCTGGTTGTCGCCCTATCATGCTATTCTTGATTGTCACGCCAAGACTATGATGCTGGCTATGCCATGTTTAACATGGTTAGAGTGGAGGGGTGCATTAGATTATGTTCCTAGTAAGGTTATCTCATTTCTAAAGGCTTAACGGATAGTTGAGAAAGGGTGTAATGCTTATATAGCCTTTGTGCGAGATGTTAATGCTGATACTCCTAAGGTTGAGTCACTTCCGGTAGTGAGGGACTTTCCATGTATTTCCAGCAGATCTTCCAAGCATATCGCCCAACAGGGACATCAACTTTGGTATTGACTTATTTCCGATAGCCCATTTCTTTTGCACCATATCATATAGCCCAGCAGAGCTGAAGGAGTTAAAGGAACATTTGCTAGAGTTGCATAATAAGGGATTCATTCGGCCTAGTGTGTCACCATGTGGTGCTCTGGTCTTGTTTGTGAAGAAGAATGATGGTTATATATGCATGTGTATTGATTATCATTAGTTGAACATGGTTACAGTGAAGAACATGTATCCATTGCCACGCATTAATGACCTATTTGATCTGTTACATGGTGCCAAAGTGTTGTCCAAGATTGATTTGTGGTCAGGTTATACCAGCTGAAGATTTAGGATATGCATATTCTGAAGACTGCCTTTAGGACTCGGTATGGTCATTACGAGTTCCTCGTGATGTCATTTGGGCTGACCTACGTCCCAACAACATTTATGCACCTAATGAACAGTGTATTCTAGCTTTATCTTGATTCATTCGTCTTTGAGTTTATTGACGACATCTTGGTATACTCCCTCAATCGAGAAGACATGAGCAGCATTTGAGGATCGTGCTTTAGACCTTGAGAGAGAAGAAGTTATATGTAAAGTTCTCAAAGTGTGAATTCTGGCTTGATTCAGTGGCATTTTTGGATCATGTGGTGTCGAGTGAGGGGATCAAGGTAGATCCAAAGAAGATGCAGAGTTGGCCTAGACCGTCTTCAGCTACTGAGATCCAGAGTTTTCTTGGTTTGATCGGGTATTATTGTCGTTTTGTAGAGGGCTTCTCATTTATTGTTGCACCTATAACCAGACTGACCCAGAAAGGTGCTCTTTTCATTTTGACCTAGGAGTGTGAGGCGAGCTTTCAAAAGCTCAAGACTTCTTTGACTACAACCCCAATTTTGGTGTTGCCTACAGGCTCGAGGTCTTATACTGTGTATTGTTATGCGTCAAGTATTGGCCTTAGCGCGGTGTTGATGCAGAACAGTTGGGTAATTTCCTATGCATCTCGACAGCTGAAGACTTATGAGAAGAATTATCTAGTCCATGATTTGAAGTTGGTAGCCATTGTGGCGGCATTATTTGTATGGTGTTCCTTGTGATGTCTTTACCGAGCACCAGAGTTTACAACATCTGTTCAAATAGAAAGATCTTAGTTTGCAGCAGTGGAGGTAGTTAGAGTTACTTAAGGACTATGATATCACCATTCTATATCATCATAGAAAGGTTAATATGGTGGTCGATGCCTTGAGTCTAAAGGCGGAGAGTTTGGGTAATTTAGTATATCTACCGATGGCAGAGAGACCATAAGCATTAGAGGTTCAAGCCTTAACCAACCAGTTTTGTTAGGTTGGATGTCTTGGAGCCCAGTCAAGTTTTTACCTGTGTGGTTTCTCGGTCTTCTCTATATGACCATATCAGAGAGTATCAATATGACGACCCCTATCTGCTTGTCCTTAAGGATATGGTTCAGCATGGCAATCCAAGTAGGTTACTATTGGGGATGACGGTGTGTTGCGGATGCAGAGCCAGTTATATGTGCCCAATGTGGATGGTTTGCATGAGTTCATTCTTCAGGAGGCCCACAGTTCGCAGTACTCCATTCATCTGGGTTCCGCTAAGGTGTATCAGGACTTGAGGAAGCACTATTGATGGAGGAGGATGAAGAAGGACATAGTGGCGTATGTAGCTTGGTGCCTAAATTGTCAGAAGGTGAAGTATGAGCATCAGCGACCAGGTGGTTTGCTTCAGCGGCTTGAGATTCCTGAGTGGAAATGGGAGTGTTTCACCATGGACTTCGTTGTTGGTCTCTCATGGGCTCATAGGAAGTTTTATGCAGTATGGGTGACTGTGGATAGGTTGATTAAATTGGCTCATTTTATTCTTGTAGTGATTACCTATTTTTCAGAGTAGCTGGCTCAGGTTTATATCTGCAAGATTGTCCGACTTCATGGCATTTCGGTATCTTTCATCTCTGAACAAGGTACGCAGTTCACGTCATATTTTTTGAAGGTTGTACAGTGTGAGCTAGTCTCACAAGTTGAGTTGAGTAAAACATTTCACCCTCAGACGGACAGATAGTCCGTGTGCACTATTAGGATATTGAAGGATATGCTTTGCACATGTGTTATGGATTTCGAGGGTGCTTGGGATCAGTTCTTGCCACTTGTGGAGTTTGCCTACAACAATAACTATCAATCGAGTATCCAGATGGATCCGTATGAGGCTCTATATGGGAGACGATGTCGTAGTCCAGTTGGATGATTTGAGCCAGGAGAGGCTAAGTTATTAGGCACAGATCTGGTTTGATATGCTTTGGAGATGGTCGAGATGATCCAGGATCGACTTCGTATAACCCAATATAGACAGAAGAGCTATGCGGATCGGAAGGTTTACGATGTTTCATTCATGGTTATAGAGCAAATTTTTCTCCGTGTTTTACCCATAAAGAGTGTGATGAGGTTGGGGAAGAAGGGCAAGTTGAGCCCTAGGTATATCGGACCTTTTGAGATCCTTGAAAGGGCTGGAGAGGTTGCCTACAAGCTTGACTTTCCACCTAATTTTCCTGTGGTTCATCTAGTCTTCAAAGTCTCTATGATTCAGAAGTATTATAGCGATCCGTCTCATATTCTAGACTTTAACATAGTCTAGTTGGATGAAGATTTGACTTACATTGAGAAGCCCATGGCTATCTTGGACTAGCATGTCCATAAGTTGAGATCAAAGGATATTGCTTCAGTAAAGGTTCAATCGATAGGTCATCCGATCAATGAGGTGACCTGGGAGACCGAGCACGACATGCAGAGTCGTTATTATCATCTATTCACCACTTCAGGTATGTCCATATGCATGTTCGAGGGCAAACGTTTGTTTTAAGAAGGGGAGAATGTAATGACCCAATTGGTTGCTTTGTGTAATTGCAATCCGTTACCCCTTTTATTGCTTCACATATATGTGTTTATGCTTTTATGACTTGCGGGGTTGGTTAGTTTCATTCTAGGAAGCTTTCGGGTTGAGTTAGACCCTTAATTCTAGACTTAGAAGTTGAAATTTAAAAATATTGACCAAACTTTGACTTTTGTGAAAACGACCTCAAAACTGTGTTTTTATAACTCCAATAGCTTCATATCGTGATTTCGGACTTAGGCATATGCCCGGAATTGATTTTGGAAGTCTGTAGGTTGATTTTATTTGCCAAAATTTGGCAATTTTAAGTTGAAAAGTTTGACTATAGGTTGACTTTTAGTTATTGAGCTTGAAATTTGATTTTGGGACTTGGAATATGTTCGTTTAGGCATTTAGAACTTGTCTACAAAATTTGGTGTCGTTCAGAGTTGATTTGATAGGATTCAGACGCTTAGTTAAAATTATAGAAGTTCTTGAAATCTCTTTGAAAATCATGCGTTTTAGAGTTCAATTCGTAGTTTTAGATGTTATTTTTGTATTTTGATCGTGAGAGCGAGTTTATATGATATTTTTAGACTTGTGTGTATGTTTGGTTTGGAGCCTCGAGGGCTCGGGTGAGTTTCAAACACATAGCGGAGTGTGGTTGAAATCAAAAGGTTGCTGATTTCTGCACATGCCTCAAATCTCGCAATTGCGAGGTCTGAGTTCACATTTGCGAAGTGTAGCCAAACCTATTGGGTTCGCATTTGCGTATCCAGCTTTCGCATTTGCGAAAAATGCTGGGAAGGAGCTAGTTCGCATTTGCGATCCATTTAGTCGCAATTGCGAAGGTCCAATGTTCGCCATTGCGAACTTTTCATCGCAAATTGTGATGATAGTAGAGATTGGAAGGTCTTGGCATTTGCAAGTGATTCTTCGCATTTGCGGTGTTCATAATTGCGACCCCCCAGGTCACAAATGCGACATTTGCGACTGGACTAATAGCTGAGAGACGAGATTTTTGAGTTCATTCTCTCATGTTTTTAACCCTAGACACGGTAGGAGGAGATTTTTACCTACAAACCTTGGGTAACTGATCCTAATCTATTTCTAATCATATTCCATCAACTTATCTTAGATTCTAACATCAAAATCATGTAAATCAAAGTAGAAATTTATGAAAGTTTATCAAGTTTTTAAAAAATAAGAAATTGCGTTTTGAGAGTCTATTTGGACTTGGATTACTAATCACATATATGAACTCATGGGGTCATGGGTAGATAGAATCTACCATTGAACTAGGGTTTCGATCGAGCAGGCCCTAGATTGACTTTTATTGACTTTTTGGGAAAAATATAAAAATCTTAACTTTATATATTTAAATTGAATTCCCTAGCATTGTTTGATATTATTGAGTCGATTTTGGTTAGATTTGAGCCGTGTGGAGGCACATTGTAAGGAAAAAGCTATTTTCGAGTGTTGAATTGGCCGAATTGAGGTAAGTGCCTTGCCTAACTTCGTGTGGGGGAACTACCCCTTAGCATTGATATTGTTTGATTCCATTGGCTAAGTGAAATCCCTGTACGCAAGGTGACGAGTGGGTATACGGGTTGTATGTAGTATTTGACCGGCTTAGGCTACTTAGACTATTTTCATGGTTAAATATAAATGCCCTATTATGTTCCACACCCTCATAGTCAAATTATCTTTAATTGTGTTAAAATATCATTAACTGCCTTAGTTGACTTGCTTAGTAGTTGTTCTACATCCTACGTGCTAAATTGCTCCCATGATTTAGTTGAACTTGTTGTCTCCTTTATTGTTACATTGTCACGACTCCAAATACCGGCAGTGATGGCGCCAATCACACTACTAGGCAAGCCAACTAATCAATTAACCATAACCATTTTTCCTTTAACATTTAAGCCATTTTTCTAAAACAAGTTTTAAATACAAAATTTCACTATAAGAGTTAAAGCAACAAAAGATATGCGGAAAGTCAAAATAACAGGAATCTACACAGCCCCATCAATATGGTGTCACGAGTCTAGAGCCTCTAATACAAGTCTGAATACCTACTACTGTGAGCACCTAATTTTTGACTATTTTTGAATTTTCATCACTTTTTAGTATTTAAATAGATTTCAAGTTTATTTCAGATAAATTGAAAATTACAAAAAAAGAGTTATATTTTTTTAGAGTATTAGTTTTATTTTCATTTACAAAAGAAAGAAAATCACCAAAAAACAAGTTTTTCCTTTAAATTTTAGTTTCACTAAATAGTTAGTCGTAGTTTAATATGAGTAGTAGTAAATTTTATTCTTTGTGTAGGTAGTGAATAGTTTATTTTAATATTTTTGTTGTTTACAAGAAAAGAAAAAATATAAAGGCAAGAAAACAAAAAATAAAGCCAATCAAATTGGTTTGTAAAAGATTCCTCCATAACAAATTTTGGACTCATGTGCAAATGAATTCCCATTTTTCCTCTCATATGGCCTCTACACCTGCGCACGTTTTGGGTGGGGGGAATCTTTTCTTTCATTCCCTTTTCTCTCTATATAACACACAAGCCTGCAACAGAATAGATATATAAAAAACAGGATAGAGAGAGAGATCAGAAAAACGAGAAGGCTCAGATCTGTGATGGGAAACAAAATTAGAAAGGAGAGAGAGATATAACGAGAGAAGAGAAAATCTGGGGGATAAGAATAAGGGTAAAAAAAAATTAAGAAGAGGAGTTAAAAAACAGAGGGATTTGGAGATGGAGACGGAAAAGAGAGTCTGAAAACAGAGGAAAAGCAGCTGCAATTGCCTTCTTCTTGTTCCTCGATACATTCACCTCCATTAATCTCACCCCAAACCAGTTGAAATTCCATGAAAACTCAGCCACAAATACCAGTCCCAAACATCCCCCTAAAACCCCATAAACACTCCAAACTTCACTCATTATCCTCACTAACCCACAACATCTTTTCACCATTGTTGCACCTTGAACAACCCTCAAACCAGCCCAACCAGACGCGGTAAAAATGAGCCGAAAATCCAGCAAAACAGTCTCTTTCACACAGAAAACTGCAGTTCTAAGGTTGAGTCGTCGAGGTTGTCTTCGAGTTTTCCGGCGTCGATTTCGATCTATGTTCGCACCAAATAATTGATGCTGTAAAAGTTTTCCTAAAGGATTATTTTAATGAGGAAAGCTATTCTCAAGGTTCATTTCCAAATCTCCTTTCATTTCATGAGTTTTTTTATGTGTTTCCTTAGATATTTTTGTGAAATAAATAGCTGCTACTCATTAATATGTTGTTTTGTGTTTGGATGTTAGTAGCTGCTTTTTCTTTTCTGTCGCCTTCATGAGTAGATGATCACGTAAATAAATCATTTCATTAGCTTTGTTTCCATGCTGTTTAAACAAGAAAATCCTATTGCCTTTCTCTTAAAAATAAGAAAAAAAATATCTATTCATGTAGTCACTTTGGATAGCCTTTACGACTTTATTAATTTCATAGACATATAAATGGAATTTCTGCTAGTTCATTTATCTCATTTTTCTTATTGTACTCTATACTTCAATAGCTTGTCACAAATTTTGAAGAAGAAAAGGAGCATTTAATTGGTGCTTCTACTTTCGGTTGTTTATTTCCATGTTTCAACAACATGAAAACAAAGCTATGGAAATGAAAAACTTATGAAAAGGAAAAGTTATAGTAGTATTAAATTTTGTTTCTTTGGTATTTAGTTTTTGAATTGATCATTGAGTAAACAATCTGAACGTTCTGACTGGAAAATTGGGAGATGGTAATAGTTTTTAGCGTTCGAGTATTAAAATGGTCTATCAAAGCACGTTTAAATAATTCATCACAGATATGGGTACGGTTCCTGTGACGTAGTTGTGATACGTAATCCTAAACTCGGGTGTGCATTTATGTGACCCAAATCAAAATCTTAACAACATTAGATAAAATGTGTCGTGGACCACGGGTGCATTTATGTGACGTGGTTCAAGACGTGTTTTAGATGGCGTTGAATCTTTCCTAAAAATACTTAAACAAAAGCGGTTATAAAGTTAAAATTCTACCATAGGTTAAAACATGTATTAAAATTAGATAATAGGCCAATTATAACAGTTGAGCGACCGTGCTAGAACCACGGAATCCGGGAATTCCTAATACCTTCTCCCAGGTTAACAGAATTCCTTACCCGGATTTTATTGTTCGCGGACTGTAAAATAGAGTCAATCTTTTTCCTGATTCGGGATTTGAACCGGTGACTTGTGACACTATAACATTATCCCAAGTGGCGACTCTGATTCTCAAAAAAATAATCTCGTTTCGATTGTCACTTTATTTGGAAAAACTCCTTTATATCGCCTTCGAGTGTGTAGGTAAAAAGGAGGTGTGACAGCTCTAGCGACTCTACTAGGGATCAGAACCCAAAATCTCTGGTTCAGGGTTCAAGAATTCGAGCTTAGAATAATTGTTATATTTGGCTATATTTATTATTTGATTTTATTACATGTTTGGGCCTAATGTGCTAAATGTTGCTTTTTACCACTTTGATATTATTTGAATTGTATATAGACTGCTACGAAACCCCTCTTTCTCTCTTCTGAAGAGTGCACATTGGCGTGACTTCTTTCTGTTAGTGTCATATCCCAAATAGAACGAGGTTCAGACAAGTTGCAAAGTCGGATGATCTTTTGGTTACCGGTACGCTGCCCCCCCCCCCCCCCCCCGACTCGAGTTGTCCGCTCGGGTAAGCCAGGTCTAGAACAATACACCCAGGTTTTAAACTTAGAATAACTCAACCTCATGTCGGATCCCTAGTAGGAACGTTTATTTGCATCATGTGCATTTGACTTTGGAGACTCAACATAGGGGTTGGGTCTGTCTAGGACAGGTGTACTCAAAAATCAAAAGACCATCTTGATGCATCTTGCGTGCTACTTGCGTATCTGTCTGTTTTGGCTTGTATGTTGACTGGCTTCTAGAATAGGGAAAGAAAATTAAAAAAAAAGAAAAAAAGAAAATCAAAAAAGAGGAGAAAGAAGAAAAAAGAAACAAAAAGTGAGAGGTAGATATTTTGAAAATTCTGATAATCTGCCAAAATTCTGGGAAAAAAAGTCATTTCAAAACGAGCCAAAATTTTCAAGTGTCATGTTTTCCTGTTTCGTCAAAACTGGGCGAACTACACGGGTCTGATTCTCACCGAATGAGAGATACGTAGGCAAACCTCATCGGTTCCGGCCCATAATTTTCAATATCTAAAAATATATTCCTTTACTTCCTCTCTAGAAAAGTTTTTTTTTGAGATCCCAATTTTCAAAAAATCCAGAAATAATTTCCATTACTTGCTTCTTTATAAAGCCTTTCTTTTAGACCCTAATTATTTTTTTTTTGAAAAAAATACTAAAATATTTTCTTTTAATTTCTTCCAAAAATCCAAAAATATTTTCATTCTTCTTTCGAAAATTGAAAAGAAAATTCGAAATTCAAAAATATTTTCTTTTTTCTTTAGAAGTATTTCTCTCATAAATTCAAAATAAAAGTCCAAAAATTCAAAAATATTTTCTTTGTTCTTTAGAATTTTTTCTTTCGAAATTCGAAAAAAAAACAAATCGAAATCCAAGAAATATTTTCTTTCTTCTTTATAAGTCTTTCTTCGAAAAAAATTAAAATCCAAAAAAAAGAGTTAGTTTATTTACTCTATTCATAATCTTCCCGAACTACGCAAGATCTGATTCATGTTCCCATATGATACGTAGGCAACCCACATCAGGTTCGATCAACCATTCAAAAGAAAGATGAGAAAAAAAATGAAAAAAAGAAAAACAAAAACGAAATGTTGATATTAATAAGGACTGACTGAGTCCATTCTAACATGTTTTATTTTGAATTGTGAAGAAAGTTGAGGTGGTCGGTTTGTGGTAAGCGGATAACACAAGATCCAAGGAAAAATGATAACTGACATCGAAGCTATTACAAGTGCTCAAGAGACTCAGGGTCAAAGGGTTCGACAAGAGTCTACTGTGTTTGAGGAAAATAGAATACTAAAACAACAAATGGCCAAAATGTGTCAAGCATGGGCCAATGGCCAAGAGCAGCCTTGTCATGAGTCACAATTTGCTACACAGCAAGAGCAGTAACACTCTCCTGAGTACCACTCGTACTCGTTTGATCTTCCTGCAAACATTGAGAAGCCTGCCCGAAAGTTGGTACAGGAAGAAATGACCCAAAGAGTGAAAAACTTAGAAGAACGGTTGAAAAACATGCAAGGGTTGGCAGGTCAAAAGAGTGTTGCCTTCAAATATCTATGTATGTTCCCCGATGTCCACTTGCCACCTGGTTTCAAGACTCCCAAATTTGAAAAGTCTGATGGACATGGAGACCCCACAACCCACCTGAAAAGGTGTTGCAATCAACTAAGAGGTGCGGGAAGAAATGAAGAATTGTTGATGGCTTATTTTGGGGAAAGCCTTACGGGAGTAGCCTCCGAATGGTTTATGGATCAAGACACGTCTCGCTGGTATGCCTGGGATGACATGGCACATGCCTTTGTCAAACAGTTCCAATACAACATTGACATTGCCCCAGACCGCAATTCCCTTTCAAACTTGAAGAAGAAACCAACTGAAAGTTTCAGGGAATATGCCATTAAATGGAGAAAGCAAGCAGCTAGAGTTAAGCCACCCATGGACGATCACGAGCTAATCACTGTCTTCCTTCACGCTCAAGAGCTAGATTATTTTCAAAACATGATGTCCGCAGTGGGCAAATCCTTCTCGGAAGCAATCAAAATGGGAGAAATGGTAGAGAATGGTCTTAAGACAGGCAAAATTATAAGTCAAGCAGTTCTTAAAGCCGCAATTCAGGCTGTCCAGGTTGGATCTGATAATTTCAGTGGCACAAATGAGAAGGATGAAGAAATTATGATGACAACAGGTTCGAGAAGAGGTCCCAGGAAAACACCTCGAAGGTATGCGCAGCCTCATCAGGTTTCCCATGACTCCGCTGAGCATTGCTATCCACCCCAGAACCCACAATACTCTGTCGCTCCACATCAGTATGTTGTCCAGCTACCAAAACACCCCAGAAGGCGAGCACTCATAAAATCTCCACCAGCTTCCACAAAATTTTTCAGGTACCCTATAACCCACATACAGGCCAGAGGTATAGAGGGGAACAAAAGTTGAAAGATAATTTTACACCAATAGGAGAGTCCTATGCAAGCTTGTTTGAGAAATTAAAGCATTATGACATGATTGCACCTATTCCTCCAAATCATGTGGACCCACGTGCAAGAAGCTTAGACCCTTCTAAAAGGTGTGAATACCATTCCAATGCTCAGGGGAACAATGTTGAAAGCTGTCGGGATTTGAAAAGAGAAATAGAAAGGATGATCCAGGAAAACCTGATTGTGATCCAAGATAGTGACACCCAGAATATCGCGCAGGATCCTTTACCTGCACATGATGATGCACACTTTGTGGAGACGATGCGTGGTGACAGGGAGTATGAGAATCCTCTCGGGAATTTGCTAACTGAAGTTAATGATTTTGAAATTGGAGAAGGCTCTGCTGATCCCGATGAGCAAATTTATGGCTAAATGTCAAGTTTAGAAATTGAAAAGTCATTCACTCCTCACTAGGAAGGAATCTTGGTAGTTTGTTTTGATGTTTTTTCTATTATCTGGGTTATTTCATGGTTGTGATCCAGATTTTATTTGTTTTATTGAGTCAAACCCTTCTATCCCTCTATTCTGTTTGTGTGAGTCTTGTCTTTCTGTTCTGTTGCTATTTTCATTAGCCGGGTTATCTAGGGTTGTAACTCGGATTTTAGGTTGTTTGTCTTGTTGTTTACTCAATGAAATACAGTTTGTCCTTTTGTGTTATTCCATGCTTAGTTCTTTTCCGGCTAGTCTTAATGACATGACATGCATGTGGAATGTTTGGCCAGATCTTAGAAAATTGATTTAGGTTTGAATTGGACAACTGAGGAAAAGGCATTTTTGAGGATGAATAAAGAGTTGAAATATTTTGGAATTAAGGTCGAGTAAAATTCACCTTCAAATCATTATGAAGATCGGGCTTGAGGATGTTTAATCAATTGAAGTTTGTTAGAAATTTCGACATTAAGGGATGGAAAGTGTCTTGTGACCATGACACACTGAGAGGACAGACATGTTCGTCAATGCTGTGATCGCGAAAGATACTATATTTGGCATTCTCGAGGCTAGGAAGCCCTCTTTCTGCTATCCAAACACTTTATATCCTTCACTATCCTTTTGAGCCTATGTTATTTTCGTTGACTACCCTCTTTTGGAATCAAGTTTAGAGTCAAGAGTCAAAAAAAATGAAAAAAAAAAAAAGTCCATGTCCCAAGAGTACAAACTGGGGCAAATTTCAAGTGAAAAAAATGAAGAAGAAAAGAACTGGCAAAGATCCATGCCCCCCAGAAAATAGAAGTTGGGGCAACCTGTTTTGAAAACAAAAAAAAGACAAGAAAAAAAAAGAAGACAAAGAAAAAAAATGAAAGATGAAAAATAGTTAGGTCAGATGTTTGAACTACGTTCAACCTGATTCCTTAAAAAGGATACGTAGGCAGCCTCACGGTTCGGTCCAACAAAATAAGAATTCAAAAAAAAATCCCCAATAGCTAAAACCGGGGTAAAGATTTTATTTCATTTTTAAAAGAGTCGATTCCAAAAGTTGTAAGTATACAACCCTGTCATCTTTAGTCTGTGTTGAGCTTCATGCCGGCCTTTCATCCAACCCTATCCAAAAACCTTCCAAATAAAGACCTCCCGATATGCCTTCAAAAATGCCAAGAAGAGCATGCAATGAGCAACGGTTGTCATGCGACATAGAACACTGTCAAGATGCTCGCACAAGAAAAGTGAGAAAAAAAAAGAAAATGAATGAGAGAGCCTTACTAGTGAAAACCTTTACGGGCACTGTAAGGTGATGGTAAGAAGAGATAAATAAATGAGAGAGACTTGTTGGTGAAAATCCCCCGGGGCACCACTAGTCGAAAGCGAGTCATGAAGTTGATGCAAAGAATTGACATAAACAAGCCCAACTTCAAAGGTCATAAGAATGTTAAAAGGGAAGATTGGATTAGTTTGATAGATCAAGTCGTTGAATCCAAATTGCATGTCATGATCATTAAGACTAGTTATTGAAAAAAAAACTCTTCCTTCTGTCCTTCCGACAGGGGCATTTCTTGTTGATACTTGTTTCTTTGCATCATTGTGTCCTTCACTCTGAGTCGGTCCTTGTCAAAACAAGCAAGAAAGGATTTCAAAATCTGCTACCAGCTTTTCAGTTGCACAAAGTAAATTTGGCCAGCACACTCAGTTGTTACTTTCAACATGACTTGAGGATTCATACAAAGGCTTCCCCAAAAGACTCTTGTCAGCCTACTTGGCACAAGCAAAGATAACTGGTGATTCTCTCCGACAGACAAATTGCTTAAAAGCAGGAAGTCATTCAAGATATCAGAAAAGGTTACATAAGCAAAGATCTCCAATTGGGATAAGACTGTTTGAGCTGCAAATACAATGGTACCGGGTGTGAAACAATTAGGGTTGATGCAGAGCAAAAGTCTCTTGAAGCCGACTCAAGCTGATTGAGCAGAAGTCAAGCTGCCCAAGACTCAAGGCCACAAACCGACCACCATTTTCAAAACTGACAAATTTTTCTTTGTATGAAACAGGAACAAAGCGGTGCAAGGAAAGTGATTCAAAAAGAAAAAAAAATGAAAAAAGAAAAAAAACAAAAAAAGAGAAGAAAAATAAAAGACGACGAGAGCCGACAAAGGGAAGTTTCTCAAATCTTTTCCTTTATTTGTCTTGCTATTGTGCATAAAATCTTGCCATTGATCTTCATATTTTTCCTCCTAGGATAAAAAGTCCTAGTCTAATGGATTTTCCTCCCAAAAAAATCTTAGTCTGATGTATCTTTCTCCTAAGATAACAAAAAAAGGGAACCTAATCTGATGAACTTTCTCCTAGGATCGAAATCTTAGTCTGATGAATTTTTCTCCTAAGATAGAGGACGTAGTCTGATGAACTTTCTCCTAGGATCAAAATTTTAGTCTGATGAATTTTCCTCCTAAGATAGAAAACCTAGTCTGATGAACTTTCTTCTAGGATAAATATCTTAGTCTGATGAATCTTTCTCCTAAGATACAAAAAATTTTAGTCTGATGAATTTTTCTCCTAAGATAGATGACCTAGTCTGATGAACTTTCTCCTAGTATAAAAATCTTAGTCTGATGAATCTTTCTCCTAATATACCAAAAAAAGAAACCCAGTCTGATGAATTTTCTCCTAGGATCAAAATCTTAGTCCGATGAACCTCTCTCCTAAGATACTAAAAAAAGAAGTAGAAAAGAGACCTAGTCTGATGAACTTTCTCCTAGGAGCAAAATCTTTGTCTAATGAATCTTTCTCCTAAGATAGAAAACCTAGTCCATTGAATTTTCTCCTAGGATAATAATTTTTTTTTAAAAAAGGAAAGTCTGAATTTGAAAAAAAGGGGAGTCATTTTTTTTAGTTTTCTTAAGATCACCAATGTTTAGTTTTCCTGAAATCAGGGGGCCCGCCTGGAGAATAGGCTCAGTTTTTAATTTAGTCAAGCTTAGTTTATAGTTTTTCGCAATCTCAACCACATTTAGGAGACGCACATCCTAGTCAAGTCATTACTTTTACTCTCATCATTGCATCCTTCATCAGCAGCGCAAGCGATTTATAGTTTTGTTAGCACTCACATATGTTCCCAATATCAAACTGGGGCAGGAAAATTTCTTTTGTTTTGTCTGTTTTGTTGTAATCAGGCGCCACCTGGAGCATAAGGGAAGACAGTTCAAGTTTCAAGAAAAAGCAGTTTCGAAGGAAGACAGTTCAATCTTCAAGGGAAAACAGTTTGAGTTTTAAGGGAAAATAGATCAAGTTTCAAGGGAAAGCAGTTTCGAAAGAAGACAGTTCAAGTTTCAAGGGAAAATGGTTCAAGGTGCAAAGGAAAATAGTTTCAAGTAACAAGAGAAGACGGTTCAAGTTTAGTAATCAGGCGCCCACCTGGAAAGCAAGGGAATTCACTTCAGAATACAATTCAAGTCAACAACAAAAGAAGCTCGCGTCAAGAATGCGAGTCAGCAGTCTGATATGATCAACAGAAGTTAGTCACAATCTAAACGAAAAAAAACAAAAACAAAGGCAAGAAGTGAACTCAAAATGTAGAAGTTGATAAAGATATGAGATGCTCAAGACATGACTGAGGTCACAAGCATGGTGTATCCGGTTTTGATCCGAAAATCTGAAAAAGATTGAGCTAACACCTGCAGCTAACAAGCATCAAGATTCAGATCAGAGTCTGCATGAAGAACCAACCAAGACTCAAGATCAAGCTTCAGAAGACTCATAGATAGGAATCTTGTAACTCGTAGCTAATAGACTTAGTTAGTCTTTTTAATTTTGATTTTGATGTAATAACGGAACCGTAGACCGAAACCTCAATGGAACGGCACCTCGATCGGCTCTCCACCTCGGTATACTCCATCATCTCACTCACCTCTGAACTACATGCGACCTGATTCCCTTATAACCCGAGATATGTAGGTTGTCCAAAACCAGAAGTTGGTTGCACCTCCTTCTCTAATTTTCTTCCTCTTTTGAATAACGATATGGTCAAAAATTAGTCACATGGATCACTTTATCTTTGCCCGAAAACTCTTCGTGTTTCCGAGCAAACAGCTGTGAGGACCTAATTTTTGACTATATTTGAATTTTCATCACTTTTTAGTATTTAAATAGATTTCAAGTTTATTTCAGATAAATTGAAAATTACAAAAAAAGAGTTACATATTTTTTTTAGAATATTAGTTTTATTTTCATTTACAAAAGAAAGAAAATCACCAAAAAACAAGTTTTTCCTTTAAATTTTAGTTTCAATAAATAGTTAGTCGTAGTTTAATATGAGTAGTAATGAATTTTATTCTTTGTGTAGGTAGTGAATAGTTTATTTTAATATTTTTGTTGTTTACAAGAAAAGAGATAAGAGAAAGGCAAGAAAACAATAAATAAATCCAATCAAATTGGTTTGTAAAAGATTCCTCCATAATAAATTTTGGACTCATGTGCAAATGAATTCCCATTTTTCCTCTCATATGGCCTCTACACCTGCGCACGTTTTGGGTGGGTGGGGGGAATCTTTTCTTTCATTCCCTTTTCTCTCTATATAACACACAAGCCTGCAACAGAATAGATATATAAAAAACAGAATAGAGAGAGAGATCAGAAAAACGAGAAAGCTCAGATCTGTGACGGGAAACAAAATTAGAAAGGAGAGAGAGATATAACTATAAAAGAGAAAATCTGGGGGATAAGAATAAGGTCAAAAAAAATTAAGAAGAGGAGTTGGAAAACAGAAGGATTTGGAGATGGAGACGGAAAAGAGAGTCTAAAAACAGAGGAAAAGCAGCTGCAGCTGCCTTCTTCTTGTTCCTCGATACATTCACCTCCATTAAAACTCACCCCAAACCAGTTGAAATTCTATGAAAACTCAGCCACAAATACCAGCCCCAAACAACCCCCCAAAACCGCATCAAACACTCCAAACTTCACTCATTATCCTCACTAACCCACAACATCTTTTCACCATTGTTGCACCTTGAACAACCCTCAAACCAGCCCAACCAGATGCGGTAAAAATGAGCCGAAAATCCAGCAAAACAGTCTCTTTCACACAGAAAACTGCAGTTCTAAGGTTGAGTCGTCGAGGTTGTCTTCGAGTTTTCCGGCGTCGATTTCGATCTATGTTCGCACCAAATAATTGATGCTGTAAAAGTTTTCCTAAAGGATTATTTTAATGAGGAAAGCTATTCTCAAGGTTCATTTCCAAATCTCCTTTCATTTCATTAGTTTTTTATGTGTTTCCTTAGATAATTTTGTGAAATAAATAGCTGCTACTCATTAATATGTTGTTTTGTGTTTGGATGTTAGTAGCTGCTTTTTCTTTTCTGTCGCCTTCATGAGTAGATGATCACGTAAATAAATCGTTTCATTAGCTTTGTTTCCATGCTGTTTAAACAATAAAATCCTACTGCCTTTCTCTTAAAAATAAGAAAAAAAATATCTATTCATGTAGTCACTTTGGATATCCTTTACGACTTTATTAATTTCATAGACATGTAAATGGAATTTCTGCTAGTTCATTTATCTCATTTTTCTTATTGTACTCTATACTTCAATAGCTTGTCACAAATTTTGAAGAAGAAAAGGAGCGTTTAATTGGGGCTTCTACTTTCGGTTGTTTATTTCCATGTTTCAACAACATGGAAACAAAGCTATGGAAATGAAAAACTTACGAAAAGGAAAAGTTGTAGTAGTATTAAATTTTGTTTCTTAGGTATTTAGTTTTTGAATTGATCTTTGAGTAAACAATCTGAAAGTTCTGACTAGAAAATTGGGAGATGGTAATAGTTTTTAGCGTTTGAGTATTAAAATGGTCTATCAAAGCACGTTTAAATAATTCATCACAGATATGGGTACGGTTCCTGTGACGTAGTTGTGATACGTAATCCTAAACTCGGGTGTGCATTTATGTGACCCAAATCCAAATCTCAACAATATTAGATAAAATGTGTCGTGGACCGCAAATGCATTTATGTGACGTGGTTCAAGACGTGTTTTAGATGGCGTTGAATATTTCCTAAAAATACTTAAACAAAAGCGGTTAAAAAGTTAAAATTGTACCATAGGTTAAAACATGTATTAAAATTAAATAATAGGCCAATTATAATAGTTGAGAGACCGTCCTAGAACCACAGAATCCGGGAATGCCTAACACCTTCTCCCGGGTTAACAGAATTCCTTACCCGAATTTCTGTGTTCGAGGACTGTAAAACAGAGTCAATCTTTTCCTCGATTCGGGATTTGAACTGGTGACTTGGGACACCATAAAATTATCCCAAGTAGCGACTCTAATTCTCAAATAAATAATCTCGTTTCGATTGTCACTTTAGTTGGAAAAACTCCCTTATATCGCCTTCGGGTGTGTAGGTAAAAAGGAGGTGTGACAGCTCTAGCGACTCTACTGGGGATCAGAACCCAGAATCTCTGGTTCAGGGTTCAAGAATTCGAGCTTAGAATAATTGTTATATTTGGCTATATTTATTATTTGATTTTATTACATGTTTGGGCCTAATGTGCTAAATGTTGCTTTTTACCGCTTTGATATTATTTGAACTGTATATAGACTGCTACGAAACCCCTCTTTCTCTCTTCTGAGGAGTGCACATTGGCGTGACTTCTTTATGTTAGTGTCATATCCCAAATAGAACGAGGTTCGGACAAGTTGCAAAGTCGGATGATCTTTTGGTTACCGGTACGCTGCCGCCCGGCTCGAGTTGTCCGCTCGGGTAAGCCAGGTCTAGAACAATACACCCAGGTTTTAAACTTAGAATAACTCAACCTCATGCCGGATCCCTAGTAGGAACGTTTGTTTGCATCACGTGCATTTGACTTTGGAGACTCAACACAGGGGTTGGGTCTGTCTAGGACAGGTGTACCCAAAAATCAAAAGACCATCTGGATGCATCTTGCGTGCTACTTGCGTATCTGTCTGTTTCGGCTTGTATGTTGACTGGCTTCTAGAATAGGGAAAGAAAATGAAAAAAAATCAAAAAAGAGGAGAAAGAAGAAAAAAGAAACAAAAGGTGAGAGGTAGATATTTAGAAAATTCTGGTAATCTGCCAAAATTCTGGGAAAAAAGTCATTTCAAAACGAGCCAAAATTTTCAAGTGTCATGTTTTCCTGTTCCATCAAAACTGGGCAAACTACGCGGGTCGATTCTCACCGAATGTGAGATACGTAGGCAAACCTCATCGGTTCCGGCCCATAATTTTCAATATCCAAAAATATTTTCCTTTACTTCCTCTTTAGAAAAGTTTTTTTTTGAGACCCCAATTTTCAAAAAATTCAGAAATAATTTTCATTACTTGCTTCTTTATAAAGTCTTTCTTTTAGGCCCTAATTGTTTTTTAAAAAAAAATACAAAAATATTTTCTTTTAATTTCTTCCAAAAATCCAAAAATATTTTCATTCTTCTTTCGAAAATTGAAAAGAAAATTTGAAATTCAAAAATATTTTCTTTTTTCTTTAGAAGTATATCTCTCATAAATTCAAAATAAAAGTCCAAAAATTCAAAAATATTTTATTTCTTCTTTAGAAGTTTTTCTTTCGAATTTCAAAAAAAAAACAAAAAAAAAACAAATCGAAATCCAAGAAATATTTTCTTTCTTCTTTAAAAGTCTTTCTTCGAAAAAAAAATTAAAATCTAAAAAAAAGAGTTAGTTTATTTACTTTATTCATAATCTTCCCAAACTACGCAAGATCTGATTCATGTTCCCACATAATACGTAGGCAACCCACATCAGGTTCGATCAACCATTCAAAAGAAAGATGAGAAAAAAAAAGAAAAAAAGAAAAAAAAAAGAAAAACAAAAATGAAATGTTGATAATAATAAGGACTGACTGAGTCCATTCTAACATGTTTTGTTTTGAATTATGAAGAAAGTTGAGGTGGTTGGTTTGTGGTAAGCGGACAACACAAGATCCAAGGAAAAATGATAACTGACATCGAAGCTATTACAAGTGCTCAAGAGATTCAGGGTCAAAGGGTTCGACAAGAGTCTACTGTGTTTGAGTAAAATAGAATACTAAAACAACAAATGGCCAAAATGTGTCAAGCATGGGCCAAGGGCAACCTTGTCATGAGTCACAATTTGCTACATAGCAAGAGCAGTACCACTCTCCTGAGTACCACTCGTACTCGTTTGATCTTCCTGCAAACATTGAGAAGCCTGCCCGAAAGTTGGTACAGGAAGAAATGACCCAAAGAGTGAAAAACTTAGAACAACGGTGGAAACATGCAAGGGTTGGCAGGTCAAAAGAGTGTTGCCTTCAAAGATCTATGTATGTTCCCCGATGTCCACTTGCCACCTGGTTTCAAGACTCCCAAATTTGAAAAGTATGATGGACATTGAGTCGTCGAGGTTGTCTTCAAGTTTTCCGGCGTCGATTTCGATCTATGTTCGCACCAAATAATTGATGCTGTAAACGTTTTCCTAAAGGATTATTTTAATGAGGAAAGCTATTCTCAAGGTTCATTTCCAAATCTCCTTTCATTTCATTAGTTTTTTTTATGTGTTTCCTTAGATATTTTTGTGAAATAAATAGTTGCTACTCATTAATATGCTGTTTTGTGCTTGGATTTTAGTATCTGCTTCTTCTTTTCTGTCGTCTTCATGAGTAGATGATCACATAAATAAATCACTTCATTAGCTTTGTTTCCATGCTGTTTAAACAAGAAAATTCTACTGCCTTTCTCTTCAAAATAAGAAAAAAAATATCTATTCATGTAGTCACTTTGGATATCCTTTACGACTGTATTAATTTCATAGACATGTAAATGGAATTTCTACTAGTTCATTTATCTCATTTTTCTTATTGTTCTCTATACTTCAATAGCTTGTCACAAATTTTGAAGAAGAAAAGGAGCGTTTAATTGGGGCTTCTACATTCGGTTGTTTATTTCCATGTTTCAACAACATGGAAACAAAGCTTTGAAAATGAAAAACTTATGAAAAGGAAAAGTTGTAGTAGTATTAAATTTTGTTTCTTAGGTATTTAGTTTTTGAATTGATCTTTGAGTAAACAATCTGAACGTTCTGATTGGAAAATTGGGAGATGGTAATAGTTTTTACCGTTCGAGTATTAAAATGGTCTAACAAAGCACGTTTAAATAATTCATCACAGATATGGGTACGGTTCCCGTGACGTAGTTGTGATACGTAATCCTAAACTCGGGTATGCATTTATGTGATCCAAATCCAAATCTCAACAACGTTAGATAAAATGTGTCGTGGACTGTGGGTGCATTTATGTGACATGGTTCAAGACGTATTTTAGATGACGTTGAATCTTTCCTAAAAATAATTAAACAAAAGCAGTTATAAAGTTGAAATTGTATCATAGGTTAAAATTTGTATTAAAATCAGATAATAGGCCAATTATAACAGTTGAGCGACCGTGCTAAAACCACAGAATCCGGAAATGCCTAACACCTTCTCCCGGGTTAACAGAATTCCTTACCCGGATTTCTATGTTCGTGGACTGTAAAACAGAGTCAATCTTTTTCTCGATTCGGGATTTGAACCGGTGACTTGGGACACCATAAAATTATCCCAAGTAGCGACTCTGATTCTCAAATAAATAATCCTGTTTCGATTATCACTTTAATTGAAAAAACTCCCTTATATCGCCTTTGGGTGCGTAGGTAAAAAAGAGATGTGACAACTACATCAATAGTCTAGAAAATGCGAAAAGATAACAAGATAGGAGGGAGAAAAACAGAGCTGCGGATGCCATGCAGCTATCTCGAAATCTCCGGCAATGCTGAATCAGCTGAAAGCCCTCACTCGGCCGCTCGGGCACCTGGATCTGCACACAAGGTGCAGGGAGTAACGTGAGTACACCAAATTAGTAAGTAACTAAGGTAAATAAGGAGTGTGACGAGCAGTTCAAAAACATATAACTGAATAATCAACAAAATAACGGATCAACTTTACCATTTAAAATCAGCTTCGTCATAAAATCAACATTTCCAGTTTAAAACATTTGAAATTAGATACTTAGCAATATATATATCCAACCGAGGCTTATTAGAAAGGAGAGTGAAATAAGTGAAAACATCACAACAGGGCCCCTCGGGTAAGGAATCACTCAAATTATGGCCCCTTGGGCAGCTTCTCAGTCCCTTATGACTCAACTCTCGTCACTCGGTACTCACTCTTAGCACTCGGCTCCTTAATATTTCATAATAACATAAATTATAGTATCGCTCACTGGGGGTGTACAGACCCTAGAGGGGCTCCTACAGCCCAAGCGTCATATCGCTGCGGTGCGCAGCCCGATCTATATGAGTATCGCTGCGGCATGCATCCCGATCCATAATATATACATATAATATCCTCACTATTTGGTTCTCAACCTCTCTCAGTCCCTAACCTCACAGCCTCTCGGGCATAGCAATAAAACTTAGGGAACTCGGCCCAAACAGTCCTCACAATTAGAAGTAGAATGATAAAACCAGTTTTAAACTTTTAAACAGGTAAAACATGACTTAGGATATGCTTTCAACAAATAAAGTGAGGAAAAATAGTAAAAATGCCCCAAAGGGTCTCAACAGGCCGGCATAAGGCCCCAAACATGGCATACAACCCAAAACATAGTAAATGGCTAAAGTACGGAATATCATAAGTGTGACGACGCGGCCGGTCGTCTTAAAAATTAACGCCCCGATCCCCTATCAACTGCTTTCCCCAAGTTTAATTCTAGTAATTTGATTCGCCAGGATGTTCGGTTGTGAGTTTCGAAGAGTTTTGGGACACTTAGTCCTGAATGAGAGCTTAAGTGTTGGAAAATTGACCGTAGTCAGAACAGTGTGAAGACAGCCTCGGAATAGAAATTCGACGGTTTCGTTAGCTCCATTGGGTGATTTTGGGGTTGGGAGTGTATTCGGATAGTGTTTTGGAGGCCCGTGGCTCATTTAGGCTTGAAATGTCGAAGGTTGAATTTTTGAAGTTTCCGGTCCGATAGTGAGATTTTGATCCGAGGGTCGGAATGGAATTCTGGAAGTTGTAATAGTTCTGTCATGTCATTTGGGATGTGTGTGCAAAATTTCAGGTCATTCGGACGTGGTTTGGTTAGGTTTTTGATCGAAAGCGTATTTTGAGGAAATTTGGTGTTCTTAGGCTTAAATCCTTGATTAATCCGAGGTTTCGATGTTGTTTTAGGTGTTTTAAGGATTGGTACAAGTTTGAATAAGTATTAGGTGACGTGGGTGTTTTTGGTTGAGGTCCCGGGGGCCTCGGGATGATTTTGGATGATTGACGGAAGGATTTTGAAGTTAGAGATTTCAGAAAATTTGCTAGTGTTTGTCATAACAGCACCTGCAGTTTGGGTTCCGCAGGTGCGGAGCCGCAGAAGCGGATTCTCGATTCTCCTTTAGGTTCCGCAGATGCGGAAGGTTCACCGTAGATGCGATTTCGCATATGCAAAAGAAGTATCACAGATGCGGCTCCTGGGCTGTTTAATGAAAGTCGTAGATGCGACATGTGGTCCGTAGAAGCGGGACCGCAGATGCTATCCCAGAGCCGCAAATGCGGAAATCGCTGGGCAGAACATATAAATAGTTGCCTTTGCAAAAATTGGCTATTCTTCCACCATTTTCATTCGGGTTTGGAGCTTTTGAAAGGGATTCTTGAGGAAAGCAAAGGGAAATCGATTAGAAGTAATGTCCTTGACTTCATAACTCGTTTTTATGTGATTAAAGACCTAATTAATGGTGAGAAATTTGGGGAAAATGGGAAATTAGGGCTTGAGTTTAATAGACCTTTAATTGAGGATTTGAGGGGTCATTTGGACTCCGATTGCAGTGTTCTTGTTATGTATAGACTCGTGAGAGTACGAGGGTTCTGAAAATATAAATTTTACCCGATTCTGAGACGTTGGCCTGAGGGGAGTTTTGGTCATTTTACATGTTTTCGCGTATTAGCTTAGAATTTAATTGTAGAATCAGTAACTTAAAGTGTTATTTACAATATGCGATTGAATTGAATAGATTTGGGCCATTTGGAGTCGGATACTCATGGCAAAAGTATGGTTTCAAGTTGATTTTGAGCCGGTTCGAGGTAAGTGGCTTGTCTAAACTTGTGGGGGGGACCTTCCCCTTAGGATTGATATATTTGGTAATTGAAATGCCTTGTACGTGAGGTGACGAGTGTGTACTTGTGCAAATTGTTAAAAATCCGACTTTCTTTAAGTACTTATCAGTATGTTCCTTATCCTGTTTCTTTTTATTACTTGTGCTATTAAACCTGTTGTTAGCTTAGGAAAATATGTCTAAGTGATTTAATTGCTTTAATTGTTCAAATCTGTTTACCTGAACTCCGTGCAACATGCTAGGCTAGAATTATTTGTTGCATTAATATGAAATTTCCCTTCTCTGAATATTTCTTGTTGCCGCTGTGTATTTACATTGGGACTACGGATGTGGGATTCCGGTAGCTCCCCCTTGTCTGTTTACTTTAGGACTGCGGGTTAGATTCCCGATAGATCCCCCTGCATATTTACTTTGGGACTGCGGGTTAGATTCCCGATATATCCCCCTGCACATTTACTTTGGGACTGCGGGTTAGATTCCCGATAGATCCCCCTACACAGTTATATGGAACTACGGGAATGCACCCGGTAGATTCCCCTAGTACTGGGTATTTACATTTGGGACTACATAACGGAATTCTGGTAGATCCTCGCGTACTATGAGTTGGACTATTGGACGGTATCCTGGGAGATCCACTGGACAATTGTATTGGGACTACAGGACGGTATCTTGGAAGGTGCCCCTGTTGTTATCTTTGTGTTGAGCTATATTTCTTTCTGTGGCTTGTGTTGTCTCTGTTCTAGTTGTTGTGTTCTGTCAATTCTATATTATTTCTTACTGTTGCACTTATCTATACTGCTTTATTCCACACAATTAACCCTTATATTGTATTTAACCTCAGTAGGGTCCTGACCTTCCTCGTCACTACCCAACCGAGGTTAGGCTTGGCACTTATTAAGTACCGCTGTGGTGTACTCATGCCCCTTCTGCACATATTTTTAATGTGCAGATCCAAGTACCACTAATCAGGCCTACTATCGTTGAGAAAGGCGCCTTCTTAGAGACTTTGAGGTACATCTGCCGTGTCCGCAGACCAAGGAGTCCCTTTCTATTCACGCCTTTTGTATTTAGCCCTTCTATACTTTTCTGTTCTTTATTAGAAATTCTGGAGTTAGAGCTATGTAGTATTTCTTTCATTAGCTTGTGATTCGTGGGTTTCCGGGTCTTGGATTTGGATGTTGTTTTTGAGATTTATATATAGTGTATGCCGAACAACACATTTTAACACTATTATTGTCTTATTTCTGTTTTTAAATTGTTTTACTTCCGCAAGTTTTGGTTATCTTCCGCAATTTAGGCTTACCTAGTCGTAGAGACTAGGTGCCGTCACGACAATTCATAGAGGGCGAACTGGGGTCATGACAATAAGGTTCCAAATCAAATACGCGACTTAATAGTCGCTACGGGACGGACCAAGTCACAATCCCTACCGGTGCACGCCCACACGCTCGTCACCTAGCATGTGCGTCACCTCATTTATCAAAACAAGTCAAATACCAGGGTTTGTATCCTCAGTTCCAGATTTACAATGGTTACTTACCTCAAATCGGTGAAAATACTACTTCGCGACGCCTTTGCCCCTCGAATCGGCCTCCATGCGCATCGAATCTATCCAAAAATCAGAACTTGGACGTCAAAATATGCCAAGAGAATGAAGCCCAAGCGAAAACAATCAAATAATACCAAGAATCCCAAAATTAGCAAAACCCGACCCCCGGGCCCATGCCTTGGAATTTGATAAGTTTTACATCAACAGAATCCTTATCCTCCCACGAGTCTATACGTATCAAGAACACTGAAATCGGAGTCCAAATAATCCCTCAAATCCCCATTTAAAGGTCTCTTAAACTCAAGCCCTAATCCCCAATTTTAGCCCTTTAATTCCTTTAATTACAGCCTTAATCCATGAAATACTATCATAGAAATGAGTTTTAGGTCTAAAATCCTTACCTTAATGAAGTCTCCTTTATTTCTCTCTTCGAAATCGCCCAAAGTTCCAAAATTCTTGCTTACAAGTGAAGAAACTCTCTGAAAATCACGAAGGAGAAAATATAACATTCTGACCCCGGTCATTTCCGCATCTGCGGTACCGCATTTGCGGTCAATGAGCCGCTTCTACGGCTTTCATTTAACTCAGCCAAAACTGCATCTGCCCGCATCTGCGCCTTCACAGGTGCAGTCCCCACAACCGCATCTACGGTTCCTACCTCCCAGGCATTTATCCGCTTCTACGATCACCTTGTCCGCATCTGCGGCATCACACCTGCAGTCCAAAATCCGCAGGTGCAGAAACACCAGATGCAGTAAAAATCTGCAACTTCACAAGTCTCAAACCTCTCTGTCAACCATCCGAAATCACCCCGAGGCCACCAGGACCTCAACCAAAAGCACCAACAAATCCTAATACCTTTTCAAACTTGTTCCAATCATCAAAACACCTCAAATAACATCAAATCACCCAAAACACATCGAATTCAAGCCAAACTTTTTAAAATCTTCCAAATTTCGCTTTTGATCAAAAACCCAATCAAACCACGTCCAAATGACCTGCAAATTTTCACACACATCCAAAATGACCCAACGGAACTACACCAACTCTCAGAATTCCATTCCGAACCCTATATTAAAATCTTGCCTATCAACCGAAAATTGCCAAAATCTCAACTTCGCCAATTCAAGCCTAAACCTACTCCGAACCTCCAAAACCCATTCCGATCACGCTCCTAAGTCACAAATCACCTCCAGAAGCTAACCAAACCATCGGAACTCACATCCTACTCTAACACAGAAGTCAACATCCGGTTGACTTTTCCAACTTAAGCTTCCTCAAAAGAGACTAATTGTCTCAAACCTTACCAAATTCATTCCGGATTCGATCCGACCAACCTGAGACCACATAACACGGATAAACAAAGCATAAAGAAGCAGAAATGGGAAAAACGGAGTGGTAACTCATGAGACGACTGGCCGGGTCATCACATACATGCTAATTCTTTATTGTTAATTATCATTATTGAAGTAATTATCCATGTTATCTCTTTACTTATTGATTTTTATTATTTGAGACTCATGTTGAATATTATCTCTTTTACTGTGAAGGTGGTCTTATCTAATATTGTGGTTATATATATATATATATATATATATATATATATATATATATATATATATATATATATATATATATATATATTCTCATTGTCGAGTTATTTGGTGTTGAAGTTATGGAAGTCGTAAA
Organism: Nicotiana sylvestris; assembly: GCF_000393655.2. NCBI lineage: Eukaryota > Viridiplantae > Streptophyta > Magnoliopsida > Solanales > Solanaceae > Nicotiana > Nicotiana sylvestris. Next base: position 91,447,025 of record NC_091057.1, on the reverse strand, counting down.
TACATTGACTGTTTGTTATTGTTGAAATATCTATCTTGTTGAGCATTCTCCATTCATTCTTGTTGTTGATATTCTCGTATACATCGTATTGGAGCCATGAGCTATTATTTTGGAAATATTGATATTGTTGTTATTGGCAAGTTGTGATATATGGGCACTTGTGATGCGAATTTTTATTGTGATATGATGTTGATGCACATGCGGCGGTATAAGGCTTGTATTGATATGAATGCGGCGGTATAAGATGGAACTTATGTGCGTGTTGCTTGTAGGGAAAGTACGTGAAGCCACGCAATGTCATAAGTTGGGCTAAAATATGTGTAGCTATTTTGAAAAAAACTGTTTTCAAAACCTATTTTTCAAATGTAAGGCTCACGCGACGGTATAAGGAAAGATTGTGATTGAAATTGAGAAAAATAATACGAGGCAATACCTCAGTTGTGATCCTTGATTATGTGACTACCTCGATTTTGATTTCATTATATACGAGGTGGTACCTCGATGTGATTCTTGATGTTTATTTCATGTTGCAGTGAGTTCCATCTTGTTTCAACATCAAGACTCACACGACCATGAGTATCTATCTTAACTTTCTAAACAAAAAACTTGAAAGAAGCAAACCTTGAAGGAGAAGATCTAAAATATTTTACCGCATTTCTTACACGAGAAATAATCTCAATTTGTTCATCTAACCTATCTTTTACAATCAAGTTCAAAATATGAGCATTTACATTAACATGCAAAAACTCATTTCTAAGTATTACCCCTTTTTAATCATCAATACGCAACTTCAAATGATTAATGACAACATTATTAGTACTTGTATTATCCAAAGTCACTGCAAACAAGCTCTCAATACCCAACCAAATAAAGATGCTTCAATTCACTTTGCAATAGTCTCACCCTTGTGATCCGGTGTTGGAAAAAGTTTAAAATTTTCTTTTTGTAAATTCCATTGATCATCTATCCAATGTGCAGTAACAACCATATAAATTAAGTTTTGGAGTGATGTCCATGTATCACTAGTGATACATACAGACTGGTTTTAATAAGATTTTAAGTTTTTCCTTCTCTTCTTGATAAATCTCAAACAATGTTTAGCAACAGTTACACGAGAAGGTAAACAAAATTAGGTAAGGCTTCATTGTTAATTATCATTGTGAAGTAATTGTCCATGTTATCTCTTTACTTATTGATTTTTATTATTTGAGACTCGATGTTGAATATAATCTCTTTTACTGTGAAGTTGGTCTTATCTAATATATATATATATATATATATATATATATATATATATATATTCTCATTGTCGAGTTATTTGGTGTTGAAGTTATGGAAATCGTTAATACATTGAGGCGATGTTTGTTATTGCTGAAATATCTATCTTGGTGAGTATTCTCCATTCATTCTTGTTTTTGATATTCTCGTATACATCGTATTGGATCCATGAGCTATTATTGTGAAAATATTAATATTGTTGTTATTGGAAAGTTGTGATATATGGGAACTTGTGGTGCGAATTGTTATTGTGATATGATGTTGATGCGCATGTGGCGGTATAAGATGGGACTTATGTGCGTGTTTCTTGTAGTGGAACTACATGAAGCCACGAAACGTCATAAGGTGGGCTAAAGTACGTGTAGCTATTTCGGAAAAACTTTTTTCAAAACCTATTTTTCAAATGTAAGGCTCGCGCAGCGATATAAGGAAAGACTGTAGTTGAAATTTAGAAAAATAATACGAGGCAGTACCTCGGTTGTGATCCTTAATTATGCGACGGTACCTCGATTTTGATTTCATTATATATGATGTGGTACCTCGATGTGATTCTTGCTGTTTATTTCATGTTGCAAAGTGTTTTGGTGGGAAATATATCCGTTGTTTATTGTTCAATTAATTTTTGTCTATACATGACCATTGTAGTCCTTTAGTTGCTTCTTTACGCTATTTCTACTGTTGATTTTCTGGTATTAGATCATGCTATCATCTTGTTCCGTATTAGTTGCTTCTTACTTCCATTTTATATTCGTATTTCATTTTCATAATGCTTATTTATATCCTAGTAGGTATCTCGACCTGGCCTCGTCACTAATCTACTGAGGTTAGGCTTGATACTTACTGAGTATCATTGTGGTGTACTCATGCTATGCTTCTACATATCTTTTTGTACAGATCCAGGTACGCCAGCTCGTGCCAGTCGATAGAGATTTTCTGCTAGCTGATTTTACCGGAGACTTCAAGGTATGCCTGCTCGACGTCCGCAGGCGTCAGAGTCACATTCTCTTATTTTATTAATGTTGTATTTCCTTTTCTGTAATGACCCGACCGGTCGTTTTGAGCTTTTTCACTTTGCTCGCCAGTTCTCGGGCATGACTTGCCTCGTGTGGTGTATTATGACTTATGTAAATTGTTGGTGTTGGGTTTCAGGTTAATAAGAATTTAATTTGGAAGAACAATCTCAGTTGAAAGCTTAAAATTTGAAAGGTTTGACCAAGATTTGACTTGGTGTATTTGATCTCGGATTGGAATTTTTATGGTTTGGTTAGCTCCGTTAGGTGATTTGTAACTTAAGAGCACGATCAGAGTGGGTTTTGGAGTTGTAGAGAAGATTTAGGCTTGAATTGGCGAAATTGAGATTTCGGCGTTTTACGGTTGATAGGCGAGATTTGATAGATTTTTTGATCGAAAGCATAATTTAAGAGTTGTTGGAGTTCTTAGGCTTGAATCCTATGTTAAATTGGTGATTTGATGTTGTTGTGAGCGTTCCAAAATTTTGAACAAGTTTGAACGATGTCATGGGATGTGTTGGTACTATTGGTTTGAAGTTCCGGGGGTTCTGGGATGTTTTAGGCCAAAAATCATAGCTATAGCAGGTCCATAAGGGTTACAGGCCTCGGAACCCACCAGCGCGGTCCGCACAAAAAGATGTGCGTCTGCGGTAGGTGCTGTGCGGACCGCAGTCATTTTTGTGCGGTCCGTAGAGGTGGAAATCTGTGGGGTACTCTATAAATACGAGGTTTTGGGTTTTATTTAATATTTTGACCTAGAGAACTCGAATTTTAGCGATTTTTCGAAGTTTTTTCAAGAAATTCATTGCGGTAAGTGATTCTAACTCAGATTTGGCTAGAGTACATGAATCTATCATTGAATTCATCATTTAATTCGTGATTTGGGATGGAATTTGGGAAGGAAATTTGTGGAATCTTCCAAAAATATAAAATGATGGTTTGAAGGACCAAATGGTACCGGAATTGGATAATTTTGGTATGGGATTTTTATTACTATTTCCTCACTGTTTTGACTTATTACTTGAACTCAGTCATGTTATTTTCCACTGTTTTACTACTCAGCCATTTTACTCAGTTTTGAGACTTAAATGATAATTTTAAATGATGTTTTGGGCTGAGAAATAATATTTTACTATTGCCCGAGGCGCTTGTGATGATTTTCGGACTGAGTAAGGCCGAGGACCTAGTTGTGAGGATACACTAATACTGCTATGAGGTCGAGGGTCTGAGATACATATATACGCCACGAGGTGGCTTGATTGATATGAGACTGAGGTCCTAGATTTGATGCCACGAGATGGCTTGTTATTGTGCTTGGGCCGTAAGGGGCCCCTCCTGGAATTTGTACACCCCCAGTAAGCGCGGGTACCCATTATGATGTGAGATATAACCCGAAGGGCTGATATCGTTCTATGTGATAGCCCGAGGGGCTAGTATTGTTCTATGTGATTTGCCCGAGGGGCTGGTACCGTTCTATGTGATTGCCCGAGGGGTTGTTATTGTTTTGAGATATTGCCCGTACGGCAGAGTTGTTGACATTGTGCCCGAGGGGCGAACCCTTATGTGTTTATCTTTCATATTTACCTGTCAATTACTTGTTTTACTTGTTGAGAAAGGAATTTTCACTTGACTTTTCACTGTTTTACTGTTTTAAGTGATTTTACTGCTTCAGTATGGAATGCCTTATGTTTTACGTGATTTCTTACTTTCAGTCATTATTTATATTTGTTATTCACCGAGTTAGAGTACTCACTTTACTCCCTGCACCTTGTGTGCAGATTCAGGTATTTATACACCCGGTAGTGGGTTTAGACTGATCGGTGGTAGAGTTATCGGAGTTTAGCAAGGTAGCTGTCAGCGTTCGCATCACTGCTTTTCTCCCTTTTTACTTCATTAGTTTGTATTTTGTACACTTCAGACTTTCAGTTGTATTTAGACCCTAGTAGATGCTCGTGACTTGTGATACCCCGGTTAGGGTTGTGTCGGGTTGTATTTCCGCTACTTATTATCATTAAATCATGTTTGGACAACTTATATATTATTTAACTATTTTAAAAAGTGAATTGGGTTTAATTGGCTGGCCTTGTCTTCACGAGAGGTGCCATCACGACCGGATTTGGGGTTAGGGTCGTGACAAGTTGGTATCAGAGCCTAGGTTATATAGGTCTCACGAGTCATGAGCAGGTTTAGTAGAGTCTCGTGGATCGGTACGAAGACGTCTGTATTTATCCTCAAGAGGCTGCAGGACCTTTAGGAAAAACTTCACATTCTTGAATTCTTATCGTGCGTCCTTGATTCAGCTTGAAAAGTAACTCTTTGAATTCCTTCCACGCGTTCGTATGTGCGCATAAGCGCTCAGTATCAGATTTGCATCGATGGCTTGTGATTCCCCGATTGAGGGGCGAGACATGATCTCTGTGAGTTGATGGTGGGCCAATCTGGAGGACTTGAGGCCGGATCTTTGCCTATAGCTTTAGCACCGAGGTGCTGATTGTGTGAGCAAGTGTCTTCGAACTAATATATTCGGTAGTGTCCCTATTAGTGTAAGTGATGGCTGCATAACTATGTGATGAGTATGTTAGTACTGCGAGATGTATCCATATAATTTAAAAGCGACGAGAAGGGTTTGCTGGAGGATAGAAGAACTATTATGTGCTTGATCTTCATCATGATTGGAGGTATAGCCCCGAGTCATAGGCGTGTGAAGAATCTTTTCATGTTTCCCATTTGTGAGTGAAGTAAATTTCATGTTGCGGTATGAGTTCAGACTCAGGAAGACTAAGTGACTGCGTATAGTTTATGATGGTGTAAGGTATACAGAAATGTTAGTTGGAGGCAAAGTAGGTGGGTTATCTCCTGCGAAGTGTTCTGAGGTTGTGCGATCCTTATGTGTCTGTTAGAAGATCTCATTTGCAAGTGAAAGATATGTGTTGTAATTTAAATTGGGTTTCTTAAGAGAGTGGGCTTGACTATTGCGAGGATGAATGCGAGATTTGCAGAAGAGTTAATTCTAGATGATCTGTGTTTTCACAAGCTTACAAGGGATTTGAGTTTAATCTCACTAAGGTTCTATGACAACAATGGAGTATATGAGTTATGAGTTATTGAGTGTGTTTTGATCTATGGCTTCGAGCCAAGTGGGGGAGTCTGTTGTTGATTAGTTGATTGTACGGTTATGTGCTATGTTGGTTCCATTTTGAAGCATACTGGTGAATCAATTATGGCCTACGGAGGTGGATCCACCCGAGGATGGCTTGAGTAAAGGAAGGTTTTTACAAAGGTTATATTATTCTTTATAGGTGTATGAGAATCACGGAATATCTTGAGTGGTTATTGGTAAAGGGTGTGCGGTGCATAGAAAAGGAAGTGGTTTGGTTGCATTAAGGTAAGGCTACATTCTGCAGTGTCGGAGTGCTAATGAGGCACAGGTTGTTCGGTCCGTTTGATCAGACTAATTGCAGTTTGAGTGGAGTGAACAACTCGTGGGAGTGGTTCTAATGTGTTCAAGATTCTACATGTAACAATGGGGTATTTTAAAGTTGTATATGTGGTTAGAGACTGAGTTTTTATTGGAAGATGTCAAAACTTGTGATGTTTTCTATATTTATTATGGGATTCCATGTATCAGTATCAGAAAGGTAAAGGTAACGGATTTAGATTCGTAGGAAGTTGTTTAGAGTAAAGTATTTTGAATGTGGTGTTTTTGGGAATATTTAAGAAAGTATTCAACGGCTTATGAGTCTTAGACGATGTGATTTTGTGCTTGGGTCTCGTGTGGTGAGTCTGGGTTGAGGAATTGTGGTTCTACAACAAGAGGGAATATCAAGTTGAAGATGAATCGGAAGGAAACTCAGATAGATGGGATAGCTTGGTAGTAGGTCGGATCGGTATGGTAAGGATATGATTAGTTCCTTGGGTGTGTACGAGGTAATGAGTTCCTATAGGTATTTCGCGGCAATGCTCTTAGGTTTTGATGGCTTGTATAGCTTGGTCGAGTTAGAAGGATTCAGTCCTAGCAGGTCTGGTTTTTGCAAGGGGAACTTGGAGAGTTCTTGATGGTTTCTACCTTGGTTGGAGATGTATATTTTCTATGGTCATGAGGAGCATGGGATGCATAGTGATTTCCTTCTAGATGGGATCAATGGAAAGTTCTTGACTAGTGGAGTTCGTAGATGTTTGTGGCTCGAAAGGGAGATGAAGTTCTCATGTTATCCTAGGATGGTATGGTATATGCGATGTGTTATGGAGGATTGAGATTTGCGTATGTAAGGTTACAGTTCAGTTTTGAATGGAAAGTCATAAAATTCTTAAGCAGCACGGGCAGTTTCAGATGATTAGAGAAATGAGCTTCAGACGATTAGGGAGATGATCTCCAGATGATTAAGGAAATGGTATTGCTAAATGGGAGTGATTTGACGAGGGTATATGTTTCAGAAAAGGCAATGTGATTAAGTTGATGGTACTTCGGTAGAATTGTGGTGTTTTCTTGTTAGATCGACTACTAATATTCGAGTTTGCTTAGTGACACAGGGGAATTTTAGAGCATCTTTCATGGAATGATTGGGTAATTGAGGTGCAGTATGCATTCGGACGGCGGAATTGCGATCAGGTATGTTGATTCATGTGCCATATGGATTTGGAGACAAGGAAGTTCTCACATTCAGGCTATGTTGTGGTTGTGAGTCGCGTGTATCAGCACTGTTTAGTGACTATCAGGGTTTGGAGACCCGAGCGGATCTTTTGTGCTTGGCATGTTAGATTTTAGATGAGATATTAGGTTCAGAATGGTTGTCTCCGTGTTGTGTCATTCTGGACTATTGCTCTAAGGCGACACTATTGGCTATGCCGGAAATGCCACGGATTTAGTGGCGAGGTCCGTAAGATTATGCCCTAGTGGAGTGGTTTTATATTTTGAAGGCCCAGCAGACGGCTGGGAAGGATTGTTTTTCTTATTTGGGCTTTCGTGATGGATGTCAGTGTAGAGGCTTCTACCATTGATTCAGTTTTGGTGGTGAGGGACTTTTTGGTTGTGTTTCTTGTGGTCGAGCATGTCGCTGGGCAGGGTTGTTGATTTCAGTATTGATTTGATGTTGGGCACCGTATCGTATGGCACCGACAGAGTTACAAGAGTATAAGGAGTAGCTTCAATTTTCCTTGATAAAGAGTTCGTTGGCATGCCAATGTGGATGCGTGTCCTGACTTGAGTCGACTTGGTTGGCTCTGAATTGTATGGGTGAGGGATGTGTTGATTCGATTGTTATTGAGATTATTGGTAATCTGGGGAGATCTATGAGTTACCTTTCTATGTTGCAAGGTGTTATGATTTGTGAGTTATATGCACATATGATGCGGTTCTATTGGGGTTTCATAGTGGAAGTCGAGCAGGAAGAGTAACTGGGTGTTGCTCGGTGGATGGCATATTGGTTATGTCCTTTCGAGTTGTGCGGTGTTATGTACTTGCTTTACCGTGGTTATGATGATTTACTTTGATTCTAGACATCAATTGCACGTGGTCGTCAATTTCGAGCAGAGTGACTTGAGGTGTTCCATGTGGAGCAGTGTTTGGATAAGGTCGCGCATTGCAGCGAATATATGTGGAGGTATGACCTTACAGGTTAGATTCGTGTGTTCTGTTCCTATGATGTGAGACGGGTTCTAAGCCTTGTGTTGTGGTGGTACTGGTGAGCTTGAGGTACAACTCTTTCATTTGAGTTATTTTCATGATTTGAGTATGTTCGGACCGTTGCTTATTGGTGCACGTATTAGGCAAGTTGTGGCTTAGGCCTATATTGATGTGTCAAGTCACCAGAGTGGTGTGTTGGATTAGAGGAGATCGTTGGGATCATTAATGAATACAAACGGATTCGATTTCAGCATGTTAGAAGGATAACATCGAGGATCCGCTCGGAAATTTGCTATGGTATTTGCCAAAGGAGAATGGGCTTCATGAATGGTTGATTTGAGAAATGGTTATGGTTTATTGCGTGTTTCATTTATCGTTGGCAGTATATGAAAGTGTTGGAATGAGACTTTAGTTGATAAGAGGTTTTCTACCGGTATTCGGTTGTTATGGGCAGCTGTTGTGAATAGAAGTTATCGCTACGAGCGTTTGAATTACGTGGTTTATCATGTAATTGCACCTGAGGTTGCAGGTATGGGTTATTACAGCTGGTTCGGGCTTATTCTGAATATAGATGTGGGATTCTCATCTTGTGGATGATTTCGGAATTGGAAATGGGGTTCTAAGGTTTATGGGCTAGGTTGGATTTTGAAATTTTAGTTGCATTGTGTTATCGGACCTATATGAGATAGGGTGACGTGGGATCACCCCCGGGTATATGCATGGTAAGGTTATTCAGCGATTGATTGGCTTTTAGAACAACTCTGGGCACGTTCGCGGACGAACGTATGTTTAAGTGGGGGAGGATGTAACGACCCGACCGGTCGTTTTGAGCTTTTGCACTTCGCTCGCTACTTCACGGGCATGACTTTCCCCGTGTGGTGTATTATGACTTAAGTAAATCGTTGGTATTGGGTTTCAGGTTAATCAAAATTTAATTTGGAAGAACAGTCTCAGTTGAAAGCTTAAAATTTGAAAGGCTTGACCAAGATTTGACTTGTGTGTATTTGATCTTGGATTGGAATTTTTATGGTTTGGTTAGCTCTGTTAGGTAATTTGTGACTTAGGAGTGCGATCGGAATGGGTTTTGGAGTTGTAGAGAAGATTTAGGCTTGAATTGGCGAAATTGAGATTTCGGCGTTTTCCGGTTGATAGGCGAGATTTGATAGATTTTTTGATCGAAAGCATAATTTAAGAGTTCTTAGGCTTGAATTCTATGATAAATTGGTGATTTGATATTGTTGTGAGCGTTCCGAAATTTTGAACAAGTTTAAACGATGTCATGGGATGTGTTGGTACAATTGGTTTGAAGTTCCGGGGGTTCCGGGATGTTTTAGGCCGAAAAACATAGCTGTAGCAGGTCCAGAAGGGTTGCAGGCCTCGGAACCCACCAGCGCGGTCTGCACAAAAAGAAGTGCGTCCGCGGTAGGTGCTGTGCGGACCACACAAAATGAAGTGCGGCCGCAGTAGGTGTTGTGCGGACCGCACAAAATACAGTGCGGTCGCGGTGGGGAACATTTCACTGGTCCTACTTTAGAAGCTCATATCTTTTGATCTACATGGAATTTTGAGATGATTCAAAAATGAAAGTTATAGCCCTTCGTGTCTAGTTTCCAGAAGAATAAAGATATCGCAATTTGGACATTTGTAGCAAAAGTTATGGCCAACATACTAAAGTCTGTTACTGTAGATGAAAACCTGTGCGGCCGCAGTCGTTTTTGTGCGGACCGCACTGGTTTTGTGCGGACTGCAGTCGTTTTTGTGCAGTCCGCAGAGAAGGAAATCTGTGGGGTACTCTATAAATATGAGATTTTGGGTTTTATTTAATATTTTGACCTAGAGAGCTCGGATTTTAGCGATATTTTGAAGGTTTTTCAAGAAATTCATCGGGGTAAGTGATTCTAACTCAGATTTGGCTAGTGTACATGAATCTATCATTGAATTCATCATTTAATTCGTGATTTGGGATCGAATTTGGGAAGAAAATTTGTGGAATCTTTCAAAAATATAAAATGATGATTTGAAGGACCAAATGACACCAGAATTGGATAATTTTGGTATGGTTAGACTCGTAAGAGTATGAGGATTTTGAAAATATAAATTTTACCCGATTCCGAGATGTGGACCTAGGGCTCGGGTTTTGGTAATTTCGGGAATTGTGTCATAGTTTGATTGTTTTCGCTTGGGCTATGTTCCCTTAGCATATTTTGACGTCCACGTTCTGATTTTGGATAGATTCGACGCGCGTGGAGGCCGATTTGAGGGCAAAGGCGTTGCGAGCTAGAGATTTAGCCGGTTCGAGGTGAGTAATGATTGTAAATGATGTCCTGAGGGTTTGAAACCCCGGATTTGCACATCGTATTGCTATATTGAGGTTAGACACACGCTTGATGACGAGCGTGAGGTCGTGCACTATTGGAGATTGTGACTTGGTCCATCCCGATTGATGATTTTATCGCGTATTTGACTGAAACTTATTTGCTATCATCATGATTTGGGCTGATTGCCATATTTGGGTTTTGTGCCAACTATTTAAACCCTTCGGAGATTTTTATTACTATTTCCTTACTGTTTTGACTTATTACTTGAACTCAGTCATGTTATTTTCCACTGTTTTACTACTCAGCCATTTTACTCACTTTTGAGACTTAAATGATAATTTTAAATGATGATTTGGGCTGAGAAATACTATTTTACTATTGCCAGAGGGGCTTGTGATGATTTTCAGACTGAGTAAGGCCGATGGCCTAGTTGTGGGGATACATTGATACTGCTATGAGGTCGAGGGCCTGAGATACATATATACGCCGCGAGGTGGCTTGATTGATATGAGGCCGAGGGCCTAGATTTGATGCCACGAGATGGCTTGTTATTGCGCTTGGGCCGTAAGGGGCCCCTCCCGGAGTCTGTACACCCCCAGTAAGCGTGGGTACCCATTGTGATGTGCGATATAGCCCGAGGGGCTGATATTATTCTATGTGATAGCCCGAGGGGCTGGTATTATTCTATGTGATTTGCCCAGGGGCTGGTATCATTCTATGTGATTGCTCGAGGGGCTGTTATTATTCTGAGATATTGTCCGAGGGGCAGAGTTGTTGACATTGTGCCCGATGGGTGAACCCTTATGTGTTTATCTTTCGTATTTACCTGTCAATTACTTGTTTTACTTGTTGAGAAAGGGATTTTTACTTGACTTTTCACTATTTTACTGTTTTAAGTGATTTTACTGCTTCAGTATGGAATGCCTTATGTTTTACGTGATTTCTTACTTTCACTCATTATTTATATTTGTTATTCACTGAGTTGGAGTACTCACTTTACTTCCTGCACCTTGTTTGCAGATTTAGGTATTTATACACCCGGTAGTATGGTTTGGCTGATCGGAGGCAGAGTCATCGGAGTTTAGCAAGGTAGCTGTCGGCGTTCGCAGCACTGCTTTTCTCCCTCTTTACTTCATTAGTTTGTACACTTCAGACTTTCAATTATATTTAGACCCTAGTAGATGCTCGTGACTTGTGACACCCCGGTTAGGGTTGTGTCGGGTTGTATTTCCTCTACTTATTATCACTAAATCATGTTTAGACTATTTTAAAATGTGAATTGGGTTTAATTGGCTGGCCTTGTCTTTACGAGAGGCGCTATCACGACTGGGTTCGGGGTTAGGGTCGTGACATTTTTGGACAGTGATGTAGTAGTACTTTAGTTATTTTCTATAGAGCTTATGACTCAGTTCCACCGGTTTTGGGGTGTGTATTTGTTAGACTTTGCTTTTTGGAGGTTTTATCTATCGTTTTGTTATTTTTCTGCAATTTATTAATTCATATTTGTTCAGTCTTCATTATTGTTAGACTTACCTAGTCGTAAAGACTAGGTGCCATCACGACATCCTACAGAGGTAAATTGGGGTGGTGATAGCTTTCACCATTAATTTCTTAAATCCTTCTCCCTCAACAACTCTAAAAGGTTGCTCATCATGAATTACAAATTCGGCAATCGTGATCCTAATGTCATCCACATTATACACTACCCTTTCAGTAGGACCCTAACCCCTTCTAGCCACCTTTCTTTGACGGGTTTTAATGTTGCTTGTCTCTTATCAATGACTCTAAAGTGAGATTTGTGACATATCACATTTAAGTGCACCCATTACGTAGTAGTCTCATTCCTACTGCCTGCATCAAATGTTTTAGGACAATAATGGCATTTTGCCTTACATTTACCTCCTTTTGCAATAAATTTGGAGAACTGATTCCAAATCTCGGACGTATCTCTGTCACTATTCCCAGATTTAGAATTTTCTGATAGAGTCGTTCTTTTTTATTTTTTAGGAGGAGTGCATCGATAAGGAGTGTCTTTACTTTATTGTTTAGCTGTCACTGGTGAAGAATTATTGACATCTATCACCGCATTTGTTCCGGAAGTTGTAGTTTCCATTCGGAGAAAGAGTTCCTGCAAATAAAACATATTCAGTCACTATTTTTTTATTAACTCTGTTAAAATAAAAGAACGATGATATGCAAGCTAGGATAAATTAAACTTGTTTCAAATTGCATAACAATGTAAGAAATACATCAATCTCAATTTTACATAGTCCGTATTATTTAACCAAATGATTCAAAAGATAAGAAAGAAAGTTTCAATATCTTTTTAAGTAACAATCAATTGCTCAAGTTAATCATCTAATAGAAACAAAATAAACAAATGAATTCAACAATATGGAGGACTACAATAGATTTGCAAAAAACTCGCTACTCGGAAAAAGAAAACTCACTAAACGGAAAAAGGGAAAGCATATGTATGCAGCTGAGAGAAAACATGTAAAATGACAAAGGAAAGAGCTTTACTGATGGGAGCAAAAGAGAGTTGATAAGGTTTGAGCTAATTGGGGTTTTGGTCTAATGGAACGTAAGGTTTCTTGCCTTTGGAGAAGAGGCAAAATGGTTTCGATTGTTTTAGTCTTTTAGAACTAGTTTAGGACTAGTCTAGTTCTGCTTCAGAACTAGTTTTTGGTTGGGGCTCAAAATACTTTTATGGGCCAGACAAAAAAAGAACACTTACATGAGCTATAAAACCAACTTAAAATATTATGCTAAATACAAAAGTTATAAAAAAAAAAGTATTTATAACTTACATTCTAATAAATATTTTTATATATCTAATAGGTTTGACTTTTATTAGTCAATATCAAATCAAATCTATTATGGTCGGATTTTTTTTCAATATCAAACCAAACCGCTAGTCGATTTTTTTTAAGTTTGACTCGGATTATCGAATTGGTGTGGTTTATCGGTTTGGTTTGCACACCCTTAATAATGAGAAAGGATTAAAATTATTGTGAATATGTATTGTTTAACTTTGTACATCAAGAATTTTACTCCAACCCTCGACGAAACAGAATATATGCCTCGTGTATCTTAAATAAATTGGAATAAACATTTATAGTAATGCGTATTTAACTTCCAAGTTGTCACAGAAAATGACTACAACAGTATGCGTTTTTATTTTTCTGGAGTGGTTTCCTGTACCAAATACAATTTTAATTAAAGAGGTCTTGGTTTTCTCATTTCCAATCTTTAATTTCATCAACAATAATTGTTTTAAACAAAAAACCACCAATCTTGGACTAGGTACGAAAGTGCAAAGATATAGTACTATATATTTCTATCATATTGAAAGGTGCAAAGAGATTGCATATTTGATATGTCTGCTTATTGTTGATATCTAATTTGTAGATGGCATTTTAGTGTATATATATATGCAGGGAGAGGGAAAAAAATTTCGGGTTTGGTGATTATACAAATTATAAAAAATAAAACAAACGATGAAAAATGTAAATGATCATGAATAAGCAGGGTTGTGTTAACTTGACCGAAGTATTTTAGACGGATCGAATCATGAGCCATTTATCGACTCTAGCACGTTTTGCTTGCTGAATTTAGTCAACCACGGCATTTGAGACCCCTATATAAATTGGTTGAAAGACACACATGTAGTGATAGAGAAAATTCTAACACAACGAGGAAAACAAATAGAGATCGTAAGAACACCAGTGACAAACTACTCCAATGAATTCTTATTGCCACAGAGACAAATTACCATAGGGGAGGAAATGAGATTAGAGACTAAGTATTTCTAACAGTAAATGATATTCATTTATCTTAATTTATATGATATTTTTCGCCTCTCAGGTTTTAAATTTCTTAATTTTGACACGCATTTGATCATAAAATCTTTTAATTTTTTAAAATAAAATTTACAATTTTGGAATTTAGGTAATTCGAAATTTTTATATGGCATATAAAAAATATCTCATTCTCTCACTCAAGCTTTGAAATCTCTTGTTTATATAATTTTATTTATGGAATACTTGAAATTGTCCAACAACAACAATCCAGTATAATCCCACTTAGTGGGGTCTGGGGAGGGTAGTGTGTACGCAGATCTTACCCATACCCTACGGTAGAGAGACTGTTTCTAAATAGACCCCCGGCATCCTTCCCTCCAAGAACTTCCCACCTTGTTCTTGGGAATACTTGAAGTTGTGCATGTTTGGAATTCTCCACTTATACAAACGAGTTGATCTCAATCTCGTTTCAGATGACAAAAGTCAACTATAGGCCAAACTATTGGTTGGGTTGTTCTTATTTTATAGCATGTTTGGCGAAACTTCTCAAATCTGCTTATTTTGGGAAGTGCTTACTCCAAAAGTGTTTTTCAAAAAAGTACTTTTAGTGAAAATCAGTTTGTATTTGGCTAATCAATTTGAAAAGCATTTTTGAGCAACAATTAGTATTTGACCAAACTTTTAAAAAGTATTTTAAGTGTATTTTTCTCAAAATTATTTTTCAAAAAAGTGCTTCTGTCCTTAAAAAAGCTTGGTCAAACACCTTAATTTTAGGAAATAAAGTACTTTCGACAAAAAAGTACTTTTAGCCAAGAAAAAAAATTGGCCAAAGACTATTATATATTTATATTTTACTATAGGCAGAATACATATACGACTAATTTAACTTTGCCCGCTTAGTCCTTTTAAAAATACCTGCGCGTGAAGTAAAATGCGGCGTACATATGTCAAAACGAACCAACCAACAAATGCCAAATATTTTTTTTACCACGTCGAAATTACTCCTAAGCTAAAGGCCTAATGTAAATAACCTGTTCCCAAATTCACTTCGTTCATCTCATCCAGTTAAAAAAAACCCTAAACTTGTTTCTTCTCTCTTCAACTCACGATTGATTACCCTTTCTTCTTTGATATCGTAATTCAATTTTCATCCGATTACAGTGTTCGGTTTAGGGTTATCCTTTGATTTTGTGCTATTTATCCTTTTCATCTATTCTATTTCCGATTCGGAGTGAAATTAGGGCTGTCAGAAGTTGATTAGGGTTGTTGATGATAAACTCAAATGGGGGTTCTCGAATGGTGGATTGTCTATGCTCGTGGAGAAGAGACAAGATACATAAGTTCTCTTTTCACTCTCTTTGTTGTCTTATGTTTGCTTAGGGTATTCTTGATATTTGGTCGCAAATTTAGGATTAAATTGGAAGTCTTCATTGCATGTGACTTTGTCTGTCTCTTTGTTAGCTATTTCGGACTTTATCTGATGTCGGAATTTATAGCCACTAAATTCTACCATTGTAACGACCCGATCGGTCATTTTGAGCTTTTGCACTTCGCTCGCCAATTCTCGGGCATGACTAGTCCCGTGTGATGTATTATGACTTATGTAAATCGTTGGTTTTGGTTTTCAGGGTAATCAGAATGGATTTGGAAGAACAGTTCTCAGTTTAAAGCTTAAAATTTGAAAGGTTTGACCAAGTTTTGACTTTTTAGTATTCGATCTCGGATATAGATTTTTATGATTTGATTAGCACCGTTAGGTGATTTTGGACTTGGGAGCGCGTCCGGAATGTAATTTGGAGGTCCGTGGTAGATTTAGGTTTGAATTGGTGAAATTGGAATTTTGTCACTTTCCTGTTGGTAGCGGAGATTTTGATATAGGGGTCGGAATGGAATTCCGGGAGTTGGTGTAGGTCCGTTGTGTCATTTGTGACATGCGTACAAAATTTCAGGCATTCGGATGAGGTTGGATTGACTTTTTGATCGAAAGAGGAATTTAAAAGGTTTTGGAATTCTTAGGCTTGAATCCAATGTCAATTTGGTGTTTTGATGTTGTTTTGAGCATTCCGAAGGTTGAAACAAGTTTAAACGATATTATGGGAAATGTTTGCATGTTTGGTTGAGGTCCCGAGGGCCTCGGGTGAGTTTCAGGTGGTTGAACAGATCATTTCATGTGGGAAAAAGTTGTAGAAAATCTGTTGTTGGTGTTGCAGGCATTTGGCCTTCGCGTTCGCGAGTGGGCTCTCGCATTCGCGAAGGGTTAGGGTATCAGGCGTTCGCGTAGAGTAAAAGTGAGCAGCTGGGATCCTAGAGAATTGTTCTTTGCGTTCGCGAGCTGGTCGTCGCGTTAGCGATGCATTGATGAGCTGAAGTTTCGCGTTCGCGTACAGGGTGTCGCATTCGTGATGAAGGATTAAGTGGTCAATGGGTGTTTGTGCTTCGTGAACGCGAGGCGTTGACCGCGTTCATGAAGAAGGGATTTTAAGTGTTGGGCAGAATAATTAAAAGACCACTTCCGTAATTTTGGGTCTAAATTTCACCATTGTTGAGCGATTTTGGAGCTTTTTGAGAAGGATTGAAGAGGGAATCAAGGGAAAACACTTGGAGGTAAGATTTATGAACTAAATACTCGATCCTATTGTGATTTCTACCTAATTAATCATGAAATTTGTGGAATCTAAAGCCTAAAATTGGAGAGTCAGGGCTTGGAATTTGGGACTTTGATTTGAGGGGTTATTTATGGTCAGATTTTGATGTATTTGATATGTATAAACTCGTGAGAGTGTAAGGATTCTACTTTTGTGATTTTTGTCGGAATCCGAGATGTGGGCCCGGAGGTCAGGTTTGGCCAATTTTGGGATTTTTGATGTAAATTGGTTATTTTCGAGTGGACTTTGTTCCCTTAGCATATTTTGATGGTATAAATCTATTTTTGATAGATTTGGAGCATCCGGAGGCCGAGTCGAGGGGCAAAGGCATTGCGGGCTAGAGTTTGGACCGGATAGAGGTAAGTAATGATTGTAAATGCTGTCCTAAGGGTATGAAACCCCGGATTTCACATCGTTGTGCAACTTTGAGGTGACGCACATGCTAGATGACGAGCATGAGGTCGTGCACCATTGGGTATTGTGACTTAGTCCGTCTCGTATGACTGCTAAATTACGTATTTGATTGAAAACTGTTTGCTATCATTGTGTTTTGGAAAGTATTATCATGTTTTGGGCTGAATGCCATATTTGGGCCTCGTGCCAACTGTTTTGGACCCTTAGGGGATTTTAACTACTATTCCTCATTGTTTTGACTTCATATTTGTACTTAGTCATGCTGTATTTTACTATTTCATTTTGATATTGTTTTGACTCCGTTTTGATATTTTAAATGATATTTTGGGCTGAGCATCATGTTTTACTGTTGTCTTAGTGGCTTGAGAGATTTCTGACTGAGTGAGGCCGATGGCTTGTGTTGTGAGGATATTATGGGATCGAGTTGTGCGCCGCAACAGTGTTGTACTGATTTATGATCATAAGGCCGAGGGCCTTATTTGTTATGCCACGAGGTGGCTTGTTATGAGGCCGAGGTCCAGTTTGATTATGCCACGAGATGACTTGTTATAGAGCTTGGGCTGTAGGAGCCCCTCCGGAGTCTGCATCCCCCCAGTGAGCGCGGGTACCCAATGTAAGATGTGATATTGCCCGAGGGGCTGTTGTTGTTTCATGTTATTGTCCGAGGGGCTGATACGAGTGAATGTGAGGTAGCTTGAGGGGCTGGTTCTACTGATGTTTTGCCCGAGTGATGGTTGTAGTATATGTTTTGCCTGAGGGGTTGTTTACATTTCTATTCTTTTCTCACCGTTTTCATCACTCTTTGATACTATTGAAAGTTGTTTTAAAAGGTTTCACTGAAACTGAGCTTGATTTACGAAGTAAATGATTTTTGTACTGTTTTGGAAATGTACTGCATTTGCTACAACGTTATGACGTGATTTACGTGTTTTTTTACTGCTCAGCTTTCATTTACTTTTATTACTTACTAAGTTGACATACTCATATTACTCCCTGCACCTTATGTGCAGATTTAAGTTTTTCTAAACCCGGTAACGGGTGTTGATTGCTTAGTGCCAGAGTCATCGGAGTTAGCAAGGTAGCTGCCCGAAGTTCGCAGCCATGCTCTTCTCCTTCTTGTCTTCCTTAGATTGTTTTTAGTATATTTTCAGACTCTTCATTGTATTCAGCTCTTAGTAGATGCTCGTGACTTGTGACACCCCAATGTCGTGCTTGTGTATTTATTCTGCACTGTTCATTTAGACTTACATTATGAAAAATTTGATTAATTAAAGACTTAAAAATGACTTTTATCGGCTGGCCAAGTTTCACGATAGGCGCCATCACGACCGGGTCAGTTTTAGGGTCGTGACAAGTTGGTATTAGAGCCTAGGTTATATAGGTTTCACGAGTCATGAGCAGATTTAGTAGATCTCGCGGATCAGTACGGAGACGTCTGTACTTATCCTTAGGAGGCTACAGAACCTTTAGGAAAAACTTCATATTCTTGAATTCTTATCGTGCGTCCTTGATTCAGCTTGAAATGTAACTCTTTAAATTTCTTCCATGCGTTCGTATGCGCGCATGAGCGCTCGGTATCGGTTGTGCATAGACGGCTTATGATTCCCTGATCGAGGGGCGAGATGTGATTTCGGTGTGTTGATGTTGGGCCAGTCTGGAGGACTTGAGGCCAAATTTTGCCTGTAGCTTGAGTAGTGAGGCGTTGATTATGTGAGCACGTGCTTTTTGAATTTATATGTTCGGTAGTGTCCCTATTAGTGGAAGTGATGGCTGGATGACTATGTGATGAGTATGACTGCGAGATGTATTCATATGATTTGGATGTGACGAGAAGGGTCAGATTAAGGATAGAAAGAACTATTTGATACTTGATTTCCTACTTGATTTGATGTATAGCCCCGATTTATGGGTGTGTGAAGAATCTTTTCATGTTGTCTAGTTAGGGAGTGGAGTAGATTTCATGTTACGATATGAGTTCAGACTTAGGAAAATTAAGTGATTGCGTAATGTTTATGATGATTGAAGGGTATAAAGAGATGTTAGTTTGAGGCGAAGCAGGTGGGTTATCTCTTGCGGAGTATTCTGAAGTTTATGTGATCCTTATGTTATTTGTTGGAAGATCACTTTTATTAGTGATTTTTTTTTCACTTGGAATTTGGGTCGCTTAAGAGAGTTCTTGGCTATCACGAGGGTGAATGCGAGATTTGCAGAAGATTTGAAGTACTAGATGGTCTGTGTTGTACGAGCTTATGAAGGATTGAGTTTATCTCACTATGGTATTATGGCAGTAATAGAGTATATGTATTATGAGTTATTGTGTATATTGATCTATGGCTTTGAGCCAAGTGGGGGAGTCTGCTATTGATTGATGGATTGCACGGTTATGTGCTATGTCGGTTCCAGTTTAAGGCGTACTGGTGAATTAGTTATGGTTTACGGAGGTTGATACCGAGGATGGCTCGAGTAAAGGAAATTTCACTAAAGGTTATGTTATGATTTATGGGTATATGAGAATCATAGAATGACTTGAGTTGTTATGGGTAAAGGGTGTACGGTGCATAGAACAGGAAGTTGCTTGGTTGCATTAAGGTGAGGTTACATTCTGCGGTGTCGGAGTGCTAATGGAGCACAAGTCGTATGGTCTGTTTGATCAGTCTAATTGCGGTTTGAGTAGAGTGGATGACTCTCGAGACTGGTTCTAGTAGGTTCAAGATTTTACATGTAATAATTGGAGATTTTCAGGTTGTATATTTGGCTAGAAACCGAGGTTTGCATTGGAGGGTGTCAAGACTTGTGGCATTTCTATATTAATTATGGGATTCTATATATCAGTATCAGGAAGGTGAAGGTAATGGCTTTGGATTCGCAGGAAGTCTCTTCGGGGTAGGTATTTTGAATGTGGTGCTTTTGGGAATATTTGAAAGAGTATTCAGCGGCTTATGAGCCTTAGACAATGTGGTTTTATGCTTGGGTCTTGTGTGGTGAATCTGGTTTAAGGAATTGCGGTATTATGGCAAGGAGAGGTATCAATTTGAAGGTAATTTAGAAGGAACTTGGATAAATAGGATAGCTTGGTAGTAGGCTGGATCGGCATGGTAAGGATATGATTAATTCTTTGGGTGCTTAAGAGGTAATGAGTTTCTACAAGTGTTTTGCGGCAATGCTCTTGGGTTTTAGTGGTCTGAGTAGCTTGGTTGAGTTAGCAGGATTCAGTCCTGACGACTTAGTTTTGTGCAAATGGAATTCGGAGAACTCTTGATGGTTTCTACCACGGTTAGAGATGTATATTTTCTACGAGCGTGAGGAGCATGAGATGTATAGTGATTTTCTTCTAGATGGGATCAATGGAAAGTTCTTGGCTAGTTGAGTACGTAGTTTCTTGTGGCTTGGAATGGATATGAAGTTCTCATGTTTATCCTAGGATGGTACGGTACATGTGGTATGTTGTGTAGGATTGAGATTTGCATGTGTAAGTTCACGGTTCAGTTTTGAAAGGAAGGCCACAAACTCTTAGGTAGCATGGATAGTTTCAGATGACTAGATAACTGAGATCACTGATTGGTGTGGCTTGTGAGGGTGTACATTTTAGAAAGGGCTATGTGTTTGAGTTAAGGATACTTCATTAGTAATGCGACACTCTCTTGTGGATCAACTATTGATATTCAAGTTTGCTTGGTGGCATAAAAGAATTATAGGAGTACCTCTCGTGGGATGATTGGGTATTAGAGGTGTGTTGTATATTCAGACGGTGGAGTTGGGATCAGATATGGTGATTCGCATACTGTATGGATTTGGAGACTGGGAGTTCTCATAAACAGGTTAGGTCGTGGTTGTGGACCGCGTATATCTGTCTTGTGTGGTAACTATTGGAGGTCTGGAGACCTGAGTGGATCCTTGTTGCTTAGTATGCTAAATTTTGATGTGATATTAGGTATGGACTGGTTGTCTCTGTGTCGTGTTATTCTGAGCTGTTGCGCTAGGACGGCGACGTGGCAATGCCAAAAATGCCATGGATTGAGTGGCAAGGTTCGACAGATTATGTTCCAAATAGGGTGGTTTCATTTTTGAAGACCTAACGGATGGCTGGGAAGGGTTGTCTTTCTTATTTGGCCTTCATGATGGATGTCAGTTCAGAGACTCCTACCATTAATTCAGTTCCGGTGGTGAGGGATTTTCCGAATGTATTTCCTGTTGCCAGGCAGGTCGTCGGACAGGGTTGTTGATTTCGGTATTGATTTAGTGCCGGACACCGTATCGTATGGCACTGATGGAGTTAAAGGAGTTGAAGGAGCAACTTCAGGAACTCCTTAATAAGGGGTTCATTGGTAGGCCAATATGGATGTGTGTTCTATATCGAGTCAGCTTGGTTGACTCCGAGATGTATTGTTGAGGGATGTGTTGATTCGATTGTTATTGAGCTTATTAGTGATATGGGGAGATCTATGAGTTACCTTTCCGTGTTGCGAGGCATTAGGATTTGGTTGGGTATAGGCACATGTGGTGCGATTTTATTGGGGTCTCTCAGTAGAATTCGAGCAGGAAGAGTATTAGGTATTACTTGGCGGATGGTGTATCGATTGTATCCTTTGGGGTTTGTGTAATGTTATGTCAATTGCTTTACCGTAGTTATGATGATTTGCTTTGGTTCTAGACATCAAATTGTGTGTGGTTGTCGATTTTGAACATAGTGACTTGAGGTGTTTCATGTGGACCAGTGTTTGGATAGGGTCGCGCATTGCAGCGAAGTTATGTGGAGGTATGATCCTTCGGGTTAGATTCGTGTGTTTTGTTTCTACGATGGGTGATGGGTTTTCAGTATTGTGTGTGGTGGTACTGGTGAACTTGCGGTACAGCTCTCTCATTTGAGTCATTTTTCATGATATGAGTACGTTTGGATTGTTGCTTATTGGTGCGCGGATTGCACTAGTTGTGGCTTTAGATGGTATTAATGTGTCATGTCACCAGAGTAGTTGTGTTGGATTAGATGAGATTGTTGGGATCTAGAGTGAATAAAACGGATTCGGTTTCAGCGTGTTGGAAGGATAATATCGATGTTCGGCTCAGAAATTTGCTATGGTCCTTGCCAAAGGAAAATTGGCTTCACGAATGGTTGATCTGAGGAATGGTTATGACTTTCTACGTGTTTCATTTATCATTGGCAGTATACGGAAGTGTTGGAATGAGGCTTTATTTGATAAGAGGTTTATTATCGATATTTGGTTGTTCTGAGCAACTGTTGTGATCAGAAGTTATCGCTACGAGAGTTTGAGCTGTGTGGTATATCATGTAATTGCATCTGAAGCTACAGGTATGGTTTGTTACAGCTTGTTTGGGCTTATTTTGAATATAGATGTGAGATTCTGATCTTGTAGATGTTTTCAGAAGTGAAAATGTGGTTCTAAGGTATATGGGCTAGGTTGGATTGTGAAATTTCAGTTATATTGTGTTATCGGACCTATACGAGATAGGGTGACGTGGGATCACCCCCGGGTATGTGCATGGTAAGGTTACACAGCGATTTGATGGTCGGAACAACTCTGGGCACATTTGAGGACGAACGTATGTTCAAGTGGGGGAGGATGTAACGACCCAACTGGTCGTTCTGAGATTTTGCACCTCGCTCGCTAGTTCTCGGGCATGACTAGCCCCGTGTGATGTATTATGACATATGTAAATCGTCGGTTTTGGTATTCAGGGTAATTGAAATAGATTTGGAAGAAGAGTTCTCAGTTTGAAGCTTAAAATTTGAAAGGTTTGGCCACGTTTTGACTTTTTAGTATTCGATCTCGGATTTGGATTTTTATGATTTGATTAGCCCCATTAGGTGATATTGGAATTGGGAGCGCGTACGGAATGTATTTTGGAGGTCCGTGGTAGATTTGAATTGGTGAAATTGGAATTTTGGCATTTTTTGGTTGGTAGAGGAGATTTTGATATAGGGATTAGAATAGAATTCCAAAAGTTGGAGTAGGTCCGTTATGTCATTTGCAACGTGTGTGCAAAATTTCAGGTTTTTCGGACGAGGTTTGATGGACTTTTTGATCGAAAGCGGAATTTGGAAGTTTTTTAAATTCTTAGGCTCGAATCCGATGTCAATTTGGTGTTTTGATGTTGTTTGAGCGTTCCGAAGGTTGGCAAAAGTTTGAATGATGTTATGGGATATGTTGGCATGTTTGTTTGAGGTTCCGAAGGCTTCAGGTGAGTTTCGGGTGGTTGAACGGATCATTTCATGTTGGAAAAGGTTGCAGAAAATCTGTTGTTGGTGTTGCAGGCATTTGGCCTTCGAGTTTGCGAGTGGCTCTCGCATTCGCGAAGGGTTAAGGTGTCAGGCAGGAGGTTGGGCCTTCGCTTTCGCGATGGGGGTCCCGCATTCGTGAAGGGCTGAGGTTTGTATTCATCGCATTGGTGATGGTTTTGCCGCGTTCGCGTAGAGTAAAGGTGAGCAGCTGGGGTCCTGGAGAATTGTTCTTCGCGTTCCGCGAGCTGGTCGTCCCATTTGTGATACATTGATGAGCTGAGGCTTCGTGTTCGCATAC
Organism: Nicotiana sylvestris; assembly: GCF_000393655.2. Lineage (NCBI taxonomy): Eukaryota > Viridiplantae > Streptophyta > Magnoliopsida > Solanales > Solanaceae > Nicotiana > Nicotiana sylvestris. The sequence continues at coordinate 91,423,398 of NC_091057.1, read as the reverse complement.
AGGGTGTCGCGTTCGCGATGAATGATTAAGTGGTCAATAGGAGTTTGTGCTTCGCGAACGCGAGGCATTGACCGCGTTCGTGAAGAAGGGATTTTAAGTGTTGTGCAGAATGTTTAAAAGACCACTTCCGCAATTTTGGGTCTAAATTTCACCATTGTTGCGCGATTTTGGAGTTTTTTGAGAAGGATTGAAGAGGTAATCAAGGGGAAACACTTGGAGGTAAGATTTATGGACTAAATACTTGATCCTATTGTGATTTCTACCTAATTAATCATGAAATTTGTGGAATCTAAAAATTAAACTTGGAGAGTTAGCGCTTGGAATTTTGAACTTTGATTTGAGGATTTGAGTGGTCATTTGTGGTCGGAATTTGATGTATTTGATATGTATGAACTCGTGAGAGTGTAAGGATTCTAGTTTTGTAATTTTTGTTGGAATCCGAGATGTAGACCCGAGGGTCGGGTTTGGCCAATTTCGAGATTTTTTATGTAAATTGGTTATTTTTGAGTGGGCTTTGTTCCCTTAGCATATTTTGATGGTATAAATTTGTTTTGGATAGATTTGGAGCATACGGAGACCGAGTCGAGGGGCAAAGGCATCGCGAGCTAGTGTTTGGACCGGATAGAGGTAAGTAATGATTGTAAATATTGTCCTGAGGGTATGAAACCCCGGATTTCACATTGTTGTGCTACTTTGAGGTGACGCACACGTTAGATGACGAGCGTGGGGTCGTGCACCGTTAGGGATTGTGACTTAGTCCATCCCGTATGACTGTTAAACCGCGTATTTGATCGAAAACTGTTTGCTATCATTGTGTTTTGGAAAGTATTATCATGTTTTGGGCTTCATGCCATATTTGGGCCTCATGCCAACTATTTTGGACCCTTAGGAGATTTTTACTACTATTCCTCACTGTTTTGACTTCATATTTGTATTCAGTCATGCTATATTCTATTGTTTTCATAACCAGCCATATTTACTCCGTTTTTATATTTTAAATGATATTTTGGGCTGAACATCATGTTTTACTATTGCTTGAGTGGCTTGAGAGATTTTTGACTGAGTGAGCCCGAGGGCCTGTATTGTGAGGATATTATGGGATCGGGCTGTACGCCGCAGCAGTGTTGTACTAAGTCATGATCATGAGGCCGAGGGCCTAATTTTTTACGCCACGAGGTGGCTATTTATGAGGCCGAGGGACAGTTTGATTATGCCACGAGATGGCTTGTTATAGCACTTGGGTTGTAGGATCCCCTCCGGAGTCTCCACACCCCCAGTGAGCGCGGGTACCCAGTGTGAGATGTGATATTGCGTGAGGGGCTGTTGTTGTTTCATGTTATTGCCTGAGGGGCTGATAGAGTGAATGTGAGGTAGTCAGAGGGGCTGGTTCTGTTGATATTTTGCCCGAGTGGCGATTGTGGTATATGTTTTGCTCGAGGTGTTGTTTATATTTCTATTCTTTTTTCACTATTTTTATCACTCGTTTGAAACTATTGAAAGTTGTTTTAAAAGGTTTTACTAAAACTGAGCTTGATTTACGAAGTAAATGATTTATGTACTGTTTTGAAAATGTACTGCATTTGATGTAGCATTATGACGTGGTTTACGTGTTTTCTTACTACTCAGGTTTTATTTACTTTTATTACTTACTGAGTTGGCGTACTCACATTACTCTCTGCACCTTGTGTGTAGATTCCGGTATTTCTGAACCTGGTAGTGGGTGTTGATTGCTCAGTGCCAGAGTCATCGGAGTTAGCAAGGTAGCTGCCCGACGTTCGCAGCCCTGCTCTTCTCCCTCTTGTCTTCCTTAGATTGTTTTTAGTATATTTTCAGACTCTTCATTGTATTCAAACCTTAGTAGATGCTCGTGACTTATGACACTCCGATGTCGGGCTTGTGTATTTATTGCACTATTCATTTAGACTTACATTATGAAATATTTGATTAATTAAAGGCTTAAAAATGACTTTTATCGAATAATGGTTAATTCGGGAATTGTGTCGGCTGGCCTAGTTTCACGATAGGCACCATCATGATCGGGTCGATTTTAGGGTCGTGACAACCATGGGGGAACATTTACTGCTAACCGTGTACCAAAGTATATTGGGGAGAGGGAACATGTGGTATTTTCTATTGATAAAGACCTCTTTTCAGTTATTGAGTTTTATTTTTATGCTAAAGACTTAGGGTATGCCTCTGTGATTGGTTTTTATCACTTTGACCTCAAAAGTTCAGAGTTCAAGGCCTTGAAAACAGACTGTCAACTCTTAGAGATTTTGAGTGACTTAAAATCAGGAGACAATTTGAACTTATACATTAAACATATTATAGATGAAGCTGTAGTTACTGGGCCTGAAGTTATAGGCTTACTTGATGGGCCTGAATACTCGACTGGTAGGTAAATGTGTCTGGACCTGAACTTGGATATGGGGCTAGTAGTATAGAAGACCTAGTAGATGTGGTAATAGATGAAGGGACGAAAATAACAGGTACAAGAGCAACAGTTAGTTGGTGTTAATAATTTATCAGATCTGGACTGGACTGATTTTGAGCTTAAAAGTAGTGACTCTGATTTAGATAGGCTTCCTGAAGAAGATGACAATGATGCTGATGATGAATTGAGGGTTATCGGGAATGAAAAGAGAACTAAGAAGGCTGGCAAGTTTGTCAACACTAATGATGTGCAGAAAAGAAAGAAAGTTGCAGTGCCTGAGGAAATAATTTTAGGGGAAGCTGGTATAGACATAGGGTTTGAGGACATTGGAAGGAATAAGGCTTCCAGGTATGTTGGTAAACTAGCTGGTGATGAGGACTATATTGATAATTCAGATGTTGGTAGTAATGATAGTGAAGATGAGTTAGATCCTGCTGCTGAACCTGGTTGATTTACCTAGGAGAAAGAAAAGTAACAAAGTTAGGTATGATCCAGATTGTGTATTAGCTATATTTGATCTTGGTATGGTGTTTGAAAATTCTAACGAATTTAGAGAGGCTGTAGCTAAATATGCAGTTGAGTACAAAGTTCACTTAAAATTGAGACCTAATGATAGTAAGAGAGTTAGAGTGAAGTGCAAGTGCAAGAGATCCAAATGATTATTGTATGCTAGTGAAGATAAAAATATAGGGGACTTTATAGTAAAGACTTACTACCCTGTCCATAAATGTCCAACATATAATAACAACAAAACGTGCACTTCCAAATTTATTGCTAACAAGTTTAAGGACAGAATCACATCTCAATCTGGAATTACAATTTTGGAAATTCAAGATCTGGTCTGAGACAAATTGGGCTTATATGTTGGTAGATCAGTATGTTACAGGGCTAAAATGAGAGTGATGGGTGATTGGAAGTTAAGAGTTTTCAAGACTTTGTGATTATGCTGACATGATAAAGAAAAAAAAATCCTGGGAGCTTATGCTGGATTAGAACTGGCATAGAAACAACACCTAGGAAGAACAGTCCTAAATGTAAGTTAAAAAGCACACCTTTTTTACTAATATTATGGGAACCCAAATGCATGTAACTAATGTGTCATGATATTGTGACATTCCAACCTGGTACAACTTCCGAAAGACTTATCATGGGTGAAAATTGTCACGTCCCAAACCTAAAGAGGCGTGGTCGGCACCCGATGCCATACTTGAATAGAGCGTATCACTCTGTAAGTGTGAACTTTAGAGGAGTAACCTTCAACTTAGGACGATGAGGTCATATTCTGAATCGTCTAAAAATAACGCATCTCTCATCTGTGGGGTCATACCCAAAAGCTGATATATATATAACACTATGGAGGCCGACGAAGCTACCATGAACATCTACTGATGTACAAAATATACAGGACTCATCTACAAGCCTCTAGAGATAACTGAACTGCACCATGGTTGGGACAGGGCCTCGACATACCCATCAAACCTGTATATATGAAATGGACTCTAAGGACTAGACCCGGTAACTCCGAGGAAGGGGAACATATCAACCAAGCTGATATTTGACACTGTCTACTGGGAGGGTCTGTCCAACTGTAAATCAGGACCTGCAGGCATGAAATGCAGCGTCCCCGGCAAAAGGGACGTCAGTACGAAATAATATACCGAGTATGTAAGGCAATGTGTCACGCCCCAAACCTGGGGAGGCGTTGATGGCACTTGGTGCCGTACTGGCTCGAGCAAACCACTCTGTAACTTTTTTTTCTAACTATCATGGGCTAACATGACCACAACTCGTAATGTATAACTATAAGTGGGTAAACACTGTATGAATGAACCATTGTTCTTAAAAAAGAAAACATATGGACAGTCATGGCCTCTAACATACTGTACGAAATGAACCTCTGTCTACAAAGCCTCTAAGAGTATTAAACATCAAACAAAACAGGGTACTGGCCTACCCATAAGTCCGTAGCCAAACTCTGACAAAATGAAATAATATCATGAAATAAACTTTATCAACTTACGTATTTTCTGAGACCCATGAACAGGTGATAAAATAATATGACACATGGATAATCAAGAACATAGGCATCTCTAGCATTTCTACGAATAGAGTCATTTATGGAAGTTGTATATTTTCTCGTTTTGTTTATACTGTATGGATCTTGCCAAAAAGGAAGAAGGGATAGCCTTAACATATCTGAGCCGATTCTCTTGAGAAATATTACACTGTACTCTTTAAAATTTGCAATAACTCATGCTATATTGTGTTGTGAAGTTTCAAATGAGCTATGGAGCTCCATCCGTTAGCAAAAGAACGAAAGGTATGGTGCTGTGATTACAGACCGAATTAGGCATAAGAAAGTACAGTTGGGCACTTTTGACTCTATTGAAGAGGCTTCACAAGCTTATTTGTCCAAAGGAGTCTGATAATTAATGATATATCCAAGGGAGATACTAATTGTGCTCCTCAGAAGTTGTAGATGATACATCCGTTGGTTGCTTCGCTTCAGAGATCTCAACTTCGCATGCATAAACATCGGGTGCATTTTCATTTTCTGTTCTTATGCATTTGAGCATATCTAATTGTATAGCATGTAGCTCATATTTGGCAATATAACCCTCAATAAATGCAAAATATATCGTCCAAAACTGGTGCTCCTTCAAATAACGAGGACATAATATGAACCTCATGTTTAATGGCTAATGTCAATGTCACAAAATCATATAAATAAGCCACCTAACCTATTGAACTAAGAGTCACTACTACCTAAGGCATTTTTTGCCACGTGGTGGTGGGGGCTGGTTTAGGCTTATTCAAAGTCTTTAATTAATCACCTAATAATTCCTTAATTGACTAGTTAATCTCCCATTAACCAATAATTAATCAATTACCGACATAATTAAGAATTATCTCAAATTACTTAAAATACTACTCACTTTTAACACACTTTATAGACCTTATTATCATGGTCATGGGGTACCTTGTATGACACTAGTCCATAAATACCAGGTATTATATCTCGGACCGTATAAAATAAATACATATACTAATATTTCATTAAAACATCCATGTAAAAATACATATATTTTATCAATTTTTAATTTTCCTAATCTCATATAAAGATTACAAATTTTTGTACGCTTAATTCTTAAAATGGTAAAAAGATAATCTTCTTTTCTTATGAGAAAATAATTTCTTACAATAAAGAAAATCTCATTTATAAACCTTCTCATATTATGTGTATAATTTAAAGCATATTCGGAACTAGTAATATTAATAACTATATAAAATAATATTTTTTTCAAACTTTCTACTAAAATGTTCCACTCAAAACAGATACCATATCAAAATGTATCTAATGGTATCAAGGTTGTCAATCTTACGGGGTCTTACAATAACATAGTCACAAATTCTCTATAACCTCATGTATGGTCTTAATCCCTTCAAGCTCATATGGATTACTACTACTAATCCTAATATTAAAGTACGGGATGTAAAATTCTTCCCCCCCTTAAACATTCGTCCTCGAATGTTAACTCTTAGAGATTTACAAAAGATTTCACTAGGGTCTCCTCTGTAAACTAAATAAAAACCCAACCTCTATCTGAAGTCTGGACTATTCACAATCTTTTGCACTTGAGTATCTCATATATTCTTCACCTTTACCTTACTTACTTTTCAATCTCGTATCGCATATTCTGTTTCTTTCATAACCTTCCTTCCACATAGGCAAAAATTACGGCTTAAAACTCTACTATGATATCTGCACCTCTAATGCATACAAAATCTGGCGAAAGCTTCATACTGACTTCTTATGACTTAGCTCTATGGTACAATCTTAAAACAAAAGAAGGGTAACATTTCCTAAATGTCCTATAGACTCTCAATTATATATGTGGTGCACAACACACACATAAGTGAGACTCTACTAGGCACGACTTTTTAGACTTTCTAGGACACGACCCGCTCTGATACCATTTTATCAAACCCTAAACCTAGGGATGCGTGGCTGGCATCCGGTGCCGTACTGACTGAGTGAACCACTCTGTAACTTTTTTTTTCTAACTATCATGGGTCAACATCACCACAAGTCGTAATGTATAACTATAAGTGGATAAAAACTGTATCAATGAACCATTGTTCTTAAAACATGAATATATATGGGCCGTCAAGGCCTCTGACATACTGTACAAAATGAACCTCTATCTACAAATCCTATAAGAGTATTAAACATCAAATAGGATAGAGCATCGTCCTACCCATAAGTTGGAAACTCTGACACAATCGCTCATAGACTGGGTTGTACTCCGAATGAGGTGAAGTCTTACTGGTCCTTTGCTGAATGCTAACCTCGTCTACTATTAGGGCTCTTCACACCGATTATCTATACATGAAGGCATGAATGCAGCGTCCCCAACAAAAGGACGCCAGTACGAATAATGTACTAAGTATGTAAGGCATGTAAATAAATATATAAAGAGCATGGAAGAAACATGGAGTAAAGGACTCAACCTGTAAGTCTAGATAGCTCTATAAATCATGAAATACATATAAGGTCATGAATATGCGTATGAATTTCATGTCGTGCATAGGTACATGTGTTCATAACATCATCAAGCCTCTGAGGGCATCCCATCATATCATTTTGGCCACTATGGGCAAAATCATCAACGTATACCAGCTGATCAGGTGGTGGTGCGTATATAATGTTGTAACCTTTTTTCATATCCCGTATATATATATACACATGCATATGTAACTCCATCTAATCATGGGTTAATGTACATGTATAAATGAATGCAATGCATGAGAAGTATGTCAATAAAATCTTTCGAAATGTCATAAGACCATTATGTCTTTGATTAATATCATGAAATAAACTTTAGCAACTTACGTATTTTCTGAGACCCATGAACAGATGATAAAATAATATAACACATGGATAATCAAGAACATAAGCATTTCTAGCATTTCTACGAATAGAGTCATTTATGGAAGTTGTACATTTTCTTGTTTCGTTTGTACCATATGGATCATGCCAAAAAGAAAGAAGGGATAACCTTAACATATCTGAGCCGATTCTCTTGAGATATATTACACCATACTCCTTAAAATTTGCTAAAACTCACGTTATATTGTGTTGTGAAGTTTCAAATGAGCTATGGAACTCCATCTGTTAGCAAAAAAATAGGAGGTATGGTGCTGTGATTACAAACTAAATTAGGCATAAGAAAGTACGGTCTGGCACTTTTGACACTATTGAAGAGGCTTCGCAAGCTTATTTGTCCAAGAAATCTGATAATTAATGATATATCCAAGGGAGATACTAATTGTGCTCCTCAGAAGTTGTAGATGGTACATCTGTTGGTTGATTCGCTTCAGACATCTCAACTTCGCATGCATAAACATCGGGTGCATTTTCATTTTCTGTTCTTATCCGTTTGAGCGTATCTAATTGTATAGCATGTAGCTCATATTTGGCAATATAACCCTCAACAAGTGCAAAATATATCGTACAAAACTTGTGCTCCTTCAATTAACGTGGACATAATTTGAACCTCATGTTTAATGGCTAATGTCATTGTCACAAAATCATCTAAATAAGCCACCTAACCTATTGAACTAAGAGTCACTACTATCTAAGGCATTTGCTTCCACTTGGGGGGGGGGGTAGGCTTATCCAAAGTCTTTAATTAATCACTCAACAATTCCTTAATTAACTAGTTAATCTCCCATTAATTAATAATTAACCAATTACCCCTTATAATTAAGAATTATCTCAAATTACTTAAAATACTACTCACTTTTAACACACTTTATAGACCTTATTATCATGGTCATGTGGTACCTTGTATGACACTATTTCATAAACACCGGGTATTATAGCTCATGTCGTATAAAATAAATGCATATACTAATATTTCATTAAAACATCCATGTAAAAATACATATATTTTATCAACTTCTAATTTTCTAATCTCATATAAAGAGTACAAATTTTTGTATGCTTAATTCTTAAAATGGTAAAAAGATAACCTTCTTTTCTTGTGAGAAAATAATTTCTATCTTTACAATAAAGAAAATCTCCTTTATAAATTTTCTCATATTATGTGTATAATTTAAAGCATATTTAGAAGTAGTAATATTAATAACTATATAAAATTATATTTTTTCAAACTTTCTAAAAAAATGTTCCACTCAAAATAAATACCATATAAAAATGTATCTAACGGTATCAGGGTTGTCAAACTTACGGAGTCTTACAATAACATAGTCACAAATTCTCTATAACCTCATGAATGGTCTTAATCCCTTCAAGCTCATATGGATAATTACGACTAGTCCTAATATTAAAGTACGGGATATAACACAACGGAATAACTGAAAGCTGAAACTGAACTGATAATATAATAACTGAAAGCAACTGGGAGTCAAAGATAATCTAAATATATGCTTACCTGCTAATACTGACTCAACTCTCTCAATATAGTAAGTAAAATAGTTATCCGGCCCTATAAGACTCGGTATGTGTAACTGCTCTGCCATAGTAGGCTCGCTCATAGGCGCTGGGTTATACTATACTACTCGCAAACTTCCTTTAACTTGCTAGCACCATAGATTTCCTTATGTTATTCTAGAACCTCTAGAAAGACATCATATCATCTTTAACTCTTCTTTACTCTCTTAACTAGACCTCTCTGTACCTGGAAATCATAGGTTGGAAGATATGCCACTGACGACAACACTATCATTTTTTGATACAGAATTACGATGCTTCCATCCCTCTATCTGATATCTAGATTATTCGTAACCTTCTGTACTTGGGTATCTCGTACCTTCTTCACATGTACCTTACTTACCGTTAAATCTTCATTGTATCTTCTGTCTCTTTCATAACCTCCTTTTCACATAGGTGGAATTCACATCCACACCTTAAAGCTCTACTATAATACTTGCACATCATTTGCATACACAATCTAGCGGAGGCTTCATAATGACTTCTTATGAGTTTGGTATTATTCTAACTAGATTTATCATAGATCCATTATAGAATATGGTCGTTGTACTATCTCGTTTGTACCTTTGATATTTAGAGTGATTCTACAGTGTTCTAAATCACGATTTATATACTTATCGGGGTCTAATAGTTAGACTCTTAATTCACTTTGTTGATGTAGCTCTTTAGTTTCCTTTCTATCTCAGCTTTTAAGTAGGCTTACTTTATCTTCTGATATACGGATCAGGGTATTAGTTATTACTTTAGCCCCTCGTCGACGCCATGGAATATCCATGATATAACTTTCTACCAATTCAAGCTTTTGTCTGTGACGTGGAGTCAATTCTTTCTTTTAACTTATACTGGAGTCTCCTATAGTTGTATCATTTTCAACATATATGATGCATGTATAACACTCTAAAATCTTAAGTGTGTTCATAATGTAACTAACTCTGGGTCGTCATAGATCTAATAATATCTTTCGTGCCTTCTCAGCTTTCGTTCACAGTAAGCAATTACTTTTCTTAGTCTTTCTGCCACTTGTTGCATGAATACTTGGCTTATATTAGTGCCCACATATATTGGAATTTTGTGCAACTCATACGATCTCGAATATTACTTTGGATTTTACTTCTGTTTCCTTAGTCGCAATAGGGACCACTTTCTTATAGAGTGCATATGATATTGTAGTGAGACTGTTATTACAAGACCATTATTTATTTAGGTCACTATGCTTAGTTTGAAGCCTTCTTCCTTATTCCTCGGCTAATCTTTCATTGTAGCATTTAGGTAAGACTCTCTGACTCTTGTAATGATGTGAGCTTATCCCATCATATACCTGGCGAAATTTTTTATGTTCTTACTCACCTATAAATATCCTTAGTTACATACCTCCGTGCCCTTATTCTCTTAGGGTTACTTTTGAACACAATTTTTTTTATCTCCCTCGTGGCACTCTCTTTCATTTCCATAACACTTTTATGGAAACTATAACTACCTAAACTCTAATGTAAATATTTTGCAAGGATTACAATGTCGTATCTGCAAGACTGAATTCCCTATGCTAGGGTTTACTAGGTTTATCTTGCACAATCTGCTGATTTATCTGTATCCTCTTGTCAAGCCATAACTAGGTTTTTCCTGAATCAAATACTAACTACTCGTTGGTCCATTCTAATATCTATATTTCGCGTAATCTCTCGTGGGTTGTTTCATTGTCTTAACTTACCTCTCGCACTGGCTCCTTATGTATCAAGTGTTCATTTGCACTTATTTATCAATAACATCCTGGGAGGGAACCCTTACTGCATCTCCTCGCCATCGTGCTTGTATAATATTTTGGAGTTATAGCATATATGTAGGATCTGAATAAATGCAATCTCACCCCTTTCGTCTTTTTACTGCAGTCTTCTTGTACTAGTCCATAGTTACCTCTTCATCTTTGGCATCTTTTCAAATCTTAACTGACTCTTACTCGCCTTGCGGTAACCCTTCTATACCAGGGATAACTGAATTTCTTACGTGCTAGGGTGACACCTAGTGTAACTGGTACACTTAGTCCCTTAAGCATAACTCTACTCACATTGCTTGCTTTAGAGAAGCATCTTCCTGAATGACCTTTAAAGTTTATTCTTTCGTTGTCCATTCTATCATTTTCGGAACATGATTTCTGAAATTCATAAGATGCCGACTATTATCGAATCCTTTGGTCCCTAAATCATGTTCCATTTTTTTTCTTGTTTACTAGCCTATGTTGGTTTCTATTACTCCGGGGGGTCTAACTTAGCCTTCTGGTAATTACGTTGGAGTCGCCAACTCATTTTCTCGAAATGAGGATTTGACTTTATGACTTATACTCTTTTATAGTCTCAAGGTCTGTCACCTCTTATCTTTTCCTTTACTTGACTATAGAATATGTCATCCTATCATATTATGATTTACCGTTACCACCCTTTTGCATCTTACTCATAATGCTTCATTTACTTTCTTCTTATTTTCCTGCTAATATCTCTGTTTATTAACTTATTCTGAAAAGATCAACAAAACATTATTTCATTTTTATCTCCCCTTGCTCCATCTCACTGACTCTTCGGGTCACCTACTATTCTCTTTTTACTAGGCGCTTGAGTCATACTAAAGTAAATATTTATCCCTTCTAGGATTCCACTATATGTCTTCTGATATTTTTGAACGTTCTAGTATTCATATCCAACTGCACTATTCTAGAGTGCACCATCTAATATGCATGGTCTAATAGGGCCTCAAGTAGGGCCACCCCGTCAAGAATTATCTCTCTACTAATGTCCTTACCTGCCGCTGTATTAGCGCTCTGGCTAGTTGTAATTTTTCTAATTACAAGCATCTCTATATTTAGCAAACATAAGTCTTGGCTCGAACTCTTATGACTCAGCTCTATAGCACGATGTGCATATGAAAGAAGGGTAACAGACTCCTAAATTCCTTGTAGCTTCCTATTTATAAAATGTGGTGCACAACACATCTATAAACAAGGCTCTATTAAACACGGCTTGTAGACTCCCTAGGACAGAACTGCTCTGCTACCAAGTTTGTCAAGCCCCAAACTTGAAGAGGTGTGGCTGGCACCCGGTGCCATATTCGGCCCGAGCGTACCACTCTATAACTATGAACTCTTGAGGGGTAACCCTCAACTTAGGCCGATGAGGCCATATTCAAAATATTCTAAAAATTAACGCCTTTCTCATCTATGGGGTAAACATACCCAAAAAGTTGATATATATAACTGTGCAGGCCGACGAAACCGCCATGAACATCTACTGATACACAAAATATACAGGACTCGTCTACAAACCTCTAGATATAACTGAACTATACCATAGTTGGGACAGGGCCTCGACCTACCCATCAAACCTCTATATATAAAATGGACTCTAAGGTATAGACCTGGTAAATCCGAGGAAGTGGAACTTACCAACCAAGCTGATGTTTGACACTGTCTGCTGAGAGGTTCTGTCCAATTGTCAATCAAGACCTGCAGGCATGAAATGCAGTGTCCCCGGCAAAAGGGACGTCAGTACAAAATAATGTACCGAGTATGTAAGGCAACGAAATAACTGAAAGCTGAAATTAAACCAATAATATAATAACTGTAAGTAACTGGAAGTCAAAGAAAATCTGAAGATATGCTTACCTGCTGATACTGACTCAACTCTCTCAATATAGTAAGTAAAATAGTTGTCCAGCCTTATAAAACTCGGTATGTATAACTACTCTGCCGTAGTAGGCTCGCTCATAGGCTCTCGCCCATACTAGGCTCTGTATCTCGGCAATTCTGGGCTCTCTCATAGGCACTCGACCACTGTCACGACCCATATTTTCCACCCTCGGGAGTTGTGATGGCGCTTACTCATGAAAGTTAAGCAAGCCGAGTATTATAAATTCATTACCCTTTTTATTAAGCATGTTCAATAATTCAAAGTAATAAGTGAATTAAGCAGCATAATAAACTAAATAACTAGAAACACGGAAGACGAAAACTTAATCTTTAACCGAACATTTGCTACATAGTCTGAAATACAATACTACCCAGAATTTGGTGTCACAAGTCATGGACTATCTAAGAATGCTACAAATAAGTTCTGAATAAAAATACATAAATTTGTCTCTGAATAAGTAAAACCAGAAAGAGAAATGATAGGAGGAGACGCCAAGGCCTGTGGACATCTACAAGACTACCTCGGGTCGCCTGAGTGTACTGAAGACAGCACCCTCACTACAATCCAAAAGCTCGGGTATCAGTATCTACACACAGTGCAGAGTGTAGTATCAGCACAACCGACCATATGTGCTAGTAAGTGCTAGCCTAACCTCGGCGAAGTAGTGACGAGGCTAGGACTAGCCGATCCCATTTCATATAGTACCACTGCAGGCATGCAACCCGCTCCCATTTCATATAGTACTATTGCAGGCGTGTAACCCGCTCCCATTTAATATAATACCATTGCAGGCGTGCAACCTGCTCCTAATTCATATAGTACCATTGTAGGCTTGCAACCTGCTTCCATTTCATATAGTATCGTTGCAGGCGTGCAACCCGCTCCCATTTCATATAATACTGTTGCAGGCGTGCAACCTGCTCCCATTTTATATATCAACACCAATCATAAAAGAATCCCGGCAAGGGAACAATAATATAACAACAACATCCCGGTAATGGAACAATAATGATAATCCTCATATGAAACACAAATAACCACAATGGAGTCACAACAATTACAGTACAAGACTCGCGGGCATACTTGATATCGACGTATAGATACTCGTCACCATGCCTATACGTCGTACTCCACAATTAACACATAGCAAATAAGATACAACTCTTAATCCCTCAAGCTAAGGTTAGACCAAACACTTACCTCAAACTTCCACGGCCAACTCAAGCCTCAAACACCGCTTTTCCTTTAGAATTCGCCTCCAAATAACTCGTATCTAGTTCAAATTGATTTAACAACATCAATAAATGCTAAAGAATTCATACCCAATGCTTAATTATAGGTTTTTTATCATTTTCCCCAAAAAGTCAAAAATCGACCCCGGGCCCGCTTGGTCAAAACTCAAGGTTCGAACCAAAACCTGATCACTCATTCATCCATAAGCCCGAATATGCAATTAGTTTCAAAATCCGACTCCAAAACGAGGTCTAAATTCTAATTAATCAAAGAGCCCTAAATCTACCAAAATTCCTAATTTCTACCATAAAAACCCTAGATTTTTGGATGAAAATTGATGAAATGCAATGGAAAATCGAAAGAAAAAGGTTTAGAATCATATACCAATGCTTTGGGGAAGAACTTGTTCTTTGAAAATCGCCTCAATGCTCTCTAGTTTTGAAAATATGAAGTTTTGAACTAAATCCCGATTTGCTACTGTTTTTAATTCACTAGACAGGCCTTCTTCGCGTTCGTGAAGGGCCTGTCGCGTTCATGAAGGGTCAGGCCCATTAGCCTTCGCATTCACGTTTAGCGGCTCGCGTTCGCGGAGATTTGACTCCTCAAGCCTTCGCGTTCACGGGCCAGCGGCCATGTTCGCGTAGAACAAAATCCCCTTCCCCCTGCCCCAGCCCAAAGGCCTTCGCGTTCGCGATAACAGCTCCGCGTTCGCGAAGGGTAGCACCCCCAAAGCTTCGCGTTCACGACCTATTTCTTGTGTTCGCATAGAAGGAAAATTCCTTTACCCTGACTTACCCTTCGCGTTCACGAGAGTCCTTCCGCGAACGCGAAGAACAAAACTTCAAAAACTAAAAACCTGCAACTTTTCTAAGTTTAAAAACCTTCCGAAACTCACCCGAGCCCTCAGGGCTCCACATTAAACATGTATACTAACTCAAAAACATCATATGGATCTACTCGTGCGATAAAATCGCCAAATTAACAGCTTTAACAACGAATTTAGCATCAAAATCAAAGAAAAGTCTCAAGAACACTTAAGTTTCAAATTTCACCACCGAGGGTCCGATTAACGTCATTTCAAGTCCGTTTCTTACCAAATTTCAAATCCAAACACCATATAAGACATGTACCAGGCTCCGGAACCAAGATACGGGCGCGATACCATGAATTTAAAAAATATTCAAATTTCCAAAAACTCTTAAAATTTCAGTTAAACAATTTTCTTCAAAAATTTATTTCTTGGGCTCGGGACCTCGGAATTCAATTCAGAGCATATGCCCAAGTCCCATATTTTCCTACGGACCCTCCGGGACCGTCAAATCATAGGTCCGGGTTTGTTTACCCAAAATGTTGACCGAAGTCAACCTAAATTCAATTTTAAAGGCCAAATTAACATTTTCATCACATTTCCACATAAAAACGTTCTAGATATATGCTCGGACCGTGCACGTAAATCGAGGTGAGGAATAAGGATGCTTCTAAGGCCTCGAAACACAGAATTTACTCGTAAATCAAGTGATGACCTTTTGGGCCATCACATCCTCCACCTCTAAAACAACCGTTCGTCCTCGAATGGACATAAAAAGGAAGTACCTGAGTCAGAGAAAAGATGGGGATAACAGATCCGCATATCAGACTCGGAATCCCAGGTCGATGCCTCAGCAGGCTGACCTCTCCACTAAACACGAACAAAAAGGAAACTCTTTGATCTCAACTGACGAACCTGCCGGTCTAGAATAGCTACCGGCTACTCCTCATATGACAAGTCCTTGTCCAACTGGATAGTGCTGAAATCTAACACGTGGGATGGATCACTGTTATACTTCCGAAGCATGGACACATGAAATACTGGATGCACAGCTGATAAACCTGGAGACAACGCAAGTCTGTAAGCCACCTCTCCCACTCGATCAAGAATCTCAAACGGGCCAATGAACCTAGGTATAAGCTTGCCCCTCTTCCCAAATCTCATCACGCTCTTCATAGGCGACACCCGAAGCAACACCCGCTCACCGACCATGAATGCCAAATCACAAACCTTACAGTTGGTATAACCCTTTTGCCTGGACTGAGCTGTACAAAGCCTATCCTGAATAATCCTGACCTTGTCCAAGGCATCATGTACTAGATCCATACCCAACAACGGAGCCTCTCCCGACTCAAACCATTCAACCGGCGACCGACATCGCCTACCGTATAAAGCTTATAAGGAGCCATCTAGATGCTCGACTGGTAGCTGTTGTTGTAGGCAAACTCCGCTAAAGGCAAAAACTGATCCCACGAGCCTTTAAACTCAATGACACAAGCTCGGAGCATATCTTACAAAATCTGAATAGTACGCTCGGACTGCCCTTCCGTCTAAGGATGAAATATTGTGCTCAACTCAACCTGTGTGCCCAACTCACGCTGAACTACTCTCCAGAAATGTGAGGTAAATTGCATACCTCGGTCTGAAATGATAGACACGGGCACACCATGAAGATAAACAATCTCCCAGATATAAATCTTAGCTAACCTTTTAGAAAAATAGGAGATTGCCACAGGAATGAAATGCGCTGACTTAGTCAACCTATCAATAATAACCCATACTGCGTCGAACTTTCTCTAAGTCCGTGGGAGTCCCACAACAAAGTCCATAGTGATACGCTTCCACTTCCACTCGGGAATCTCAATCCTCTGAAACAAACCACCAGGTCTCTTATGTTCGTACTTTACCTGTTGACAATTCTAACATCGAGCCACATACGCAATAATATCCTTCTTCATCTTTCTCCACCAATAATGCTATCGCAAGTCCTGATACATCTTAGTGGTGCCCGGATGAATAAAGTACCAGGAACAATGGGCCTCCTCTAAAATCAACTCTCGAAGTCCATCCATATTAGGCACACAAACTCGACCTTGTAGCCTCAAAACTCCATCATCTCCTAATGTAACCTGCTTGGCACCACTGTGCTGCACCGTGTCTTTAAGGACACACAAATAAGGATCATCATGCTGCCAATCTCGGATACGCTCCAATAAAGAAGAATGAGCGACTGTGCAAGCTAATACACGGCTGGGCTCAGAAACATCCAACCTCACGAACTGATTGGCCAAATCTTGAACATCCAAAGCAAGCGGTCTCTCAGCGACCGGAATATATGCAAGACTGCCCATACTGGCTGACTTCCTACTCAAAGCATCGGCCACCACATTGGTCATCCCCGAATGATATAAGATGGTGATATCATAGTCTTTCAATAGCTCCAACCACCTTCTCTGCCACAAATTTAGCTCCTTCTGCTTGAACAAATACTGTAGACTCTTGTGATCCGTGAATACCTCATATGCCACGACATACAGATAATGCCTCTAAATCTTCAATGCGTGAACAATGGCTGCTAACTCCAAATCATGAATCGGATAGTTCTTCTCAGGAATCTTCAACTGACGCGAAGCATAAGCAATGACCTTGCCATCCTGCATCAACACTGCACCAAGTCCAATACGAGATGCATCACAATAAATTATATATGGCCCTGAATCTGTGGGCAAAACCAACACCGGCGCTGTAGTCAAAGCTGTCTTGAGCTTCTGAAAGCTTGCCTCACACTCGTCCGACCACCTGAACTGGGCACCCTTCTGGGTCAACCTGGCCATCGGGGTTGCAATAGATGAAAACCCCCCACAAACCGACGATAATAGCCTGCCAAACCCAAGAAACTCTGGATCGCTATAGCTGATACGGGTCTAGGCTAGTCCTTGACTGCCTCTATTTTCCTTGGATATACCTGAATACCCTATGTTGAAACAACATGACCCAAGAAAGAAACTGACCCCAACCAAAACTTGCACTTCTAAAACATAACATACAACTGACTATCTCTCAAGGTCTGAAGAACAACTCTCAGATGTTGCTCATGCTCCTCCCGGCTGTGGGAATAAATCAAAAAGTCATCAATGAAGACTATCACGAATGAATCCAAGTAAGGTCTAAACACTCAGTTCATCAAATCCATAAAAGTTGCAAGGGCATTCGTCAACCCAAATAACATCACCAAGAAACTCATAGTGCCCGTACCGAGTGCAGAAAGCTGACTTAGGGACATCGGATGCCCTAATCCTCAACTGATGGTAGCCAGATCTCAAGTTAAACTTCGAAAATACCTTGTCACCCTGAAGGTGATCAAACAAATCATCAATCCTCGGCAATGGATACTTATTCTTGATTGTAACCTTGTTCAACTGCCGGTAATCTATACACATTTGCATCGATCCATCCTTCTTCTTAACAAACAACACCGGTACACCCCAAAGCGAGACATTAGGTCTAATGAAGCCTTTTTAAAGCAAGTCTTGCAACTGCTTCTTCAACTCAGGCGGGGCCATATGATACAGCGGGATAGAAATGGGCTGAGTGCCCGGAGCCAAATCAATGCAGAAGTCAACATCCCTATCGGGTGGCATACCCGACAGGTCTGAAGGAAATACCTCAGGAAACTCAGGAACAACAGTCACAGAATCAATAGAAGGAATCTCGGCACTAGAATCATGAACATATGCCAAATAAGACAAATACCCCTTCTCAACCATACGCCTTCATATATGAGATAACACTACAGGTAGAATGACCAGGAGTCTCTCTCCACTCTAAATGAGGTAAGCCCTGCAAGTCTAAGGTCACAGTCTTGGCATGATAGTCTAAGATCGCGTAATAAGGTGATAAACAGTTCTCCCTATTATGACATCAAAATCAACCATATCCAAAAGTAACAAATCTACATGAGTCTCAGGACCCCCAATCACAACTACACATGAACGATGGACATGATCTACCATAATAGAATCACCCACCGGTGTAAACACATATACAGGAGCACTCAAAGAATCACTAGGCATGACCAGATATGGTGCAAAATAAGATGACACATAGGAGTATGTAGACCCTGGATCAAATAGCACTGAAGCATCCCTACTACAAACCAGAAATGTACCTATGATAACTGCATCGGAAGCCTCAACCTCAGGTCTGGCTGGAAGAGCATAACATCGGGGCAGGGCCCACTTCTCTGAACTATATCTCTAGGACGACCTGCTACTGGTTAGCCTCCATCTCTAGCAGCCTGAGCTCCACCTCTAATACCTCTACCTCTACCTCTAGCACCTCTACCTACACATCTAGCTGGCTGGGCGGGCGGTGGAACACTCGGTGCCTGAACCATGGCACGGGAACCCTAGTACTGAGAACTGCTCGGTGCTCGAGGGCAAAATCTAGCAATATGTCTCGTGTCACCATAAGTAAAACAAGCCTTCAGCTGTTGGGGCTGACGACCCTGAAAACTCTGAAGCAGAGGTGCACTGATAGGAGCTGGCGATGCACTATAGGACTGCTGATAAGAATACTACATGTGAGAACCACGGCCACCTGGGGCACCATGAGAAGCCTGAAGTGCTGACTGATTTAACAACATCAATAAATGCTAAAGAATTCATACCCAATGCTTAATTATAGGTTTTCTATCATTTTCCCCAAAAAGTCAAAAATCGACCCCGGGCCCGCTTGGTCAAAACTCAAGGTTCGAACCAAAACCTGATCACTCATTCACCCACAAGCCCGAATATGCAATTAGTTTCAAAATCCGACTCCAAAACGAGGTCTAAATTCTAATTAATCAAAGAGCCCTAAATCTACCAAAATTCCTAATTTCTACCATAAAACCCCTAGATTTTTGGATGAAAATTGATGAAATGCAATGGAAAATCGAAAGAAAAAGGTTTAGAATCATATACCAATGCTTTGGGGAAGAACTTGTTCTTTGAAAATCGCCTCAATGCTCTCTAGTTTTGAAAATATGAAGTTTTGAACTAAATCCCGATTTGCTACTGTTTTTAATTCACTAGACAGGCCTTCTTCGCGTTCGTGAAGGGCCTGTCGCGTTCGTGAAGGGTCAGGCCCATTAGCCTTCGCGTTCACGTTTAGCGGCTCGCGTTCGCGGAGATTTGACTCCTCAAGCCTTCGCGTTCACGGGCCAGTGGCCACGTTCGCGTAGAACAAAATCCCCTTCCCCCTGCCCCAGCCCAAAGGCCTTCGCGTTCGCGATAACAGCTCCGCGTTCGCGAAGGGTAGCACCCCCAAAGCTTCGCGTTCACGACCTATTTCTTGTGTTCGCATAGAAGGAAAATTCCTTTACCCTGACTTACTCTTCGCGTTCACGAGAGTCCTTCCGCGAACGCGAAGAACAAAACTTCAAAAACTAAAAACCTGCAAGTTTTCTAAGTTTAAAAACCTTCCGAAACTCACCCGAGCCCTCGGGGCTCCACATTAAACATGTATAATAACTCAAAACCATCATATGGATCTACTCGTGCGATAAAATCGCCAAATTAACAGCTTTAACAACGAATTTAGCATCAAAATCAAAGAAAAGTCTCAAGAACACTTAAGTTTCAAATTTCACCACCGAGGGTCCGATTCACGTCATTTCAAGTCCGTTTCTTACCAAATTTCAAATCCAAACACCATATAAGACATGTACCAGGCTCCGGAACCAAGATACGGGCGCGATACCATGAATTTAAAAAATATTCAAATTTCCAAAAACTCTTAAAATTTCAGTTAAACAATTTTCTTCAAAAATTTATTTCTTGGGCTCGGGACCTCGGAATTCAATTCAGAGCATATGCCCAAGTCCCATATTTTCCTACGGACCCTCCGGGACCGTCAAATCATAGGTCCGGGTTTGTTTACCCAAAATGTTGACCGAAGTCAACCTAAATTCAATTTTAAAGGCCAAATTAACATTTTCATCACATTTCCACATAAAAACGTTCCAGATATATGCTCGGACCGTGCACGTAAATCGAGGTGGGGAATAAGGATGCTTCTAAGGCCTCGAAACACAGAATTTACTCGTAAATCAAGTGATGACCTTTTGGGCCATCACATCCTCCACCTCTAAAACAACCGTTCGTCCTCGAATGGACATAAAAAGGAAGTACCTGAGTCAGAGAAAAGATGGGGATAACAGATCCGCATATCAGACTCGGAATCCCAGGTCGATGCCTCAGCAGGCTGACCTCTCCACTAAACACGAACAAAAAGGAAACTCTTTGATCTCAACTGACGAACCTGCCGGTCTAGAATAGCTACCGGCTACTCCTCATATGACAAGTCCTTGTCCAACTGGATAGTGCTGAAATCTAACACGTGGGATGGATCACTGTTATACTTCCGAAGCATGGACACATGAAATACTGGATGCACAGCTGATAAACCTGGAGACAACGCAAGTCTGTAAGCCACCTCTCCCACTCGATCAAGAATCTCAAACGGGCCAATGAACCTAGGTATAAGCTTGCCCCTCTTCCCAAATCTCATCACGCTCTTCATAGGCGACACCCGAAGCAACACCCGCTCACACGACCATGAATGCCAAATCACAAACCTTACGGTTGGTATAACCCTTTTGCCTGGACTGAGCTGTACAAAGCCTATCCTGAATAATCCTGACCTTGTCCAAGGCATCATGTACTAGATCCATACCCAACAACGGAGCCTCTCCCGGCTCAAACCATTCAACCGGCGACCGACATCGCCTACCGTATAAAGCTTATAAGGAGCCATCTAGATGCTCGACTGGTAGCTGTTGTTGTAGGAAAACTCCGCTAAAGGCAAAAACTGATCCCACGAGCCTCCAAACTCAATGACACAAGCTCGGAGCATATCCTACAAAATCTGAATAGTACGCTCGGACTGCCCTTCCGTCTAAGGATGAAATATTGTGCTCAACTCAACCTGTGTGCCCAACTCACGCTGAACTACTCTCCAGAAATGTGAGGTAAATTGCATACCTCGGTCTGAAATGATAGACACGGGCACACCATGAAGATAAACAATCTCCCAGATATAAATCTTAGCTAACCTTTTAGAAAAATAGGAGATTGCCACAGGAATGAAATGCGCTGACTTAGTCAACCTATCAATAATAACCCACACTGCGTCGAACTTTCTCTAAGTCCGTGGGAGTCCCACAACAAAGTCCATAGTGATACGCTTCCACTTCCACTCGGGAATCTCAATCCTCTGAAACAAACCACCAGGTCTCTTATGTTCGTACTTTACCTGTTGACAATTCTAACATCGAGCCACATACGCAATAATATCCTTCTTCATCTTTCTCCACCAATAATGCTATCGCAAGTCCTGATACATCTTAGTGGTGCCCGGATGAATAAAGTACCAGGAACAATGGGCCTCCTCTAAAATCAACTCTCGAAGTCCATCCATATTAGGCACACAAACTCGACCTTGTAGCCTCAAAACTCCATCATCTCCTAATGTAACCTGCTTGGCACAACTGTGCTGCACCGTGTCTTTAAGGACACACAAATAAGGATCATCATGCTGCCAATCTCGGATACGCTCCAATAAAGAAGAATGAGCGACTGTGCAAGCTAATACACGGCTGGGCTCAGAAACATCCAACCTCACGAACTGATTGGCCAAATCTTGAACATCCAAAGCAAGCGGTCTCTCACCGACCGGAATATATGCAAGACTGCCCATACTGGCTGACTTCCTACTCAAAGCATCGGCCACCACATTGGTCATCCCCGAATGATATAAGATGGTGATATCATAGTCTTTCAATAGCTCCAACCACCTTCTCTGCCACAAATTTAGCTCCTTCTGCTTGAACAAATACTGTAGACTCTTGTGATCCGTGAATACCTCATATGCCACGACATACAGATAATGCCTCTAAATCTTCAATGCGTGAACAATGGCTGCTAACTCCAAATCATGAATCGGATAGTTCTTCTCAGGA
Source organism: Nicotiana sylvestris (assembly GCF_000393655.2). Classification (NCBI taxonomy): domain Eukaryota; kingdom Viridiplantae; phylum Streptophyta; class Magnoliopsida; order Solanales; family Solanaceae; genus Nicotiana; species Nicotiana sylvestris. The sequence continues at coordinate 91,400,730 of NC_091057.1, read as the reverse complement.
ATCTTCAACTGACGCGAAGCATAAGCAATGACCTTGCCATCCTGCATCAACACTGCACCAAGTCCAATACGAGATGCATCACAATAAATTATATATGGCCCTGAATCTGTGGGCAAAACCAACACCGGCGCTGTAGTCAAAGCTGTCTTGAGCTTCTGAAAGCTTGCCTCACACTCGTCCGACCACCTGAACTGGGCACCCTTCTGGGTCAACCTGGCCATCGGGGTTGCAATAGATGAAAACCCCCCACAAACCGACGATAATAGCCTGCCAAACCCAAGAAACTCTGGATCGCTATAGCTGATACGGGTCTAGGCTAGTCCTTGACTGCCTCTATTTTCCTTGGATATACCTGAATACCCTATGTTGAAACAACATGACCCAAGAAAGAAACTGACCCCAACCAAAACTTGCACTTCTAAAACATAACATACAACTGACTATCTCTCAAGGTCTGAAGAACAACTCTCAGATGTTGCTCATGCTCCTCCCGGCTGTGGTAATAAATCAAAAAGTCATCAATGAAGACTATCACGAATGAATCCAAGTAAGGTCTAAACACTCAGTTCATCAAATCCATAAAAGTTGCAAGGGCATTCGTCAACCCAAATAACATCACCAAGAAACTCATAGTGCCCGTACCGAGTGTAGAAAGCTGACTTAGGGACATCGGATGCCCTAATCCTCAACTGATGGTAGCCAGATCTCAAGTTAAACTTCGAAAATACCTTGTCACCCTGAAGGTGATCAAACAAATCATCAATCCTCGGCAATGGATACTTATTCTTGATTGTAACCTTGTTCAACTGCCGGTAATCTATACACATTTGCATCGATCCATCCTTCTTCTTAACAAACAACACCGGTACACCCCAAAGCGAGACATTAGGTCTAATGAAGCCTTTTTAAAGCAAGTCTTGCAACTGCTCCTTCAAATCAGGCGGGGCCATATGATACAGCGGGATAGAAATGGGATGAGTGCCCGGAGCCAAATCAATGCAGAAGTCAACATCCCTGTCGGGTGGCATACTCGACAGGTCTGAAGGAAATACCTCAGGAAACTCAGGAACAACAGTCACAGAATCAATAGAAGGAATCTCGGCACTAGAATCATGAACATTTGCCAAATAAGACAAATACCCCTTCTCAACCATACGCCTTTATATATGAGATAACACTACAGGTAGAATGACCAGGAGTCTCTCTCCACTCTAAATGATGTAAGCCCTGCAAGTCTAAGGTCACAGTCTTGGCATGATAGACTAAGATCGCGTAATAAGGTGATAAATAGTTCTCCCTATTATGACATCAAAATCAACCATATCCAAAAGTAACAAATCTACATGAGTCTCAGGACCCCCAATCACAACTACACATGAACGATGGACATGATCTACCATAATAGAATCACCCACCGGTGTAGACACATATACAGGAGCACTCAAAGAATCACTTGGCATGACCAGATATGGTGCAAAATAAGATGACACATAGGAGTATGTAGACCCTGGATCAAATAGCACTGAAGCATCCCTACTACAAACCAGAAATGTACCTATGATAACTGCATCGGAAGCCTCAACCTCAGGTCTGGCTGGAAGAGCATAACATCGGGGCAGGGCCCACTTCTCTGAACTATATCTCTAGGACGACCTGCAACTGGTTAGCCTCCATCTCTAGCAGCCTGAGCTCCACCTCTAATACCTCTACCTCTACCTCTAGCACCTCTACCTACACATCTAGCTGGCTGGGCGGGCGGTGGAACACTCGGTGCCTGAACCATGGCACGGGAACCCTAGTACTGAGAACTGCTCGGTGCTCGAGGGCAAAATCTAGCAATATGTCTTGTGTCACCATAAGTAAAACAAGCCTTCAGCTGTTGGGGCTGACGACCCTGAAAACTCTGAAGCAGAGGTGCACTGATAGGAGCTGGCGATGCACTATAGGACTGCTGATAAGAATACTACATGTGAGAACCACGGCCACCTGGGGCACCATGAGAAGCCTGAAGTGCTGACTGAAATGGCTTGGGAGGATGGCCCCTACCAAAAGAATCCCTAGCTCCAGATGAGGCACCACTGACCCTACCAGAATGACGAAGTCTCGTGTTAGACCCCTGACCACTCCCCTGCGATAGAACCATCGCAACTCTCTTGGCCACATTGGTCGCCTCCTAAAATGAAATATCACTCCCCGTCTCCCTAGCCATCTGCAATCGAATAGGTTGAATGAGTCCCTCAATGAACCTCCTCACTCTCTCTCTCTCTCTCTCTCAGTGGGAAGTATAAGGAGAGCATGACGAGCCAAGTCGATGAATCTGGTCTCATACTAAGTAACAGTCATAGAACCCTACTGGAGACACTCAAATTACCTCTGATAGATCTCTCTTTGAGTGATAGGAAGAAACTTCTCCAGAAATAGCTGAGAAACTGATCCCAAGTCAAAGCTGGTGACCCAGCTGGTCTAGCCAAACAATAATCCCTCCACTAAGTCTTGGTGGATCCTGATAAGCGAAAAGCAGTAAAGTCGACTCCATTGGTCTCAACTATCCCCATGTTCCTGAGAACCTCATGACAGTTGTCTAAATAATCCTGGGGATCCTCATAAGATGCACCGCTGAAAGTGGTAGTGAAGAGTTTGGTGAACCTATCCAACCTCCATAAGGCATCTGAAGATGTAGTTGATCCATCACCGGTCTGAGCTTGCACTCGGCTGAAGAAGCAGTACATGACTTCACCATTCGTGAAAGAACAAGAGTAGAGGGTTCAATTTAGCAGTGAGAGAACAAAATCGCATGATAGAGAAGAATATATGTGATGTTTTCCTAACTCTGTAGCCTCTGGGGATAAATACAGATGTCTCTATACCGATCCCTCAGACTCTACTAAGCTTGTTCGTGAATTGTGAGACCTAAGTAACCTAGAGCTCTGATACTAACTTGTCATAACTCGGTTTTTCCACCATCGGAAGTTGTGATGGACCCTCCTCTTGAAATCTAGGCAAGCCGAGTATTATAAATTCATTACCCTTTTTATTAAGCATGTTCAATAATTCAAAGTAATAAGTGATTTAAGTAGCGGAATAAACTAAATAACCAGAAATGCAAAAGACGAAAACTTAATCATTAACCAAACATTTGCTACATAGTCTGAAATACAATACTACCCAGAATTTGGTGTCACAAGTCACGGACTATCTAAGAATACTACAAATAAGGTCTGAATAAAAATATACAAATATGTCCCTGCATAAGAAAAAATAGAAAGAGAAATGATAGGAGGAGACGCCAAGGCCCGCGGACGTCTGCAGGACTACCTCGGGTCGCCTAAGTGGACTGAAGATAGCACCCTCACTGCGGTCCAAATGCTCTGGTATCAGTATCTACACACAGTGCAGAGTGTAGTATCAGCACAACCGACCCCATGTGCTGGTAAGTGCCTAGCCTAACCTCGGCGAAGTAGTGATGAGGCTAGGACCAAACTACTAAATAAACCTGTGATGTTATATCATAGACAGCGGAAAATAAAAGCAAATATTTATAGTTAAAGGTAGGAGGGAGGGAAATATGCTACGGTAAGTAACAGATAACAACAGAATACCAATAGAGGAATGCAAGGAACGCCATAATCAATTACCAGCAAAAGATAAGGAAATAAGAAACAAGTACACATGTAATACCATTACAGGCGTGCAACCCGATCCCATTTTATATAATACTGTTGCAACCGTGCAACCCGTTCCCATTTCATATAGTACCATTGTAGGCGTGCAACCTGCTCCCATTTCATATAGTACCGTTGCAGGCGTGCAACCTGCTCCTATTTCATATAGTATTGTTGCAGGCGTGCAACCCGCTCCTATTTCGTATAATATAGTTGCAGACATGCAACCCGCTCTCATTTTATATAGTACCGTTGCAGGCATGCAACCCGCTCCCATTTTATATAGTACCATTACAAGCGTGCAACCCACTCCCATTTCATATAGTATCGTTGCAGGCGTGCAACCTGCTCCCATTTCATATAATACCGTTGCAGGCGTTCAACCTGCTCCCATTTCATATATCAACCCCAATCATAAAAGAATCCCAGCAAGGGAACAATAATATAACAACAACATTTTAGCAAGGGAACAATAATATAACAACAACATCCCGGCAAGGGAACAATAATATAACAACAACATCCTGGCAAGGGAACAATAATGATAATCCTCATATGAAACGCGAATAACCATAATGGAGTCACAACAATTACAATACAAGACTCACGAGCATGCTTGACACCGACGTATAGATACTCGTCACCATGCCTATACGTCGTACTCCACAATTAACACATAGCAAATAAGACACAACTCTTAATCCCTCAAACTAAGGTTAGACCAAACACTTATCTCAAACCTCAACGACCAACTCAAGCCTCAAACACCGCTTTTCCTTTAGAATTCGCCTCCAAATAACTCGTATCTAGTCCACATTGATTTAACAACATCAATAAATGCTAAAGAATTCATACCCAATGCTTAATTATAAGTGTTCTATCATTTTCCCCAAAAAGTCAAAAATCGACCCCGGACCCGCTTGGTCAAAACTCGAGGTTCGGACCAAAACCCGATCACTCATTCACCCACGAGCCCGAATATGCAATTAGTTTCGAAATTCGACCCTAAAATGAGGTCTAAATTCCAATTAATTAAAAAGCCCTAACCCTACCCAAATTCCTAATTTCTACCATAAAAACCCTAGATTTTTGGATGAAATTGATGAAATACAATGGGAAATCGAAAGAAAAAGGTTTAGAATCATATACCAATGTTTTGGGGAAGAACTTGTTCTTTGAAAATCGCCTCAATGCTATCTAGTTTTGAAAATATGAAGTTTTGAACTAAATCCCGATTTGCTACTATTTTTAATTCACCGGACAGGCCTTTTTCGCGTTCGCGAAAGGCGTGTCGCATTCACGAAGGGTCAGGCCCATTAGCCTTCGCATTCGCGTTTAGCGGCTCGCGTTCGAGGATGTAACAACCTGACCGGTTATTTTGAGCTTTTGCACTTTGATCGCCAGTTCTCGGGCATGACTTGCCCCATGTGGTGTATTATGACTTATGTAAATCGTTGGTGTTGGGTTTCAGGTTAATTAGAATGAATTTAGATGAACAGTTCTCAGTTGAAGCTTGAAATTTGAAAGGTTTGACTAAAAGTTAACTTATTTGTATATGAGCTTGGATCAGAAATTTTATGATTTAGATAGCTTCATTGGGTGATTTATGACTTAGGAGCGCGATCGAAATGCATTTTGGAAGTCCGTGGAAGGATTTGGATTGAATTGGCAAAGTTAATATTTTGGCGAATTCCGGTTGATAGGTGAGATTTTGATCCGAGGTTCGGAATAGAATTCCGAGAGTTGTTGTAGCTTTGTTATGTCATTTGTGATATGTGTGCAAAATTTCAGGTCATTTGGATGTCGTTTGGTCGACTTTTTGATCGAATTCGGATTTCGAAAGTTTGGAATTCTTAGGCTTGAATCCGAGAGTGATTTGATATTTTGATGTTTTTTTAAGCGTTCTGATGGTTGGAACAAGTTTGAATTATATTATGGGGTGTGTTGTCATGTTTGGTCGGGGTCCCATGAGGCTCGGATATGATTTGGAAGAGTTTTTGGAAGATTTTGTCATTTTGAGCATAAGCATGTAATGATCCAATGGTCCATTTTTAGTTCTAGAGATCGAAATTTGATTTAGAGACTTCCAAAATTTTGATAATGAATTATAGGACTGATATGGAAAGTTTGGTCTATTTTCATCAAGTCGCGATTGGGTTTTTGACATGAAACATGAGTTAATTGTTTAATGAGCGAAATGGGTATTAAGCTGAGCAAATGAGCTCTGAATTGAGTTTCAACTGAAGGGCTATGTTCGTATTATTATTTGTGACACATAGGAATAAGAATCATCAAATTCCGAGTTCGAATGATGGAGTTAGAGCCTTTTTAGTGAAAAGAAAAGCTGCTGCAATTTTCTGGGCAGTTTCTGCATTTTTCGCACGTGTGAACAGTAACCGCACCTGCATGAATAGTATCGAGTTGATGTCGGATTTTAGTAAAATTGGTATGGTTGGACTCGTGGTTGGATGAGGTTTCATATTTCGTAATTTTTGTCGGGTTCCGAGATGTGGACCCCACGGGCGAATTTTAAGTGCAATTTCAAATTTTTAATGGAAAATGTAGAATTTCATATGGAATTAATTCCTATAATTTTTATTAACTGAATCGAATTATTGTGGATAGATTCGAGGCATTCAGAGGTTGATTTGAGAGACAAAGGCATCGTGAGCTAGAGGATTAGCCGGTTCGAGGTGAGTAATGATGTCCTGAGGGTTTGAAACCCCTGATTTGCACATCGTAGTGCTATATTGAGGTGAGACACATGCTGGATGATGAGCGCGGGGTCTTTTACTATAGGGGATTGTGACTTGATCCATCCCGATTGATGATTTTACCGCATATTGATTGAAACTTATTTGTTATCATCATGATTTGGGCTGATTGTCATACTTGGGCTTCGTGCCAATTATTTGAATCCTTTGGTAATTTTTATCACTATTTCCTCACTATTTTGACTTATATTTAAACTCAGTCCTGTTGATAATTATTGTTTTACAAACTCAGCCGCTTTTATGCAGATTTGAAAACTTAAATTGTATTTTGGGCTGAGAACTACTGTTTTACAAATGTCTGAGGGGCTTATGATGATTTCCGGACCGAGCGAGGCAGATGGCCATATGTGAGGATATGCCGAGTGATATGAGGCAGAGGGCCTGAGATACTTTATATGCCACGCGGTGGCTTGAGTGATGTGAGGCCGAGTGATATGAGGCCGAGGGCCTGAGATACTATTTATGCCACGAGGTGGCTTGAGTGATGGAGGCCGAGGGCCTGAGATACTTTATATGCCACGTGGTGGCTTGAGTGATGTGAGGATATGTTGAGTGATGATGCCACGAGGTGGCTTGATATAGCGCTTGGGCCATAAGGGGCCCCTCCGGAGTCTGCACACCCATAGTGAGTGCGGTACCCATTGTTCTGAGTGATTGATACTATGCCCAAAGGGCTGATATGAGTGATTGTGAGGTTGCCCGAGGAGCTGTTACTGATCTGATATTGAGCCCGAGGGGTGTTACTGTTCTGATATTGAGCCCGAGGGGCTGGCACTGTTCTGATATTGAGCCCGAGGGGCTGGTTCTGTTGATATTATGCCCGAGGGGCGATTTGTTGTACATGTTTTGCCCGAAGGGCCGTTTACATTTCTATCATTTTTGTTACTCACTTGTAAACTACTTGTTTTACTTGTTGGAAAAAAAGGATTTTCACTTGATTTCTCATTGCTTTACTGTTTAAAGTGATTTTACTGCTTCAGTATGGAATACCTTGTGTTTTTGCATGATTTCTTGCCTTCAGTCTTTATTTATTATTATTACTCACTGAGTCAGAGTACTCACATTACTCCCTGCACCTTGTGTGCAAATTCAGGTATGTTTTGGCTAATCGGAGGCAGAGTCATCAGGGTTTAGTAAGGTAGCTGCTGGCGTTCGCAATACTACTTTTCTCTCTCCTCATTTCATTAGTCTGTATTTGTACACTCCAGGATTTCAGTTGTATTTATACCATAGTAGATGCTCGTGACTTGTGACACCTCGGTTAGGGCTGTGTCGGGTTGTGCTTCTGTTAATTATATCATTAAATCATATTTAAACTGTTTATTAATGTTTAACTATTTTTGAAAAGGCGATATGGGTTTGTTGGCGGGCCTTGTCTTCACGAGAGGCGCCATTACGACTGGAGCGGGGTTTGGGTCGTGATAAGTTGGTATTAGAGCCTAGGTTACATAGGTCTCACGAGTCATGAGCAGGTTTAGTAGAGTCTCGTGGATCGGTACGGAGACGTCTGTATTTATCCTCGAGAGGCTGCAGAACCTTTAGGAAAACTTCACATTCTTGAATTCTTATCGTGCGTCCTTTGATTCAACTTGAAATGTAACTCTTTGAATTCCTTCCACGCGTTCGTATGCGCGCATAAGCGCTCAGTATCAGATGTGCCTTTATTGTTTGTGATTTCCCGATCGAGGGGAAATGTGTGATCTCTGTAAGTTGATGTTGGGCCAATCTAAAGGACTTGAGGTCGGATATTTGCTATGGCTTGAGCACCGAGGTGCTGATTGTGTGAGCAAGTATTTTTGAACTTATATGTTCGGTAGTGTCCCTATTAGTGGGAGTGATAACTGGATAACTATGTGATGAGTATGTTAGTACTGGAGATGTATCCATCTTGATTTGAGGTATAGCCCCGAGTTATGGGTGTGCAAAGAGTCTTTTCATGTGTCCTAGTTGGGAGTGAAGTAAATTTCATGTTGCGGTACGAGTTCAGACTCAGGAAGACTAAGTGACTGCATAATGGTTATGACGGTGGAAGGTATACATAAATATTAGTTTAAGGCGAAGAAGGTGGGTTATCTCATGCGAAGTGTTCTGAGGTTGTACGATCCTTATATGTCTATTAGATTTGCGAGTGAAGGATATGTGTTGCAACTTAAATTGGGTCGCTTAGTGAGTGGGTGTAACTGTTGCGAGAGTGGAATGTGAGATTTGCAGAAGAGTTAAAATTCTAGATGATCTGTGTTTTCACAAGCTTATAAAATATTTGAGTTTAATCTCATTATGGTATCATGGCATCAATAGAGTATAATCGTTATGAGTTATTGAGCGTGTGTTGATCTATGGCTTCGAGCCAAGTGGGGGAGTCCGCTATTGAATAGTTGATTGCACGGTTATGTGCTCTAATGGTTCCAGTTCGAGGCGTATTTGTAAATCAGTTGTGGCTCGAGTAAAGGAAATTTCAATAAAGGCTATGTTATGTTTTATGGGTATACGAGAATCGGGGAATGACTTGAGTTGTGGTTGTTAATGAATGCTCGATGCATAGAGCAGGAAGTTGCTTGGTTATATTGGAATGAGGTCACATTCTGCAGTGTCGGAGTGCTAATGAAGCACAGGTTGTTCGGTTCGTTTAATCAATCTAACTACAGTTTGAGTAGTGTGGATGACTCTAGAGAATGGTCCTATTGTGTTCAAAACTCTACATGCAATAATTGGAGGCTTCTAAGTAATACTTATGGATATAAACTGAGTTTTCAGTGGAAGATGGCAAGACGTGTGGTATTTTCTATATTAATTATGGGATTGTATATATCAGTATCGGGAAGGTGAAGGTAACGGCTTTGGGGAACACTTAAAGAGTATTTAGCGGCTTAGGAGCCTTAGACGGTGTAGCTTTATGCTTGGGTTTCGTGTGATAAGCCTAGGTTGAGGAAATTATGGTGCTACAGCAAGAAGGAATAACAAGTTGAAGATGAATCAGAAGGAATTTAGATAGATGGGGTATGTTGATAGTATACCAAATCGTTATGGTAAGGATATGATTAATTCCTTGTGTGTGTTCGAGGTAATGAGTTCCTACAACTATTTTGCAATAATGCTCTTGAGTTTTGATGGCTTGCTTAGCTTGGTCTAGTTAGAAGGATTCAGTCCTGACAGTTAAATTTGTGCAAATGGAATTGGGAGAGTTCTTATTGATTTCTACCGTGGTTGGAGAGGTGCAATTTCTCCGAGTGTGAGAAGCATAGGATATGTAATGATTTTTCTTCTAGATGGGATCAATGGAAGTTCTTGGCTAGATGAGTTACAGTGCAGTTCTGAAAGGAAGTTCATAAAACTCTTAGGCAGCGGGTAGCCTCAGATGATTAAGGAAATGGTACTGCTAATTGGAAATAATTTGACGAGAGTCTATGTTTTAGTAAAAGGGCAATGTTAGCACTTCGGTAGTATTGCGGAACCCTCTTTTTAGATCGACTGGTGATATTCGGGTTTGCTTGGTGGCACAGGGAAATTTTAGAGTATCTATAGTGGAATGATTGGGTATTAGAGGTGTGGCATATATTCGGACGGCGAAATTGGGATAGGATATGGTGATTCAGGTGTCGTATGGACGTGGAGATGGAAGTTCTCATATTCAGGCTATGTTGTGATTGTAGATCATGTGTATCAGCATTGTTTAGTGACTACCGATATTTGGAGGCCCGAGTGGATCTTTATTTGCTTGGTACGTTAGATTTTGGATGTGATGTTGGGGATTTAGACTGATCGTCTCAGTGTTGGGTTATTCTGGACTATTGCGTTATGGGCTAGGTTGGAAATGCCAAAGGTTGAGTGGCGATGTGCGTCGGTTTATGTTCTAGTGGAGTGGTTTATATTTCATAGACCTAGCGGACGGCTGGGAAGGATTGCTTTTCTTAATTGGGCCTTCATGATGGATGTTAGTGCAGAGGTTTCTACCATTGATTCAGTTCCGGTGTTGAGGGACTTTCCGGAAGCGTTTCTTGTGGTCGGGCATGTCGTCGGGCGAGGTTGTGGATTTCGGTATTTATGTGATGCCGGGCACCGTATCGTATGGCTCCGGCAGGAGTTATGGTAGTTGAAGGAGCAACTTTAGGCTTCCTTGGTAAGGAGTTCATTGGCAGGCCAATGTGGATGCGTGTTCTAGCTCGAGTCGGCTTGGTTGGCCCCGAATTGTATTGTTGAGGGATAGGTTGATTCGACCGTTATTAGTGATCTGAGGAGATCTATGAGTTGCCTTTCTGTGTTGCGATACATTATGATTTATTGGTTATAGGCACATATGGTGCGGTTATAATGGGGTTCATAATGGAAGTCGAGCGGGAAGAGTAATCGGGTGTTGCTCGGTGAATGGTGTATCGGTTACGTCCTATCGGGTTTTCGTTGTGTATGTTGTTTGCTTCACCGTGAGTATGATGAATTGCTTTGGTTCCAGATATCAAATTGTGCGTGGTTGTCGATTTCGAGCATAATTACTTAAGGTGGTTCCATGTGGAGCAGTGTTTAAATAAGGTCGCGTATTGTAGTGAATATATGTAGAGGTATGACCTTGCAAGTTAGATTCGTGTGTTCTGTTCCTATGATGTGAGACGGGTTCTCAGTCCTGCGTTGTGGTGGTACTGGTGAGCTTGAGGTACAACTCTTTCATTTGAGTCATTTTCATGATTTGAGTATGTTCGAACCGTTGCTTATTGGTGAGCATATTATGCTAGATGTGGCTTAGGCCTCTATTGGTGTGACATATCACCAGGGTAGTGTGTTGGGTCAGAGGAGATCATTGGGATCATTAATGAAAATAAACAGATTCGATTTCAGCATATTTGATGGGTAAACATCGAGGTTCGGTTCAAAAAACAATTGTTATGGTTATTGCCAGAGGAGAAATGGATTCATGAATGGTTGATCTGAGAAATGGTTATGGTTTATTGCGTGTTTCATTTATCGTTGGCAGTATATGAAAGTGTTGGAATGAGACTTTAGCTGATAAGAGGTTTTCTATCGGTATTTGGTTGTTATGGGCAGCTGCTGTGAATAGAAGTTATTGCTGCGAGCGTTAGAGTTATATGGTATATCATGGGATTTCTCCCGAGGTTGCAGGCATGGGTTACTACAGCTAGTTCGGGTCTATTCAAAGTATAGGTGTGAGGTTTTGATCGTATTGATGGTTTCAGAAGTGAAAATGTGGTTCTATGATTTATGGGCTAGATTGGATTGTGTAATTTTAGATAAACGGTGTTATCAGACCTATATGAGATAGGGTGATGTGGGATTACCCCCGGCTATATGCATGGTAAGGTTATTCAGCTATTGGTGGGCTTTTAGAACAGCTCTGGGTACATTCGAAGACGAACGTGTGTTTAAGTGGGGGAGGATGTAATGACCCGACCGGTCATTTTGAGCTTTTGCACTTTGATTGCCAGTTCTCTTGCATGACTTGCCCCGTGTGGTGTATTATGACTTATGTAAATCGTTGGTGTTGGGTTTCAGGTTAATCAAAATGAATTTGGATGAACAGTTCTCAGTTGAAGCTTGAAATTTGAAAGGTTTGACTAAGAGTTGACTTATTTGTATATGAGCTCGGATCAGAAATTTTATGATTTGGATAGCTTCGTTGGGTGATTTATGACTTAGGAGCGTGATCGGAATGCATTTTGGAAGTCCGTGGAAGGATTTGGCTTGAATTGGCAAAGTTAATATTTTGGCGAATTCCGGCTGATAGGTGAGATTTTGATCCGAGGGTCGGAATGGAATTCCGAGAGTTTTTGTAACTTCGTTATGTCATTTGTGATGTGTGTGCAAAATTTCAGGTCAGTTGGACGTCGTTTGGTCGACTTTTTGATCGAATTCGGATTTCGAAAGTTTTGGAATTCTTAGGCTTGAATCCGAGAGTGATTTGATGTTTTGATGTTGTTTTGAGTGTTCTGAAGGTTGGAACAAGTTTGAATTATGTTATGGAGTGTGTTGGCATGTTTTGTCGGGGTCCCATGAGGCTCGGATATGTTTTGGAAGAGTTTTTGGAAGATTTTGCCGTTTTGAGCATAAGCATGTAATGATCCAAAGGTCCATTTTTAGTTCTAGAGATCGAAATTTGATTTCGAGACTTCCGAAATTTTGATAAATTAATTATAGGACTGATCTGGAAAGTTTGGTCTAATTTCATCAAGTCGCGATTGGGTTTTTGACACGAAACATGAGTTAATTATTTAACGAGCGAAATGGGTATTAAATTGAGCAAATGAGCTCCAAATTGAGTTTCGACTGAAGGGCTATGTTCGTATTATTATTTGTGACTCATAGGAACAAGAATCATTAAATTCCGAGTTCGTATGATGGAGTTAGAACCTTTTTAGTGAAAAGAAAAGCTACTACAATTTTCTGGGCAGTTTCTGCATTTTTCATACGTGTGAACAGTAATCGCACCTGCGTGAACAGTATCTGTGTACAGTACCATGTACAGTAAACATGAACAGTATCCGTGTACAGTACATATGAACAGTACCCCGTATACATAGAAAATAACGGGGTAAGTGTTCTTAACTTAATTTTGGTTAGATTACCCGAATCTATTACTAGTTTTGGCATTTAATTGGTGATTTCAGTTGGGAAAATCTTGAAAACCCTCTTGGTTTAATTTGAAGATTTGAGGGTCGAGTTGATGTCGGATTTTAGTAAAATTGGTATGGTTGGACTCGTGGTTGGATGAAGTTTCATATTTTGTAATTTTTGTTGGGTTCCGAGACGTGGGCCCCACGGGCGAATTTTGAGTGCAATTTCGGATTTTTAATGAAAAATGTAGAATTTCATATGGAATTAATTCCTATAATTTTTATTAACTGAATCGAATTATTGTGGCTAGATTCGAGGCATTCGGAGGTCTATTTGAGAGACAAAGGCATCGCGAGCTAGAGGATTAGCCGGTTCGAGGTGAGTAATGATTGTAAATGATGTCCTGAGGGTTTGAAACCCCGGATTTGCACATCGTAGTGCTATATTGAGGTGAGACATGCGCTGGATGATGAGCGCGAGGTCTTTTACTACCCGGGATTGTGACATGGTCCATCCCGATTGATGATTTTACCGCATATTTGATTGAAACTTATTTGTTATCATCATGATTTGGGCTGATTGTCATACTTGGGCTTCGTGCCAATTATTTGAATCCTTTGGGAATTTTTATCACTATTTCCTCACTGTTTTGACTTATATTTAAACTCAGTCCTGTTGATAATTATTGTTTTACAAACTCAGCCGCTTTTATGCAGATTTGAAAACTCAAATGATATTTCTAAATGGTATTTTGGGCTGAGAACTACTGTTTTACAAATGCCCGAGGGGCTTATGATGATTTCCGGACTGAGTGAGGCCGAGGGCCATATGTGAGGATATGCCGAGTGATATGAGGCCGAGGGCCTGAGATACTTTATATGACACGCGGTGGCTTGAGTGATATGAGGCCGAGGGCCTGAGATACTATTTATGCCACGAGGTGGCTTGAGTGATGTGAGGACGAGTGATATGAGGCTGAGGGCCTGAGATACTTTATATGCCACGAGGTGGCTTGAGTGATGTGAGGATATGCTGAGTGATGATGCCACGAGGTGGCTTGATATAGTGTTTAGGCCGTAAGGGGCCCCTCCGGAGTCTGCATACCCATAGTGAGCGCGGGTACCCATTGTTCTGAGTATTGATACTATGCCCGAGGGGCTAATATGAGTGATTGTGAGGTAGCCCGAAGGGCTGTTACTGATCTGATATTGAGCCCGAGGGCTGTTACTGTTCTGATATTGAGCCCGAGGGGCTGGCACTGTTCTGATATTGAGCCCGAGGGGCTGGTTCTGTTGATATTATGCCTGAGGGGCGGTTTGTTGTACATGTTTTTCCTGAGGGGCCGTTTACATTTCTATCATTTTTGTTACTCACTTGTAAACTACTTACTTTACTTGTTGGAAAAAAAAGGGATTTTCACTAAATTTCTCACTGCTTTACTGTTTAAAGTGATTTTACTGCTTCAGTATGGAATACCTTGTGTTTTTGCGTGATTTCTTGCCTTCAGTCTTTATTTATTATTATTACTCACTGAGTCGGAGTACTCACATTACTCTTTGCACCTTGTGTGCAGATTCAAGTATGTTTTGGCTAATCGGAGGCAGAGTCATTAGAGTTTAGCAAGGTAGTTGTCGCCGTTCACAGCACTGCTTTTCTCTCTCCTCATTTCATTAGTCTGTATTTGTACACTCCAGGTTTTCAGTAGTATTTATACCCTAGTAGATGTTCGTGACTTGTAACACCCCGGTTAGGGCTGTGTCGGGTTGTGCTTCCATTAATTATATCATTAAATCATATTTAAACTATTTATTAATGTTTAACTATTTTTGAAAAGGCGATATGGGTTTGTTGGCTGGCCTTGTCTTCACGAGAGGCGCCATCACGACCGGAGCGGGGTTTGGGTCGTGACAGAAGAGTTTTGACTCCTCAAGCCTTCGCGTTCGCGGGCCAGTAGCGGCGTTCGCGTAAAGCAAAATCCCCTTCCCACTGCCTCATTCCAAAGGCCTTCGCGTTCGTTATAGCAGGTCCGCGTTCCCGAAGGGTAGCACCCCCAAAGCTTCGCGTTCACGACCTATTTCTCGCGTTCGCGTAGAAGGAAAATTCCTTTAGCCTGACTTATCCTTCGTGTTTGCGAGAGTCCTTCCGCAAGCGCGAAGAACAAAACTTCAGAACACCAGAAACTGAAAACCTGCAACTTTTCTAAGTTTAAAAACCTTCCGAAACCTATCCAAAACTCACCCGAGCCCTCGGGCTCCAAACCAAACATGCATACTAACTCAAAAACATCATATGGACTTACTTGTGCGATCAAATCACCAAATTAACAGCTTTAACAACTAATTTAGCATCAAAATCAAAGAAAAATCTGAAGAACACTTAAGTTTCAAATTTCTCAACCGAGGGTTCGATTCACGTCATTACAAGTCCGTTTCTTACCAAATTTTACAAGCTCAATCTAAACCATATAAGACCTGTATTGAGCTCTGGAACCAAGATATGGGCCTGATACCATCAATTTTAAAAACATTCAAATTTCCAAAAACTCTTAAAATTTCAATTAAATAATTTTCTTCAAAAATTCATTTCTCGGGCTCGGGACCTCGGAATTCAATTTCGGGCATATGCCCAAGTCCCATATTTTCCTACGGTCCCTCGGGGACAGTCAAATCATAGATTCACATCCGGTTACCCAAAATGTTGACCGAAGTCAACTTAAATTCAATTTTAAAAGCTAAATTAACATTTTCATCACATTTCCACATAAAAGCATTCCGGATATATGCCCAAACCACGCACGCAAATCAAGGTGAAAAAAAGGAGGCTTCAAATGCCTTGTAACACAGAATTTACTCGTAAATCAAATGATGATCTTTTGGGTCATCACAACCACATTAGGCTCAGTATATAACTTATCATCTGATCTGAGGTTGCCCAATAGGGCCTGCCCATCGATTATAGCTCGATGGTGGTGAAAATACCGTAATACTGTATGTATATAGACTCTCTGCTTTCTTGGCTGAAAGAAGACAAAATTAAACTGAATATGAAGTCCTGATAACAGAGAATGCTGTAACTTATAAGACTAGGACAATGTACATAAATTCAAGAATATGAACTTCTCTTTATATCTCGTTATCAAACACATATAGTTACTGGATCATGCTAAAATGAAGGAAAGATTTAGCCTTAACATACCTTATCACAATCTTTCCAATCACCAAGTTGAACTCGCCTCTTCGCACCTTGATCTACAACAACAATATTAATACTATCATTAAATTACGAAAGGTACATATATCGCACAACGAACGACAAGCTTATTTTGTATAAAAACGGGTAGAATCTCCCCTATAGTCCTTAGATAGAATCTCCCCTATAATCTTTACTTCCTTAAAATTCAAGATAACTCCAACAACACATGAACATAACAATATCAACATATATACATTATTTTCTAACCTTATATACACCACAAAATACTACAAAACAGCCCAACACACCCCAATCTCTTCATACACAAAACGACCATTGTAGTAGTATCACACACCCCGAATATGTTACAAGGAACGATAAGCCCTTCACCATGAATTTATGTGGTGTTTATCCACACCCTTCCTCCTCTAAAACTCCAAAAAACAGTAGTAAAACACGCAATCCAATTAGCAACATAAAACAGTCCACAAAATAGTCCGCTATAAGTGAATAACTCGAACTCGCGGCTTTCGATCACCGTCCTATGAGTTCTTACAATTATAGAACAACTTTCCATACATCTCCAGCAGAAACAATGTATGAAAGAGAGAAGTAAACATACCTTCTTTTTTTTTAATAACTAATCTCCTATCTTGGTTCTTTAAACTCTAGGTATTACCTCCAACTAGAACTTGAAAATGAGAGAAAATCAATAGGGGTTTGTGGGCAATTTTTGGGACGATGTTTGCAGGGGATTAGAGAATGGTAAGGAAATACTAAGTTTTAATTTAAATGCAACTTCTCATTAAATTAAAGAGAACATGGATCCTATGAAGTCTAAAGAAATCAACACATTTTGTTCCTTAAAATTATATAGCACAAAAGTTTTCAGTTATTTCAACATTCATTATGTGTTTGCAGATTTACATAGATACAGAGACGATCGCATCCTCGTTGGTGATCATGCATGTTGTTCCTACTTATATATTTTTTTCTTTGATTCGACTAACTTTGATCTGCTATTATTTAGTTTTTAAGTGTTGCCTTTTTAATAATGCAGATAGACTCGTGAACGTTCTTGCAGTCACGTCAATCAGCACACATTCTTGAGATGTTGGAATACAAAATTAAAAAAAAAATATTTTTGTTCCTTTTGGAGAAAATAAGGTATATTAAAGAACTATTTTTTTTACGTTGTTGTAAATTTTTTATCTTTAATAGGGAAAAAGATACGGAAGGGTATTCTAAAATCTTTGGAGATCAACGTAGAAAAATTGAATTGATTTGTAATTTTTGGCTTCTTTCTTGCTTTTAATTATATGTTGATTATCTTTAGTTTCTTATGTATTAGATGCCAACCGACGGTGGTTTTCTTTGCTTTTGTTCTTTTGGTTTTGTCTATTTAATCTTTTGTTTAGTTCTTTTCTAAATGGTCATAATGTTGTGTTTGTGTAGGTGCATCTCACTTTGGTTATAAGATTTTGCACGCTTGGGGTTAACTTCGGGTATAAAAGTGTAAAAATAGCTATATTATTTTATTCACACATTCTATTTTTCAAATAAAATATCCATCCAATAAATTAGATGTATTTAAGCTTTCCATTGCTCAAAGACTATTGTGTTATATAACAAGGCTAAAAGGATATTTTATGATTATTTGCCTGCCCAAATATTAGGTTTATGCCCGAATCATGAATTCCTTCCATAATTTTTGTTTAGTAGTTTAAGTTTGCTTGAGTTCATGTCTCTATAATCTTTTAGATAACACATTGAAATTATTAGATTTTGTCACGTGAAAGTTTACATTTCTTTTAACATAAAAAGTTTTACTTAATACACTTGAAGAGAAGTGATTAAAGGTTTGAGTTAATCATTCAATCCAACTAAAATAAAGGTGATAAGTTACAACTTCGACTATAAAATTTGAATCATGCACAGATATAGCTCAATCCTTATACGTGATATCTGATACTGGCTTAATGTTAAAATTTCATTAACTACCATGCTTAAGAATCATGACATATAAGCTTCGTAATACTTGTTATAGGATAACATGAAATACAACAAAAAAAGTAATGTCATGGAGGGTAAAAACGGCTATCTCTATATTTTTCGTTATTAATGTATCTTAATCTAAAGACATATGACTTTGATATATCCTCATCGTTAAATATTATAATTACATGGCAAGACTATACGTTTTGAATACTTGTTCTGTTATGAAGTATTGTTGCATTGTTTAAGTGATTTTACAACTTTTAGAATAAATTTCAAAATGTTTAGTTCCATTGTTATTAGATTATTATCAAAAAATTATTATTGAGTTGGTTTGAAATATTTTTTTTAGGAATTGATTATTGAAGTTCATACATATTTAGTTACAAATAATTTTAGAATATTTACGCAATTGATTGTTTAATACTTTTGATAAGATATTTCGTGCATCGCACGAACATATAGACTAATTATTATAAAAGCATGAATACAATGTCGGTTTACAAAAATAGCCCTAAACTTTTAATTGACTTTTATATATATGTTGGACAGAATTGTAACATCAAAATATTTTCCTACTTGCGTGGAATTCTAATACCATTCAATTAGTGTCCTACTTTTAACAATTCCACGCGAATAAGAACACGGATTTAACTCTTTCCGCTATATAAAGGGCGACAATGTTTGCATGTTATTTTGATCATAATGTGCAAAGCATTGACCTAATCTCCCCAGTAAGTCCTATATCGTGAAGTAGTATGTAATTGCTTTCATATTTGTTTGGTTACCTTACCACATTTACAGCTTATAGTGTCCCTTTACTCTGTCCTTTATTTCTTTAATTGCTGGGGGGGGGGGGGGGTTCTAATGTGATTTGGATTTGCTTTGTAGTGTATTTTTTTCAAACAAAGTGTCCAATGGTCTAACGTTTACACGTTTATATGACTGTTTTGGAATACCAGATGGATTCAATTTAATAGCTTAATTGCATAGATAATGTAAAGCATCAGACACATAATTCTTTCTGGTTTTTGTATTGACTCGAGATTATAATGCAAAGTTTTGCATGCCTTTACACAGATTCAGGCATTGAAATTCTAGATGGAGCGTGCATGAATTTTCCCAGATAATGCTTTTGCATGTCTACTGAGTTTTGAACAAAAAGTATATCAGGCAGCATGTTGAATTTAGAAAAAAAATAATATTTGTGTAGTTCAAATAAAGGTCTAGGATAAGATTAAATACACATTCAAATTATAATAAGACAATATTTTTTTCTTTTTCATGTGCATGGATGCACTGACCGACTTTATACATTTCAAAAATAAATTATGATTCAAATAAATAATATTAATATCAGATAAATTATAACCACTGTAAATTTAATTGGGGTGTTTAGCTACACTTAAACTCCGAGTTCTAGAAAACTAGGATCCTCCAATTATGAATTAATTATCGAGTTTGTCACCACTAATTTTATTGGAAGTGAAACTACACTTAAACTATTTTAAATAAACTAAGATCCTCCAAGCATAGAATTTGCGCATGGAAAACAACAGTGCTCCAACTCTTACATTTTAGAACATTGATTCATGCTTGAAGATGTGGTCTGTGACTTGCCACATTCACGACGTCTTTTTAGAATAAAACTACTCCAAGTTAAAGTATATAAAAAACTTAAAATATCTACTACAATTATAAGGTTTTTTAATTTTCACCAGCCTAGGACTCGGATTCACGTAAGATAATAACATATAAATATACGAAAATTCCTGTAATTGCTCTCCCCTGATTTTTTTTTAAAAGCTTTTTGACAATGACATTGTTGATGAGTTTGAATATTAATTTCCATAAACACATCAAGTATTTATAACTTTATATGTGCAAAGACTTGAGAAACACACGTAGCAATGAAGTATACAAATTACACACATAATGTTGCGCGGCTATTGGGAAAAAGGCATATTTATAATTTTAACTCAATAGACTGACAATATTTCTAAAATTATGGGATCAAATTTACTATTTATTGTAATTTAAATAATTTTTTAATATATATTCATGTTCTCCATCTAAAGCACTGATTTTAGTCATATCCATTCTTAATTGGATATTTCATCTAAATTATGCATGGTGGCCTTACTGCCATTCCTCGCTCTCAAAGGCTAAAAAATATGAAAATATTTTTCGTTCATTTTTGATTAGTGTGCTTCTTTTCTACACTAGCAAATGTTTGAGATATACAAGGAGGAAAAATTAGGGAACGTCCTGAACAATCCCAATTTATTAGAACTAAAATTGGATAGGCTTATTACCGTCAATGTTTGTCATCTATTAAACTTCTTTTTGAAACATCTTTCTTTTTCGAAGAATGCACCTTAACTATCACGATATTTATGAGAGACAATATTCCTAGATAATATTATTATCAAGTTGATGTTTTCCTAGCAATTTTAATATAGTAACTTAAAACTGTATCCGATCAAAACAAATAAAATTATCAAAAGCTAGAACCTTCACTATCTATATGCTTTGATTTTTACTTATAAGTTAAATAAATGTTTTTAAATTATGTCTTATGTTAAAAGTTTGTTATCTTATTTACATATACTAAATCTAATAATAGTAGCACACGTGCACGTAGAAACTAGTTATATATAAGTGACTCAGTTGTACGAACGCAACTTGTAATGTAGATTGTACTGGAAGCTTGGCTCTCCGTAAATTTGTTTTGCCCTTCACCGTAAACACGTATCACTTCTCCTTTAGCATCCCCTTTCTTTGATTTTTCATAATTTGCCTTGTCAAGTTATCCTTTCCAGAAGCTTTTACAGTTCAGTGGGTCTTCATTCTAAGATACCTTAAAAAATTGTTACTTTCTTCTTCTCTCCATATATATATTTCTTTCTTTTTTTATGTTTTCAGAAGGCATTCTTTCTAGATTCAATTTACAAAGTAGTTATGTTGAGGTACTCTTTTTCCTTTTTTTGCGGTTAAAATTAAACTTTTGCTCTCTGTTTTTTACAAGTTTTTTTTGTTTGTTAATTGGACTTTATTTCTAATCAAAGTTTGATGGGTATCGTTCGTTTCCTCTTCTTTTGTTGGGAATCTGTTACTTCTCCTATTTTTTGGTAGCTTTTTGCTCGATTTTTACATGTTTTTCATATTAGTAATATGTCTGAAAATAAAGAGGTGGATCTTTTTAGTGATTGATTAATACAAATCTAAATATTTTGGGCAGTAAAACTTAATGTGAAAATAATGGCTATTTAAAGAACTCCATGAGATTCTGATTCAGGCAGAGTACTGACTTCATGCTCAGCAAGTTATTTAATTCAAAAAATTGTCAAGATGGCAATGCTTATGTGGCCCATGGGTTCTTTTTTGGTTCAATTAGGTATTTGTATTGGAAAAAAAACTGAATTTAAATATTGAAGATGACGTGTCATCAGTGGCGGATGCAGCGTATAACCTACGGGTTCAATGGAACCCATAACTTTCGACGCGGAGTAAAAGTTTATATGTAAAAATTCATTAAAATTGCATAAAATAGTAGATATGAACCCATAAATTTAAAAATACAATGAGTTCAATGTTAAAAGCCTTAAAATTGAACCCATAAGATTTAAATCCTGGATCCGCCTCTGCGTGTCATGACACATGGACTGGTCAAAAGATTAAAACGCAATAAATAGCCAAGAGGCACGGAAGACAACATATATGAGGAGAAGAAAACAACATAGGTGTGGATCGTTACTCAAATAGGTACGAGTCTCGTACCTATTCGAGGCATTTAAAGACCGAAGATCGGAAGAAGTTGAAGATACGAATCTGATAACGTAAAAGAGTCTAAATACAGTATTAAATATCAAATACGTTAGAGAATTTGAATTAAATAGAAATGATTGTGTAACGTTTCTTTTAATGTCATTTATTGCTCATAATTGTCTTATTAAGACAAAGGCATTACATCTTCTCTTAGAATCAACTATAAAAGGAGAAGGACTCAACGTCTGTAAGGACAAGAAATATTATTGAGATTACACTGAAATACAAAATTACTTATTACTTTGTCATTCTCAAAAGTCTTTTATTATTTTCGTCTCCAGATTATCAGTAACCCGAATTTCTTTATATTTCTAAGTTTTGACCAGAGACTCAGATTTTTTGTTAAACAAATTGGTTCCGTTACCGGGAATCTGATAATCTTCTCTTTTAAGCTACATTCCAATCGTTGTTATCATCATGTCAAACAACAATAACAGTGAAAACACCTTGGGAAACCATGAAAATCAAATCCATCAAAATCAAGGAGATTTACATAACATTGACGTGGTTCCCTCCCCTCAAAATTCACCACGTCAATCTCGTGAAGGCACTCCTGCTCCTGAATCTCGTGCTGATCAACAACAGCAATCTGAACATTTCGAAGGGGTAGATGAAGCTTTAGAAAAAGTAATTGATGCACGAGTTAACAAAGCTCTTCAGGCTCTAGTTAGTCGATTGCCTGTTGCACCACCCACACCTACACCTAATAATAATACATTGGAGAATCCTCGTTCTGGCCTTGTTAATTCTGGAAATGGAGGAACCCCCAGTAAACCACAGGAAGGAGAACCAGGTAATTCAAATAATTCTCATTTGCAAAATTTAGTATTAACTTTGCAGAAACAGCTTAAGGAACAAAATCAGTGCATCGAGCAAATCCCTGGATTTCCCCATGTAATTAAAGGAGTGGATGTGGATAAATACTCACAACAACCTTGGAAACCAAGCGCTGCTCCCCTTCCAATCCCTAAAAAGTTCAAATGCCTGACATCTCAAAATATGATGGTACAACAGACCCACGTGATCACGTAACTGCATTTACAACAGGCGTGAAAGGCAATGACTTGACCAAACAAGAAATTGAATCAGTACTGGTCAAGAAATTTAGAGAAACACTCACCAAGGGCGCATTAACCTGGTATTCTCTTTTACCCGAAAATTCTATTAATTCTTTTGTTGAGTTTGCAGATTCTTTTATTAAAGCACACTCGGGAGCTCAAAAGGTTGAGAAAAGAATGGAGGATATTTTCAAAATCAAGCAAGGCGACTCCGAGTTGCTCAGGGATTTTGTTGATAGATTCCAACATGAAAGAATGACTTTACCTCGTGTACCTGATAACTGGGCAGCAATAGCTTTTGCAAGCAACTTAAATGACAAAAGCTCAGAAGCCACGAGAAGACTTAAAGAAAACCTTCGAGAGTTTCCTGTAACCACGTGGAATGACGTTTATAACAGGTATAGTACAAAGTTGCGAATTGAGGAAGATACCATACCTCAGTTTCGTCATGAAGAGGGGAGCAATTCCAGGAGATCAGAAACCGAAAAAAGATCAGGTAAAAACAGGTACAATCCATATATGGGACCTGCAGGGAAAGACTCACGGTTAAAGCAGGATAGTCAATGATATGATCAAAAATCGAGGAACAGGGAGTCTGGTTCTTCATCAAGGTTCAGAAATGACCGAAACTGACAAGAGTCACGAGATAATGATAGTAGTTTAAAGGCAAGGTTCGGCGGATATAACTTTAATGTCACTACCTCCGAGATCGTAGCTGTTTTGAGGAGCATGGGAGATAAGGTACGATGGCCAAAAGAGATGCGGTCAAATCCAAATAGACACAATCCAGACCATTGGTGCGAATTCCATAATGATCACGGGCACAAAACTTCAGAATGTAGATTCTTACAAAGTGAAGTGGATCATCTATAGAAACAAGGGTATCTCACTAAGTTATTTAGTAAGAAAGGTAAGCAAGCCTATATGAAAAATAGGCAGGAGCCACCAAAGCCCCCTTCACCCAAGAGAACCGTGAATGTTATAAGTGGGGGTGAAGATATTATCGGTATAACATATACGGCTTCCAACAAAGTTTCTAAAGTAACGATAACACATGGGAAACGGGTACGGCAGGTTTTAGAAAACGAAAGTATTTCTTTTGATGATGCGGATACCGAAGGAGTAATGACCCCACATAACGACGCACTGGTAATATCTTTACTTGTATATGATACTAATGTAAAACGAATTTTGATTGATCCAGGAAGTTCCGTGAATATTATACTATTAAGGGTATTACGTGAAATGCAAGCTTAAGACAAAATGATACCTAAGGTGCATACCCTATCCGGGTTCGACAATTCAAGCGTGGTAACAAAAGGAGAGGTAATTCTAACAACCTTTGCTGCAGGTGTTGTTAAAGAAACTAAATTTCAGGTAGTAGATATGGAAATGGCTTACAATATGATCATGGGCAGACCTTGGATCCATGATATGGATGTTGTTCCATCAACTCTACATCAAGTTATTAAATTCCCATCACCGTGGGGAATTTGCCAAATTCATGGGGATCAGCAGACAGTCAGAAGTATCAACGTTGTAACAGATACGAGCACCGTAAATAAAGAAAAATAGCAATTACAGGAAACAGTTGAAGGTATCAAGGATCAAACCTCAACCGAACAAGAAAAGACAGATTTAGACTCGAGACCTGATACAATTCAGGAACCTGAAGAGAATGAAGATATCAAAACAACAATTCAAGAGCTCGAGGCTTTGATATTATTTGAGCAATGGCCTGAACGGAAGGTTTATGTTGGAGCCAATTTAAGCTCAGACATGCGAGGTATGTTAATTGAATTTTTAAAAGCTAACGTGGACTTTTTTGCTTGGTCCCATGCTGATATGACAGGGATACCATCAGATGTGATGACTCACAAACTAAATGAAGACTCATCCTTCACACCAGTAAAGCAAAAGAAAAGAAAGCGAAGAGCTTTCAAAAATCAGGTGATTCAA
Source organism: Nicotiana sylvestris (assembly GCF_000393655.2). NCBI lineage: Eukaryota > Viridiplantae > Streptophyta > Magnoliopsida > Solanales > Solanaceae > Nicotiana > Nicotiana sylvestris. The sequence continues at coordinate 91,375,704 of NC_091057.1, read as the reverse complement.
GATGAGGTCCAAAAGCTAATAAAAATTGGGTCAATACGCGAGGTAAAGTATCCTAATTGGTTAGGAAATACAGTTGTTGTACCTAAGAAAAACGGTAAGTGGCGGGTTTGCGTGGATTATACAGATCTTAACAAAGCCTGCCCAAAAGATTCTTTCCCTTTACCGCATATAGATCAGTTAATTGATGCAACTACAGGACATGAACTTTTGAGTTTTTTAGATGCATATTCGGGGTACAACCAAATTAAAATGGACCCCAGTGACAAAGAAAAAACTTCTTTCATCACAGACAGGGGGACTTACTGTTATAAAGTAATGCCCTTTGGTCTCAAAAATGCTGGAGCAACCTATCAAAGGTTGGTCACCAAAATGTTCCAAGAACATTTAGGAAAAACCATGGAGGTATATATAGACGATATGCTCGTCAAAACCCAACATTCTCATGATCATATTTCTCATTTATCTGTTACATTTGAATTACGAAAATTTAATATGAAATTCAATCCAGAAAAATGTGCATTTAGGGTTGCCTTAGGCAAATTTTTGGGCTTTCTCGTTTCTAACCATGGTATTGGGGTAAATCCTTCTCAGATCAAAGCAATAGAGGAGATCCTTGATATACTTACGAGTAAAAAAGAAGTCCAAAGGCTAACGGGAAGAATTGCAACCTTGGGGAGATTTATTCCCAAATCTTCAGAAAAATGCTTTAAATTTTTCTCCGCACTCAAAAAGCAAGATCATTTTGAATGGAACGAAGATTGCCAACAAGCCCTTAGAAATTTAAAAGCTTACTTGTCAAATCCACCACTATTGGCAAAACCAAAAGAAGGAGAAAATCTACTCATCTATTTGGCCGTGTCAGAAGTTGCGGTAAGTGTTGTTTTAGTCCGTGAGGACCAAGGTAAACAATCTCCTATCTATTATGTAAGCAAGTCTTTATTAGATGCTGAAACACGATATCCACAACTAGAAAAATTAGCATTAGCTTTGATCATGGCGTCTAGAAAATTAAGATCTTATTTTCAGTGTCATCCCATTGTTGTAGTTACTGCTTTTCCATTACGAAACATTTTGCATAAACATGAATTGTCAGGGAGGTTAGCAAAATGGGCTATAGAATAAGTGAATACGAAATCATTTATCAACCTAGGACTTCTATAAAATCTCAAGTATTAGCCGATTTCATAGCTGATTTTAGCCAAGGGATGCATTTAGAAGCAGAAAAAGAATTACAAGTTTTTAATGGTACAAACCCAGGGACTTGGATTTTATTCACTGATGGTTCGTCTAATGTAAAAGGAGCAGGCCTAGGGATAGTTCTCATACCACCTACGGGTTAGACTATTAGACAGGCTATAAAATGTCATTCTATAACTAACAATGAAGCAGAGTATGAGTCTGTAATTGCAGGTCTATAATTGGCACGAGAACTCGGCATAACACAGATTATAATCAAGAGTGATTCTGAACTCGTGGTCAATCAAATGCTGGGGACTTATACAACCAGGGAGACGTGAATGCAAGAATATCTCGAAAAGGTACGGGAACTAATAAAGCAATTCCAAACTTGGAAAGTAATGCAGATCCCAAGAGATGAGAATGTGGAGGCAGATGCTTTAGCTAATCTCGCATCTGCAGCAGACGTAGCAAACGCCGTAAATGCTTCAGTCGTACATTTATTTCATTCCGTTCTCGAACCTAATAAGAACGAGGTAAATTTTAATCATTTAACATGGGATTGGAGAAATGAAATTATTGCTTTTTTACAGCGCGGAACCGTGCCTGCTGATAAAAGAAAAGCTTGTGCACTTCGCAAAAAAGCTGCTCGTTACTATTTACATCAAGGAAATCTTTATCGAAAGATGTTCGGTGGGCCATTAGCAAGGTGTCTCGGACCTTCCTAAATAGAATATGTGATGAGAGAAGTACATGAAGGACATTGTGGAAATCATGCAGGAGGAAGGTCTCTGGTAAAAACGTTGATTCGAGCAGGGTATTATTGGCCTAAAATGGAAGAAGAAGCAAACAGCTTCGTGTCCATGTGTGATTAATGTCAAAGATACGGTAATAATATGCATAGATCAGCTGAGCTATTGCACCCTGTTATAGCCCCGTGGCCCTTTATGAAATGGGGAATGGATATCGTAGGTCCATTGCCACAAGCAAAAGATCAGGTGAAATTTCTACTTGTACTTACAGATTATTTTACTAAATGGGTAGAAGCATGAGCATTTAAACAGGTGCGAGAGAAGGAAGTTAAAGACTTCATTTGGAGAAATATAATACGTCGTTTTGGAGAACCAAAGAAAATCGTGTGTGACAACGGTCCGCAATTCATAGGAGCTCAAATCACTGAATTTTTTCAAAGTTGGAAAATTAAAAGGATAACATCTACACCATACCATCCAGTGGGTAATGGACAAGCGGAATCCACAAACAAGGTCATTATCAACAACTTGAAGAAAAGGTTACAGGATTCAAAAGGTAATTGGCCTGAGGTATTACCTGGAGTATTATGGGCTTATCGTACAACGACAAAAACAAGCACGGGAGAAACACCCTTTTCAATGGTTTATGGTGCGGAGGCTTTAATTCCAGTTGAAATAGGAGAACCGAGCACACGGTACGTTCAAGCAACGGAGGAATCAAATGGTGAAGAGATGCGGGTGAATCTTGATTTGCTCGAAGGAAGAAGAGAAGTTGCATTAATAAGGATGGCAACACAAAAGCAAGTAATTGAACGGTATTATAACAGGAAAGCACGCCTCAGATTCTTTAAAATTGGGGACTTCGTGCTTAAAAAGGTGTTCCAATCTACAAAAGCTGCTAATTCAGGAAAGCTAAGTCCAACATGGGAAGGACCCTACAGAGTTCGTGACATTGCGGGAAAAGGAGCATACGAGTTGGAGACAATGGATGGCAAGGTTCATCCCTCGCATTGGAATGCTGTCCACCTAAAGCGATATTATTTCTGAGAAAGTACCTACGATCAGGTATCGTTGTATTAGAATTTTTCTTTGAATTGTTAAAATTTTACTAACAATTTTAGATGCTAGGCAAAAACCCTAACTCGTGCCAAATGATGAGTCACGACCTGCACGGCAAAATGGAATATTCTAAAATTCCCAGCCCAGGGTTACAAATTAATCTGATGGAAATACACACGGGTTAGGCAGTCTTCATCTTTAATCGCACCTCCGAGTCCTGTATGTTTTTCTATTTTCAGGAAAAAGGTACCAAATTGTGAGAAACAAACAAGTGCTCGAGGCTTCATACTTCAGCGTTCAAACACTTGGGGGACTACATATTGTACACAAATACGTGCGGTAAGACGAAGACGTAAATTGAAACAAATATCGAGTAGAAGTTACGGAACCTCAGCATTCATCATTGTGTTCTTTCCTATCAAAACAAAGGAAGATGCAAAACATTCATCGTAGTGTTCTTTCCCATAAGAACAACGGAATCACCTCTCAAACCCTTCCTAATACATTAAGATAGGGCCATGACTATGTATTGAAACAGGTTGTAAGGAAAAACCTTGTTGAATAGTATTTACTTTATAAAAATCTGTTGCAAGAAAAACATTTACGAGAAAGTTATAGATGTATCTCAATACATGTAATATTCAAAAGCTTGTCCAAGTTCATGAATAAAAACTTGTCAAAGTTGTTTCAAACAAAACATGTGTGTTCCTATTTCTTTCATCGTATTATGACACCATTATAAAGTTGAGACGTCTTCTTCATTAAGTGTCGATATATAAAAGGGCCCTCTTTTATAAACCTCATGTTAATAAGTCATGAGGAGAATCATAAAGCATTTTCAAAGGATAAAAATGCTAAACTATTCTATAAGTCCTAAGTAGATAAGGAAAAGGCAAGAATAGAGCACATTGAAGTACTAACAAACTTCTTGATATAATTAAAAAGACTAAGTAAGAACTTAGTCAACAAAAAGTTTATACAAGTGCCCCATTATGATAACTAGGGACTTTCACCAAAAAATCCCTTAAAAAAATAACTAAGGGATAAAACCATCATCCAACAAAGAAAGTAAAAACAAAGTCTGGAAATTTAACTAGTCACTGAAGGGGTTGACACATCAGAAGTTGCAATATTAATTTCACTTTCAGAAACAGCCACAGGCACGGTGACAACTTCTGAAGAAGCAGCAACAGGAGCAGTTTCAGCTGGGCTTAAAGTGTTAGGTTCAACGAGGGGAGAAAGAGGGAAGTTTCAGCTTCCATAGATTGAGTCATAGAAATTTCACCCTCGGAAGCTGGAATTGCAACATCTTCAATTTCAACTGCCACAACAACGGCTTCGTCATTTACAGGTTCCTTAGCCACGGGAGCTTCAATTTCCGGAAAAGGAAAGTCAAATGATTGTTGGGTTCTTTCAATGGTCTCTAAAACTTTGGCCAACTCTGAGTCTAAGTCAAAGTTTTCTTGACTGACCTCCATTAAAGCATCACGACGAGAGTTTAAGAAAGCCCAACTCACCTCTAAATCAAACTTCTCCTCAAGAAGTTCATACTCCCTTTCCCACATAGCAAGATCATTCTTTAACACTTGATGTTCAGCTAAATGAGAATCAAGGGAAGCTTCAAGGGAGGCATGGGAACTTTCTAAGGCATGTACTTTGTCAGGGGAGATCTTTAAATCAGCTTGAACTTGAGTCAAGTTCTGCACTAATTCTCCTGCATATTCTTCTTTCTTGTCCAAGAGTGCCTTAAGTTCTCTGATTTCTTTACTTGACTTTGATAATTGTTCTGAAAAGCAACATTCAAGGCACTCCTTGTCTTTTTCAAATTGACTTGAAGAAGCTTTGGCAACTGCTAGCTCAGAAGTCAGATTTCGCTTTTGCTGCTCCAGGTGATTTCTACTCTCTTACAATTCTTCTATGGTTCCCTGAGCATTCTCAAACTGCTCTTTCCAATTATCTGCTTCTAGCTGGGCTCTCTTGGCTATTTCCTCAGCCTCGTGGATAGACTTTTCAGACTCACAAGTTTTCTTTTCCAGAAGGGAAATTCCTCTCATCAATTCTGTACCAATGAGGTTAGCCTACAGTGACGACTCATAGAAATAAGAATTTAGAGATAAAAAAAGCTTGTTAGTAAGTAGAGAAAAAAAATACCTTCAAAGTAGAATGAACTATGTCATTCATCAGAGTTAAGCAATTGTGACTGCTCATCTTCTTTTTCTCAATATCTCCAATCAAAGGCCTAAACCAGACATCTGCTCCACCAGACTTCCTTAAAAGACTGTTATTAGCAGGAACTTCAAGTGTAACGCTCCTCATAGCCAAGCTTCTGCTACTGGAACCCTCCTCTGCATGTTGAACAGAGGGAGGGGGAGCTATAGAAGGAGGAGCGGTAGAAGAAGTGAAAATAACAGGAGCCAAAGGAGTCGAAGCAGGTAAGGAAGCAGAGACAGGCAAGGGAGCAGAAATAGATAAGGGAGCAGGAACAGATAGAATGGGCAAGGAAGCACTTGAAACCAACGGAGGAATAGAAGGAATGGGAACAGAGGAAAAAAAAGGAACTTCATCTAAAACTGGACCTAGTTCTCCACTTTCAAAACCACCAACAAATAGGCGTTGAATAGACTCGTTGGTGTCCCTCAGAGTGGTTTCATCATCGGAAGGAATGCGAACAGGTTCGATAAGAGAGGCACGGACAGGAGTAACTTCAGCTTCATCCTCAGAAATGATGCGTCTCCTAACTCTTGGTCTAGCTATTAAAGAGGTGTCTTCATCTTCATCATTCTCAGAATCCTCTTCTACAACTTTTCTCTTTGATAGTGTAGCTTGAGTTCTCTCCAAAGAGAGTGAAGTACCAGAAGAGGCTCGAAGGGCAATAACTACTTCAACTGTCATTCCTCGAATAGCAAATCCTGACAAAAAGAAGGATGAAAAAAGTTAGAAACAAGAAGGGACTTAACATACAAAAAAGCATAAAGAGATGCATACCGTGAGTTTTCACTTTCCAACCATGTAAATTGGAAATGGATTTCCAAGTTCTTGCCTCCATAGGCACGGCTTTCAAGATTGAATCTACCCAACCACGGAAATTAGGAACGGGCTCCACATCTCCCATAGTTGCTATAGAAAAGCAAAAAGAGACGAAATTAGAAAAGAAATTGAAATTCTTAAAGATAGGTACGGTAAGTAAAAAAAAACTTACGTGCAAAGTTCCACTTCTTAGGGAAGGGGATATTTGTTTCACCCACCAAATCAACTGTGCGAACAACAACATAATGAGTGTACCACCCACGATCCTTGTCATCTTCAGGGCTTACCAAGACCCTTTTACTTCTTGCAGTTAAAGTAAAAAACCCATGGCGGAATAATTTCGGGTGGTAAAGATGAATAAGGTGGGGAAAGGTAAAGCTAACATTGGCTTTTACAGACAAATATCTGAAACAAGCCACTGCTCTCCATATAAGGGGGCCAATTTGTCCCAAACAAATTTTGAAAAAGCGACAGAAATCAAGTATAACTGGGTCAATAGCAGGAATAAATCCCAAAGTGAAGGGATAAGTATAAACAAAAGAAAATCCAATCCTAAAGGAAGATATTCTTTGGTTTAGATTAGGGATCACTATACGAAGATCACTTCTCCAGTTGCAATCTTTTCGAACAATAGAAATCAAAGGTTCAGTGATTAGAGAAGAAAAAGTGTCAGCTTTCTCTAAATTAGCAACTTGATCACGAAGAGATTTCCTATCATTCTCAAAGGACAAGTCATTGGGTACTATTTCCTCAACTAAAGGCTCTTGAAGAGTCTCAGAAAGTTCTTTACCTTTAGAAGAGGATTTCTTAGTGATAGAACCTCTAGAAATAGTGTTAAAACTAGAAGAAGGAGTGATGGAACCAGAGGAACCACCACGAACGGATCCTAGGCTACGAAGCTTGCCACCTCTACCCCTTCTATGTCTTACAGGGGCGTTGGGGAAGCTATCAAGAATTGGGATTCTCTTAGGGTTAGGATTCGGAGATGTCATTGCAGAGAAAGGATGAACTAAAGGAGAAAGGAATAAAAGTAAAAAGTAAAGTATCTGTTAAGGGTTTATGAAGAATAAGACAAAGGAAAAAAGGTTAAATATGTGTATAATAGCAACCGTCAAACAAAGAAGCGTAATGATGGAAAGCCTATAATAAAGGCAACTAGCACTTCGTAAATATAGGGGATGAAGAAGCCTTGGAAAAAGGCTGTAGAATTACATACATATCAGAAGGTGACACGTGTGCAGAGAATTAAATAGAAAAGACAACTGAAGCGTCAGTACTGGCATAGCATTGATTATGGCGAAAATTCCTTTTTCGTGAAGATCCACTTCCCAAATATTTAATTGATAAATAAATGAAAAGTGGGGGGACTATCTGTATTGGAAAATAACTGAATCTAAATATTGAAGATGACGTGTCATGACACACGGACTGGTCAAAAGGTCAAAACGCAATAAATAGCCAAGAGGCACGGGAGACAACAGATATGAGGAGAAGAAAACAACATAGGTGTGGATCGTTACTCAAATAGGTACGAGTCTCGTACCTATTCGAGTCATTTAATGACCGAAGATCGGATGAAGTTGAAGATATGAATCTGATAACGTAAAAGAATCTAAATACAGTATTAAATATCAAATACGTTAGAGAATTTGAATTAAATAGAAATGATTGTGTAACGTTTCTTTTAATGTCATTTATTGCTCATAATTGCCTTATTAAGACAAAGGCATTACATCTTCTCCTAGAATCAACTATAAAAGGAGAAGGACTCAACATCTGTAATGACAAGAAATATTATTGAGATTACACTGAAATACAAAATTACTTATTACTTTGTTATTCTCAAAAGTCTTTTATTATTTTCGTCTCCAAATTATCAGTAACCCGAATTTCTTTATATTTCCAAGTTTTGACCAGAGTCTCAGATTTTTGGTTAAACAGTATTCCCAAATAAAAAGGTAAGACTTTCCTGATGGAGATTTTGAGCACTTTATGGACATACTATTGAATGTGTTGTAACTCTGTGTGTTATGGGGAATATATCTTCTATAATTATATTAGATAATATACTGATTGGTCTATACATTTTTTTTAGGTTATTTGCATATTCTGCAAAATGCTTAACAAAAATGTGAGTTCCCTAAGTCAATGACTTGATTCACCTCATTATACATTTATTGTTGTTGAAGTGTACTTAAAACTTTATTTTGTACTTCGTTGTCTTTTAGGTTCAACAAACATACTTTCACTGTGTGGGGATTTACACTGGAAAGTATGATTCTGCTCAAAATCATCTTCTTTGATGATGTAGTTTGTTAAATCCTTGTACTCAGATGTTGTTGTTGATATCTGCAGTTAAAGTGTTTTCTGTATCATTCATTATTTTCAATTAAAGTCATGTCATTATATAACTATGGTTTTGAAGTTTACTCGAAACTTGATTTTTGCTCCTCATTGCCAAGTAGTACATCATACATGCACTCACTGTGGAGTTTATACAAGGAAATATGACTGCTCAACGTGCATCTTCTCTGATGATGATGTAAGTCTCTTTAAATCATTCTATAGTGTTTTTGGATCATTATGTTTTATACGCTTAAGCAAAATAATTTCTACCTTAGGTTTTAAAGAATCATTATCGCTGTGATTAATGTAGTTAAAGTCTTTCCCTTTTGTTGTTCATTTTGGTTCTTCAATTTTTCAAAAACTTTCAATTCATATGAACAAATGGTTGATGGTATCTCAGATATTGACCTGGTCTCTTCACATTTCGAAAAGATATCTCCTAAGGAGCATGAAGTTTCATATACTGGGAAAACACTTGCATTTTTGGTACCTACTTTTCCTTTAATCTCTGCATGTTTATTCAGTAAAATTGTCATACCTCCATTGTGGGATTAGTAAACCTACAATGCAACTTTTTATATACCTTTTTAAACAGCTTCTCTTATGTATCTCATATCGTCAACCAAAATACTTCTAGAAAAGAAAAAAAAAAAAGGAAGTGATGAAGAAGATTCTGTTTCATTTCTCATAAAACATGTTTAGAATTCAAAATACTAAAATGAGGAGTTGCAGTTCATATAAGCAAATATATGGAAACTCTCATTTTAATTTATTATGATGTGTAAACAGGAAGTGCATATGATGAGACTCAAAGGAGTGGAGTAAAAATATATGAATCTCCTGATCGTTGCAGAGTATCTTCATCAAGCCAAGTTTTTGGCATCATTTGTAGTTTTATCTATTAAATAGATAGATTGTATTTTGTTTGGCATCATTTGTTGTTTTACCTATTAAATAGATTGACTGTAATTTGTTCGCCTCAAAGTCTATCCTGTTAATGTGAGAGCTAATTTTATCACATCAACCAGTAGGAAAGACCACAAGATTTCACTTCAGTTTTTTAAGGTCATATTCGTGATCCAAATTGTTTACTAGGTTACCTGCAATGCAGATTTAAAAAAGGACATATTTTTAATGAGTATTATACTATTGCTAATAGCCTACTAATGCTCTACCCGTTGGATTCAAGCCCAAATTCCTTTTTTGTTCACTGTTATTAGCATTCCTAGCCAAGTACATATGAGTATGCATGAGAATGCAAATGTATGATCTATGAGGATTATGAGTTGAGAAAAATAGAATTTATTATTTCTTTGTGCTCTATTAGGAGTTAGAATGAAAAAATTTAAATTTTAAACAAATATATGTACTCCCTCAGTTCGAGCAATCAGTTTACCGTTTTGTGGGTGAGGGCTATTTCACCTTTTACAAAGAAAATGTGTTCTATTTTTTAAATAAAAAAATGATTATATTTTCTCATGCATACTTTTTCTATAATTTTAGAACTCCTAATTTCTATTCAAGTTTGATTTCAACTTTGTTTGGGAATGAGATTTATTTCATTTTCTTTCTGACATCTCTGTCTTTGTTTTTCATGTCTAGTAAGTGTTGAATAGATATCACATGTAGTTTTCTTAATCTGTTTACATGTTCTCAGAGTTGATACCAAATCATTTACTGCTTTTTTCTACAGGAGGATCGAAAATGATAATCGCAGGGTTTTATATAGTCTAAACCATTCCAAGAGAGTGATCAATACATTGCCGAGTCAAACAGGATATGCAAACCCAACCTACAAGACAAGCCAACTTGACAGCATTAAGTTTTGGGCAACTGTAGAGTTCAATAAATGCGGAACAAATGAATCAAGCTGCAATATATAATTGAAGCTTTGGACTGGTCTCATGTTCCTTTTTTGCACGTATTGGGAAGAAAACGGACATTATACCCATGTTGTATAGATCAAAATTATAATCTTAATATGGAGCATTATATCTCTAGTATACAAAATATGAATTTTTACCTCTTATAGCAAAGGTTAACACCTTACTTATTTTAAATAAATACCATTTAAAAAAATGGGATTTTTACCTAGCTATACTATAATAGAAACCTATTTATTACCTTTATTTACGTTCCTTATTAATTACTTTATATACATATATTTACTAGTTTTATACAAAACCATAAAAAGGAGGAAATGAAACATACCATAAATACTGTGTATCAGTTACACATAATCCCCTACATTTAAGATACTCTTCCTTTTTCAAAGGATTACAAAACATCATCTATCTTTGTACTTACCCATCGTAAGAAACCCACTGATATCCAAAATCATCACCTCTCTTTCATACAAATCAACCAATATCTCTCTCTCTCTCTCCCTCGTACAAATCAAACTATTATCTCTCTAAAATTGTAGCATCATATATTTCTCTGAATCAATTTCACCAACAACCATTAAAAAGCTTCAACTATTGACAAATCCATCAACATTTTCTCTGAAATTGTAGGTGGAGGGGTCTGCCATTGACATACCATTAAAAAGTTTCGAAGCTTTGAATTAGATATTCAGATTTTACGAATTTGTAATTTTTTTGGATTGGGTGTTCTTGAAAACGATTGAAAATATCCTTTAGAGTTTATATCTCAATTTTAATGGAGATTCATTAAGTTTAAAGTTGGTTTTAGGTTGACTTTCTGATTGAAACTCGAGGTAGAAGAAGTTTCGGAATTGTATTATGATTGTATGATAAATGTATCATAACTGTATCTGAGTTGTATTTGATACATCATTATCTAAGACAATTCTGATACAATACTAATACTATTAAAATATAACACTGTATCATAATTTAAGTTTAGAGTTGGTTCTAGGTGGATGTTTTTAATTGAAACTTGAAAAATATGAAGATCAAAGTTGTATCATAATCTAGAATTGTATCACAATTTGTACCTAAAACAATACATGATACAATGCTAATACAAATATAATATGATATTGTATTAGTTTAAATTTAGAATCGATTTTAAGTTGTATCAGAATTGTGTAAGAATACTTTCGGGATTGTATCAAATTTGTATCTGAATAATGAGTAGTTGTGAGTTCATGACGAATTTCACAATTTATATCACAAAAATATGATAACTATATATTAATTTATTAGTATTGTATCAAGTATTATTTTTGATATTAATGTACCATCTACAAGTTAGATACAGTTGTGATACAAGTATGATACAATTATATTTTACGCATTGATATATCTGATACAATTCAAATGCAATTATGATATAGTTACAAATTGTGTATATTTCTCCTTAAGAAAAACCTAGATACTTATTAAAAACTACAAAACATAGAGAATATTGGTAAATAAGTTTCTAATACAGTGTATCTAGGTAAAAATCTCTAAAAAAAATTATATTCTATAGATACCTTTTAATGTTTATAGCAAAATATCTAATTTTGGTACCTCCTACCCCTAAGCCACTAAATACGCTATTCAGTTACACTATTTTCTTTCTCTCTCTACTTTGACACATGCCATTCTCTTCCCACATTCCCTGAAACACGATAATCAATCTCAAAATTCCTCTCACCCACATCACCTACCATTAGTCACAAACGATATTTTGCCTGGTATACTATGAAGACTTCTTTGACTTTTCCCCTCAATTTTGTGCAAAACCTTATCGTCTACTCTATCTAATCTCCCCCCCCCCCCACACACACACACATCACAAATCTTTCTTAGATAATACAACCATCAAATGAAGTTTGTCAAAGAAGAAAGAGATCAGTACTTTTCTTGATGTGAGTGACTTAAGTGACCCTTTTCCAAATATCCAACCGACATCAACTTTATTAAGGCTAGTATTTCCATATTTGAAGTGGGAATTAGAAGTTGTAAGATGAACTGAGGAGTCAATTAATGGACTAGACACACATGATGGAGGAGGGGAGGAGATGGGAGACAGATCCATCAAGTCACTTCTTGTTTCTTCTGTTGCTTGAAGACTTAACCCAAACAAGACTACCAAGATATCCAGATGTGTTTTTGGTGGTGTCGGTGAATAACGTGAATTACTATGTCTATATCGTGCGGTGCCTCTGATTTCTAGTTGTGTGCTAGGGTTTTTCCATTCTTTTTATTTGTTCGAATGAGTTACAGGGAAATTCGGTGAAGAGAAAGAGAGAAAGAAAGACGAAAGAGTTGAGGATTTTTGCTCGACGGCGGATTCGCCGGAAATTAGGGTTTGTTCTTGAACAAAGACGACGGAGTTTGGGGCTGAGCAATTTGATTTTCTGTTAATATATTTCAATGTAATTCATTGTCTTTTTTTCCATTGTAATTCAATGTATCTCGATGTATTCCATGTATTATTCACTATCTTTTTTTCATTGTATTTCAATGTATCCCGCTGTATTCTATGTATTTCATTGTATTCACTATCTCGTTATGAATGTATTCATATTTTTTTAAATTAATATAATTTATGTATTCAGATGTATTATATAATTTTTGTGAAGATTGCTATGTTTTTGGAGTATTTTCCGGTTGAGAATCTTTTTTATAACTGGAAATACAAATATTGTGTGTTATAATTGAGTTTGTTGAGTTATATTAGGAGTCTATTATGTTAATTGATTCACTTTCCGTTTAAAAATAGTGTAATTCCCCGTTTCACGTCGTGAATACAATCGAATACAATAATTTGTCGAGTTGTAATCCCATGTTTCACGCCATGAATACAGTCGAATACACTCGAATACTGTAAGCACGTAATTTTTTACCCGCGCAACTTTCAAAAGTAGTATTTTTAAAAAATATTTACTTATTTTTATTTTAATAGGATTTAGCCTATATTTCACCTTTAGTCTAATAGTAGAACATAAAATACAAAAATACAAAAAAATATTTTTTATTTTATCTTTTATCTTTGTATTTAAGTTAAGACCATTAGTCTTTTCTAGTAATATTAATCTAAGTTTACTATCATTCTAATTAACTCTTCTCTGCTTTCATTTTAATATATAATTTTTGAAAAATGATGATTTCATATCAATATAAATTTTATGTTGTTAAAGTCAATTACTAGTATTCTAGTGGTAATTTGCTATTGATTTTTAGTCTTTGAGCCCAATTTGGAAGCCCAACAAGACCTAACCCATTACCCCTTCCTCTTTAACCCTTCCAAAACCCCTTCTTCAAAAGCTTGGAGGAAAAAACCCTAGTCTTTTTTCTTCTTCAACACACACGAGACAAACCCTAGCTGGAACCCTAGGAGAAGACCACCCATAGCCGCCCGTTTCCACCACTTCGCCGGAAAAACCAGCGCCACCTCCATCTCTCTCACCAACAACGACCAGCGAGACCAACCTTGAACCCCCCCCCCCCCCGTCAGCCACCTCTTCTTCTTGACCAAGCTGAACCTTCAAACACCCACGGTTGCCACTCCTTCGTCTTCAACTAACGCAAGAAGAAAACCCTAGAGCCAGATCAGGACTTCACGCAAAAACACAGCCAGCAGCTCTGCCCCGTCAGCGACCCCTCTGGCGCCGCACCACCCAACTCGCCGGAGAACCAGCACCAGCCACGACCAAATCCGCCGCCAAGTTCCACCTTCTTCATTGCCAGACAACCTCTAAACCTAGATGCAAACCAGCTGACCCCTTCTTCTTCTAACCACCCAAAACAGCCCTTCACTAGACAAAGACCTAAACATAGTTGTCCCTCCACCTCAAAACTCGCCGGAATCAGTGGTGTAAAAAAAAGGCAAAAACAGTTTGAAAAAAAAAAGAAGAGGGAAAAACAGGAAAAAAAATTTAAAAAAAAATCTGTTTATTAATTCTTCGATTCCGGAATTTTGTTCAAGGATAGATTTTGATTAAAATATGGGTCTGAATCCGTGTTTGGTTGAGTATTTGGTGACGATCCGAGATTTCGACCGGTTTTTCAGCTTCTCGGTCTAATTCGGGTTCTTGGCTGGTGAGATTTTGCCTGTCGAGTTTCGATTCCGGTTCGAGATTTTCAGTTGCTGTACGCAGCAAAAATACACAGCAGTAAAGGTCTAACTCCTTCCCCTATCTGTTCGCTTGTTTTAATTTTATAGACATGTGATGTTTGTTTGGTGTGATTCAATGAATATTTTCAAGTCTGATTATTAAATAGCCTCATTTTTGTTTTAGTGATCATGTTAAGTTTAGTTGTTTAAATCAAGTAGATAATCTGTCATTTGAGCTAAAAGGAAGATATTATTGGTTGGCTTAACAATTTAATGGGTTCTGGAATAGGAAATAGAACATGAAGAAGAAATTATACCTTAAACATCTAATTACTTTTATTTAATCGCTTTTTTTAGCATCGCTAGGAGCATACTTAGGCCGACCACATTTGGGTAGGCAAACCTTTAGGATGTTCTTGTTCTAGCTTCTTTCGAGGCGAGAGGTCGTTCCCTTAGTTAAATTTATCCGGGGAATGCCCCGAAGGATTTGTATATATTTTATTCCGGGGTATGCCTCGAAGTATTTGTACTTAAAGATCGATAGTAGAACTCGTAGTATTTTTGTTTCTAGTTTTATTTTTCTTTTATTAGGTGGGGACGACCTCGAGCCTTTTTGTGTGTTTATTTTTCTGTGATTGTTTTACCTCAATTCGAATATTCTAAAAGCCGATTAGATCAAGTATGCAACCGTACAAGTTACGGGACTTGGGGAGTGCTTAACATCTTTTCCCCGAGTTAAATGAACCCCCTTACCCAAATTTCTCGTGCGGACTTGGTTTTAGAGTCTGAAATGTTTTAAAAGGAAAAATCATTTTAAAAACGGTGACCTGACACACCGAAATCAAATATCAGGTGGCGACTCTGAGTTGTTTCTTTTAAACACAATTTTGTCACTTTCGAATTTAAAAACCCTTTCAAGCTTTACTAAATCCTTTTATTTATTTAAGAGGGTTAGTGGAGGTTTAGTTAAAAAAAGGGTGTGACATCTCTGGCGACTCTGCTGGGGACTTGCAGGTTCGAGCTAGTACTACGATCTTGTTGGCTTTTAGAATATTTGGTTGAGGTTTATGTGCTTCTTCATTAGCTTTATTTGATTTTTATTATGTTTTTATATTTTTGTTATTATTTGCTAGTTTTTTATGTGTTTACAATTTTTGCTTTACGTGTTTACTACTTTATAACTGTCATCATTTGCAAAACCCCGAGTTTTCTTTTTGCAACAAGTCTTTCGGAGTACGTTTGAGCGTACACGGCCTTTTTGTGAGTCACCCGTGTCTTTAGGGGGGTGGCATGGGAGCGTGGAGTGGGCCGACAGCTAGAGCAGCCGCCATCGACCACGTGTCACCCCGAATTGCCTTGTCTAGTGAACCCCAACCGTAGGTCAGCCTTTAAGTCATACTTATGTGCATCATATCATTCAAATTTAGCTGGGTTCAATCCCAAGCATCGTGTCCCGTTGTAGGAGGCCTACCCGAATTATGTCAAAATGGGCTCATGGCCCAAAAAGACATTTAATCATCCCTATGTGCAACATGTTGTATCTCTTTAGGGGTAAAAGGGTCATTTGGCGGACCAAGGATATTTGAGGGTGAAATATAAAATGAAGTAGGTGATTTTACACTTTCCCATTATTTTCAAAAAATGAAAAGAAAATCTAAAAAAGATTTTACACTTTTTCATTATTTTCCAAAAAAAAAATTGAAAATAGAAAATCCAAAAGATTTTACACTTTTCCATTATTTTCCAAAAAAAAAGGAGAAAAAAAGAAGAAAAAGAAAATCCAAAAAGATTTTACATTTTTCATCATTTTCCAAAAATCAAAAAAAAGAGAAAAAAAAATTGAAAAAGATTTTACATTTTCCATCATTTTTCAAAAAAGACAAAAAAAATAGTTTTTCCAAATTAGGTGCATTTTTAAAAAGCTTTCTCCCATGTCCGATTCCCGAACTACGTGAACCTGATTCTCGTCTTTCGGGACGTGATACGTAGGCAACCCACATAGGTTCCGGTCTTCCTAGAAAGTCTTAGGTGTTTGGCTTTGCGGGGTCTTAACCATATCTTGCATGTTTAGCCACTTTTGGCCACATCGGTCATTCTTGCAAAATGAGGTCATTTTCGCAAAATTGGTTCAATAACCCGTGTCTTAGGATATTGAGTCCACAATTAGGTGTCATATTACTTTAAGGTTCATCCTTTTTGAGTTTGTATCTTTGGCCACTTTTGGCCATATCGGCCATTTTGCAAAATGGGTCATTTATGCAAATTGATTTTGGGCCATGATTATTGGGAGTTGAATCCATATAAGCCTTAGTGAGGTATTTCTATGTCTTTGAGGTCACCTTTGTTGAGTTTGCACTAATAGCCACCCTTGGCCACATAAGTCATTTTGCAAAAAAAATAGCCTTAATCATGCCTTGCATGTGTCCAATAGAAGGTGTCGTGGCGTCACATGTGTCTTGAGTTACTAACTCTATTTGATCTTATTTTTCCATTCAGGTATGTATCAATTTGCTAGAGTTTGAGCATGACAAATACTCCAGGACCATTCTAGTCAAGACCATTGCATGCACGAGCTGCTTGAGGAAACTTTTTATTTTTTAGTCTATTTTATGTTGTCTTTTAATTATTAGTCTTGTACAGTAGTATCGAGTCTGTCAATCTAGTTAAGATTGTCCAGTCTTTCATTATCGTACTATTTGTTTTGTATTTGAAAAACCAAAAAAAAAAGTTATAAACGAAAAATCCAGAAAGATTTCTATTTTTAGTTTATTTTGTCCATTACTTTTTTCAGAACTATGCTTGATCTGATTCATGAGGGACATGATACATAGTCAACCTACATAGGGTTCGATCGAATCATTTTTTAAAAAAAAGAAAAAAAGAAAAAAAAAAGAGGAAAAAAAAAGAGATGAAATTGTGCATATGAGAAATGAGAGGAAAGAAAAGAGTGGCAATTAAAAAGAAAAAAAAGGAAGGAAAAGGAGCAGGCCCAGTAGTGCTAGAAAGGAAAGAGAAGCAAGGACCAAGAAGAGTAAAATTGGGATGATGCCATATAACCATTCGTACCCTCGATGCCATTCTAGAATCGTTAACTGTGACTAGGGGGCATTGCACGCAATGTGATACTTCTATCTGATAAATGCTCTAACGCTAACATGTTGGCTTTGTTTTGCTCCTCTTTGTTACTTTCATTGTTATCATAACAGAGGGTGGTTAGTTTGTGGCACTTTGGCGATTCGCCCATACAACACAAGGTCAAAAACAAGGAAGCCATGGCTAGCAAAGACTTGGATACCGGGGTTGTCGACCCCTCGAGGAAGATTGTGGGGTCGGAATCTGAATTGAAAGAAGAGGTCTAAAGGTTGAAATAGCAGATGGCAGAAATGTATTAGTCTTGGATTAGAGGGCATCCTCCACCTTCATTCCCCACTAACTACACTGAAAACCCTGCAACTATCCCACTACTATCATAATCCCAAGTTCCCACTACTGTTGATCTTTCCCCTCAACATGCACCGGGCTTTACCCCTTACCATAATTACCCTGGCACTTCCTCCCAAATTCTCCATGCTCCACCAGCCAAAACAACCTCATACCCTGCTCCGACATCTGCTCCTATTTTTGTAGCTCCTCCACTAGCTACTCTTCCTCGATCCTCTAGCGAGACTGTGTTCAAAGTCCACGACGCCCAAGGAAAGAGATCCAAGGAAAGTTTTAAGGAGTTTTGGTTTATATGGAACGAACAAGTTGCTCGGATCAGTGCTCCGTTTGGTAGAAAAGATGTTGTTGAGTCTCGCCAACGACAGAATCCAGTGAGCATTCCTGCTAAATGCTTTTAGCCTCAATACTGACCCCATGAATATCTTCGTACTCCAGATAATCCTCACCAATGCTACTTCCCTCCACAAAATCCCTTAAGTCATACGTCACCTCCCCAATACTTTATCCACAATGCACCGCCATATGCTCCACACTCACAAAACCCGCAACGGCTTGCACCGCCTCCACAAGTGTCTTACCCGCCTCTACAAGCATATCAACCCCCTACCCAAAAGAGGTTCCAACCAAGATCGGAGTACAAAATGAGAAGGCAACAGCAAAGAGAAAAGTCTTTCACTCCAATAGGAGAATCCTACACAAGCTTGTTTGAAAAGTTAAAATAGTCTGGCCTGATTGAGCCGCTCATCGACTATACTCCGGACCCATATGCAAAAGGTTTTGATCCTGATGTACGGTGCATGTACCACTCTAATGTCCAAGGGCATAACATTGAAGATTGTCGTGCTTTGAAAAGGGAGATAGAAAGAATGATTCAAGAAGGGATAATTATGGTCCAAGACAGTGCCACCCAGAACATTGCACAGAATCCTTTACCTACATGTGATGATGCACACTTTGTGGGGAAGATGTGTGGTGACAAGGATTATGAGAATCCTCTTGGGAACTTGCTTACTGAAGTTAATGATATTGAGGTTGGTGAAGGTCCTAGTATTTTTTATGTGCAACCCAGTGGCTAAGATATCGAGCTTGGTAATTGGAAAGACACTCCTTTCTTGGAAAGCCAGTGAGGAGTTTTGGTAGTTTATTTTGTTGTCATTTCTGTTTATCCGAGTTATTTCAGGGTTGTAATCCAAACATTGTCTTGTGGTTCAAACTCTTCTTCTTTTTGCCTAGTTCGTTTTATTGTAGTAACTCGTCTAGTGTTATGTAGGATTGTTCCAGGATAGTAACCCATGTCTATTTTTCTTGTTTTTTTCAAACCCTGTTCACCATCTTTCTAATGTAATCTCCTGTTTTCTGTCAGTTTTTGTTTAGGTCGCTTTTCCTTTTATGGTTCCTTTTCATGCCGACTTTAGTGACATGACATGCATACATAATTCTCAGCCTGGACTTGAAAGTTAGTTTAATCATGAAGCAATGACACAGTTTTGAACGCGATAAAAGAGGCATTTGAGGAAACAAGTAGTGATTCACGCATTCAGAGATGACCTGAAGCTTAAATTGAGTAAAACTGAGGCAGTTGGTCTAGAAAATCAAGAGGTTGATGAGAGCATACAACAAGAGAATGTCTCTTAAGCAGTTTGAGGTAGATCAAACAGTGTTGAAATGCATTCTTCCACATCAAGTTAAGGTTGAGTCAATCTGCTTCGAACTGGTAAGGGTCATTCATTGGGACAAAGGTATTGCTCATTGGCACTTTGTGTTTGTGTTGATGTCATCAATAGATATTGTGTGTGATTTGTTTGTACTTGGCATTTTTAAGTTTGGTATGACGAAGGCATTTTATTCTGCTACCCAAACACTTTTATCCTTTGCTACCCATTTTGAGCCTAATTTTTTTATTTCAAACCCCTCTTTTGGAATCAGAAATAGAGTTAGGAACTAGAAAATAAAAAGAAAAAGAGAACAAGAAGAAAAAAAGGGAAAAGAGAAAAAGAAGAAAAAAAGGAGAAAAGAAAAAAGAAAAAGAAAAAGAAAAAAGGAGAGAAAAGGAAAAGAAGAAAAAAAACTTTGTCTTTGGAACTATGTTCGACCTGATTCTTGTCACCACAAGATACGTAAGCAGTCTTACGGTTCGGTCACACAAAATAAAATATGTTATAATTCCCCAAAGTCAAGAGTGGGGCAGATTTTCTTAGAAGTACCCTCAAATTTAAAAATCCAAAAGAAAAAAAAAATCCCCAGACTCCAGAAACTGTGGCAGAAGTTTTAATTTTGCCAAAAGATATGATTCCAAAAGTTGTAATTTTGAACCCTTTTCATCTTAAATTATTTTGAGCCTTCAAACCATCCTTTCTTTCCAACCCTATCCAAAAGCCTACATTACGGTCCAAAGAAAGACCTTCTGACCAATCTTTGAGGATGCCAAATCAAGTGTGTGGTGAAAGTATGATCTTCTTGCATCATGGGTAATACCGTTGTTCTCAGCACAACGAGAGAAAATGATAAAATGAGAGAGTCTTATCGGTGAAAACTCTCAGGGGCACCGTAAGGCGACGGTGAGTTAAGAAAAGAGCAAAATGAGATAAGCTTGATGGTGAAAACCTTCAGGGCACTACAAGTCGACTGAGGATTGTGGATCAAATGGGACAATTGAAGCGTTGAAGCCCAGTTTCACAGCGAGGAGGTACAACAAGAGTTGAATAATAGATTTGCTTGAGAGATTAGGCCACTTAATCCAAATGTGCATGTCATGGTCATTAGAGTTGGTATCCACATCTGATAAGTTTCTACTTCGTCATTTTGTTGTTAGGTATCATCTCTTTCCCTTGTCCCTTATTTTGTTTCTCTCGTTTTGATTGAGTCCATTCTTGAGTCTGTTTGGTCAGAACAAATAAAGAAATAACTTTAAAATCTACTACCAGCTTTCCAATTGCACAAAGCGGAGTCTGGCTAGCACATCAAAGTGGCATAAGTAAGGAAAAAGTGGTATGCGCATTGAGTTGGTAACAATCAACATGCTTTGGAATTCATGTGAAATGCAAGGGTTCAGTAAATGTCAATTCATGAGCAAAATGCAACAGATAGAGGATATTGGGAACGAATGGAGTAGAGGTGTTTTCTGTGATAAAGGTTGAAAGAAAATTGGCAGTCGATAACAATCAAGGTCGTTCAAGTTAAAATCAAAGTTATCTTGGCAAGTGGCAGAAGCAGACGCTCAGCAATGATGCCACAAACTAACCACCACGTTTTCAAACTAACAAGATTTTTCTGAAACAGGGGCAAGAATTTTTTTTTTAATCCACAGGGACCTCCCATGGAAAAGCATGGTTCAAAGAGTAAGAAATTATGTTCAGAATCCTCCAAGATGAGAGAATGGCTCAGGTAAGTTCATTCTCAGTTTTCAGGACCCTCCTGGATAATGAGATTTAATTTAAAAGCTTTCAGGACCCTCCTGGATAATGGAATTTAATTTAAAATTTTCAGGACCCTCCTGGATAATGGGATTCAATTTAAAAGTTTTCAGGATCCTCCCGGATAATGGGATTTAATTTTAAAAGTTCTCAGGACCCTCCTAGATAATGAGATTTAGTTTTTAAATTTTCAAGACCTTCCTGGATAATGTGATTTAGTTTTAAAATTCTCCGGACCCTCCTGGATAATGGGATTTAATTTAAAATTTTCGGGACCCTCCTGGATAATGGGATTTTGTTTTTAAATTTTCAGGACCCTCCTGGATAATGAGATTTAATTTTAAGTTTTAGCATAAGTTCTCCCTTTAGAAAATATAATTTAGCTTTAAAGTTATCACTCTTAAGATGAGATTTAATTCGAAGTTTTCAGGGCCCTCCTGGATAATGGGATTTAGCTTTTAAATTCTTAGAGCCCTGTAGGTAACATGATCCGATTAACACTCACAAATATGCCCAGATCCCAAACTGGGGCAGAAAAATTTCTTTTGTTTTGACTATTTTGTAGCAATCAGGCGCCCACCTGGATAACGAGGGAATACAGTTTCAAGTTTTGTCAATCAGGCGCCCACCTGGATAACGAGGGAATACATTTCAATTTTTGGTAATCAGGCGCCCACTTGGATAACGAGGGAATACAATTCAAGTTTTTGGTAATCAGGCGCCCACCTGGATAACGAGGGAATACAGTTTCAAGTTTTTGGTAATCAGGCGTCCACCTGGATAACGAGGGAATACAATTCAAGTTGTTGGTAATCAGGCGTCCACTTGGATAACGGGGGAATACAATTCAAGTTCTGGAAATCAGGCGCCCACCTGGATAACGAGGGAATACAATTCAAGTTTTTGGTAATCAGGCGCCCACCTGGATAACGAGGGAATACAATTCAAGTTTTGGTAATCAGGCGCCCACCTGGATAACGAGAGAATACAATTCAAGTTGTTGGTAATCAGGCGCCCACCTGGATAACGAGGGAACACAATTCAAGTTGTTGGTAATCAGGCGCCCACCTGGATAACGATGGAATACAATTCAAGTTTTGGCAATCAGGCACCCACCTGGATAACGAGGGAATACAATTCATGTTTTGGTAATCAGGCGCCTACCTGGATAACGAGGGAATACAATTCAAGTTTTTGGTAATCAGGCACCCACCTGGATAACGAGGAAATACAATTCAAGTTTTTGGCGATCAAGCACCCACCTGGATAACGAGGGAATAGAATTCAAGTTTTGGTAATCATGCACCCACCTGGATAATGAGGGAATACAATTTAATTTCTGGCAATCAGGCGCCTACCTGGATAACGAGGGAATACAGTCTCAAGTTTTAGCAATCAGGCGCCTACCTGGATAACGAAGGAATATAGTTTCAAGTTTTAGCAATCAGGCACCCACCTGGATAACGAGGGAATACAGTTTCGAGTTCAAGTCATAGTAGGCACCCACCTGGAGAATGAGGGAATTCATTTCAGAATTTATTTCAAGTTCTAAGTCAGTAGCAGGCACCCACCTGGACAACGAGGGAACCCATATAAAGTTTCAAGTCAGTCGCAGGCGCCCACTTGGAGAATGAGGAAATCCATATCAAGTTTCAAGCTTTAACGACAGGTGCCCACCTGGAGAACGAGGTAATCCATTTCAGAATTATTGTGATTTTCAAGTAAGCAACAGGCGCCCACCTAGAGAACGAGGGAAGTCATCTCAAGTTTCAAGTTAGTGGTAGACGCTCACCTAGAGAATGAGGGAATTCATTTTAGTTTTAAATCAGTGGCAGGTGCCCCCTGAAAAACAAAAGAATTTATTTCAGAGTTACTTCAATTCGCAAATTTAAGAAGCATCAGGAGCCCTCCTGAAGCTCCTGAAGAACAGGGTCCATTTTTCAGTTTCATATTGGTAGAGATTCACGGAAGATTCAAGACGAAAAGTAGATAGGATCTTGTATTTTTCTTTTACTTCTACTGTAATTTTTCCTTTTATTTTCGATATAATGACAGGAACCGCGGACCAAAACCTCGACGGCACCTCGACCGGCTCTCCACCTCAGTATACTCCATCACCTTATTCACTTCTGAACTACACGTGGCCTGATTCCTTTATAGCCAAGGATATGTAGGCAGCTCAGATACCAGGGCTCGGTCACAATCTTTTTAGCCATCTTTATTTTCTTTTGAATAAGCGTCGGGTCATAAATCAATTACGTTGCTTATTGGTCTTTGCTCCGAAAACTCTTCGTGTTTACGAGCAAAGAGGGGCGGCTGTAAGCACGTAATTTTTGACCCGCGCAACTTTTAAAAGTAGTATTTTTAAAAATATTTACTTATTTTTATTTTAATAGGATTTAGCCTATATTTCACCTTTAGTCTAATAGTAGAACATAAAATTTGAAAATACAAAAAAAAAATTATTTTATCTTTTATCTTTGTATTTAAGTTAAGGCCATTAGTCTTTTGTAGTAATATTAATCTAAGTTTGCTATCATTCTAATTAACTTTTCTCTGCTTTCATTTTAATATATAATTTTTGAAAAATGATGGTTTCATATCAATATAAATTTTATGTAGTTAAAGTCAATTACTAGTATTCTAGTAGTAATTTGCTATTGATTTTTAGTCTTTGAGCCCAATTTGGAAGCCCAACAAGACCTAGCACATTACCCCTTCCTCTTTAACCCTTCCAAAACCCCTTCTTCAAAAGCTTGGAGGAAAAAACCCTAGTCTTTTTTCTTCTTCAACACACACGAGACAAACCCTAGCTGGAACCCTAGGAGAAGACCACCCATAACCGCCCGTTTCCACCACTTCGCCGGAAAAACCAGCGCCACCTCCATCTCCCTCACCAACAACGACCAGCGAGACCACCCTTGAACCCCCCGTCAGCCACCTCTTCTTCTTGACCAAGTTAAACCTTCAAACACCCATGGCTGCCACTCTTTCGTCTTCAACTGACGCAAGAAGAAAACCCCAGCACCAGATCTGGACGTCGCGCAAAAACACAACCATCGACCCCTCTGTCGCCGCACCACCCAACTCGCCGGAGAACCAGCACTAGCCACGACCAAATCCGCCGCCAAGTTCCACCTTCTTCATTGACAGACAGCCTCTAAACCTAGATGTAAACCAGCTGACCCCTTCTTCTTTTAACTACCCAAAACAGCCCTTCACTAGACAAAGACCTGAACATAGTTGTCCCTCCACCTCAAAACTCACCGGAATCAGTGGTGTAAAAAAAGGCAAAAACAGTTTGAAAAAATAAAAGAGGGAAAAACAGAAAAAAAAATTAAAAAGAAAAATTCTGTTTATTAATTCTTCGATTCCGGAATTTTGTTCAAGGATAGATTTTGATTAAAATATGGGTCCGAATCCGTGTTTGGTTGAGTCTTTGGTGACGATCCGAGATTTCGACTGGTTTTTCAGCTTCTCGGTCTAATTCGAGTTCTTGGATGGTGAGATTTCGCCCGTCGAGTTTCGATTCCGGTTCGAGATTTTCAGTCGCTGTACGCAGCAAAAATACGTAGCAATAAAGGTCTAACTCCTTCCCCTATCTGTTCGCTTGTTTTAATTTTATAAACATGTGATGTTTGTTTGGTGTGATTCAATGAATATTTTTATGTTTGATTATTGAATAGCCTCATTTTTGTTTTAGTGATCATGTTAAGTTTAGTTGTTTAAATCAAGTAGATGATTTGTCATTTGAGCTAAAAGGAAGATATTATTGGTTGGCTTAACAATTTAATGGGTTCTGGAATGGAAAATTGAACATGAAGAAGAAATTAGACCTTAAATATCTAATTTATTTTATTTAATCGCTTTTTTTTAGTATCGCAAGGAGCATGCTTAGGCCGACCACATTTGGGTTGGCAAACCTTTAGGATGTTCTTGTTCTAGCTTCTTTCGAGGCGAGAGGTCGTTCCCTTAGTTAAATTTATCCGGGGAATGTCCCAAAGGATTTGTATATATTTTATTCCGGGGTATGCCGCGAAGTATTTGTACTTAAAGATCGATAGTAGAACTCGTAGTATTTTTGTTTCTAGTTTTATTTTTCTTTTATTAGGTGGGGACGACCTCGAGCCTTTTTGTGTGTTTATTTTTCTGTAATTGTTTTACCTCAATTCGAATATTCTAAAAGCCGATTAGATCAAGTATGCAACCGTACTAGTTACGGGACTTGGGGAGTGCTTAACACCTTCTCCTCGAGTCAAATGAACTCCTTACCCAAATCTCTGGTGCGGACTTGGTTTTAGAGTCTGAAATGTTTTAAAAGGAAAAATCATTTTAAAAACGGTGACCTGACACACCGAAATCAAATGTCAGGTGGCGACTCTGAGTTGTTTCTTTTAAACACAATTCACTTTCGAATTTAAAAACCCTTTCAAGCTTTACTACAACAACTGATTAGCTGAACTTCCCTTATTCACGCCTATTTTTGCTAATGTATTCATGAATACAGTAGCTTAAATACATCTAATACATCTTATAACAACAGAAAACGTATCTACAATCCGTAATATAGCAAATTGTATCTATAAATAGCTAATTACCACTAAAAGATAATGCTTTATGAAATTTCTTTACAAAATAAACTTTAAGCCTGTGGCAATAGAAAAATAAAACTCCTAAAATAAACTGTGAAAACACAGGCGCGAGTAATCAATTTTGTGGTGGAGTAATATTTTGTCCTCGTCCTAGTCGAGGCTATTGATGGATCACTATCCGTCATTAAATTGCAACTGATACCCATTTGAATTATAAAGACTTATTATTCTAGATTTGTGGTTATGACAACACTCAAAGCCATTCTCCTTCGTTGGATTTGATTTCTAGTTTGTTTATGAGAAAAATTTAGTTGTGCTTATTTGAGTTTTAGTCTTGGAAGACTATTTTTAAAAAAAATTATTTTATAAGGATTTATATGTTATATATCAATCAAATATACTGTATGATTTGTGTTATAACCTCCGGACGGCGAAAAATTGCTAAACTCCAAAGTATTCTAGATGATTTCCTGTTGTTAGGATTATGAGAAATGTCACCTGAACAATCTCATTAGCACTAAACTTCTGCATCATCTTTTGTTTCATGCAATATTTCCGGATCACTTCTCCAAATTTTCCATGCAATTTACAACAAACAACTTTCATCCAATCCCATCTTTTTATTAAACAAATCTTACAGGAATTGTGGGAAAAATAATAGTAAAATAAGTAAAAAGCTAACCCCTTTTTTACCACAATCGATAATGTACCATGTTTAACCCCTTTCATCACCATTCCACATGTCCTTAAACTTGGGTCCGGTTGGTCCTTCTTCACCCAACACCTCATTTGGTAGACTTTTCACAAGTTTCTCAACAGCCTTCTTCAGTTTCCCTGGCAAAAATCTCTCCACTTTTTGGAGTTCATTTGCAATATCATAGCTGATTTTTGGACCCCATTCTCTAGCATAGTTCAACCATGCTGGTTCAACAATTGTTAAGTATTCAGCAGCAACTATTGAATAGTTTGCTCCAGTGTCCATCATCTGCCCTTTTGCTGTGTCATTTCTTAAGCCTATGTTGCTATTCCCCTGCATATTTTTCCCTGGTTGGGCATAAGAAGCATGACCGTGCAACGAAGAATAGGCCACGGGTTTGTTACCATTTTGGAATTCAAGCTGAGAAGCAATTACCCAATTCCCTCCACTATGTTGAGAGAAGTACACACCTTGTAACTCACCATTGAAGTTACTAATCCTTAACGTAACGTGCTCCCAATCGCCAACGTGCTGTCCAATTTTCCCTAATGGAATAGTCATGAATTCGATTTTTGCTCTAGCTGGGCCATTAAAGGGGTAAAATAGCCATAGAGCAATATCAGTATACGTCGCGCCAAACATTGGTTTAATGTGTAAATAGGCTGTAGCAGCCTGCAAATCTCCTTTCTTGACTTGATCTTTTGCTGAATCATCAGTTGGCAAATCCAACCAAAAAGCACCATCATTTGAACCACCTTGAGGAAGATTTGAACCATTTGGCTCAATCGCAACTGGTGCAGATTCTTGCCCTTTGGTATACAATAATGCTCCATTCTGAAAAAACCAAGTGATAGAGGAAGGATAATATTGTTCATCAGGATGGAAATAATACAAAGGAGAGTAGGCTTGAAACAGTGCTTGAACTTGGTTCAAATTTGGCATAGCAGATAAATTAGCTTTGACATTTTTCAAACAAGCTAATGAATCTGCAGTTCCATTATTTGAAGCAACAAAAGCACCAGTAGACACTCCTAAAGCATTGATTCCTCTGTCTCTTGGTCTTGATGAATACACATTCAATCCATTATTGCCCCAAATCCAATCATCACTTTCAGACACATCGGTTAAATCAGAACGAACACAATGAATTTTGTCAAGAGAAGGCTTTTGAGGCGACGTTGTTACAACGTGGCCTACAGCTTTATAACCTTCAGGAGGAATTGGCAGCCAAATATAGCCAACACTATCCTGCTTGATATTCAAGTTCTCACTACTCCATACAAGTGTATAGTCAGTTGGCATCTTTAGCGTGTCTCCTGTTGAATCTTTTCCAGCAAGAACCGATCCGAAGAGGGGCAAATTGTTAGGTTGGCTATAGGAGCCAAGCATAAAGAATCCATTTGGTAAATTTGATGGTTCAAAAAATGTAGCTCCAAGATCATCTGGTCCACCTTCTTGAGTAGCCCAAACTTTAGCCAATGATGATATTTGAGACACTTCTAAACCTCCAAGATCAATGACTCCAGTAGCAAAGCCTTGACCTAATATTTAAACAATCAACATAAACAGAACAATTGATCAGAGTAGCCAAAAGCAAAAAAGCACAAAAAAGGGCCAACGTCTTTTGGATCTTTAAGCCTAAACCGCAACTAAAGTGTGGGCTTTAGCAACAAAAAAAAGCGCCAATGAACAAAATATTTACAAAAAAATAGACATGTAACGCAAGAAATATAACTATAAGTTTATAATACAAACAATAATTACTAAAATTTCAGCAACGACTTTTTCTAATGCAAGTATTAATGGCGGTTGGTTCCACGGCTCGAACCCTCTAATATTTGCATTAGGGCAAACTGTCTACATCCAGAGGGGGAGCCAAGATTTGAAGCTTATGGGTTTAGGATTCAAGTTCTTTTAACTTACTGGGTTCTAACTTAATAGCTTGTACATATTCAATGAATTTCTTAAGACAAATATAAGGTTTGAACTAAATCTAGGGTTCGGCCGCAGGGGCGGATGTACCATAGTAGGTATGGGTTCAACTGAACCCATAACTTTCGGCGCAGATCATAAATTTATGTGTAAAACTTCAAGTGAAATTGTAATAAATAGTAGACATGAACCCATAACTTAAAAAATATAACGGGTTCAATGCTAAAAATCTTAAAAGTTGAACCCATAAAATTTAAATTTTGGATTCACCTCTGTTCGGCCGAACCCGTAGCTGAAGGGCTGGCTCCGCCCTTATCTACATCACACCCTTAAGGTGCAGTCCTTCCTCAGACTGTATGTGAACGGGATGCTTTGTGCATCGGAATCTCTTTTTTATTCTATTTGCAAAATATATTTATTGTCTAGTGTTGTGATCTTGAAGACATAGCCCATCGATGAAAATAGGCATGCCTTAGCAAGCGTCAGCTAGGCAAAGCGCACAACTTGGGCTTCACCGAGCTTTAGAACTAAGCGAGCGTTTAACAGCACCAGAAGTGATGCGATACTAGAAAAGCAAAAATGATAAGATAATGGAAGATTACACAATAGAAAGTACCTGAAGGCCAAGTGGGCAATGGAGAAGGAAGCTTAAATGGAGTATCAATTGGACGTGAAATATTGTTGTCATTATCAAGATTTGAACTTCTGTTCCCCATAGTTGAATCTCTCAAGGAATGACTTGAAGGAAGTGCAAGGAATAAAATGAGGCAAGCAACAAATATATTCTGCAAAAGAGAAAGTTGAATAATGTGAAGGAACAACTAGCTATGATTTATAAGCTAAGAGTTGAATGGGTAAATCGTGCAAGGAAACCTTAATGTGATGGTTATATAATATACTAAATAATTTTTCTAGCCTTGACAAACTTATCTTCCTAGTCGTTGACAATATTAAGAGTATACCTGCCAAAATCTTGGCTTCTCTGCTTTATTTTACTAGCTCGAATTTATATGTATAAAACAAATTGCACATTGCACGTTCTAGTCAAATGGTCAAAAGGGTTGAGCTAAAGCTTAGTAATTTCACACAGGCCAATTTTAAAAAACCACATTTCTTGATCTTGAATTTAATCATAGGCTCAACAAGCATCTTCCTTGTACGAATAATATATATAGATAGGTAATGTTTCACACGTTTAGGTCCTTAGGAATATGATAAACGATGCTACTCATTGCGTTCAAAATCATTGTTGACATTTTTTTAAAAAAATTACATGTGTCACTGCGTTCAATTTTTTAAACTGAAAATTTTCTAACTTATAAATAGTACATACAAAAGATCGCAAGAGAGACCAACATGTACTCTTTTTTTTTTTATTACAATCTTTTCACCATTTTATTTAAGTTTCCTTTCGTTCTTAAATACAAACGCTATCAAGTCAAAATTTCGTTTCTCTTAAATTTTATGGAAAAAACAAGCTAATGCGACCAGGAAGTAAAACAAAAAGGTTGTACAGATAATGGCAGCAACTAATCATAGATTAATAATTGATACAGTTAGGTAGTCTATTAATAAATACGGAAACGAAGTCCAGAGAGCTTAAAAATAAAAGGGTCTTCATCATTTGGAGGCCAGGGGCAACTAATTAACTTAATAAATCACTAAAATAATAAGATTAATGTTTGCTTCTTGAGCGATAGCTACCAAAAAGTAAATTAAATTGATAGTTGTCTACTTGTCTTGCTTTCTGTGGTTGAATTCTTGACTACTCGGGTATTTGTGGAATAATATTCTTCAAGCTAAGTTCTTAGCCATATTTGAAGCTATAATCTTTATTTAGATTGCACGTCATGTGTTTATCACGATGTGATGCTGATAAAATTGGCTTTCGTGTGGTTGATGGTTATGCCCAGGGGTGTATATGGACTAGGTTGGTTCGATTTTTATTAAAATCAAATCAAATCAAATATATCGGTTTGGATTGGTTCGGTTTTGTCGGGTTTTTCGCTTTAGTATATACCAAATAAGTAAATATGTGTTTATAAGTTATTTTGCTACTTAAGTATTATTTCAATCTTACTTTGTTAAATTTTTTATAAGTAAATATATACTTAGTAAAAATTAAAAAACTTGACAAACATATTATCTATTAAAATATTTTATGGGAGAATTTTCTTAGTAACACATGATATTTAATTTTTTAGTCGTGCGACAATAATTTTCGTTGATGTACATTTTCAAGGTTAATTAACCACTTTAAATTAGGGTTGGGCATATATCGGGTAAAACTGATAATCCGAACCGTTAATTGTTTATTGGGTTATCGGTATCAGGTTATTGGGTTAACAGTTCGGTAACGATTTAGAATTTTATCACTATTGGGTTATCGGTTCGGGCCTCGGTTTGCCAATTTTGTTAATGGGTTAACCGATAACCCAATAAGAATTAATAAAATTATGACTTTACTCTTAAGTATATACAAATGCGAGGGCTTCAGTTCATTCTCTCATATTCTTTCTCAACCGCACTCTTCAGTTGCTTCATCTTTATTCTTCGTACACCTTTCTAGTTACTCCTAGCGTAAGTCTTTAGTATACTATATGTGAGTTCTTCTCTTTTTTGCTTAAATCCAGTGAATTATCTTCTCTTTTTTGCTTATCTCTAAATTGAGTTATCTTATCGGGTGAACCGATAATGATTGATAACCGATTAACTGATACCCGATAACTGATATCTTATCGGTTCAGTTATCGATTTATCACATTTGTAAACCAATAACTGATATGCTAAACCGATAATATTCATAACTGAACAGACTGATGTCCACCCTTACTTTAAATTCGAAAAAGATATAAGAATTTAATAGATCTTGACATATGAATATGGAAGAACAAAGATATTAACACATTTCAGTACCACTTGATAAGAGAGTGATCATACAACCTATTATTTAAGGTTAATAAATATGGAGCATTTCATATTCATTTAATACTATATCCAGTAAGAGAATATATCCCACATATTTCTAGACATTTTTTAAAGAAAATTTTATATAAAATCTTAAAAGTACATATAAAATTATATATTTATAAGTCGGTTTGGTTCGGGTATTTTTACTCAATACCAAACCAAATCGAACCAAACCTAGTCGAGTTTTTTAATCGGTTTAGTTTGACCTTTCGGTTTGATGCGGTTTTCCGGTTCGGTTATACACCCCTAATTATGCCAATAACTTTGTTACTAAAAAGGTATTTTTTTTCTATATTATTGTCTAGGTAAAAGTATATCCTTTTGTATTTATTTTACAAAATAAAAATAAAAATGTTGCAGTACCTATTGATAAGAATAATTTTCTATAATAATGAAGCAAGATGATCTTGGGTAACGTTTTTGTTTCTTTTTATTCTTTACGTTCCTTTATTTTAATTAGGGGTGTACATGGACCGGATTGGTTCGATTTTTATCAAAATCAAACCAAACCAACTATATTGGTTTGGATTGGTTCGGTTTTGTCGGGTTTTCAGATTTTTTTTGTTACATGAATATTATTTCAATTTTACTTTGTTAAAATTATAGATAAAGCTTTGATAAGTGAATATATGTTTAGTAAATATAGAAAAAAATTGACAAACATATGATCTATTAAAATATTCTAATGAGAGAATTTTTTTAGTAACACATGATAGTTATTTTGTTAGTCGTCTAACAATAATTTTTCGTTAATTTACGGTTTCAAGGTTAATACATGAGAGAATCCCAAATATTCCTACATTTTCTAAAGAAAATTCACTATAAAGTCTTAAAAATATAAATAAAAATTATATATTTATATTTCGATTTGGTTCAAGTTTTTTTACTTAATACCAAACCTAGTCGGGTTTCTTAATCGGTTTGATTTAATTTTTCGATTTGGTGTGATTTTCCGGTTCGGTTTGAACACCCCTGCATCTAATGTAAAGGTCCTATACTATGACTGCTTGAATATGGATAAAATATACTTCCGGCGACCAAATTTAGATAAATAACAGCAGGAAAAGTACTTATATCTTAACAATTTACTTCAAATAGACTTAATTATTGAAAATAAAATGTTAAAAGGCATATCAATACTTACCACATGTCCACATGTAAATATTACTATTTTAAACGAATCAGAAGAAACAATTTTTTCCGTTGTTGTCAGAGAACAGGAAAAAAGAACAAGAAAAAAAACAATTTTATAAAATAGGACGGTGACAATATTATAGAAGCTAATTAGCACATGGAAACGGTAGTTTACTAACTATGGTCCACTAGTTGAAATAGCATGATCTAACCAGTTTTCGCATTGGTCATTCAAAAATAGTCAGTGTTTGTCAAGTCATTAAAAATAGCCACTATTTTACTGTAACAGAGACCGGTCCAGCATAATATACTAGAGTTCGGTGCACCTGTGTATGAACTTCCAACATATTATGCTGGACCGGTATACTTTGCTGGCTCCAGTATAATATACTGGAGACTGGAGCACCGGTGCTCCAATGCTGGAGTATTTTTTCGGATTTTGAATAGTATTTTCGTTCAGATTTATCTTTACATAAAAAGTGGCTAAATTTCAATTACTTTTGAGACTGTAGCTATTTTTGAATGATCACTTGTAAATCCGACTATTTTTGAATTTCTCCCCGTCTACTAAGACCGCGTTGAAGTGGGCCATGGCGTTGATTAGGCTCCAGCACCAACCGTGTTTAACATTTGCTAAGCCCAACTACATACTAAGTTTGGAGTTGTTTCTCTTTTTTAAAACGATATTGTTCGGGCCTAACTTGTGTATATTTTAATGAAATTTTGGTGTCGCTCTCTACTATCTTCCTTCAATATAGGTATTGGATATCTTCTACCATCAAGGCTTAAATAGTTACTACATAATATTTTTTTACCTTTGTTGAGATATGAACTATTTCTTTAGCCGATGGTCTACCAAAAACCTAGGAGTAAGGTTTGCATACACATTATCCTCCCCAGACCTCAGTTGTAGGAATTTTTTGAGTTTGTTGTTGTTGTTGAAGAGATATGAACTATGCTATTTCGTCATTTTCATTGACGGTTAGGTCATACCTTTTGAATGCCTAAGAGTTATATTAAGTATGGACTTCTAATGTATAGACTATTTTCTGATTTACATTCTAACCTCCTATTTATTATTGATCATTGATTTCAGTATATTGGATTCTTGGTTATAGATCTATTTTCACCCCTAAAAACAACACTCTGTTTCATAGCTGCAAAAATAGAGCAGGAAGACTGCATTTTCTCACGGGGAAATCACATTATGTGGAGGTGAGAAATGAAGAGGGAAAACATGGTGACCTTCAGCCCAAAGCTTTCCATTTATGACCAAGTCCCCCCCAAACTAAAGTAACTCAAATGACAGTGATTCCCAGATTACAATGGTATTTTGTGTCTGAAATGGTGAATATTACTATTAATCCGCTTGGTATTAAATCATCAGTAGTCCGGTTGTTAAACTTTGGATTAATTTGGTAAATGTCTTATTTTTGGATACTTTAATGATCTATAATAAACTTACTCCCAAGTGTACTGGACACCAGGGGCGGATTTAGGGGGCGCAAGGGGGTTCACCCGAACCCCCTTCGCCGAAAAAATACACTGTATATATAAGGCAAAATCTGTTTTTTACCTCTATATATTAAGTTTTGAACCCCTTAACACAATCCAAAAGTGTAGTTTAGTGGTCAAGGGGGTTCAAAATCTACCTAAGGTCATTAGTTCAATTCCCACTAGATACAAAAAAGATAATTTTGAACCCCCTTCGTAGAGATCCTGCCTCCGCCACTGCTGGACATACACAAGTGGACAATTACTGTACTTTTTAACTATTAACATTATATTTCTTTTTTCTTAAAGATGCAATACTAAAAATTCTCAAGTTTCCGTAGATGTGATGCATTCAAATATTATACAAATACAGATTGAATATTTAAGAAATGAACAAGT
Organism: Nicotiana sylvestris; assembly: GCF_000393655.2. Taxonomy (NCBI): domain Eukaryota; kingdom Viridiplantae; phylum Streptophyta; class Magnoliopsida; order Solanales; family Solanaceae; genus Nicotiana; species Nicotiana sylvestris. The sequence continues at coordinate 91,341,260 of NC_091057.1, read as the reverse complement.
ATAATGGAGAAGCAAAATATATAAAGGAATTCTACCAGATAATTCATGCACAGAATGATTACGAATATATTTGGGCACGTACAATTACTATCTTATTGCATTAACGACTTTTGAATGACATTGTCACAAAATAAATCGTTTTAAGTGCCAGTTATTGTTAATGCCAAATAGCCCAAAGGTACTGATTTATATGTTTTGTATTTTCTTTTCTGTATTGATTTCACATATCTCATCCATTTATTTTAAATAAAATATGAGAAACCGATTGGTAATTGAATATATATAATTAGAATAATTAATAATAAAGTGGTTGGAGAATAAAGAGAAGATAAAATTGACTTTTTACCTATAATTATTCTAATAATTATTATTTAGCCATATTTTAATATTCTTTAACGATTACGCGAAGCGCAGATAAATTACTAGTTATATATATAAGTGTATATAACATGTATTGAACACCTTTTTTCGGGGTTTGCTTTTACTTCTTTCAAATTTGAACACTTTTAAAAAAATTATTTTTCGCATTATATATATATATATATATATATATATATATATATATATATATATATATATATATATTACTCATGCATTAGGTGGCGTAGAAAAAGTCATACACTTATTTTCCACGTTTTCGTTACTTTAATCATGTTAACGTGTTTTCATATGTTAGGCTTCTTATATGTGTTTGTAAACGTTTCTTCCTTCGTCCTGTTCCCTTTTCTCAGTTCCTCGTTCCCTTCCCCTTCCTGCCCTTCCTTTTACTTTATTCCTTCCATCAATTTATATGACAATGGTCAAATATGAAAGGAGATTAGAATATTCATTAAGATTTATGTATTTATTAATGTTAATGGAAGAAAATAATAAAATAATAGTGATTAAGGTAGTTTCATAGAGAAATTATTACACTTAAGTATTATTTGAATAATTAAATGTATTTGAATTCATAGACGTTGTAAAAGCATGATATAAATGGAGAAATAAAAAAGATTTTGGGACGTACAAAAACGGAGAGAATGTTGCATATATAAATAGAAATAAATTGAGTATATAATTCATATTTTTCCCTTCACAAAAAGATATGTTTTAGGGTTTGCAAAGAAACGAATAAATTAAGGAGAAAATGGTAGTACTAAAAGAATAATAAGATGCTAGATTGACAATTAGAAATGGGTGCATCTAATGCAAAAAGACTCACCTAATCGTGTAAAATTTTATTGCACATTTCACGGGGCATTTGCATCTATACTCACTTTTTGGGTCACGTTTTAACTTGTGTTTGCTTTGCAAAAAAAATTTGCAAATGTACCCACTTATTCGCATCACTTCAACATACGAGGCTGAAGTAGCAAAGGCAATCACGCAAAACTTCAGCATTCTAATAGACGGGCCTGAAGTAGCAAGTGTGTTGAATCAAGTGTGTTGAAGTTTTTATTTGTAATTGCTGAACTTAAGCATAGTAGCTGAAGTTTTATTCTCTATTTGTTGAAGTTTTTGTTTGTAATTGCACTAAATAAGCTGAAATATTTTTGTCCTGGATTCATTAGTTTTGTCATTAAGCTTTTTCAAAACTTCAGCAGAAGATGCTGAAGTTATTTAATTCATTTATAAAAAATTCAGCACTAAATAAACTGAATTTTTTTTGTCCTAGATAAGCTTTTTCAAAAACTTCAACAGAAGATGCTGAAGTTATTTAGTTCATTTGTAAAAACTTTAGCACTAAAAACTGAAGTTTTTTGTCCTGGATTTATTAGTTTTGTCATAAAGCTTTTTCAAAAACTTCAGCAGAAGATGCTGAAGTTATTTAGTTCATTTGTAAAAATTTCAGCACTATATAAGTTGACGTTTTTGAAAAAGCTTTCTAACATACTAGATAAATAATCAGATTGCCAACAGTATCTAAATCATAAATTTTGAAAACAATAAACGTGGAAAAAACAAAATTATCATTGTCTAGTAACTTACGTACGTGGAAATATTCATAAATTATTGTCTAATAAGTTACAATATTATTTATAATTTGTTTTTAAATAATCTGATAAACATATTTATGGCAATTATCCCATGAACTGAAGTTTCATAGCAGCACCAACAGCAGCAGAAGAAAGAAGAAAAAGAAGAAAAAGAAGAAAACGAAGGAGGAGGAGAAAGGGGGCTGAAGTTGTTTAAAAAGTGGGTACAAGTTAAAACTTTATATAAAAAATGGGTATAAATTAAATGGGGGCGACCAAATAAGGCGCCCCGTGCAATTTTTACACATTTCACTCAAAAAACCCAGGCCGTGATTTTATTTTGGATCCTAACGAAGCTGGCATACATTTGTTTAGCCCAATTGTAACCTAAGTACAGACCCATATTTCACCCAAAGGCCCAATCCTAAATTTCTTTGGGCAGCCCATCTAAGCTAGTGGCCTACTCTTCTGTCGGCTAAGCCCCAACTGTTTCCTAGCAGCCCAATAAAGCCGGTAGCCTAGTTTCCACAGTGGAAATTATGCCAGAGGGATCCTTTTATAACCAACATTTATATTTTGACCCCTTAAAATTTAATTTTGATCAAATAGCTCAGCACCAAAATTTGAAAGTTCGCTGTTAGAATTTTAAAGCTCGTACCAGAATTTTCTATTCTGACAGCATGCTTCAAAATTCTAGTAGTGTGCTTCAAAATTTTGGTAGGGTACTTTAAAATTCCAACAATGTACACTAACATATTGTCAACGTGCTTTAAAATTATGGCATTGGGACTATTCTTTTAAAATATTTCTTGACGGGGTCAAAATTCAAACGGTGACACAAAAAAATCCTATTTGTGCAAATCTCCACCTAGTTCCTACCCGCAAATCATCACATCCCCGCCCCCTTAGACATTGAATATCTGGATAATACTTCATTTGTTTTAATTTGTTTGAACCTTTTCAGACTATGAGGTTCAAATTTACTTTCTTTTTTTTTAATTTGAATTAAAATATAGATTCCTTATGTTTTTCAAGATAATTTATATGTTTAGAACTACACAAAGAGTACTATAAGTCACCATAATTAATCTATATTATATTAAAAGCACGAAGACCCTAAGCGAAATATCGTTCGTCTTATTTACCCCTCTAAAATAGAGTTCACACTGGACAAAATAGTCATTTTATTATTTTTCTTTATATAGTATTAATCATTCAATTTACTTTCCTAATATTTAGAAATAGTCATTTAATTACTTTCTTATTTAGGACCTTGATTTAGAAAAGTGAAAAATACATTCCTAAAATTCCTACCATAAGTAAATGAGAAAAGTACGTTTTAGAGAAGGAATTAAAATATCTTCGATTCCTAAAATCTTAAGTTAATTAAAAGAAAATATATATTTCAAGAAGGAATCAAATTATTTTAAATTCTATTTTTTCCTATGCATAAATAGAAAAGGACAATACATTAAAAGGAAACTCTTAGCTGCTTCTTTTATGAGCAATTTTTCGGCAACTTTGTCAAACAAAAAGTAGAATCCTTTATTCCTTTTAAAAAAAAACTTTTCTATTTACGTGCTAAATTTTGAAATGTTATATATTTACTTTGAATATATATAATTATGTAATCCTTAAATATAATTATTTAGGAAGGGATTGGGTGGAATGAGTTCTTTTGGAGTGTTCCTACTTTCTCATGTGGTGCATAAGTTAGAGTTAAATAAAAATCTTTGAGATGAGAAGAAACATAAGACTCAAAAAAGGGGATTAAATTGGGAGTGTGTGGCTGACGGCCTACGAAGATGACTGAAATACAGATCGGTTTACCTAAATTATAGGAGTGTATAGGGTACATGCAGAATAAATTTGTTCTTTTTATATATATTTTATTGATTAACACGATAGATACGTGCAACGCACGTACACTAAAAACTAGTAATTCTAAATATTTAAACATTATTTGTAAGAAATATAGTGAAAGAAAATTTTATTTGACTTCTCAAATAATAAAAGATTCATTCTTTTTGAAACAGAAGATTTATTATTGAACAGTTATAGAGATCCATATTGTTTTCCAATATTAAGTGAGTTTGATATTCAATGTAAAGAGTAACGGTGGAATAAATAAGATGTCTCCACCATTAACATAAGTTTCAATTTTGAGCCCGGCAAATAGAGAAGACTTCCTCCTTTAATAAACATTACTATAAGGTATGAATCTTAGTGGGAAAAGTTTTTCTATATTTTTTCAACTTCATTACTTGGTAAACTCGGCAACATAAATTGGAACGACAGGATGATGAAATTTTTTAAATATTAAGATTAAGAATAATGTTAAAAGTATTGGTAGGAGCGAGTAGTATGGAATAAGATTATAGTACAATTAAACACGCTCAAAGAAAGGGAGGAAATCGGGAATGGAAAATAAAAGAAAATGGAAAGAAGAGATAGCTAGAGAGAAAGAGTTGTTCATTAATACCTTGAAGAGAATTATGCGTAACAGAAAGAGTCGAGACCAAAATATTGACGACATGATCGGCGTCGAAACCGTCGCAGCTCTACTGAATTTCGTCTCACCGTCGAGCTCGCCGTGCGTCGTCGCCGCCGCCGATACACACAGTCACATACAATACAATGACTACCGGAAGCATTCACTGTCACAAAAACCTTCAACGAATTTTCTGGTTAATTTTTGGGAGCAAAATTGAAGAATATATAGTGTTAAGCTGTAAAACAATGACCATGGTTTGAGAGCAATACCAATACTCAAAAAAATATTTGATCGGAGAAGATCTCTCCGCTTCTCATATTCAGATTTGTGTATCATAATCTGCATTTGAGATAAACTACAATATCTGTTAAAGAGAGTATTCTTAGGGATGCATTTTTCCTAAATCTACTGTTATTATTAGTTCCTATAGTTATGGTGTGATTTGGGGGTTACAGATGTAAGCTTCACCTGTTTATTAGCTCTTAATTATCTTTCTTTTACTTAATTAGCTGGAAGATACGAAAATGGATAAATCACTGCATTCAAACTTGGAAAATTACGATTTAACTCAAAATTATTAATCAATAGGTACGTCTTTCACGGTCCACACAATTTTAAAAAGATATATTTTGTGACTGAAAAGTTTTGTTTTGTTTTGTTTTTAATTATAAAATTCAACGTGTAGTTTCACTTCTAAAAATTATAAAATTAACGGATAATTTCAGAGACCTCCCCTTACGTTTCGTTTTATCATACTGACCTCTCTGTGGTTTAAAATATTACGTTTACCTCTCTTATTTTGGTATTGTTGTAATATCTTTTTATCTATTTTGATTAATGCAAATCACTTATAATCTAACCAATTTGTACTTTTCAATGTAATACTTTTTTTGGATTAACTAATTTTATGAGTAACTTTTGAAGAAATTTAATGAATAGTGAAAAAAGGAAAATAACCTATGAGACTGAAAACTTTTTCGAGAAAATGGATGTTTGATTAATGTTTTTCATCTTTCTTTCCCTTGTGTATAGATATTGATTCATTCACACAACAATTTACTTCTCGAATCGATGAATTAGAAGAGATGCCAACCGGCAACCGTATTTGAAAACAACGATTAGTGGATATTGGTACTGTCACTGCACAACAAGCAAAGGATTGGGGATTCAGTACTGTTAACTTCCCCGCCATTCTTGTAACTGTCATCTGTAATCCGCGCAATTGTGTCCGCACCCCTCTGAGTGGACGAGAAAGAAAGGATTTCTCGGAGCAATCCCCCAGGCTCCAGACCCAGGAGTCAACTTTTCCGTATGAGTATTCGGTAGTTTATTTATTATTCTTTGGTTTATTTATTAAACTTTTAATATTGTGGAGAATTTAGGAAAAGTACAAATTGGATCAATATTTGTACAAGTATTCTCCTAAAGTTTCTACTACGTTGAACCAACGGTCTCACGTCAATGAATTCGTCGGCATAACCCATCGCCACCGGCCAATTGTATGGTCATTAAAATTATATGATCATTGGGGAAATCCGCAACCGCTACAATCTTTGCCACAGCCTCTGGGCGAGAACTTTTGTATACGGTCGAAATCAGATGCCTCCGATTTATAGGCTCGAGGGTCCGTCCTGAGCCCAAGTTTGGGCAAGATCGAGTACGAGCCCGATGGATCAGATCCGAGCTCAGGATGCAATGTCTGAGGATCAAAGTACAATGTATGCCAAGGTCGAGTATGCTCGACCCCGAGATAGTATCGTTATGGACTCGTACCAGAATGGGCTATATTCCTGCCACGTCCCCAAGATCATGGCGCAAATCCCGGAATATGATTGTACGATTCCGTACTAGGCGGTTAGATAACTATATCAAGAATATTCCTTACTGTAAATAAAAATATACCTTATTTAGGGTAACCCTATTATATAAAAGGGACCCCAATCATTTGTAACATCATCTCATCATTGGCAAGAATATATTATCCTACTTTTCTCTCTTACTGTTCATCATAATTGTCCTTTATATTTATTCTTACTTTATTTCTCTTAATCCATCTTGAGGTCACTATTGCAGAGTAACATTGGTTTGATTCACTTATTTCTTTCGCTTCTACTTCATATTTCTTGATTATTAATTGGTATTGAACTAAATTACATATCTTTAATACCACAAATCAAATTTAATTCTTACTCGTATTTTCGAGGTAAACAGTTTGGCGCCCACAGTGAGGCTAAAGATAATAGTAATTATTTCTTTATTGATTCTCATTACACACGTTGTTTTACACTTTTTCTTGTCAAGAATTTTTGATTCCCATGTTGAAACATGTCTAGTTCACAAAATGTACATATTCATGACAACGAAGGTCTTGGAGAAAACAACAATGCAGGGGTTGGTGTACTACCGATAAACCTAGGGAAAGTACTGTCACACCTCCTTTTGCCGCGCCCGAGGGGCGCAGGGGGAGTTTTTTCCAATTAAAGGACAATCGAAACGGGATTGGTTTAATTATTTCAGAGTCGCCACTTGGGAGATTTAGGGTGTCCCAAGTCACCAATTTTAATCCCGAATCGAGGAAAAGAATGACTCTATATTATGGTCTGCGTACCAGAAATCCGGATAAGGAATTCTGTTAACCCGGGAGAAGGTGTTAGGCATTCCCGAGTTCCGTGGTTCTAGCACGGTCGCTCAACTGTTATATTCGGCTTGATTATCTGATTTTATACAAGTGTGAACTTATGTGCAAAATTTAACTTTTAACCGCTTTTATCATTTACTGTTTTTATCAAGAATTGCAACGTTGTGAAAATGTATCTCGAACCGCGTTACAATCAATGTACCCGTGGTCGTCGACACACTTTGACTCCGTTGAGATTTGGATTTGGGTCACATAAATGTGCACCCGAATTAAGGAGAGTAAATTATTAAGACGTGCCTAAAGCAACTAGCGTATTTGTTGTTTTGGGTAAGGCCGAAAAGTTCGCTAAACGACCTGTCCCGAATTCTAAGTGTTTTAATATATATACAGTTGGAGGGCCCCGTAGCTGTGTACATTTTTTATTTGGCGAGGCTCATCTCAATTTTTTTTAAAAAATGAAATTGCAACGTCATGGACACGCATCTCGAACCACGTCACAATCAATGTACCCGTGATTAGAAACACATTTCGACTCCGTTGAGAATTGGATTTGGGTCACATAAATGCGCACCCGAGTTTAAGAAGGTAAGATTTATTAAGGCGCGTCCTAAAGAGTCTAACGTATTGTTATTTTTAGGAGAGTTGTGAGATTTGCTAAACAACCCGTCCTGGAACCTAGATGCTTTGATAATACACATTTAAACAAGGGCCCCGCGTCTGTGCGTTTTGTTTATTTTCATCGAGGCTCATCTCGTTCTTTTTTTTTTATTATTTTTTTTAAAAGGATATCCTATAACACCTACGTTTCTCGTCGTGTTTGTCTTTATCAATTGAAAACAGTAGATAGTCCTAATTAATTAAATGATTGCAAGTTGTTTGTAATGACATTCAGAAAAGCTAAAAAAAATTCAGAAATGAGGTTGTATGTACAGTCAGCCGAACAAACAATTATAGGCCCAAATCCAGCCCATGCGTGATAGGCCAGACCTGGGCCTCTGCCTGTTCTACGCGGGCCTACTTGGTTTGCTTCGATTTGGGCTCGACCTTCATGAGGTTGAGGCCCTGAACTGATTCTTTGTTTTGTGAAATGAGTTTATCAATTTATGTGACAATATGGCAAAAGGAGAAAGAACTTTAACTAAAACGGATAGCTTTCCTATTTGGCCTACATTAGAGAATATACTACACCATCAGACTAAGTCTGAAATACAACTTATTACACTGGGCATATTTTCACCTAGCAGTATACATACAAGGCTAGCATTCGTTAACCTACATTGATATGCTTAGTATGTAGGCTGCTTCTATTGTCCAAACAAAAATGTAACTATTTCATGACATTTAGAGTAACAGTTCATGTACATATATAAAAAAACAATCTGCAGGTCCTCTCTTTTGCATTCATGCTCAAACTTTCAGTTACATTTGTGGTATTAATTGTGTACCTGGTATGGAGGACAAAGAAGGAAGGAATGGTCAGCTAGGCAGTATGCAGTAAACACAGCAACAACAGATACACAACAAACACAGCAACAACCAACTGAACCAAGTGTCTTCCACAGCCACAGACAACCAACAGTGATCTCCCAGAATACAAGGACTAGCAGATAGTCGAAACCGAGCCAGCAATCCCAGGAAAGAGTAAGGAAATAATAGTAGTAACTGAGGGTTCAAATGCAGTAAAACTAACAGTACAACAACCAACAACCAACTCAGCCAATGCAAGCAACAGAACTTGGCCAAGACAGCTTTGACCAATATGCACTCTTGTACAACTTTCAGGCAGTGTTTGGTTACAATGTCTATTGGAAACTACCTTGTGTTTACGCTATTGTGATTTGGGACTCACTAGACCTCTCTTCAGACTAAAGTTTTTTTCTTTCTGAAGACTCAAAAGTCCAGCCCTGTTTAAGTTATCAAAATGGCTTATTTATAAGCCGAAAACCAGTGCAGTTAAGCTGCCTTTTTTGCTGCAACTTGCAGCCTGCCCATACTCTTTAAAGCCCATGCCTAAGCATCTTTTGGTGTCAGCCCCCTTTATTCCCACGCCTGGTTTTGTTTAATCAGGAGTTATGGGCATCATTTTTTATTCAATTTAAGTCCCATACTCTTATGTCTTGTTCCCCATTGGCATTAATTTAATCCCAAATTAGTACCCTACTTGTCAGCTCATTTAAACTAATCATTTTTGTTCTTTGCAAACCCCAGACTACCCCTGTTAAACCCTGGTTATCACTGTCTTGACCCTTTGCAGCATCAGGGCATTTTTGAACTGATGAAAGTTCAAATTCAGGACTGCCTAGACTGAACCTTTCAGTCATTTTTCAATGCAAACAAACTATTTCAAACAATGCTGGGGCCTTCAATCAGTGGCAAAGTATCAATTAGTCATGCGACATTATTAGCTCGTTTGATTCATTAGTTATAGAAACTAATCAACGACATTTATCGAGTCGACTATACTAATTATAGCAGGTAATAATCAGTCGCTCACATAAACAATATGTTCAGGGACCTAAAGGGCATCAGACAATTTTGTGTTCAATTACTGGGAACCTATATAAGTTTATTCATTTGACGACTAATCTAATCGAACATGTTCATCACAGAATACATTCAAATCATACACAGAAAACAATTGACCAAATAAAAGGTCTTTACAGAGATGAAAGAAATCCAAAAAAAATAACAAAATAACAACCAAACACAAAGAGATATGCTGACAACTTATTTAGAAATAAAACAAAAGAAAGGAAAACTTACCAAAATGTTTAAATCAAACAGACCCAAATCTGATTCAACTTCGAATTTTTGAGGCCGAACAAACTTTAATCAGGGTGTTCTCACATGAGAACACCTTGATTAAGGTCTATTAGACCTCAAACCCATGTCAAAACTGGCCGGGTTCCCCAGGTGCATGTGTTTCAAGTTCTGGATTTCCAGATCTGGATTTTTAGGAGTTGTGGGTAGATTCGGACCAAACCAAGCTTGGTTTGGTCACGAGGAAGGTCAGGGGAGTGTCTGGTATGAAGATGGGATGGTTTGGCATAGATCCGGGTTCGACTCAAATCTTCAAATGAAGATTCGAGACGAACGGAAGTGATTCGAGGCTCGTGGTTAGTGGATTTGTGTTCAGGACAGTGAGGTGGTCCTAGGGTGTTCAGGAGGTGGCCACCGGCGTCCATGCCGCCGGTTTTAATGGCGAGGGATACTGGGGCGGCTGCTAGGGTTCGAGGATGAGAAGGGGCTGTGTTTAGGACGAGGGTGTACAGTGGGGAAGGTGGGGTTTGGTTTGGGGGCGTGGGGTGTAATGGAGAACTTATATATGTATTGAGGATTTAGATCCTGGCCGTTGGATCAAGTGAGATCTATGGCCAGGATCCATCCACTTAGGAAAGACGGTGTCGTTTGGGCGTGATGGTGGGTGAGACCGGGTAAAGGGCATGGATCGGGCCATGTTGACGGGTTTAGAGGAGGGCCTGGATCCGTTGGATCAATGGGGTTGGACGGCTTAGATCATCTTGCCTGAAACGACGTCGTTGAGGCGAGTTGAACAGCCTGATCTGGACCGTTCGTTTGAATCAGATCAACGGCTTTGGTAGGGATGCCGATACGGCGTCGTTTGAGTCCGTGTTTGGGCAGGCTTGTTTTGGACTGGATCAGAGTGCTGGTTTGGGCCTGTTTTATTTCATTTCTTTTGGGCCCAAACCGGTTTTCCCTCACTCTTTTACTTTTTTTTTCTTTTAATAATAATAAATAAAATAGTGAAATTAAAATCAACAACACTGTGACATTTCCACATAATTATCACAAAATATTCAAGTAAGTTAAACCACAACCTAGAACGAACGACGCACATATATTCATATTTTTGAATTTTCTTTTAACGACACATATACTTTATATATATATATATATATTATTTTTGTATTTTCGTTTGATAATGACTAGATGCAAAATGGACAGACCCACAAACACATGTCACGGACAGATCGAAAAATTGTACAGCGAAACCATTTGTCACTATTTTTATTTTCTTTTGGAGCGATTGTCCGTAAAGCAAAAATCACGTGCTTACAGCTGCCCCTCTTTGCCCGAAGACACGAAGGGTTTTCGCGCAAAGATAAAGCGAGCGATTTTTGCCCGTCCGAATACTCCGTGTGAAGCATTTTTTGAAAAAGATTTGACCGAACCTTTGCTTCAGAGGTTTCCTACATATCCTGGGCTGAACAGGAATCAGGTCAATGTAGTTCGGGAAATCTTTGGTAGCTGGGACTACCGTGTGACTGTAGTGTTTGCTGTTGTTGTGCGCTGTTGTATGCTGCTGTAGGATGCTGCGGCTCAACCGATCTCCCTATTACATTGCTTTAAAAGGAAAACAAGAAGCTAAACTAAACTGAGGATCCTGGAATCTTATCCCTCTTCAACTTGTTCTTGTTGCCTTGCTTTCTTGTCGGCTAACGCTTTCCTCTGATGCCTTTATCTTGTGACTTTGGGAGATGATGTTGGTCCTTTGCTGATGTTTGAATGCCAGTTTTCATCACTTTGCTTGATCTGCTGGGGATACGGCTTTCTTCTTTAAATCTTCCAATGGTTTCTTTAGTGGTATGTTTCTTCATCAGCATCGTTATACTGGGCATGCTACAACGTTCCCAAACTGCTTCTTTTGAGACGCGTTCCTTTTTCCTTTTGAATTGTGCGCTTGCCTCTGCAGTTGTCTGCTTCTTGGTGCTGGGATTTCATTGTTTCCCGTTTGGGGATCTCTGTTGTACCCTTCCGTCTTCAGGTGGGGTGACTGATTCCACAATCTAGAGCTGAATGTAGTCCCGCATTATACTGGTGGGCGACCTAGAACTTAAAAGTATTCCCGCATTATACTGGTGGGCGACCTAGAACTTAAATGTATTCCCGCATTATACTGGTGGGCGACCTAGAACTTAAAAGTATTCCCGCATTATACTGGTGGGTGACCTAGAACTTAAAAGTATTCCCGCATTATACTGGTGGGCGACCTAGAGCTTAAATGTATTCCCGCATTATACTGGTGGGTGACCTAGAACTTAAATGTATTCCCGCATTATACTGGTGGGCGACCTAGAACTTAAAAGTATTCCCGCATTATACTGGTGGGCGACCTAGAACTTAAAGGTATTCCCGCATTATACTGGTGGGCGACCTAGAACTTAAATGTATTCCCGCATTATACTGGTGGGCGACCTAGAACTTAAAGGTATTCCCGCATTATACTGGTGGGTGACCTAGAACTTAAAAGTGTTCCCGCATTATACTGGTGGGCGACCTAGAACTTAAATGTATTCCCGCATTATACTGGTGGCCGACCTAGAACTTAAAAGTATTCCCGCATTATACTGGTGGGTGACCTAGAACTTAAAAGTGTTCCCGCATTATACTGGTGGGCGACCTAGAACTTAAAAATGTATTCCCGTATTATACTGGTGGGCGACCTAGAACTAAAAAGTATTCCCGCATTATACTGGTGGGCGACCTAGAACTTAAAAGTATTCCCGCATTATACTGGTGGGCGACCTAGAACTTAAAAGTATTCCCGCATTATACTGGTGGGCGACCTAGAACTTAAAAGTATTCTCGCATTATACTGGTGGGTGACCTAGAACTTAAATGTATTCCCGCATTATACTGGTGGGCGACCTAGAACTTAAAAGTATTCCCGCATTATACTGGTGGGCGACCTAGAACTTAAAGGTATTCCCGCATTATACTGGTGGGCGACCTAGAACTTAAATGTATTCCCGCATTATACTGGTGGGCGACCTAGAACTTAAAGGTATTCCCGCATTATACTGGTGGGTGACCTAGAACTTAAAAGTGTTCCCGCATTATACTGGTAGGCGACCTAGAACTTAAATGTATTCCCGCATTATACTGGTGGGCGACCTAGAACTTAAAAGTATTCCCGCATTATACTGGTGGGTGACCTAGAACTTAAAAGTGTTCCCGCATTATACTGGTGGGCGACCTAGAACTTAAAAATGTATTCCCGTATTATACTGGTGGGCGACCTAGAACTAAAAGTATTCCCGCATTATACTGGTGGGCGACCTAGAACTTAAAAGTATTCCCGCATTATACTGGTGGGCGACCTAGAACTTAAAAGTATTCCCGCATTATACTGGTGGGCGACCTAGAACTTAAAAGTATTCCCGCATTATACTGGTGGGTGACCTAGAACTTAAAAGTATTCCCGCATTATACTGGTGGGCGACCTAGAACTTAAATGTATTCCCGCATTATACTGGTGGGCGACCTAGAACTTAAAAGTATTGAAATTGCTTTCCCGTTCTTCCGAGAAAATTTTCGACAATTGGCAGAAAATTTTCTGCCCCGGTTTTTGGTGACTTCCATGGCGGTGCATCTTGCTGCCATCATCAATCCTTTGTTTTCCTGCAGCAGACAAAAGGATTTAATCAGTTTTAATCGTGGTGGTAGAGGGTGCCTTTCTGGCGAGCAATTTTTCTCTCTTCCCATTTTCTTGCTCTTTGTCCCCATAATTGGTTGGCGGGCAAAGTTGCCTGTTGGGGGTCTCTAGCCTGCTGGGGATTGGTTTTCAATTTATCCCCTTTTCTGCTTTCTTTTAAAACACATGATGTGGGAGTCTGCTTCTAACTCCCGAAACCACTCCCTTTTGGAGCTTACTTCTTCCAACATTTCCGAGCACAATCCCTGCATTGCCTGGGGCCAGCCTTTAAGACTGTTTGTATTATCCTGCATTGGATGAATTCCCCTTCGGTTTCTGGTAGTAAGCTTTGACAAATCCTTCAAAGACACATTTTTTAGGAAAAGAAATAAAGATATGGAAAAGAGAAAATCTTTCTGAACCAATATTTTGTGGGAGGAGACAATCAAAAGAACTTATCTGGAGGACACAACTGGTCCCCGTGATCATGACGTGCACCATAGATTCCCGACCCAGTCTATTTGTATCAATCGATTTGCCGAATGGTCTGACTTGCTGGGGATGATAAGTGACTGTCCATGCTGTTGCAAATGTGGTAGCTTTTGTTGATTCTGTCTCGTCGCCTCATAGTGCCCTTCGAGGGGTTTTCACTGATGAGACTCTCTCTTTTCTCTCATCTCCCGGCGCCTTATGGTGCCTGTGAGGGTTTTCACCAATAAGACTCTCTCATTTCATATCCCTCATCTTACATCGCCTCTCGGTGCCTGCGAAGGTTTTCACCGATGAGACTCTCTCATTTTATTTCTTTCGAGGAATCGGGGCGTTGTAGATACGACCCTCTCTTCTGGAGACTCCTTTGGCTATCAATTCATTCCCAGTCTTACGATCCTCTTCTTTGCTGGGGATTGGTGTATTATTCTCGGTCTTATTTACCTGACTCGACATCTTTTGAACATTGATCGGGAGGTCTTTTGGACGTTGAATGTTGGTTCTGGTGTGGAGTTAAAGAAAGGCTATGAAAAATGAAAATAATTTGATGGGTGATGTGCTACAACTTTTGGAATCAAACCTTTGTTGGAATTTTTAAAACATAACTTCTGTCCCAGGTTTCTTGCTTGGGGAATTTATTTTTTATACTTATGTTGCGCTATGTGCGTTACGCACGCTTTACGCACACTATGTACATTATGCATCGTATATCCACTATGATGCATACTATGACCGAGCCGTGAGGCGCCTACGTATCCTCTTTGAGGAATCAGGTCAAACGTAGTTCCCACGGTTTTGTATTCCTTTATGATTTTATCTTTTTTTTTTTTATGTCCTTTCCATTAGTGATTCCAAAAGAGGGGTATGAAAGAATTACTTAAGGCTCAAAGGGGGAAGCAAGGGTTAAACAGTGTTTGGATAGAAGAAAGAATTGCCTCCGTCATCTCATTATCCAACAAATGCCAAATACAAACAAATAAACCAAAAATTGCCATAATTAAAGAAATTACGCATAATATCTCTTGACTGCATCTGAATTGATAGCCATGTCGACACATCTACCCTCGACATCTGTCAAACACAAAGCACCGTTGGACAATACTCTGGTCACGATATAAGGCCCTTGCCAATTTGGGGCGAATTTGCCTTTTGCCTCGACCTGATGTGGGAGGATCTTCTTTAACACCTGCTGCCCTACCTCAAACTTCCTGGGGCGCACCTTCTTGTTATATGCTCTTGCCATTCTCTTCTGATACAGTTGACCATGGCACACTGCTGCCAATCTTTTCTCATCTATCAGGCTCAACTGTTCCAATCGAGCTTTTACCCATTCATCATCATCAATCCCGGCTTCAGTGACAATTCGGAGGGACGGAATTTCGACCTCCGCCGGTATCACGGCCTCAGTTCCGTATACCAACAAATAAGGAGTTGTGCCTATGGAGGTCCGGACGGTAGTGCGGTACCCCAATAAAGCAAAGGGTAATTTCTCGTGCCATTGTCTGGACCCTTCCACCATTTTTTGCAGTATCTTCTTGATATTCTTATTGGCTGCTTCGACTGCTCCATTCGCCTTGGGACGATATGGGGTGGAATTGCGGTGTGTAATCTTGAATTGTTGGCATACCTCTTTCATCAGGCTGCTATTAAGATTCGCACCGTTATCCGTGATGATCACTTTTGGGATCCCAAATCTGCAGATGATATGGGAGTGAACAAAGTCCGCCACTGCCTTCTTGGTTACCGATTTGAAGGTTTTAGCCTCAACCCATTTGGTGAAGTAATCAATGGTCACTAGAATGAACCTGTGACCGTTGGATGCTGCTGGCTCGATGGGCCCAATGACATCCATGCCCCATGCCACAAACGGCCAAGGTGCTGACATCGTATGTAACTCTGTTGGCAGAGAATGAATCAAATCTCCATGTATCTGGCACTGATGGCATTTCCTCACAAAAGTGATACAGTCGCGTTCCATGTTGAGCCAATAACACCCTGTTCGAAGGATCTTTCTTGCCAATACATATCCGCTCATGTGCGGTCCGCAAACTCCCGCATGTACCTCTTCCATAACCGTCATTGCTTGACTGGCATCTATGCATCTCAACAATCCCAAATCCGGGGTTCTTTTGTACAATACTCCTCCACTGAGGAAGAAACCATTCGACAAACGCCGAAGGGCTCTTTTTTGGTCTCCAGAGGCATGTTCTGGATATATCCCCATTCTGAGGTATTCCTTGATATCATGAAACCAGGGTTCGCCATCTGCTTCTTCTTCTATGGCATTGCAGTAGGCGTGCTGATCACGGACCTGGATGTGTAGAGGATCCACATACATTTTGTCAGGGTGGTGCAGCATTGAGGCTAAGGTGGCCAAGGCATCCGCAACTTCATTGTGAACTCTCGGGATGTGTTTGAACTTCACCGATCGAAATTGCTTGCTCAGATCATGCAAACATTGTCGGTATGGTATGAGCTTTAGGTCTCGTGTTTCCCATTCACCCTGAATTTGATGCACCAAGAGGTCCGAGTCTCCCAAGACCAAGACGTCTTGGACATCCATGTCAGCAGCCAAGCGCAGACCCAGAATGCAAGCCTCATATTCGGCCATATTGTTGGTGCAATAGAAGCGTAGTTGAGCCGTAACAGGATAATGCCGTCCTGTTTCAGAAATGAGTACTGCTCCTATTCCAACCCCTTTTGCGTTTGCAGCTCCATCGAAGAAAAGCTTCCAACCCGGTTCCTCAGGTAATTCCAAATCATTCGTATGCAACACCTCTTCGTCAGGAAAATACGTTCTTAAGGGCTCGTATTTTTCATCAATGGGATTCTCTGCCAAATGGTCTGCCAGTGCCTGGGCTTTCATGGCCGTCCTCGTTACGTAGATGATATCAAATTCTGTGAGCAGAATTTGCCATTTTGCTAACCTTCCCGTGGGCATAGGTTTCTGAAAGATATACTTCAACGGGTCCAAACGGGATATGAGATAAGTAGTGTATGAAGACACAGGTAGTGCTTCAACTTCTGAGCTACCCAAGTCAGGGCGCAGCATGTTTTCTCGAGTTGAGTGTACTTGACCTCATGTACTGTGAATTTCTTGCTAAGATAGTAGATGGCCTGCTCCTTCCTTCCTGTGTCATCATGTTGCCCCAGTACACAACCAAATGAATTTTCCAAGACCGTCAGGTAAAGGATTAGGGGTTTCCCGGGCTTAGGTGGGACCAATACGGGTGGATTAGACAGATACCCTTTGATTTGGTCGAAGGCCTCCTGACACTCTGCTGTCCAACCTACCGCAGCATCCTTTCTCAGCAGCCGAAATATGGGCTCACAAGTTGCTGTGAGTTGAGCGATGAACCTGCTGATGTAATTGAGTCTACCCAGCAAACTCATTACCTCTGTTTTGTTCCTTGGCGGTGGCAAATCGCGGATGGATTCAATTTTGGATGGGTCTAATTCAATCCCCCGTCGACTGACGATGAATCCTAGCAACTTTCCTGATGGAACCCCGAATGCGCATTTGGCCGGGTTAAGCTTGATATCATACCTCCGGAGTCTTTGGAAAAATCTCCTTAGGTCTGCTACATGGTCCTCCTGACGCCAAGATTTGATGATCACATCATCGACGTACACCTCTATTTCTTTGTGTATCATGTCATGAAACACAGCAGTCATTGCTCGCATGTACGTTGCCCCGGCGTTCTTTAATCCGAACGGCATTACCCGATAGCAGTAGGTTCCCCACGGCGTAATAAACGTTGTCTTCTCAGCATCCTCTTCGTCCATTAGGATCTGATGATAACCCGCATAGCAATCCACAAAGGATCCGATCTCGCGCCCAGCGCAATTATCGATCAGGATATGAATGTTGGGTAGCGGAAAATTGTCCTTGGGACTTGCTTTGTTGAGGTTGCGGTAGTCAACGCACACCCTGATTTTTCCATCTTTCTTTGGGACTGGTACCACATTGGCCAACCACTCGGGATATCGAGTGACCCGAATGACCTTCGATTGCAACTGCTTGATCACTTCTTCTTTGATTTTTACACTCATTTCTGTTTTAAATTTCCTTAGTTTTTGCTTGACCGGAGGGTATGCCGGGTCAGTGGGTAGTTTGTGAACCACTAAATTGGTGCTCAATCCAGGCATATCATCATATGCTTTGACATTCGGCTCAATGTGGATGCTAATTTTGGTCTCTTGGATGTTATCAGCGTCTCCTAGGTTCACAGCCTCAGTGTCATTTAGGTTAGGCTTGGGTTTCTCTTCAAATTGGCACAGTTCTCGGTTTATTTCTTCGAAGGCTTCCCCTTCGTCACATTCGGATTCATTATCACAAACGACCTCTTGCATCATTGAGTCAGATTCAGATTGATTTATTAGACTAGGTCGAAGATCCGCTGTGCATGCCATGTCATTAGGACCAGTAAAAAGAGAACTGTTCAGAAAGAAAAAGAACAAAACAAGAAATTAAAATGGGACAAAAGAAAAGAACTTTATTAAATTTGCAGGATAAAAAGGGTTCACACTTTTACAAAACGAAAGTAAAATTGGGATTACACCCTTGAATAATCCGATCAAACAAACAAACAAACAAAACATTAATCAAAGCCTACTACCAAGACTCCCCTCGGACAGGAAGAGGAGTAACCGTCCAATTGTTGGTCTTGGCCTCAGGCCCCACAAATTGTATCTCTGCTCTGCTGGAACCCTCTCCAGCTTCCACCATACTGACATCCGCGAATAGTCTCTCAAAACTCTGATTCAGGTCTTCACTTATGCCGATCAAAGGTCCTCGAATCTTTGGGATCGCTGACCCCTTGGCACTAGCTTTAACAAAAGACCTTGAGAGGCGTGGCACTGGTTTAGGCAGAGACCAGACCCTCTTCTTCATTTTTCGCGCTTGCTTCCTGTCTGCTGCGGTTGGTTTGAACCCCAACCCGAAAGTTTCCAGATTCTTAGGAAGGGAGACAGGTTGGACTATCCCTTGAAGTTCAACTCCCAGGCCTTTTCCCGGCACAAACCCATTACCCAGCATTTCTGATACCATCATGACTGTTGCGGCAGCCACCCTAGGGTGCGGGATGATTTCTCCTTCAGAAATTTTGTTGGCCGACCCTGTATCGAGAATCTGGTAGACCCAGGGACCCTTGTCATCAGTGGTCTCTATGAAAGGCACAATGGTTCCGCCCATGGTGCATGTTGTATCCTCGCCGTGCAACACGACCTCTTGTCTTTCCCACTCGAACTTCACTGTCTGATGTAGGGTGGAAGGCACCGCTTTAGCTGCGTGAATCCAGGGTCGTCCTAACAGCAAGTTGTAAGATACCGTGGCGTCCAATACCTGGAATTCCATGGTAAACAGGACCGGGCCAATGGTTAGTTCAAGTACAACATCCCCCACAGTGGCTGTTCCGTTTCCGTCAAACCCCCGGACACAGATGCTATTCTCCCGGATTCTTCCACGGTCAATCTTTAACTGGTCCAGGGTGGATAATGGACAAATATTGGCGCTTGAGCCGTTATCCACCAATACTCGAGTTACTACCGAGTCTTCACATTTGACAGCTAGGTATAGAGCTTTGTTATGCTCCGTACCTTCCACCGGCAGGTCATCATCTGAGAATGTTACCCTGTTCACCTCGAAAATCTTGTTGGCAATGGTTTCCAGGTGGTTTACAGAAATCTCACTGGGTACATGGGCCTCGTTCAATATCTTTAACAGGGCCCGGCGATGTTCCTCGGAATGGAGGAGTAATGACAATAGTGAGATCTGGGCAGGCGTTTTTCTCAGCTGCTCAACCACAGAATAGTCTTGCACTTTCATCTTCCTCAGGAAGTCTTCAGCCTCTTCTTCTGACACTGGCTTCTTGGTTGCCACTGGGTTGGTTTTCCTTAACTCCACCGGAGCAAAACATCGACCTGATCGAGTCAGCCCTTGCGCTTCACAACTGACTTCTTCCACCTGTTTTCCTTGGTACGTCACCACTGCTTTTTCATATTTCCAGGGCACAGCCCTGCTGTCAAGCATTGGCAGTTGGACCACCGGCTTTATGGTCACCCGTTCTCCACATACCCCTTTCAACATGACTGCCGGTGTGGGCAGGATCCCTGGTATTACCAACTTGCTTGGCTCGGGTTTGCTTGCTATGACGGACGGGCTCTTCCCCCATATTACTACCGGCTTGACGCCTTCTTCCTGCGACTGTACATTTGTTCCTCCACTGGTTAAGACTTCTTTTGGGGCAGCCTGGATCATCATCACTGTTTGTGAGGGTTTTCTTAATTCTCCTCCCTCACACACCAACTCAATCATGTGAGTTTCGTGGTGCGCTGGCAGTGGGTTTTGGTTGATGTTAGGAGCCTCCGGTGTCTGGACCTCGATCTTATTGGTGTCAATAAGATCCTGTATGGCATGCCTTAACTTCCAGCACTTCTCGGTGTCGTGCCCGAGCATCCCTGAACAGTATTCACAACTGATTGAACGATCCAAATTCTGAGGCGGGGGATTTGGTTCCCGAGTATGGACAGGACTAACCAAACCTAATTGCCGCAGCTTGTGGAACACAGCGGTGTAGGTTTCTCCCAGTTCGGTGAAGGTTCTTTGCTTCCGCAACCTGTCATTTCTGGCATCTGGATTTCCCCGGAAACCTGCCCCTGAAGGATTTCTATATGCCCTTGGTGGAGGGCAAGTGTTTTGTGGTGGTGCATATATGTTCTGGGGAGCCGGTGCGCGCCATTGTGGGCGAACCGGAGGCTGAGTGTATACCTGGGCTTGGTGTACGGAACAATGTGGTTCTCGAGGTGGATAGAAATTTTGTGGTGGGTTGTATGGGTAGTTTGACCTGTGAGGCCTGGGTTGGTTGTAGTGTGGCCTGCCAGCCCTGGACCAACTGCCTGCCTCGATCGTGGCAACCTCTTCTTTCTTTCTTCTTAACGCACCTCCCGTGCCGCTTTGAATAGCCTGGGTTGTGGCCTTAAGTGCCGAATAGTTTAAGATCTTGTCCGACCTCAAACCTTCTTCTATCATGACCCCTATTTTGACCACCTCGTTGAAAGATTTTCCAACCGTTGTCACCAAGTGACCAAAGTAGGTTGGATCCAATGTCTGCAAAAAGTAGTCTACCATCTCTCCCTCTCTCATGGGAGGATCGACCCTAGCTGCTTGTTCTCTCCAGCGGAACCCGAACTCGCGAAAACTTTCCCCGGGTTTCTTCCCAGTTCTCAGTAACGTGAGACGGTCAGGAACTATCTCCAGATTGTACTGGAAATGACCTGCAAAAGCCTGCGCCAGGTCATCCCACGTGTACCACCTGCTGAAATCCTGCCTGGTATACCATTCCAGTGCAGATCCGCTCAGACTTTGGCCGAAATAAGCTATCAAAAGCTCATCCTTGCCTCCTGCCCCTCTCATTTTGCTACAGAATCCCCGCAAATGTGCCATGGGATCACCGTGCCCTTCATATAAATCAAACTTGGGCATCTTGAACCCAGCCGGGAGTTGGACATCTGGGAAAGGGCACAGATCTTTGTATGCCACGCTGACTTGATTGCCCAACCCGTGCAAGTTCCTGAAGGACTGCTCCAGGCTTTTGAACTTTCTTAACACTTCATCCTGTTCAGGGGCCTTAACCGGCTTCTCAACCTCTGCCGGTATTTCCAAATGGGGATTGTAAGCCTGTGGTTCCGGTGCGTGGAATGTAGGCTCAGGGGGATAGTATTGTGTATCGTGAGCCTGAAACAATGGCTCACTGGTCGTTCGCTGCAAAGGGGCTGATGCAGGTCCCACAAAAATGGGGATATTGGGTGTTGGGAGAGGTTGATGGGGTGGTGGAGCTTGGGAATCATGAGGGCTTCTTTCTTGATGATAGAGGGGATTTGGGCGGCTTGTGGAAGGGCCAGAGTGAGGGTACTCCGGCACGTGTCCCAGTGTCTCAGGGCTCTTTTGCGTTTTGGCCAGGGCTAGCTGCATTGCATGCATCTCTAGTCCCATCCTTTCAATCTTTTCCATTGCCTCTTTTAGCAACTGGCTCATCGGCCTTTCTTCCTCATTACTATTCTCAGAAGTGGTCATGCTTGTTGCTACCGGTCCTTTGGATCTGGTTTGGTATGAATGTGTTGCCAGAATTCTTTAACAACTAACTGTCTGGTATCAGACAACAACAAACTTTGTTAGTGTTAGAGCTTAACAGATTTGATCATAACACATAGAGGATGCAATGCACCTAGGCAGTTAATCGTTTCTACATGCTTTGCCTCAAACAACATACGTCATCCCGGTTTGCTCATTCATCCCTTTTTAAAGTACTTTGGGAAACCCTGTGTTTTATTTTGTATTTTTATTTTTATTTATTAAAAGCGGTCGAATCTTATGGGGATTGCCTACGTATCACGTCCCCGCGTGAATCAGACCAGGCGTAGTTCTGCCTTAAAGTAAAGAAACACACAATTCTTGTGAAATCATTGAATTCATTCTCAAAATTTTGCTATTACAAATTACATCAAGCAAGGAATAGCAATAGTACAGACTCCACGGTTTTAAACTCGGTTTAACGAAAAAGAAAACAACATATGGAAAAACAACCAAAGCCAAATAAACAGGACTTGACCAAAACTAATTCTCCAATTTAAGGGGCCTCGAGGCATCATCCGGTCTTTTCGCGGCTCTAGGTGTAAGGTCTCTTTGCAAGCTCTTCAACTCGTTCATAATCCGGCGGACGCAGCCCATGATGGAAACAAGGAGGGTCTTCCGAGGTGTTCGCTCATATGCCAAGCATTTCATGTAGATGTAATGCCCTATTTCATCAATCCTTCCCCGGATGTTGTCCCTTTCTGTGAACAAATGCCTTATCTGTTGGTTCTTCAATCCCAGTGTTTGCGCATTGTTGGCAAGCTGATCCTGGAACATCTCCATTTGCCTTTCCATTCTGGTCATTGCATCGTAATATTGCCTTCTGTCGGCTTGGGCATTTCGTGTTTGCTTGAGGATCCTTTCTCGAAGAGAGGCATTCGTTTCCCTTAATGTCCCGATGCTCAGTTCATACTCCCTTATGACTTGTTGCAGGCGCTGCCTCCGAGCCATCGCACCCTTTGCCCACTTGGTTCGCAATTTTGCTGTGCTGGCCCTGGCTTTTTCCAAATCTTCCTGGCATTCCGCAACCTGATCTTTTAACCCTGCTATCAATCTTTTATCTGCCCGGCTTCCTAGCTGGCTATTAGCCTCTTTTTTCATTCTCCGGATCTGAGCTTTGAGGATCTCGCCTTCTCTGATTAACTTGTTCTTTTCTCCCTTGTGGGCAGCAGACTGTAATTGGCACTCAAACTTCATATCCTGAACTTGTTGCTTCAGTTTGCCTGCTTTGACAAGATATTCCTGCTCTTTGGCCAACCAGCCCCACTGTTCTTGTGAAGATTTGGCAAATTCTTGCAGGTGAGGTCTTTTGGTCGGTCTTCCAGATGATGTCTCCCCTTTGTACCAGGCCTGATACCCGGGCGAAACTTCCCCTTTTGCCCGATTCATTACACAAGTATTTGCTTCTAAGTATTGACATTGGCTCCAAATTTGACGAACCCTTGCTTCAGGAAACTGGCCGTCGGGACTGATCTCGATTACCTGGATGCTCAGATCCTCGTCTTTCGGCACTATCTGATACCTCCCAAGTTGCCTTAAAACCCGATGCGGCGCGTATGGTTGAATACTTTTAAGTCCCATTAAGAGAAAATGGGGCCTGGCTGCTGGCATGTATATGACTTCGTCGATCGGTAGCCACCCTAGCGCCCACTGTATTTGACTGGCGTTGAGGGTATGGAAATATGAGGTCCATGCTATAACTCCTTCTGGTAGGTAGGTTTCATCAACTCTGGTATAGAACTCCTCTATGCAGGTCTTTCCAGCGGATCCATGGCTCAGAAACTGGGCTCGGTGACATAGGTGTTCGATCATCCACATTTGCAACAACAAATTGCAACCCTCGAAAAAGCTTCCTCCGGCTTTGCAAGAAGTGAGTGCCCGGAATATATCAGATACTATCATGGGCGCCAACGTACTATCACTCTGTGTGAGCAACGTACTGACGACCCCTGCTATCTTTATGTCAATATTCCCATCTTTTCTTGGGAATACTAGTAGTCCTAAGAAAGTTATCATGAAAGCAATTCGTCTATGTTCTTCCCACTTTTGGCGATTACCTTTGCTGCACAACTGGTTTTCTGGCTTGTCGAATCCTCCTATGTGACCATATCTTTGATATATGAAACTCATGCTGCAAAAACCTTTTGCCAAGTCAGGGTTATGAATTGTTCTGACTATCTTTAAGGAGTCCAGGAACCGGTGTACTGCTACAGCTCTTGGAGCAATCAGATATTTGTGCCTCAAAGGAGTCTCAGTGCTGCCGATATACCCTGCTATTTCTTCTAAAGTTGGGGTAAGTTCAAAATCTGAGAAACGGAAGACATTGTGCGCAGGATCCCAGTGGGGGACTAGTGCCCTTATGATATCTCCTCGTGGCCTGATATCCAACAAACTCGTGAGGCCTTTCAGATACTTCTTGATTTCGTCATGCCCCTCTTTGCCCAAATCATTCCACCAGAGCCGCAATTGGAGGGGAATTTTATTCATGATTGAAAAGGGTTCATTCGGAATCGTGCTCATTCTGCACATTTATTAATAAGATTTTAACAAACGACACTTATCCTGATAAAAACAAAAATATATGCGATTTTTTGTGAATTTTGAATTTTCGTATATATATATATATATATATAAACTTTCTAAAGAAGTCAATAACGGAAAATATTTTGGATTTTTGTTTTGAAAACTGGGAGCCTGAAAGGACTTTTCTAGACCTTTAGCAAGATAAATACTTTTGCCACAAATAAGGATATATATACATTTTGAAGTAAAGCAAAACTTTTGAATTTTTCATATATATATATATATATATACATATATTTGCAACAAATAATAAAAGTAAAGACAACACAAGACTCTTTTTTATTATTATTTTCATAAAAAAAACCATTTTAAAAATAAGATCTCTTTTTTTTTTTAATTTTTATGACAAGACAAACTCTATATTTCTATTGATATTTTTTTTTTTTTTTTTGAAAAACCGAACAACGACTTCTTTTTTTTTCAAAATTTTGGCAGAGTTTTGACAGTAAACAATCAATTCCTAACCGTTATTTCCCTTTTTTTCACAATATTCCAAATATTCAAACACCGGTCAGCATGCGGGCATGAGACAAATAAATGCACGGAAAACAATAGGATGCGTCAGAATGGCCTTTTCATATCAGGTTGCTAGTCCTAGACGGACCCAACCCCTGTGTTGAGTCCCCTAAGTCATATGCAACATGATGCAAATAAGCGTTCCTACTAGGGATCCGGCATGAAGTCACGTTATTCTATGTTCAAAACCTGGGTCGGTGTTCTAGACAGTGTACCCGAGCGGACAACTCGAGTTGAGGAAGGAGCTCCTTTCCGGGAACCAAAAGGCCAGCCGGCTTAGAAACTTTCCGAACCTCTTTTATTTAGGGTATGACACTAACAGAATAGGGAGTCTCAACCAGTGAGCACATCCCCGGAGGTAAGAAGAGAAAGGTTTCGGCACAGTTTATATACAGTTCAAATAATATCAAAGCGGTAAAAGCAGCATTTAGCACATTAGGCTCAGGACATGTAATAATCAGATAATAAATAAAGCCAAATAATAACAATTATTCTAAGCTCGAATTCTTAACCCTGAACCAGTGGTTCTGGGTTATAGTTCCCCAGCAGAGTCGCCAGAGCTGTCACACCTCCTTTTGCCGCGCCCGAGGGGCGCAGGGGGAGTTTTTTCCAATTAAAGGACAATCGAAACGGGATTGGTTTAATTATTTCAGAGTCGCCACTTGGGAGATTTAGGGTGTCCCAAGTCACCAATTTTAATCCCGAATCGAGGAAAAGAATGACTCTATATTATGGTCTGCGTACCAGAAATCCGGATAAGGAATTCTGTTAACCCGGGAGAAGGTGTTAGGCATTCCCGAGTTCCGTGGTTCTAGCACGGTCGCTCAACTGTTATATTCGGCTTGATTATCTGATTTTATACAAGTGTGAACTTATGTGCAAAATTTAACTTTTAACCGCTTTTATCATTTACTGTTTTTATCAAGAATTGCAACGTTGTGAAAATGTATCTCGAACCGCGTTACAATCAATGTACCCGTGGTCGTCGACACACTTTGACTCCGTTGAGATTTGGATTTGGGTCACATAAATGTGCACCCGAATTAAGGAGAGTAAATTATTAAGACGTGCCTAAAGCAACTAGCGTATTTGTTGTTTTGGGTAAGGCCGAAAAGTTCGCTAAACGACCTGTCCCGAATTCTAAGTGTTTTAATATATATACAGTTGGAGGGCCCCGTAGCTGTGTACATTTTTTATTTGGCGAGGCTCATCTCAATTTTTTTTTAAAAATGAAATTGCAACGTCATGGACACGCATCTCGAACCACGTCACAATCAATGTACCCGTGATTAGAAACACATTTCGACTCCGTTGAGAATTGGATTTGGGTCACATAAATGCGCACCCGAGTTTAAGAAGGTAAGATTTATTAAGGCGCGTCCTAAAGAGTCTAACGTATTGTTATTTTTAGGAGAGTTGTGAGATTTGCTAAACAACCCGTCCTGGAACCTAGATGCTTTGATAATACACATTTAAACAAGGGCCCCGCGTCTGTGCGTTTTGTTTATTTTCATCGAGGCTCATCTCGTTCTTTTTTTTTTATTATTTTTTTTTAAAAGGATATCCTATAACACCTACGTTTCTCGTCGTGTTTGTCTTTATCAATTGAAAACAGTAGATAGTCCTAATTAATTAAATGCTTGCAAGTTGTTTGTAATGACATTCAGAAAAGCTAAAAAAATTTCAGAAATGAGGTTGTATGTACAGTCAGCCGAACAAACAATTATAGGCCCAAATCCAGCCCATGCGTGATAGGCCAGACCTGGGCCTCTGCCTGTTCTACGCGGGCCTACTTGGTTTGCTTCGATTTGGGCTCGACCTTCATGAGGTTGAGGCCCTGAACTGATTCTTTGTTTTGTGAAATGAGTTTATCAATTTATGTGACAATATGGCAAAAGGAGAAAGAACTTTAACTAAAACGGATAGCTTTCCTATTTGGCCTACATTAGAGAATATACTACACCATCAGACTAAGTCTGAAATACAACTTATTACACTGGGCATATTTTCACCTAGCAGTATACATACAAGGCTAGCATTCGTTAACCTACATTGATATGCTTAGTATGTAGGCTGCTTCTATTGTCCAAACAAAAATGTAACTATTTCATGACATTTAGAGTAACAGTTCATGTACATATATAAAAAAACAATCTGCAGGTCCTCTCTTTTGCATTCATGCTCAAACTTTCAGTTACATTTGTGGTATTAATTGTGTACCTGGTATGGAGGACAAAGAAGGAAGGAATGGTCAGCTGGGCAGTATGCAGTAAACACAGCAACAACAGATACACAGCAACAACACAGCAACAACCAACTGAACCAAGTGTTTTCCATAGCCACAGACAACCAACAATATCTCCCAGAATACAAGGACTAGCAGATAGTCGAAACCGAGCCAGCAATCCCAGGAAAGAGTAAGGAAATAACAGTAGTAACTGAGGGTTCAAATGCAGTAAAACTAACAGTTCAACAACCAACAACCAACTCAGCCAATGCAAGCAACAGAACTTGGCCAAGACAGCTTTGACCAATATGCACTCTTGTACAACTTTCAGGCAGTGTTTGGTTACAATGTCTATTGGAAACTACCTTGTGTTTACGCTATTGTGATTTGGGACTCACTAGACCTCTCTTTAGACTAAAGTTTTTTTTCTTTCTGAAGACTCAAAAGTCCAGCCCTGTTTAAGTTATCAAAATGGCTTATTTATAAGCCGAAAACCAGTGCAGTTAAGCTGCCTTTTTTGCTGCAACTTGTAGCCTGCCCATACTCTTTAAAGCCCATGCCTAAGCATCTTTTGGTGTCAGCCCCCTTTATTCCCACGCCTGGTTTTGTTTAATCAGGAGTTATGGGCATCATTTTTTATTCAATTTAAGTCCCATACTCTTATGTCTTGTTCCCCATTGGCATTAATTTAATCCCAAATTAGTACCCTACTTGTCAGCTCATTTAAACTAATCATTTTTGTTCTTTGCAAACCCCAGACTACCCCTGTTAAACCCTGGTTATCACTGTCTTGACCCTTTGCAGCATCAGGGCATTTTTGAACTGATGAAAGTTCAAATTCAGGACTGCCTAGACTGAACCTTTCAGTCATTTTTCAATGCAAACAAACTATTTCAAACAATGCTGGGGCCTTCAATCAGTGGCAAAGTATCAATTAGTCATGCGACATTATTAGCTCGTTTGATTCATTAGTTATAGAAACTAATCAACGACATTTATCGAGTCGACTATACTAATTATAGCAGGTAATAATCAGTCGCTCACATAAACAATATGTTCAGGGACCTAAAGGGCATCAGACAATTTTGTGTTCAATTACTGGGAACCTATATAAGTTTATTCATTTGACGACTAATCTAATCGAACATGTTCATCACAGAATACATTCAAATCATACACAGAAAACAATTGACCAAATAAAAGGTCTTTACAGAGATGAAAGAAATCCAAAAAAATAACAAAATAACAACCAAACACAAAGAGATATGCTGACAACTTATTTAGAAATAAAACAAAAGAAAGGAAAACTTACCAAAATGTTTAAATCAAACAGACCCAAATCTGATTCAACTTCAAATTTTTGAGGCCGAACAAACTTTAATCAGGGTGTTCTCACATGAGAACACCTTGATTAAGGTCTATTAGACCTCAAACCCATGTCAAAACTGGCCGGGTTCCCCAGGTGCATGTGTTTCAAGTTCTGGATTTCCAGATCTGGATTTTTAGGAGTTGTGGGTAGATTCGGACCAAACCAAGCTTGGTTTGGTCACGAGGAAGGTCAGGGGAGTGTCTGGTATGAAGATGGGATGGTTTGGCATAGATCCGGGTTCGACTCAAATCTTCAAATGAAGATTCGAGACGAACGGAAGTGATTCGAGGCTCGTGGTTAGTGGATTTGTGTTCAGGACAGTGAGGTGGTCCTAGGGTGTTCAGGAGGTGGCCACCGACGTCCATGCCACCGGTTTTAATGGCGAGGGATACTGGGGCGGCTGCTAGGGTTCGAGGATGAGAAGGGGCTGTGCTTAGGACGAGGGTGTACAGTGGGGAAGGTGGGGTTTGGTTTGGGGGCGTGGGGTGTAATGGAGAACTTATATATGTATTGAGGATTTAGATCCTGGCCGTTGGATCAAGTGAGATCTATGGCCAGGATCCATCCACTTAGGAAAGACGGTGTCGTTTGGGCGTGATGGTGGGTGAGACCGGGTAAAGGGCATGGATCGGGCCATGTTGACGGGTTTAGAGGAGGGCCTGGATCCGTTGGATCAATGGGGTTGGACGGCTTAGATCATCTTGCCTGAAACGACGTCGTTGAGGCGAGTTGAACAGCCTGATCTGGACCGTTCGTTTGAATCAGATCAACGGCTTTGGTAGGGATGCCGATACGGCGTCGTTTGAGTCCGTGTTTGGGCAGGCTTGTTTTGGACTGGATCAGAGTGCTGGTTTGGGCCTGTTTTATTTCATTTCTTTTGGGCCCAAACCGGTTTTCCCTCACTCTTTTACTTTTCTTCTTTTTTTTTTCTTTTTTTCTTTTAATAATAATAAATAAAATAGTGAAATTAAAATCAACAACACTGTGACATTTCCACATAATTATCACAAAATATTTAAGTAAGTTAAACCACAACCTAGAACGAACGACGCACATATATTCATATTTTTGAATTTTCTTTTAACGACACATATACTTTATATATATATATATTTTTTTTTGTATTTTCGTTTGATAATGACTAGATGCAAAATGGACAGACCCACAAACACATGTCACGGACAGATCAAAAAATTGTACAGCGAAACCATTTGTCACTATTTTTATTTTCTTTTGGAGCGATTGTCCGTAAAGCAAAAATCACGTGCTTACAAGTACCAAATGTGGAACCAGTTGATGTTAGTTCGCACATTGCTTTGAATGCAGATCTAGGCGCGGACCCCGAAGGAAATATACGCAGGGAAGCTCTGTCTGGTGGCCAAAGAACACAAGGAATGGGATATGGGGGAATCAGCCTCCAAGTGATATTTGAGATGCTGCAAGCTCAGCAAATCGCCATCGCTCAACTTCAGAGTCAGAATAAAACTCTGAATACAACCGAACCAGTAAACTCTCGACGTATTGATCCGGCGCTAGAAAGGCCAGATGAAAGCGGCTCGGGGACTGACCCTACAATTATGAGAATGCTTGAAGAGCTCACTAAGAGGATCAAGTCCGGAGAAAAGAAAATTGAAGACAATGACAAAAAGATGGAAACTTATAACTCCTGTGTTGACCAAATACCAGGGGCACCTCCAATTTTGAAAGGTTTAGACGCCAAAAAGTTTATACAAAAACCATTCCCTCAAAGCGTGGCTCCGATGCCCATTCCTAAAAAAATTCGCATGCCCGATACACCCAAATATAACGGAACAACCGACCACAATGAGCATATTACTTTATACACTTGCAGAATCAAAGGAAATGATTTGAATGACAATGAGATCGAATTGGTCTTGTTGAAATTTTTTTGAGAAACGTTGTCAAAAGTAGCTATGATTTGGTATCACAACTTAGCTCCTAACTCTATTGACACGTTTGTTATGTTAGCAGATGCCTTCGTGAAAGCACATGTCGGGGCCATAAAGGTGGCCACGAGAAAATCGGATGTCTTCAAGATAAAATAAAGGAACGACGAGATGTTAAAGGAGTTCGTGTCCAGGTTTCAGATGGAGAGAATGGAATTACCGCCGGTCTCCGATGACTGGGAAATACAGGCCTTTATGTAGGGCTTGAACGAGCAGAGTTCGATTGCATCTCGACAGTTAAAGCAGAACTTGATCGAATATCCAGCTGTGACATGGTCAGATGTGCACAATCATTACCAATCAAAAATCAGGGTCGAGGACGACTAGTTGGGAGCCCCCTTGAGTTCAGTTCATCCTAACAGATTCGCATCCAAACCTCCGAGGGACGCAGATCGGGAATCGAGATTCAACAAAAATGGTATCAACCATATGTCGATCAGAGGAACAATGGACCGAGACTTAACGCGCCTCGAAACGATCGGAAAAATGATACAGGTCAAAAGTTCTCGGGGACTCGCGAGTAAGAGAGGGTTCGATAAACATATCGACCCCGCAGAGGCACCTCGACTATCAAAGTATAACTTCAGCATAGATGCATCAGGGATTGTGTCAGCTATTGGGAGAATCAAAGACACCAAGTGGCCTAGGCCTATACAAACCTACCCTTCTCAAAGGAACCCGAACTTGATGTGCAAGAATCATGGTACACATGGTCATAGAATAGAAGATTGCAGGCAACTAAGGGACGAAGTGGCTCGGTTATTCAACGAGGGTCACCTTCGAGAATTCCTTAGTGATCGAGCCAAAAATCACTTCAGGGAGAGAGAGAGAGAGATGCAAGAAAAAATGAGCAAGAAGAACCACAACATGTTATCCACATGATCGTTGGCGGTGCCGATATCCCACAAAAACTTGTGTTCAAAGGCACCAAGGTGTTGATCACATGAGAAAAACGGACTCGGAGCTATGTACCCGAGGACGTCTTATCATTCTGTGATAAAGAAGCAGAAGGCATATTCCAACCTCACAATGACGCCCAGGTAATCTCTATCCTTTTAAATAAAATTCAAGTTAAACGTGTTTTAGTGGATCCAGGTAGCTCAATGAACATAATTAGCTCGAGATCGTGGAACAACTCGGCCTACAAGATCAGATCATACCTGCATCCCGGGTCCTAAATGGCTTCAACATGGCAAGCGAAACAACAAAGAGAGAGATTATTTTGCGAGTAAACGTGGTTGGGACCATATAAGATACTAAATTCCATGTCATCGAAGGTGACATAAGGTATAATGCACTCCTCGGGAGACCATTGATACATAATATGAGGGCAGTACCTTTAACTCTTCACCAGATGATGAAATTCCCGATAGAAGATGGAGTGAAAACATTATACGGAGAGAAACATGCTGCAAAAGATATGATTGCAATCGAGGAAGTGGTGCCAATACTAGAGCTTTTGACCTCGGAGAAATCGAGCACCAAAGGTAAGCAGGCACCTAAATAGCAATCACAACCCCCAGCCTCGAGGAGTTGGAGCAAAAGGTAATCGAAGACGAAGAGGAGGATTTCCTTACTCCTCGAACCTTCGTCGTTCCCGAAGAGTCCGATGCAACCAAGTCAACTGTCGAGGAACTAGAGCAGGTCGAATAATTGCCCGAGAGAAAGGTATACCTGGGAACGGGATTGACCTCCAAACTCAGGAAAAAAACTCATTCAATTTCTTATTGATAATATGGATTGCTTTGCTTGGTCCCATTTAGATATGCTAGGGATTCCATCGGAAATCACCACACATCGGCTAAGCACCAACCCCAGGTTCAAATCAGTGAAGCAAAAAAGGAGGCCTTAGTCCGAGGTAAAGCATGCTTTCATAAAAGGCGAGGTTACCAAACTTCTTAAAATAGGATCTATTCGGGAATTAAAGTACCCCGAGTGGTTAGCCAACGTAGTTGTAGTTCCTAAAAAAGGAAACAAACTTAGAATGTGCGTAGATTATAAGAACTTGAACAAAGCATGTCCGAGAGATTCTTTCCCATTGCCAAACATCGATCGTATGATCGATACCACGACTGGCCACGAGACCCTAACTTTCCTCGATACCTACTCCGAGTACAATCAAATTCAGATGAACCTAGTGGACTAGGAAAAGACTTCGTTTATTACATGCCCTTCGGGCTAAAAAATGCGGGTGCTACATACCAACGCTTAGTTAACAAAATGTTTGAAGAACAAATACATAAAACAATGGAAGTCTATATGGATGATATGTTAGTTAAGTCCCTACGCTCAAAGTACCATTTAGTTCATTTGAAGGAAACAATTAAATTTTGAGGAAATACAACATGAAGCTTAACCCGGAGAAATGTGCCTTCGGAGTTGGCTCGGGTAAGTTCCTCGGCTTCATGGTGTCAAATTGGGGTATCAAAAACAACCCCAATAAGATCAAGGCTATCGAGGATATCACGATCGTGGATAGTGTGAAGTCCATGCAAAGGCTAACAAGGCGAATAACTGCTTTGGGTCGATTCATTTGGAGGTCATCGAATCGGAGTCACCGATTCTTTTCCTTGCTCAAAAAGAAAAAATATTTCGCATGGACCCCGAAATGTCAGCAAGCCTTAGAAGAATTAAAGCGATATCTGTTGAGCCCGACTTTGTTGCACCCCGAAGGTAGATGAAAAACTTTACCTATACTTGGCAGTGTCCGAGATAGCGGTAAGTGGGGTACTAGTTCGAGAAGAGCAAGGTATGAATTCCTTGTTTATTACATAAGCCGAACTCTATGAGATGCTGAGACTAGGTACCCTCACTTAGAAAAATTAGCACTTGCATTGATAAACGCATCTAGAAAGCTAAAACCATATTCATAATGTCATCCTATATGTGTATTAACCACTTACCCCCTTCGAAATGTTTTTGCATAAGCCCGAGCTATCGGGCCGATTGGCCAAATGGGCCGTTGAACTTAGTGGGTACAATATCGAGTATCAACCCCGAATGACCATCAAGTCTCAAATCCTAGCTGACTTCGTGGCTGATTTTATGCCAACCCTCGTACCCGAAGTAGAGAAAGAACTCCTGCTAAGTTCGGGTACATCATCAGGGGTATGGACCCTTTTCACAGATGGTGCCTTGAATATGAAGGGGTCTGGGCTTGGCATTGTATTAAAACCACCTACGGGTGGTACCATCAGACAATCTATCAAAACTTTTAGATTGACTAACAATGAGGCTGAGTATGAGGTCATGATTGCAAGTCTTGAGCTAGCTAAAAGCCTGGGAGCAGAAATCGTCGAAGCCAAGTGCGATTCTCTATTAGTAGTAAACCAAGTAAACAAAACTTTTGAAGTTCGAGCGGATAGAATGCAACGGTACTTGGATAAGTTGCAGGTAACTTTAGGCCGTTTTAAGGAGTGGACTCTGGATCATGTGCCTCGAGAACAAAATAGTGAGGCCGACGCACTTGCTAATCTGGGATCCTCGGTCAAAGAAGGTGACATCGTCCCGGGGACTGTCGTCCAGTTATCAAGGTCTGTGGTTGAAGAGGGTCATGCTGAGATAAATTCAACAAGTTTGACGTGGGACTAGAGGAATAAGTATATCGACTATTTGAAGAATGGAAAACTCCCATCGGACCATAAAGAATCGAGGTCACTATGGACCAAGGCTGCTAGACTTGCAATAAATGAAGACGGAACATTGTACCGAAGAACATTCGATGGGCCATTGGCGGTATGTTTGGGGCTGGCGGACACCTATTATGTTCTACGAGAAATCCACGAAGGCACTTGTGGGAATCACTTCGGCACCGAGTCTTTGATTCGCAAAATTATCAGAGCAGGATATTACTAGGACAGTATGGAAAAAGATACTAAGGAATTTGTCAAAAAATGTGATAAGTGCCAATGATTTGCATCGATGATCCATCAGCCCGGAGAACAACTCCATTCGGTCATATCTCATGGCCTTTCATGAAATAGGGAATGGACATAGTCGGACCCCTACCAACAGCTCCAAGTAAAGCTAAGTTTATTTTATTTATGACTGATTATTTTTCTAAGTGGGTGGAAGTGCAGGCCTTCGAGAAGGTCCGAGAAAAAGAAGTTATTGACTTCATCTGGGACTACATCATATGTCGATTCGGGATACCTATCGAGATTGTTTGTGACAATGGAAAACAATTCATCTGCAGCAAGGTGACAGAGTTCCTCGAAGCACATAAAATAAAGAGGATTTTATCGATACCACCCAACTAGAAATAGACAGGCCGAGTCCACAAATAAAACTATCGTTCAAAATTTGAAGAAGAGATTAGACGATGCAAAAGGGAAATGGAGAGAGGTCCTACCTAAGGTCCTTTGGCATATCAAACAACATCAAAGTCCAGCATGAGGGCCACTCTCTCTCTAGTATATGGCTCCGAGGACCTCATCCTTGTCGAAGTCGGAGAACCCAATGCTAGGTTTCAACATGCATTGGAGGAGTCGAATCACGAGGCCATGAATACTAGCCTGGGGCTACTAGATGAAAAACGAGAAGCAGTGCTTGTTCGGATAGTCGCGCAGAAGCAAAGGATAGAAATATACTACAATTGGAGGACCAACCTTCGACACTTCGGAATCGAGGATTTAGTTCTACAAAAAGTTACCCTTAACACTCAAGACCCAAATGAAGGGAAACTAGGCCCGAATTGGGAAAGACCGTACCGAGCCCTCGGAGTTGTCGGTAAAGGATCTTACAAACTTAGCACAATGGAAGGTGAACAACTGCCGAACAATTGGAATGTATCGTTACTCAAATGATACTATTGCTAAGGTATGAATGTATCTTTTTCTATCCATTCAAATTTGGAACTAACTTATTGAAAGTGTTCGGTCGAAGCTATCGAAGGCACCTTTTTACACGAAGGCCTTAGGTTTTAAAGCATATGTTGCACTTTTTTTTTCTTAGATCGAATTTTGTCCCAAATGGGTTTTACCGGCAAGGTTTTTAACGAGGCAACAACTATATGCTACCTAAGGAGAACTCAACAGTATCCAAGGCTTCTTTTTCAATCAACCTCGAATATTGGGGGCATCACCCTCGGAGGTCATACTTTCGAGGAAAATATTTCACGCCTAAGAGGGACTTGATAGGAAAACTTTGTAATGGTCCAAACGGTTGGATGAACCATGCCCATATAGAATAGTCAAGCCCCGACGGCAAAACATGTACGCATGTATTAGTTATTTGAAGAAGCATTATGTTTATATCAAAAACATTTTGTGTCTCAAAAAAAGTCTACTATTATACGAGCTCTACACTTATAATCCTACGGGAAACGACTCAAGATCCAAAGCACAAACGTACCCTCGAATACTCGGGGACTGTCATTGAAAATCAATGTATCTGAACCACCAAAAACTTGGACTCATAAGACCTCAAAGAGGCATCCCCTCAATATAAAGGCCAAGGCCAACATACTCGGGGACTAACCTTTCGAAAAAGTTCGAAAGGTTATCGGGAAGCAAGTCGAAGAGACATACCCGAAGGCTGCGACCATATTAAAGGCTACAGTCATGCTAAAGACTATGGTCATATTAAAGACTACGGTCATATAAAAGTCTACGGCCGAAATAATGCGACTCGGAGATGTCCGACTTTTACTATAAATTAAAGGCCTTCAAACATTTTGTAAAAATTGGTTAAATCAGGCTACCCTTGGCAAAAGTAAAGTATAAAGGGCTTCGATAAATTCAGCCCTCGAATAATTTAAAGGCTTCGATGACATCTGCCTTCGAAAAAACCTCAAGAGGTATTCGATTACATTTACACAAATAAATTACTAATAAGGTTCCGATTCGTCGAACCTTCGAAAAACCCAATGGGTACGATAAACGCATGCTAAGGCATTGATCAAATTTTCACTAAGTCTTTTAGCCGAAAAGAGGGAAAAATTATGTAGCCATTCTAGAGGACGAATTGGCCCAACTTAAACAGCCTAAGGGCCGATATAAAAGAACCTAAGG
Source organism: Nicotiana sylvestris (assembly GCF_000393655.2). Lineage (NCBI taxonomy): Eukaryota > Viridiplantae > Streptophyta > Magnoliopsida > Solanales > Solanaceae > Nicotiana > Nicotiana sylvestris. The sequence continues at coordinate 91,304,441 of NC_091057.1, read as the reverse complement.
GCCAATCTAAAAAAGTCTAAGGGCCAAAATTATAGAGTTCGAGACCTTACTCTCACTCAATTCAGACACAAGAGTCCCGATATTCCGAGCTCACATCAAATCAATTTAAGCTTAGCTCGAGGATTAATGAAATCTTAAGGGGTATTATATTGATCGATAAAAACCTAAGGGTTTATTATGTTCTAAGTCCAAACAAATACTCGGACTGATTATTTGAGTTGTACAATCGAAATCTTCCATAAATAAGAACAAAATAAAACTCAACACAAGTCGAGGATAGAGCAAAAGTGTACTTTATATGCATGAGGGATGTTTTACAAAATATATTTACAACAACCACAAAGGGCCCTTAATGAAAGAAGAAAAAAGAGAACCTAATCTATTTTGGGGTTACGTCCCCGAAAGTAGCTTCCTCGGGAACCGTACCCTCGGCAGCTCTATCTTTGAGAGCCTCCTCTTCCTCGGGAACATCTTCCTCACCTTCCCCATCCTCGGAGCCGCTCACAGCATCTTCGTCATCAGAAGAGAAAAGAAACCTGGCATCGGCTTCCCGCGCCTTTGCTTCAGCTATCTTTTCACTTAGGTCGAACCCTCGGGCGTGGATTTCTTCGAGAGTCTCCCTCCGGGCTTGACTCTTGGCCAAATCATTAGTCTATTTTTCCCAGTTAGAGGTCTCCCTCAGCTCTGCTTGAAAAGCCGAAGTACAGGGTTATGGTATTGTCAGTCGTGGCCTTCGTCTTCTCAACTTCAGTCTTAGCTTGTGCAGCTTTAGCATAGGCTCTAGCAAGCTCTACCTTTAACTCCTTGATTTTCCTGGCCTGGGCCAGACCCTTTGCTTTAATGCCTCGGAGTTGAATTTCAGCCGAGGTCAGTTGGGCTGTAACAGGTTCCTTATCGGTGACGAGCTAATCCATGTTCTTTTTCCACCTATGGTAGTCAGCCTTAACTTTATTAACCTGGCTCCGAAGCTACCCAATCATCTCCAACTTCTGCTGCAGCTAAGACATCGGATTATTAGCCTCCGAAGTAAGGCTAAGTAGATCATACTCTGTTAATATCATAGTTACCTGCTCATCCAGCCCGGTCTCATTTTTTCGAGCTTTGGCCAACTCAACCCGAAGGTCCTTAAGCTTTTCCTCCTTCTAGCCATGAGGAGCCTCAGGGCCTTCTCTTCACCTGAAACCCTCCCAAGATCGGCCTCACATTGGCTCAGCTCAGCTCTAAACTTGACGATGGCCTATACATGAAATGAAGACGTATCACTCAAAGGAAAGGAAGGGAATATCATGTTACAATAATGAAAGTTAGCATTTTCTTGAGAAAGGAGATGTTGAGCCTCTTCGAAAAGGGTGGATGCATCGTTAAGATCAGCAACATCATCAACTCCAGTGAAACAGTCTCGAAAGGGTGTTCTTCGAGGACCTTGCTCGTATCAGGTGTTTGCAAAGCCCGAGCATCCTTTATTGTCTCCTCGGAGTAAGCTGGAAGAGAAAGTGAGTGACCCATTGTCATGGACCCAAGCTCCTCACTCGGGGTGCTCTAGCTAGTTTTGGCCCTCTTAGCACTTGTCCCCTTCGGTGTATTTGTTGAAGAAGGAGGTATGATCTCAATCTCGAGGGACTCGAGGGATTTTCCCAAGTCTCTCTTCGGAGTTCCTTCATCGAGTGGCAATGCATCAGGTTCGGAGGCATTGCCGACTTTGATTAGTTTTCTAGTTCGAGGTACTAGCACCGATTCTTCTCCATCGTTCTCTTCATCTTCCAGGTGTTGAATGGCTGAATCCAAGTCCACATGAATGAGTCTTCTCCTCGGCTTCCGGGCAGGTGCCGCCTCATCTTGGGAATCTTCGGGCTTTGAAGCCCTCTTTATTTTATTGTCTTTCCTTGATTTCGGGGTCGAGGATGCAGTCTTTTCCTCGGGCGGAGCTGGCCTCATTTCGGATACATCTCCGAAGCTTACACGAATAAACATGAATAAGTTGACGCCACCAACAAATGAAAAATATATGAAACTTTGGAAGAGAATGTACCATGATGTTTTGCCTCTCATTTGCCTCTCGATAATCCACGCCATTTGCGCTTATCGTAGAAGGAGGTAGCATCTAACTTTCGGACCCAGTCCTCGAGGTCGGGGACCACGTGAGGCGCCCAGGCAGTGGCTGCAGAAAGGGTAAAGCCATTATGAGACACGAACGCTGAATATGAATAGATACTGGGAAGAAGAACTCCACTTACGATTAAAGTTCTATCTCTTCGGGAATGGCATTTTATCCCTAGGGATGACATCCGAAGTCCTTACTCTGATGAACCGACTCATCCAGCCTCGATCTTTGGCTTTATTGTTACTAGAAAAGAAGGCTTTCTTTGTTCGACGTTGCAGCTTGACAAGCCCTCAAAACAGCTAGGGCCGATGCAATCGAATCAGATGGTTGAGGGTGAATTCCAACCTCTCGGCCTTTTTGGAAAAGTAGCGCAGCATGATCACGATGTGCCAAAAAGAGGGGTGAATCAAGTCGAGGGTGACCTCGTATGCTTTGCAAAAGTAGATTACTATCGGATCGAGGGGACCCAGTGTGAAGGAGTAAGTGTAAACACTTAAAAATCCCTCTACGTGGGTAGTAATGCTTTCCTCGGGGCTCAGGATCTGAACTAGGACCTCGTCCCCCCAACCGCAGTCCCTCTTCATTGCTTTGAGGTACTTCTTCGATATCAAACTAAGATATCGAGATACATGCTCGCATCGGTCATGAATATTGGGGGAATTTTCAACATTGAAGTCTTTCTTAATCACGCAATAGTCGGAGGTGATTTCTTCAAGAGTCGGCGGCACCACCAGTTTGACCGGCTGGGAGGTAGAAGAAGACGACGCCTTATCTTTTTTGGGAACCATTTTGGAAGTTTTATCCATGATTTTAAGCTAAAGAATACATCCGGTAGCAGAACATGGTGTTTTATGGGAACTGGGCATTTTTCGTCGCTTAAAGGGACGGTGGAAACAGATGATTAGAGAAAGAAATGAAGAAGAATAAGAGTAAAAGTGATGAAAGAGTAAAGTCCTTTATTCAAAGAAGTAGCCTCATATTTATAGAAAGGTGATGACGGTTCGACAACGCTAATGGCCGACTAGTATTGGCGCGCATTTAATGTTTTGGGAAAGGAAACCGACGGGATGTTTCAGTCACTTCAAGTGCCTACATCACGGAAATGACATCATCACTATAGACTCCGAGGAAACGAGGTTCAAATCGTTTCTTATCATCTTACTCTAAGAAACGCGGGGACTATTCAAATCGTTTCTTATCATCTTACTCTAAGAAACTCGGGGACTATCTTTATACGGTCGAAATCAGATACCTCTGATTTATAGGCTCAAGGGTCCATCTTGAGACCGAGTTTCGGCAAGATCGAGTTCAAGCCCGATGGATCAGATCCGAGCTCAAGATGCAATGTCCGAGGATCAAAGTACAATGTATGCCAAGGCCGAGTATGCTCGACCCCGAGATAGTACTGTTATGGACTTGAAATAGAATGGGCTATATTTCTGCCACGTCCCCAAGATCTTGGTGCAAATCCCAGAATATGATTGTATGATTTCGTACTAGGCGGTTAGACAATTGTATCAAGAATATTCCTTAATATAAATATAAATATACATTATTTACGGTACCCCTATTATATAAAAGGGACCCCAATCATTTGTAACATCATTTCATCATTGGCAAGAATATACTATCCTGCTTTTCTCTCTTACTATTCATCAGAATTGTCCTTTACATTTATTCTTACTTTATTTCTCTTAATCCATCTCGAGGTCACTACTGCTCGAGGTCACTACTGCTGAGTAACATTGGTTTGAGTCACTTATTTCTTTCATTTCTACTTCATATTTCTTGATTATTAATTGGTATTGAACTAAATCACATATCTTTAAAACCACAAACTAAATTTAATTGTTACTCGTATTTTCGAGGTAAACAACTTTATAGTGAGCGCTTTGCGCGCACTAGGTAACCTCCCCTGGATAAACCTCCCCCATATAATCATTCTAAACTCGATAATCCTTTGGACTATTCCTTGGTCTTTCTGGTAGATTATGAGTTGAACAAAAATGATGATATATTGGAAGAGAGATTCAGAGAAGTGCAGTGTAGGGTTGTGTGGGATATGGATGGTGGGGTGGGTGGGTGGGGGAAGATAATCTTCATCTCCAATAATGGAATCAATTACAAATTTGCAGTGGTTTAAAAGGAGCCGATTAAGTGAATCATGAGTTAATTTCTTCTTTTTTAATTATTCAATTATTTTTTTAAAGGTATTCATAAAATTAATTTACCAAAAAATTATAACATTAGAAAGGACAAATCGGTTAGACTATAATTGCTTTACATTAATTAAAATCGGTAAAAAGAATTGTTACAAAAAATATCAAAATAAGGGAGGTAAGCGTAATATCGCAAACCACACGAGAGGTCAGTATGACAAAACAAAATTTGAGAGGAGGTCTATTAGAAATGATCTGTAAAATTAGTTATCTGCCAAAAGGAAAAGCGCAAATAATTTGAGATGCATGAAATATACTAATCTTCAACTTGTCTATTAGAGGTGTACATGAGTCGAATTGGTTTATTTTTTTTATCAAAACCAAACCAAACCACACAAATTACTTATATCAATTTGGTTGGTTCGGATTTTTTTAAATATTTTTGTATAAAATTATTTTCAAAGAGTGAGGCATTGCAGATAGTGCATAAAAAAATAGTCTGTGAGAAAAATAGAGAGTGAAAGATATGTAGTGAATTGGAAATATCAAAAGAGGGTTATTTCTTTTGAGTGTTATAGTGATCTTTGGAGTATTTTACTCAGACCTACAAAGTGTAAAATTCCTTGCTATAGTGATATTAATTGCTCTTCTCGGGACCGTGATTTTTCCCTTATTCAAAAGGGTATTCCACGTAAAAATCTTGATGTCATTGTCACTCTTTTATTCTTGTTAATTACCGCATCCCGGTGCTATGTTATTATTTTATTTTTATTACCGTGATATTATTTCTGTGGAGGGTTTATTCCCAACAACTAGTATCAGAGCACAGGTTCTTCTCATTCGCAAAAGTTCTATTTACTGATAGTAGTACTATACTCGGCAAGAAAAAAAAATGTCAGGAGTAAAGTACGAGGTAGAAAAATTTAACGGAGATAACGGTTTCTCAATATAACAAAGAAGGATGAGGGATCTGCTCATCCAACAAGGATTACACAAGGTACTAGATGTTGATGCCAAAAAGCTTGATACCATGAAAGCTGAGGATTGGGCTGACTTGGATGAAAAGGGCTGCTAGTGCAATCAGGTTGCACTTATTAGATGATGTGGTACATAATATCATTGATGAAGACACCGCATGTGGCATTTGGACAATGTTGGAAAGGCTATACATGTCCAAAACACTAACAAATAAAATGTACTTAAAAAAGCAGCTATACGCCCTATAGATGGGTGAAGGTACGAATTTTTTGTCACATTTAACTATGTTTAACAGACTAATCACACAAATCACCAACCTCGGAGTAAAAATCAAGGAAGAAGATAAAGTCATCTTGCTATTGAGCTCATTTCCTTCTTTATACGATAATTTGGCAATAACCATCCTGCACGGTAAGACTACTATTGAGTTGAAAGATGTCATACACTAAAAATTGGATATTTGGTAAACATATAACTGAATACTGGCGTATTAAATAACCATAAACTTGCTAACTAATAGACTGTATAACTGGTAACTGAGGTAGACTGATAACCATAAGACATGATAACTGTTTTTGTACTTTCTGATAAGGTTATGCTCTTCTACTCAATGAGAAGATGATAAAAAATCCTAAAAATCAAGGGCAGACTCTCATCACAGAAGGTAGAGGCAGGAGTTATCAAAGGAGTTCGAGCAACTATGGTAGATGTGGAGCTCGTGGGAAGTCTAAGAACCGATCCAAATCAAACGTCAAAAATTGTTACAATTTTGATCAACCAGGTCACATCAAAAGAGATTGCCAAAATTCAAGCAAGGGCAAAGTTGAAACCAGTAGCCAGAAGAATGATGACAACATAACCGCCATGGTGCAAAATACTGATAATATTATTATTTTCACAAATGAGGAAGAAGAATGCATGCACTTGGAAGATCCAGAGTCGGAATGAGAAGTTGACACAACAACATTTTACCATGTCACACCGGTAAGAGATCTTTTTTTGTAGATATGTAGCAGTTAATTTTGGCATTGTAAGAATGGGTAACACAAGTTACTCAAAGATTGCGGGGATCGATGACATTTGTATCAAGACAAATGTCAGATGCATAAAGGACGTGCGACATGTACCTGATTTGCGGATGAACTTGATCTCGAGAATTGCTTTAGATCGAGATGGATACGAGAACTACTTTACAAATCAAAAGTGGAGACTCAGCAAGGGATCATTGGTTATTGCAAAGGGAGTTGTTTGTGGCACATTATACATGACAAATGGAGAAATATGCCAAGGTGAATTGAACGCGGCACAAAATGAGATTTCTGCAGATTCGTGGCACAAAAGAATGAGTCATATGAGCGAGAAAGTATTGCAGATTGTTGCCAGGAAATCACTCATTTATTTTGCCAAAGGTACAGTTATAAACCTTGTGACTATTGTTTATTTGGTAAGCAACATAGAGTCTCATTTCAGACATCGTCTAGAAGAAAATTGAATATACTTGTTTTGGTATATTCTGATGTTTGTGGTCAAATAGAAATTGAATCGATGGATGATAACAAATATTTTGTTACTTTTATTAATGATGCTTTACGAAATTTGTGGGTTTATCTTTTGAAAAATAAAGATCAGGTATTTTAAGTTTTCCAGAAATTTCATGCTCTGGTGGAAAGGGAGATAGGCCAAATGTTAAAGCGTCTCCGAAGTGACAATGGAGGTGAGTAATTTCCAGGGAATTTGAAGAGTATTATTTGAACCATGGGATCAGACATGAAAAGACAGTTCCTAGAACCCCACAACACAGTGGTGTAGTTGAGATAATGAACCGCACCATTGTTGAGAAGGTGAAAAACATGCTCAGAATAGCTAAACTGCTTAAGTCACTCTGGGGTGAAGCAGTTCAGACAACTTGTTACCTGATCAATAGGAGTCCATCAGTTCTATTAGAGTTTGACATCCCAGAGAGAGTTTGGACCAACAAGGAGGTGTCCTACGCACATCTAAAGGTATTCAATTGCAGAGCTTTTGCACATGTACCAAAGGAGCAGAGAACAAAGATGGATGAAAAATCCGTTCCATGCATATTCATCGGATATGAAGATGAAGAGTTCTGGTACAAATTGTGGGATCCTATAAAAAAGAAGGTCATTAGAAGCAGAGATGTAATCTTCTGAGAAAGTGAAGTTGAAGTTGTAGATGATCAGTTAGAGAAGTCCAAGAATGGTATAATCCCTAACCTTCTTACCATTACTTCTACTTCTAACAATCTCACAAGTGCAGAAAGTAGGACTGACGAGGTTACCAAGCAAGGGGAGCAACCTGGTGAGGTTATTGAGCAGGGGAGCAACTTGATGATGATATCAAGGAAGTTAAGTACCCCACTCAGGAAGAAGAACAACCTCAACCTCTGAGGAGATAAGAGAGGCCAAGGGTAGAGTCATACATGTACCCTTCCATTGAGTATGTCCTTATCATTGATGAATGGAAGCTAGAAAGTCTTAAAGAGATATTGTCCCATCCCAAAAAGAACCAGTGGATGAAAGCCATTAAAGAAGAGATTGAATCTCTGCAGAAAATGGCACATACAAGCTGGTTGAACTTTCTAAGGGTAAACGACCACTCAAATACAAATGGGTCTTTAAACTCAAGAAAGATGGAAATGGCAAGATGATAAGATACAAAGCTCGATTAGTGGTAAAAGGCGTTGAACAGAAGAAAGGAATTAATTTTGATGAAATTTTCTTATCTGTTGTCAAAATGACTTCTATTCGAACAATCTTGAGCTTAGCAGCTAGCCTTGATTTTGAAGTGGAACAGTTGGACGTGAAAATTGCATTTCTTTATGGAGATTCGGAAGAGGAGATCTATATGGAGCAACTAGAAGGATTTGAAGTAGCTGAAAGGAAACACATGGTGTGCAAACTGAATAAGAGTTTTTATGGGTTGAAACATGCACCAAGGTAGTGGTACAAGAAGTTTGACTCATCATGAAAAGTCAAACTTACATAAAGACATATTCTGATCTATGTATACTTCAAAAGATTTTCTGACAACAATTTTATTATTTTGTTGTTGTATGTGGATGACATGTTAATTGTATGAAAAGACAAGGAGTTGATCGCAAAGTTGGAGGGAGATTTGTCCAAGTCATTTGATATGAAGGACTTGGGCCCAGCACAACAAATTCTGGGTATGAAGATAGTTCGAGAGTGAATAAACAGAAAGTTGTGGCTGTCTCAGGAGAAGTACATTGAACGTGTACTGGAACGCTTCAACATGAAGATGCTAAGCCAGTCAGCACGCCTCTTGTTAGTCATCTGAAGTTAATCAAGAAGATGTGTCCTACAACAATGGAGGAAAATAAGAGCTTGACCAAAGTTCTTTATTCCTCTGCCGTCGGAAGTTTGATGTATTCAATGGTATGCACTAGACCTGATATTGCTCACGCAGTTGGTGTTGTCAGCAGGTTTCTTGAAAATTTTGGAAAAGAATACTGGGAGGCAGTCAAGTGGATACTCTGGTACCTGAGAGGTACTGCAGGAGATTGTTTGTGCTTTGGACGATCTAATCCAATCTTGAAAGGCTATACAGATGTTGATATGACAGGTGACATTGATAACAAAAAATTCACTATTGGATATTTGTTTACATTTTCAGTGGGAGTTATATCATGGCAGTCTAGATTCAGAAGTGTGTCACACTCTCTACAACTAAAGCAGAGTATATTGCCGCTACTGAAGCTGGAAAAGAGATGATATGATTGAAACAACTCCTTCAAGAGCTTGGATTGCATCAGAAGGAGTATGTTGTCTATTGTGACAGTCAAAGTGCAATCGATCTTAGCAAGAACTCCATGTACCATGCAAGGACCAACCACATCGACGTGAAATATCACTGGATTCGAGAAATGATAGAGAATGAATCTCTAAAAACCTTGAAGATTCCTACAAGTGAGAATCCCGCACATATGCTAACCAAGGTGGTACCAAGAGACAAGTTCGAATTGTGCAAAGAACTTGCCGGCTTGCACTTAAGCTAGAAGTCCGGTGTTACCTCCTTAAGCTAAATGGGTCTGGAGGGGAAGATTTGTTGGGTACATCCCCATAAATGAAAAACAAGAAAAGGAAGGAAAACTGTTAGATTTATTATGACTTATTTGATTTGCAAACTGTCAAATATAATAAGCGCTCAACACTATAAAAGGAGAGCTTCGATTCTCATTTCTATACACCAACAAAGAGAGAAAGAAAGAGTGAGGCATCACAGACATGATATAAGAAAATAGTCTGTGAGAAAAATAGAGAGTGAACAATATTGTAGTGAGGTGGGAATATCATAAGAGGGTTATTTCTTTTGAGTGTTGTAGTGGTCTTTAGAGTATTTTACTCGGACATTTAAAGTGTAAAATTCCTTACTATAGTGATATCAATTACTCATCTCGAGGCCGTGGTTTTTCCCTTATTCAAAAGGGCTTTCCACGTAAAAATCTTGGTGTCGTTTTCACTCTTTTATTCTTGTTAATTACCGTACCTCGGTGTTACGTTATTATTCCGCTTTTATTACCGTGACTATTATTTTTGTGGAGTTTATTCCCAACATTCAAAAGAGACAAAAACAAACTAAAGACAAAAACCAGGGGCGTCGGCTTTTGCACCATAGTGAATATCTACAACGATACAAGGAAAATACTCAACAAAAAACATTTGGCACTGCACCATTTCACAATCTGAGTTCCCTAAGGCCTTAGAAGATCATATCTATTTTTTAAAAACAAATTTAAACGAGAAGGGAAATAGATACTTAGAAGATAACTTTACTACTATAAGCACAAAAAATAGAAGTAAATCCTAAAAATTAGAGTAAGTTAAAATAGAGTACTTTAAGATTTCGAGCCGTCCGGCCATTTTTTAGGGGACAACGACTACGACTATGACTATTTCTAATCTTTAGCTGCTCGCCTGCAATCTCTGTAAACTAGTCTTTACCACTTATGGGCCGTTGATTAACCTTTTTTACATTCGTCTAATTGTTTCACTATAAACTTAAAGTTAGGTTATCATTTTCAAAAAAGGGGGTTGGTAACAGTACTCAAGGTGCATCTTCCTCAATAATCAATCCTTTGCACCGGACCAAATAACCAAAAATCAAGTACTTATTAGTCTATACGAGAAAGTAAACGTACGCTTTGCATTATCCCATCAAGAAGGTAAATCTTGCTTAAACTAGAGTTACTAGCATAATAAGCACAAAATTACAAAAAGACATATAGTAGTCTTAATCATAAGGATATTTGTCTATACTATTATTCATCTCTATCTTAAACGTCTAATTTAATTTGACACACTGCTAATTGGAGTAGTAAGGATGGATTTGAAAAGAAAAAAAATACAAATAATGAGTCTCCAAACCAAAGAAGAAATGCCTCAAGTTCTCAAATTTATTTACTAAGAGTAAAAGAAAATTGAAGTTTCAGTCACTTTGATATCCAAATGACAAACAAAGACTTGAAAGCTGAAAGGAAAGTAACTAATTCAAGTCTTTAAAACAGTGGAGAACAAGATTCAACAAACAAATACTCCTATTCTAAATCAAATAGTATATAGGAAAATAACATAATAAATACTCCTCTCCACTCTTTGAATGGCTTACTTCAACTTCAAAATCATTTCATTTCTCTCCTCAAAACAACACCACAAAATGAGAGGAGAGAAAACATTGTTCTCCTTTCTTCCACTATTCCTTATCTCCTTGTTATTCTTTATCTTCATTTCTCAAACAACAGCTACAAATTACCCAATCAATGTCTGGCCCAAGCCCACCACATTCAATTGGCCCAACCCAAAATCCATCTCCCTCTCCCCAAACTTCACCATCTCCCACCCACCCCACCGTTACCTCACTTCCGCCGTTTACCGTTACCTCCACCTCATCCTCTCTGAGCACCACCATCCAATCATCACTCCGGCGATCAATCTGACGTCATCAACACCGTTACATAGCCTCATCATCTCCATCTCCGACGTCACTTCACCCCTTGCTCACGGAGTCAACGAATCCTATGTTCTCTCCACTCCTTCCGACGGCTCCCCCTCCGCCTATATCACTGCCGAAACTGTATGGGGAGCCATGCTAGGTCTCGAGACATTCTCGCAACTCGTGTACGGAAAACCTACCAGAGTCGCCGCCGGCGTGTACATACACGATCTGCCGATTTTCGCGCACCGAGGTGTGATGCTGGACACTTCGAGAAACTTCTACGGCGTTGATGATTTGTTGAGGCTTATTAAAGCTATGAGTATGAACAAGTTGAATGTTTTCCACTGGCACATAACTGATTCACATTCGTTTCCGCTTGTGATTCCTTCGGAGCCGGAGCTCGCCGGAAAAGGAGCATACGGCAATGAGATGATGTACTCGCCGGCGGACGTGCAGAAGATCGTGGAATTTGGACTGGAACATGGAGTTAGAGTTTTACCGGAAATTGACATGCCTGGTAAGTTCCTTTTGGATGCTTATTACACCAAACGGATAATATCTTTTAAAATTTTCTAGGTAACCCCGTAAAGGAACAAGATTGGACTTTTGGAAGTATTATTTTAATTTATTAAGAACATGGTGATTTTTCCCCTTCAGAACATGGGGATCATTAATTAATTTGTTGGAACTTTCTTGAATTTATTTTTATTAATTTTGTACTTTTTGTCTTATGTCAAAAGGTACGAATAACTTTTTACATATACAAAACAATTGATAGAAAACAAAACCTTTAGGAATAATTAGAGTCTAGTGGCGGAAGAGAGGTGCATGGATATACATGTCAAAAATTATTGAAATTTCAATAAAATATTAAATTTTGAGCTCATAATTTTAGAAGTTCTAGATTACTATATCTAAAACTCATTTTGGATCCCAGTCAGAGGCAAAACGCAATAACCCTCCCCAGAAGCAGGTAGTGATAGTTTTGAGAAAGCACATAGAAAACCATTTTCCCATAAATGTCACATTGGTTCCTTTGTATAAATAGTGTGAAATAAGATTTCCTTATGCTTTTAGTAGCAACTGAATTCTGAAGTGAAAACAAGCTGAGTAAAACTGCTCTTTGCCAAAGGGAAATTAGAGTTTTGGGGTAGCTTTTTCTTGAATAACAACTTCTTTAATGATAAAAGCACCATTGGCAGAAAAATATTTCTGGAAAGGTAATATAGATTCATGCACATTGGATTACAAAGTACAATTATTTTGTTTAGATATTCCTAGGTAAGGCCATATTGGACAGGATAGGATTCTGAAGTAGTATCATTTAACCCATCCAATCCCGGGGATACTTCATTCAAATAAAAACTATCCAATCCTGGGGATCGCTATATAATTTATTGGAACTTAAAAGAACCTTGGGGCACATTAAACAAATGAAAATACTGAATGGCATGCAACGGAAGTTATCATATTGAATATTTTGATCAGATTCTTTTATTTTTCTGGTTAAAAATATTCAGCTAATTGATGGTGTGGCCTTGATAGTTTTTGGTCCATATTGGGTTGTTAATACTTGAATGAGTTAAGGGAATCTCTTATCCGAAGTGGATCTTAATTTTCATCAGCAGACCTGGGACCTATATAGCCTCAGATATGAATTTCCTTTTTCTTTTCTCTTAGAATCCCTATTCCAAATGCAGATGCTATTTCTAGACAGTCATCTATCTTACAGTAAGGCTCACAAAGACACAGGGAACTCACATCATGCACTAAGTAAGGAGGAAAGCCATTACAACATACTGTTTCAATTCTGTGGAGGGTCTCATCTAAAAGCTTAAATCTTGAAGAGAGGCTACTTTTATTTATAATAGGTTTTTCGACACGTTCCCTAAATGTTTCTCTCGGGTTAAGTTTGTGAAACTATTTTGTTGCTGCGTAGTGCTCTGATATCAAATTGAGTTTTGTGAACAGTCTCATCTAAACACTTATAACTGAGAAAGGAGACACCTTTTGTAAATTATTACTTTGGGTGTGCATCACTTGTGCTGATTTTAGCATGCATTAATGCACAGAAAAGTTCTTTAAGAAACTCACCGTCGACAATATGAAGTTGGACTAAACTGCTAGCGCATTATTTGCTCGAAACTAGAACTTTTACCTTTACAAATCATGTGAATCTAACTTTAACAATTCGAAAAAAGTTCTGTTTTACTTCAAAAACTTACTAACTACTGAAATGTTTTGTAATTTTGCACATATTGCAGCACATACAGGATCATGGGCTGAAGCTTACCCTGATATTATCACTTGTGCGAATATGTTCTGGTGGCCTGCTGCTAGTAGTCCAGCTCTTGCAGCCGAACCAGGTACTGGTCAACTGAACCCCTTGAGTCCCAAGACCTATGAAGTAGTCAAGAATGTCATCCACGATACAATCGCCATGTTTCCAGATTCATTCTTTCACGGGGGAGCAGATGAGATCAATTCAGCGTGTTGGAATACTGATCCATCAATCCAAAAGTTTGTTGCTAGCAATGGAACTCTCAGTCAGCTGCTCGAAATGTTTATCAATAATACCTTACCTGAAATCCTCTCACTCAACCGTACGGTGGTCTACTGGGAGGATGTTATATTGAGTGCTAATGTGAAAGTGAGTCCATCTCTGCTTTCCCCAGAGAATGTTGTTATGCAAACTTGGAATAATGGACCAAACAATACTAAGCAGCTTGTCTCTTCTGGCTACCGTGTCATTGTGTCATCTGCAGAGTACTATTACTTGGATTGTGGCCATGGGAGCTTCGTTGGAAATGACAGCCGCTATGACCAGCCACCAGGTACTGACCAAGGCAATGGTGGATCCTGGTGCGGACCTTTCAAAACCTGGGAAACCATTTACAACTATGATATAACCTATGGCCTATCTGACGAGGAGGCTCAATTGGTAATTGGAGGGGAAGTAGCTTTATGGTCAGAACAAGCTGATTCAACTGTTATGGATTCAAGAATCTGGCCTAGAGCGTCAGCAATGGCAGAAACATTGTGGTCAGGGAATTGCGATGAAAGAGGAATGAAGAGATATGCTGAGGCTACTGATCGATTGAATGAATGGAGGTACAGAATGGTTGCCAGAGGAATAGGTGCTGAACCGATTCAGCCACTTTGGTGTGTCAAGAACCCAGGGATGTGTAACACAGTTCATCCATTTACTAGCTGATTATTCATCCGTGTGTACTGTTCTCTTTTTTCAGTTTGCTTTCTCATTTCCTCTCAATTTTATTCAAAGCTGAAAAGAGGGCCATTTAATTATCTTTATTATCTTCTAATTCATTGTCAGTTTCTTATTGTAATGTTACCACATTATTAAGATTTTACTAAGCAAATGAATTCAGGAATTTTCTATATTGCTGTTGTCCCAATCTCTACTTTGCTGAGGATGCGACTATGTGAAACTAGATGCAGCAAACTCTGTGCAGAACGCACTTCCTGTGAAGAGGATAAAAGGTGGAGAATGCAAATGCTTAGATTATGACATATAAAAAAAAAACAAAAAAAAACAACAACAACAACAACAACAACATACCCAGTAATATCCCACATTGTGAGGTCTGGGGAGGGTAGTGTGTACGCAGACCTTACCCTTACCTTGTGAGGATAGAGAGGTTGTTTCCAATAGACCCTCGGCTCAGGAAAGCATAAGCAATATATTAATGAAAATATGGACAAGAAGGGACAATACCAAAAAATCATATAAAAGCAGAATAAAAACAACAAAACAGTTAGGTGATCAACAATGAAAAATAACTATTAGTCATAAAAACCTACTACCAACAGAAAGCGAGACTGCGTGCCAATACTACTGTTATGAACACTCAAGATTACCTACTATACTACCCTAATCCTCGACCTCCATATCTTCCTATCAAGGGTCATGTCCTCGGTCAGCTGAAGCTGCGTCATGTCATGTCTAATCACCTCTCCCCACCTCTTCTTTGGCCTACCTCTACCTCTCCGTAGACCCTCCAATGTCAACCTCTCACACCTTCTCACCGGTGCGTCTGTGCTCCTCCTCCTCACATGACCAAACCACCTAAACCGCGCTTCTCGCATCCTGTCTTTAATAGGGCCACACCCACCTTGTCGCGAATAACTTCATTTCTGATCCTATCTAACCTGGTGTGCCTGCACATCCATCTCAACATCCTCATCCCTGATACCTTCATCTTCTGGACATGAACGTCCAACATTCAGCCCTATACAACATCGTTGGTCTGCCCACCACTCTGTTGAAGTTACCCTTAAGTATCGGTGGCACCTTCTTGTCACACAGAACACCGGAAGCGAGTCTCCATTTCATCCATCCCGCCCCAATACGATGTGTGACATCTCCATTAATCTCCTCATCCACCTGAATAATAGACCCAAGGTATTTAAAACTCCCTCTCCTAGGGATGACCTACGAGTCCAGCCTTACCTCCCCTTCCCCTCCTTGAGTCACGCCACTGAACTTACACTCCAAGTATTTTGTCTTAGTCCTGCTCAACTTGAAACCTTTAGATTCTAGGGTCTGGCTCCATACCTTTAATTGCGCGTTCACACCGTCTCGCGTATTGTCAATCAGTACAATATCATCTATAAATAGCATGCACCACGGTACCTCCCCTTGGATGTGGCACGTCAGTACGTCCATCACCAGAGCAAACAAAAAAGAGCTAAGTGTCGACCCATGATGCAAGCCTATCATAACCGTAAAATGGTCCGAATCCCCACCCACCATCTTCACTCGGGTCTTTACTCCATCATACATGTCCTTAATCAACCTAACGCAGGCAACAAGTACACCTCTAACCTCCAAACATCTTCACAAAACCTCCTTCAAAACTTTATCGTACGCCTTTTCTAAGTCGATGAACACCATATGCAAGTCCTTCTCTCTCTCTGTCCATGTACTGCTCCATCATTCTCCCAACAAGTGGATGACTTCTGTAGTTGAATGCCCTGGTATAAACCCAAACTGGCTCTCGAAAATAGACACACTCCTCACCACCCTTAACTCTACCACTTTCTCCCAGACTTTCATAGTATGGCTAAGCAGCTTAATACCCCGATAGTTATTACAATTTTGGATATCACCCTTGTTCTTGTATACAGGAACCATCATGCTCCACCTCCACTCATCGAGCATCTTCTTCATTCTAAAAATTACATTAAATAACCTAGTGAGACACTCTAAGCCTGCCTTGCCCGCACTCTTCCAAAACTCCACCCGGATTTTCATCCGGCCCAATTGTTTTGCCCATGTTCATCTTATGCATAGCCCCCTCACCTAATACAATGCTCTTGTCCCCTTCCTCGTTCAAGAGACTATGGAAGTAGGTCTTCCATCTCCGATGGATAAGCTCCTCATCCAACAAACCTCTATATTCTTCGCCCTTGATATATTTCACTTGGTCCAAGTCTCGTGTCTTGGCTAACCTGAACAACCTCTTATCCCCACCTCAACCCTCGAGTTCCTCATACAAACGACTAAAAGTTGCAGTTTTGGCCACCATAACTGCTAGCTTTGCCTCCTTTTTATCTAACTTATAATGCTCCTTATTCGCCCTCTTCTCCTCATCGTCTACACTTTCCACTAGCTTCAAATACGCTACTTTCTTGGTTTCCACTTTTCCTTGAACCTCTCTATTCCACCGCAAGTCTCCCTTGTGACCACCAGAGTAATCCTTTGAGACCCCTAATACCTCTCTCGCAGCTTCCCTAATGCATTGCACAGTCGTGGTCCACACATAGCGCTTGCTCCCCACTTGATCCTATGTTGTATATACATCGCCCTCTTCCTCCACTTCCTTGTGATCTCAAGGTCCATGACCAGGAGCCTATGAAGGGTCGAGAGGTTCTCACTCGAGATGGTCTTGCAATCCGTGCAAAGACCTCTATCGGACTTCCTGTAGAGTAAATAATCAATATGAGTCTCGCTCGCCGAACTCCGGAAGGTGACCAAGTGCTCCCTCTTCTTCAAGAAACTCGAATTTTTTATCACCAAATATCAAATGCTCTAGCAAAGTCCTGCAGAGACGTTCCTCCTCCGTTTCTATCTCCAAAACCTAAACCACCATGCACATTATCATATCCCCCAGACGTCGCTCTAATGTGGCCGTTGAAATCTCATCCAATAAAAAGCTTTTCGGTATGCGGGATACCACGCACCATCTCATCCAAATCCTCCCAGAAACACATCTTGACTTCCTCATCCAAGCCTGCTTGGGGTGCGTACGCACTGATTAAATAAATGTATAATCAAATAAATAAATGTACTGTCCTTCTCTATATAAAGAATTACACAGTTTATTAATGGTTAACGCAAAATTCAGATCATTAAATTAGTAAAAATTATTGTACACTTAATGACATATGAATTCAAGAAACTTCATTTATGTGACACCTTGATGTTTCAATGACTTTGCCCCTAGAGTAGGATTACTTGCAAAACTCTGGTAACACATATGAATGATGCAGTTGGAAAATGTCTTCGTATACAATTTAACCTAATAAAAAGGAAGTAACGAATCAAATGTTGGACACTCAAGCTAGTAAAGTAAATATTACGCTTCATAATTTAGAAACAATAATTAGTCCTCCTTATGCAAATTTTATTATTCTAAAAAGTTGAGATATCCATTTTGAGAGGCTTTCACCAATGTCATATCTCAACATTCAAGCAAAATCTTATCATTTCTCCTTCTTCCATGTGGCCTTTTCCAGATTAATTTTCCTTATATAGTCCTGCTTGATTCTAGACCGTGCCATTGGAACTGCCAATTGCAGCTTAATATTACCTGATAAGATTATTGTAATACCTTTTTGGGTTAATTATTATTACTAGGTAAGGGTGGGGTATTGAGACTGAATATGAAATAAGCTTAGGTAGAGCTGAGCTGTAAGTATGATGTAACTACCATGCTCGACTAGGACAGAGACAAATTTAGAATTTAGAATTAGTAGGTTCAAAATGAGTGTGATATCCTTTTGTTTTAGCAGAGGTCAATTTTTTACTAAATAGACAAGTGAAATATTGAATAGACATTATGTTGAATCAATAGCAGTTCCTTGCCTCAATCTTCATTTCACCAAACTTTGACTTTTACCAGAAAACTGTGCACAATCTTAACCAAAAAAATACAATCAATGCGTTACATTACTATTTCTTGCACTCAATCACTTAAATCATACATTTCTTTCATTTTTATAAATTTCTTGTGCTAATGAGCTTTCTTAAATCTCATCTATAAAACCAGACTCACAACAAAAGAGTCTCATCAGCAACAAATTCAATACAAATCTAAAGTCTTTTGTGGTGTAGTGGTCTTTTAATTAACCACGAGGTCTTCAAGCCAAGCAAAAGCAGTACAACCATTGATCATGGTTCTCATTACTTTTATGCTGCTAAGTCTCTTACTTGCACCAGCTTCAGAAGGTGCTATCAGTTGTGGCACTGTGATTAGCACAATTAAGCCTTGCTTTAGCTATTTACAAGGTACTGGTGGAAAGCCACCACAACCTTGTTGTACTGCTTGTCAATCTCTTCAATCTGCTACTTCAACTACACCAGATAGGCAGGCTGCTTGCACTTGTCTCAAGAATGCAGCTCAGAAAGTTAATATTAATGCTCAACTAGCAAAGGGTCTTCCTCAGAGTTGTGGAATCTCCTTGTCCTTCCCTATCTCAACCAGTGTTGACTGCACCAAGTACTATTCCTCTTCCCTTCCCCCCCTCTCTCCCCCCTCCCCCCTCCCCCTCCCCCTCCCCCCCCCCCCCACGCACACAAAAAAAAATTACTCCCCTCAGTTCTTCTTATCTACTTTGGCCGAAAAAAATTGGTCTAAGTTATTTGTCACTTTAGAAAATCAAGAAAACATTATATTTTTTCTAATTGCACTCTTGCTACACCAAGAAGATATATGGTCCTTAATTACTCGTTTAAGAAAAGAGAAGGTAAGTTAGTCAAGTAGACATTATAGCTAATGGTATCAAATACATTTATAATGGATGTATGGTAATTTAGTCGAATAGTCCTTATAATTAATGGTGTCAGATGATTTTTGTAATGGATATACCAAAACTTTAAACGATAAAGTTTTGAAATTTTTGGAGCAACCTTTGGTTCATGGACATCTTATCACATGCTCTAAAAAAGATGAATATCTTTCCCAAAACTGATGTGTTTCTGAATTTCTACAATGTTACTACTTTTCAGGATCAATTGAAGTGTTTTAAGGACGATGATTCTGCTGGAACGTATTTCTTTGGCATGAGGAAGGCTATATAGCAAATAATTTGTTGGGGGTGTAATTGTGTCCTTTTCTGGTTTGGTATACTTATTGTACTTATTGTGTTCAGAGGTTTTGCTCTTCTGTTTGTATGTAATAAATTGTGCTTTTTCTGATGAGGAGAAAATACAATGAGAATTGAGAAATTTTCTTACTAGCTGTGGAGTACTAAGCGAGCCGAGTTTACGTTATAATGTAAATGCTGCATGTTATGAGAATTTGATTTCAACGTTTCGGTTTCCCTTCTCTATTTTTTTGGTTGTTCTGTGTGATTAGTGGTGTTTATTAATGGATGATTAGCCTAATTAATATATTGATGCTGTTCTAACATTCGTTTAATTTCGCGAGTATAAGTATAAGGGAAACTTACACAAATGTCTCAAATAAATCTCATGTAATGGCCCGATTGGTCGTTTTAAGTATCTGCACTTCGCACGGTATTTTGAGAGCTCGAGTATCTCCGCATGATGTATTATGACTTGAGTAAATCGTCGATGTTGGTTTAAATGTTATCCGGAATCGATTTGGAAGAATGAACTTCAAGATTTAAGTTCCAAGTTGGAAGAATTATCCAAGTTTGACTTTTTAGCATTTGACCTTGTAATGGAGTTTTGTCAGTCCCGTTAGCTCCGTTGGGTGATTTTGGACTTAGGAGTGCGTCCGGATTGTAATTTGGAGGTCCGTAGTCGAATTAGTCTTGAAATGGTGAAAGTTGAATTTTTGAGAAGTTTGACGGGGAGCCGACTTTTTGATATCGGGGTTGGATTCCGATACCGAAAGTTGAAATAGCTCCGTAATGGCAAATGTGACTTGTCTACAAAATTTGGCGCAATTTGGAGTTGATTTGATATGGTTCGGACGCTCGATTGTGATTCTAGAAGTTCTTGAAGTTTAGTTTGATCTTCATGCGTTTCGGCGTCCGATTCATGGTTTTAGAAGTTATTTTGATGATTTGAGCGCGCGAGCGAGTTCGTGTTGTGTTTCTGGACCTAGGTGCATGATTAGTTTGGAGCCCCGAGGGCTCGAGTGAGTTTCAGATTGGTTTCTGAATGATTTTTCTTAATTTTTGATTGCTTCTACTGGTATCATCGTATTTGCGATGTATTGGTCGCAAATGCGACAGACGCAATTGTGAAGCAGCCATCGCATTTGCGAAGTCTGGGTTGCTAGGGAAGAATCGCATTTGCGAAGAACCCTGCCGCATTTGCGAGATTTCTGCCTTCGCATTTGCGAAGTATATGGTGTAGACATGTGATTTTCGACCCTCCCCAAGATTTTATATATTTTAGCGTGTAAATATTTAGTTTAGGCCTAATACAGTTATTTCAACTAATTTTGACTCATTTTGCTTTATTTTATCACAAAAAATAAAAATTACAAAACTATCTTCTCTTATTTAGCTAATTAATATTTTTATCTAGTTACTTTTAATTTGTCTATTAAATTCAAAAATACAAAAATAGTTCCAGGAATATTATCTTAATTTTACAATGATTTTTTCATTTTTTATCTTTTAGTATGATATTTTGAAAATAAAAAAATAGGTTTGTTTTAACGGTTAGTCTTATTTTAATGGTTATTTTACTTAAATAAGATTAATTAGTAAATAAGGTCGTATTTTTAGGCTCATTCGCGGAAAGAATAAAAAATTGGGCTCGAGCAACCCATTTTTAAGCCTAATGTTGGACCTAACCCACAACTCCTTAGCCCATAATTTCTAGGCCCATACCCTTTAACCTAATCCCTACGCCTATATAATAGTACATAATCCCTAAATTGAAGGGGACTCTAAAAACACCATCCGCCATTTTATCAAAAAAGAACTCCCTCCCATTTCAGATCTTCATCGTCCTTTCCTCTCCAGAATTAAGAAAGTCACTCCACACACACAAGCACAAACGAAAATTGTGGGAGACAGTAGAGGAGAACGACTTTGGCCTAACTTCGTTTCGAATAATTTGAATTTAGGAATTTGGGTGTTCAAATCATAGAGCGCGAGTTCGAGTTCGAGGTTGCCGACGGGTTTCGCGGTCCGAGCTCCTGCTACTGTTGCATTTCACGGTCAGATTCCTTTTCTTTTCCTTGTTCAATTTCTGGCAGAAACGAGTGCATTGAAGCAATTTGTAAATGTGGTTATTTCTTTAACTATTAATTAGTGTCACAAAGTTTTAATGACTGAATTTTTTGCTTCCCACTATCTCCTATGCTTTATTTATTTTTGGGTGTCATTTTCCGTTTGAAGAATTTGTTCTACTGGACCAATTCCTTCTCGAGCGGCACACCATCGCCCTCAAAAATGGCGAAGGTGCAATTAACGTATACTAATATATTATATTCGGATTGTGGCTAGGAATCATGCATTAGTGCAATTTAGTTTAAACATTGACTAATTTGTTATTGTTGTTTAGGTGCATTCTCTGTTCCTTTGTGCAATTTTTTTTTGGAATTTGCTCATTACTTAGATTATTGTAGTATTGTACTTATTTGTGCTATTTTTTTTAAGGCTGTTGAATCCCACTAATTGGTATGATAGAAGAAGATTTGGGAGTTCAAAAGGATTACTCTTAATTTGTCGTGAATCTGGAAAAGTTTTTCGGTTGCTATGACATAAGTTCCAAGTAGCTTTTATAGAAAATGCAACCGATGACTTGTAAAATACTAAAATATTGTAGATGACCTATTACGAAAAGTGAAAATATGCTGATAGTAGAAAACGGGTTCTTTTATACTATTTGTGTACTGATACTAATCTCTCACCGTGATTGTGTATACGTTCGCGTAACATAATTACGATTCTAAAAACTAATTCAAAGTATGCGTTCGTGCAACTTCGGCTAAATTTTTCTTAATAATTAATTAAGCGCTGTGAATTGTGTACACGCACACGTGACATGATTCTTGACGCGCCAAACAAATGGGTACACGTACGCGTGACCTATTTCAAGATAATTTTTCTTAGTTTAAAAGCGGTAAGCGGTAAAGGCACATAGGTTCTAAAATCAGTAATTATATAATTTTGATAAACTAAGTATGATCAAAACGACCGTGCTAAAGTCACAGAATTCGGGAGTGCCTAACACCTTCTCCCGGGTTAACAAAATTCCTTACCCGGATTTCTGTGTTCGCGGACCATAAATAAGAGTCAACTTCCTCGATTCGGGATTTTAAACCGGTGACTTGGGACACCATAAATTATCCCAAGTGGTGACTCTGATTTTTAATAAATAAATAATCCCGTTTTGATTGTCACTTAAATTGGAAAAAACTCTCTTATACCCTCTACGGGGTGTAGGGAAAAAGGAGGTATGACAGCTCTGGCGACTCTACTGGGGATAAGAACCCTGAACTTCTGGTTCAGCGTTCAAGAATTCGAGCTTATTAATGCGATTTTTATTTAGCTTTATTGTTGATATTACTGTATTTTATGGACTTAATGTGCTAATTGTCATTTACCGCTTTGATATTACTTGAACTATATTTAAATGTCTTCTTACGCCACCCCTCTGAGTCTTCTAAAAATGGTGCACACGTTCGCGTGGCCCGCTTTTTCTGTAGAAATTATACCAAATAGATCGAGGCTGGGCCAGCAACAAGGCCGGGTAGACTTTAGTGCTCTCGGTACGTTGCCCCCTCTTTGGCCCCAGTTGTCCGCTCGGGTAAGCCAGGTCTAGAACAATACACCCAGGTTTTTAACCTAGAATAACGCAACCTCATGCCGGATCCCTAGTAGGAACGCTTGTTTGCATCACATGCATTTGACTTTGGGCACTCAACACAGGGATTGGGTCCGTCTAGGACAGGTTTACCCAAATTAAAAGACCATCCTGATGCATCTTACGTGTTACTTGCGCATCTGTTTGTTTCGGCTTGCATGTTGACCGGCTTCTAGAATAGGGAAAGAAAATCAAAAAAGAAAAAAAAAAGAAAAAAAATAGAAAATCAAAGAGTGAGAGGTAGGTATTGAGAAAATTCTGAAAATCTGCCAAAATTCTGAAAAAAAAAAGGTCATTTCAAAATGAGCCAAAATTTTCAAGTGTCATGTTTTCCTGTTCCGTCAAAACAGGGGCAGAAATATGCGGGTTTGATTCTCACCGAATGTGAGATACGTAGGCAAACCTCATCGGTTCCGACCCCCATTTTCAAAAATCTAAAAAAAAAAATCTTTAATTCCTTCTTTAGAAGTCTTTCTTTAGAAAATCCCAAATAAAAATTTTTAAAATCAAAATATTTTCTACCTTATTTTTAGAAGTCTTTTTCCCAAAGATTCAAAAAAAAAAAATCAAAAATCCAACAAAAAATATATTTTTCTTTCAAAAATTTCAAAAAAAAAATCAAAAAATCCAAAAATATTTTCATTCTCCTTTCGAAAATTGAAAAGAAAATTCGAAATTCTAAAATATTTTCTTTTTTCTTTAGAAGTATTTCTTTCATAAATTCAAAATAAAAGTCCAAAAATTCAAAAATATTTCTTTCTTCTTTAGAAGTTTTTCTTTCGAAATTCGAAAAAAAAAACAAAAACAACAAATCGAAATCCAAAAAATATTCTTTCATCTTTATAAGTCTTTCTTCGGAAATAAAAAAAAGAGTTAGTCTATTTAATCTTCCCGAACTACGCAAGATCTGATTCATGTTCCCACATGATACGTAGGCAACCCACATTAGGTTCGATCAACCATTGAAAAGAAAAATGAAAAAAAATGAAAAATATTGATAACAATAAGGACCGACTGAGTCCATTCTAACATGTTTTGTTTTGAATTGTGAAGAAAGTTGAGGTGGTCGGTTTGTGGTAAGCTGGAAACATAAGATCCAAGAAAAAATGATAATTGACATCGAAGCTGTTACAAGTGCTCAAGAGACTCAAGGTCAGAGGGTTCAACAAAAGTCTACTATGTTTGAGAAAAATAGAATACTGAAATAGCAAATGACCGAAATGTGTCAAGCATGGGCCAGTGGTCAAGGATAGCCTCGTCATGAGTCACAATTTGCTACACAACAAGAGCAGTACCACTCTCTTGAGTACCACTCGTACTCGTTTGATCTTCCTGCAAACGTTGAGAAGCCTGCCCGAAAGATGGTACAGGAAGAAATGACCCAAAGAGTGAAAAACTTAGAACAACGGTTGAAAAACATGCAAGGGTTGACAGGTCAAAAGAGTGTTGCCTTCAAAGATCTATGCATGTTCCCCGATGTCCACTTGCCGCCTGGTTTCAAGACTCCCAAATTTTAAAAGTATGATGGACATGGAGACCCCATAGCCCACCTGAAAAGGTATTGCAATCAACTGAGAGGTGCCGGAAGAAATGAAGAATTGTTGATGGCTTATTTTGAGGAAAGCCTTACGGGAGTAGCCTCCGAATGGTTTATGGATCAAGACACGTCTCACTGGTATGTCTGGGATGACATGACACATGCCTTTGTCAAACAGTTCCAATACAACATCGACATTGCCCCAGATCGCATTTCCCTTTCAAACCTGAAGAAGAAACCAAGTGAAAGTTTCAGGGAATATGCCATTAAATGGAGAGAGCAAGCAGCTCGAGTTAAGCCACCCATGGATGACCACGAGCTAATCACTGTCTTCCTTCAAGCGCAAGAGCCAGATTACTTTCAAAACATGATGTCCGCAGTTGGCAAATCCTTCTCGGAAGCAATCAAAAGGGGAGAAATGGTAGAGAATGGTCTTAAGACATGCAAAATTATAAGTCAAGCAGTTTTTAAAGTTGCAACTTAGGTTGTCCGGGTTGAATCTGATAATTTTAGGGACACAAATGAGAAGGTTGAAGAAATCATGATGAATCAGGGTCGAGAAGAGGTCCCAGGAGAACATCTCGAAGGTATGAGCAGCCTCCTCAAGTTTTCCATGACTCCCCTGAGCATTGCTATCCACCTCAGAACCCACGATACTCTGTCGCTCCACATCAGTATGTTGTCCAGCCACCAAAACACCCCAGAAGGCGAGCACGAGCATCACAAAATCTCCACCAGCTTCCACAAAATTTTCAGGTACCCTATAACCCACATCCAGGCTAGAGGTATAGAGGGGAACAAAAGTTGAAAGATAATTTTACACCAATAAGAGAGTCCTATGCAAGCTTGTTTGAGAAATTAAAGCATTATGACATGATTGCACCTATTCCTCCAAATCATGTGGACCCACGTGCAAGAAGCTTTGACCCTTCTAAAAGGTGTGAATACAATTCCAATGCCCAGGGGCACAATGTTTAAAGTTGTCGGGATTTGAAAAGAGAAATAGAAAGGATGATCCTGGAAAAACTGATTGTGATCCAAGACAGTGGCACCCAGAATATCGTGCAAAATCCTTTACCTGCAAATGATGATACACACTTTGTGGGGATGATGCGTGGTGACATGGAGTATGAGAATCCTCTCGGGAATTTGCTAATTAAAGTTAATGATTTTGAAATTGGAGAAGGCTCTGCTGATCCTGATGAGCAAATTTGTGGCTAAATGTCAAGCATAGCAATTGTAAAGTCATTCCCTCCTCACTAGGAAGGAATCTTGGTAGTTTGTTTTGATGTTTTTTCTATTATCTGGGTTATTTCAGGGTTGTGATCCAGATTTTATTTGTTTTATTGAGTCAAACCCTTCTATCTCTCCATTTCATTTGTGTGAGTCTTGTCTTTCTGTTCTTTTGCTATTTTCATTAGCCGGGTTATTTAGGGTTGTAACTCGGATTTTAGGTTGTTTGTCTTGTTGTTTACTCAATAAAATACAGTTTTTCCGTTTGTGTCATTCCATGTTTAGTTCTTTTCTCGCTAGTTTTAATGACATGACATGCATGCAGAATTTTTGGCCAGATCTTAGAAAATTGTTTAAGCTTGAATTGGACAACTGAGAAGAAGACAGTTTCGAGGATAATAAAGAGTTGAAATACTTTCGAATTAAGGTCGAGTAAAATTCACCTTCAAATCATTGGGAAGATCGGGCTTGAGGATGTTTAATCAATTGATGTTTGTTGGAAAGTTTGTCACTAAGGGATGAAAAAGTGTCTTGTGACCACGGTACACCAAGAAGACAGACATGTTCGTCAATGTTGTGATCGTGAAAAGATACCATGTTTGATGTTCTTGAGGTTGGGAGACCCTTTTTCTGCTACCCAAACACTTTATATCCTTTGCTACCCCTTTTGAGCATGTGTTATTTTTCTTTGACTACCCTCTTTTAGAATCAAGTTTAGAGTCAAAAAAAAAAGAAAAAAAATTCATGTCCCAAGAGTACAAACTGGGGCAATTCTTAGAAAGTTCAGAGAAAAAAAAGGAATTATCAAAGGTCCATGCCCTCAAAAATAGAAGCTGGGGCAAACAAAAAAAAAAGAAAAGAAAAAAAAGAAAAGAGAAAAAAAAAAAGAAAAATGGAAAAGAGAAACAGAAAGAAAGATGAAAAATAGTTTATGTCAGATGTTTGAACTACGTTCGACCTGATTCCTTAAAAAAAGGATACGTAGGCAGCCTCACAGTTCGGTCCAACCAAATAAGAATTTAAAAGAAAAAATTCAGAAAAAATCCCCAATAGCTGAAACTGGGGCAAAGATTTTATTTCACTTGTAAAAGAGTCGGTTCCAAGAGTTGTAACTCCATAACCCCTCATTTTGAGTTTACTTTGAGCCTTCATGCCGACCTTTCTTTCCAACCCTATCAAAAATCTTTTCAAATAAAGACCTCCCGATATGCCTTCAATAATGCCAAGAGAAGCATGCAATGAGCAACAGTTGTCACATGACGTAGAACACCGTCGAGTTTCTCACAAAAAAGGAAAGAAAAAGAAAAGAAAAATGAGAGAGTCTTATTAGTGAAAACCCTTACGGGCATTGTAAGGCGATGGTAAGAAGAGATGAATAAATGAGAGAGACTTGTTGGTGAAAACTCCTCAGGGCACCACTAGTCGAAAAGCGAGTCATAAAGCTGATGCGAAGAATTGGCATAAACAAGTCCGACTTCAAAGGTCATAAGAATGGTGAAAGGGAAGATTGGATTAGTTTGATAGATTGGCCGTTAAGTCCAAAATGCATGTCATGATCATTAAGGCTAGTTATTGAAAAAAAAGGAAAAAAAAAGAAAAAAAGAAAAAAGAACTCTTCCTTCTGTCCTTCCGACAGGGGCATTTCTTGTTAATACTTGTTTCTTTGCACCATTCTGTCCTTCACTCTGAGTCAGTCCTTGTCAAAATAAGCAGGAAAAGATTTCAAAATCTGCTACCAGTTTTTCAGTTGCATAAAGTAAATTTAGCCAGCACACTCAGTTGTTACAGTTAACATGCCTTGAGGATTCATGCAAAAGTTCCCCCCTCCAAGACTCTTGTCATCTTACTTGGCACAAGCAAAGATAACTGGTGATTCTCTCTGACAGACAAATTGCTCAAAAGCAAGAAGTCATTCAAGATATCAGAAAAGATCATCTAAGAAAAGATCTCCAGTTGGGATAATGCTGATTGAGCCAGAAATACAATGGTACCGGGTGTGAAACAATTAGGTTTGCTGCAGAGCAAAAGTCTCTTGAAGCTGACTCAAGTTGATCGAGCAAAAGCCAAGCTGCTCAAGACTCAAGGCCACAAACCGACCACCACCTTTTAAAAACTGACAAAGTTTTCCTTGTATGAAACAGGAACAAAGCAGTGCAAGGAAAGTGATTCAAAAAAAAGGAAAAAAACAAAAGAAAAAAAACAAAACAACAAAAAAAAAAAAAAGAAGAAGAAGAGAAGAGCCGGCAAAGGGAAGTTTCTCAAATCTTTGCCTTTATTTGTCTTGCTATTGTGCATAAAATCTTGCCATTGATCTTCACGTTTTTGCCTCCTAGGATAAAAGTCCTAGTCTGATGGATTTTCCTCCCAATAAAATCTTAGTCTGATGAATTTTTCTCCTAAGATAGAAAACCTAGTCTGATGAAATTTTTTCTAGGATCAAAATCTTAGTCTGATGAATCTTTCTCCTAAGATACCGAAAAAGAGACCTAGTCTGATGAACTTTTCTCCTAGGATCGAAATCTTAGTCTGATGAATTTTTCTCCTAAGATAGAAAACTTAGTCTGATGAATCTTTCTCCTAAGATACCAAAAAAAGTGACATAGTCTGATGAACTTTCTCCTAGGATCAAAATCTTAGTCTGACGAATTTTTCTCCTAAGATAGAAGATCTAGTCTGATAAACTTTCTCCTAGGATAGAAATCTTAGTCTGATGAATCTTTCTCCTAAGATAGAAAACCTAGTCTGATGAATTTTCTCCTAGGATAAACGTCTTAGTCGAATGAATCTTTCTCCTAAGATACCAAAAAAAAAGAGAAAAAAGGCCTAGTCTGATGAATTTTCTCCTAGGATTAATGTCTTAGTCTGATGAATCTTTCTCCTAAGATAGAAAACCTAGTCTGACGAATTTTCTCATAGGATATTTTGAAAAAAAAAAGAAAAGGAAGTCTGGATTTAAAAAAAATAGGTCAATTTTTAGTTTTCTTAAGTTATCAATGTTTGATTTTCTTGAAATCAGGGGGCCCCGCCTAGAGAATAGGGTCAGTCTTTACTTTAGTCAAGCTTGGTTTATAGTTTTCCTAGTCTATGCTTTAGTTTACTCTTATCATTGCATCAATAGTACAAGTGGTTTACAATTTTGCTAACAACTCACAAATCTTCCTAGTGCAAGCGGAGGCAGAAAATATTTCTTTTGTTTTGTTTGCTTTGTTGTAATCAGGAGCCCACCTGGAGAACAAGGTAAGACAACTCAAGTTTCAAGGGAAAGCAGTTTCGAAGGAAGACAACTCGAGTTTCAAGGGAAAACAGTTTCGAAGGAAGACAGTTCAAGTTTCTAGGGAAAATGGTTCAAGGTGCAAGGGAAATAGTGTCAAGTAACAAGAGAAGATGGTTCAAGTTCAGCAATCAGGCGCCTGCCTGGAAAATAAGAGAATTCAATTCAGAATGCAATTCAGGTCAACAACAAAAGAAGCTCGCGTCAAGAATGCGAGTCATCAGTCCAAGATGATCAACACAAGTTAGTCACAATCCAGAATAAAAACAAAAAAACAAAAAGAAAGACAAGAAGTGAATCCTAATGCAGAAGTTAATGAAAGATGCGAGCTGCTCAAGACAGGGCTAAGGTCACAAGCTCTGCATGGCCCATCTTGGTTTGAAAAGCTGAAGAAGATCGAACCAACACCTGCGGCTAACAAGCATCAAGATTTAGATCAGAGTCCGTATGAGAACCAACCAAGACTCAAAATCAAGCTTCAGAAGACTCATAGATAGGAATCTTGTAACTCGTAGCTGATAGGCTTAGTTAGTCTTTTTCATTTTTGATTTTTGATATAATAACGGGACCACGGACCGGAGCCTCGGACGGAACCTCGATCGGCTCTCCACCTCAGTATACTCCATCACCTCATTCACCTCTAAACTACACGTTGCCTGATTCCTTTATAGCCAAGGATATGTAGGCAGCTCAGATACTCGGCCACATTCCCTTTCCTCCTAGTTGTAGTCTTTCCAAATAAAGGTCGGGTCAAAAAACCTGTCTAGTCGTTCTTTGTCTGAAAATACTTCGTCTTTCCAGTCAAAGAGGGGCAGCTGTAGACATGTGATTTTCGACCCTCCCCAAGATTTTATATATTTTAGCGTGTAAATATTTAGTTTAGGACTAATATAGTTATTTCAACTAATTTTGACTCCTTTTGCTTTATTTTATCACAAAAAATGGAAATTACAAAAATATCTTCTCTTATTTAGCTAGTTAATATTTTTATCTAGTTACTTTTAATTTGTCTACTAAATTCAAAAATACAAAAATAGTTCCAGGAATATTATCTTAATTTTACAATGATTTTTTCATTTTTTATCTTTTAGTATGATATTTTGAAAATAAAAAAATAGGTTTGTTTTAACGGTTAGTCTTATTTTAATGGTTATTTTACTTAAATAAGATTAATTAGTAAATAAGGTCGTATTTTTAGGCTCGTTCGCGAAAAGAATAAAAAATTGGGCTCGAGCAACCCATTTTTAGGCCTAATGTTGGACCTAACCCACAACTCCCTAGCCCATAATTTCTAGGCTCATACCCTTTAACTTAATCCCTATGCCTATATAATAGTACCTAATCCCTAAATTGAAGGGGGCTCTAAAAACACCATCTGCCAATTTTATCAAAAAAGAACCCCCTCCCATTTCAGATCTTCATCGTCCTTTCCTCTCCAGAATTAAGAAAGTCACTCCACACACGCAAGCACAAACGAAAATTGTGGGAGACAGCAGAGGAGAACGACTTTGGCCTAACTTCGTTCCGAATAATTTGAATTTAGGAATTTGGGTGTTCAAATCGTAAAGCGCGAGTTCGAGTTCGAGGTTGCCGACGGGTTTCGCGGTCCGAGCTCCTGCTACTGTTGCATTTCACGGTCAGATTCCTTTTCTTTTCCTCATTCAATTTCTGGCAGAAACGAGTGCATTGAAGCAATTTGTAAATGTGGTTATTTCCTTAACTATTAATTAGTGTCACAAAGTTTTAATGACTGAATTTTTGCTTCTCACTATCTCCTATGCTTTATTTATTTTTGGGTGTCATTTTCCGTTTGAAGAATTTGTTCTACTGGACCAATTCCTTCTCGAGCGGCACACCATTGCCCTCAAAAATGGAGAAGGTGCAATTAACGTATACTAATAAATTATATTCGGATTGTGGCTGGGAATCATGCATTAGTGCAATTTAGTTTAAACATTGACTAATTTGTTATTGTTGTTTAGGTGCTTTCTCTGTTCCTTTGTGCAATTGTTTTTTGGAATTTGCTCATTACTTAGATTATTGTAGTATTGTACCTATTTGTGCTATTTTTTTTAAGGCTGTTGAATCCCACTAATTGGTATGATAGAAGAAGATTTGGGAGTTCAAAAGGATTACTCTTAATTTGTCGTGAATCTGGAAAAGCTTTTCGGTTGCTATGACATAAGTTCCAAGTAGCTTTTATAGAAAATGCAACCGATGACTTGTAAAATACTAAAATATTGTAGATGACCTATTACGAAAAGTGAAAATATGTTGATAGTAAAAACGGGTTCTTTTGTACTATTTGTGTACTGATACTAATCTCTCCCCGTGATTGTGTATACGTTCGCGTAACATAATTACGATTCTAAAAACTAATTCAAAGTATGCGTTCGCGCAACTTTGGCTAAATTTTTCTTAATAATTAATTAAGCGATGTGAATTGTGTGTACACGCACACGTGACATAATTCTTGACGCGCCAAACAAATGGGTACACATACGCGTGACCTATTTCAAGATAATTTTTCTTAGTTTAAAAGCGGTAAGCGGTAAAGGCACATAGGTTCTAAAATCAGTAATTATATAATTTTTATAAGCCAAGTATGATCAAAGCGACCGTGCTAAAACCACGGAATTCGGGAGTGCCTAACACCTTCTCCCGGGTTAACAAAATTCCTTACCCGGATTTCTGTGTTCGCGGACCATAAATAAGAGTCAACTTCCTCGATTCGGGATTTTAAATCGGTGACTTGGGACACCATAAATTATCCCAAGTGGCGACTCTGATTTTTAATAAATAAATAATCCCGTTTCGATTGTCACTTAAATTGGAAAAAACTCCCTTATACCCTCTACGGGGTGTAGGGAAAAAGGAGGTGTGACATATGGTCGCAATTGCGACCTAAGCAGGAGGCCCTCCAGTCTGCATTTGCGATACATTGTTCGCATTTGCGAACCCCCTATCGCAAATGCGACATCTGCAACGTGTTAAGTGCTGAGAATTTCGAGACTTAGCTTCATTTTCATATATTTTGATCCCTAACTTCAATGAGAGGCGATTTTGTGAAAGGGATTTTCATACCAAATCATTGAGTAAGTGCTTCTAATCAATTTCCAACTATATTTCATGATTTTATATAAGATTTAACATCAAATTCATGAGGAATCTATGGAATTTTTTTTTGAGATTTTGTCAAAGTTTTGAAAAATAAAAATTTAGGATTTGAGAGTCGAATAGTACTCGGATTTCAAAAAAAGAAGTAATATATATATATATATATATATATATATATATATATATATATATATATATATATATATATATATATATATATATGTATTTGGACTCGTGAGGTTATGGCTAGTCAAGACCTACCCTTGGATCCAGATTTTGACCGGGCAGGCCCGAAGTTCGACTTTTGTTGACTTTTAGAAATCTAATAAAAATCACAGCATTATTAATTGAAATTATTTTCTCTTGCATTGTGTGATGTATTCAAGTCGTCGTTGGCTAGATTGAGCCGGGCAGAGGCGAATTTGTAAAGGAAAAAGGCTAAATTGAGTGTTGAGTTAGCCGAATTGAGGTAAGTGTTTTGCCTAACTTTGTTGCGGGAATTTTTCCTCCTATTTGTCATTGTTTGCTACATGTGGGGATGATACATATATGAGGTGACGGGTGTATATATATGTGCCAGAGTTAATCATGCTCGGGGGTTGGATTATGTTACATTTGTATTTGTAGAATTTCATGACCTTCCTGCTTCATGCCTCACTTGACTCTTAGATACTAAGAACACAATATCAAATGATAGAAATCAAGACTTAGCTTATCATAACTTGATCAAACTTGGCGGAAATTCTGAGAATACATTGATGTGTCTGATTCGGTCATTTCTATGTGAAATCATTACTACGTTACTATGGCCGATATTCTTGAGATACTAGACTCTATACTTGTGTTGTCAATTATTTGTGAGATTTGTGGAAGTATTTGAATAGTACGGTTATTGAGGGTTGTTAAATCATTGTTGACTTGGAAAGTTGTGATTGAGATTTGTTTGGAATATCTATTAAAATACTCTCATTGATGTTATTTATGCTTCCTGCCTTGTTGTCATTGATATACATATGCTTGGTAAGGAAGAGTGTAAAGCATGAAGGGTGATGTCGTGCCATTGTTTGTACATTATCATGTGAGGGAGAGTGTAAAGCATGGAGGGTGATGTCGTGCCATGTTATGAGAGTGTAAAGAACAAAGAGTGATGCCGTGCCATTTTATTTATACTGTTATATCATCGTGAGGTCATGGCACGATGGGTGTTTCCGTGCAGGTAAGGATGAGGGACATGCATTATGTTGTGATATCTGTTTTTCCGTGTATATGTACATGTCTTTACCTTAAGCTGTTATTGTCGCAATCTCATATCTGATGTGACTAGTTGTTATTGTTCTGTCATTTATCTCTATATTAATTGTTGTTATGTCGCTCATATCTTCTGTTTGTTTAACTTGCAAATATCATGCCTATTTCTTTGCTTTTATAATTACACTCACGCCGTATTTTTTCTGTTGCATTTTAGTACAAGCCCTTTTTCTATGTTAGTCATTCATGTCTCTACTTGTTGACTAGTAAAAAATCATGTATTTTCTTCTTATTTGTTATACCTGTATTTAGGCCTTTATCATGCTAGTTAGTTGAAGCTGATATTCCTTGTTTCCAATTTCTGTCATCATTCACATGCTTTCAACTTAGTCTTCAACTGTTGCCCATATGGTTATCTTTGTTCATTACTGCAACTTGCGTATTTTCTATCTTGTAATTCATGTTATTGTTATTTCTGTTATCTGGTTGGTTTTGTTATACGTATATTGGGTGAGGATGAGATAAAAGCACAAAGGGTGTTGCCGTGCAATTGACTTAATATCTGGGTACATCCCTCATGCTATAAAAGTTAAGAATTGACTATTATAGTTTATTGGTTTCATTCTAAGGAAAGGATTGGTTAAGGTATTTGAGAATGCCAAATTGTGATCTCTGTTAACACTCGGTTATTATTTTGCGTAACCGTTTTCATGTATTCTCCTCTATTATATTATGGTATAGTTCTATTGCTGATTCGTAATGCAGATTTTATCAATAAGTGTCTTTTAACTAAAAAGCCTCGTCACTACGTCGACGAAGTTAGACAAAATACTTACCAGTACATGTGGTCGGTTGTACCGATACTATCCTTCGGTACGATGTGTACAAATTTCTGGAGTAGAGTTGCTGGTGATGTCGGGTGCTAATTCTGAAGATGTTCATGTATTCCGGATATAGCTGCCTCTTGTCCTTGATAGCTTAGATTTTGCTATTCTGTTTATATATATTTCAAATAAAACGTGTATTTATTCGTACCAGCTTTGTAAATTCCAAGTCTTAGAAGCTCATGAGTCGTACTACCAGGTCTTGGGTAAATTTGTAAATGTTCAGTTATTTGTTCTCTATTTTCTTATAATCTCAGTTGAGTTGTATTATCTATTAGTTGGCTTACCTAGCGGGTTGAGTTAGGTGCCATCACGACCAATGATTTTGTGTTGTGACATCTCAACTTACCAACCTCTAGTCATTAGTCATAGACTTACCAAAACTAGTCAAGCACATATAAAAATTGAAAAACCAAATAAATAAGGTTCTTTCTCTCAAAGAATCACATATAAAAATCTCCTTCCATATTTGATTAGCAACATTAGATGCAAGACGGAAAGGAAATTTCATGAACGAGGTAGCAAATAAGGTGATAAAATATAAAAAAATATATAATATTCCAAAAATCTAAGCAAAAAAGCAACTTTTTCAATGGGTATAGTTGAAATTCATTGAAAATATTTAGATGAGTCAACATACAAAATGTGAGTAAGATTGGAGGTGATTTGGACTGGTTTTGTATCAAAATTTGTAATTAAATCGAGTTCAAAAAAATTCTTCCGCGACACATGTATTAAACATGTATCACGCATGTATCTCACACACAGGTATACGTGGATATATATGTAATACACAATTGATACAAATGTGATACATATGTGATACACAAATGATACACAGTGATACACATATCGTTTTTTATCACGTTCAGTTTTTACTTCAAATTTTCAATTCAAACTATCTCAAAACTTCATCAAATCATCCAAAAACTGAGATTCAAGCTCCTTAAGATGTATCCAATCTATTCTAATAACACCCACTCAAATGAAAGCAAACATTTGACCGTTTTTGCTACAAATAGCTAATTGACTAATATTAATAATATTTGGCTAATATTAATAATGTTATATGAATTGATCAATTTTTGTAATGAACTACTTATAAATGGACATAGCTGGTAATTTACCTACGTGTAATTCCCTAGACCTGCCCAATCTCAAGGCAGAAAAGTACAATTGCTTAGGCCACAAAATAAAGGCCACAAGATTTATTAATTATATTACTCCCTCGGTTTTAATTTAGATGAGATAGTTTGAAACTTATGATCTTAAAAATTTAAGGGGTAAATATTTTGTTGTGCCATGACATTTGTGTGGTTATAAAAGTTTCTCATTAAGGGTAAAATGGGCAAAATGAAGAGTTTAAAGTTGAATTATTTCTAAATTTAGAAATGTGTCATTTAATTTATTTTGGAACAGACTAAAAAAGAAAGTATTTCATCTAATTTGAAACGGAGGGAGTATATTAATATCCATATATATTTCTGCAATTATCATTTGTAAAAAAGTTTCAAATTTTATGTTTTCCTACTTGAGACTATTCAATGTAGTTCCGGGTTCATGTCAATCAACCGTTATATATATATATTCTTCCAGGTCAAAAGTAGTCAAAGGGGAATTTGCCAAATGTATGACATGATCCAAGCTAAAGCTAAAACATTTCCTTGGCTCATCCAATATCTTTGTGTGCATTTGGGGACACAGATAACTATGAGCCGCATAAATTTTTTGGCAAACTCG
The DNA here is from genome assembly GCF_000393655.2 of Nicotiana sylvestris. Taxonomy (NCBI): domain Eukaryota; kingdom Viridiplantae; phylum Streptophyta; class Magnoliopsida; order Solanales; family Solanaceae; genus Nicotiana; species Nicotiana sylvestris. The sequence goes on along the minus strand of NC_091057.1, from coordinate 91,268,163 downwards.
ATCGCCAACAAGCTCAACATAGCACCTTCCGCACCTGCATGGGAAAATCATACGTATGTTGCTAGCAATGCTTTTCATGATATTTGTAATAGCAGTAGTATTCAAATCATCAACTTGCGCGTATCTCTACTCTTTCATGAAATCTCTGCCACCTCGCTCCTCCCATCATATATGATTGTCTTGCTTTGCTTGCCATCACCTAGTTATTTTATTTTTTATTTCTTATCTCTCACGGAGTTAGAATTTCGAGAGTCAAACAAATTTTTCTTTGACCATAATTTTTTCATGTCTTTTAAATATTTTGAATTGTTAATTGTTGTGACTTATATTACTTTTTAACGTAGTTTCCAAATATATAAATTTTGTAAAGATTCTATGTCCAAATTCATGGTCAAAATAAAAAAGTTTGATTCGCAAAATTCAAGCTCTGCCATATAAATTGGGAGGGGTATAATTTTCACCAACTTCATTAACTAATGAACCCAAGGGTGCATTTCATCCTCATCTTCTCCATTTGCCTTAGCCTATTTATTTGATCGTTATCAATCAAGAACTTCAATTTGTCTTCATGTCCCCTCGAAACTTCTATAAATAAAACCATAAACCATTATTTAAAAACAAAAAGAAAACTCAAAATATCAATCCTTAAAATTATTACATGTACTTCACCATGAAGCCTACATATACTTTTCTTTTGGTAACAATTCTGATGTTCTTGCTTTTCCCAATTACTTCAAATGGTGAAACAAGAATTCAGTGCAGCAACGTAGTAGGTGCAGTTAGACCTTGCGTGGTGTTCTTTAGGGGAGGGAGTGGAGTAACTGGGATGCCTCCAGCTGCTTGTTGTGCTGGAATTTCAACTCTTTCAAAGATGGCCGCTAAGAACAGGCAAGCTGTTTGCAGATGTGTTCAGTCAGCAATCAAAAATCTCAGAGCTACAGATGCTACAGTTAAAGCACTCCCTCGCAGATGTGGAGTCACTTTGCCCTTCACTTTCTCTCCAAACGTCAAGTGTCCCGGTACGTACGTAGTATATCACCTGGTTTAATTTGGCTCTACTTTTATCTACGAGCTGACGGCGTAAATAAGTTTTACACTAGCTATCAAGTCACTTAAAAATTAGTAGTAACTTTTATGCATGATTTAAGAATATATATACTATATATATATATATATATATATATATATATATATATATATATACATATATGCGTGTATGTGTTCAAATAACTAGCTTGACCACGTAACAAGACAAAGTAGGATCATCTTTTTCTTTTGTCTTCTACTTGGAACTAGATAAGAAATTAAAGCATTTAACTTTTAATGAGTTGTAATTGAATTGATTTTTACTTATTACTAAACTGTTTGCTAAAATTTCGTGTTATGTTTGTTCTTTTGACAGGATAAAATGAGCTTAATTTGGACTAGTCTGGAGGATGTAAATCACAAAGATGAAGCGATGGACTGACTATAAATATTCCATATATTTTGTGTTTTTTTCTTTTCATTTTTGCTTTTGTACGTATTTTGTTTTACTTGTCCTGTTTCTTCATGTTATTTCTGAATTTTCTGTCTCTAGTCCTTTTTTTTTTTTTTTTTTTTTTTTTTTTTTGTAGTTGTACATAGCAATCTGAAATGGCCTCCTTTCTTCTTCTTTCTCGTCATTTACATGAAAATATTTCATGCAAAATTTCTCGGTTTAGGTTTAGGGTAAATTTCAGAAGTGGTCGTATAAATATGTTTTTTCTTTTCACTAAAGTCATATATTTTTATATTTTCTTACACAAAAATCATAAAACTTTCACTAACTCATATAAAAATCATAATGATCGGGAAACACAACTTCAGTAGTATTTTCTTGTTCCATATTTTTTAATTATTTAGTTTCAGTCTAATAAATAATAACACAATTAAAATAGAAAAATATATATTTTTACCAATTTCTAAAAATAATAGCTGACAAAATATGTATTGTCGATAACATATATATATATATTCTCCAACAGCTCTCTACCAAGCCTGAAGAGTTCAAACTAACTGAAGTTAAACCAGTTGAACACGAAGTTTTTTGTAACCACCTCTCCCGAATTCCCATAAGAAAATAGCACATGAGAGTCATCCTAATTGTCAATAAGTCTTTTACCTTGGATATCATTGCCTTATTTGATACAGGTGCAAATCTCAACTGCATACAAGAAGTTCTTTGAAGGTCAGAGAACTGAGGATAGTCTTTAGCTTGGTGGATCCGAAGTTTCGTAGCGATTGAAGAAGTGGAGGTATCTACTGGCTTAGAATTAGTAGATGGTGAAGTTGATTTTATAACTAAATATTCACCAAGGGATTGTAAATATTTGTTCGTATAATTATTTTGTTTTGATACTTCGAAGATTTTTTCTATTATCTCCTTGAAAATTCTCAAAAAACCAAGTTCTTTTGAAAATATTTTCTGGTGAATAAAAATTTGCTCAAAGTTTTTCTTTATCAATTTGGAAATCTTTTTCCAAAACACCTAATTCAACACCTAAAGTTGAGTAAGTGGGAGATTGAGGTTGTTCATAATTAACTTCTGTTGGAGGGGTTGTCTTTACAAAATATTTGGTTTGTGGGATCCTAGAATCAAAATTAACAGTTTCGATCCGAGAAGGAAGAGAAGATATTGAATGTCTTCCAGGCTGAATCTCAGACTGTGTCAAAGAGGACGAAATAGAGACTCTTTGGCTAAGGGATCTTTGGAAGGAAATGGTTACAGATCTGCTAGAATATTGTTGGATCTGAGAGACCGTAGTATTTTCTGGTTTTTCAGCTTGAGTGGCATCTTGTAGTAACCAGTTTTGTGGTAGAGAAACTTGGCTCCAAGAAATGGGTTTTGGTATTGACAGGTAAGATCTTTGTAGATCTGTTTTGAAAAGAACAAACCAAAAGTCCAAAATCCCAAGCCCTAGTTCTTCCCCTTTTAGATTAAGTTCCATAATTTTCTAGGTAGTTCACAATAGAAACGAGTTTTAAGTTCAAAATCTTACCCCCAATCGATTACCCTTGAATCCCTCTTTAATTTCCTTCAAAAAGCTCTCAAAATGATCAACAATGGGGGAAATGAGCCCAAAAATCGCGGATGAAGTGACTTCAAACATTTTGCCCAACATTGACCCTTCCTTCTTCGCGATCGCAGTCAACACCTCGCGATCGCGATGCACAAATTCGCGTTGACCACTTTTTACTCAATGCGAACACGACACACAAGTCGCGAATGCGATGCCTTCCCTCATATACCTCCGTGAACGCGATGAGAAATTCCCCTGGGACCAAATCCCTTATACGCGATCGCATAAACCATAACGCGAACGCAATGAATAGCCTGATGCACCCTTCGCGAATGCGGCCTAGACCCTCGCGAACGTGTAGCTTCCAGGACCCAGCCCTTCGCGAACGTGAAGGTTAAAATACCTGCAACTGCTGAACTAATTTTTCTGCAATTTCTCAACACCAAAAATGGTCCGATTGACCACACGAAACTCACCCGAGGCCCCCGGGACCTCTACCAAAGTCACCAGCACATCCTAAAACCTCATTTAAACTTGTTCCAATCATCAAAACACCTCAAACAACATCAAATTACCCAAAACTCATCGAATTCAAGCCTAAGTTTTCCAAAAACTTCCGAATACGCTTTCGATCAAAAACTCAACCAAACCACGTCCGAATGACCTAAAATTTTACACACATATCCCAAATGACACAATGAAGCTACTGCAACTGTCAGAATTTCATTCCGACCTCTATATCAAAATCTCACCTATCGACTGAAAAACGCCGAAATCTCAATTTCGCCAATTCAAGCCTAAACCTTCCACGGACTTCCAAAATGCATTCCGATCACGCTTCTAAGTCCCAAATCACCTAACGGAGCTAACTAAATCATAAAAGTCCCGATCCTAGATCATATACAATCAAGTCAAATCTTGGTCAAACCTTTCAAATTTTAAGATTTAAACTGGGAACTGTTCTTCCAATTTCATTCCGATTACCTTGAAAACCAAAACCAACGATTAAAATAAGTCATAATACATCATAGTCATGCCCGAGAACTAGCGAGCAAAGTGCAAAAACTCAAAACCACCGGTCGGGTCGTTACATTTATCTACAAAAATGTATTTCGTTCCTAATTATATAATTATTGACAACTATAATTTTGTAGTTAAAACTATCATCTCGTCACTAAAAAAATATTTTTATTGACAAAACAAAGTTGTCACTATAAGTTATCATAATTAGTGACAATTACAATTGTCAATAAATATAAAGTTGATTTGTAGTCAATAAAAAGATCATTTTGGGACATAAATTATTTTTCACTAAATATAGTGAATTTATGACGAACTTAATTTGTTTCGTGACGAAAATGTGATATTCCTAAAAACTATACAAAGTGAACTTTTTTGTCACTAATAACAAATGTTTGATGACGTTTATATTCGTATTTGTTTTAGGTTGACGTTATACGAATTTGAAATAACATAATAAAACAATCGAGGTAATAACAGAAAAATAAAAACAATCAAAGGTAACAAAAATATTCACCATTGATCATAAAACTAATATTAAAATTATATTGAAATAAAAGCTCCTTAAATTAAAAGAAACATAATTAAAGTAAATATGTCCAACATAAAAGTCTAACTAAGAAATATTACTCCTAAACTAGGACTGAGAAGTGGAGGAATGCAGTGACACTTCACTTGCAATTAGTCTTGACCAATAGTTACCTCATATACCTGTATAAAAGATAGAGAAAATATTAAGATTTAAGTTAATGCTTTATGGTATCATGGTATAAATAAAATATAATTGGTATAAACTACAACTTCTTGTTAGACGTAGAGTTTAATTGGTGAAACAAATAATTGAATTGTGATACAAATAAATAAAAATGAGAAAAAAATTAAATAGTGTAAAGTTTAGTATACCCAAAGTTGATAATCTGGTGGAGCTCAATCTTCGCTGTATCATTAAAAAAATATTCGAACTTAGATGCTAAAAGAATTATAATTGAATTTATCATTTAAAGATGTAGTACTTCTAACCTTGATGGTGATGAGCCAATAAATTGACGCTTCATTTCGTTTAATATTTCCTCTTGGCGTGCCCTTAGAGTACCCAACTCAGAAGTTAATGTTTGTATCTGTATCTGCTGATTTGCTACCTCAGTTTCAGCTACATTCAAACGTTCTTGTAAACCATGTTGGGCAATAGCAGCATCCTCTTTTGCCCTCCTAAGAGCATCCTCTAATTCTGCTGTCCTTCTTTTTGTTGTTGTAGTTGTATTAGGCTTTGGACCATAGCCAAGGCCGTTAATATATCCTGACCTTGTACCAAGTACATTATCAACAATTTCATCAATAGTCATTGGATTCTCTTCAGGAACAGACCGAGCTCTCAAATCTCTCATTTTGTTCTACATAAAAATATTACATCAGTTAAATTAATTATAAGATAGATTGAATACATTTGACATTGTACTAAAATATTACTTACGTAGTTAGTCTCAGCCTCTGGAGATGACCATCCTTTTTCACTCGAGTAATGAGTGCTTTTGTAGAACTCAATCCTATTTGGCTCTACTCCTCCATGTTCATTCACCCTACACAATATGAAAATAATATGAAATATTACTAAAATATCATCTTAGTAATGAATGTGGAGGGTGATTGAACCTCAACCACATTAACATGATTAGATTACAAGTTCACCAAAAGGTAATGAATGTATTGTCTAATAGGATCATGGTTCTTTATATTATGCAGCTATCTATTGTATGATGGAAAACTGGAAACTAGTTTTATGATTTAATAGAAATTTGATGTAAGTTAGTAGAGATATAGTCTTATGCTTAATGAAAAGTTGAAAAAAAACTCATGTTCCCTTAAACGGGATATAAAAGTGTATGTGACTTTTAATTTCATAAGCTTTCACAAGCAAAGGTATTGAAAAAGTTACAAAAAATAAAAATAGTACAGCATGAGCAACTACAAAAGCTCTTAACCCCATGAAATGATTAGATTTCAGCTTTGTTCGATTGGCCTTGCTTATCTCACATCGTCTCTACAAAGAATATATAAATATAAGTATAAAGTTACTCAACATTCACCATCTATACATTTAAATGCAGATAAATATAAAAGTTACTCTAAAATTCACAATGATGAGAAAACAAATAAAGGACAGTTTATTGAGAGGTAATAATAAAAATTGAAGAATAAAAAAATATAAAAATAATACTAGTATAACTAACTGATAAATCCATAAAATTTAAATCTCGAAATAACCTCAAGGGACTCTGACATCATTGAGCAACAAATGTCTTGTCAACATTTCTTTGACATTCTTGAAACTTCCCACTTTTATCACTTCAGTAGAATAATTTTTGAAAAAGAACTTTTAATCCTCATCCTTTATGTATATAAAGTCACTATTTTCTACTAGCACTTAGTAAAAACTGTATCCAACCCACATCCCCAATACATTTCTGGCTTACAGCCAAAATCCTTCACATACTACTCTCGCAGTTCATCAACAACTAAGTTGTGTTTAACCAAAAAGTGGAATTTCGGTCAAAATTTTAATTTAGAAGAACCCGGGTTACTGATAATCAAGAAATGTATAAGAGAAAGTAATTTGGCTAGCAATAAGATAATTAGAAGAAGATAAAATAAACCAATATATTCAGATACTCTTTTTCTTTTACAATTAACCCATTCTTTCCCTTTTATAGCTATCTTGGAAATATGCATTTTGCCTTTGTCATAATAAGGCCATTATAGACAATTAAAGACATTAAATGCTACGTTACATAATCATTGTATTTTAATACATATTCTCTAACGTTTTTAGTATTTAATGCTCATTAAATACTGTATCTGTACTCTTTTGTGCTGTCAGATTCATTCTCTTTGATTCTTAGACTTAAATAGGTACGGGCGTTGAATCTCTTGAGTATCCGCTCGTGCCTCCTCTTATGTTTCTGCTCGTATCTGTTGCAACTCGTGCCTCTTTGCGAATCATAACTCTTTGACCAGACTACGTGTCATGACACGACATCTTCCAATCACTTTAATATGTAAACTCAATTATTCCCAATACAGATAGTCCCCCCACTTGTCATTTATTCATCAATTAAATATTTGGGAAGTGGAATTCATTAAAATGAGAATTTTTGTCACCATTAATGCTATAGTAGAATCAACGCTTCATTTGTTACTTCCATTTAATGCTCTTCACGCGTGACACCCTTTTACTGAATCTGCAACTTTGCAGCACATTTTAGGGCTTTTTCACGGCTTCACTAATCATGAAGCGTCAGTTCTCATTATGACTTTTCCATCAATGCACCTTTTCCTTTGACGGTTGCTTCGCAGTATAAATATAGTTTTCTTCTTTGTCTTTATCACATAAAGTTTTCAAAATATTCAGTTCTTGAATCTTTGTTTGTTTCTTCCTCGTACTATCATGTCTTCATCAAACCCTGGGTCCTCATAGTTGATAACTTCCCTGATGCCCCCAGTAGGAGCAGAAGAGGAGGTAGGCTTTGTAATTTAGGATCTTCATCCTTGCGTGGTTCTTCTCTTCCTTCGCCTAGTTCTGGACCTTCTTCTAAAACTAGAGGTTCTCTTTCACACAGATCTTCTTCTAGAGGTAAGGAATATTCTGAACCTCTTCGTGAACCTCTAGTAGAGGAGATAGTTCCTGTGGAACTATCTTTCTATATTGACAGAGAATCTCTTAAAAATCAAGTATCTTCTTTAGATCATGCCAATATCTATCCCTCTCAAATCACTGAAGGTTTGATTTTTTTAGTTCGTAGAGACTGCCATTACAGTCATGACTTTCCTATCATTATTCCCAATCTGAATCAAAGAATTTCCTCTTACTTAACCGGATTTTCCTTTGTCTATACGTACCCTTTCACATTAGGATTCAAACCTGCTATTGATCATGTTATTCTCGAGTTCTATCATTTCTTTGATGTTTGCTTAGGTCAAATTGGCCCAATAATATAGAGGGTTGTTGCCTATTTGAGGCATTTGACCAACATAGCCAGTATGCCTTTTACTTTCCCACATCTAATTCATCTTTAATCCCCTAGACTCTTTCGCAATGGTGTTTTTACACTAGTTGCCAGGAGCAAAAGAGTTTTAGTTAGCCCTGAAGATGATAAAGACTGTGGCTGGTATGCCACGTTTGTTGCTACCCCCACTGTTGGTTTAGTGGGTGATGAGAACGTTTCCTTCCCTGAGAAGTGAAATTTTGCACGTGAGTCTTCTAACTTTCTCGTACTTTTTTCTTCAGTTTTGTTGATTTTTCTAATTTTACTTTTCTTTTCTAGCAACCATGGGAGTTGTGGAAGATGTTCCCAATTTCCGTGATTGGGTAGGAAAGCTGTTGAGTATTGCACCAATAGATGGTAGATCTTGGAAGACTCTTTCCCAACATTTTGGTTGGAAAGTAAAAACTCATGGTAAGAGCTTTTACTTTATTTTACATATTCGTTTTTCCTGAACTTAACCCAATCCTTCTTTCTATCAGAATTTGCTATTCGAGGAGTTATTGCTGATGCGGTTGCGGCTTCTCGTATCTCTTTGGAAAGGGCTCAAGAAATAATTCTGGGCTCTTCATCGAAAAGAAAAGTCGTTGATGACCAAGATTCCGAAGAAGAGGAAGATGGGGGTTCCTTGGTAACAAGGCCACGGGCTCGCAGATGCATTATTTTCGATGATGAAGCAGAAGCATCCCCCACCATTCTATTCCTCTTACTGAATCTGTGGAAGCCCTGGTAGTGATCCCTGATAATGTTGATAATGCTCCCGCTGCTGCTCATGATTCTGTTGAGCAGCTTTTTGACCGCGGGTTTGGTAGTGAAAGTTTAGGTCCCGTTTCTGATGAAGCTCCCTTGGCTTCTTTTTCTCCTCCCGTGCCTGTGACTCCTAATTTGCCGATTATGGCTGTTTCTGTTCCTCCCCAGGCTGTTTTTACTACTTCTACTATTCCTCCTTCGACAATTCCTCCTCCACCTACTCACCGTGATGAGGTTGGCTCCTCAAGTAGGAGTGGTGCTATGAGGCAAGTGATTATTGAAGTCCCCGCTGAGGGCAACCTTTTAAGGAAATCGGGTCAAGCAGCTGTGTGGCTAAAGCCTTTAATTGGTTCTGTTAAGAGAGCCAAGCTAGAGAGCCATAGTTCTTTGACTTTAATGAATGACATTGTGCATGCTTCTTTAAAGGTATTCCTTTTTTCTAACTTTTATTTTGTCATTTTTCTATCTTTGGGATTCTCATTTCCTTCCCTTTCCCCCTTTTTAGGCCAATCTCATCGGCACAGAGATGATGAAAAGGGTTACCCTCTCAGAGCAGTTAGTGCGTAATTACAAATTGGAGGCATATAATTGGAAGGAACAATATGAAAGTCTTTAGATCGACGTGGAGTACTTAGAAGAAAGTAAAAGTACCTTGGAGCAGCAAGTGCGGGCTTTGACTTCGGAATTGGCAGTTGAAAAGGCTTCCTCCAGTCAAGCAGACAAGGAAAAGGCTCGTCTTGAAACTTCTTTTTCCGAGAAGCTTTCCAAGACGAGTGAAGATATTAGAGAGTTGAAGGCTCTCTTGGATGCCAAAAGAAGCCTATGCTAGTGAACTCGTGCAGAATTTGACTCAAGATCAAGAAGACCTCCGGGTTTCTTCTGATAAGGTTTGTTCCTTAGAAAATTCACACACCTCTCTTCAAGCTTCTTATGAATCTGCCTTGGCTGAAAATGAAAAGCTAAAGAACGAAATCGTTGACTGGGAAAGAGATTATGAGATCCTTGAAGATAAGTCTGCCATTGAAGTGAGTTGGGCATTTTTGAATTCTCGCTGTGATACCCTCGTTGAAGCTAGCAAAAAGAATTTTAACTTGGAATCTGAGTTAGCTAAAATCAATGAAACTATTGAGAAGACTCAGCAGAACCAAGATTTTCCTTCTCCCGTGGTCGAAGCTTCCACAAATATTAAAGAAGATACGGGTATCCCCACTCCTTCAAGCCAAGTTGAACCCGTTGCTGTTGATGTACCTGCTTCAGTTCCTTCATCTTCTCAGTGACAAGTTTAAGTTGTTTGAATTCCTTTGTGTCTTTTTTTTTTTGAAAAATTGCGATTAAAACCCTTGGTCTCATTTGAGGGTTTGTTTTGGAAACTTAAGCCCCAGACCTTTTATGGGGCAATATATATAAACAATTTTCAGTTTATAACTAAGTTCATGCTTTAGTCTAAGCTTTTTAATGTTAAGAAGTTTTTCGTTACTATTTGAACTTCTGTTTTGTTTATTCTTGCCTTTATTTATAAGGACTTACTGAATAACTTGCATTTTTACTCTTCAAAAAATGCTTTAACTTCATGAATACTTAAATTAATCATGAATTTTATAAAAGAGGGACCTTTTATATTCGACACTCAATGAAGAAGACGTCTCAACTTCATAATGGTGTTAATATATGATAAAAGAAATAGGAATACACATGTTTCTTAAAATAACATTGACAAGTTTTTATTTGAACTTTGTCTAGTTTTGAATAACACTTTACATGTATTTGAATTACATCTATAACTTTATCGTAACTATTTTTCTTGTAACAGATTTAAAAAAGAAAAATAAATACGAGATTTTTATTTATAACCCGTTTTAGTACATTGCCTTTACCCTAGCTATGGTAAGGCCTTTCTTTAGGCTTAGCCCGTGACTTTGCTCTGTATTTGACTCATTCATTGAGTGAACTTTTCAGGCTTGCTCTTTGATTATTTCCCAATCTTCTTTGTCTTCTTTATACACATGTTTGTGTATATTATATAGTCCCCCAAGTGTTTGAGCGTTGAAGTATGAATCCTCGAGCACTTGATTGTTCCTCTCATTTGGTCCTTTCCCTGAAAAGGAAAAACATACGGGACTCGAAGGTGCGATTTTAGATGAAGACTGCTTAGCCCGTTTGAATTTCTATCAGAATAATTGTAACCCTAGGCCGGAAAGTTTAATTTATTCCACGTGCCTTACAGGTCGTGACTCATTATTTAGTACGGGCTAGCTTTTTGCCTATCATCTAAAATCGTTAGTAAAATTTAACAATTTAAAAATTAAATTTTAAAATACGGATACCTAACCGTGGGTATTCCTTAGAAATAGTATCTCTTCAGGTGAACAACATTCCAATGTGAAGGTAGTATCTTGCCATCCATTATTTCCAGCTCGTATGCTCTTTTACCTGCAATATCATGAATCCTATAGGGTCCTTCCGATGTTGGACTTAATTTCCCTGCATTAGCTGCCTTCATAGATTGAAAAAACCTTTTTGAGCACGAAGTCCCCAATTTTGAAGAATCTTAGGCGTGCTTTTCGGTTGTAGTATTGTTCTATGACCTGCTTTTGTGCTGCCATTCTTATCAGTGCAGCTTCCCTTTTTCCTTCAAGTAGATCAAGATTTATACGCATTTCTTCGTTATTAGACTCTTCTGACGCTTGTGTAAATCTTGTACTTGGCTCTCCTATCTCAACTGGAATTAAAGCTTCTGCTCCGTAAACCAATGAAAATGGTGTTTCTCCTGTACTTGTTTTTGTTGTTGTACGGTATGCCCATAAAATACCAGGTAACACTTCTGGCCAATTACTTTTGGACTCCTCTAAACGTTTCTTTAAATTGTTGATAATGATTTTGTTTGTTGACTCAGCTTGCCTATTACCCACCGGATGATAAGGTGTAGATGTAATTCTTTTGATCTGCCAACTTTGAAAGAACTCTATGATTTGCGTGCCTACAAATTGAGGGCCATTGTCGCATATTGGTATACCAAATCAGCATATGTTATTCGCCAAATGGAATCTTTAACTTCTTTTTCACGCACTTATTTGAATGCTCCTGCTTCTACCCATTTACTAAAATAGTCAGTGAGTACGAGCAAAAATTTTACCTGTCCTTTTGCTTGTAGTAGTGGACCCACGATATCCATCCCTCATTTCATAAACGGCCACGGTGCAGTGACCGGATGTATCAACTCTGCATGTCTATGCATATTATTACCGTATATTTGATATTTATCACATTTAGCCACGAAACTTTCCACTTCTTCTTCCATTTTGGGCCAGTAATAACCTGCCCTGATTAGGGTTCTTACCAGTGATCTTCCTCCTGCGTGATTCACACAATGCCCCTCGTGTATTTCTCTTATTACGTATTCTGTATAAGAAGGTCCGAGGCATCTTGCTAAGGGACCACCGAACATTTTCTGATAAAGATTGTCTTGCTTTAAGCAATATTGAGCAGCCTTTTTTCGAAGCGCGTGAGCTTTCCTCTTGTCTTCAGGAATGATACCATTCTGCAAAAAGGCAACATTCTCGTTCCTCCAATCCTAGGTTAAGTTATTAAAATTTACCTCATTTTTATCTGGATCGAGCACTGAATGAAACAAATGTATTACAGAAGCATTTTCATTGCTTGCCACGTCTGCTGTAGATGTGAGATTAGCTAAGGCATCCGCCTCAACATTTTCATCTCTTGGTATTTGCGTAACCTTCCAGGTTTGAAATTGCCTGATTAGATCTCGTACCTTCTCTAAATATTGTTGCATTCGTGCTTCCTTGGCGGTATAAGTCCCCAGCATTTGGTTAACCACGAGCTACGAATCGCTCTTGATTACAATCTGATTAATGTCAAGTTCTCGTGCCAGTTCTAAACCTGCAATCACTGCCTCATACTCTGCCTCATTGTTAGTTATAGAATGACACTTAATGGCTTGTCGAATGGTTTCACCCGTAGGTGGTACTAAAATGATTCCTATTCCTGCACCCTTTATGTTAGATGAACCATCAGCAAATAAGGTCCAAATTCCTGGGTTAGCTTCGTTGAGCACCTGCAATTCTTTTTCTGCTTCTAATTGCATCCCTTGACTAAAATCAACCACGAAATCAGCTAACACTTGAGATTTTATAGCAGTTCTAGGTTGGTATATGATATCATATTCACTTAATTCTATAGCCCACTTGGGTAACCTACCTGACAACTCATGCTTGTGTAATATATTGCATAATGGATAAGCAATTACAATAGCAATAGGATGACATTGAAAATAAGGCCTTAATTTTCTAGTTGCCATGATTAATGCAAGTGCAAGCTTTTCTAATTGAGGATACCGCGTCTCCACATCTAATAAAGATTTGCTAACATAATAGATCGGAGATTGTTTACCTTGGTCCTCACGAACTAAAATAGCACTTACCGCTACTTCTGAGATAGCAAGGTAGATGGGCAGTCTTTCCCCAACCTTTGGTTTTGCGAGCAGTGGCGGATTTGATAAGTATGTCTTCAAATTTGTAGTGCCTGTTGACATTCCTCATTCCATTCGAAATGATCTTGCTTTTTAAGAGCTGAAAAGAATTTAAAGCACTTTTCTGATGATTTAGAAATGAATCTTCCCAAGGCTGCAATTCTTCCTGTCAACCTCTGCACCTTTTTTTGCTTATAAGTATGTCAGGGATTTCTTTAATGGCCTTAATCTGTGTGGGATTCACTTCAATACTACGGTTAGAGACAAGAAAACCTAAAAACTTACCTGATGCAACAACGAATGCACATTTCTCGGGATTTAATTTCATATTAAATTTTTGTAAAATCTGAAATGCATCAGACAAGTGTGATATATGATCCCCTGAATGTTGAGTTTTGACAAGCATGTCGTCTATATAGACTTCCATATTTTTTCCCAAATGTTCTTGAAACATTTTACTCACCAGTCTTTGATATGTTGCACCAGCATTTTTGAGACCAAAAGGCATTACTCTATAACAATAAGTCCCCCTGTCTGTTATGAAGAAAGTTTTTCTTCATCTATCAGATCCATTCTGATCTGATTGTATCCTGAATACGCATCTAAAAAACTTAATAATTCATGTCCTACAGTAACATCAATTAGTTAATCTATATGTGGTAGTGAAAAAGAATCTTTAGGACAGGCTTTGTTAAGGTCTGTGTAATCTACACAAACTCGCCACTTACCATTTTTCTTTGGTACCACAACAGTATTGGCTAACCAATTAGGATACTTTACCTCACGGATAGACCCAATCTTTAGTAATTTTTGAACCTCATCTTGAATCACCTGATTTTTGAAAGTTCCTTGCTTTCTCTTCTGTTTGACAAGAGGATACGATGGATCTTCGTTTAATTTATAAGTCATTACCTCCGGTGGTATTCCTGTCATATCAGAGTGGGACCAAGCAAAATAGTCCATGTTAGTTTTCAAAAATTCAATCAACTTACCTTTCATGTCCTGGCTTAGATTGGCCCCTACGTAGACTTTCCTATCAGGCCATTGTGCAAATAACACCACAGCCTCTAGTTCTTCAATTGTTGTCTTGATATTTTTGTTTTTCTCTGGTTCTTGAATGGTATCTGGCCTTGAGTCCACATCTGTTCACCCTTGTTCAGTTGAGGTTTGCGTTGTGATACCCTCAACTGGATTCTATGATTGCTATTTTTCATCGTTTCTTGCACTTGAATCCGCTACAGAATTGATGTTCCTGGATGTACGTTGGTCCCCACGGATTTGACATATTCCTCATGGTGATGAAAATTTAATAACTTGATGAAAGGTTGACGGAACGACATCCATCTCGTGGATCCATGGTCTCCCAAGGATCATATTGTAAGACATCTCCATATCTACTACCTGAAACTTTGTATCTTTGACAACTACTTCTGCGAATGTAGTAAGTATTACCTCTCTTTTCGTCACGACACTGGAATTGTCGAATCCAGATAGAGTATGTGCCTTTGGTATTAATTTATCTTCAGCTTGCATCTCACGTAATACTCTTAATAGAATAATGTTCACGGAACTACCTGGATCAATCAAAACTCGTTTTACATTAGTATCATGTACAAGTAGAGATATTACCAGTGCATCGTTATGAGGAGATAATACGCCATCCGCATCTGCATCATCAAACGTAATACTTTCTTCCTCTAAGACATGTCGCACCCGTTTCCCTTGGGTAATTGTGACTTTGGAAATTTTATTGGCTGCTGTGTACGTCACACCATTGATGTCTTCACCTCCACTTATAACGTTGACGGTTCTTTTGGGAAAAGGTGGTTTAGGGGGCTCCTGCCTATTCTTCATGTATGATTGTTTACCTTTCTCACTAAATAACTCGGTGAGATAACCTTGTTTTAATAAATGATCAACTTCACTATGTAAAAACCTACAGTCTGCCATTTTATGCCCGTGGTCGTTGTGAAATTCGCACCAATGATCAGAATTGCGCCTGTTTGGATTCAAACTCATCTCTTTTGGTCATCGTACCTTGTCACCCATGCTTCTCAAAATAGCTACGAGTTCGGAAGTGTTCACATTGAAATTATAACCGCCAAACCTCGCCTTCAAGTTTCTACATCATCTCGTGACTCACGCGTGTTTTGATCATTCCTAAATCTTGATGACGAGCCCGACTCTCTATTCCTCGACCTGTGATCGTACCTTCGATTGTCCTGTTTTGACCGTGGGTCTTTTCCCGCTAGTCCCATGTATAGTTCGTACCTGATTTTACCAGACCTTTTTTTGATTTCCTCCCGTCTCGAAATTACTTTTTCTTATTTTTGAGACCATGAGATAATATCTTCCTCTATCCTCAGCTTCGTGCTATACCTGTTGTAAACATCATTACATGTTGTAGCTGGGAATTCACGACGATTTTCCTTGAGTCGCCACGTAGCTTCTGAGCTTTTTTCATTCAAATTACTTGTGAAGGCTATAGCTGCCCAATTGTCAGGTACACGCGGTAATGTCATTCTTTCACGTTGGAATTTGTCCACGAACTCTCTAAGCAATTCTGAGTCTCCTTGCTTGATTTTGAAAATATCTTCCATTCTTTTTTCGACTTTTTGAGCTCCTGAGTGTGCTTTGATGAAAGAATCTGCAAGCTCAGCAAAAGAATTTATAGAATTTTGGGGTAAAAGAGAATACCATGTTAATGCACCCTTAGTGAGTGTTTCACCGAATTTCTTGACCAATACTGATTCGATCTCCTGTTTGGTCAAGTCGTTGCCTTTTACGCCTGTTGTGAATGTAGTCACGTGGTCTCGTGGATCAGTTGTTCCATCGTATTTTGGAATATCGGACATTTTGAATTTATTTGGAATTGGGAGGGGAACGGCACTTGGCTTCCAGGGTTGTTGCGAATATTTATCCATATCTATCCCTTTGATTACGAGCGGCACTCCGGGTATTTGCTCTATGCGGTCACTTTGCTCCTTGAGATGTTTCTGCAATGTTAGTACTAAATTTTGTAAATCAGAATTGACTAAGTTACCTGGTACTCCCTCTTGTGATTCGCTGAGGGTTCCACCACTACCTGAATTAACAAGCCCAGAGCGAGGGTTCTCCAAAGTGTTGTTATTTGGAGTGGGTGTGGGTGGTGCAGCTGGTCACTGGCTAGCAAAAGCCTCAAGAGCTTTATTGACCTGTTCAGCAATTAGTTTTTGCAAAGCTTCTTCGATAGCTTCAACATTTTCAAATTGAGTGTTTCCATTTGCATGAGATCCATCAGGAGTGCCTTCTCGAGACCGCCGAGGATAGCTTTGTGGAGAAGGGACCGGGGTGCAATTATCCTGTAGATTTCCCTGAAGTTGTTGGTTTCTTTGAATGTTGTCATTATTGTTCGACATTGTTGATGCAACAAGGAATGTTAAACTAAAAAAGAAAAGATTATCAGTTTCCCGGTAACAGAACCAATTTGTTTAACCAAAACGTGGAATTTCGGCCAACGTTTTAATTTAGAAGAACTCGGATTACTGATAATCAAGAAATGTATAAGAGAAAGTAATTTGGCCAGCAATAAGATAATTAGAAAAAGATAAAATAAACCAATGTATTCAGATAGTCTTTTTTCTTTTACAATTGACCCATTCTTTCCCTTTTATAGCTATCTTGGAAATATGCGTTTTGCCTTTGTCATAATAAGACCATTATAGACAATTAAAGATATTAAATGCTACATTACATAATCATTGTATTTTAATACAGATTCTCTAACATTTTTAGTATTTAATGCTCATTAAATATTGTATCTGTACTCTTTTGTGCTGTCAGATTCATTCTCCTTGATTCTTGAACTTAAATAGGTACGGGCGTTGAATCTCTTGAGTATCCGCTCGTGCCTCCTCTTATGATTCTGCTCGTATCTGTTGCAACTCGTGCCTCTTTGCCAATTATAACTCTTTGACCAGTCTACGTGTCATGACACATCATCTTCCAATCACTTTAATATGTAAACTCAATTTTCCCAATACAGTTTACACCACCAATTTTCAGCCTCCTCAATCTGTAATCCCTAAAATCTTCCCTTTCTTAAATGGCTACCTTAATCCAATTCAATATCATCTCTTTCCCCGAACCTTCTATTAGTTCTTGAAAAAGAAAACGATACCCTAATATTAAATGGCGACTTATGATGGAAGTAGTACTAATATTACCTTATGCTCTAGATTCGCCCACATGTCACAGAGCCTATTCTAATTTTCCGGGGTCAACTCTGGCACTTCAATTTTACGAGCCTCTTCCTCGAAGCTTGCACTTTCAAATAGCTTTTTTAATTTGTAGCGCCATTGTCGGCTTCTATTTTCAGAATATCCTCACAACTATCTTCGGTGTAATGCTCGTCCAAGTTAATTTCAAACTTCTCCTGCAAAATGAGAAGTTTTGAAGACACTCACAAAACAATCAAAATTTCCTTTGCTCGGAAAAGATTAAAATCTAACATATTTACAATGTAATAAAATCTACCAAAATATAGAATCCTTACATGGCATCTAATTAATGATGCATCCTTATCCTCTCTTGTGAGTTCCTTCCACTTGTTTGGAAGCGAAAGAAAGTTGCGAGCAATAATTCCTAACTCATTTGATAGCTTTGCTGATGGAATTGCCTCAACTGGCCTTCCTTTACCAACTGGGATTTCTATAACCATCTTTTTTCCTATAGACTTCTTCATTTTCTCAAGACCTTTTCCCATTGTCCTTCCACGACCTTTCTTGATTCTAGTTGAATCATCTGATTTTAAAAAGCAAAAGTCAGTTCAAAATACCTGCTAAAATTCAAAAATGGTAACCATGTATACATATTAGTAATTAATTGTTATGCTATAAATGAAAACTCTATTGTTACAAGTTTAACATTAATGAATGTTCAAATGTTAATATATTTGGTTCCAACTTTAACACAAGAATCTTATATGCTGGAATATAAAAATACCTATTTCTTTCCGGTCGAGGAAAATAAGAATTTGTTGCAACTTCTTATTGGGCGACAATCAGAAACTTTGGAGTATGATCTGATGAGATAGCTATCCAAATGGCTATTCCTGTCTATAAACAATAAGGAAGGATACCATTTAGGCCAGCTAAATTATCAGAATAAAGATATAAACTATGGCAATGCAGTGTAAACCAATACTAATATGGAGCAGATTATTAGTAATAATGGAACCTTAAGCATTACTTGAATGGTGAGGAAGTTGAACGAACACTGCTTCATTGGGTGAAGATGATGAAATAATGGAAATAAGAACATTTCCAGTTTTGAAACATTATATTCACCGAAGCAGTTCCTGGATATCATACAGGAGCTTGTTGATTTTCTGGCTAGTATGCATATCCTCAGGTCTTCATCCACTAAGCTATGGTCTCGTTTGATTATACTTAATGAAGCCAGGAGTGCTGTACCTAAGAAGTTTCCATCATTTTGTGGCAAGGACTAACCTGTCCAGTGCTGATAAGTCTTTGATCGTGACATGAAAAGATTTATTCTATGTCATTTTTAAAAATAAGACAAGAGAATCCTCTTGTCCTTTCATTTCGCGTATATCCGGGGATCGTGTCTGCAGTGTCCAATCTGTAGGTTATACTTGCAGTTTCTGGTTAGTACGTAAATAAGAATAATCAGGAGGACAATTTCATCTTGTTCCATATCTCTGGCAGAAATTTGAATGATGCGTCGCCGGCACGATGGTCGTGCGATCCGTCGAGTTATCATGAATCATCGCAGCAACGGGCAAAGCCCGCGTCGACCTTTTATCTAATAAATGCATCCCTTCCAGAAGTCGGGGTTTGTTGCACGTATTAGCTCTAGAATTACTACGGTTATCCGAGTAGTAGATACCATCAAACAAACTATAACTGATTTAATGAGCCATTCGCAGTTTCACAGTCTGAATTTGTTCATACTTACTGTTACGCAACGCCTTCCTGATGATCTTTGGAAGGGCAACGTAAGGCTAAGCAACCGATGTCAGTGCGGTTGCTGTCCGCCAATGAGGTCCTCGCCGCACGCTAGACTAGATTGTCAGTGCCGTGCGGGAAAACCAATGTCGTGAGCAATTGCGGAAGCTGAGAGAGAATTGGGTTTTGAATGCTGATGATGATTTTATTGATGACTGAAAATGATGATTACAATGATGTGGTGTCGAGGGGGAGAGACACCAGAAAATGCTGATTGAAATGTTTGATTGTTTGGTCCCCCTTAATAATGCTTAAAAAAAATAAACCAACATTACAAGACTAGTCCTAATAAAGCTGTAGAAGCACACTGAAATGAAAATGATGAAAACTAGTCTATGATTACAATGAAAAGGACTTAGATTATTACAAGGAAAAACTAAGTCCGATGGCAGCATCTTTGTCTTGCGGGTCAGGGTCTGCGCGCGCGTTGCTGTGGGCGCGCGCGACACTTGATGTGCTGGCCTGAGGCTGGGCACTGGTGCTTGGCATCAGGGTCTGTGCGCGAGGCGCTGTTGGAATGGGCCTGCAGCTGGGCGCTGGCGAGGCATCAGGATCTGCGCGCGCGGCATTGTCAGGGCGCGCGGCGCTGTTGTCAATGACCAGCCCTTGGGCGCTGGCGAGAGGCATCGGTGGGGCGACAGAGGCACATGCGCGCTTGTCACTTGGCGCAGCCAAGACCACGGGGCCGACCATGGCGCTAGGCATTGTGAGGCTTGCTAGGCCGCCATGGGGCGCGGCCAAGGGGTCATGGGGCATGTCTGGAAAGCAGCCCATGACATTCTCCCCCACCTGAGTTGGCGCCGTCCTCGGAGCCTTATGATGATGATGATGATGATGATGTTTCTGATGGTTGTTGGATGGGAGGTCTGCGCCCCTCTGTTGTTTGAGCTTGCTGTTGTAGCGAAGCAATGATTTCATGCGGCTGACATGGAAGACTGGATGGATCTTCCACCAGGATGGAGTTTTTACCTGGTATGTGGACTCCCCAATGCGTTTTTCAATGGACAGGGGCCCGATGTATTTTTGTTGCAGGCGAGGGTCATGGGTCCTTTCTGCAAACAAGTACTGCTTTGGGATGCGTAGCATTACTTTGTCCCCTGGTTGATGTTGGGAAAAGCAACGCTTTTGTTCGGTGAACCTTTTTGCCCGCTCTTGGGCCCTGATGAGATAGCTCCGCACTATCTCCATGTTGCGCTCCCATTCGCTCGAGAAGTTGGCAGCTCGAGGAGATTTCGGCATGGTTGAGGCATTCACCGTTTGCGGGAGAAGCGGTTGCTGTCCGGTAACAATTTCAAAAGGGCTCTTGTTTGTATGATGGCTCTTTTGAGAATTGAAACACAGTTGAGCAGCATCCAGGAGCTTCACCCAATGCTTCTGTGATCCGGTTGCGAAGTTGCGGAGATATTCCTCCAGCATGTCATCGAACCGGTCTGTCTGGCCATCCGATGGTGGATGGATGTCTGTGTTGTGACTCAATGTTGACCCAAAGCACCTGAAGAGATGGGTCCAAAAGTTGCTAGTGAAGCGTGAGTCGCGCCTACTAACAATGTTTTTGGGCAGGCCCCAATGTTTGACAATGTGCGAGAAGAAGAGTCGAGCTGTATCTTCTGCTGAGATGTTTTGCGGGGCTGCTATGAAAGTTGCATAGTCTGAAAATTGATCTATGACAACCATGATGGATGCAAGATTGCCGACTTGGGGCAATCCCGTGATGAATCTGAGGGAAACACTTTTCCATGGTCTTTGAGGGACATGTAATGGCTGCGAGGGTCCCGGCTGTGATGAGTGATCCGACTTGTCCTTGTGGCATGACTGACAAGTCTTCACACAATGATGAGCGTCACCAGTCTTTTGAGGCCGATGACATGATGGCTAATTGTTGCTGCGAAGGGTAGTTGGAACCAGGGGTTCATGTCTGTCGACTACCTTCTCCAACTGCATGGCCGAGATGTTTTCAGCGGCCATCTTTATGGGAAAGCATGGTATGGTGCAGGGCTTGGCCCCTTTTTCTCCCATCATCAGGAGCATGTTGGCGAATGGTACCGGTATGGTGTTGGTTTGCCTCATGAACTCCAAACCCACTATGATGTCGAAGTCATCTATGATTGCGATGCGCAGGTCGATGCTTCCTTTGTATGGGCCAAGTTTCACTGGGACATTTGTAGCTGTTCCACCCAATGTCTGAGGTGGTGAGTTGATAGCCTTGACGCGGCCTTTGCTCTTTTGTACCACAAGACCTAGGCGCTCTACTTGCGTTGATGACAAGTAGTTATGGGTGGCACCCGTGTCTATCAATGCGTGAAGGGGCTTGCCGTTCACTTTCAATTCGACGAACATTAGGGTCCTCGCTTGCTTAGGAGGTCCTTCGTCCATCTTTTCTTTCCCTTTCCTGGTGATCGGGACTGATGTTTTCTTAGGAGGACATGCACTGGTCCCCGCTAAGGCATGAGGGATAGAGCCAACAATTGCATTGAAGGCGCCTACCTGGTCGTCGTCTGATGAGTCTGATGTGTCTAACTCATCCTCGACCGTCTGATGAGCATTGACCTTGATGTTTGGGCATTCATTGTTCCAATGTGCCCCGCCGCAATGACGGCATTCTGAAGGAGGCTTTCTCCCCTGATTGTTGTTGATGGATGCAGCACTGTTGCTGTTGGAGGGAGGAGTCTTAGTTTTGGATGCACTCCGATCTCCCCCACTTTTGCTTGGGCCACCATTGCTGGGATGGTGCCCGTTGAATCCCCCTCGGACAGACGGCTGGGGCCTGTCGTTCTGAGTTCCCAAATGATAATCGCCAAGGCATTCTGCAGCTTGAATGGCCTTGGGCAGGGTGTCTACCCGTTGTCGCTGTAGTTCCATACGGGCATGAGGTTTCAAACCTTCTATGAATGCGAAGAGTTTGTCTTTGTCCCCCATGTCGCGTATGTTTAGCATGAGTGCGGAGAATTCGCGCACGTACTCCCTCACTGATCTGGTGTGGCGGAGGTCCCGTAGCTTTCTCCTTGCATTGTATTCCACATTTTCGGGAAAGAACTGCAGGCGTATGGCTACCTTCAATTCGTCCCATGTCTGAAGAGTATCTTCACCGGCCTTGATGGCTTCGTATTTGACCCGCCACCAAAGTTTGGCATCGCCCTGAAGATACATGGCAGCAGTCGCTACCTTTTTGGATTCCTCCAAATGGCCCACGGCATCGAAGTATTGTTCGATGTCGAAGATGAAGTTTTCCACTTCTTTAGCATCCCGGGATCCGTCGTATGGCTTTGGCTCCGGTATCTTAAGCTTTTGTGGAATGGGGGTGAGGTCTGCTGCACCCCTGATGTGATGGTTGCCTTCTCGAAGTAGGCTCTGTAAGGCAGCATTGACAACGTTGAGCTTGTCTGTCAAGTCGTTTATGGTTTGCTGCATGGCAGTTAGTCTGTCTGCCTCATGTTGCTGATGGGCTAAATCGTCGGCACGCTCCTGTTGGAGGTCCTCAAATTTGCCATGAATATTGGCAGTTTCAATGGCTGCCGTTTGTCGGTCCTCGTCGGAGTCACGACTGATGTTTGCAATGTCATTTTCGGCCTGCCGCATTCGGCGGTCCAGGTCGTCCAACCTTTGCACTAGGTTGTTGCTTTGATCAGGCACCGTTTCTACGATGGGTCGTAATCGGTCAACCGTCTCTTCTAGGGATGCTAGACGCTCCCCATGATTCACCATGGTCAGAAATGGTGATGATGGCAAATGTTCCCTCGTCCGATGTCGAGCCTAGGCTCTGATACCAACTGTTACGCAACGCCTTCCTGATGATCTTTGGAAGGGCAACGTAAGGCTAAGCAACCGATGTCAGTGCGGTTGCTGTCCGCCAATGAGGTCCTCGCCGCACGCTAGACTAGATTGTCAGTGCCGTGCGGGAAAACCAATGTCGTGAGCAATTGCGGAAGCTGAGAGAGAATTGGGTTTTGAATGCTGATGATGATTTTATTGATGACTGAAAATGATGATTACAATGATGTGGTGTCGAGGGGGAGAGACACCAGAAAATGCTGATTGAAATGTTTGATTGTTTGGTCCCCCTTAATAATGCTTAAAAAAAATAAACCAACATTACAAGACTAGTCCTAATAAAGCTGTAGAAGCACACTGAAATGAAAATGATGAAAACTAGTCTATGATTACAATGAAAAGGACTTAGATTATTACAAGGAAAAACTAAGTCCGATGGCAGCATCTTTGTCTTGCGGGTCAGGGTCTGCGCGCGCGTTGCTGTGGGCGCGCGCGACACTTGATGTGCTGGCCTGAGGCTGGGCACTGGTGCTTGGCATCAGGGTCTGTGCGCGAGGCGCTGCTGGAATGGGCCTGCAGCTGGGCGCTGGCGAGGCATCAGGATCTGCGCGCGCGGCATTGTCAGGGCGCGCGGCGCTGTTGTCATTGGCCAGCCCTTGGGCGCTGGCGAGAGGCATCGGTGGGGCGACAGAGGCACATGCGCGCTTGTCACTTGGCGCAGCCAAGACCACGGGGCCGACCATGGCGCTAGGCATTGTGAGGCTTGCTAGGCCGCCATGGGGCGCGGCCAAGGGGTCATGGGGCATGTCTGGAAAGCAGCCCATGACAGTAATTGTGGTTTGTCTAAAGACACGTCCGCCTGGTGCCATTGATTTGTAGAATTCTACCAAAAACGCTAATAATTTTAGTATATTCATCAGATATAAAATTTATTACTTTAACAAACCAAAAGTTAGAAATAACTAAAGGAAAATTCAAAAAGAACATAAATCATCAATCTGGAAAGCCTAATGCACATCATTTTCTAATAAGAGTTTATTGTCTTCTTCTCCTAATATTTATTGAACTATTAAAGCATCACTAGCCGACTTAAGTTATTAGTATAACATACCAAAGATCTATTTATGCAGGAATTTGTCAAATCAAAAGGCACATAAACTATGTTTTCAAAAACTTATACAAGCGGCAGAGTTATAAGAAGTTGTGTTTCTGATAAAGATTGAGCCTAGTAAAGAAATGTTTACTGATTTCAACAAAAATATAAATTACCTTACAGAATATTCACCTTAAAACATTTTGGTTCAGTTCATCAGAATTTAAAGTGCCATTATCCGATCAAACAAAGTCCTAAGTGTCACCAAGAAGCATGATTTGACTCAAACAGAAGCTTTAATACCATATTCCTGCAATACATCCACTATTCCGTCGAAACCAGACGGAAAACGTCAATATATGTACAAAAAAAGATGCCTACTCTGCTAATTCCTAAATTTTTCCCTTCAGTACAGGCATGCTTCACTAGTTGTATGCCACAAATAATATATGTCCCTTTTCAAAAAGGCACCCTAATAAAAATACTTGGAATTTTTAACTTTTATTGACAACCTATACTTTGGTTCTTTTTGTCTTTTACTTTAACCATTTTGGCATTTGTTAAAGTGAAATAGAAAAGGCTCTTGCATGTTAAGTTGGTTGAGGAATCTCTTAATTTCTCACATTTAGCAGACAAATATATTTGCAACGTATTAAAGTAAATATCATGTAGAGGAAAAAGATCAAACTTACAAAAGTAAAACTCATAGAAAGATGGGAAGAATGCAAAGCAAGAAATGCCTCTTTAACTCCCCACCTGCAAGCCCAACCAAAAAAAGTGAGGGGAAAAAGAAGAAGGAAAAGAAATTAAACCTCCAAACATACTTGCCATAGCTGAAGTGTAAAAATAGATTTAATGCATTTTTTGGAACAAACTTCGACTTTGTTCCACCAATAACCAATTAAAAGAGATCGAAGAATGTTAAATTTGTGACCACCTCATTTAAAGTTTAAAGTGTTAGAAATATTTTACTTAATTATATCATCAATACCTCATCTCATGTCACATGCATTTCTGATTATTTTTTATGGGTCAAACGTAAAAAAAAAATGATGGACGGCGGTGAGACTTGGAACAAGACTCTGCTTGCACAGTGTGATCAATATATACATTTAAAAAATTAAATTGATAGAGATAATTCACTTATACTAACCAAATTAGATCTTCAACATGCAAGAAGTCAACATATGTCAATGAGAATGGGTTGCCAACAAATCACTTTTTTCAGAAGAGAAACGTAAAGAATCCCCGTTCACAGCCAAAATTGGCTGATTAATTTGTTCTCTTTCTAAATGAATATAAGTATGTTTCTAATCTCTAAAATTTAAAAGTAATTGAACTACATAAAAGAGCAGTTTTGCTAGTTGTTACACTAGTAACTTAGAGAAATGTCAGTTGTTCATTTTTGCATCAGCGATTCATATATGAGCGTCTCTTGCAAGCAATAATACTCAATATTCATTCATATTGTAAACGTCGGAAAGTGACTATATATAGTCATCGTGACACAAATTAATGTTATAGACAGCAATTTTACGGAGAAAGAATAGGAAAATGGCCACTACTATTATTTTCAAATTAATTACCCTGGAAATATGTTACAAATTAATTAACCTAGCTAAGTTACTCAACTGCTCATTCTGCACAAAATGGACCGGAGTATGGTCAAAATTTAATCAAAATTGAAGTAACACCTAATGTTACTATGATTACATGTTTTATGACATGAAAAAACAGAGAATATACGAGAGAAAAAATTATGACTGGAGTAAGTGATCAGGACATTGTTGGTTTAATTATATTTTCATGATGAGTAAATAATTCCAAAGAACATTCTCTTACATAGAAAGACCCAATTCAACTGAAACTTAAAGCTAAAGCTGCAAAATTAAAGTTTGGAAACAAAGCCATTTTCTAAAGCAAAAGGGCTCCCTCCTTCATACCCCCATGTCTTCTTGCGTGCCTGCTTTTCTCTGTCCAGTTTCTTTGCCATTTTCCCTTGTACTCTCCTCGAAAACTAATTAATGGTATATATATATAACAGTAGTCGGTCGAGTGTGGTGTGAAAACAAGCCAATGAGATCAGATTTGGAAAGCATTTACGAGTAATTAAGGGTTGCAAAATCTAATTATAATTTCTTGTTGATAACATGTGATTGGGTGTCATTTACAAGTTGAAAAGATACAAGTCGATCATAAACTGAGGTCAATGTTTGTACCCCGTCATTTTTGGACTAATTTAACCTTAAGTATGGAAATAAAGCTTAGGGATGGTATAACCAAACTTTTGTTTGACTTGGAGGCCAAAAACGTGGCTGACAGTATATGAGACCATCAATAGCCTTGTAAATACCATTTACTTGATTAAGAATATATATATTGAGCCAAAATTTAGATTAAAGGAGGAAATAAGTGGGCCAGCCCCACTTCTTAGCGTTTCTTACTTTACAGAGCCTTAGAATGGCTTAAGGGGAAAAAATTAAGCCTCATTAGCTTTGGAATTAAATTATAAAAAAAAAAAAAAAAAAAGATGCGGAAGACTTACTAAACCCATTTGAGTTGATGTGGATATCAAATTCTTTAGAATGATGACAAGAAGTAATTAAATTGAAAGCAATATGATAAATTCTAAACCCACTTGAGTTGATGCCAAGTTTTTGAGATTGTGAACGTGATTAGAAATATTAAATAATAGAGAAATTATTTTCATCTAGTAATGGACAAAACTTTAAGGGTAAAGTGAGGATCAGATTTGAACGTTGCTAGAGTATTTGGATTATTATTATGGTCATGGGTTTTGGATGGTGTTATTTAAGTGTGGACATGTAATATTTTTGATATAAACATATGTTTCCTCCTCTCCATATACCAAGTGGTCAAGGATATTGTAGCAATAAGCTTGAAAGAGAAATACAAATGTTTTTTTTCCACATTATGCATTGATTATATTGAGTAATTTATGACTTAGAAGTTAGTTCAATTGGTGGTGAATTGAACTTGTTGAGTATGTCCTGATGATTCTAGCCCAAATATTTGTAGATCGTAAGTTGTTGAACTCACGTGAAGTTTGAAAGGACGAATTGGAGCTAAGACTTAGGTGAGTTGAGATTTACTTTCTTAGTAGGAAATTCCATTAGAACCCTTGTGCTCCATATGTTAGATAAAACTAAGTCATGTCTTTTCGTGATCCAATACTCAGTACACTTATTCTTATTCAATACGACATTATATGTGACATGAATACATACTTATGTGTATTACCAATTGTGTTGTGCTTTTATTTGTGATATTCACATTCAATTAAGTATTCAGTTTCAATATTAATTCATGCATCAATGTGATCACATTCAGTAGGAGAAGTGGCCAACTTCCCCAGCGTGAGTTCCATGATGTCAGGGTTACATACCCCACGCTCGCAGGTGCCAACTATTTGTTGGGGAGATAGGACGACACTTCCCCGTACGTGTTCCCATATGCTCGTGCACGCAGGGCCATTATGCGTAACAATTTTTAGCAAAGTTATGTCTTAATATATATATACCCCACGCTCCCAGGTGCCAACTATTTGTTGGGGAGATAGGCTGGCACTCCCTCGTACGTGTTCCCATATGCTCATGCACGTAGGGCCATTATGCGCAACAATTTTTAGCAAAGTTATGTCTTTATGTATATATATATATACCCCCCACGCTCGCAGGTGCCAACTATTTGTTGGGGAGATAAGCCTATACTCCCCCGTACGTGTTCCCATATGCTCATGCACGCAGGGCCATTATGCGTAACAATTTTTAGCAAAGTTATGTCTTTATATATATATATATATATACATATGGGGTCTTGTGAAGGTAGTATGTTAGCAAGGTACCCATTTTTGCTTTACCAAAAATACCCTAATTTATCTTCCATCTCTATAACAATTCTAAACAAAGTTGTCATTTTACTCTTTTAAGTGAAAAACCAGATTGCAGTACACACTCGTTTCACCCTTACTCAATACCCAGACAATCTCCATCGTCCTTTCCCTTTAGTTACACTCTTTTATTTATTTATTTATTTATTTATTTATTTATTTATTTATTTATTTCATAGGTCTCTTCACTGGGGACATTTATCATCATTATTTTCGTTGAAATCATATTCTAGACTAAATTTGACAATAGCAATTAACTGTGTTGGATCATTTCCAGTTATATATATTTGTCATTATTTCAATGACTGTTGCAAGCAATGAGTGATCGAAAATGAATAGACTAAAAATTTTCAGGCATGAGCTTCGCTACAGGTTTGAAAATAAAGCCGACGACACCGGAGTTCAGTCCAACGACGGCAATGGTAAGAATCGGAATGCCTGAAGCAACTGCGTTCTCGAGGAATTGGGTCATAGAACACCAAATTTCCAGAATATATAATTAATATAATGATTTCTAGATTGTCATTGTTGACAATGGAAAAAGTACTTCAGTTTTTTTGTCGAACTTGGGCAGAGATTGAAAGAACTAAAACAAAGAAGAAAAAGAGGGACCTGCGGCTACCAGAGAAAAGAGGGGAGAGAGAATAACATTTAATTTTTGGTACAAAGACAAAATCGTCCCTCTCATTAGAATATTGTTAGTGTACTCTTAGGGGTATTTGTGGTAAAGTAAAAATGGGTACCTTGCTAACATACCACCTTCATGTAATATGTTAGTAAGACCCTATATGTATGTATGTATTTATGTATGTATAATTCGGTTTCTATTTAAGATATTAGTTATGAACTCAATTTCTATGTTAAGTTTCAGTTTCAGCTTACAATTTAGCTTATAGTTTCAGTTTCCAGCTTATTACTTGGTTGTAAAATTTATATGATTTATATGATTTTTTTTTCTTTCTTATTTTTTCCAGAAGATCTCGCTTCGCCTTTTTAGGAGGTAGCCTATGGGACTTACTGGGTATCCTTTAGTGGTACTTAGCCCGTTTGGGTCTGCTACGTCGTGTTTGGGTCTGCTACGTCGTGTGGCAGGTATTGAGGACGCAAGTAACGATGCACGTGGCTAGAGGAGATATTCTAGATTCAGTTTACAGACTCCATTGGTTCATCCTAGCGGTAGCAGACCCTTTTCAGACTATTATTTATATTATTTTTTTTTACGTTTATTTTATTTTCGGATGCCCCAATAGGCTATGTATTTTTTTTTTTCCAGATTTTAGAGGCTCATAACTTGTTAGTGGGTCAGTATTAAAATATTTTCGAATTTATCCTTTATTTATTATTTTTATTAGTTAGCTTAAGAACTGCAACTTGATTAGAATTAATATTTAAGCAAGTTAGATTCTTTGTTATTGAATTTGAAGTTTGATACAAATAGTACAGGGTTCACTCAACGAGTGGTAAGGGTTGAGTGTCAATCACGTCCCACCCTATTTTGGGAGCGTAACAAGTTGATATAAGAGCCACAAGGTATTGGGAGTCCTAGGGAGTCATGAGCCGTGTTTAGCAGAGTCTCAATTATGGGTATGTTGTGCACCATACTTATATTTAGGAGGCTGTATAATATGTTAGGAAAATTTATTTTCTTTGATTCTTACATTGTGCGTTAGAGCTAAATGTTTCAGAATTCTAACAATCCTTCCATCTCTCGTTTCAGAACAATATGGTTGGTGTAGACATGTAATTTTTTACCCTCCTCGAGATTTTACCCATTTTAGCATTTAAATATGTAGTTTAGATCTAATATCACTATTTTAACTAGTTTTGACTCTTTTACTTTATCTTATCACAAAAATAAAAATTACTAAACATTTTTTCTTTTATTTAGCTAATTGATATTTTATCTAGTTACTTTTAGTTTATCTACCTTTCATAAAATTTAAAAATATAAAAAATAGTATTGATATTTTATTTTTCCAAAAGATAACAAGAAAAATTTTGGACTAATTTTGTTTTGTTTTTATGTGAGAAGGCCATTATTTTGAGCTTGACTTAGCCCAAAAGAGGCCCAAATTCGGCCAAGCCCAAATCCCTAACCCTTAAAACCCTGCATCCCCTCCTCTTTTAAAAGAAGAAGAAGGGAGGAACCCTAGGAACCATAGAGAAGGAGCTACCCAACCTAATCTTGGAGGAGAAGGAAGCCAGCCGCACCCCACCTCCCTTCACCACGTCGGCCGCCACCCAAACTCGTCGGAGCACAACTCAGCCGCACTCACCCCTCCCAACTACTGCCTACTGCCACCCCAACACACAAAAATTCACTTCACACTCACTCACAACACCATACGATAACACAACACACACACACTAACAAGTCAAAAAAAAGGGGACATAAAAACGTTGTTGTTGCGCAACTTTTTAGCGCCAGAAAAAAATATCCTCAAACAACAACTGACACATTTTCAAATGTTAAAACCTTAAATAAACTCAAAGAGAAAGACAATTGCCTTATTTATTTAGAAGAAGAGAAGCACTTAGTACGCTTGAGTTGAGTTTAACTGGAGGAAAGCGTAAATTGAAGATTCCTCCAGAACTTGAATATGGAAGGAGAGGAGCTGGCTGCAGAGGAGCTTGAAAGTGAGTTCTCGTTCGAAAATCCAAAGGTTTGCCGATTGAGGTTGAGACTGAGACCACCATTTCCGTCGAGTTCCGTTTGCGGTTCCGCTTCTGAGTTCGCCAACTCTGTTTGGTTGCTGCTTGGAAGTTCATGTATGTTTTTAAAAGCATTAAAGAAATCTGATTATGCTATTTTAAGGTCCATTTCTCAACTTTATATTCCACTTAAGCTTTGATGAGTTCTTGAAATTAATTTCGTTGGATAAATGCAGTTTGGTTATTTCTCTATATCCTAATTGGTTTATGATCCTTTGAAGCTTATTTGCTAAATCATGATTGAGTTTTGTTCATGAATTTAAGTGATGTTTAATTTGTTAAATGCACATTTATGAGTAAATATGAGGGGAAGGGAATGTCAGCCAAAACAAATGATCTGTGTAGTTGTTGGATGATGATTTGGATATACGACAATTAATAGATAAACTGGGCCGTATGGTTTCGAATTTAAATGCTCAAGAAAGGGGAATTTCTTTAGGTGATTATCTTGCTCTCAATTTTATTTACTTGTTTGTGACGTTAGGAGTATGATTAGGCCGACCATACATGGGTAGGCAAATGATTAGGAAATTTACTTATTTCCTTTTGAGGTGAGAGATCGCCCCATTAGTTAATTGATTTATTCGGGGAATACCCCATGAGATTTGTATATATTCTTATCTAGGGTATGCCCCGAAGTATTTGTATTCGGAGACCGAAATTAGAACTCTTAGTATTTTTATTTTTATTTTCGTTTTTTATTTTTCTTTTATTAGGTAGAGACAACCTCGAGCCTCTTGTGTGTTTATTTTCCTTTTTCTGTGTTATTACCTCAACTTGATTATTTTAAAGCCAACTAGATCGAGTATGCAACGATGATTTTTATGGGACTCGGGGAATGCCTAACACCTTATCCCCGAGTCAAATGAACCCCCTTACCCTGAATCTCTGGTGCAAACCGGTTTAAGAGTCAAACATGTTTTGAAAGAAAATTATTTATTAAAAAAAAGGTGACCCGATACACCGAAACCAAATGTTAGTGGCGACTTTGAAAATCCTTCAAAACGCAATCTTTTTGTCACTTTCAAATTTGAAAACCCTTTTGAGCTTCAAAAATCACTTTTATTTATTTAAAGGGGTTAATTAGGTAAAAAAAAAAGGTGTGACAGCTTTGGCGACTCTACTAGGGATTTGCAGGTTCGAGCTGATACTTTATCTTGTTAGCTTTTAGGATATTCGGTTGAGGTGTTTGTTTTCTTTATTTGCTTTGTTTATTTGGTTTGTTTGTCTTATTTCTTGTTTTGTTGGTTATTTGTTTATCGCTTTTCCTTATGTGTTTACCGCTTTATAACTGTTATCATTTGCATAATCATGGTTCTTCTTTCTGCAACAAGTCTTCCGGAGTACGTTTGAGCGTAAACGGCCTTTTGTGAGTCACCCGTGTCTTTAGGGGGTGACATGGGAGCGTGGAGTGGGCGTACATCTAGAGCAGCCGCCATCGACCATGTGCCACCCCGAATTGCCTTGTCTAGTGAACCCCAAACTTAGGTCAGCTTTTAGGTCATGCTTATGTGCATCATGTCATTTATGCTTAGCAGGGCTCGGTCCCGGGCACCGTGTCCCTTTATAGGAGGCCTATCCAAATTATGTCAAAATGAGCCCATTGCCCAAAAAGATATTTAATCATCCCTATGTGCTACATGCTGCATTTTTTAAGGGTAAATGGGTCATTTGTCAGACCAATGATGGTTGAGGGTAAATAAGAAAGAACAGAGGGTGAAGTATAAAGATGAAGCAAGTAGGGCCCTGTTATAATTTTCTTTCACAACTTTTTCAAGAAAAAACCAAAAAAAGGAAAATGAAAAATCCAAAAAGATTTTGCACTTTCCCATCATTTTCCAAAAAAAGAAAAAAGAAAAAAGAAAAAGTCCATTTTTTTTATATTTTTCATCATTTTTCAAAAAGACAAAAAAAAATAGTTTCCCAAATTAGTTGCATTTTTTTAAAGCTTTATCCCACGTCCAATCTTCCCGA
This sequence comes from Nicotiana sylvestris, assembly GCF_000393655.2. NCBI lineage: Eukaryota > Viridiplantae > Streptophyta > Magnoliopsida > Solanales > Solanaceae > Nicotiana > Nicotiana sylvestris. The sequence continues at coordinate 91,235,364 of NC_091057.1, read as the reverse complement.
ACTACGGATACCTAATTCTTGTCTTTCGGGATGGGATACGTAGACAGTCCACATAGGGTCCAGTCTTCCTAGTGAGTCTTAAGTTCTTGGCTTCGGGGGTCGTAGCCAAATCTTGCATGTCTAGCTACTTTTGGCCACATCGACCTTTTTTGCAAAATAGGGCTATTTTTTAAAGTGGCTTGCTGAACCGTATTTGGAGAGTGTAGAATCCACAATTAGATGTCTCCTTACTTTAAGGCCCGTCCTTGTTGAATTTATATGTCTAGCCACTTTTGGCCACATTGGTCGTTCTTGCGAAATAAGGTCATTTTCGCAAAAGTGGTTCAGTAGCCCATGTCTTACAGTCATAAGTCCACAACAAGGTATTCTCTCTGTTTAAGGTCCATTCTTGTTAAATCTGCACGCTTAGCCATTACGCTACATAGGCCATTTCTGCATAGTAGGGTCATTTGTGCAAAGTAATCTTAGAGACCGTGATTACCAAGAGTTTGGGGGTCATGTGGTCACCCTTGTTGAGTTTGCACTTCTAGCCACATTTAGGCCACATAGGTCATTTTTGTAAAGTAGCCTCACTCGTGCCTTGCATGACTCAATAGAAATATGGTCTCACATAGTATCTCGAGTCACTAACTTTATTTGGTCTTATTTTTCTCATTCAGGTATGGCTCCATTTGCTAGATCATGAGCGTGACAGACGCCCCAGGACCATCCAGTCAGGACCACTGCATTCAGGAACCACTTGAGGAAACTTTTTTTTATATTTTTGAGTTTGTTTTCATGTTTTCTTTTACTTTCTAGTCTTGTCCAATAGTATTGAGTTTTTTAGGCGGTGTCAAAGTTTGTCACAGTCTGGCTGAGTTTGTTAAATCTTTTGTCATCGTACTTCCCATTTTGTATTTGAAAAAAAGGGATTATAAATGAAAAATCCAAAAATATTTTTGATTTTAGTTTATTTTGTCCATTACATTTATAGAACTACACTTGGTCTGATTCATGTGCAATATGATACGTAGACAACCTACATAGGGTTTGATCAAATCATTTTTAAAAATAAAAATAAAAAAAATGAAGTTATGGGACGTGAAAAATGAGAGAAAATTGTGGGATGCAAGAAAAGGGTGATAATTAGAAAGAAAAAAGAGGGAAGGAAAGAAACCAAGAAAAAATGAAAATGAAGAGGGAACGGGGCAAGAAGAGTGAAATTGGGATGATGTCATATGACCTTCGTACCCTCGAAGTCATTTTAGAACCGATAACTGTGACTAGGTGGATTGCACATAATGTGATATTATCTTATGTTAAATGCCCTAACGCTAACATGGTGACTTTATTTTGTTCCTCTTTGTTATCTTCATTATAGCAGAAAAGTGGTTGGCTTGCGATTCTTAAATTGGTAACTCTTTCGTATAACATAAAGTTGATAGGCAATGGCAGACGACAATGGAGTTGAGTTGGTTGATATTGGTACTCGACAACAATTGGTTGAACATGACACTTGGTTGGTTTAAGAGGTAAGGATATTAAGACAACACATGGTGGACATGTATCAGGCTTGGATGACTCGGAAGGCACCACCCTCGCCACCACCTAGCTTCCTAGTTGATACCTTTACCCGAGCCCCGGTCATAGTGTCAGATGATCTACCATATTCTCCAGATTTTCCCATTTATCATAGCTTTCCTAACCTCCCTAGTAACTCCATTGTTCGTCCTCTAACTACATTTCCCAAAAATAGCCCTCCTGCCATATCCACTGTCCCCACTATCACAACTTCTCAACAACCTTTCCTTCACAAATCCAACAGTGAACACCAGTTCAAACCTCATGATACCCAATACTACCCCACCAGAGTTCGCCTACCAGGTCCCGGACTCATACAATCATAGCTAGGGCTATTTATCGGGCGGATTAGGCGGTTATTTACTCTTAATAGTTTGGCTTATCGGTTATCGGCTTTTAAATATATTAATCTGCTAGCCACCCGATAAGATATCGGGCGGATTGGTATCAGTTTAGCTCTTATCGGGCGATTATTGGGCTGTTTATCGGTCTAATTCAATCAAAATAAAATAAAATTTAGTCTCTATATATTTAAATAGATGGTCAACGTACTAAGAGGGACGAAGCAGAAGAGACACCGTGATGGGTAAATCATCTGTCTAGAATCTTATTTATGTTTATGCACATTGGCCTTAGTCCATGTGAAAGATTTCCAATTGGCCGTTGTTAAAACAATTGTTCGTCATGCTTATAATTCTAGGATGCCTTAAAACCCAGGCAAAGTTGATGAAGCAGTGGTGTAACTGGTATTGTTATCTTGTTTCAAACAACAAATTCTGTCTTTTGTCACAGTTAGATGACTCCTTTTATTTGGCTTTCTTTTATTTTAATTCACTTTGATAGAGTACTAGAGGAAGAAGTATTATTGATTATTTAATATATATATATATATTCTTACCGGGTTAACGGATTATCCGTTAAGAAAATTGAATAATCCGCTCCTAAACCGATAAGCTATTAATAAAAAAATTTCAATATGTTCCCCATTCGTTAAACCGTTAACCCGATACCAAAAAACTATTAAGCTTCGGTTTCGGGTTGGTTTTCGGTTTCGGTTTGGTTTTGAACACCCCTAATCATAGCCCTCGGAATGAGCCTCATGTTGAAAATGAAAAGTTTACAAGGAGAGAAGAGCGAGATGAGATATCCATAAAGCTGAAAGGTATAGAACAATCCTTAAAGAACATGCAGGGGATGAGAAATTAGATTAACATGTCCTATGACTACTTGTGTATGTTTCCTGATTCATCTACCCCCCGGGTTTAAAATGCTAAAGTTTAACTTGTATGATGGGCTTGGAGATCTAGTAGTCCATCTGAGGGGTTATTGCAGCGAAATGAAAAGTGTTGGTGGGAAAGATGAGTTATTGATGGCGTATTTTAGTGAGAGCTTGAGTGGGGCAGCCTTTGAGTGGTATACTTGTCAAAATGTTAGTAAGTGGCATGCATGGGATGACATGACTCAAGATTTTGTTCGACACTTTCAGTACAATCATGATATTATCCCAGACTGATCATCCCTATCTAAGATGGAAAAGAAACTCGAGGAAAGTTTTAGAGAGTTTGGGTTTAGATGGAGGGAACACGATGCTCGGATCAGTCCTCCGATTGATGAAGAAGAAATGGTTAAGCTTTTCCTACAAGCTTAGGGACCCACCTACTTCAGTCATTTGATCCCGGCCTTGGGTAAACCTTTCAATGATGTGGTAAAAATGGGAGACATGGTAGAAGAAGGAATCAAGTCAGGAAAAATTATGAGTTATTCTGCATTAAAAGATGCTACAGAAGACATTCAGAACATCCCAGTAAATTTAAAGGAAAGTAAGAGAAATAGAAAAGATGTTGTTGAACCCCGCCAACGACAAAATCCAGTGAGCGTTCCTGCTCAATGCTTTCAGCCTCAGTATCGACCCCATAAATATCCTCGTACTCCAAATAATCCTCCCCAATGCTATTTTTCTCCACAAAATCTCCAAAGTCATACCTCACCTTCCCAGTACTCTATCCACAATACACTGCCATATGTTCCACATCCACAAGACCCTCAATGGCCTCCACCACCTCCACAAATGTCTCTCCCACCTCCTCAAACATATCAACCACCTACCCGCAAGAGGTTCTAACCAAGGCCGAAGTATAAAATGAAAAGGTAATAACAAAGAGAAAAATCTTTCACTCCTATTGGAGAATCATATGCCAGTTTGTTGCAAAGATTGAGGCAATTGCACATGTTGAAGCCGATTTGGATAAAAATGTCAAACCTCCTTCCAAAGAATTTTGATTATTCTCAAAGGTTCACATATTTCTCTAATTCTCGGGGCACAACATAGAAAAGTGTTGGAATCTAAAAAGAGCGATCCAGAAGCTTGTCGATGCAGGTGACATTGTCGTGCAAAATACAGATGCAGCGGATAGTAGCCACAGTCCATTGCCTCTTCATAATGAGACGTATATGGTTGGCATGATTTGTGTTGAAAAGGAATATGAAAACTCTTCTGAATCCCTGGGAGGGCCACTTTTCGCAAAATTTTCAACGCTATCAGTCTCGGTTCCAGAAGTTGTTCTCAAGAACGAGTTGGCAAAAATGACCCAGAAGTTATTTGTCAATGTGATGGAGACTTGTGAAGGTCCTAATAATGTCGATGTGCGACTCACTAGCTAAAATGTTGAGCTTGGTAATTGGAAAGACGCTACTTTCTTGGCTAGCCAGGGAGGAGTTTTGGTGATTTATTTTGTTGTTATTTCTGTTGTCCGGGTTATTTTAGGGTTGTAATTTAGATATTGTCTTGTGATTCAAACCCTTCTATCCTTTTATTTTTCCTAGTTCGTTTAGTCGTAGTAACTCGTTTAGTGTTATCTAGGTTTGTTCCATGGTTGTAACCCCAGTTTATTTTGCTTGTGTCATTGTTCAAACCCTTTCACCTTATGTTTAATGCAATTTCCTGTTTTCTGTTATTTCTAGTCAGTATTTGTTTAGCTCTTTTTTCCTTTTATAGTTTTTTTACGGTGACTCTAGTGACATGACATGCACATGAAATTCTCAGTCTGGTCTTAAAAGTTAGTCTAATAATGAAACAATAAAATAAGGTTTGAAGATAACAGGAACATTTTAGGGACATAAGTAAAGATTTGGGTATTTTGAGATCATTCAAAGCCCGAATTGTGTGAAACTGGGGCAGATAGTTTTGGAAGTTAATAGGACGACAAAAATTAATTACGAGAGAGTGCGTCCCAAACAATTTGAAGCGAGCAACTTTCAGTTCAAGTGCATCTCAAATTACAAGATAAAGCCAAAAGAGTTTGCTCCAAACTGGCGGAGGACATCCATGTGAAGAAGAAATTATCCAACCAGAGTTCTATACTTGACAAGACACTAAAAAAAGGGTGGAAGACATATCTGTGGTATCATGTCCCCATAGATTTGTTTTAGAAAGTTCATTCCAAAAGAAAAGTTCAAAAAGAAAAAAAGAGAGATAAAGAAGAAAAAGAAAAACAAAAAGAAGAAAAGAAGAAAAGGAAAATTAGCAAAAACAAAAAGTATGCGTTTGAACTACGTTTGACCTGATTCTTTTCACCACAAGATACGTAAGCAGCCTTACGGTTCGGTAGCACCAAATAAAATAATTTATAATCCCATGAAGTCAAGAGTGGGGCAGTTCAAATTATCTTGTTTTAGAAACTGGGGCAAAGTTTTTAAAATGGATTCCAAAAGTTGTAAATAAATTAACCCTATTGTCTTAGTTATTTTTAGCCTTTATGATATCCTTTATATCTAACCCTATCCAAAAGTCACATTACAGTCCAAAAAAGACCTTCCATATAATCTTTGAGAGTGTCGAGTTTAGACATGCTAGGAACATATGATATTTTACCATGGTTAATGCCTTTTCATCTGTAGAATCAGAGGAAATAAGAAGAAAAAAAATAGAATGAGAGAGTCTTATTGGTTAAAACCCTCACGGGCACAATAATGCAACGGTGAGTTGAGAGAAAGTACAAAATGAGAGAGGCTTGATGTTGAAAACTCTTCGGGGTACCACAAGTCGAATAAGGATTGTGAATCTAATAGAACAATTGGATCATTGGAGTTTCCAAAGGTTAAAGGCGCAACAAGAATTGAAAATTAGACTTACTGGACAGATTATGCCACTTAATCCAAAATGCATGTCATGGTCATTAGAGTTGGTATCCACATCTGATAAGTTTCTATTTAGTAATTTTCTTGTTAGATATCATCTATTTCCACTATCCCCTTGCAATGTTCCTCTTGTTTTATTTAAGTCCTCTTTTTGAGTCTATTTGGTCAGAACAAGTGAGAGATGACTTCAAAATTTGCTACCAGCTTTCCAATTTCACAAAACGGAGTCTGGCTAGAACATCAAAGTGGCTTAAGTCAGGAAAGAGTAGTATGCACACTGGGTTGGTGGCAATTGACGTGCTTTGGGATACATGTGAAATGCAAAGATTTAGTAAATGTCTATTCATGAGCACAATGCAACCGATAGAGGGATTTGGGGCTTAAATGGATCAGAGGTGTTTTCTATGATAAGATCTGATAAGAAAGTGGTTAGCCAATAACACGTAAGGTCCCCAAGTTGAAATCAAAGTTATCATGGCAAATGTAGGAGTAATCACCCTCAAAGTCAAAGCCACAAACCAACCACCATGTTTAAACTCACAAGTTTTCTTTGTTTGAAACAGGGACGAAGACTATGTCCAAATCAAAGCTTGGAAGCTTGAATTTTTCAAGTGTCGTGCCCAAATTTTGTCAGCATAAAGGCTGTTTGAGAAGGTTTTTACTTGCTAGGCATTTCCCTAGTTGAGAAGGTTTTTACCTCCTACAAATTCCCCTAGTTGAGAAGACCATTACCTCCTAGGAATTTTCCCTAGTTGAGAAGAACTGTACCTCCTAGGCATTCTCCCTAGTCAGAAGAGTTTTTAGCTTTCTTTAAGTTCAGGGATCCCGCCTGCAGAATAGAGTTAGTTTTAGTTTCCTTAAATTTTTAATCTTTAGCATTCCTTGAGTTTAGGGGTCCTGCCTAGAGAATAAGGTCAGTTTTAGTTTTCTTAAGTTGTTAATCTCAAAGTTCAGGTGTCCCGCCAGAGAATAGGGTCAGTTTTTAGTTCCCTTTAAGTTGCTAGTCTTAGTTTTTCTTTAGTTCAAGGGCCCCGTCTGGAAAATAGGGTCAGCTTTTAGTTTCCTTAAGTTGTTAATCTTTAGTTTTTCTTAAGCTCAGGGGTCCTGCCTGTAGAATATGTTAATTTTAGTTTTCTTAAGTTGTTAATCTTTAGTTTTCCTTTAGTTCAGGTCCCGCCTGGAGAATATGGTCAATTTTTAGTTTAATCAAGTTCAGTTTATATTTTTCCTTTAGCTCAATCTCACATAAGACATCCTAGTCGAGTTTTTAATTTTACTCTCATCAGTGCATCTTTCATCAATAGCATAGTTGATTTATAGTATTGCTAATAACTCACAAATCTTCCTAGTGCAAACTGGGGCAGAAAATTTTGTTCGTTTGTTGTTTTCATTGCAGGCACCAGGAGCCCGCCTGAAGAACAGGGTTAACTTTCAGTTTTAAGTCCAAGTTAGAGAAGCATCAAGAGCCCGCCTGAAGAACAGGGTTAACTTTCAGTTTTAAGTCCAAGTTAGAGAAGCATCAAGAGCCCGCCTGAAGAATGGGGTCACCTTTCAATTTCGTTCAAAATCAAGCAAGAGGATCCTTCCTGAAGAACAGGGTCAACTTTCAGTTTACAAGTTCAAGTCAGAGAGGCATCATGAGCCCGCCTGAAGAACGGGGTCAACTTTTAATTTCGTTCAAAATCAAGCAGGAGGATCCCACCTGAAGAATAGGATCAACTTTCAGTTTACAAGTTCAAGTCAGAGAGGCATCAGGAGCCTGCCCGAAGAACATGGTTAACTTTCAATTTTCAAGTTCAAGAAGCATCAGGAGCCCACCTGAGAACAGGGTCAACATTCAGTTTTCAAGATTCAAGTCAAAGAAAGCAGGAGTCTGCCTGAAGAACAGGGTCAACTTTCAATTTTCAAGATTCAAGTCAAAGACAGCAGGATCCCGCCTGGAGAATATGGGCAATTTTTAGTTCAAATCAGAAGTAGCACGAGCCCACCCGAAAGACAAGGTTTGCAAGCTCAAGTCCACTCAAATTTCATGTTTATTTCAAGTCGAAGCAACAGGAGCCTGCCTGAAGAATAGGGTCAATTTCCAATTTTCTTCAAATTCAATTCAGCAAGATGCCCACCCGAAGAATAGGGTGAATTTTCAGTTTCATGTTGAAGGATCAAATAGATATTCAAGGAAGATACAAGATAAGAAATAGATAGAATCTTGTATTTTTCCTTATTTTTGCTGTAATTTTTCCTTTTATTTTTTATGTAATGGCAGAAACCGCGGATCTGCATCTCAATCGGCTCTCTACCTCGGTATATTCCATCGCTCTTCTCACTTCTAAACTACACGTGACTTGATTCCTTTATACCCAAGGATATGTAGGCAGCTCAGATATCAGGGCTCGGTCACATTTTCCTTTTTTTTAGTTTTTGGTCTCTCTAAATAAGGGTCGGGTAAAAAAAACCTGTCTCGTCGTTCTTTGTCTGGAAACACTTCGTGTTTTCAGTTAAAGAGGGGAAGCTGTAGACATGTAATTTTTGACCCTCACCGAGATTATACCCATTTTAGCGTTTAAATATTTAGTTTAGATCTAATATCGCTATTTTAACTAGCTTTGACTCTTTTACTTTATTTTATCACAAAAATAAAAATTACAAAAATATTTTATTTTATTTAGCTAATTGATATTTTATCTAGTTACTTTTGGTTTATTTACCTTTCATAAAATTAAAAATATAAAAATAGTATTAACATTGAAAGAAATCCTTCCAACCGCGGAATTGAACACAAGACTGACTTCGGCCAGGTTCTTTTATCAATCTCCTGGCCCATAAGGGCCATGCGGACTTGACGTCATCCCCACCTTCCTCCAGTATATCACTGGCAGTCCTTCGTGAGTGCGGCACGCACCTTTTTGTTTGTTTCGGAGCCGTTTGTTTGGGCGGGGCGTACTAAACCCACTACGTACCACACCACCGGGTGGCTCGCCTGAATGCCGAGTCTTTCTCTGCCGTCAACTCGACGTCGTCGTCACCTGCAAGATAAGGCCAAAAACTTGACTTTACTAAACAAGCGAGAAAGGCCCTTTCTATCTAGAAATAGAAAGTGCTTCGAAAGGCGCCGGCTACCTTCTTACTGACAGCACAGCTAGGTGCATATGGGACTCCACCGTAAATATGTTTATCTATTTAAGTACTCTATTGGAAACAAGCTTCCTGAAGAAGCTTATCACTTCGATACCCGGTTATGGATAAACATTACTCCCGGTAGAAGATTATCCATACCGGGTATAATAAGCTTATCCTTTCAGTACCCAGTTATGGATAAACATTACCCCCGATAGAAGATTATCCATACCGGGTATAATAAGCTTATCCTTTCAGTACCAGTTATGGATAAACATTACCCCCTGTAGAAGATTATCCATATCGGGTATAATAAGCTTATCCTTTCAGTACTCCGTTATGGATAAATATTGCTCTCAGTAGAAGATTATCCATATCTGGTATAGTAGCAGCTTACACAACAACTTCCTTTCTTCTATAAATAGAAGAGATTTCAGATCATTATGTACATCAGTTTGAATTCGAATAATATATCAGTTTCTCTCTATACTTGTCTTTACTTTATAGTCTTTATTTTATAACACGTTATCAGCATGAGACTCTGCCATCTCGAGCAAATATTTTGAAAGTATCTGAGGTAAGAACTTTCTTTTCCTAAATAATGTCAAATCTTTCTAAACTTGAATTTGTAGCCCTGGATATATCGGGCAAAAGCTACATGTCTTGGGTGCTTGATGCTGAAATTCATCTTGATGCGATGGGTCTGGCAGACACCATCAAAGACAAAAATCAGGCATCAAACCAAGACCGTGCCAAAGCAATGATATTCCTACGCCATCACCTTGATGAGGGCCTGAAAATGGAATATCTTACTGTTAAAGATCCAGTCATACTGTGGAATAATTTGAAAGATAGATATGACCACCTAAAGATGGTCGTTCTTCCACAGGCACGATATGATTGGACTCATCTAAGGCTACAGGATTTTAAATCAATCAGTGAGTATAATTCTGCTATGTTCAAAATTATTTCCCAATTGAAGTTATGTGGTGATAATATTACTGATCATGATATGTTGGAGAAAACTTTCACCACTTTTCATGCCTCGAATATGCTCCTGCAGCAGCAATATCGAGAGATGAGATTTAAAAAGTATTCTGAACTTATCTCACATCTTCTTATAGCAGAGCAACATAATGGGCTATTAATGAAAAATCATGAAAGCCGACCTATTGGTTCTTGTCCATTCCCTGAAGTGAATGAGACGAACTTCCACCAAGCTAAACGTGGAAGAGGTCGTGGCCCCAGTCGTGGTCATGGCCGTGGTCGGGGAAGATAATTTAGACTTCATGCATTTGGATGTAACTGATTACCTTGCACTCCCAGAAGGAGAAACAAGTCATGTAATCGGTGGTGAATCTGTAGAAATGTAAATATTTTAATTTTTGTTATTTGTAATAGATAGTATGGTTATGTAATTGTTGTACATAAAGAAAAATTATGATTTGATAATGATGTTTACTATAATATATCTTGTTTATGTCATTTTGAAGAATATGGATAACATTATTAGATCAACTTAAACTCTAGCAGAGTTTGCAAGAAATATACAACCACAAGAAGTGGTTATATTTCGTATATCTCATTGTAATTATATTTTGTTAACTACCAGAAGTGGTATATGCCTATGATCACCAGAAGTGATAATTTAGGCTTTCTATGGTTACAATTGAAGATAAGCTACATAAATATTCTCTATATTAAATGCACGCCTCGATTTGCTCCTGAAGTAGTAAATATTTTAAAAGAGGTTGAGGCATCACAATTTGATGTGATTAATGCGCATTCAGATAATTATGTTCGATTTCCTGAAGGATGAGAACTTTTGATAATATTAATCCATTCCCTGAAGTGAATGTGACAATACTAATAAGTCGGGTAAATATGAACGCGCTCTTGATGTGAATACATTACAATTCACCTCCAGAAGAGTTAATATAATTGAGAGAATATATACTCAATATTTCGTATTTTAAATTTGCTCCTGAAGAAGTAACACAATTGAAATTGCCTCCTGAAGTGGAAAAATATTATGAAGAGGAGTTTTCGTGTGCTTAAACAATTGTTTTACATTGTTTATTTGATTGTGATTTTCTCTCATGACACCAGCAGTGTCTGAGCAATATTTGATAGTACAAAATGTATCAACAACTCCTGAAGAGCTAAATGTTTGCCTAAAGAATACATGACACCAGTAGTGCCAGATAAATATTAGATTGTGGATAATAAATGAAGGCTCTCGAAGAGCTTATATACAAATATGTCATTCATATTATATGATTATGGTCAAAACATATGTTGTAGTAAACCTGAAGTTTACTAATACAAATGACTATCATATTGAGACTACAAATTATTGGAAGATTGATAATCTTCATGTTTCCACAATCATAGGGGGTAAAATAATATGTATGTAAGAAGTTACCCGCCTTATTCTTTAATTTGTACTATATCATGTATCACAGTAAACCAGAAGTTTACTAAAGCAAAAGTTTATGTCATAGTAAACCAGAAGTTTACTAAGAGATAACACATGACATGATAAACTTGAAGTTTTCATTTGCCATTTTTAAATGAGCTATTTGAGAATTCAGATAAGCATATACTAAAGAACTAGAAGATTCTTCAGGAATTCTCATGTGTTGCTTGTTCTCATAATGAATTGATTATACCAGCTAAAGTTGGGACTAAGACCCCTGATTCTGAAATATATAAAAGGTGAATATGGGCCCGTTCACCTATCATGTGAACCACTTATAGGTGCATATATGAGATGGTTACATGTGTAATTATTGTCAACCTGCAGTTTGGCATTTGGAATTGCTTTTCTCGATTAAGAGCATAATTTTCAGATTATGAAATCAAGACAGTTCATCTTGATAATGCTGGTTTATATCCAAGCTGGTTTAGCATTGAATACCTCCTATTAATGGCTAAACCATTGCTTATGAGAACAAAGCTTCATGTGTTGGTCTAAGATTTTCTAAATTGCATATAGCAGCACTTGTATGCATCAGATCAACAATATATGATAAGTCCTCCCTTCACAATTGGTTTAGGATCAGAAACCAAATATTTTTACTATCTTTTGTTGCGTGGTATATGATTAATTTCTCTACCATAATACACAAAGATATGTTTCCCAAAGATGATTGGGGATATATGTTAGTTTTTCTAACATTTGGGGGATGGAATAAACAGTTGAAAAATATGCTATATGAATCGAATTATCATGATCCTCACTTAGAAGATAATTCAAGTCGAATGCCAGAAGCATTTGCTGATCCAAAATTAAATATCATATTTCAGCTGCAAATGCTCCTATTAAAATTAAAGTCCCTGAAGGATAGAGTTTACTGTACGCATGAAGCGTGGTAGACCAATCGGTTCCAAAGGTAACAATCCTTGAAAAATAGTAGGAGCTAATGATCAAAATGATCATAATGAGGAGGAAATAAGCTCTAGAAGAGCCCACGACATAACATTTCATGAAACTCCCGAAAAAGTTCAGGTACCTGAAAATAAAGAAAGTGATGAGATCTCCACAAGTTATGTCGCTTCGGAACTGACACAAAATGATCGTCGACGATATATTTAATACAATATAGTGCACAATATTGTAAAAGATTGTGAGGATCGGACTAGCAGTCCAGACACTTGAAGATGTCATACCATTTAGATACAAGTCTTAACCTATATGACTTATTTGGCTAAATCTATATGAAGATCCTTGAAGGATTGAAAATGCCCGAAGCATATAATTCAAAGTCTTGAGAAATGTACTCGATCAAATTATAAAGATCTTTGTACGGTTTAAAGCAATCTGTGCGCGTGTGGTATAATCGCCTCAGTAAATATTTGCTGAAAGAAAGTTACATAAATTATGTTATTTGTCCATGTATTTTTATAAAGAAAATGTCATCAAAATTTGTTACACTTGTTGTTTATGTTGGTGACATAAATCTTATTGGAACTCCGGAATAGCTCCAAGAGGGTCTTAAAAATATTTTTACATGGACAAAGTGTACCCATTAAGTACACCAATGAATATTCAATCACTTGAAGTGAATAAGGATCCGTTCCAACCTCTAGAAGAGGATGAATAGCTCCTTGGTCCTGAAATACTCTATCTCGGTGTAGATGGTACACTTATTTATCTTGCTAATGCTAATAAAAGTGGTGCAGATCGTATTGATAATGCAGGTGCAGGTTATTTATCCGATACCCATAAAGCTCAATTTCAAACCGGCAAGCAGGGAGTGCATATGATTGAGATCAGTGATTCATTTGAGAAACATGTGGGTTGGAATGTGATAAAAGACCCACAATATTATACGGAGACAATGTTTCATGCATAGCACTATTAAAGGGAGGATTTATAAAAGGAGATAGAACGAAGAACATTTCACCAGAATTATTCTACTTACATGATCTTCAGGAAAATTGTGACATTGATGTGCATCAAATTAGTTCAAATGACAATCCAGCAGATTGTCTTTACTAACATCAATTTTTGAGAATATGGTATACAAGATTGAAATGCGGAGACTCAAATATTTGAAATAAGGTTTTCTTCAGGGGGAGTAAAATGCGCGTTGTACTCTTTTTCCCTTACTAAGGTTTTTCCCACAGGGTTTTCCTTATAGGGTTTTTAATGAGGCAGCCAGCAATGCGTATTACTAAATATGTGTACTCTTTTTCCTTCACTAGGATTTTTTCCCACGTGGGTTTTCCTAGTAAGGTTTTAATGAGGCACATTATCTTTTAATGAACATCCAAGGGGGAGTGTTATAAAAATATTATATTATGGATGTTCATTTAGTACTCCGTTGTAAATAAACTTCCTAAAGAAGCCTATCCATATGGGACTCCACAGTAAATATGTTTATCTATTTAAGTACTCTATTGGAAATAAGCTTCCTGAAGAAGCTTATCACTTCGATACCCGGTTATGGATAAACATTACCCCCGGTAGAAGATTATCCATACCGAGTATAATAAGCTTATCCTTTCAGTACCCAGTTATGGATAAACATTAACCCCGATAGAAGATTATCCATACCGGGTATAATAAGCTTATCCTTTCAGTACCCAGTTATGGGTAAACATTACCCCCGATAGAAGATTATCCATATCGGGTATAATAAGCTTATCCTTTCAGTACTCCGTTATGGATAAATATTGCTCTCAGTAGAAGATTATCCATATCTGGTATAGTAGCAGCTTACACAACAACTTCCTTTCTTCTATAAATAGAAGAGATTTCAGATCATTATGTACATCAGTTTGAATTCGAATAATATATCAGTTTCTCTCTATACTTGTCTTTACTTTATAGTCTTTATTTTATAACATGAACTAATTATTTTTGTTTTTATGTGAGAAGACCATTATTTTGAGCTTTGACTTGACCCAAAAGAAGCCCAAAAGAGGCCAAGCCCAAATCCCTAACCCTTAAAACCCTACATCTCTCTCCCTTTTTAAAAGAAGAAAGAGGGAGGAACCCTAGAGAAGGAGCAGCCCACCCTAATCTTGGAGGAGAAGGAAGCCAGCCGCACCCCACCTCGCTTCACCATGTCGGCCGCTACCCAAACTCGCCGGAGCACAACTCAACCGCACTCACCCCTCCCAACTACTGCCTACTGCCACCCAACACTCAAAAATTCTCTTCACACTCACTCACAACACCACACGATAAAACAACACACCCGCACTAACAAGTAAAAAAAGGGACAAAAAAACGTTGTTTCTGCACAACATGTTAGCGTCGGGAAAAAAATCCTCAAACAACAACTAAAACATTTTCAAATGTTAAAACCTTAAATAAACTCAAAGAGAAAGTTAATTGCCTTATTTATTTAGAAGAAAAGAAGCACTTAGTACGCTTGGGTTGAGTTTAACTGGAGGAACCCTAGGAACTCTAGAGATGGAGCTGCCCACCCTAATCTTGGAGGAGAAGGAAGCCAACCGCACCCCACCTCCCTTCACCACGACGCCACCCAAACTCGCTAGAGCACAACTCAGCCGCACTCACCCCTCCCAACTACTGCCTACTGCCACCCAACCAAAAATTCACTTCATACTCACTCACAACACCACACGATAACACAACACACCCGCACTAACAAACCAAAAAAAGGGACATAAAAACGTTGTTGCTGCACAACTTGTTAGCGCCGGGAAAAACAATCCTCAAACAACAACTGACATATTTTCAAATGTTAAAACCTTAAATAAACTCAAAGAGAAAGTCAATTGCCTTATTTATTTAGAATAAGAGAAGCACTTAGTATGCTTGAGTTGAGTTTAACCGGAGAAAGCATAAATTGAAGATTCCTCTAGAACTTGAATATGGAATGAGAGAAGCCGGCTCCAGAGGAGCTTGAAAGTGAGTTCTTGTTTGAGAGTTCAAAGGTTTGCCGATTGAGGTTGATACTGAGACCACCATGTCCGTCGAGTTCTGTTTGCGGTTCCGCTTCTGAGTTCGCCAACTCTGTTTGGTTTCTTCTTGGAAGTTCATGTACGTTTTTAAAAGCATCAAAGGAAATTTGATTCTGCTATTCTAAGGTCCATTTCTAAACTTTACATTCTACTTAAGCTTTGATGAGTTCTTGAAAATAATTTTGTTAAATGAATGTAGTTTGGTTATTTCTCTGTGTCCTAATTGGTTTATGGTCCTTTGAAGCTTATTTGCTAAATCATGACTGAGTTTTGTTCATGAATTTAAGTGATGTTTAATTTGTCAAATGCACATTTATGAGTAAATATGAGGGGAAGGGAATGTCAGCCAAAACAAATGGTCTGTGTAGTTGTTGGATGATGATTTGGACATACAACAATTAATAGATAAACGACGTCGTGTGGTTTCGAATTTAAATGCTCAAGAAAGGGGAATTTCTTTAGGCGATTATCTTGCTCTCATTTTAATTTTATTTACTTGTTTATGACGTTAGGAGTATGCTTAGGCCGACCACACATGAGTAGGTAAATGATTAGTAAATTTACTTATTTCTTTTTGAGGTAAGAGGTCGCCCCATTAGTTAATTGATTTATTTGGGGAATGCCCCGCGAGATTTGTATATATTTTTATCCGGGGTATACCCCGAAGTATTTGTATTCGGAGGCCGAAATTAAAACTCTTAGTATTTTTATTTTTATTTTTGTTTTCATTTTTCTTTTATTAGGTAGGGACGACCTCGAGCCTCTAGTGTTTTTATTTTCCTTTTTCTGTGTTTTTACCTTAATTTGAACATTTTAAAATCCAACTAGATCGAGTATGCAACCATAATTTTTACGGGACTTGGGGAATGCCTAACACCTTCTTCCCGAGTCAAATGAACCCATTTATCCCGAATCTCTGGTGCAAACTGGTTTAAGAGTCAAACATGTTTTGAAAGAAAATTTTTATTAAAAAAAATGGTGACCTGACACACTGAAACCAAATATCAGGTGGCGACTCTGAAAATCCTTCGTAATGCAATCTTTTTGTCACTTTCAAATTTAAAAACCCTTTTGAGCTTCAAAAATTACTTTTATTTATTTAAAGGGGTTAATGAGGTAAAAAAGGGGTGTGGCTGTTAGAACAAGATCAACTTCATCCTCTGCTACTAACAATGTTGAGATACCAGCTGCTAATCATCAAGTAGCAGCACCAGAGGTGCAAGCCACACCAATAGCACCAGCTGCAGTTAGAAGACGTGTCAAAGGTAGAGGTAGAGGTCAAAATTTTAGGGGTAGAGGTGAAAATTCCAAAGGTAATCAGGCTTGTGGTAGGGCCACTAGACATGAACAAGCTCCATCTCAGCAGGTTGTTAATGATCGTGCTGATGATTGAATTGAAAGAATTTTGGACTTTCTGGAGTCCCTAGCTCCTCCGGCTGGTGGTCGGGCTGAACCCGTTCATGCTCCTCCTCAAAACCCTCATGATTCAGAAGAAGATGTTATAAAAGATGATTTTCAAGCTCCACTTGAGGTCCACCAGTTGTCCTGGCAAATATTGCCCAGTCAGTGCAGTTACCAACAGAAAGAATTGATCCACATGCCTTTTAGATAAACCAAATGAACCAATATTATTTTTGGAAGAGATAGAGGAAATATTTTTTTCCTTTGGGTTGTCTTGATACACAAGCCACAAAGTTGATTGGGTTTCGATTGAAGGGTGCAGCAGGACAATGGTGGTGAGGTTACAAGAAGGCCAGAGATTCTGCATTACCGCCACTTACTTGGCCATAGTTTAAAGAAGCTTTCAGGGCCAAGTGTTTGCCTAGCAGTCGGATGGATGAGCTCTGACATCAGTTCGAACATCTTAAATAGGTTATCACATGTCATTGATTGAATATGAGATGGAATTTACAAATTTGGCTGAGTATGCACCTAAGTTGATACCGGCAGAGAGAGAAAAGTGAGAAGGTTCATTGAATGCTTGAATCTACATATGGCAAAAAATATGACTTCGCATCAAGATGACAAGACTTATCTACATGTTGTCAATATCGCTACGTGTAAGGAGGCTTTTGATAAAATTGCTGGACAAGCTAGAGATAACAGCAAGAAGGCTAGAACACCAGGTAGTTAATAGTGAATTTTCACTCATCTCCACTCAAACATGACCAGCAGAGTAAGGGTCAGGCCCCTCAGAGGCAAAGTTCAACTAGTCAAAGCCAACCTCGGTTCTCCTATCCTATATGTCCTTCGTGTAGCAAAAGACATCTAGGGAAACGTCTTCTGGGTCAGAAAGGTTTTTTCCACTGCCACAACTCGGGTCATATTAAGAGAGATTGTCCACAACTTGGGAACGCTCCAGGGAATGCTCCAGCTACTCATGCAACATCCACAGGCTATTATTGGTTTATATCAGCGGTAGCGGACCCTTTTCAAATTATTATTTATATATATTTTTTTACGTTTATTTTATTTGCAGGGGATGCCCCCGTAGGCTATGTATTTTAATATTTAAACACGTTAAATTCTTTGCTATTGAACTTGAAGTTTAATACAAATAATAAAGGGTTCACTCAACAAGTGATAAGGGTTGACTGCCAATCACGTCCCTCCCCGGTTTGGGGGCGTGACAATGCTAAAAGTGAATATCTATATCTATGCACGCATCTTGTTAGAGACTTCTTCAAATCTATGGGTTCATATGTAAAATATTTAATTTGAGGGGTATAGCTATAGTAATCATTTTATAGAGTTAATTACAGAATTTCTCAAACTATTTTAATTTGAAACCTCGTGTCGTTTATGCTTCCTCATTTATTGTTGTTTATGTGCCCGTTGTTTGTGTAATCAATAGTGGTACTATATACAACACCTTCATTATGCTCAACCTTAATTGTGCCCATTTTTTATGTATGTCTATATGCAGGGGCGGAGTGTTGGTTGATTGGTTGCGGGTTCGGCCGAGCCCAATAACTTTTGTTCAAATTTTATATTTGTATTAAGAAATTCAATAAATATGTATAAATATTAATTTAGAACCCAATAACTTAAAAGAGATTATAAACCGAACCTATAAGGTTCAAATCCTAACTCTTCCTTTGTGCTTGGCGTTGCATGTGTACCTACTTAAGTCAAATATCGTCGTACAAAATAAAAATTAAGGAATATTTTTTTTTATTGAGCACTTTTATTTTTGTTACTACATGCTAAGGGGATCCAAAGCGTTTTTTTAGGTGCTGTGCTTTGCTATTGTCTTTTTGTCTAAGGCTTTTCATATTCTCCAATCTCCATTTACATAAAGCTCTGACCTAAAACTACATTGATTTCCCATCCTTTTGCCCACCTCATTTCCTCTTTTTTTGATATCTAAACCAACTAACGTGGTCAAGAAGACTCCTCCCCACTTGACTGGTAGCCATGATTAGATTCTAATTGGAGGAAAAAGTTAAATCATAAATTCCACAAAAATGTTCAAAGGAAATATGTACGTCAATGCAAAACCAAGAGTAAACAATTTTTTACGGTAACCATGCATCATCGCTCACGCCGTTCCACTTCATTTAACTATTAAGTAGTACTTTAATATTTTCTGCCGTCAATATATAGTGATTAAGTATATGCTTAAACCACCTAGCATATCCAAATTAGAGACATTAATTAATAGTCTTAAGCGGATTAGCCAGTTTTAGACGTCTTCAAAGGGTTTTTTTTTTCATAACTTTTTAAGAAGTAAATGGTGGATAAGTATTCATCAAAAGGCACAAAAGACAATTTATGGTACAAAAGACAATTTACGTGTTAATCTGTGAACATGCCGCAAATCGCTTCTTTGGCTTTATTCTTTAGCACTTTTAAAGTCACGACAAGGCTGACCTCCACTAATATTCTAATCCACCTTCTCTTCCTAAAAAAATGCTTGAAAAATTAGCTTTTACTGTCAACCAATTCTTTCGTTCTTTTTCTCTTTTACTAATTTCTGAATTTCAAGGTAACCATTTATGAATGTGAAACAACATATATAAAAGGAAAAAGGCTCAAGCATGCTAATATAAGGTGGTACTTGAGGGATCCCTTTTCTCACATTTTTTAAGTAAATTTATATGTAGGGGAAAACTTTGAAGTCCCTACAGAAGCAGAAGTCCTGAAAAGATGGGGGAAAATGCAAAGCAAAAATGCCTCTTTGCATATCTCCACGCCTACCCACAAGAAGTAAAAAAGGAAACCACAAATATATTTGCCTTTGTTGATGAGCTAAAAATAATTTTATCTTAAAGAAACCTTTTTTGAACATCTGTGCTGTTTTTAACAAACTTTGGATTATATATGTTCGACCAGTTGAAAGAGCTTGAACTTGAACCAAAAAAAAGTACTTGAGCAAAAGAGAATAGACAACAAAAATAACCTATTTTTTTGGCAGGGGGTTTCGACTAAAATGGTGCAAGTTACTCTTTACATGGTGTGATATTGTCCGCTTTGAGTCATTTCCTCACGGTTTTTTCCAAAAGGCTCCACTATACAAAAAAATATATTTTCACTTATACTTGTCCACTATATTATATCAAGAGAAAAATAATCTTTTTTTCCTATTTTACCCTTATCATTTACTACTCATTTCCCAAATCATCTTTCCAAGACTGTCATCATCATTTTGGGGAAAATTGTAAAATATATACTTCATTTATTTTTTTTTAAACGGGTACAAGATTAAAAGCGGATAATTAAAAGTGAACGGAGGGAGTTAATTTCTTCTCTATGTAAATGAAACAAACAAATTTTAAACCTCTGTACGGAGTAAGAAAATTCTAGTCATCTAAAGTAAAGTTTTTGTTATATTACCAACATATTAGGATAGATCCACATCTGCACGTTAAAGACTGTGGTCCAACGCAAGATAGAATTCAGTTTCTTTATGGTAATAGAAATAGGAAAATAACCCCTTTTCTCAATTTATTTACCCTTAATGTATGTTAGTACAAATGAATTTAGCTATAGTCATGTGCTAAATCTCCACTAAATATATAGAGACCTATAAACTGCAGTAAGAATACTTTTAAAAAGAACTTATGATTAGGAGAAAATAAGTTACAGGACATTGTTGGTTTGTCTCATGATGAGCTACTTGATGAGTAACTTATAGGAGTACCAAAGAACATTCTCTTACATATAAAGACATAATTCAACTGAAATATAAAGCTAAAGCTGCAAACTAAAGTTAGAAAACAAATTAAAGCCATTGATGTCTAAAGCAAAAGGGCCCTCTATCTTCTTCACATTCCAATGTCTTCGTGTGGCTTGCACCTCCACTATCTCGGTCCCATTTTACCATCCACTCCTCAAGAAAGCCAGAGTCCATGTTCGACCTTAAGAAATATATAATATCGACCGTGAGAATCATTATAGATTTGTTGTGTGTATATGTGATGTTGCACATATTTCTATGTGTTTTGACGTTCCTTTACTCATGTTTTAACCGCTTTTTATTGCTATGTGGTGTTAAAAATGCCCAACATAATTTTATTATTGATTTTATGGCTAATTGAGTTGTGTGTGATGATTTAGGGTGTTTGGAGAGCAAAAATATGAAAAAAAGATGCTCCAACTAAAGGAGAAGAGGGTGGACGCGTCGCATCCAACCTTGGAAAGAAAGTTATTTGGTGCACCCTTAGCAGTGAAGTCGGCCCATAGCATCCACATAGCATACGCACACCTGGGCAAAGCTGAGATGAAGGAACAAAGGGTGGATGCGAAGCATCCACCCTAGCATGCGAAGCTGAGAAGCGGAGGACGAGCTGGATGTGAAGCATCCACTCCATCATCAATCCTTGAAGCTGAGTCGGACTAGGAATAGGAGAACTTTGGCCCACGACTTTTGTATGCACTATATAAGCCAAAAACGCCTCTTTTAGGTGATCTAACACACTTTTTGAAGGGAATTGAACCTAGGGAGAGCAAGGAGCCGCCGTGGAGGCCGGGTTTCATATTTCTTCCACCAAACTTTGTAAGTTTTATGTTTCTTTGTATAATTTGTTGTTTGGCTACCATGTGTATATGGAGCTAAACTTCACGTTCTAGGGTTGTGGTTCTTTCATGACTATTGTTATTCGGATATTGATTTTGATTTCTTAGTTTATCATATTGGTTTATTTATTCAATCCTGCACTTAATTATTTGATTGTTTGATCACCAATTGAATATTGTCTATGAATCTTGAATTGAACTCGAAAGTGGGAATTCTAAATTGCATATAGGATTGAGTAGAGCAAGTTCTTGAACCTGGACATCGGGGAACGAATTCGCGGTTAGGATAGACATATACCTAATTGTCTTGCTCAGTTGATTTACAGGAATTATAAATGCGTTCTTGTTAGTTTTAACTCCATAGACATATAGGCGTTAGGTTAGCTTGAATAGGAGAGTAAGAGCTCGACAGATTCTTATGAGCAATATTAACCTGTCAACCAATAAACCAGATAAACTAATTAGTCAATTCAATTGAAGAATATAATAGGATTGTTAGATAGCCCATGACCCTAGATCTTTTTCATCACATTGATAATATAAAAATCTGCTCTTCCTCTATTCAAAGTTCATTATTTATTTTTCTTAATTAGTTTAGAATCAAATATTTCTAGGTTTAATTCTTGTTTAGATAATTAGGATAGTCTAATTTAGTTAATAGTTAATCACAAGTCTTCATGGGATCGACATCCGGCTTTTAGTCACTTTATTACTTGACGACCTCGTATACTTGCGTGTATGTTTGGCTGCAACAAGTTTTTGGCGCCATTGTCGGGGACTTAGAAATTAACTATTTTTCTAGATTAGACTTTTACTTTTATCTTTACAATTTTTTTATTTCCTTTTCTTTCTACAAATATTTTACTTTTATAACTATTTGATTTTTCTCTTAGTGTGTTTCTAGCTCTCTTAACATGACATATGTGGATGAAATATCCGGAGGTAAGGTTATTGATGAAGACGCTTGGTTGACAGAAGACTTTTATGGCTCGTCTTTTTGGGCTTGTCATGACTTGAACTCTGGGAGGTCTGAATTTGAATATGGGAGTAAGGGTTGATATTGGGATGGATATTCTCGATTAAGCGAATATGCAGAACAACGTTGTCTTCTAACAATGTTGGTGAATGATTGGTCTAAGGAGAGAGATGAACTTGCACATAAAATTGATAATTTTGGCTTGGCTGTACATAACTTAGATGCAGATTTGAGTGCAAAAGTTGATGCGTGTAACACTCAACAATTTAATAATGAGTTGTGTGAAGCTAAAAAAAATCTTCTAGACCAAATTGAGGAGCTAAAACGAGAATAACAATCACTAGACCATGTTTTTCTTGAAGATGCCAATATTGAGAAGACTGCTCTAGAGTCATGTGAGGGAGTAGATAACATTACTTTGGGAGACTTGAGTGTGTGTAAATATGGGGATGCAAATAGTGATAAAATTCATGATTTAGGGCACATTAGACCTCATTCCAATTGTTTTTCCACATTGTGTTTAGAAAGCAAGATAGTAATCGAGCCATCTGAGCCTATGAGGGAGTCAAAGAATGAGGATGAGAGTGCCTATATTCTTGAATTCTTTGTGCCGAAAAGCAAAAATTACATTCCTCATATAAAGGCCGAGAAGTATAAAGTAAAAAATTTATTACTTGGTCTATTTATATTTGTATCCCAACCAAAGGAGCATAGCCACAGACTGGATGTCATGTTAGGGGTACAATTCATAAGTTCAAGGTGGAGGAAAAAGTGATTCACGTCGTGCCGAGACGTTAAATTAGGCACTTGTTGGGAGGCAACCCAACTTTACTGCTTTCTTTTAATTTTGTTTATTTTGTTATTTTTCTATTATTTTTATAGTATTGTTTTATTTTGTAGGATTATGAGCATAGGAAGAAAGCCATTGGAAGTGTGCAAAAGTGAGCTAGTCAGTTGGAACTAGTGTGAGGTACCCACACAAAGAACCATCATCCTTAGGAGAAGTCTGAGTATCCTGTGAGCTGTTATTGTTTCGGCCTTTAGCCTTTCAGGGAGTTTCTTGTTCACCCTTGTTATTTTTATTTTATTTGTGTATTGGGGACATTGCACTCTTTTAAGTGTGGGTAGTGAGAATTCCTTTAGATAATTAGTAGTAGTTTGTTAGTAAAAATGTTAACTCCTTATTTTTTATTTTAGCTTCTTATTTTAGTTTTTGTAGTTGTGTAGTAATTTAGTAGTACTTTTTGTAGCTTAAATTTTTTATTCCTTTTTAAATGTGAATAAAATCAGAAAAATCGAGAATTAAAAAAAAATTAGACTTTTCCCGACGATGGATCTCCTAGACAGTTTTTTTGAGGGATTAAAGTCTAACCAAAAATAGAAAAATATGCTTTTTAGGTATTTTTAGGTAGTAATAATCTCCCGTGATTTTTCTTTGTGCATCGGTTCTTTTCCATGGGATTTAGTTTGAACCGGGTAGTAGTTTTTTATTTTTAGAGTAGATAAGGTATAGGAAATAAAAGGAGGAAGAATGATGAACCTAGGCGCTCTTGACTTGTTTGATAGTAGCATACTTAGGCTTTGGCATGTGTAGTATCTTTCTTATGTCTTGAAATTGTCTATGATGCTTGTATAGACTGGATAGCATGTTATTGACGCCGATGTCTCATTTACTTGACTTATGTTCACTTTGCGTTTTATGCTTAATATCTCGTGGCTCCGTGAATACTTGCATTAGTTTGAGAGTCGGAATGAAACTGTCCTTAGTGAGTCATGTGCCATGTGCGGTGAGGTTTTTGTGTAGTCCATGTATTGTACTTGTGTCTAGAACTTGCCCGGTATGTGAGTTGAAGCGAAATTTGAGGTGATGCTCGATTTGAGAAATGATTTTAGGCTTTATTTGGTCTTTTTGATCTTAAATGCTCATCACAAATAAAATCTATCCATAGTTAACCCTTTTGAGCTTATATACTATTATTTGGCACCCACATTACAAGCCTATACCCTTTTTTATTCTCAATTGACATTGTTTTGACCCTTTTACCTCTTAAAGCACTTTAATTGTGAGATGAGCGCTAAAAGAAGTAAGAAGGAACTAAGTGGGTTGGCTTTTGAGTGGAACCAGTGAAAGGAAGAAAAGTGCACTTGTTTTGTAAGATAATACACCACTAGCAAAATTAAAAAAAATAGTTGGGAAAAGAGAGAGAATAAAAGAAGGAAAAATAGATATGAATAAATTGTTGTCTTGTTTTTGCTAATGAGTATGAATTAAAGTAGTGCTTAAAGAAGAAGGGAATATTTTTGGGGGTAATATTATTTGTGAAAATGAATTGGATTGAAGAATTTGAGCTTAAAGTTGATTATGTGATATGTTAAAGTACTTAGCAGGGTTAGTCACTATTCCTATATATATCATACTCGTCCCTTAGCCCACATTACAACCATAAAAAAGTTCTAATTGATTATATATCGAGTGGGCCTAAATTAGTAGAGATTTACATTATGGGCAAGCCTATGGTACCAATTGCATGCATGTGACTTCTTTTTGAGGGTGAGATATTTTCTTTGATATATATGAGTCCTTAAATTATATGTGATCATGAGATTCGAATGCGTGGATTCAACTTACTCTCTTGTTCTTGTTGAGAGGGCACATGGTTTTATGAGGGATATGTAACATTATTAGACTTCTCTATGATGTGGGGTATTCAAGCCATGGGTGTTGTGAGCACGTGAGTTTTGCCCTATACGAGAACTACTCCCAAAAATTCAAAATAAAATAATTTTCTCTTTGTGTGCAATTTTGAGAATTTTCATGGCATTTTTGGATAATTATTTGTATTTGTCTGTACATGTTCGTTTGTTAAATTAATAAAAAAATACAAAAATATGTCGCATTTGCATTTTAGGATTTAATTCTACAATTAGGAGTAATTAAGTTTGTTTTACAAAAATGAAAAATTATTACAAAATATGTATTTCGCATCTTTTGCATTTAATGTTCAAATTGTGTGACTTTACTTTAGTTGGTATTTAATTGTGTGTGATAATTATTATTAAGGATTACTTAGTATTCTTTTTTATTTGGTTTATGATTTAAATAAGAGTTTTAGTTTTATTAATTATGAAATAAGAGAAAAAAAGAAGGCAACACAATTCGGACTGGGCCAGTTTTTAAAAGAGAATTCAGGCCCAAAAGTCACACTCCCTACCCGGCCCAGGTCTGTCAACCCAAAGACCACCAAACGACGTAGTATAGGGCAAGAACTACGTCGTTTTGATGGTGCCCGGTCTAGTTAATCTCAAAAGACAAACCAAGCGACGTCGTTTCCTATAGGTAAATTGATCCAGGCCATTGATCTCACTTGATCGAACGGCCTGGATTCATTCCACCCTTCCGTATATAACCCTAATCTCATACCCCCCCCCTAAAGCCAAAACACCCCATCTATTCATCGTCTCTATGCCTTAGAGACCAGACAACCCTCCACCTCTTACCACCGTCGACCACCCACCGGAAATTGCCTCACGACGGTTCCGGTGGTCCAAACAACCCCAGCTTCACACCACTGAATCCCCTCGACCTCCCCACTCCAAATCCATAACCCTTATCCTTCGAATCATCACCAATCTGCTCGAATCTTAAATCAAAGAAGTTAGCCTGAACTTCACCTTCTCTGATGGCCACCAAAATCACACCCCTGAGCCTCCTAACCACCCTCGTTCCAAATCCATTAATCGTTTACCTCGAATCACCCTACAGCTTCTCGAATCTTCAATCTAAGATTCGAGCAAAACCTAAACCTATCCCAACCTACCCCAAACTCACACTAGATATCCACCAGGCCTCCCTCACCCCTGAACCACCACTGGTTCCCTTCGAATCACGATGGAACCATTCGAACCCCAAATCGAACCCCCAAGAACCCTAGAAAACCAAAGGTTGAGGTTTGTCTGAAGAAAAGGAATTTGGGTGTCCAGTGGACCTTAGTCGAAGTGTTCTCAGTTGAGAACACTCGATTAAGGTCCGTTTGACCTCAAAAAAAGGTCCGAGTCAGAGTCCAAGTCAGGATCGTCTAGTCTCCGAGTTTCTGAGGTATTTTCCTTTTTCTGTTTGTTCCATTTTCGTGTTTGTTTATCCTGATTACTTTGTTTACGTGTAGCTTTATTGACTTTTCAATTTTTTTTTCAATTGATTCTGTCTTTCTTCATCAGACCTTTTATTTGGTCCAATTCTATCATTTGCTTCTGTTTGCTATAATTGTTATGTGTTATAATTTGTGTAATCGATTAATAAGTTGCGTTGATTAATTAGTTTCCTGTTAATCCCTATTTCTGTCGATACCACTGAAATTACCCAAATTTCCTGTTTCTCTGTTTCTGATTGTTCAGTGTCAATTGTAATATGTAATCGATTAATTAAGCTTCGTTGATTAGGTCGTTCGTATAGTTTGAATCATTTGGCGTTCTGTTGTTTATAGTTTTTTCAATTGATTGGTTGTCTGGTTAATTAAGATTCTATTTGATTATAAGCATTGTTCTGAACCAATGAAACTCTTATATTTGATGTATTTTCTGTCTTAAAGTACTAGCTGGAATTGGTTATAGCTGTTAATCAAATTAGTTTAGTTAATTGATAGTTAAGCAGATTTTAGAATCAAAAGTTTTAATATATTTGAATAGTTGTATTAGGAAGTCAGTAATATTAAGGGGTTTTTAGGGTTGATTTAGGAATGAAACAGTTAGGATTATATTTTAGTGTTAGTGCTTGTTAGTGGGATATTAATTAATTTATAAATGGGGAACAAAAGGGAATGGGGGGCTGAAAATAAGGAAAAGCTTCCTTAGTGGATTTTAAGTGGAAAATTCAGATTTTAGTGGAAAAAGGGGTAAAGCAGTAAGAAAAAAAAAGGGTCGGCCAGTAGTTTTAAAAGAAAGGCAGACTTGTATAAGAAGAGGGGAAGAAGACTGAAAAGGGGGAGCTTCTGAAAAATAGAAAAGAGGGAAAAGTTGGAGAGTTGGTTTTCTTTCACTTCTGAAAATCAGAATCAGTTTGGTTAAGTGTTTAATAAAAAGTTCAAAATGTTTCTTTCTTGGAGAGTTTAAAAAATAGAAATCAAAGTTTGTTGTTCTATTGCACTTCTGGTTCTATTGCTCTATTTGTGATTGCTGATTTGTTTCTGGGATTTCATTGAGGTTTCAAGTAGTTTTCCGAGTTTGTTATTGTTGGTCTGTACTGAATCTTTGTTGCTGATTCTGGTATATCTGTGTTACTGTTTGATACTTCTGAAATTGCAACTGGATTTGGTCCTGAGTTTACTGTTGGTTAAACAAAACTGTTCCATTGGTTGTGTGCTAGATTTCTGCTGGTTTTAATCTATTTCTGGGTTGCTGCTGCTTTGTTGTCACCACTGCTGCTACTCACTCCGTCTTCCTGTTCTTGTATTTTCAATACCAGGTACACGCTCGAATTCATTGGTGTAACCTCGAATTGGAATGGAATGAAGTAGTATTTCCAGCCTATGTTCATGTGAATATTTGTAGTGATAGTCCGTCTAATGTTGTCATTTTCCGTTCGTTTGAATTATATTGAGTCAAGAATTGGTCAATTAGGGTCGCCTCTATCATTTTGAACCATTTAGATTAGTAACAGACTATGGACTGTACTTTGGTGTAGTAGTTTATTTCCAGCATTCCCGTTGTTTATATTCACAGTGACGATAAACAAATAATAGATTTCTGTTAACAGATAACCCTTGAGTGAACATAGTGATACCTTAAACTTAGAAAGATAGGAATTTGAATGAACACTCGAGTGAGTGTAGTGTTGGGAATAATCAGTTAGCCAATGTTCATATTTCTTTAAAAATCAGCAAATTGCGAATGTGTTAGCTTCATTTAGTTAATGGCGCTTCATCTTAGCCTATATTTTCTATAAAAAAAAAGAAGCAATAACGCGCCTAATAGTATGTAAATCTGACCGTAAGAGTTAAAACCGAGGCCATAACTTTCTTGTGCATTTAATCAAAGCAGCTTAAGCAAACTTTCGTAATCATTAGTAATTAAGGTTGGCTAAGTTTCAAGTAGTTTAAAACAGTTAGTTCCAATGGTTCATTTCATCTAACAATGTGGGTTTAAATTAGTTATAGGATAATTAGTTTTCTTTTGAATATATGTATTGTTTGTCAATTCCGTATTTTCAATTTCAGTAATATTGACTTATAGAATAAGGCAATGAAATAATCTTCTTTTACGCAAGTTTGATTGCAGTTTTCCAGTTGCGCTTGCTTTAATCCGATAAATAAGTGATGGTTTTTTCAAGCATGTAATTAACTAGGATTATTTTCTTTTATTTTAGAGACAAACTTAAGTAGAAATGTAGTCACTTTAGGATTGCTCTTTAAAAATAAATGAGACGAGCCTCGCCAAATAAAATGCAAGCTGCGGGGCCCTCAATAAATGGTTAATAATTAATTAGACTTCGGATGAGCCGTTTTAGCAAAATTTCACGACCTTCTCAAAAATAATAATGCGCTAGTCGCTTTAGGCGCGCCTTTAATAATTTACTTTCTTAAACGCGGGTGTACATTGATGTAACCCAAATCCAAATATCAACGGAGTCGAAGTGTGTCGACGACCACGGGTACATTGATTGTGACGTGGTTCGAGATACATTTTCACAATGTTGCAATTCTCTGTAAAATAATAATAATAAGAGTGGTTAAAGAGTTAAAATTTGTACATAAGTTCATAATTGTATAAAATCAGATAATCAAGCTAAATACGATAGTTGAGCGACAGTGTTAGAACCACGGAACTCGGGAATGCCTAATACCTTCTCCCGGGTTAAGAGAATTCCTTATCCGGATTTCTGGTGCGCGGACTGTAATAAAGAGTCATTCGTTTCCTCGATTCGGGATTCTAACCGGTGACTTGGGACACCCTTAATCTCCCAAGTGGCGACTCTGAATTTTTAATAATAAATCCCATTTCGATTATCCTTTAATTGAAAAAAACTCCCTTAACTCCCTTGCGCCCCGACGGGCGCGGTAAAAAAGAGGTGTGACAGCTCTGGCGACTCTGTTGGGGACGTAACCCAGAACCACTGGTTCAGGGTTAGAAATTCGAGCTTAGAATAATTGTTGTATTTGGCTTTATCGTGTCATTGAGCTTAAATGTGCTAAATGCTGCTTTTACCGCTTTGATATTATCTGAACTGTATATAAACTGTGCCGAAACCCTTCTCTTCTTACCTCCGGGGATGTGCTTACTGGTTGAGACTCCCTATTCTGTTAGTGTCATACCCTGAAATAAAAGAGGCTCGGAAAGTTTCTAAAGTCGGCTGGCCTTTTGGTTCCCGGAAAGGAGCTCCTTCCTCAACTCGAGTTGTCCGCTCGGGTACACTGTCTAGAACATATACCCAGGTTGAACCTAGAATAACTTGACTTCATGCCGGATCCCTAGTAGGAATGTTTATTTGCATCATGTTGCATTTGACTTAGGGGACTCAACACAGGGGTTGGGTCCGTCTAGGACAAGCAACCTGAAATGAAAAAAACCATCGTGCTGCATCTTGTTTGTTTTGCACATTTATTTGCTTCAGATCTGCATGCTGACCGACTTTTGAAATCGGGAATTTTTGAAAAATTGTGAATTAAAAAGGAAAAAAAATAGCAGTGTAGGGAGATAACTACTTATTTTTAGAAAAATAAAACCAATGTCCAAGTAGTGTCAAAACCCTGCCGAAATTTTGAAAAATGAATTTTTTTTTTTAGTTTGATTTATTTACAAGTTTAGTTTATGTTGGGCGAACTACGCCGGTTTGATTCTCACAGGGCATGAGATACGTATGCAATCCTCGTCGGGTCCAACCACCCATTTTGCAAAAATAGACAAAAATATCAAATTTTAATTTTCGTCATAGAGTCGGGCAATGTCGTTTTTATCAGAAATAGCTGAATGTTCCCGAAAGGGAAGCCGGAAGGATGACTTTGCATAAACGGCCACTCCTGTCATTTTTTTTTATTTTTGATTAGTTGACTCACACAACCTTAAAATCTTCGTCCCTGAAGTGCTGAAAGGTCATGTTCGGAAATCGGGTCTTTCTTTTATGAAAAATAATCTAATCGTTTTGAGTCAAATAAATTTTCTTTTGTTTAATCACATTAATAAATGTGCAGAATGAGCATGACTCAAAATGAACCTTTTTCAATCATGAATAAAATCCCCCTCCAGTTGCGGCTATGGTGGAATGATTTAGGCAAAGAAGGGCGAGACGAAGTCAAGAAACATCTGAAAGGTCTCACGGGTTTGTTGGGTATCAGGCCTCGAGGGGATATTATAAGGGCACTGGTCACTTACTGGGACCCGGCGCACAATGTCTTCCACTTCTCGGACTTTGAACTCACCCCGACTTTAGAGGAAATAACATGGTACATCGGTAGTGCTGAGGTTCCGTTGAGGCGTAAATAGCTGGTTGCTCCAAGAGCCATAGCGGTGCACCGGTTTTTGGACTCGTTAAAGATAGTCAGAACAATCCATAACCCAGACTTGGCGAAAGGTTTTTGCACTCTAAGCTTCATATACCAAAGATACGGCCACATAGGAGGATTCGACAAGCCAGAAAACAAGTTGTGCAGCAAAAGTAACCGTCGAAAGTGGGATGAACATAGACGGGTTGCTTTCATGATAACCTTCTTAGGGCTTTTAGTATTCCCAAGAAAAGACGGGAATATTGACATAAAGATAGTTGGGGTCGTCAGTACTTTGCTCACTCAAGAGGACATCACGCTTGCACCCATGATTGTATCTGATATCTTCCGAGCTCTCACGGCCTGCAAAGCCGGAGAGAACTTTTTCGAAGGTTGTAACTTGTTATTGCAAATGTGGATGACCGAACACCTATGTCACCGAGCCTAGTTCCTGAGCCATGGATCTTCTGAGAAAACCTGCATAGAGGAGTTCTACACCAGAATTAATGAGGTCCGCTTACCTGAAGGAATCTCGGCATGGACCTCATACTTCCGGACCCTCAACGCCAGTCAAATACAGTGGACACTAGGATGGTTACCGATCGACGAAGTCATATATATGCCAGCATCTAGGCCCCATTTTCTCTTGATGGGACTTAAGAGCATTCAACCTTATGTGTCGTATTAGGTTTTGAGGAAACTTGGGAGGTGTCAGATAGTGCCGAAAGATGAGGACCTGAGCACCCAAGTGACTGAGATCAGTTTCGATGGCCAGTTTCCTGAAGCAAGGGTCCGCCGGATTTGGAGCCAATGTCAATACTTGGAGGCAAATACTTGTGTACTGAATCGGGCAAGAGGGGAAGTTTCACCCGGATATCAGGCTTGGTACAAAGGGGAAGTGTCGTCTGGAAGGCCGGCTAAAAGACTTCACCTTCAAGAATTTACCAAGTCCTCACAAGAGCATTGGGACTGGTTGGCGAAGGAAAAAGAATACACGGCCACAATAGGCAAGTTGAAGCAGCAGGTCATAGATCTTCAATTTGAAAGAGAAATTCAAACCACAGCCGATGAAGGGGACATAAAGAAATCAGCCCAAGAAAATGACTCCCTTAGAGCTCAAAAACGACAAGTCATAATGGATGCCGACAACCAACGGAGAAGCCAGTCCGATAAAAGGCTGATAGCAGGGTTAAGGAATCAGGTCATTGAAAGCCGAAAAGACTTGGAAAGATCCGAGGCTAGCATAGCAAGAATGCGGTCCAGATGGGCAAAAGGTGCAGCAGCGCGGAAAAAGCACCTATGATAAGTGAGAAGGGATTATGAAGGTAGCATTGCAATATTAAGAGAAACAAATTCCACTCTCAGAGATCAGGTCTTTAAACAAGCCCGAGATGCTAGAACGGACAGGGAGCGCTGCTATGATTCAATAGCCTGAATGGAAGAACAAATTGAGAGGTTCCAAGATCAGCTCGTTGACAACACTCAAGTATTGGAATTAAAGAATCAACGAATAGAACAGCTGTGTATGGAAAGGGATAAAATCAGGGGTAGGATCGATGAGATTGGGCACTACATCACCACGAAGTGCCTAACATGTGAAGGAATGCCCCGTGATACCCTTTTTTCCTCAGTCATGGGTTATGTCCACCGGATCATGGAGGAATTAAAAAGCTTGCAAAGAGGCCTGGCACCAAAGCCCGCAGAAAGGCCGAACGATGCCTCGCGGGCACCAAAATTCAAGGCCTTAATGTATCCCTAGTTCAAGTCTGCACTTGTTTGTTTTTAAGAGTCTGTTGTCTACCCTTCTGTTCTCTTTTCATATCAAACAATGTTAATAGTGTGGAGTCTGTATTTCGTTTGTTTTTTTTCAAATGGGTAGCTTGTAATAGCATATTTTGGTAATAAAATGAAAAAAATTGTGTCTTTATTTTTACTTATGGCAGAACTACGCCCGGTCTGATTCATGCGGGCACATGATATGTAGGTAATCCACATAAGATTCGACCATCTCTAAAAAAAAAAGGGAAAAGGCAAAATGAATACATAAGCCGGAATGACGCATGCAGTCGAAGCAAAGACATGTTAGAAATGGCTAAACTGCCTAGGAACATTGCATTCCCCAATGTGAAATTACAATATGTGTTAAACTCTAACGCTAACAAGTTTGTTGTTTATATCAGAGAAAGAGATTTCAAAACAGTTGGCTCGTTAGAACGTTCTGGCAGATTACCATTACCACACAAGATCAAAAGGGCCCATTCCAGAAAGTATGTCTGGTTCGGACAAAAGTGTTGAGGAGGAAAAGACGGAGATGCAAATGATGAAGGAGGAAGTAGACAGGTTGAGACAAGAGATAGCTGGGATGCACCTAGCCTGGGCTAAGGGACAAACACCACCAATACTTCCCCCTACTCCTACCCTTTCACCAGCTCGGACTCCAGAACACCCTTCCACTGGTCCATCAACAAGCTTCCCCATTGCCCAATACTATCAGGGGGAAACTTCCTATAATCCCCAAGTTTCACCACCCAAACAAAACCCTCCTCCACCAGTTGTTCCTGTTTTGGTGGCACCTCCACCCGCCACATTGCAAAAATCACCCGAGGAACCAGTGTTTCAGGTTCACGACAACCAGTACTATCCTCCTGAACCCACCTTCAAAGCACCCGAGCCATACACTTACGCCCCTTACTTTCAGCTCCCGACAGAAACTGAGAGGCCAGCTAAGAATCCGGAGCAGGATGAAGTGCTCCGTAAAGTGAAAAGCCTGGAGCAATCCTTCAGGAATATGCATAGATTGGGCAGCCAAGTCAGTGTGTCCTATAAAGATCTGTGTCCCTTCGCCGATGTTTAATTGCCAGCAGGTTTTAAGATGCCAAAGTTTGATCTATATGAGGTACATGGTGATCCCATGGCGCATCTACGAGGTTTCTGTAGTAAGATGAGAGGGGCAGGTGGAAAGGATGAGCTGTTGATAGCTTATTTCGGTCAATGTTTAAGCGGGTCCACATTAGAATGGTACACGAGGCAGGATCCTAACAGGTGGTATACCTTGGACGATCTAGCACAAGCATTTGCAGGTCATTTCCAGTATAACCTTGAGATCGTCCCCAACCGTCTCATACTGTTAAAACTTGAGAAAAAGCCCGGAGAGAGCTTCAGGGAATTCAGATTCCGTTGGAGAGAACAAGCAGCAATAGTCGATCCACCAATGAGGGAAGGTGAAATGGTGGACTACTTCTTACAAATGTTGGAGCCAACTTACTTTGGTCACCTGGTGACATCAGTTGATAAATCTTTCAATGAAGTAGTAAAAATGGGTGGTATGGTTGAAGAAGGACTCAGGTCCAACAAGATAATGAGTTATTCAGCAATCAAGGCTACAACTCAGGCTATCCAAAGCGGCACGGGAGGTGCGCTCGGGAAAAAGAAGAGAGAGGAGGTCGCAACAGTCGAAGCAGGTACTTGGTCCAAATTCATAGGTCCTTCCCCTCGCTACCAACCCAGACCCCATTAACCAAATTATCCACACACTCCATACAACCCTCCACAACTCTATTATCCACCACAAGAGCCACATTTCTCCGTCCATCACGCCCAAACTTACACCCAGCCTCCGGCTCGCCCGCAATGGCGTGCGTCGTCTCCCCAACATACATATCCACCTCCCCAACATACATATCCACCTCCACAAAACACATACCCACCTCCGCAAATCACATACTCACCACCAAGGGCCTACAGGAATCCTTCAGGGCCAAGCATCCGCGGAAATCAGGCTTTCAGGAACGAGAGGGTGCAGAGGTCGAGAACATTCACTCAGTTGGGAGAAACCTATACTACTATGTTCCACAAGTTGAGTATTAAGTCCTGTTGAACCCAAGTTGCCAAATCCCCTTCCCAAAAATCTGGACCACTCAGTAAGCTGTGAATATTGTTCGGAGGCTCCCGGGCATGATACTAAAAAGTGTTGGAAGTTGAAGACTGCTGTACAAGATCTTATTGACACAAATAGGATCGAGGTTCAGGCACCAGAGGCACCCAACATCAATGAAAACCCATTACCGGTGCACCATGAGGCCCACATGATCGAATTAGTGCACGAAGGAGGGAAACCTAAAACACCCTCACAAACGGTAATGATGATTCGTGCCAGTCCAAACGAAAAGTCGACCAGTGGAAAGGCAGTGGTACAAATGGGAAAAGTAGATGACAAGCCATTTGTGGTAATGGGGAAAGGTTCGTCTGTTGCTGCGAAGAAGCTAGAGTCAGTCAAGGTAGTGCTGCAGGGAGTATCAAGCACACCAGTGTTGGTGGTGAAGGGGGTCCACGTAGAACCAGTTGTTATCAGGCCAGTAATGCAGTTGCCGATAACAAATGAGAAAACTGTGCCATGGAGCTACAGTCAAGTGACAGTGATGCATAAGGGGAAGGAGGTTGTAGAAGAAGTATGCGAGGCCCAGGGGTTAACTCGTTCGGGAAGGTATTTTGTTCCCGCAGAATTGAGAAGGGCCAATCCTGTAACAATAAAGAAGCCAGTAACGGAGGAAGAAGCAGAGGAGTTTTTAAAGAAGATGAAGGCACAAGACTACTCCATTGTAGAGCAGTTGAGGAAGACCCCGACCCAGATTTCGTTGCTATCCTTATTGATCCATTCAAGCGATCATTGTTAGGCATTAATGAAGATTCTGAACAAAGCCCATGTCCCGGACAAGCTCTCAGTGAACCATTTGGACAAAATAATGCACAAGATCTTCAAGGTAAATCGAGTGACATTCTCTGACGATGAGTTACCGGTAGAGCGTACTGAACACAACAGAGCACTCTACCTGACGGTGAAATGCGAAGAATCGGTGGTCACTCGAGCACTAATTGATAATGGGTCAAGTGCCAATATCTATCCTTTGGCCACTCTGAACAAACTGAAGGTTGCTTATTATAGGATCTACAAGAACAGCGTCTGCGTCCGAGGTTTTGATGGGGGCGGTATTGACACAGTGGGTGATATCATACTGGAATTGACAATTGGTCCGGTCGAGTTCACCATGGAATTTCAAGTGATAGACGTGGCGGTGTCGTATAATCTTCTGTTGGGACGACCCTGGATCCACGCAGTCAAAGCAGTGCCTTCTACACTGCATCAGATGGTCAAATTTGAATGGGATAGACAAGAGATTGTGGTACACGGGGATGACGGCACATATGCCGTTAGTGATGCTATTGTGCCCTTCATAGAAACCGACGATGACAAGGGCCCATGGGTTTATCAGGTTTTTGACACAGTCTCAGTAGACAAAATTCCTGAGGGTGGGGGCCTTCCACTTCCCAGAATCGCAGCTGCGACTTTCATGATAGCCTCAGAGATGTTGAACAGCGGGTTTGTACCAGGAAAAGGTTTGGGGATTGATCTGCAGGGAATGGTCCAGCCAGTTTCTTTGCCCAAGAACCTGGATACTTTTGGGCTAGGATTCAAGCCTATCGCAGCGGATGTAAAACGGGCCTGCAAGTTGAAGAAAAGAGTCTGAGTCCTTCCTAAGCCAATCCCACGCCTGTCCAGATCATTTGTCAGAGCAGAGTTCAGAAAGTTGCCGGTCCCGGAAGTTCTCGGACCCCTGATCGGGCCAGATGGAGATTTGAATGAGGGTTTTGAAAGGCTGTTCACCGATGTCAACATGATAGAAGCTGGAGAAGGTTCCAGTAAGGCAGACATACAGTTTGTGGGGCCTAGGGCCAATGTCAACAATTGGACAAATACTCCTCTTCCTACTCAGAGGGAGTCCTGGTAGTTGGCTCTGATTTTCCTTCTTGTTTTCTAGATTATTCCAAGGTTGTAATCCAGATTCCTTTTTATTTTATTGTGTTCATCAAAGTGTGAAACCTTGTTATCCCATAATTCAATAAAATGAAAAGTTTCTTCTTCATTCCTTATTTTATTTTTTATTTTAATTCTGTTTTCTTATTTCTCTTTCTGAACAGTTCTTTTCATACTGGTCTTAACAACATGGCATGCACAACGGATCTTCAACCTAGTCTAAAAGATCAATCTGATTCCGAACTAACTATACAAGAGGTCGATTATGATAATGAATCGGAATACGATGAGGATGAAGCCTTCGAAGAGATAAACAGAGAGTTAAGCCAGTTTGAAGAGAAATCCAGGCCCAACTTAAATGACACAGAAGCCATCAATTTAGGGGATGCAGTCAATATCAGGGAAACTAAAATAAGCATCCATATTGCACCAAATATCAGGGAAGAATTAATCAAAACACTTATTGAATTCAAAGATGTGTTTGCATGGTCGTATGATGACATGCCGGGGTTAAGCACGGATTTAGTGGTTCATAAATTGCCCACTGACCCGGCATGCCCTCCCGTCAAGCAGAAATTGAGGAATTTCAAGACGGATATGAGTGTGAAGATTAAAGAGGAAGTAACCAAGCAGCTGCAAGCAAAGGTTATTCGTGTCACTCGATATCCTGATTGGTTGGCTAATGTGGTGTCGGTGCCAAAGAAAGATGGGAAGATCAGGGTGTGTGTTGATTACCGCAATTTGAACAGGGCAAGCCCAAAGGACAACTTTACTTTACCCAACATCCATATCTTGATCGACAATTGTGCTGGACATGAGATCGGATCTTTTGTAGATTGCTATGCTGGGTATCATCAGATTCTGATGGATGAAGAAGATGCGGAAAAGACGGCATTCATTATGCCGTGGGGAACTTATTGCTACCGGATAATGCCATTTGGTTTGAAGAATGCTGGGGCAATGTACATGAGAGCAATGACTATTGTGTTTCATGACATGATCCACAAAGAAATTGAGGTGTACGTGGACGATGTGATCATAAAATCCAAGCATCAGGAAAACCACGTAGCAGACTTAAGGAAGTTTTTCCAAAGGCTTCGAAGGTACAATATTAAGCTCAACCCGGCCAAATGTGCATTTGGAGTTCCATCTGGAAAGCTGTTGGGATTCATCGTCAGTCGGCGAGGTATTGAACTGGACCCGTCGAAGATCAAATCTATCCAAGATTTGCCACCGCCGAAGAACAAGACAGAATTAATGAGTCTGTTGGGAAGGTTGAATTACATCAGCAGGTTTATTGCACAACTCACAACAACCTGTGAACCCATTTTTCGGCTACTGAAGAAAGATGCTGTGATAAAATGGACAACAGAATGTCAGGAGGCATTTGACCAGATCAAAGGATATTTATCAAATCCACTTGTGTTGGTTCCAGCTGAACCGGGGAGACCGTTAATTCTTTATCTAACGGTCCTGGAGAATTCGTTTGGCTGCGTGTTGGGGCAACACGACATTATAGGAAGGAAGGAGCAAGCCATCTATTATCTCAGCAAGAAGTTTACAGTATATGAGGTTAAGTACACTCAACTCGAGAAGACATGTTGCGCCCTAACTTTGGTGGCCCAGAAATTGAAGCATTATTTGTCCTCATATACTACTTATCTCATTTCACGCTTGGATCCACTAAAGTATATTTTCCAGAAGCCTATGCCCATAGGGAGGTTAGTGAAATGGCAAATATTACTCACGGAGTTTGACATCGTCTATGTGACGAGGACAGCCATGAAAGCCCAAGCATTGGCCGATCCTTGGCTGAGAATCCTGTTGATGAAGAATACGAGCCGTTGAGGATGTATTTTCCTGACGAGGAATTAATACATATAGATGAGTTGGAATTACCTAAGGAACCACGTTGGAAGCTTTTCTTTGATGGAGCCGCAAATGAGAAGGGTGTTGGAATAGGAGCGGTACTTATTTCTGAAACAGGACGTCATTATCCTGTTACAGCTCAGCTGCGTTTCTATTGTACCAACAACATGGCTGAGTATAAGGCATGCATTTTGGGTCTGCGACTAGCTGCAGCCATGGATGTCCAGGACATTTTGGTCTTGGGAGACGCGGACCTCCTGGTGCATCATATTAAGGGTGAATGGGAAACACAGGATTTGAAGCTCATACCATATCGACAATATTTGCATGATATGAGCAAGCGATTTTGATCAGTGGAGTTCAGACACATCCCAAGAGTTCACAATGAGGTTGCCGATGCATTGGACACTTTAGCATCGATGTTGCACCACCCAGACAAAATTCATGTTGACCCGTTGCACATCCAGATTCGTGATCAGCATGCTTATTGCAACATGATAGAGGAAGAAGTGGATGGCGAGCCATGGTTTTATGACGTCAAGGAGTACCTCAGGATGGGGATATACCCGGAGCAGGCCACCGAAGATAAAAAAAAGTCATTCGGCGATTGTCAAGTGGATTCTTCCTCAGTGGAGGAGTGTTTTACAAAAGAACCCCAGATTTGGGATTTCTGAGATGTATAGATGCCAGTAAAGCCACGACAGTTATGACAGAAGTACATG
The DNA here is from genome assembly GCF_000393655.2 of Nicotiana sylvestris. NCBI lineage: Eukaryota > Viridiplantae > Streptophyta > Magnoliopsida > Solanales > Solanaceae > Nicotiana > Nicotiana sylvestris. The sequence goes on along the minus strand of NC_091057.1, from coordinate 91,196,244 downwards.
CTGGAGTTTGTGGGCCACATATGAGTGGATATGTATTGGCGAAGAAGATTCTTCGAGCAGGGTATTATTGGCTCACTATGGAGCGTGATTGTATCAATTTCGTGCGGAAATGCCGTCAATGTCAGATACACGGAGATTTGATTCATTCTCCGCCGACAGAATTGCATACAATGTCAGCACCATGGCCATTTCTTGCCTGGGGCATGGATGTCATTGGACCTATTGAGCCGGCAGCTACCAATGGTCATAGGTTCATTCTGGTGACCATCGACTATTTCACTAAGTGGGTTGAAGCTAAAACTTTCAAGTCAGTAACCAAGAAGGCAGTTTTGTTCACTCCCATATCATCTGTAGATTTGGAATCCCAAAGGTGATCATCACAGATAATGGTGCTAATCTTAACAGCAATTTGATGAAAGAGGTATGTCAGCAGTTTAAGATTACACACCGTAATTCCACACCATATCGTCCCAAGGCGAATGGAGCAGTTGAAGCAGCCAACAAGAACATCAAGAAGATACTGAGGAAGATGGTAGAAGGATCCAGACAATGGCATGAAAAATTACCTTTTGCATTGTTGGGTTATCGCACCACTGTCCGTACTTCAGTAGGGGCAACTCCTTATTTATTGGTATATGGAACTGAAGCAGTAATACCGGCGGAAGTTGAAATTCCATCCCTTCGGATTGTCGCTGAGGCTGAGATTGATGATGACGAGTGGGTCAAAACCCGTTTGGAGCAGTTGAACTTGATTGATTAAAAGAGATTGACAGTTGTGTGTCATGGCCAGTTATATCAAAAGAGAATGGCGAGAGCCTACAACAAGAAGGTGTGCCCCAGAAAATTTAAGGTGGGACAACAGGTGTTGAAACGAATCCTGCCACATCAGGCCGAAGCAAAAGGCAAGTTCGCCCCGAATTGGCAAGGACCATTCATTATAACTAGAGTGTTGTCCAATGGCGCTTTATGTTTAACAGATATCGACGGGAAATGCGTCGACATGGCTATCAATTCTGACGCAGTTAAGAGATATTATGTATGATTTTTTTGATTGTAATTGTTGTTTGTTTGTAGTTGGCATTTATCGGAGAATGAAATGACGGAGGCAATTCTTCCTTCTATCCAAACACTTTAACCTTTGCTTCCCCTTTTGAGCCTTATTTATTCTTTCATATCCCTCTTTTGGAATCAGTAATAAAAATGAAAGAAAAAGAAAAAGAGAAAAATAATGATGATAAAGAAAAAAAAGTCACAAGAAAAATAAAGGAATGGGAACTACGTTTGACCTGATTCCTCAAAGAAGGATACGTAGGCACCTCACGGCTCGGTCATAGTGTAACATGGTGTGCATAATGTAACATAGTGTAACAAAATAAAAATCCCCAAGCAAGAAAAACTGGGGCAGAAGTTTGCGTTTATAATTTTGGTAAGAAAGTTTGATTCCAAGAGTTGTACTGTTTTACCCATCAAAATTATTTTGAACTTTTGATATCCTTTTTGCATTTGGCGATACACAAAAACCCATATTGATGTCCAAAAAAGACCTCCCGATCAGTATTTGAGAAGTGCCAAGTCAATGCAAATGGAAGTCGGGAATAACACTCTGATCCCCAACAAAGAAGAAGATCATAAACTGGAAATGAATTGATAGCCGAAAGAATCCCCAGCAAAGAGAGTCATATCGACAACACTCCAATCCCCAGCTGAAAAAATAAAATAAAATGAAAGAGTTTTATCGGTGAAAACCTTCACAGGCACTATGAAGCGACGGGAGTTGAGAGAAATGAGAGAGTCTTATTAGTGAAAACCCCTCGAAGGGCACTATGAGGCGACAAGGCAAGATTGGCTGAAAGGGTCCACATTTGGCAAAGAGTTGAGTATTTATTTATCCCCAGCAAGATGAGGCCATCCGAAAGATTGATTGATACGAATAGACTGGGTTGATCAATTCGGAATGCACGACATGATCGTTGGTATTGGTTATATCATTCAAATAAGTTCTTTTTTTTCCTTTTTCCCAGCATTTGTTCAGAAAGACTTCTTTTTTTCGATCTTTTGAAATTATCACTTTTTCATTTCTTGGTTTAAAAGACTTTACCTCCCCAACAGTTTGTTTATGAAAAAGATTTTCAGAGCTTACTACCAGTGGACAAAATAGTGCAAAGCAAAATGCGAATAGGACAGGCCAAAGATAAGGCGACAAAGCGAAAAGAAGTTGTCACAAGACCAAATGACGAATGGGTCTAGATCCCAAGAGGACCAAATTTCCCAGGGAAGTCAGAGAAAAACAGAAAGGACAACAGTTGAAAAGTTATGGATTAAATTCCAAGAGGATTCCCAACAGATTTGCGAGATACAGGAACAACTCTGATAGATTCTCGACCAAGTTACACAATGGTCGGACAACACAGAGCGAGGAAGGAAGAGAAAATAAAAACCATACCCAGCAGGAATATCAGCCCCAGCAAATAATATCATCCCCAACAAGTTTTATAGTAAAGCAGGGAAAAGAAAAGGGAAAAAACCATCCCCAGCATAAGTGGCACGACCACTCGCCCCATTTTAAACTAACAAATTTTTCTTTGATTTAAAGTAGGGAAAGGAAATATTATTGACAGTAGAAAGACAGGGTCACAAAGAAGATTATCAAACTGGGCAGAAAATTTTCTATCATTACGAAAATTTTCTTGAAATCAGATAGCCATTTGGGAAAGAGAGAAGATAACACAAGTTTTTGAAAGAAGTAAAATCCCCAGCAGTATACGAGAAGGGAGATACAAGTTTTAAAAGAAAAGCAATCTTGGAAGAAGCAAGATAACCCAAAGTTGTAAAATTAATGGCCTTTGAATCAATATCATCCCCACCATTGTTAAAAAGAGGAAGATAATTCCCCAGCAGTGATATCTCCAGCAGATTTCGGAGGAATAAGGCACCAATTTTTGAGAGAAACAGTTGAAAGAAGATGATTTAAGTTGTTAAAGTCAGGAGCCCGCCTGGAGAATGGAGGCCGAATTATTTTTAAGTTGTTGAAATCAGGAGCTTGCCTGGAAAATGGAGGCTGAATTATTTTTAAGAAGCTGTTGAGGTCAGGGGCCCGCCTGTAGAATGGAGGTTGTTAAATTTTAAGTTGGAGTCAGGAGCCCGCCTGTAAAACGGAGGTTGTTAAATTTTAAGTTGGAGTCAGGAGCCCGCCTGTAGAACGGAGGTTGTTTATTTTAAGTTGTTGAGGTCAGGAGCCCGCCTGTAGAACGGAGGTTGTTAAATTTTAAGTTGGAGTCAGGAGCCCGCCTGTAGAACGGAGGTTGTTTATTTTAAGTTGTTGAGGTCAGGAGCCCTCCTGTAGAACGGAGGTTGTTAAATTTTAAGTTGGAGTCAGGAGCCCTCCTGGAGAATGGAGGCTGAATTATTTTAAAGTTGTTGTTGAAGTCAGGAGCCCGCCTGGAAAATAGAGGCTGAATTATTTTTAAGAAGTTGTTGAGGTCAGGAGACCGCCTGTAGAAAGGAGGTTGTTAAATTTTAAGTTGGAGTCAGGAGTCCGCCTGTAGAACGGAGGTTGTTTATTTTAAGTTGTTGAGGTCAGGAGCCCTCCTGTAGAACGGAGGTTGTTAAATTTTAAGTTGGAGTCAGGAGTCCGCCTGTAGAATGGAGGTTGTTTATTTTAAGTTGTTGAGGTTAGGAGCCCGCCTGTAGAACGGAGGTTGTTAAATTTTAAGTTGGAGTCAGGAGCCCGCCTGTAGAACGGAGGTTGTTTATTTTAAGTTGTTGAGGTCAGGAGCCCGCCTGTAGAACGGAGGTTGTTAAATTTTAAGTTGGAGTCATGAGCCCGCCTGTAGAACGGAGGTTGTTTATTTTAAGTTGTTGAGGTCAGGAGCCCGCATGTAGAACGGAGGTTGTTAAATTTTGAGTTGGAGTCAGGAGCCCGCCTATAGAACGGAGGTTGCTTATTTTAAGTTGGAGAAGTCAGGAGCCCGCCTGTAGAATGGAGGTTGTTAAATTTTAAGCTTGGAGTCAGGAGCCCTCCTGTAGAACGGAGGTTGTTATATTTAAAGAAGTTAGGAGCTTGCCTGGAGAATGGAGGCTGAATTATTTTCAAGAAGCTGTTGAGGTCAGGAGCCCGCCTGTAGAATGGAGGTTGTTATATTTCTGAATTAATGTTGAAGTCAGGAGCCCGCCTGGAGAATGGAGGTTGTGTCATCTTTCAAAAGTCAAGTTGGTGTCAGGAGCCCGCCTGCAGAACAGAGGAATACATTTCAAGATCAAATCAAAAGTCAGTAATGAGGAGGGTTACAACAAAAATCCCCAGCATAACAAGCTTTAATGTAGGAAGCAGTGTCCCCAGCAGACAGAGCGGAATAATAAAACTTGTGTTCAGAAAAGCAAAAGGCTAGTGTCCTCCCCAGCAGTTTTCGAAAGAAAGGCACCAGAGGAAACACAAGCCGACAAGAAAGCAAGGCAACCAGAGCAAGTGGAAGATAGATAAGATTTTGTAATTCCTAGTTTAGTCTAGCCTCTTGTTTTCTTTTGAGCACAATGTAACAAGGAGATCGATAAGCAGTAGTAACAACATGCAACAGTAGTAACAGCAAAAGGCAGTCCCACGGTAGTCTCAGCTGCCAAATATTTTCCGAACTATATTGACCTGATTTCCTTTTAGCCAGGGATATGTAGGAAACCTTCGAAGCAAATGTTCGGTCAAAACTTTCAAAATGCTTCATACGGAGTAGTCGAACGGGCAAAAATCGCTCGTATCTGCTCACTTTATCTTTGCACGAAAATTCTTCGTATTTTCGGACAAAGAGGGGCAGCTGTGAGCACGTGATTTTTGCCCTATACGAGAACTACTCCCAAAAATTCAAAATAAAACAATTTTCCCTTTGTGTGCAATTTTGAGAATTTTCGTGGCATTTTTGGATAATTATTTGTATTTGTCTGTGCATGTTCGTTTGTTAAATTAATAAAAAAAATACAAAAATATATCGCATTTGCATTTTAGGATTTAATTCTACAATTAGGAGTAATTAAGTTTGTTTTACAAAAATGAAAAATTATTACAAAATATGTATTTCGCATCTTTTGCATTTAATGTTCAAATTGTGTGACTTTACTTTAGTTGGTATTTAATTGTGTGTGATAATTGTTACTAAGGATTAATTAGTATTCTTTATTTATTTGGTTTATGATTTAAATAAGAGTTTTGGTTTTATTAATTATGAAATAAGAGAAAAAAAGAAGGCAACACAATTCGGACTGGTCCAGTTTTTAAAAGAGAATTCAGGCCCAAAAGTCACACTCCCTACCCAGCCCAGGTCTGTCAACCCAAAGACCACCAAACGACGTAATATAGGGAAATAACTACGTCGTTTTGATGGTTCCCGGTCCAGTTAATCTCAAAAGACAAACCAAGCGACGTCGTTTCCTATAGGTAAATTGATCCAGGCCATTGATCTCACTTGATCGAACGGCCTAGATTCATTCCACCCTTCCGTATATAACCCTAATCTTATACCCAACCCCCAAGCCAAAACACCCCATCTCTTCATCGTCTCTATGCCTTAGAGACTAGACGACCCTCCGCCTCTTACCACCGTCGACCACCCACCGGAAATCGCCTCATGGCGGTTCCGTTGGTCCAAACAACCCCACCTTCACACCACTGAATCCCCTTGACCTCCCCACTCCAAATTTATAACCCTTATCCTTCGAATCATCACCAATCTACTCGAATCTTAATTCAAAGAAGTCAGCCTGAACTTCACCTTCTCCGATGGCCACCAAAATCACACCCCTAAGCCTCCTAACCACCCTCGTTCCAAATCCATTAATCGTTTACCTCGAATCACCCTACAGCTTCTCGAATCTTCAATCGAAGATTCGAGCAAAACCTAAACCTACCCCAACCTACCCCAAACTCACACCAGATATCCATCAGGCCCCCCTCACCCCTGAACCACCACTGGTACCCTTCGAATCACGACGGAACCATTCGAACCCCAAATCGAACCCCCAAGAACCCTAGAAAACCAAAGGTTGAGGTTTGTCCGAAGAAAAGGAATTTGGGTATCCAGTGGACCTTAGTCGAAGTGTTCTCAGTTGAGAACACTCGATTAAGGTCCGTTCGACCTCAAAAAAAGGTCTGAGTCAGAGTCCAAGTCAGGATCGTCTAGTCTCCGAGTTTCTGAGGTATTTTCCTTTTTCTGTTTGTTCCATTTTCGTGTTTGTTTATCCTGATTACTTTGTTTAAGTGTAGCTTTATTGACTTTTCAATTTTTTTTCAATTGATTCTGTCTTTCTTCATTAGACCTTTTATTTGGTCCAATTCTATCATTTGCTTCTGTTTGTTATAATTGTTATGTGTTATAATTTGTGTAATCGATTAATAAGTTGCGTCAATTAATTAGTTTCATGTTAATCCCTATTTCTGTTGATACCACTGAAATTACCCGAATTGCCTGTTTCTCTATTTTTGATTGTTCAGTGTCAATTGTAATATGTAATCGATTAATTAAGCTTCGTTGATTATGTCGTTCGTATAGTTTGAATCATTTGGCGTTCTGTTGTTTATAGTTTTTTCAATTGATTGGTTGTCTGATTAATTAAGATTCTGTTTGATTATAAGCATTGTTCTGAATCAATGAAACCCTTATATTTGATGTATTTTCTGTCTTAAAGTACTAGCTGGAATTGGTTATAGCTGTTAATCAAATTAGTTTAGTTAATTGATAGTTAAGCAGATTTTAGAATCAAAAGTTTTAATATATTTGAATAGTTGTATTAGGAAGTCAGTAATATTAAGGGGTTTTCAGGGTTGATTTAGGAATGAAACAGTTAGGATTATATTTTAGTGTTAGTGCTTTGTTAGTGGGATATTAATTAATTTAGAAATGGGGAACAAAAGGGAATGGGGGGCTGAAAATAAGGAAAAGCTTCCTTAGTGGATTTTAAGTGGAAAATTCAGATTTTAGTAGAAAAAAAGGGTAAAGCAGTAAGAAAAAAAAGGGTCGGGCAGTAGTTTTAAAAGAAAGACAGACTTGTATAAGAAGAGGGGAAGAAGACTGAAAAGGGGGAGCTTCTGAAAAATAGAAAAGAGGGAAAAGTTGGAGAGTTGGTTTTCTTTCACTTCTGAAAATCAAAATCAGTTTGGTTAAGTGTTTAATAAAAAGTTCAAAGTGTTTCTTTCTTGGAGAGTTTAAAAAATAGACATCAAAGTTTGTTGTTCTATTGCACTTCTGGTTCTATTGCTCTATTTGTGATTGCTGATTTATTTCTGGGATTTCATTGAGGTTTCAAGTAGTTTTCCGAGTTTGTTATTGCTGGTCTGTACTGGATCTTTGTTGCTGATTCTGGTATATCTGTGTTACTGTTTGGTACTTCTGAAATTGCAACTGGATTTGGTCCTGAGTTTGCTGTTGGTTAAACAAAACTGTTCCATTGGTTGTGTGCTGGATTTCTGCTGGTTTTAATCTATTTCGGGGTTGTTGCTGCTTTGTTGTCACTACTGCTGCTACTCACTCCGTCTTCCTATTCCTGTATTTTCAATACCAGGTACACGCTCGAATTCATTGGTGTAACCTCGAATTGGAATGGAATGAAGTAGTATTTCCAGCCTATGTTCACGTGAATATTTGTAGTGATAGTCCATCTAATGTTGTCATTTTTCGTTCGTTTGAATTATATTGAGTCAAGAATTGGTCAATTAGGGTCGCCTATATCATTTTGAACCATTTAGATTAGTAACAGACTATAGATTGTACTTTGGTGTAATAGTTTATTTCCAGCATTCCCGTTGTTTATATTCACAGTGACGATAAGCAAATAATAGATTTCTGTTAACAGATAACTCTTGAGTGAACATAGTGATACCTTAAACTTAGAAAGATAGGAATTTGAATGAACACTCGGGTGAGTGTAGTGTTGGGAATAATCAGTTAGCCAATGTTCATGTTTCTTTAAAAATCAGCAAATTGCGAATGTGTTAGCTTCATTTAGTTAACAGCGCTTCATCTTAGCCTATATTTTCTATAAAAAAAAGAAGCAATAATGCGCCTAATAGTATGTAAATCTGGTCGTAAGAGTTAAAACCGAGGCCATAACTTTCTTGTGCATTTAATCAAAGCAGCTTAAGCAAACTTTCGTAATCATTAGTAATTAAGGTTGGCTAAGTTTCAAGTAGTTGAAAACAATTAGTTCCAATGGTTCATTTCATCTAACAATGTGGGTTTAAATTAGTTATAGGATAATTAGTTTTCTTTTTAATATATGTATTGTTTGTCAATTCCGTATTTTCAATTTCAGTAATATTGACTTATAGAATAAGGCAATGAAATAATCTCCTTTTACGCAAGTTTGATTGCAGTTTTCCAGTTGCGCTTGCTTTAATCCGATAAATAAGTGATGACCTTTTCAAGTATGTAATTAACTAGGATTATTTTCTTTTATTTTAGAGACAAACTTAAGTAGAAATGTAGTCACTTTAGGATTGCTCTTTAAAAATAAATGAGACGAGCCTCGCCAAATAAAATGCAAGCTGCAGGGCCCTCAATAAATGGTTAATAATTAATTAGACTTCGGATGGGCCGTTTTAGCAAGATTTCACGACCTTCTCAAAAATAATAATGCGCTAGTCGCTTTAGGCGCGCCTTTAATAATTTACTTTCTTAAACGCGGGTGTACATTGATGTAACCCAAATCCAAATCTCAACGGAGTCGAAGTGTGTCGACGACCACGGCTACATTGATTGTGACGTGGTTCGAGATACATTTTCACAACGTTGCAATTCTCTGTAAAATAATAACAATAAGAGCGGTTAAAGAGTTAAAATTTGTACATAAGTTTATAATTGTATAAAATCAGATAATCAAGCTAAATACGACAGTTGAGCGACCGTGCTAGAACCACGGAACTCGGGAATGCCTAACACCTTCTCCCAGGTTAAGAGAATTCCTTATCCGGATTTCTGGTGCGCGGACTGTGATACAGAGCCATTCTTTTCCTCGATTCGGGATTCTAACCGGTGACTTGGGACACCCCCTTAATCTCCCAAGTGGCGACTCTGAATCTTTAATAATAAATCCCGTTTCGATTGTCCTTTAATTGAAAAAAAAACTCCCTTAACTCCTTTGCGCCCCGACGGGCGCGGTAAAAAGGAGGTGTGACAGGTGCATTCTGACACTGAGTCGGTTTTTGAGGCTAAGATTGTTATGAATATGTTGTCTTTGTTTGAAGATTTTTGAAGTTTGGCATAAAAAAAAGGTAAGTGTATGTGAATGCATATGCTAGAGCTTAACTGTTGCAAACAACCATGGTCATAGATGTAGTGTTCTTTGAATGATAAGAGCTAATTAATTTTGCTTCGTCCACTCTAGTGATGTATGTTGGGCATATTTCTATGTGTTTTAATGTTACTTTACCTATATTTTAACAGCTTTTTGTTGCTATTTAGTGTTAAAAATGCCCAACATGGTTTAATTATTGGTTTTAAGATTAATTGAGTTGTGTGTGATGATTTAGGGTGTTTGGAGAGCAAAAATATGAAGAAAAGATGCTCCAACTAGAGGAGAAGAGGGTGGATGCGTCGCATCCAACCTTGGAAAGAAGGTTATTTGGTGCACCCTTAGCAGTGAAGTCGGCCCATAACATCCACATAGCATACGCACACCTGGGCAAAGCTGAGATGGAGGAACAAAGCATCCACCCTAGCATGCGAAGCTGAGAAGCGGAGGACGAGCTGGATGTGAAGCATCCACTCCAGCATCAATCCTTGAAGCTGAGTCGGACTAGGTATAGGAGAACTTTGGCCCACGACTTTTATATGCACTATATAAGCCAAAACGCCTCTTTTGGGTGATCTAACACACTTTTTGAAGGGAATTGAACCTAGGGAGAGCAAGGAGCCGCCGTGGAGGCCGGGTTTCATATTTTTTCCACCAAACTTTGTAATTTTTATGTTTCTTTGTATAATTTGTTGTTTGACTACCATGTCTATATGAAGCTAAACTTCACGTTCTAGGGTTGTGGTTCTTTCATGACTATTGTTATTCGGATATTGATTTTGATTTCTTAGTTTAACATATTGGTTTATTTATTCAATCATGCACTTAAGTATTTGATTGTTTCATCACCATTTGAATACTATCTACGAATCTTGAATTGAACGCGAAAGTGGGAATTCTAGATTGCATATAGGATTGAGTAGAGCAAGTTCTTGAACCTGGGCATCGGGGAACGAATTCGCGGTTAGGATAGACATATACCTAATTGCCTTGCTCGGTTGATTTACAGGAATTATAAATGCGTCCTTATTAGTTCTAACTCCATAGACATATAGGCGTTAGGTTAGCTTGAATAGGCGAGTAAGAACTCGACAGATTCTTATGAGCAATATTAACCCTGTCAACCAATAAACCAGATAAACTAATGAGCCAATTCAATTGAAGAATATAATAGAATTGTTAGATAGCCCATGACCCTAGATCGTTTTCATCACATTGATAACATAAAAATCTGCTCTTCCTCTATTCAAAGTTCATTATTTGTTTTTCTTAATTAGCTTAGAATCAAATACTTCTAGGTTTAGTTCTTGTTTAGATAATTAGGATAGTCTAATTTAGTTAATAGTTAATCACAAGTCCTAGTGGGATCGACGTCCGACTTTTAGTCACTTTATTACTTGACGACCGCGTATATTTGCGTGTGCGTTTGGCCGCAACAATATGTACATAAAAATATATGATATATATATATATATACATATATATACACACATATATATTAGACATTTATCTCCTAAATTGTTATAACTTTCGATTTCTTAAGATTGACTATACTATTAAACTCCATTCTATAGTAGTAAGCAATGGATTTTATCTTCTAATTATTAAATAAGTAAAATCAATGAGAACGGATACTCACTGCCAATTTGAACTAAATCTGATCAGGTAAATACAATAAAATATTTAAAAGATAAACAATAACTATGGCAAAACTTAATTAGGACGACAGAGAGAAAATTAGTATACAACTAATCATATATAATGGAGTTAGAAGTAATTAATTAGATATTGGCCTCTCTGTTTGGCCGAGGACGGCAGGAAAAAACAGAAAGATTATGAAGAATGAGTTGCGTTATTCCTCTCTATAAGTAAAGAGAAAAAGTAAATTACTAAACTAAAGTAAGAGCAGCGGCTTCATGCTTAATTATCTTTTGCTTTTACTTTTATTTACACTCTCTTTTCAGCTCTCAAACAGTCACTTTGGCTTCTTTTTAGCAAAATTATATTCTCACCCCCACTATAAGCTGCCAAAATTTCCCTTACATAACTCCACAAACTTCATCTCCATTTCTTCTCTGTCTTCCTCCAACATTTAGAACGTACCCTTCCTTTGTTTTCCCAAACCACAACAGCAAATTACCAACCTTTGTGAAACATGGAGATATTGTCTCAAATCTGGTCTTTCTTGGGACTTCTAACGGTGCTTCAAAACATTTTGCCTACTCAGCTTTTATCCGTGCTTCACTCTTGCTATGAATCTATTCAAGATTTCTTCAGCCCTTATTCTTACTTCGAAATCCCTGAATTCAATGGCTATTGTGGTGTTGACGTTAACGATCTTTATCGACACGTTAACCTTTACTTGAACTCCATCAATTCCTCATCCACTTGCCCTCGTCTTACACTCTCTCGATCTAAATCTTCCAAAAGCATCTCGTACACATTGGCTCCTAATCACACCGTTAATGACACCTTCTGTGGGCACCACTTTTCGTGGACACACCAAGTCGACAACGTTCAGGACTCCGTCGAAGAAAAGCGTAGCTTCACCCTCAAACTTCCTAAACGCCATCGCCTCGAGCTCCTCAAACCTTACCTCGAGCATGTAACTGCTCGAGCTGAGGAGTTCGAGAGGGTTTCTCGTGAAAGGAGACTCTTCACGAACAACGGTCATGGTTCGTATGAATCTGGCTGGTCCTCTGTCCCTTTCCGCCACCCTTCCACGTTCGAGACACTCGCCCTCGAGCCGGAGCTAAAGACACAACTCATGGATGACCTAACTGCATTTTCAGAAGGAAAAGACTTCTACCACAAAATTGGGCGTGCATGGAAGCGTGGCTACTTGCTATATGGACCTCCAGGTTCTGGAAAATCGAGCCTCATTGCTGCCATGGCGAACTTTCTTTGCTACGACGTGTATGATCTCGAGCTTAGCAAAGTCTCAGATAATTCTGAACTAAGAGCTTTACTCATACAAACAACTAATCGGTCCATCATTGTCATTGAGGATATAGATTGTTCTATTAACTTAACGGGCGATAGGATGACGAAAACGAGGAATAACCATTCCATGCACAAGAAGAACCGGCATGTCATCGGCGATAATGCAGAAGATAACGGACGGGTGACATTATCGGGCTTGTTGAATTTCACCGATGGACTATGGTCATGTTGCGGAGAAGAGAAGGTAATTGTTTTCACTACAAATCATAAGGATAATGTAGACCCGGCGTTAGTTAGATGTGGGCGAATGGACATGCATGTTAGCCTTGGCACGTGCGGGATGCATGCCTTCAAGGTCTTGGTGAAGAACTACTTAGGGTTGGACTCGCACGCTTTGTTTGACGTGGTGGAGAGCTGCATAAGGTCAGGTGGGACCCTCACGCCAGCTCATATTGGAGAGATCTTGTTGAGGAATAGAAGGGATGCTGATGTGGCAGTAAAGTCAGTGTTGACTGCCATGCAAGCGAAGATTCTAGGTGCTGACATGGATGCCACGGAGGGTGGACACGAATATGATGACATGGCAAGGTCACCGGAGAGCATAGCTCGGAGGTTGATGGAGTCACCGGATAATTGGCCAGAAGGTTCGCCGGAGAAGAAGAAGAAGAAAGAAGGGTCAACATGGGAGAAAAATGTCAAATTCTTAGTAAGACTTAGATCGTTGACCAAGTCTGACTCAGGAAGAAGGGGTGTATAATCTTTGATTTTGCAGTCCGAAATGTATCTAATGGATGATTATCTTAGTTAGATTAATCTGCTAATCAGTGCCTAAAATGTAATGTTCAAGTATCCAGTAGTCACTACTCTTTGAAATGGAAGTCTTGGTTGGATTTGCCAGTCGTTTTATTTTGATTTGTGGTGTTCACTTTAGGGAACATTCAGATATTGTATTCAGTAGAAGTCAAATTAGTATTAAACAAGTACATAGTAGTGTCACTGGAAAGGCATCATGCTACCGTCCAAATCTTAACAAAACCTTATAAAACAATCAAATAAAGAATTCGTGAGTGACCTTGACCTTAGCTGAACCCAAAGGGCAAGAAACATATATAGATGGTTATTTTGGCCGAGACGATACGGTCATTATAAGAAGAGGCATAGAAGATTAATTCCTAGTAATGCTGGTGTCGGAAAACAGAAAGACGAGCTTTACCAATTACAACAGTAGTCGAATTCATCGATCACAAACTAAGAATTTTTACACGTTAAATTTAAGTAACTCGTTATAACGTGTTGAATTATACTATTGATGATGTAGAAAAAATTACACAATCAACGAATAGATTTTACTTCTCGGCTTAAAATTCCTAAAATATTGGGTCTGTTTGAAAAATCACCAAGTAATCGAAATTGGTATAATTACACAACCTAGTAATTACATAGCATTGTAATTACGACGACCTATTTATTCGTCACAATATAATTACGGTGTAAGTACTAATATATTATTTGGTTGTACAAATATAATTACAAAGTTAGATTAAACATAAATATAAATTTAATTACCAAAATTAAAAGTTAAGATATAGCACATATATATAATTATAAATGATATTAAATTTGACATTTAAGATACATATTATTTCTTGAAAACATATTAATTACTAATCATATATTTGTAACTAATATTGTAAAAATTGACATATATTCTTCAAATTAATAATATTTTACTTTAATTAATTATATAAACCAAAAATACATATTTTTTAAGAATATCATTGGATGCATGCTTGATAAAAAAATTAATATTTATAAATATAATGTCACAACATTACTCAAATATTCTACGAAAAAATAATCTATCAATTCTAACCAAAATAAATGGCATGCGATGTAAATTAATAAGTCAATACTACAAAAGTAAATAAAATAAAACTGAAAATATAACATAAATTCAAAATCCAGAATAATAATAATTTAATACTCTTATGTAAATTACAACATAATATAAAATAAGTTTGAAAATAATTTAAGTAAATATTATTCAAAAGAAAACATAAGTCTATAACCTCACCCAACAATGAGATTCTACTCTAATAACATCACTCATTATATGTCAAGTTTATTAATAACTCATTATTTCTGAGATGTAGAGTGAGAAACTCTCGCATCTCACTAAAGTTAGAATGGATAATACAATCAAACCACCCAACATCCTTTCGGAACCACCAGATAATAACCCATCAATGAAGACGCTAACCCAGCATTATTCTATAAGAAAATGCTACTAAATAGAAAAGAAACAACTCAAACTCAATACTATGAAAATGAGTCTGGCATAACAGAAGAAGACGAAAAGGGAAAAGAAATTCTGGGCCCAATTACCCTCTCCCAAGATGATAAGAATTGCTTATATCAGCCATGGAGCTTCAGGATTATTAAAAAAATCTTTGGTAGAAGAATGTCACATCACCTCCTAAGATCCTAACTAATAGATTTATCAAATCCATCCGAACAGTTAAATCTTGATTAACCTAGGATGGAATTTTTTTATAATCAAGTTTGGAAAAGAGGAGAGTGTGTTAAAGCATTGCACCAAGGACCATGGTTCTTCAGGAGATGGGAATCAAAATTTGTCCCACAAGAGGCAACATTGTCTTTTACCGATATATGAGTATGGTTGCCACAATTACCAACGGAGTTCTACTACAAATAAATACTGAAAAGGGTTGGGAGAAAACTAGGGAAGCTCCTTAAAATAGATACGTGCACGTCGGCTACTCTAAGGGGCAAATACACGCGAATTTGTATCCAAGTACCACTGAAAACGCCAGTAGAAACATCCATCACAATTGGGGATCACAAATACGTGGTGGTATACAAAGGGGAAAGTATCCTATACACGGGATGCGGAAGTATAGGACACACCTTAAAATCGTGTACTCATAGACAAAAACCACCAACTCCCTCCCAGGACCAACCTGAATGCTCATCATCAAGAATCAACATTGATTGGGGGGGGGAGGGTGAATGGAAAATAGTCATTTTCCCAAGAAGAAAGAAATAGGGCCAACCCCTACCACAATGCCAAATGAGATCGACACAGACAAGTAATGACAATGCTAATGCCACCCCAATTAGAGGTATTCAGGTCAAAATGTTCAATGCAAGCTCTAGTAAGTTCCTTGAAACTAAGACATTTCAACATAATTCAAAAACTAACCCAAACAGGTAATCTCATATCGTTCTACCAACATAAACCATAGTTCAAAAAAGAATATCCCTCCCTCAAGAGTCAGCCTACACAGGAACAACCCAAGACGAGCACAAAGCGAAAGAAAAGCCCAGTAGGGGAGGACCACCTCTTGAACTCCGCAACAGGCCATACCCGAGCTAAAGGCCTTGACCCAGCGGCCGACCCTCATAGGAAACAAAATACTAAGCCCAAAGGGAACAAAGGGGGGCATGTCAGCTAACCAAAAAATGACCCACCCAAACCCAACAACCCCTTCTTTCACAAGGATCCATACCCGCTTAGAGGGCCTCATTACCAATGATGCCCCATACAACTGTTTCACCCCTACCAAGTAGCACTGTAGAAAAACCCTCCATGGATATGCAAGTGCCTTACTTGTGAAACCACCAA
This sequence comes from Nicotiana sylvestris, assembly GCF_000393655.2. Classification (NCBI taxonomy): domain Eukaryota; kingdom Viridiplantae; phylum Streptophyta; class Magnoliopsida; order Solanales; family Solanaceae; genus Nicotiana; species Nicotiana sylvestris. Next base: position 91,180,385 of record NC_091057.1, on the reverse strand, counting down.
AACTCAGGTGATTGGACAATTTCTGTCAACACAACTGGATACACAATTAATTTTAAATCTCCGGTATTAGACAAAATTAACAAAACCCAACAAACGGACAATGATTTGACTCCAATAACGGGATGACTAATATCTACCCTAAACCCCCTCTAATCAATTCCAGTCCCAAAAAAGGAACACCAAAGAAACCAAAAAATGGATCAACACATCAAACCTCTAATCGTCTTAACTTCCGCTCTGCCGCCACCAGACCACATGCCAGCATCATGGCTGGAGCTATCCCTGCAGGGTCAGGGAGTGTGTTACAATTTTCATTTGGGAAATCAACCCATCACCCTCTTTATCTAAAACCCACCCTATCTAGCAAGGGTAACAATGCAGGCATTAAATAGGGGTTTGGCGACCTTTGGAACCCAACTCTAGCAATCGATGATTCTTCAGAACAACCTCAACTGCACGCAAGCCACCAACGATTCCCCATCAGTACAGAACCTCATGCAGCAAGCCTTCCACTCGATCCCATTGTAGTAGACTGTAACGACCCGACCGGTCGTTTTGAACTTTTGCACTTTGATCGCCAGTTCCCGGGCATGACTTGCCCTGTATAATATATTATGACTGATGTAGATCGTTGGTTTTGGTTTCAGGAAAAATCAGAATGAATTTGAAGGAACAGTCTCAGTTGAAAGCTTTGAATTTGAAAGGTTTGACTAAGAGTTGACTTATTTGTATATGAGCTCGGATCGGAAATTTTATAATTTGAAAGGTTCGTTGGGTGATTTATGACTTAGGACCGCGATCGGAATGCATTTTGGAAGTCCGAGGAAGGATTTGGCTTGAATTGGCAAAGTTAATATTTTGGCGAATTCCGGTTGATAGGTGAGATTTTGATCTAAGGGTCGGAATGGAATTCCAAGAGTTGTTGTAGCTTCATTATGTCATTTGTGATGTGTGTGCAAAATTTCAGGTCATTTGGACATCGTTTGGTTGACTTTTTGATCGAATTCGGATTTCGGAAGTTTTGGAATTCTTAGGCTTGAATCCGAGGGTGATTTGTTGTTTTGATGTTGTTTTGAGCATTCCGAAGGTTGGAACAAGTTTGAATTATGTTATGAGGTGTGTTGGCATGTTTGGTCAGGCCCCTAGGAGTCTCAGATAAGTTTTGGAAGAGTTTTTGGAAGATTTTGTCGTTTTGAGCATAAGCGTGTAATGGTCCAAAGATCCATTTTTACTTCTAGAGATCGAAATTTGATTTCGAGACTCCGGAATTTTGATAATGAATCATAGGACTGATCTGGAAAGTTTGGTCTAATTTCATCAAGTCGCGATTGAGTTTTTGACACGAAACATGAGTTAATTGTTTAACGAGCGAAATGGGTATTGAACTGAGCAAATGAGCTCCGAATTGAGTTTCGACTGAAGGGCTATGTTCGTATTATTATTTGTGACTCATAGGAATAAGAATCATCAAATTCCGAGTTCGTATGATGGAGTTAGAGCCTTTTTAGTGAAAAGAAAAGCTGCTGCAATTTTCTGGGCAGTTTCTGCATTTTTCGCACATGTGAACAATGACCGCACCTGCGTGAATAGTACCAGACAGAATGTTAAGTTCTGGAAAATGGGACGAATCCCATTTTCCATTTTTACCAAATTGGAGCTCGGGGAGAGGCGATTTTCGGGAGATTTTCAGAGAAAAAAACGGGGTAAGTGTTCTTAACTTAATTTTGGTTAGATTACCCGAATTTATTACTAGTTTTGGCATTTAATTGGTGATTCTAGTTGGGAAATTTTTGAAAACCCTCTTGGTTTAATTTGAAGATTTGAGGGTCGAGTTGATGTTGGATTTTAGTAAAATTGGTATGGTTGGACTCGTGGTTGGATGAGGTTTCATATTTCGTAAATTTTCTCGAGTTCCGAGATGTGGGCCCCACGGGCGAATTTTGAGTGCAATTTCAGATTTTTAATGGAAAATGTAGAATATCATATGGAATTAATTCCTATAATTTGTATTAACTAAATCGAATTATTGTGGCTAGATTCGAGGCATTCGGAGGTCGGTTTGAGAGACAAAGGCATCGCGAGCTAGAGGATTAGCCGGTTCGAGGTAAGTAATGATTGTAAATACTGTCCTGAGGGTTTGAAACCTTGGATTATACGTCGTTGTGTTACTTTGAGGTGACTTGCACGCTGGATGACGAGCGTGGGGCAGAGCACCGTTGGGGATTGTGACCTAGTCCATCCCGAACAAATATTTTAATGCGTATTTGATAGTTAATTGTTTGACATTATTATATTTTTGGGCTGTATGCCATGTTTGGGGCCTTGTGCTGACTTGTTGAGACCCTTAGGGGCATTTTTACTATCTTTCCTCACTCTATTTGTTTGAAAGAATATTCTCAGTCATGTTTTACCTGTTTGTTGCTCAATCTGGCTTTATCACTATATACTTAACATGTGGAAATTGTTTTGGGCTGAGTTCCTTGTTTTACTGAGATAGACCGAGGGTCTGATTGTGAGATTGATGATTGAGATAGACTGAGAGTCTTATGGTGAGGTTAATGACTGAGAGAGGCCGAGGGCCTAGTTGTGAGGATTATATATCTATGGATCAGGCTGCACGCCACAGCAATGTATATATATATATATATATATGGATCGGGCTGCACGCCGCAGCGATATGGATCTGGCTGCGCGCCGAAGCAATATAGTGCTTGGGTTGTAGGAGCCCCTCCGGAGTCTGCACACCTCTAGTGAGCGCAGTCGACTATTTATATGGATCGGGCTGTGCGCCACAGCGATGCATGGATCGGACTGCACGCCATAGCGGTTACTTTGATTTCAGTTATTGTGAGAGATATACGGATCGGGCTGCACGCCGCAGCGGTTACTATATGGTACCAATTGAGCATGAATGCTGAGTGCGAGTATTGATTGGTAAGAGTTGAGTCACGAGTGACAGAGAGGCTATCCCGAGGGGAGATAGATATATACATGCATATGAGTGGTGTTTTGCCTGAGAGGCCTGTTTATGGACTTATTGATTTCAATCCTCTTAAAATGAGTTTCTATCGAATATGTTGATTTATTGACTGTTTTCACTCATCTTTATATTGAGCCTCTGTCGGAAAGTTGCACAAATGTTTTAAAACAACTTTTATTTAAACTGGGGTTTATGAGATGTTCAGAAATTAATCACTGATTTGACATTGGTTATTTCCACTGAGATTTTCAAGTTATGAAGTGTTTGTGATTACTGTTTTGCCCGAGGGGCTATTTTACGAACTATGCTTTGCTCGAGGGGTCGATTATGACTTTAATCTCTATTATTATTTTAAATGGTACTGAATCCCTACTGAAACTATTGGAAGGTATTTCAAAGACGATTTTTACTAAAAGCTGGATTTTAAAAGGGAAGATTGACTCGTATTATGATGTGAAAGCCTGTTGTGTTTATTGAACTCAGCGTAAATGTGGATTCATTGTTTTCTACTGCTCAGCCTTTATTTACTCTTATTACTTATTGGGTTGGAGTACTCACATTACTCCCTGCACTTCGTGTGCAGATTCAGGTATATCGGAACCCGGTAGCGGGTGTTGATAGCTCAGCCGCGGAGTCATCAGAGTTAGCAAGGTGGTTGCATGACGTTCGCAGCACCGCTTCCTTCCTCTCATTGTTGTTACTGTATTTAGTATATTTTTAGACTTTTGTTGTATTCAGACCTTGATAGTTGCTCATGACTAGTGACACCCCGATGTCGGGCTGGTATTTTATTCCGCACTGTTATTCCAGGATTTTATTATGAAACATTGTTTAATTTAAAGACTTAAAAATGACTCTTAATGCTTAAAAGGTTAAGGTGAGTGTTGTGTCGGCTGGACTTGTCTTCACGAGAGGCGCCATCATGACCAGGCCGGTTTGGGGTCGTGACATAGACTCAGTGGCAATGCCACAATTTTCGTTGATCGAACAATGGCCTCAATAGGAACATTCGTCTTCAGCACCGGAGAAACATCAATCACCACAATTGGGGAACATCTCAAGGGAGATAACAAAAACTTTAGAGATACTGAAAGGGCAAGAAGCAAACAAAGAAATGATACCTCAAAGCCCATATTGCCCACTGAAAACAAATTCCCTATGGCTAGAGGAAGTGAGAGCAATAGAGTTCAGTATGGACTGTAGCGAGATCCTAAACGCTAGCCAAATATGGATTGAGCTTGAGTTATCACCAGAGCCCGGGGATACAAAAGCCTTTGCTGACATTGACACCAATGATGCGCTCTCAGATACCAACAATAAGGAGAAAGGAGATGCCTGCTCAGGGAAGGAAAAGGCACAAGCAGTGGCTCCCCAAACCAACCACAACCCTCTAATGAACTTCATCATATGGAATATTAGAGGGCAAACAATGTGGAGTTTAGGATACACCACTTAGAAATGATTAAGATTCACAAGTCGACCATGTTAGTGTTACTAGAAACCAAGATGGCAGACCATAAGAAGCTAACAAATGAGCTGCAATATGACATGCATATCCAATTCCCAGCAGTGGGCCACTCTGGAGGCATTTTCATCATGTTAAAAGAAGACATCCTCCAGGTAAATGAGGTATCAATCACACCCCAAGGTATCCATGCAATGGTCAAGGTGCTACCTTCCTACTCCCCTTGGTTATTTTCTACTATTTATGCAAGCAATAATCTAGATGATAGGGAAATACTTTGGAGGAACCTAATAGATATTTCAATTAGTATAAATGGTAGTTGGTTTATGGGTAAGGACTTCAATGAAGTGTTAAAAGCAAGAGATAAGTTTAGTGGCAACTGCATTAACGCTAACAAAAGCAACTTATTTTGGAATTGCATTAACCGGTGTAAATTAGTGGACCTAGGTTACAAAAGTAGTAAATACACCTGGACTAATAAGAGATATAGGAAAAAAATACGCCTAATCTTAGAAAGAATTGATAGGTGCTTTGATAATAACTGTTGGATCTCTGAATACCCTAAAGCCTTGTAACACACCTACCTAAGACCTATTTTGATGAATGCCCCCTCCTAGTTAACTTAAAGCATGACACATCTAATGCCATCACCAAACCTTTCATATTTGATTCCATGTGGTGCAACCACCCTGCCTTCCCAAAACTCATTCAGGACTCCTTTCTAGTTGCCTTCGCCCTCATCCCCTCATCCAAAAGGTTCAGAATCAATTCCACTCATTGGAACAAACACACCTTTAGAAATATATCACAAAAAGAAGAGACTGCTTGCTAGGATTTGTGAATCCAAAATTCACCAAATTACCAGTTTAGCCAATTCCTCCTGAATCTAGAGAACACCTTAATGGAGGAATTAGATTCTATCCTAAAAATGAAGAGGATCTGAAGTGGCTCACTGATGGTGATGCCAATATAATAGCAGGTTCTTCCACACCTCTACTTTAAATAGAAGAAGAATAAATAGGATTATTTTCCCAAAAGATGAATTTGGTAAGTGCAACATGAGCCTCACGATATCAAAGATTCCATTACTAGATTCTTTAGTTCTCTCTACACCTCTTCTCACAGATAATCTCCCATCAATATCACTAATCCAAACATCGAGAGCTATGTATTGTCTACAATTCAAAAGGCCAATCTGGCCCTTCCTCTAAAAGATAGTGAAATTAAAAGAGCAATTCTCTCTTTTAAACCATTTAAAGTACTAGGGCCTAATGGATTGCACCCCTTCTTTTACCTAAAATACTAGGACATTGTGGGGAAATATATCATCTAGTTCTACAAAGAATGCTTTAAATAAAAAATAATGCACCCTAAAATGAATGGGACCCTCTTATGCCTCATACCAAAATACCCCCGGGCCTCTATGCTCAAGAAATTCCGACCTATAGGCCTTTGCAGTACTGTCTACAAAATTGTGACCAAAATCTTGGTTAATAGAATCAAGCCCTACTTGACCCAAATAATTGGTCCCAACCAAGCCAGCTTCCTGTCTAGAAGGAAAGCTTATGATAATGCTATCATAGTCCAGGAATACATCACCCACTTTGGGAAGATGAGAGGTAAAAAAGCACATATGATCCTAAAAATTGACCTAGAAAAAGACTTTTTACAGGATTGAGTGGTCTTTTATCAAGGACATCCTCTATGTTTTTAACTTCTCCACTGACTTTATCAACCTCATCTTATCTTGTGTAGGCTTCTCCTCCATCTCTGTCTTGGTTAATGGGGACCAATCTCCTCTTTTCAAACCATTCAGAGGCATTAGACAAGGAGATCGTTTATCTCCTTATATGTTCATTTTGTAACGACCCGACTGGTCGTTTTGAGCAATTGCATCCGGTTCGATATTTTGAGGTTACGAGTAGCTTCACATAGTGTATTATGACTTGCGTGCTAGAAGTACTTTCATTTGAGAAGCTTGAAGATGAAAGAGTTGATCAAGATTTGACTTTGAAGTGTTTGACCTTGGATAAGAGTTTTGATGGTTTCGATAGACTAGGGTAGTGATTTTGGACTAGGCGCACAATGGGATTTGGATGTCCGTAGGGTAATTTGAAGCATTTTGGTAAAAATTATAAAGTTGAAGTTTTGGAAGATTAAAGGTTTGACTGAGAGTTGACTTTGGTGATATCGTGGTCGGAATATGATTCTGAGAGTTGGAACAGCTCCGTTATATCATTTGGGACTTGCCTGCAAAATTTGGTGTCATTTGAAGTTGATTTGATATGGTTCGAACGCTTGGTTGTAATTCTAGAAGTTCTTGAAGTTCGAGGTGATTTTCATGTGTTTTTGGCATCTGATTCGTGGTTCTAGAAGTTATTTTGGTATTTCGATCGCGTGAGCAAGTTTGTGTTATGTGTTCAGACTTGTGTGGGTATTTGGTTTGGAGTTCCAAGGGCTCGGATAAGTTTTGTATGCATTTCGAAGAAAGTTCATAACTACTCTGTCTGATCTCGCATTTGCGAGTAGAGGGTCACATTTGCGACCACCGCTTTTGCGGAATTGGAATTGCATTTACGAAAAGGCTGGGGACTGGCAGGCTTCACATTTGCGAAGCCTATCTCGCAAATGCAAAAATGAATTGGGTAGGGGAAGTTCGCATTCGCGAACATTTGTACGGCTTTTGCAAAGGCCCTACTTTGCATTTGCGAAGTGTTTCGTCGCAATTGTGATACAGACAGGATAGTCCAGGCTTCGCTTTTGCGAGTTCGCATTTGCAAACCCAGTGTCGCAAATGTGACATCTGCAGCCTACTAAAAGCTGGGCATTCCGAATCTTAGCTTCATTTTACCATATTTTGAACCCTAGGTCCGAGAGTGGGCGATTTTGAGAGAATATTTTCATACCAAATCAGTGGGTAAGTATATCTAATCAATTTTCAACTGTATTTTGTGATTATATCTTAGATTTAACATCAAATTCATGAGAATCTAAAGAAAAAATTGTAAAATTGTAAAATCTAAACGAAATATTTGGGAAAATTGTAAAATCTTTCAAAAATGAAAATGATGATTTGAAGGACGAATTGATATCGGAACTTGATAATTTTTGTATGGTCGAACTCGTATCGGAATGGGTGTTTGGTTTTTATAAATTTTGTCGGGTTCCGAGGTGCGGGCCTGGGGCGTTGACTTTTGTTGACCTTTTGTAAATTGTATAAGGATCATAGCTTTGTTAATTAAAATTATTTTTTCTTGCAATGTTTGATGTATTTAAATCGTCTTTGGCTAGATTGAACTGAATGATGTGAATTGGTAAAGGAAAAAGTAAATTGAGTATTGAGTTGGCCGAATTGAGGTAAGTATCTTGTCTAACATTGTGTGGGGAAAACCACCCCTTAGGAATTGAGTCAATTGTGCTATCTTGATATGTGAAAGTCGTGTACGCAAGGTGACGAGTGGCTACACAGTTTATATGTGGTGTTGACCGGTTAGATTGTCTAGTCTTTTTCCATGCCTTTGATTAAATTGTCATAATATGTGGTATCTTGTTGTTAGGCTAAACTACATGCTCTATATGATGTTGTTAGTACTTGTTTACCTCTTGCTCGTTGTTTGGCCTTATTTGCCTTAGTAGAAGTTATTGCCTTCCTTGTTGTTTGTTTACTTCTTAATGGGAGTTCTTCAATGACTCTGTGTTTATATGCTACATGTCCAAATTGTTGTGATAGCCTACATAGTTACCACGTGCCTTACATGTCTTGTTGTTTTGTAAAGGTTGTTGTATTCTTTTGATTTTTACGTGGTTCTCTTATTGTCGTGTACTCATACTCTTAGTTGTAGAAATTCTTGTAATTATTGATGTTGATTTAAATTATTATACGGGGGATCAAGTTGCACGCCACAACAGGTGAAATGAGGAAGGTGGTGGAATAAGGGAGGATATTTATGTTGTGATATTGTTATTATATGGTGGGATCGGGTTGCACACCGTAACAGGTAAAATGAGGGTGAACTATTATGCAGAAATAAGGGTGAATTATGATATTGAGATTATATGGTGAGATCGGGTTGCGCGCCGCAACATGTCATGTTTATTGTTATAATATTAATGTTTATTATACGGTGGGATCGAGTTGCATGCCGCAACAAGTGAAACAAGGGTTGATTGATATGGTGAAATAAGAGTGAATTATGATATTGATATTATATGGTGGGATCAGGTTGCACGCCGCAACATATTTGTGTATTCTGTATTCCCTGTTTTATTGTATTGACTTCAGTTCCTTCGTACGAAATTATGAGAATTTGTATTTTCTGGGTTTCACTGTCTTTTGAGGATGTAGTCATTATCATTGACATTATTGTCTTGCCTTCATTTCCTGAGATCTTTTCCCTAGTATTGTTATTCTTGTAAACTGATTTTCAAGGTGAATTTACTACGTTGAGTCATACCCCTCGCACTGCTGAGTTGTTAGTAATATAGTTATTTAAAATAAAGGAATTAATATCATGCTACCTTGTATGACTTTATAATTAGAACTTGCCGTATATATTTCACTATTACTAATTCTAATAATTGTTATATTTTATTTCAATTGGTTTCTCAACTAAATCTTCTTAACCTGTCTGAGGTCATTTTTTACTTAAAAAAGAATTGCTATTAAGTTTAAATTTAATGAATCCTATATTAAAGACAATATCTCATTCGATGTTGTATTTTTATTTGAAAATGTTATTTTCTTCACTCAAATAATTTCTAAAAATAACTTCATCTTTTCTTGTTGGTTTCCTATTTGGTCTAGAAACTGTAAATTTATTTTATGATATATAAATGGAACTTCTTGAACATCTTAATTAGCGTTTATCACGGATATTATTTACTGAGTAGCATGTGAATTTTGTTGTGTAAAGTGAGATAGAAATATGTGGGCACAAGGTGCCATGTGTGTTAAAGATTTGGAAGTTGTGATTATGATATGGGGTTATGATGATTGGGATGGTTGGAATTTTTGTATTACAAACGATGCGATTGGTTGAGTTATCATTGCTTTCCTTACTTGAGAATATTTTTACCTGTCTGTATCCCAACTATGTTGGTGTGTAATTACTTGGTTATTTTTCGATACCATCTGTGTCTTCCGGTTATCGTCTTTACTGTTTGTAGTTTGATTTCTCCCTGCTATTGGCATTACTTTGTTATCTTTATCTTATTAGCTTTATGTAATATCCTGTTCAATTTATTAGACCAGTAGGTGTCTTGACTGTTCCTCGTCACTACTCCACCAAGGTTAGTCTTGATACTTACTGGGCACCGATATGGTGTGTTGATTCTACACTTATGTATATTTTTGTATAGATCCAGATATTTGATCGTTAGGGGTTGTGCAGATCATTCTTATGGAGACTCAAGGTAAACCTACTGCTGTGTTCACAGGCCTCGAAGTCACCTTCTATTGTACTATTTCCATTATTTCCTTTTGTTCTGAAATAGTGATGAATTCAATATGTATATCTACTTTTAGAAAGGCTTATGACTTGTACTATCAGTTTTGAAATTGTAAATTGTTCATGATATCTATTTCGAAGTTAGTAAATATTGTCGTATTTTCTGTTAATGTTAGGCTTACCTAGTTTAGAGACTAGGTGTCATCACGACTCTTTCGGAGGGATTTTGGGTCGTGACAATCATGTGTATGGAAAGGCTTTCTAGGCTAATTAATGAAGCTATCCGGACAAAAGAGTGGTGCCCAATCAGAATCAGCAGGTCTGGCCCTAAAATCTCACATCTTTTTTTTGTTGATGATCTAACCATATTTGTTTGGTCTGACTCCAACAATTGCTCAACCATCATTAATACTCTAAACTACTTCAATCATGGTTTAGGTCAGAAAATTAATCTTACAAAGTCAATGTAACGATCCGGCCGGTCGTTTCATGAGTTATAGTCTCATTTTCCCTATTTTTGCTTCATTATGTATTGTTCAGTTGTATTTCGTCGTATCGTATTGGTTGGTTCGGGTTCGAAGTGGTCGTGGAGTGGAATAAGACACTCAGTCTCTTATTTAGAAGGCAGAATAGCCTAAGAGACACATCTACTTATTCGAGTTTGACAAGCCGGTCCTCCTACCTCACAAAGTTTCAAATAGGCACCTATACATGCTTAAAACTAATATTTTAAACCCCTCTGATCATTGACCAAGCCTATGTGGAATTGAATATACTAAGTTGTATAAAGTGTGTGGTTAGACATGCTTAAGATCAAGTGAAGGTAATGTTTTGATTAAGAAAATATTTTAACCTAAAAAAGTAATGACAATAAATTAAAATAAAAAGGAAAGGAAGAAATTTCCCAACCCCTCCAATCTTTTCCACTCCTCTCTTCGCGTAAACCCCCTTCCCCTTCTCTGCATCCTCCATTTTTTCCGACATCCCACCACCACTAAGCAGCTTTCTACATTTATTGTTCCTATCCATTAGATTCACAAAGAAATAAATTAGAAATTATATACAAAAATACACACACGGTTCTACTGCTTAAATTCTCTATCCTCAACTGCTTGCATCATACCCAATTTAGAGTTAATGCAAAAGTTATTCCTGTAAAGAGAAATGGTAGAAAGATCAAAATTTGTGCTCAACCAGGGAAGAGTAGTCTTCAATAGAGGGAAGCCTAGTAAACATTCAGAAATTTTAAATGAAAAAAGAGTTACAGCGACCCAACCCAAAATTAGAATTTTATATCTGAAACTCAAGGCAAGCAGCTCACGACTCCGACTCCGATTTTGGCACCTTCCCTTTCAAATACAAGCTAAACCTGATTCCGTCATCCTCTAAATCCTAAAAACCCACAAGGCCTCCTCCTCCACCTCCAGTTACAAAACCCTAACTCTCGCCGATGTTGACCTCTCCACCAACTGTCGTGAAGTGACCGACCTCCCAACCTCCCAATCGACGAGATACAATACAATATAAGAGTCATTATCGGCAAAAATTCTAGTCAAGTTTCGGATCTAAAACTAATATGATAGTAGAAACATAAAATACAAAGACAATGGGGTAAGGATAAGGAAACGGGAAAAGCATGATCAGAATATAGGATTTTTATGTTTGAATTTTATTTTTATTTTTGTTTTTTATTTTGATTATTTTTAATCTACCATGTGACATGGCATCTACACATTGTTATTTTTTTGACGTGGCAGCCAACCTGGATGAGATTGTATTATACGCGCTGACAGCCTCCTGTCATAAGCATTTATTATACACAGTTTGAAGGAGTGTAAGTGTTCAATTGGCATATTGTTAAGTTTGTGGACTGGCATGACAAAGTGGCACAAGTATAAGTGTCATTTAGGCTATTCTGCCTATTTAGAAGCTTAAGTTGAAAAAGTCAACAGGATGTTGACTTATGAGTAGAAAGTCTCGGATGTGAATTGTGATGGTTTGGATAGCTTCGTTAGGTGATTTTGGACTTAGGAGCATGTTCAAAATATATTTTGGAGGTCCGTGGTAGATTTAGGCTTGAATTGGCGAAATTAAAAATTTGATGTTTTTCGGTAGGTAGTGGAAATCTTGATATCGGGGTAATTCCGACAATTGGAATAAGTCCGTAGTGTCATTTGCAATGTGTGTGAAAAATTTCAGGTCATTCGGAGGTGGTTTGATAGGTTTCGACATTGTTTGTGGAATTTAAAAGTTTCTAAGTTCTTAGGCTTGAATCTGAGGTTGATTTGATATTTTGGTGTTGTTTGGAGTGTTCCGACGGTTTGAATAAGTTTGAATAGTGGTTTATGACTTGTTGGTAGGTTTGGTTGAGGTCCCGGGGGCCTCGGGATGATTTCGAATGGTTATCGGAGAGTTGGAAAGATTGGAGTTGCAGCTGAAGCTGCTGTTTTCTGTCATAACTGCACCTGCAGATTGGAGACCGCATGTGCGAGCCGCAGAAGTGGAAAAGAGACCACAAGAGCGGCATTGATCGTAGGAGCGGATGGTTGGACCGCATCTGCAAGCCCGCGGGTGCGATACCTGGGGCGCAGGTGCGGTGTCTAAGGACTTAAGTAATTTTCGTAGGTGCAGATATTTGGGCGCAGAAGCGGCCGGTAGGTGCAAGATATAGTCCACAGATGCGGAAATAGCTGGGCAGAAAGTATAAAAGGCCCTCTTCGCGATTTTATGTCATTTCTTCACCATTTTTGGACGAGTTGGAGCTTGGGGGATGTGATTTCAAGAGGGAATTAAGTGTTTTCAATGAGATAAGCTACTTGGACCTTGTATCTTGTGTTCATGGCAATTTTTTCATTGTTTAATCATGATATTAGTGGGAAAAATTAGAGAAAAAACTGGGAGATTAGGGCTTGAAATTGGAGAGTTTAAATTGAGGATTTGAGGGGCCATTTGAGGTCTGATTTTGGTATGTATAGACTTGGGAGTGAAAGACGTTTCTAGTTTTGCGATTTTTGTTGGATTCTGAGATGTGGGCCCGGGGGCCAGGTTTGAGCAAATTTGAGATTTTGGGTCTAATTTGATAATTTTCATGTGGGTTTCATTCCTTTAGCGTGTATTGATGATAATATACTGATTTTGGTTAGATTGGGAGCATTTGGAGGCCGGATCGAGAAACAAGGGCCTCGCTGGTTAGAGTTTTGGCTTGGTTGAGGTAAGTAACGCTTCCAAACTTGGTTTTGAGGGTTCGAAACCCCGAACTATGTGTTTTATGATTAATATTGAGGTGATGCAAATGCCAAGTGACAGGCGTGTGGGCGTGCACCGTGAGAATCGTGGCCTGGATCATTCCATGGCACCGCTTAGTGACTCTTTCTTGCTGATACCTGTGTAATGATTATGTGATTAATTTAATAAGCTATAAATCATGCTAATTATCATGTTAAGGCTTCACGTCGATAACTATTGAGATTTGAGAGGTCATTTCTTGCTATTGTATCATTAGCTTCATTGATATTTTATACTCAGTCTTGTCCATATATGTTATATCATGTCTCAGTCTCAGTTGTTGTTAATTGGTACATTATATCATTGTTTCAGGCTAGTTTCTTGGTATTGTGAGCCCGTATGTGTGAGACTGGAGAGTTATGACTGAGTGAGGCCGAGAGCCTGATTATGAGTGACAGTATGGGATCGGGCTGCACGCCACAGCGGTATGGCCATATACAATACCGAGTGGTTGAGCACTTGAGAGTGGAGGTATATGGTACATATTTCATGCTTTCAGTGCATTGTACATAGAGATTTTCTGAGCTTTATACTCCCTACTGTTAGAATTGTATTTACTTACTGTTGAGTTGAATACTTGAACTGCAAGCATGCCTACTTTACTATATAGTTTAATTATATTACCTGTTGAGGTTAAGTTCGTCACTACCTGTCAGTCCATAGTTTGGACTTGTTGCTTACTGAGTTGGTGTACTCATGTTAATCCCTGCACCTTGTGTGCAGATTCAGGCATCTCAGGGCACGGTAGCGGCTGTTGACTATTCCGGTCGCGGACTTCACGGGGATAGCAAGGTAGCTGCTTGGCGATCGCAGTTCCACCTTTCTCTTCTCTATCTGCCTATTAGTACATTGTTGCTATTTTCAAACTATTTTGGTCTTGTCTTATTTCGAAACTATTGTAGTATTGCTCATGACTTATTGACACCCGAGGTGGGGCTTTTACTTTCCGCTTTTGTTTTGGTTTTGACTTTATATCTTTTATTGGATTTCAGTTGAAAAATGGTTTAACTTAAGTTTTAAATGAAATGTGAATTATTTTAAAAATGTATCAGCTGGCCTAGTTTCACGATAGGCGCCATCACGACCGGATCGATTTTGGGGTCGTGACAATCAAGGGTCTTTTTCTCTGCTAACTGCCGCCCTAACCAGATAGAGGTTAACTCTACCAACATATCCATCCAAGCCTCATCTACATTTGACAAATATTTAGGATTTTCCATCTTCCATAAAAGGCCAGTTAAATAGTGACTTTCAGTTCACATTGACAATATGCAATCCAAACTGACTAGGGGGGGGAAACAAGTTTCCTAAACATGACTGGGAGAACCACCATAGCAAAGCATCCTTGAATAGCATCCCAAATCATGTCATGCAAATTCATCAAGCTCCCCTCAAAATCCACTAAGTCAATTGATAAAATCCAAAGGAACTTCATCTGGGGCACTACACCTAATAAGAAAAAAATGTACCTAGTAGGTTGGGATACTGTTGTCAAACCTAAAAGTCAGAGAGGGTTAGGAATCCAAAAGGCTGAGTATAAAATAATGCTATCCATGTTGGCCTTTCATGGAGACTCTTCCACAACCTCTCTTCACTATGGCAAAGACTCTCATTGCTAAACACTGTAACTGGACTCACATCCCTAAAAAGACTAAATCTTCTACATGGAAGTGTATCCTTAAAGGTTGGGACATTTGCAGTAAAGCTATCAAATGGGTAGTTCACAAAGAAGACAGAGTTAGCTTCCTAAATTACTCTTGGATCCCCACCCACCCACCCATTAGGAACATGATTGAGGGTCCTCTTACACAAACTGATCATTTGGCTAAAGTGGCCACCATTCATAACAATGGTGCTTGGGACACCTCCTCCATATCCCTAAGTATCCCTCCTAAAATCATATGCTTAATTTCATCTACTTTTATCTCACCCAGTCCCATAAAGGAGGACAAAATGAATTGGAGCAAAACAAGCAATGGACTTTTCAACATTAAATCAGCCTATACCCTTCTTGCAAACAAAACTCCCCATAATCTGGAAGGAAAAAACAACAGCTACGTGTGGATTTAGAAGCTAAGGGTCTCTAGCAAGATCGAAACATTCTTATGGCTCTTATACCATGGAAAGCTACCTATATGGGCCTATCTTCAGAAAATTATGGTCCATTGTAACCCCTATGCTACTTCTACTCTGCTGAAATTGAGACATCTGCCCACATTTTCTTTGAATTCCCTAATGCAAAAACTTTCTGGCAGCACCTAATCTCCAAAAGCACTACTACAATCCCACATCAGAACTTCACCTTCACAAGTAGCTCCTAGTCTAACATTTGGTCAACCCTACGGAGCAAACCTTTCAACAATATTCTTTGCTGGGAAGACCTCTTCCTTTTAGCTTCTGGCAGCTGTGGATTACTAGGAATAATAACCTCTTCAACAACAAAAAATATCGAGTCCCTACCTCTAATGTCCTAGCAAGGGCAATTGCCTATATTACTATCTAAGCTGGGCACACATCTAGAAAAGAGAAGACCATCTAGGTCAAATGGGATCCTCCACCAAGGCGCTAATACAAGCTCAACATCGATGGAGCTGCACTTAGGAACCCGTGGAAGGGTGTTGGAGAGGGATTTTCAGAAACTCCAGTAGCAACTGGGTTTTGGTATTCATGGGAAGCCTGCCACACATCACAAACACCTAAGCTGAACTCCTTGCATTGCTTCAGGGACTGCAAATTGCAGAGCAAAGAAGACTTACACCACTGGAAATCAACATAGACTCGACAAAGGTAATAAGTATGCTCAATATAGGTAACCATATTTTTGACTCAATTATCTCTGAATGCAGGTCGATCATCCTAAGATTGGGAGGCACAATGGTGAAATACAACTACATGGAGATGAACAAAGTAGCTGATCTGACGACAAAGAAAGGTGCAAAGAAAGACCTTTTTGGAAGAATAATAATCATGGCAGTTCCTCCAGTGTTTGCAAATGAAGCTTCTCGAGCAGACATCCTAGGAACTTTTTTTTTTTCCAGAAAAATTATGGACTGTAATATTAATACTGTAGAACAAAACATGAGGGGCACTTCATACCCCTGAAGACGATGTATCTATTTCCTTAGTTGCTAATATATATATATATATATATATATATATATATATATATATATATATATATATATATATATATATATATATATATATATATATATATAATCCTTTTAACAACAAAAAAAAGTCATTATTTCTAATATTAGGAGGTGTAGTTTCAAAACTAGAATAATAACACAATTATATTAAATGAAGAAAATGGAAAAATAAAAAATATGAGCAACTAAATGAAATCACAAAAAATGGTTGGAAAATGAGAATATTATTTAAATATTAAAAAGTAATCTATCATTTTAACATAATTAACTTTGCATATAACCTTATCGAACAACAAAGTTCAACTTTAATGACATCACTCATTATAAGTCAAGTTTGTGGCTGACTTATTTTTTCTAAGATTACGAGGTATAATTTTTTAGAGAAAATAGAATAATACCGTAGCTAAATGTAACAAGAAAATAAATAAAATAATTAACAAAAAAATAAAATATGAGAATTTATGTAGAAACATGTGAAGTAAAGGTTGAGAAATGAGAAATAAGGAAATAAAAAATAAATAATATAAAAATAATAACATTTGAAAAAAAAGAATTTAAAAAGTTAAAATAAAAAATAAATTAAAGAAAAAAGAACAACAATAAAAAGTAAATTAAAAAGAAA
Source organism: Nicotiana sylvestris (assembly GCF_000393655.2). Taxonomy (NCBI): domain Eukaryota; kingdom Viridiplantae; phylum Streptophyta; class Magnoliopsida; order Solanales; family Solanaceae; genus Nicotiana; species Nicotiana sylvestris. Next base: position 91,163,434 of record NC_091057.1, on the reverse strand, counting down.
AGAAAAGAGATTAAAAAAATAACCTTATAATTACACCATGTAACTGTTTGACTCAAAAGGTACAAAAACTTTTTTGAACAAATTAATCAAAGAAAGAGGTAAATCTTAGTCAAACATAATTAATTCCGGATCGAAACAAAAAATTGACAATAAAAAAGAAGAAGAAGAAAAGCAAATGGAGACAACCACGTGCCATAAAATGATAACTCTATACTCCAATGACAAGGTATCCACCGACTAGCTTTTCTCTCAAAAATATCTTATCTCAAAATGTTAGCGTAATTTTTACAATTATTAATTAAATTCAAATTCCCCAGCCATATATATCCTATTCCCACTTCACAAGCACTACCTCAGAGTAGTTTCTGAATCAGTTAAAAAAAAATAAAAATGGGAGTAGTGATCATAGACGGATCAACAATTCGAGACTTCGTAAACGACGAAGCAGCTTTTGCAAAGGCAATTGATAAAGGATTCACCGATTTGGACCTCAACAACGATGGCGTTTTATCCCGTTCCGAGCTTCGCAAAGCGTTCGAGTCTCTCCGCCTCATAGAGGCTCACTTCGGCGTCGACGTTGCCGCCTCGCCGGAGGAACTCACCCGCCTCTACGATTCCATATTCGAGAAGTTCGATTGTGACCACAACGGCACCGTTGACCGACAGGAGTTTGGGAATGAGATGAGGAAGATTATGCTGGCGATCGCCGAGGGACTTGGATCGTCGCCGATTCAAATGGCTCTTGATGATAGTGACCAGAATTTGATCAAACAAGCTGCCGATCTCGAAGCTTCTAAGCTTCCTGCCTAATTAATTATAACCGGTTTCCAGTTCTTTAGCAAAATAAGTCCTTTTTCTATTGTTTCAATATTCAGTCACGTCTTGTTTTCATGCTGTGTTCCCAATAATTCTGTACTTTTACATAGTTATACGTTATATGCAAATGAAATGTGGGACAACTTTATGCATTTCCATCTAATATTTACATCGAAACAAATTTTTTTTATAGCCAAACGTTTTTTTTCAGTAGCAGCACCATTTAGGCACTGATGATGCGGTTCGAGGAAAATAACAAGTTAATAAATGGACTTAATACCAACAACTGAATTTTAGATACCGAATTGTATAAACATATACGCATCGAACTTCAGACAGATAAGAAGAAAAAAAAAAAAATTACGTCGCCTGAGAGATTCGAACTCTCGCGGGGAAACCCCATGTACTTAGCAGGCACACGCCTTAACCACTCGGCCAAAGCGACTTTGGTTACCGATGAAGTATGCCAAAGGACCTCTGTTGTCAAATATAAATTGGTTTGATTTCTTCAGAAGTCTTAAGGTGTGCTTGATTGATTGTTTTTGGCACAATTCTAGTTGTATGTCTTTTGGTTTTAGTTGAATGTGCATTGTTTATGATGATGTGTTCGTTTCATTTCTGTATCTTGAGTTCCTGTTGGCGATGAAAGAATAACGTAGTCTAAAATTGGGCATAAGCATTTTTTTGTGCCATTTGTTGTGCATGTGTAATAGAGACATCTCTTTTTCATGTTTCAGCTGGGCATCAATTTTTCATTCCGGCATATTGCATGGTTTAATTTGGAAGTACAACATATTCCTCTCCTAGTATCTATGGATTTTAAATGAGGGCGCAGCAGAATGTAGGTAAACGGGTAATTAATAATGTATCAATTGATTTCTGATGTATCGAGGTGACTGATTTTGTAGATTGCAATAAAATTACCCAGGATATGGCTTAATTCGAGAAAATCACATAAATGGTCGCTTATGTTTAGGGAACTAATATATGTGTCTAAATCATCCTTTAGGCCTTAGCTTGCCATAGTTAGTCGTTTAAGCTTATCAAAAGTAAGTAATTTTCCTTGTTCCGTTGACTTTAGTCCGATAATTAAAATTAACGGCTGGAATCAGTGAAAGAAAATTCCATGGCAGCTAGCTACACTTCGACGCTTCAGCAACAACTTTGTAGCAAATTAAGTAAAAACAGATTTACATTCCTTGGTGGCTTATGCTTGGAAGTTGTGACATTTGAAGTTCAAATGGCAAGGGGTTCTTAATCCTTATTATTGCACAGGCAATGAGTATGACTTATCTGATACTTGTAATTGTATTTAAGGCAAAAGCTCTACCAAACTGAGCTTAACTGGATAAATGATTCAGTGTATATATCGTAAATTATAAATCTTGCAGCTCTCAAAGGACACATGAATGGTTTGAACTTGCTTTTCAAAATTAAGGACAATTTATAATATCATCTTAAATTCAAAACGAAATATGCATGAGGTTCTTTGGAAAATATCAAATTGACCTAGGGGTGTTCACGGTTTGACGGAAAACCGATCCAAACCGATTAAGTAAACCGATATTTTTCTTGATTTGGATTGGTTTTGGTTTTAAATTTTAAAAACCGATAATATTTGGTTTGGTTTTGGTTTTATTTTAAAAAACCGAAAAATAAACCGAACCAAACCGACTAATTACAAAATTTAATAATTATTTATATACAATATAATATCTTTTTGTAAATAATTTTAAATATTTTATGCATTTTAATTGTTATTTTGAATTTTGGTTTATCCTTTTATATCTTAAAAGATTGCCTAAGCCCAAAACTATAGGACTCGACCAATTTTCTTTTTATTAAGAGACTCTAATTCTCTAACCCTCCGCACATACTTTTGCCTAACAGAATAGTTAGAAAAAAAACCACCACAAGAGTAAAGAAAGCAAATTCAAATTGCAAGACAACAATGGCTAAAGCTTGAGAAAACAAACTTTTAGTTTATTTTTTGGTCATTCTTTTCATATAAACAGGTAAATAAACTTTCAGTTCTGAAAGAAATATATAAAAAAGCATAAATTTAGCAAATTATTTTCAGATTGTTGTCTAGTGTTGTTTTACTATTATCGACTTATCATTAGCTTACTAAGAACCGAAAAACCGAACCAAACCAACAACAATCAAACCTATGGTTTGTATTTAATTTGGTTTTAAAATTTTAAAAACCGATTAAATTGATTTGGTTTTGGTTTTAATAAAAAACCGACCAAACCGAACCGTAAACACCCCTAAATTGACCCATACCTTTGACATTTTTGTGGCTCATGGGCTGATTGGTTCTGTCACTTTCGTGCGTATTGTTTTGTTTGCCAACATATGTCATTGGGTGTTGAAAGTTAGGAGAATCGGATGTTTACGTCAAATTAATAAACATAAAATATGTATCTTTCGTACATATATTCAACACTTAATTGAGATTAATGTGTATGAAATGTCACTTTAATATGGTTAGGTTAATTTCATACCCATAATCAAATTAAACACATGGTTAAGTTAACTTATTTGATTTTTATATAAGCACCCCGTACATGTCAGTATTCACGCTTTATGTTATTTCTTTGTGACCTACTGTTCAATTTAAGTTGACCAAGATTAATGATGGAAAGATGGTCACGACATCTTTATTAACTTTATCTGGTTGTAACCCGGTAAATTTGATTTTAGTTCCTCTGTGTAATTAAACTCCTTATTTCCCATCTTTGATATATTTTCTTTTCTCAGCCAAATAAATGGATAACATATGAAAGTGTAAATTGTCTATTGCGCCTATTGGACACCCTATGTACCTAAGGAAAAAAAAAAGTAAAAATAGTACGGTATAACCAGTTTTCGGACTGGTCATTCAAAAATAGCCAGCGCTTACAAAGTCCATGAAAAATAACCACTATTTTGCTGCAACAGAGACCGGTCCAGCATAATATACTGGAGTTCGGTGCACCTGTGTATGAACTCCAGCATATTATGCTGGACCGGTATACTTTGCTGACTCTAGTATAATATACTGGAGACTGGAGCACCGGTGCTCCAAACTCCAGTATATTACACTGGACAATTATACTTGCTGAACTCCAATATATTATGCTGGAGTTCTAGTGTACTTATGCTGGAACTCTATCATACTATGCTGGAGTTCCAACATACTTATCCTGGAACTCCAGTATAATATGCTGGAGTTCAAGCATACTTATGCTGGAACTCCAGTATAATATACTGACGTATTTTTCGGGTTTTGAACAGTGTTTTTGTTCAGATTTATCTTTACATGAAAAGTGGCTAAATTTCGATTAATTTTGAAACTGGACTATTTTTGAACGCCAGTTGTAACTCTGGCTATTTTTGAATTTCTTCAAAAAAAGAAGAAGAGGAAAATGGAAAAGTTGGACCCAGGGAACTAGACCGATTATAACCTAACTAAAAATGGATTGCATGTTCATGGCAAGTTCATCTTATCCACTATTTGAAGTCAGAAGAGATTAGGTTTAGTATACTCCACAAACTAGTAGATAAATTAAAGCCGCGTGATACTTTCTTGCTGCATTGGCATGACAATTGACACGTAACAATTTCAAACAATTCAGTAATTTAGTCGTTAAAGCAACAACTGGCTGTTAAATACTTATGATCATTATCAACAACCTTTCTGTTATTGATCGTTATGGTCAAGTAAACCGGAAATAGCTTGATTTCCTCATCAATTCATTGACACCTTAATTATTTCTTTATTTTTTCTTTGGCCACATATTTTCAAGAACTATAATCCTATTCATGACGACATAATAAATGATTTAATCTATATAGACTATATAGTGTAAAGAATTTGTACTTTATCAATGTAGTTTAATCGATTACCAATTCTCTATAATAAAGACGGACAATTGACACTTCGTAATAAGTTATATTATGATATTTCAATTTGAAAAAAAAAACATGTGGTCAATTAGCATGGAAATTTCCACGTAGCCCACTCGATGAGTTGCAAACGTCAAACGGTCAAAGAGGTTGCCTAATTTGAAAGTCACAAGCTTCACTATCTCTTCTGCTATATATACACTTCTCGTACGTACCATTTTTTCACTTCTCATATATTTCTCCTACAATTAACAACTTACTTTATCTCACAGCAGATTCATACACATCTAGTTACTCTATATTGAAATTGCAACAGTAATGGAGTTTGAGGGAAGTATATTGGTGAAGGTGGGTCTGTTTGCCTTGGTTCAAGCTTTGGTTTATTTGATTCTGTCAAAATCTTCAAACATATTCTCCAAAACACAAAGATCATACAGCTTTAAAACGGCTCGTTCTTTAAGCATTCGCCGGATCGCCGCCGCCCTCGCCGACTTACCTGCCGGCGGTGAACCATCGCCTTCTTCTTTCAAGGACTTGAGCACTTCTAAATCTTAATTTCAACTTATTCCAAGACAACTAGAAGTATCATGGCCTGGTATATAATATATATAGTGGATTGTTTTTAGCTTCTTAATTTCTAGCTCTACTTATTCTTTGATTTCTTGTTGGAAAGTTAAGCCAGATATTGCTTGGTGTGAATTTGGGATAATATTTTTACTCTTAAATTATTTAGTTCGTTAGTCATTGTAAAAATGTAAAGTATGTGAAGATCTATATTTAATTTGTTTCGTTACTCTCTTGGCTAAATTTTGTCCTAAAATTGTGAATAACTTTTACTTCAATGGTAGAGTACAGAATAATACCAACAACTTGTGCGCTTGCGGCTGAATGGATCTAAAAAATTAATCATCTTACAAAATAGATTTCCAACTTTTTCCCCTCAAAATATATATAGAACGTGAAACTAATAATCAATTTTCAACGGAGTTTGTGGAAACTGTCACGATCCGGTTTTCCCACCCGCGGGAGTCGTGATGGCGCCTACTGATGAGAGCTAGGCAAGATAATCCTTAACTACCTACTTCATTATCAAATTAATTCTTTTAACAAATATAAGGCGATAACATGAAAACAACGAAACTTTACATAAATAAGCGGAAGATAACATTTAAACATCTGAAATCTGCGTTTATTACAATTACTTAAGTCTCAACCATCCAAAACCTGGTGTCACAGTGTCACAGACTGTCTAAGATTGCTACATACAAAGGCTGAAGAAAATGACAATACACTATTTCTGAATAAAAGAAAAATGAAACAGGAAATAGGAGTAGAGGAGACGTCAGGGCCTGCGGACGCCTGCAGGTGTACCTTGGTCTCCGCGCGGACTGAAGGTAGCCTCCACACTACGGTCCAAAAGTTGCTCCGGGATCTGCACATAGTGTAGAGTGTAGTATCAGCACAACCGACCACATGTGCTGATAAGTGTCTAGCCTAACCTCGGCGAAGTAGTGACGAGGGTAGGACCGGACTACCAAACAAACCTGTGCAGTTCAAATATGTATACAACGGAAAAGAAATACAGAATTAACCAGTCAATGTGGGAGGGGGAGCATGCTGTGGGGGAGATAACAATTCCGAATAAAAAGGCATCAAGTAATGAAAGAACATGACAACTCGGATATCAACAAAGAATCAAAAATCAACAAATGCACGACATCACCCTTCATGCTTTTACTCTCGTCCTCATCAAAGCAATTATATAATAAAAGTGTGCACGGCATCACCCTTCGTGCTTTTACTCTCTTTCCTCACCATATAATCAATAAAATCGGCACGGAATGGTACATCGTGCGGCACAGCATCACCCTTCGTGCTTTACACTCTTTCCTCACAATCGTACACGGCATCACCCTTCGCTCTTTACACTCTTTCCTCACAAAAAGAAACAATACACGACATCACCCTTCATGCTTTAACACTCTTCCTCACCCAAACAACAATCACAAACAATGGGGCAAGGGAATAAATAAGATTATAATAAGAATCCCGGCAAGGGAACAACAATTCAACAATTAAGTCCCGGTAAGGGAGCAACATCAATAATATCAACATCCCGTCAAGGGAGATAACCAATAAAGCAACAATATCCCGGCAAGGGAAAAATTTAGTGACTTCTTTATCTTATTCACTTTTACTTCACAACTCACTTTACCACTTGAGCCAATGCTCCAAAGGGTTCAATCAACTCATACACTTTCGCAATTCATAATATAACTTGAGCTAATGTTCCTCGATGTTCAAAGGTCACAATTCCTTCCACAAACTTCTCACAACAAATAGAAATCAACTCTAAAGCATGGATAATACAACGAAGTCATGAAAATCACAATATAAGACTCAGGGGCATGCTTGACACAAACGTATATACGTCGTACTCAACAATTATCACATAGCAAATAGGACTCGACTCCTAATCCCTCAAGCTAAGGTTAGACCAAACACTTACCTCGAACTTTCATGGCCAACTCAAGCCTCAAACACCGCTTTCCCTTTTGAATTTAGCTCCAAATCAATAGTATCTAGACATAATCGACTTAATAACATCAATAAACGCTAGACAATCCAATTCCAATGCTTAATTATAGCTTTCTAATCATTCTTCCCAAAAAGTTAAAAATTGACCCCGGGCTCGCTTGGTCAAAATACAAGGTTCGGACCAAACTCTGATCACTCATTTACCCACGAGCCCGAATATATAATTTGTTTTCAAATCCGACCCCAAAATGAGGTCTAAATCACAAATAATCAAAAAGTCCTAACTCTACCCAAATCCCTAATTTTCTACCCTCAATTACATGATTTAAGCCTAGAAATCTAATGGTTGATGATAAAAATGGAAAGAAACAAGTCAAAGATTACTTACCTAAGAGGTTATCGTGAAGAAACTCTTCAAAAATCGCCCCAAGAGGTGTGGAGAAGAAGAAGTTATGAAATTTGGGTTAAGTCTCGTAATGCAACTATTTCTGAACTTTTAAAATAACTGGGCAAAATTACTCTTCGCGTTCGCGACAAGTCCATTGCATTCGCGATGGGTTAGGCCTGCTAGGCCTTCGCGTTCGCGAAAGGGGGCTCGCGTTCGTGGAGAAGAAACTCCTCAAGCCTCGCGTTCGCGTGCAATGGATCGCGTTCCCGTTGGTCAAATGCCCCACCCCCCTACCAAGGCTCAATTAGTCTTCACGTTCGCGTGGCCAGCACCGCATTTGCGAAGGGAAGACCCCCCAATGCCTCACGTTCGTGACCTGGGCTACGCGTTCGCGTAGAAGGAATTTCCTTCAGCAAAAATTAACACATCGCGTTTGCGAGGGTCCTCCCACGAACGCGAAGAAGGGCATACCAGAATACCAACAGCTGAAAAACCTGCAACTTTTCCTAAGTCCAAAACTTTCCGAAACACACCCGAAATACACCCGATGTACTAACTCAATGATATCATACGAACTTATCCGTGCGATCAAATCACCAAAATAACATTATTAACATCGAATTAAACCTCAAAATCAAAAAATTATCTCAACTTCTTAAAACATCCATTTTAGCAATTTAGGTCCGAATCACGTCAAATAACATCCGTTTTCCACCAAATTTCACAAAAACATCTTAAATCATATATAAGACCTGTACCGGGCGCTGGATCCAAAATACATGCCAGATACCATCATGTTTTAATCAAATTTCATTTCAAATTCCTTTAAACAATTTCAAAAAATAATTTTCTTTAAAAAATTCATTTCTAGAGCTTAGGACCTCAGAATTCGATTCCGGGCATACGCCTATGTCCCATATTTTCCTACGGACCCTTTGGGACCGTCAAATCACGGGTCAAGATCCGTTTACCCAAAACGTTGACCAAAGTCAAATTAATTCATTTTATAGTCAAAACTTATCATTTTTCACAAAGTTTCACATATAGGCTTTCCAGCTACACGCCCGGACTGCACACGCAAATCGAGGTGATGCTAAAAGAGGTTTTTAAGGCGTCAGAACATAGAATTTCATTTTAAAACAAGTTCTCCACCTCTAAAACAACCGTTTGTCCTCGAACGGACAAAAGAAGAAAGTACCTGAGTCGGGGAAAAGATGGGGATAACGGCTCCGCATATCGGACTTGGACTCCCAGGTCGATGCCTCAAGAGGCTAACCTCTCCACTGAACATGAACAGAAGGAAAACTCTTCGATCTCAACTGACGAACCTGTCGGTCTAGAATAGCCACTGGCTCCTCCTCATAAGACAAGTCCTTGTCCAACTGGACACTGCTGGAATCTAACACGTGGGATGGAACGCCGTGATATTTCCGAAGTATGGACACATAAAATACTGGATGCACAGCTGATAAGCTTGGCAGCAATGCAAGTCTATAAGCCACCTCTCCCACTCGATCAAGAATCTCAAACGGGCTAATAGACCTAGGGCTAAGCTTGCCCTTCTTCCCAAACCTCATCACGCCCTTCATAGGCGACACTCGGAGCAATACCCGCTCACCGACCATGAAAGCCAAATCTCGAACCTTACGGTCAGCATAACTCTTTTGCTTGGACTGAGCTGTACGAAGCCTTTCCTGAATGATCCTGACCTTGTCCAAGACCTCCTAAACCAGATCCGTGCCCAACAACCGAGCCTCTCCCGGATCAAACCATCCAACCGGAGATCGACATCGCCTACAATATAAAGCCTCATAAGGAGCCATTTGAATACTCGACTGGTAGCTGTTGTTGTAGGAAAACTCTGCTAAAGGCAAAAACTGATCCCACGAGCCTCCAAAGTCAATCACACAAGCTCGGAGCATATCCTCAAGAATCTGAATGGTCCGCTCGGACTGTCCATCCGTCTGAGGATAAAATGTTGTGCTCAACTCAACCTGCGTGCCAACTCTTGCTGAACTACTCTCCAGAAGCGCGAGGTAAACTGCATACCTCAATCTGAAATGATAGACACAGGCACACCATAAAGACGAACAATCTCCCAGATATAGATCTCAGCTAACCTCTTGGATGAATAGGAGACTGCCACAAGAAAAAAATGCGCTGACTTGGTCAGCCTATCAACAATGACCCATACTGCGTCGAACTTCCTCCGAGTCTGTGGGAGTCTAACAATGAAATCCATAGTGACCCGCTCTCACTTCCACTCGGGAAGCTCAATTCTCTGAAATAAACCAGTAGGCCTCTAATGCTCGTACTTAACCTACTGGCAATTCAAACACCGAGCCACATATGAAACGATATCCTTCTTCATTCTCCACCACCAATAATGTTGCCGCAAATCCTGATACATCTTCGCGGCGCCCAAATGAATAGAGTACCAGGAGCTATGGGCCTCCTCTAAAATCAAGTCCTGATGCCCATCCACATTAGGCACACAAACTCGACCTTGCAATCTCAAAACTCCATCATCATCTAAAGTAACCTGCTTGGCACCTCTGCGTTGTACTGTGTCTCTAAGGACACACAAATGGGGATCATCATAATGCCAATCACAGATACACTCCAATAATGAAGAATGAGCGACTGCAAGCTAACACACGGCCGCTCAGAAATATCCAACCTCACAAACTGATTGGCCAAGGCCTGAACATCCAAAGCAAGCGGTCTCTCACCGATCGAAATATAAGCAAGACTGCTCATACTGGTTGACTTCCTACTCAAAGCATCGGCTACCACATTGGCCCTTCCCAGATGATATAAGATAGTGATATCATAGCCTTTCAACAACTCCAACCACATCCTCCGCTTCAAATTCAACTCCTTTTGCTTGAACAAATACTGAAGGCTCTTGTGTTCTGCGAACACCTCACATGCCATGCCATACAGATAATGCCTCCAAATCTCCAACGTGTGAACAATGGCTGCCAACTCCAAATCATGAACCGGATAGTTCTTCTCATGAATCTTCAACTGACGCAAAGCATAGACAATGACCTTGTTTTCCTGCATCAACACTGCATCGAGTTCAATACGAGATGCATCACAATAAACTATATAAGGCCCTGAATCTGTGGGCAAAATCAACACCAGTGTCATAGTCAGAGCTGTCTTGAGCTTCTGAAAGCTCGCCTCACACACGTCCGACCATTTGAACTGGGCACCCTTCTAGGTCAACCTAGTCATCAGGGCTGCGAGAGATGAGAACCCCTCCATGAACCGATGATAGTAGCCTGCCAATCCCAAGAAACTCCGAATCTCTGTAGCTAATGCTGGCCTAGGCCAGTTCTTGACTACCTCAATCTTCTTTGGATCAACATGAATGCCCTCTGCTGATACAACATGACCCAGAAATGCAACTGAACTCAGCCAAAACTTATACTTCAAGAACTTAGCATACAACTGACTATCCCTCAAGGTCTGATGAACCACTCTGAGATGTTACTTATGCTCCTCTCGGCTGCGGGAATATATCAAAATATCATTAATGAAGACTATCACGAATGAGTCCAAATAAGGCCTAAACACTCAGTTCATCAAATCCATAAAAGCTGCTGGGGCATTTGTCAACCCGAATGACATAATCAGGAACTCATAGTGCCCGTACCGAGTGCGGAAAGATGTCTTGGGGACATCGGATGCCCTAATTCTCAACTGATGGTAGCCAGATCTCAAGTCAATCTTCAAAAATACCTTGGCACCCTGAAGCTGATCAAACAAATCATCAATCCTCGGCAACGGATACTTATTCTTGATTGTAACATTGTTCAATTACCGGTAATCAATACACATCCTCATCGACCCATCCTTCTTCTTAACAAACAACACCGGTGCACCCCAAGGCAAAACACTAGGTCTAATAAAACCCTTCTCAAGCAAGTCTTGCAACTATTCCTTCAACTCTTTCAACTCAGGCGGGGCCATACGATACGGTGGGATAAAAATGGGCTGAGTGCCTGGAGCCAAATCAATGCAAAAATTAATATCCCTGTTGGCTGGCATACCCGGCAGGTCTGAAGGGAATATCTCAGGAAACTCATGAACAACGGGCACAGAATCAATGAAAGGAACCTCAGCACTAGAATCACGAACATATGCAAAATAGGCCAAATACCCCTTCTCGACCATACGCCGAGCCTTCACATAAGAGATAACACTGCGAGTAGAATGACTAGGAGTCCCTCTCCACTCTAAACGAGGCAAACCCGGTAAAGCTAAGGTCACAGTCTTGGCATGACAATCCAAGATAGCGTGGTAAGGTGATAACCAGTCCATCTCCAATATAACATCAAAATCGACCATGTCCAGAAGCAACAAATCTACTTGAGTCTTAAGACCCCTAATCACAACTACACAAGAGCGATGGACTCGATCTACCATAGTAGAATCCTCCACTGGTGTAGACACATAAACAGGAACACTCAATGAATCACTAGGCATGACCAGATATGGTGCAAAATAAGATGACACATACGAGTATGTAGACCCTGGATCAAATAACACTGAAGCATCTCTATCACAAACCAGAACCGTACCTATAATAACCGTATCTGAAACCTTAGCCCCGGGCCTAGCTGGAAGAGTATAACATCGGGGCTGGGCTCCACCACCCTGAACTTCCTCTCTAGGATGACCTGCTGCTGGCTGACGTCCACCTCTAGCGGCTTGAGCTCCACCTCTAGTACCTCTACCTTCACCTCTAACACCTCTACCCCTACCTCTAGCGGGCTGGGCGGGCTGTGGAACACCTGGTGCCTGAACCATGGCACGGGAAACCTGATGTTGAGAGCTACTCAGTGCTCGAGGGCAAAACCTAACAATGTGACCCGTATCACCACAAGTGTAACAAGCTATCGGCTGCTGACCCCGTCGACCTGAATGACCACCCCAAAAAATTTGAAGCGGTGGTGCACTGTAGGACTGCTGATCAGATACTGCATCTGGGGACCACGACCACCTGAAGTACCGCGAAAAACCTAGAGCGCTGACTGAAAGGTCCTAGGGGGATGACATCTACTATACGAATCTCTACCTCCAGACGAGGTACCACTGAATCGGACTGAATAAAGGGGCCTCTTGTCTAACCCATGACCACCTCCCTATGACAGAACTATCTCCAGTTTCCTAGCCATATTGGCCGCCTCCTGAAAAGAAATCTCACTCCCAGCCTCCCTAGCCATCAGAAGACGAATCAGCTGAATAAGACCATCAATAAACCTCGTCATCCTTTCTCTCTCGGTGGGAAGTATGATGAGAGCATGGCGAGCCAAATTGATGAATCTGGTCTCATACTGGGTAACAGTCATGGAACCCTACTGGAGACGCTCAAACTGCCTCCGATAGGCCTCTCTTTGAGTAATGGGGAGAAACTTCTCCAAAAATAGCTATGCAAACTGCTCCCAAGTCAAGGCTGGCGATTCGGCTGGTCTAGCCAAGCAATAATCTCTCCACCAAGTCTTGGCGGATCCAAACAAGCGAAAAGTGGCAAAATCGACCACATTGGTCTCAACTATCCCCATGTTCTTGAGAACCTCGTGATAGTTGTCTAGATAATCTTGGGGATCCTCAGTAGTTGCTCCGCTAAAAGTAATAGTAAAGAGCTTGGTGTACCTATCCAACCTACATAAAGCATCGACAGACATAGCTGCTCCATCACCGGTCTGAGCTACCACACCCGGCTGAACTGCTCCAACTGGCTGAACTGCTGGAGTTTGAATCTGGGGAGCTACCTACTCCGGAGTGCGAGTAGCAGGAGTCTGGGCTCCTCCTCCAGCCTGAGAGACGGTCGATGCTACAGGAAGCAAGCCTGCACAGGTGACACTCTCCATAAGGCCCACTAGACGGACCAAAGCATCCTGAAGAACCAAGGTAGCAATAAACCCCTCTGGGACCTGAGCTGGGCCTACCGGAACTGCTGGGGCTGGAACCTCATCATCAAAGTCAACCTGAGGCTCTGCCGCTAGTGCTGCTGCTCGGGGCTGAGCTCTGCCCCTACCTCGGCCTCTAGCACGGCCTCGCCCTCTGCCTCTTATGGGAGCTGTTACTGGGGGCTCGGGCTACTGAGTGGTGGATGAGGAAGAGCGTGTTCTCTCTATCTGCGAAAGAACATAGTAGTAATTCAATTAGAATTGAGAAACAAAACCGCACGATGAGAAAGAACAAATGTGAAGTTTTTCCTAACTCTGTAGCCTCTGGGGGATAAATACAAACGTCTCTATACCGATCCCTCAGACTCTACTAAGCTTGTCTATGGACTATGAGACCCATGTAACCTAGAGCTCTGATACCAATTTATCACGACCCGGTTTTCCCACCCTCAGGAGTCGTGATGGCGCATACTGATGAGAGCTAAGCAAGCTAATCCTTAACTACTTACTTCATTATCAAATTACTTCTTGTTAGATATGTAGTATTGTCCCACATTGGAATATAAGTAGTATGTCCTTGTATAGTATAGTTATAAATAAGGACTTCTTGTATTGTATTGAACACACAATATCAATATATCATATTTTCTCCCATGCCTTCTCACATGGTATCAGAGCTATCGTGAGAGATTTATCACTGTGCATAAATTCTAGTGATTCCAGGAAGTGAAATCAGTCACCGAAACCCTTTTCTCGGCGACTTTCAAAGCTGCTTTGCGCTTTGTCTCGGTCAGTGTTGTGCAAAAAATCCAACACTACCACAAGAGTAGTCACTGTCCGGCGACCAAACCCTAGTGAAAATCTCTGGTTCTACTGTAGCTGTCCGAAGAAAATTTTCCGGCGAAGTTCAGACATCGCGTGGGCCACCTTCCAGCCATTTTTTGGCGACGACTCTTCAGGACAGATTGTTCCCCTTGCAATTTCGAGCCTACCGATCTAGGTTACACCAAATTCCGACCACTTTTATATTTTTTCGGCGTGAATAATGATTTCAAAAGTGGACTTCCGGCCATTTTTTGAAAAAGTTCCTTCAGAACAGTTGGGTCTTTGGGTAATTCCGATCTTACCCCTACTATTTTTTATTTCATTCCGACCACTTTGAATATTTTCCGGCAGCTACAGTAACTTTCCGATAGCTACAGTAATATTCCGATAGCTACAGTATTTCTGGAGTGAACAATGTTTTCCGGCGCAGAACAGTGTTCTGTTTTCCTGCTGTAAGAAAGTGTTTTCTCAGCGATTTCTTCAGTTTTCCCAAAAGAGTTACTAATTTTCACTATTTCAAGTTAACCCTACCACTATTAATTGTAGCGACATGGGAACCGATACTTTGAATAGTCAGATGGTTTCTTTAGTGGATTATTTTGAGTTACTTCAGTACAAAGCAGGTAAGCAGACATCTTCTGAGATAGCTTCCGTTGTTCAAACAGGTAATACCATGACTTGTGTCTCTCAATCTTCATCCTCTGAGCCTTGGGTCATTGATTCAGGTGCATCGGATCATATTTCTGGTAACAAATCTCTTTTCACTACTATTTCGTATTCTCAATCTCTTATAAGAGTCACAATGGCCAATGGGTTTCAAACCATGGAAACTGCAATAGGTCAAGCAAGCCCAATTCCTTCCTTACCTTTAGATTCAGTTCTTTATGTCCCTAATAGTCCTTTTAATCTCATAGCTATTAGTCGCCTAGCCAAATCACTTAAATGTGCCGTTTTGTTTCTTGATGACCATGTTTTTATACAAGAACGCAGTACAGGGCGGATCATTGGTACCGGGCATGAATCAAATGGACTTTATTACCTTATCCTTGCTAAATCACATGAACTCACATCTTGTCTTCCTTCAACAACTTATCCTGTTACTGATTCACCAGATTTATTACATAAAGGGTTGGGATATCCTAGTTTGTCAAAACTTCAGAAAATGGTACCTGGTTTATCTCACTTGTCAGCTCTAGAGTGTGAGTCTTGTCAGCTCGGTAAGTATACTCGCTCTCATTTTCCTCGACGTACTGATAATCGAGCAGAGTCCCCTTTTACTTTAGTCCATTCAGATGTTTGGGGTCCTAATCGGGTCAGTTCTACCTTAGGATTCTGCTACTTTGTTAGTTTCATTGATGACTATTCTAGGTGCACCTGGATATTTTTGATAAAAAATCAGTCTGAGTTGTTTTCTATTTTCCAGACCTTTCACGCTGAAATTCAAAATCAATTTGGGGTTTCTATTCGCACATTTCGTAGTGATAATGCCTGAGAGTATTTGTCTTTCCCATTTCAGCAATTTATGAAATCTCATGGGATTATTCATCAAACATCTTGTCCGTACACATCTCAAAAAAATGGGGTAGCTGAAATAAAGAATAGACATCTTATTGAAACTGCTCGTACCCTACTCATACAATCTCATGCTTCGTTGCGTTTTTGGGGGGATGCAGTTCTTACATCTTGATATCTTATTAATTGTATGTCATCTTCAACTATTCAAAACCAAGTTCCATTCCCTGTTACGTTTCCCCACTTACCTTTGTTCCCTCTCCCACCCCGCATCTTTGGAAGCACTTGTTTTGTCCATAACCTTACTCTAGGAACAGATAAGTTAGCTCCCCGTGCTCTTAAGTGTGTATTTCTTGGTTTCTCGAGAACGCAAAAGGGGTATCGATGCTATTCTCCTGACCTCCAACGATACCTTATGTCTGCTGATATTACCTTCTTTGAAACCCAATCATACTTCACAGGTCCAGGTAATCACTTAGATATTACTGAGGTACTACAAGTCTCTTTTTTTGGAGATTCAGTCACTATCTCCCATCCATCTTCCTCTACATCTCCAGCTCCACCACCTATAGCTCCTGTTCTACCATCTATAACTCCAGTTTTACCACCAATAGGTCCAATTCCTCCACATAATCCAGTTCAACCTTCTGCAGCTCCGCCACTCTTGACTTATCATCGCCGTCCGCATCCAGCATCAGGCCCAGGTGATTCACGTCCTGCATCAGATTCTGCACCTACTGCGGACTTGTCTCCTCTTAGTTAACCAATTGCACTCCCCAAAGGTGTACGATCCACACTTAATCCTAATCCCTACTATGTTGGTCTAAGTTATCATCTTCTGTCGTCACCTCATTATGCTTTTATATCTTCTTTGTCCACTTTTTCTATTCCTAAGTCTATAGGTGAGGCACTATCTCATCCTGGATGGCAACAGGCTATGATTGACGAGATATCTGCTTTACATGCGAGTGGCACTTGGGAGCTTGTTCCTCTTCCTGCAAGTAAGTATACTGTTGGTTGTCGTTGGGTTTATGCAGTCAAAGTCGGCCCGGATGGCCAGGTTGATCGGCTTAAGGCTCGTCTTGTTGCAAAAGAATATACTTAGATTTTTGGGTTTGATTATAGTGATACTTTCTCTCCCGTGGCTAAAGTAGCATCTGTTCGTCTTTTTTGTCCATGGTTGCTGTATGTCTTGGCCTCTTTATCAGTTAGACATTAAGAATGATTTTCTCCACGGTGATCTTGACGAGGAAATTTATATGGAGCAACCACCTAGTTTTGTTGCTCAGGGGGAGTTTAGTGGTTGTGTATGCATATTGTGCAGGTCACTATATGGTTTGAAACAGTCCCCTCGAGCCTAGTTTAGTAAGTTCAGCACAATTATTCAGGAGTTCGACATGACTCGTAGTGAGGCTGATCACTCTGTGTTTTATCAGCATTCTGCTCCGAATTTGTGTATTTATTTGGTGATTTATGTTGATGATATT
The DNA here is from genome assembly GCF_000393655.2 of Nicotiana sylvestris. Classification (NCBI taxonomy): domain Eukaryota; kingdom Viridiplantae; phylum Streptophyta; class Magnoliopsida; order Solanales; family Solanaceae; genus Nicotiana; species Nicotiana sylvestris. Next base: position 91,146,053 of record NC_091057.1, on the reverse strand, counting down.
GTTATTACTAGCAACGATCAAGATGATATTACTAATCTAAAGCAACATCTCTTTCAGCACTTCCAAACTAAGGATCTGGCAGACTGAAGTATTTTCTAGGTGTTGAGGTCGCTCAGTCTAGCTCAGGTATTATTATTTCACAGCGGAAGTATGTCTTAGACAATCTTGAGGAGACTGGAATGATGGTTTGCAGACCTATTGACTCTCCTATGGATCCGAATGCTAAGCTTATGCCTGGACAAGGGGAGCCTCTTAGAGACCCTACAAGATATAGGAGGTTGGTTGGAAAATTGAATTACCTCACAGTGACTAGACCTGACATTTCTTTTCCGGTGAGTGTTGTAAGTCAGTTTATGGATTCTCCCTATGATAGTCACTGGGATGTAGTTGTTCGTATTCTTCGGTATATAAAGTCAACTCCAGGCAAAGGATTACGATTCGAGGATCGAGGCCACGAGCAGATTGTTGGGTACACAGATGCTGATTGGGCAGGATCACCTTCTGATAGACGATCTACATCTGGATATTGTGTTCTAGTAGGAGGTAATTTGGTCTCATGGAAGAGCAAGAAACAAAATGTAGTTGCTAGATCTAGCGCCGAAGCGGAATATCGGGCTATGGCTTTGGAAATGTGTGAGTTAGTTTGGGTCAAGCAGTTGCTCAAGGAGTTAAAGTTTGGAGAAATCAGCAGGATGGAACTGGTGTGTGATAACCAAGCTGCTCTTCATATTGCGTCACATCCGGTGTTCTATGAGAGGACTAAACACATTGAGATGGACTGTCACTTTGTTAGAGAAAAAAATACTTTCAGGAGATATTGTTACAAAGTTTGTAAAGTCGAATGATCAACTAGCAGATATTTTCACTAAGTCTCTTACTGGTTCTCGTATTAGTTACATGTGTAACAAGCTCAGTACAATGATGTGTATGCATCGGCTTGAGAGGGAGTGTTAGATATGTAGACTTGTCCCACATTGGAATATGAGTAGTATGTCCTTGTATCGTATAGTTATAAATAAGGACCTCTTGTATTGTATTGAACACACAATATCAATATATCATATTTTCTCCTGTGCCTTCTCACCCTTCTTTTTAACAAATATAAGGCGATAACATGAAAACAACGGAACTTTACATAAATAAGCGGAAGATAACATTTAAACATCTGAAATCTACGTCTACTACAATTACTTAAGTCTCAACCACCCAAAACCTGGTGTCACAGTGTCACAGACTGTCTAAGATTGCTACATACAAAGGCTGAAGAAAATGACAATACACTATTTCTGAATAAAAGAAAAATGAAATAGGAAATAGGAGTAGAGGAGATGCCAGGGCCTGCAGACGCCTGCAGGTGTACCTTGGTCTCCGCGCGGACTGAAGGTAGCCTCCACACTACGGTCCAAAAGTTGCTCCGGGATCTGCACATAGTGTAGAGTGTAGTATCAGCACAACCGACCACATGTGCTGGTAAGTGTCTAGCCTAACCTCGGCGAAGTAGTGACGAGGGTAGGACCAGACTACCAAACAAACTTGTGCAGTTCAAATATGTATATAGCGGAAAAGAAATACAGAATTAACCAGTCAATATGGGATGGGGAGCATGCTGTGGGGGAGATAACAATTTCGAATAAAAAGACATCAAGTAATGAAAGAACAACATAACTCGGATATCAACAAAGAATCAAAAATCAACAAATGCATGACATCACCCTTCGTGCTTTTGCTCTCGTCCTCACCAAAGCAATTATATAATAAAAGTGTGCACGACATCACCCTTCGTACTTTTACACTCTTTCCTCACCATATAATCAATAAAATCGACATGGAATGGTACATCATACAACAGGGCATCACCCTTCATGCTTTACACTCTTTCCTCACAATCGTATACGGCATCACCCTTTGTGCTTTACACTCTTTCCTCGCAATCGTACACGGCATCACCCTTCGTGCTTTACACTCTTTCCTCACAAAAACAAACAATACACGGCATCACCATTCGTGTCTTAACACTCTTCCTCACTCAAACAACAATCACAAACAATGGGGCAAGGGAATAAACAAGATTATAATAGGAATCCCAGCAAGGGAACAACAATTCAACAATTAAGTCCCGGCAAGGGAGCAACATCAATAATATCAACATCCCGGCAAGGGAGATAACCAATAAAGCAACAATATCCTGGCAAGGGAACAATTTAGTGACTTCTTTCTCTTATTCACTTTTACTTCACAACTCACTTTACCACTTGAGCCAATGCTCCAAAGGGTTCAATCAACTCATATACTTTCGCAATTCGTAATATAACTTGAGCCAATGCTCCTCGATGTTCAAAGGTCACAATTCCTTCCACAAACTTCTCACAACAAATAGAAATCAATTCTAAAGCATGGATAATACAACGAAGTCATGAAAATCACAATATAAAACTCACGAGCATGCTTGACATCAACTTATTGATACTCGTCATCATGCCTATACGTCGTACTCAACAATTATCACATAGCAAATAGGACTCGACTCCTAATCCCTCAAGCGAAGGTTAGACCAAACACTTACTTCGAACTTCCACGGCCAACTCAAGCCTCAAACACCGCTTTCCCTTTTGAATTTATCTCCAAATCAATCATATCTAGACATAATCGACTTAGTAATATCAATAAACGCTAAACAATCCAATTCCAATGCTTAATTATAGCTTTCTAATTATTCTTCCCAAAAAGTCAAAAATTGACCCCATGTCCTCTTGGTCAAAACACGAGGTTCGGACCAAAACCCGATCACTCATTCACCCATGAGCCCGAATATATAATTTATTTTCAAATCCGACCCCAAAACGAGGTTTAAATCACAAATAATCAAAAAGCCCAAATCTACCTAAATCCCTAATTTTCTACCCTTAATTACATGATTTAAGCCTAGAAATATAATGGTTGGTGATTTAAAACTGTCATTAATTCCACATAAGATGAACATGGATAATGCAAATAAATATTACTAGTAAATTTTTTGGAAATATTACTTCGCATAACATTAAGCTGATCAAGTGAACAAAGAAACATAAAAAAAAGTTAATTATTTACGGAGTAGTACTTTGGTAAAATTATGACCGGGTACAAAATCCCATTATTATTAATCGGGAAAATAACACTGTATACACTCTCTCTCTCTATATATATATATAATATATAAATTTTATATACTTTTACGGCTATCAAATATAAATAATCTCGATCGCGAGCTAAAAATGATCTATGCCCTTATTAATTTATAACTTATTCACCAACCTGCAGGTTTGCCAAAGTTTCTTCTTTTTTCCCTTTTTTAAGGATAGAAGAAATAGTAACTCAGGAAGTATGAGTATGACACTATGACCCCGTTTATTTAAACCAGGACAGATGGTTAATTGTATTTTTAAGGCAGATGGGTGTTGAATTGTGATTGACAACTGACCACAGTATCTCAAAATTAAAGGACCACTAATCACAAAAGATAAACACTGCACTTGGCGGTAGTTGGCCTACAGACATTGGTTCATAATTTGCAAATACATGTCTTTCATGGAGGAAAATTGGAGACTAGTCAGTTGTCACTATCTCCATTTTAAAATGCCATAATATGGACTAATTTGTGTTCTGAAATCTTCAAAAAATGTTTATTTCGATTATCTGACTTATTTGTTGTATAGCAGAATTTTCAGCATTAAATATTGGACCCGATATTGATTTGTTTTTATAATTAAAATTTAAATATTCATAACTACATGACAAATTATATAAGGCACAACTTTCCTCGAATTCTAATGCTTTATGATTAGTGTTCGGGCTGGTTTATGTTTACATTCACTAATCCATCAAATCAGTGGCATACGCAGGATTTTATGCCAGCGGTGTTACTATTTAAAATAGTAAGTAAATAAATAGGTCACTGCACTGCAACAATAACACCTTAATATAACACATTCAAATACGTTGTACAATTAATATCGACGAGTTTTATTATTTTTTCATATGCATTAATGAAAGTTAAGTTTAAGCTTTTTCTTTTGGTTTCCCTTCAATATCTTTCCATTTGGTATTTTATATAAATAACAAATTAAAATTTCAATTTTACAAATAAAGCAAAACTTTATATCATGGAGTTCCTCTTCAGATATTTTTAATATTAGTGGTTCTCTTGACTTTTGAGAATTTTTAATTCTTAATGACAAACTTTCTAAAATTTTAACAATACCCATAATTGAGCATTTTTTTTTTTACTTTTATTTATTGGTATGTTTTGCTGTAAATTTCCGCTAAATTACTATACTTGGTCAAATTTGGTGCTTGTTGTCATCTTGAGCCACTTGTGAGTTGTGACTTGACTGAGATCGAAAAATCTAAACTTAATTTGGATATCCTAGAATCGATCATGTGACCGTTCAGCTTGAAGGGCCCCGAGTAACCAGCCGGACTAGTTTTCTTGCTTTGACAAGCAACGTCATCTTAATTTCTTTTTATCGTTTTGACCTGTTTAAGTACAAATTTACCCAGCTTTTTAGTAGTTTTTTCCGGCGTAGCGGTGTCACGTAACACCGCTTTCCCAAACGTATATCCGCCCCCGCATCAAATAGCATACATGCCCATGCACCTAATAAACTTCATTAAAATTGGAAAATATTGACTCATTTTGAGCGTTGTAATTGGAATTAACTTTAAATTTATTGAAAATTTTCTTGTAATAAAATAACAAAAGAATAAATTAAGAAAAGAATGGTCAAACTTCACTTGCTTTAATCTCAAGAGGCAAAAAGGGTCAAAGATTGTCACGACCAGGATTTTTCATTCTCGGGACCGTGATGACGCCTAACATTTCACTTGATAGGCAAGCTTACATTAAAAATAGTTTTTAGCCATTTTTAACAAGTCAAATTAAATGATAACCAAGAAACAAAATAACTGAAATAGAGTGAGTAAACCATAATAACAACGATATCTAAATACAATCTCAAAACTGGTATCACAAGTGCACGAACAACTAAAGTACTACAAATAAAAGTTTGAGTGAAAGTATAACTATCTGAAATGAATTAAACAACTAGAGTAATGTAGAAGGAGACTTCGGGGCTACGAATGCCATGCAGTTGTACCTCAAGTCTCCATCAAGCAATCAATCCAAGCAATCTACTGACCGCCACTAGGATCGACTCCAAAATCTGCACAAAAAGTGCAGAATGTAGTATGAGTACAAGCTACCCCATGTACTCTGTAAGTGCTGGGCCTAACCTCGACAAAGTAGTGATGAGGCTAAGACGGGTCACTTACAATAACTTGTACGCAGTATAATAATAATAATAGAAGAATTTAACGCCAAAGACTGTTAAGTCGTTTTTATCAATTGTTTTAAAGAAAGTTTATCAAACCAACCATAATCATAAATGGTTTTAATAGAAACTTTAGTAATCGTCAATTTGTTTAACAAATCAAGGTTTTGAAGTATATCTATCTCTTCATAATCATAATAATAATAATAATAATAATAATAATAATAATAATGATAATAATAATAATGATAATAATGATAATGATAATGATAATGATAATAATAATAATGATAATAATAATAATGATGATGATGATAATAATAATAATAATAATGATAATAATAATAATGATGATAATAATAATGATAATGATAATAATGACAATAATAATCATGATAATGATAATGATAATCATAATAATAATAATGATAATAATAATAATGATAATAATCATGATAATAATAATGATAATAATAATAATAATAATAATGATAATGATAATAATAATAATGATGATGATGATAATAATAATAACAATAATAATAATGATGATAATTTTTGGCCATTTTATTTGCCATTTTAGGAATTTTTGTAGAATTTTATTTAATTGTTTGTGTTTTTGTGCATGTTTAAGTTTTATTTAAATCATGAAAAATACCAAAAATACCATGCATTGCATTTAGGATTTGTTTTCATATTTTTAGGATTAATCAGTAATTATTTGTTTTATAGAAATTTGAAAATCCCAAAATAGCTCATTTTACATCTTTTATCTTTTAATTTTTAATTTATTAATTTTTCTCTTTTTATTTAGAATTAAGTGGTGTGCATAATTTTTATAATTAGATAGTTGGTTTAATTTTACAATTTAGATAGTTTAGGATTTTATTTTTTTAGGATTTTTTTTAATTAAAAAAAGAAGGAAAAGAAAAGAAAAGAAAAGGGGAAATAAAAGAATTTGATTTTAAAAGGGGGTTATTTTTTGAAATTGGGCTAATCTGACCCAAACCAGCCCAAATTCGTTACCCAGAACCCAAGCCCAAACCCAACCTTACCCGGTCCAACCCACTCTCAAACCAAACGACCCCGTTTCGTGACAATATAATCACAACCGTTGGATTTAGATCATCCAATGGCTCGGAACTAAGGGTTCATTTAATATAAAACTGTCCTAAAGAGAGACCCCCCCTATCAGACCCCTCTCACTTCGTCTCTATTCTCTCTCAAAGCAAAAACCCTAGCCACCCTAAAATCCATCGCCGCCTCCGCCGCAAACCACCCACCGAAAATCTCCTCACGGCGGTTCCGGTGCTCTAATACACCCCAAATCAATACCTCAGACTCCCCTTCGTCTCCTCTTTAATAATCTCTAACCCGATCCCTTCGAATCACCCTCAATTCTCAAATCCGAGATTCAAAGTCAAAAACCCTAAATCGCCCAAAAAGCCCCAAATTCATACCATACAGTCCTCAACCTTCCCTCACCTCTATCTCACCATTGATTTCCCAAAAATCCCAGCCAAACTCCACGAATCTTAAATCTCAGAATCATTGAGCCCTAATTTTTCTCCTTTTCTGATTTTTCGGTCAAAATTTGATCAAGTGGACTTAAAACCTCCCATTATTCGACTATTCTTGTTAAGAACAATCGATTAATGGTAGTCAACGTCCATTTACTTCAAAGAGTTTGGACGAGTTCGTGAGTTGATCTAGTTTTTGAAATAAACTCCGGTAAATCCGTTTCTTTTCTTTTGATTATTTGGTTTTATTTTGGTTCTTTTTTGCATGTTTAATTGTTCTTTTTTTGACTGCATGTTTTATTTAGGCTATTTTAGACCCGCCTTCTTTTAATTCACAGACCCTTAACTTTGTTTGATGTTGGTTTTGTTTGTTAGATTAAAAAAAAGAAGAGAAAAGCATGTTTTTAATTAGCCTAGGTTTCAATCTCTAAGATTCAGCATGTTCAATTGATTGCTCTATTTTCCTAAACTAGTCTAATGGCTTATTATAGGAGGATTGACAATTATTTAGGTTTTGTTGTTTCATTTGTTTAAGTTCTGCAAATTGATATAGTTTGAATTCTAGTTTGTTTCCTTGCATTTGCATCTCTGATTTTGTTTTATTACTGTTTAAATGCATTAGTTATTAGTTTCAGTTCTAGTTTAGTTTTAATCAATTAAGCATTTCCTTCTATTAAGTTTGGATTGCACCCGTTTGACCTTTTTAGTCATTTTGATCCAAATTTCCACCCCTTTTAGTTTTGTCCTTGCTTGTTCTAATTTGCTCACAGATAGAAACTTTAGGGACTTAGCTGAACTTAAAAGTTTAGGATAAAAGCTGAAATAAGTAGTAATTTAAAGGGTAAAAATGGATTTACACTTAAGCTAAAAATCAGAAACTTCTTAGAAATGTACAGCTGTCCTAGCTATTATAAAAAAGATGCTGAAATATAGGACAGCTGTACCAAGGGCTGTTAAAAGGATAATACTATTTATTCCCTAGGATAAGGAATATGCCTAAAAGATGCCCTCCCAAGACAGCCTATATATATAGGCTCACTCACTCTGAAAAAGATTACACAATCATTAGCAATCAATAGTATCATCCCCTGCAGAAAATTCCTTTTTCTCTAAATTTCTAATTTAAGAAAAATCTCAGAAAAACTTACAAAAAAAAAAGAGAAACCTCTCCTTTTGTTAACAAGCTAGAAATGAGTTGAAGTGAAGAATTTTCCTAGGATTTTTCTTGGGATTTCTGGTTTTCAAGTATTGGTTTGGTTTTGAAACTCCGGGGTTCTTTGGTTTGCTGAAGCTGTGTTGGTTACTGTTGCTGCCTTCTACTTCTGAAATTCTTCCAGCAGTCTTATCTTCATTTTAGTTGTTATTTAATTGTTGTTTCAAGGTACATATGATCCTTTCCCTGTTTGACTACTTAATTGAAACTTAAGATGAATATGAGTTGCTTCTTGTTTGACATTATTTGTATATGCTTGCTATGGTTTACATGTTGAAACTACAATAGTGTTAAAGCTTTTTCTTTCTCTCTAAAAATGCATGAGTTTCTTTACCTTTAGTTTTATGTCATAAGGTTCTGTTTCTTTGGTAGACTTTAGTACTGATTATCTTATGCTAGTATGCATTTCTGTTTCTTCTTGCATTAATTAAATAACATGTTTAGATTCCCCTCCTTAAACCTGGTCTGTCCATTGAGCATGACCCTTACATGGTCAGGTTCATAGATTGAACTTCCCCTTTCCTTTCCTTCGAGTTTATTCTAGTATTTCACCAAGGCAGTATGCCATGATTTTTGGGTTTGAAACCTATATTGGTTCATGAGTTTAACCTTCAACATGGTTAAACCCATGAATCATAACTGTTTTTTTTTTTGCATTATGTTTGGGTCTGACAATGTTAGTTAGTGTAATTAAAGGTATTTTGTGAATCTGGCCTTTTCACATGATTAGATTCATGAAATCCTTAGTAGAATGGGAGCTGATTTGGGCAGTAAGAAGCTTCAAGTGTGTATTTAAACAATCAGCTTGTGAGAAGCAGCTCTGTAGCTGATCTCTTGCAAGCTGGTACATTGGCTGTGAAGAATCTGAGGGCAGGAATTCAAGGCTAGAAGACATTTTCCTTTCATTTACTTTTTTTTAGAAGTTCTTCTTTCTTTCTTTTAGATGTTAGCTGTGAGGGACTGTTAGGATAATGATTCATTAGGTTAAAATCTTTCTTGTATAAAGTCTTGGACTGTTAATATTGTAAATGGACTGTTAAGTTTCAAATTAAGTTTAATTATCAATAGAATTTCAATAATAGATTTTCCTTTTGTAATGAACATGTGTATGGTTGTATGTAAATATATATTGGGCCAGACTTGCCACTAGGCCCAAGTTTGGGATTCAGTCGAGCAAGTTTGGGCCCAGGCCATTGGGCTTGGGTAGTTGAACCCAACAACAAGACCCTGCTGTAATTGTCTATTCCTCGCAAAAAATTATAAATGTATATCTAATGTATCTTGCAAATCAATGTAGTGAAATTAATTTTCCAACTAGCCTTGTATTTCGATTTTTTTAAAGAATGAATTCGTTTTCAGCCTTTTCCACTAATTCGTATATTAAGCAAAGGGTAGATAGGCCCGATTAAAAACATATCCACTGGGCCCGCCTAATTTGGAGCCTACTTTGGGCCGTTTGGTTAAGATTCTGCGTGATGGTTTGAAGTCTTTTTGACTTCTGGGCTGGTTTGTGAGCCCAACTCCAACCGCTAAAGCTGATTTGTTCAACGAACTCATGCCAGCCCAAAACACTTGCCTTAGATAACTCAAAAGAGCTTAGCTTTAAGTTAAGGAAACTCTAGTTTAAGCTTCAATCAGGATCTTAGCCTTATTTAAATAATCTCTTTTAGTTAAAATCAAAGTGAGGTGTGCCATAAAACCCCTTAACCCATGCCCTCATGAAATTAATTCAAGAGTTAATCCTTTTAAAAGTTGAGGTGTGCTATCAATTAAACTCTCCATGGCCCTCATAAATGTTGTTATCAATTTGAACCTTTGTAGTTGCTTTAGGCACGTTCTTTAAATAATTCAATCATAGCTACGGGTATGGTTCCCATGATGTAGTTGTGATTTTTAAATCCGGGTGTACATTTCATGTGACCCAATTCCAATTTCTCAATAATGTTAAGTAGAACATGTCGTGAACCGCGGGTGCATTTCATGTAGCGTGGTTTAAAGACGTATTTTAAATAACATTGAATCTTCCTAAAAAGCGGTTGTAAAGTTAAAAATGCACAATAGGTTTAAAACATGTAGTAAATCAGATAATTAGGCCAATTTTAATAGTTTTAGCGACCGTGCTCAAACCACGGAACCCGAGAATGCCTAACACCTTCTCCCGGGTTAACAGAATTCCTTATCTAAAATTTCTGGTTTCGCAGACTTTTAAATAAAGTCGAAATTTCCTCGATTTGGGATTTTAAAATAAACTGGTGACTTGAGACACCAAATAAACTATCCCAAGTGGAGACTCTGATAATTAAAATAATTCCATTCCGAATAATGTAACTTTAATTGGAAAAACTCCCTTATATCCTCTCTCGGGTGGTAAAAATGATGTGTGGACGTGTGGTAGCTCATGCGATTCTGCTGGGGATCATAACCCAGAACTTCCGGTTCAGGGTTCAAGAATTCGAGCTTAGAATAACTGTTATACTTGGCTTTATTTTTATCTGATTTTTAGATGTCTGAGCCTAATGTGCTAAATGTCACTTTTTACCGCTTCAATATTGTTTGAATTATATATAAATTGTTATGAAACCCTCTTCTCTCGGAGTCTTCTAAATCATTTGGGAAGTATGCACTTCGTGAAACTTCTTTTTGTTAGAGTCATATCCCAATTTAGAACGAGATTCGGACAAGTTGCAAAGCCGGTAAAGCTTCTGTATTCCCGGTACGCTGCCCCCCTCGGCTTGAGCTGTCCGCTCGGGTAAGCCAGATCTAGAACAATACACCCAGGGTTTTAAACCTAGTATAACAAAGACTCATGTTGGATCCCTAGTAGGAATGCTTGTTTGCATCACATGCATTTGACTTTGGGAACTCAACACAGGGGTTGAGTCCGACTAGGACAGGTGCACCCGAAATCAAAAGACCGTCCTAATGCATTTTACTTGCTACTTGTACATTCATTTGCTTTGGATTGCATATTGACCGGCTTCTAGAATAAGGGAGAAAAATTAAAAATTGAAAAAAATAAAAATAAAAATAAAAGTCAAATTGAGGTATGAGAGAGATAATTCCCTGTCTTTGAAAAATCGGTGTCCGAAAAGTACCGAAAATCTGCCGAAATTTTGAGAAAGAGAAAAGGAATTTTTTCTTCAAGGAAAAATATTTGGTATTGTTTTTATTATGTCAAAACTGCCCGAATTACGCAAGTTTGATTCTCACTGGATGTGGAATACGTAGGCAACCCTCACCGGGCCCAACTCCATTTTTGCAAAAATAACCCAAAAGAACAAAAATTTTGTTGTTTTGTCATAAATAAGTTAGGCGATGTTGTTCTTGTCTAAATAGCCAAATGTCCCCAAAAGGACAGCGGAAGGCTGCTTTTGCAAGAACAGCCACCTATGGTTTCTTTTTCAACATTTTGGCCAATTAGCAAATACAGCCCTAAAATCTTCTTTCCTGAGGTGCTGAAAGGCCGTATTTGCAAAGGTAGTTTTTGTTTTGAAATGAAATTTTTTGAAAAATGATAATTTTCTCTTGAGTCAAAATAAATCATGATCTTTTAACTAATCACTCTAATAAATGTGCAGGATCAACACAATTGAAAATGAACCCTTCACAGTCCTTGAAGAAATCTCATTAGAACTCCATATGTGGTGGAATGACTTAGAAAAAGTCAGCAGAGATACTGTGGTAAAAGTTTTGGGCGGTCTTGTTGGTCTTTTGAAAATCAAACCGAGGTTGGATGTAATTGAGGCTTTGATACCTTTTTGGGACCCGACACATAATGTGTTCCATTTTTCTGATTTTGAGCTAACCCCCACGCTTGAGGAAATAGCTAGCTATGCCGGTCTTAGTGGGAATCTCAGAAGTCGGTACCCAGTGGCACCAAGAACAGTGACTCCACATAAGCTTTTGGACCTTCTAAGCATCAGTTGGGAGGTTCAAGATGGAAATCTATCCGAGGGATTTTGCACATTCTACTTCTTGTACCGACATTATGGTGATCCCCACAGTTTTGAGGCACCAGATAATGGCCTAACTCATTCAGGAAACAAAGATAAATGAGAAGCACGTCAGAGACTGGATTTTATAGTGGCATTCCTAGGTGTTTTAATCTGCCCAAGAAAGGATGGAAATATAGAATTGGGTCTTGTGGGAATGGCCGACGTCATGACTAAAAAAGCTAATAACACCCTTGTTCCAATGATCTTAGCAGAGATTTATCGAGCTCTAACTATTTGCCGAGAAGGGGGGAAATTTTTTAAGGGCTGTAACATGCTTCTACAACTTTGGATGCAAGAACATCTTTACCACCGTCTGGGGTACATGAACTATGGCATGACTGGTTTGAACTGCATTGAAGAACATGAAAACCGGATGGTGGATTATGAATTTCCAGAAGGTATAGAGGCCTGGTTCGCACATTTGAGTTCCTTAACTTCAAACAAAATTGAGTGGATATTCGGTTGGCTCCCAGTCACTGAAGTCATTTATATGTCAGCCGAGGTGTGCTACCATCTCTTAATGGGTCTCCGGAGCATTCAGCCATATGCTCTACATAGGGTGTTGCGCCAACTAGGTAGGTAACAAACTATCCCATATGACGAAGATCTGAGCTGACAAGTCATCGAATTAGGTCCAAAAGCTGTGTTCCCAGAAGGAAAAGTTCGCTAGATTTGGAATTAATGTAGATTTCTAGAGCCAAAGACTTGGGTACGGGATCTATATAAAGGCGAATTAGAGCCTAATTACATGAATTGGTTTGGTAAAAAGTTTTAAGTCCATCAGGAGCCCGAACGGCCTGCTAAGAGACCCTACGTCCAGTAATTCACTGATGATTCACGGGAGCAATGGGATTGGCTGGCAAAAGAGACAAGCTACAGAGCCACAATAAGCAAATTGGAGGGGCAGATCCGAGATCTTAAATTTGACAATAGTGTACAAGCTGCTGCTGATGAAGGGGAAAAGAAGAACCTGGCTCAAGAAAACAAAGCCTTTCGAGCCCAGATCCAAAAAATGAAGATAACTGCTGAGAATCAGGAAATGAGCCGAACAGATGAAAGGCTCATAAATGGTTTTAGAAGGAAAATATCTGAGTACCAGGATGACTTGGAAAAATTCGAGGGTAATCTGGCAAGAGCTCGAGCACAGTTGACAAAGAACGTAGAGGGACGGGCAGAGTTTGTGCGGCAGTTGAAAAAGAAATATGAGGGAATAGTCAAAAATTTGAAGAAAAGGCTAACTACCCTCGAAAATGAGATGGCCAAACAAGCTAAAAACTTTAAAGTGGAAAGGGAACATTGCTATGCATTAATGTCCCAACTAGAGGAAGATATGCAACAGCTACAGGGTCAAAACCATCATGACACCCAAGTACTAGAAGCTAGGTCTCAACAAATCAGACGCCTGCTCCAAGAGAAGAGTATCATCAGGGAAAGAGTTAGAGCAATTGCTGATTACATCGTCATGAAGTGTCATGAATGTGAAGACATGACTAGAACCACCTTCTTTGCCGCAGTAATGACCTTTGTTCGACAAATAATGAGTGACCTGGAGCGTCTCCAAGGGGATCTTGCATATAGGCCCGTGGCAAGACCAACTGATGTCCCACGGGCCCCTGGAGTAGAAGCACTTATGTATTCTTAATTTTCGTATCGAGTCTGTATTTCAATTTCCCATTTTAGAGTCTGTTTCGGGTCTGCCATTCTCTTTTTTCAATTTCTAGAAAATATGATGGAGTTATTTGTAATATAAAAGATTAGGAGTTTTTATTTTTAATGAAATTTGAAGAAAAACCAAAATTGTGTTTATTTATTTAATGTTTTTCCCTTGAACTACGAGATGATCTGATTCACGCGGCGTCGTGATACGTAGGCAAATCCCATCGGATCCAGTCATGATTTTTTAAAACTCAAATAAACGAGAAAATTTAGGAAAGAGAAAACCAAAAAGAAAAGAGAGAAAAACAAGGAAAAGAGAATAAGAGGGAAAATAAGAATGCAAAAGAGAGCAAGAGAAGATCGGGGAGATGAACAAAAGGTGGGATGAGACATGCAATCGTTGCAAAATATGTAGAAACACATTTAACTGTATAGGTGCATCACACCCCCAATATGTGATTCCCTATGTGTTAATTGCTTCAAACTAACCGGTTTGTTATCTACTATTGAGTACATGTTCTGTTTTTAAGGTGGTTGGTTTGTGGTAACCTGTCTTCACACCCATACTTTACAAGATCTAAGGGCAGTATAGAAATGTCGTCAGAAGGTCATCCACCAACAACTCCCATCCCAGAGGATAGCCCACTATCGGTTATCCCAACCTCAGAGTCAGCGACAACTGAAGAGAATAGGGCACTGCGCCTCCGCGTACTGGAAATGTGGGACGCCTGGTCCAATGGTAGAGAGCCGCCAAGTGCCATACCCGGTTTCCCCGAGATACTTCCCAGAGCAAGTGGAAATTCCAACATCCTAATAAATTACCCGAATACCCCACTTGGATACCCCACCATCTCAGCTCACTTCACCGGAACACCTTCTGAGGTTCGCCCCTAGGTAGTTTCAGGAGTGGCCTCCAACATATTTACCGCACCACCAACCTCGTCTACGGTACAACCAACTGTGCCCAGGCCAAGCTTTGATCCATCATCTTTCACTTTCCAAATACCATCTTTTCCACCAGAACCTACCCATTTCACCACCAATTCTTACCCGCAACAACCTTGGTACGAGTTTACCGCAGGATAGGAGAAGGCTATAAAGAACCCCGAGTAGGAGAAAATCATTCGGAAAATGAGGAGCATGGAACAGAGCCTTAAGAATATACAAGGCTTGAGCAGACAAAAGAGTGTATCCTATGCTGATCTATGTGTGTTCCCATATATGCATTTTCCCCTGGGTTTCAAGACCCCCACAGTTCGAAAAGTATGATAGGTACGGGGATCCCATAGCCCACCTCAAGAGATATTGCAATCAATTAAGAGGGGCAGGCAGAAAAGAAGAGCTCCTAATGGCTTACTTTGGAGAGAGTCGAATTGGCATTGCCTCTGAGTGGTACATGGATCAGGACATATCTCATTGGCATATTTGGTATGATCTGGCTCGAGATTTTGTCAGGCAGTTTCAGTATAACATAGACATAGTTCCCGACAAGAATTCTCTGTCAAATCTCAAGAAGAAGTCATCGTAAAGTTTCTGAGAATATGCTGTTAAATGGCGCGAACAAGTGGCCAGGGTCAAGCCCCCAATGGATGAAACAGAAATGGTTAGTGTTTTTCTACAAGCCCAAGAGGCTGACTACTTTCAGAATATAATGTCTGCAATGGGGAAACCGTTTGCTGAGGCCATCAAGATTGGTGAGCTGGTCGAGAATGGTCTGAAAACAGGGTGCATATTGAGCCAATCTGCCATAAGAGCTACATCCCAAGCAATTCAAAGCGGGTCCGGAGGTGTAGCGAACAGAAAGAAGAAGGAAGAAGTGGCGATGGCAGTTTTAGGTTTGAGAAACCCTAGTTCACCCAGAGGTTACGTCCCTCCAAGCGCACCACAACATTATTATCCCCACCAGGATGTGGCTTATGCTATGGCCCCCCAGCCTTAAGCGGTAATGAACGCCCAGCCATACGCTCGGCCTCAACAACAGTTTAACCAAAGCAGAGCTCCACCTCCTAGAAATAACCCTCCTCACCAAGGTCAGTATAATCCCCGACCTCCACAAAATAACTTCCCCTACAATGCCCGTGCTCAGGAGCCACCTAGGAGAACAAACTTCATGCCTATTGGTAAATCATAGTCGAGCCTCTTCCCTAAACTAGTCCAAATGGGTTTGCTACAACCCGTACCCCTGAATAGAAAAAACCCAGAGTCACCTTCCTACCGACCCGGTACCTGATGTGCCTATCATTCTGGGGGTGGAAGGGCATGACACCGAAGACTGTTGGACTCTCAAAAGGGCAATTGAGAACTTGGTAGAGCAGAAGAGGGTAGTACTGAAAGACGAAGAGATCCCCAATATGACCAGCAACCCATTGTCGGCTCACAACAATGGGCCAATCATTGGGATAATTTGTGAAGATAAAGAGTTTGACCCAGCTCTAAAAGCCATCATTGCCATAGCCGATGTGGAAAAGAAGCCAAAGGCTGTCGCAAAGCAAGATAAAGGGGAGAAGAAATGTAAACCCACCCCTCAAAGTGCATAAAAGACAGTGGAAACCAAAACTGGGGCAGTACCCCTAAAAGATGCCATTCTTTATGTTCCCCGGGGTCACAGGAAAGAGCAAATGACATTAAGCCCTCCAAAAAGGCTCGAGCTGAACAAGGGACCTAAGATGTACGTGCCTAAAGGGACTTATGTGGTACGGGGGCCAGTAATTTCACCAAGGCTGAATGAGCCCGTGGTTATTGGCCGCGCACACAGAAGCCCATGACAGACCCCACTGCCATCCCATGGAGTTATAACAAGGCGTAGTAAGCTACAAGGGAAAAGAGGTCCTAGGTGAAGCAAATGAAACTAACCCAGCTGAGAAATACCTTAACTTGGAGGATTTGAACAAAGCTAAGAAGAAGCGTTTCCCACTCAAGAATCTTGTCCGTGCCGAGGAGGCCGAAGAATTCTTCCGTAAAATGAAAACTGCAGACTATGAGGTAATAGAGCAACTCCGGAAGTCTCCTTCATAGGTCTTACTCATGTCTCTACTGGTGAGCTCAACCGAGCATTAGAAAATGTTGATAAAACCTCAATGAAGCTTATGTTCCAATTGAAACCATTGTTGAGCAACTGGAAAGGATGGCGGAAAGATTCTTCGCAATCAACCATATCTCATTTAGCAAGAATGATTTGCCCCCGGAAGGGGCTGGCCCCAACAAAGCCCTTCATTTGACAGTTAAATGTGAGGGGTACTATGTGAAGAGAGTCATGCTGGATGGCGTATCCGGAGTTAATATATGCCCTCTCTCAACTTTGCAAAGAATAGAGATTAGAACTGAGAGAATCAGGCCTAACAATGTCTGTATGCGTGCCTTTGATGGCATCAAGAGGGACACCATAGGCGAGATCGATTTGATTTTGATATTGGTCCTATGGATTTCGAGGTGACAATTCAGGTCCTATATATGGACACTTCTTATAATTTCATCTTGGAAAGACCGTGGATTCACGCGGTAGGGGCCGTACCTTCCACTCTCCACCAGATGGTGAAATTTGAATATGAAGATCAGGATATTGTAGTCCACGAAGAGGATGAGTAGTCAATTTACCGGGATCCGTCAGTCCCATGTCTCAAAGCTAGGGAAGGTAGCGGATATATAGTCTATCAAGCTTTCGAGGTTGTGGTTGCAGACCAATGTAAAGAAGGAAGCCCATGCTCTCAACACTTTCTCTTAAATGCGTCAATTATGGTTGCCAAAGAAATGATCAAGCATGGTTATAAGCCCGGGAAGGGGATCAGGACATCATTACAAGGTATCACAGAACCTATCACTCTGGCAGCTAGCGAGAAGTTCTTTGGTGTGGGTTTTCAAGCCACGCCAGCTGATGAAACATGGGCAAATGAGAGAAATAACAATGGTTGGGTCTTGCCTCAGCCGATCCCCCACCTTTTCAAGACATTCGTCAAGCCCAAGTACATAGAAGAGGAAGATGAGGCCTTCACGACCGAAGAAATAGAAGAAATATGTGGAGCTGTGAGGTAGATGTTGTATGAAACCCCCAACCGGGAGAAGGCTCGAGCACCGCTGAGGTGATGTATATGGGGCCCAATGCCAAGTTGAAAAACTGGAAGGATACTCCATTCCCAGTCAAGTTTCGGTTCTAATAATGCGGCTTTAAATAACATGACATACTTGCGGACTTCATGCCCAGATTCAAACACGCTGTCTAATTGTGAAATAATGAATCAAGAACCAGAATATGATGAAGAAGAGGCTTTTAGGGAAATAAATCGAGAATTGGAACAATTTGAGAATAAGCCTAAGACAAATCTAAATGAAAACCAAGCCAATAAATTTGGGTAGTTCAGAAGAGGTCCAAGAAACCATGATAAGCATTCACACAGATGAAAGAACCAGGGATGCACTGATCTAACTTTTGTTTGAATTCAAAGATGTGTTTTCTTGGTCCTACGATGATATGCCAAGATTAAGTGCTGATATAGTAGTGCATAAATTGCCAACTTACCCCGATTGTTCCCCTGTCCAGCAAAAGCAAAGAAAGTTCAAAACTGACATTAGTGACAAGATCAAAGAAGAGGTCACCAAGCAGTTGAAAACAGGTGTGATCAGAGTGGTCCGATATACCATATGGTTGGCTCATGTAGTCCTAGTGCCAAAGAAAGACGGAAAAACCCAAGTATGTGTTGACTATCGGGATCTGAACAAAGCAAGTCCCAAAGACAACTTCCCTTTGCCAAATATCCACATCCTCGTTGACAACTGTGCCAAACATGAGATACAATCTTTCGTGAATTGTTATGCTGGATATCATCAGGTCTTGATGGATGAAGAAGATGCGGAAAAGACAGCCTTCACCACACCCTAGGGCACCTATTATTACAGGGTCATGCCTTTTGGTCTGAGGAATGCCAGGGCAACGTACATAAGAGCTATGACTACCATATTTCAGGACATGATGCACCAGGAAATCGAGGTGTATGTGGATGATGTGATCATTAAATTCAGAACACAGGATGACCATGTTTAGGACCTGAGAAAGTTCTTTGAGCATCTAAGCAAGTATGATTTGAAGTTAAACCCTGTGCATTTGGAGTTCCATTTGGGAAACGTTTGGGATTTATAGTCAGTCGGAGGGGCATTGAACTAGATCCAATAAAGATAAAGTCTATTCGGGATTTGTCTCCTCCGAGAACCAAGAAAGAGGTTATAAGCCTGCTGGGAAGGTTGAATTACATCAGCCGGTTCATCGCTTAGTTGACATCCACATATGATCCCATATTCAAGTTGTTGAATAAATATGCAGCGATTAAATGGATAGACGAGTGTTAAAAAGACTTTGATAAAATCAAAGAATATCTGTCGAACCCGCGAGTCTTGGTCCCACCTGAATCGGGGAGGCCTTTGTTTTTGCACCTGATAGTCTTGGAGAATTCCTTCGGCTGTGTCCTCGGGCAGCATGATGTGACCGGGAAGAAAGAGCAAGCAATCTACTACTTGAGCAAAAAGTTCACAAGTTATGAAGCCAAATATACCCTGTTGGAAAGAACTTGTTGCGCCCTAACTTGGGTTGCTCAGAAGCTTCGGCATTACCTATTAGCCTACACCACTTATCTCATCACTAGGTTGGACCCTTTGAAATATATATTCCAAAAGCTGATGCCCACAAGGAGGTTAGCAAAATGGCAAATCTTGCTCACTGAATTTGACATAGTCTATGTCACCCGTACGACAATGAAAGCCCAGACTTTAGCAGATCACCTAGCTAAAAACCCTGTTGATGATGAATATCAGCCTTTGAGTACTTACTTCCCGGACGAGGAGGAGAATTCAGTTGAGGTCACATCAGAAGACACCAATGCTTGGAAAATATTCTTCGATGGAGTTGTGAACGCAAAAGGTGTCGGGATTGGGGCAATTTTGATCTTACCCACTGGCCAACACTATCCAGCCATAACTCGGCTTCGGTTTTTATGCACAAACAACACTACCAAGTATGAAGCCTACATTATGGGTATGAATATGGCAATCGACCAAGATGTAGAAGAATTGATAATCATGGGAGATTCAGATCTGACTATTCGACAAGCTCAGGGAGAATGGGAAACTCGGGATGTCAAGCTTATTCCATACAGGCAACATGTGGAAGATCTTAGTAAGCGGTTCAAGTCAGTCGAGTTCAGGTACATTCCTCGTTTTCACAACGAGTTAGCCGATGCACTCGCTACTTTGGCCTCGATGTTGCCATATCCAGGCAATGTTCACATTGACCCGCTAGAAATCCAAATCCGAGAAGGGCATGGTTACTGCAATACGGTTGAGGTGGAACCAAATGTTCAGCCATGGTATCATGATATCAAGAGATTTCTGAAAATGAAAGAATATCCCGAGAAAGCCAATGGAGACCAAAAAAGAACCATTAGAAGGCTTGCCAGCGGTTTCTTCTTGAGCGGCGAGGTCTTGTACAAAAGGACTCCATATCTCAACTTGTTAAGATGTGTGGATGCTGAAAAGGCCTGAAGAATCATGCATGAAGTGCACGCGGGAGTGTGTGGACCCCACATGAATGGATACATCTTGGCAAAGAAAATCGTCCGAGTAGGCTACTACTGGATGACTATGGAAAAAGATTGCTTCAGTGTTCTCCGAAAATGTCATCAGTGTCAGGTGCACGGTGACCTGATTCATGCACCGCCTCAGAACTGCATCATATATCAGCACCATGGCCATTCGTTGCTTGGGGTATGGATGTCATTGGGCCAATCGAGCCAAAAGCTTCAAATGGGCATAGATTCATATTGGTTGCCATTGATTACTTCACAAAATAGGTTGAAGCAGTCACTCTCAAAGTCGTCACTAAGAAAGCAGTGGTAGACTTTGTGCACTCCAACATCATCTGCCGTTTTGGTATCCCTACAACTATCATTATGGACAATGCCGCAAACTTGAATAGTCACTTGATGAGGGAAATATGTGAACAATTTAAGATCACACATCGGAACTCTACCCCTTATCGGCCCAAAGCTAATAGTGCCGTTGAAGCAGCAAATAAGAACATCAAGAAGATTCTTAGAAAGATGATCCAAAGTTCGAGACAGTGGCATGAGAAGTTGTCGTTTGCGTTGTTGGGATATCGCACAACTGTGCGCACATCAGTTGGGGCAATACCCTATCTATTGGTTTACGATATTGAAGTCTTAATACCTGTAGAAGTTGAAATTCCTTCTCTCCGAATCATCGTTGAGGCTAAAGTTGAGGATAGTGAGTGGGTCAAAATCGTCTGGAATAGTTAACCCTGATTGATGAAAAGCGAATGGCCGCAGTTTGCCACAGGAAGTTGTATTAACAAAGAATGGCCCGTGCCTACAACAAGAAAGTGCGACCTAGGAACTTTGAAGTGGGGCAACTTGTTTTGAGACGTATTATCCCTCATCACAAGTAAGCAAAAGGAAAGTTCGCTCCCAACTAGAAGGGCCCATACATTATCAGAAAATTGTTGCCGAAAAGGGCGCTGTACCTGGGAGATATTGAAGGAAATGACCCTGAAACAGCTGTAAATGCAGACACAGTCAAAAGGTATTACGTTTAACCCTTTTGCGGTACCAATATCCGATTGGGATGATGAAGGCTTTCATTCTCGCTACCCCAAACACTCCAATCCTTTGCTAACCCTTTGAGTCGATTACCTTTCTTTGATTACCCTCTTTGGAACCTAAAAACGTTTGTAAAAAAAATCAATCAAATCAAAACAAAAGGAAAAACAAAAACAAAAGTTTCCCTGAACTATGTTCGACTTGATTCCGAGAGGATACGTAGGCAGCCTCTCTCTAGGGTTCAGTCATACCAAAACAAAAATCCAAATTTCCCCAAAAAGTGAAAATGGGGCAGATGTTATAATGGTTCGGCGAGGGTTCGCCAGAAAGGTTCCAAAGTTGTAATTCAATCCAAACTCTTTTTATCAATCTTGTCCAAGTCCTTCTGATCAAGCAATGCGAATGTTCAAGAATCGAAAAATACGGCTGCTTGGATCTGATACCACCAGATGAGAAATAAAATGAGAGAGTCTTATTGGTGAAAACCCATACGGGCACCATAAGGCGATGGTAAGCAGAGGAATAAACTGAGAGAGTCTTATTGGTGAAAACCCACACGGGCACTGTAAGGCGATGATAAGCAGAGAAATTGAAAATGAGAAAGTTTTGTTAGTGAAAACTCGTAAAGGGCACTATAAGGCGATGGTGAGAAGAGAAATGAGAGAGGTCCATTGGTGAGCGTCGTTGATCGAGAAGAAGGAATCCCTTACAATCATTGACACTGAAAGAGTCCTGGCAAGGTTTCCCGGTTTTAAAACACGGGGCATAATGAGTGTATGAGAGGTTGGATAGTTGCACAAATCGGGTATCCAGTCAAAGAAGCATGTCATGTCTATTAAAGTCTGCATGCACTCCAGATAAGTCCTTCTTTCCTTCCCTGAAAGGGACACTTCTCTTTAAATTCATTTTCCTGTCCTTTCTTTACTTTTCTTTGAATCTCTTTCGGTTTAATCCTCCTCCGAAACTAATACAAAGAAAAGATGGCAAGATGGTTTTACAGGGTTCTACTTAGCAAAAGCCAAGTTCAAGTAAAGGCACCCAGCCTCAGCAGGTGCCTCAAGTTGATCTCGACTAGCCTTGATAGCCGATGCTCTAGAGTCGAAAACTCTTGAAAAGGAAATAAATCTAAAGTCAAGCTACCATAAAGGCAAAATAAGGAAAAGCCCAGGCCCCACACGGGTTAACCATCATGATGGAATTTTGGGAAAAGCCAAGATACCCGGTTTAGAAGAGAGATCGGTCTCCAGAAAGCCAGCAAGCAGTAAAGGATTTCAGCAAAAGAGTTGGACCGAAATCAAGTGATCAAAACAATCAAGGCCACAAAACCAACCACCGTTTCAAACTGAAAAATTATTCTTTATTTGAAAACAGGTGCAATCTAAGATAACCTCGCAAGAAGCAAGTGCAATAAAAGCAAGGTACGCAGAGACTAGAATGGTCCTGCAGTAGAAGTTAACCTAAAAGGGGAAGTCCCTTTCAAATTCTTCATGCATTCTCTTGAAAAAAGTATTAAAAGTGAAATGAAAACAAGAAGAAGAAAAATTCCAAAATCATGGTAGCCTAGGGTCCCCAATCTCTAGCTACGTTCTTCTAACATAGGGTCCCATTCCCTAGTCACTCCCAGCATAACCTGGTAGTCTTTTCCGTTATAGGGTTTCACTCCCTATTTAATCCCCAACATAACCCGGGGACCTTTTTTTCCGGCATAACCTGATGACTTTCCCAGCATAACCTGTGGACCTCCCCGCATAACCCGAGGACCTTTTTCTTTTCCGGCATAACCCGATGACTCTCCCGGCATAACCCGTGGACCTCCCCGGCATAATCCGAGGACCCTTTTTCTTTTCCGGCATAACCCGATGACTTTTCTGGCATAACCCGTGGAGCTTCCCAGCATAACCCGATGACCTTTTTATTTTTCGACATAACCAGATGACTTTTCCGGCATAACCTGTAGACCTCCTAGCATAACCCGAGGACCTTTTTCTTTTCCGCCATAACCCGAAGACTCTCCCGACATAACCCGAGGACCCTTTTTCTTTTCTGACATATCCCGATGACTTTCCCGGCATAACTCGTGGACCTTCTCGGCATAACCCGAGGATCTTTTTATTTTCTGGCATAACCCGATGACTTCCCGGCATAACCCATGGACCTCCCCGACATAACCCGAGGACCTTTTATTTTCTTCTTTTCTGGCATAATCCGATGACTTTCCCGGCATAATCTGAGGACATTTCCTTTATCCGACATAACCCGACCATTTTTCCAGCATAACCTGGTGATCTTTCCAATTTAGGGCCCCAATCCCTAACCGATTCCATTATAGATATACGGCTCCACTCTCTAATCTCTTTTTTCCAAGGATACACAATCCTGATTTTATTGCTTTCAATAAAGAAATAGCTTAGATTTTGTTGCAATAATTCACGAAATTTTTCTAGTGAAAACTGGGGCAGAAATTTCGTTCGTTTGTTTGTTTTGGTGCCTAAATAGGTTTTTACCATGAGGCACAAGGTTGAGGTGACCAAAAAAAAAAGTCTCAACCCAAATAAAAGAAAAGAAGAAATAAGAAAAGAAGTTGAACTCTGAGTGTGAAAGCGGAGAAAAGATGCGTACTGCTCAAGACATGGTTGAAGTCATAAGCTTTGCATGTCCTGCCTTGATCCGAAGGCTGAAGAAGAATGAACCAGAGGTTGCAGCTAACGAGCATCAAGATTCAGATCAGAGTCTGCAGGAAGAACCATCCAAGACTCAAGATCAAATTTCAGAAGGTTTATAGATAGGAATCTTGTAACTCGTAGTTGATAGGCTTAACTAGTTTAGATTTTTATCTTTTATTTTGGTGTAATAAGGAGGTCAGCAAGCAAAAATAGCAGCAACAGCAGTGAAATCACAGTTTCCTAGTAGTCCCAGCTACCAAAATATCTAAAACTACACAGACCTGATTCCTTTATAACCAAGGATATATAGGCAACCTCCGAAATAGGGTTCGGGCAGACCTTTTTTCAAAAAAATGCTTCCCATGAAGTTTCAAAACGGGCAAAAATCCCTCATAATCGCTCATTTTGTCTTTGCCCAAAAACCCTTCGTATTTCCGGGAAAAGAGGGGCAGCCGTGAGCATGTGATATTTTCCCTATACGAAATACTCCTATAAAATCCCAAGAAAATAGGTTTTCTGTTGATTATTTGCCATTTTAGGAATTTTTGTATAATTTTATTTAATTTTTGTGCATGTTTAAGTTTTATTTAAATCATGAAAAATATCAAAAATACCATACATTGCATTTAGGATTTGTTTTCACATTTTTAGGATTAATCAGTAATTATTTTTTTTATAGAAATTTAAAAATACCAAAATAGCTCATTTTACATCTTTTATCTTTTAATTTTTAATTTATTGATTTTTCTCTTTTTATTTAGAATTAAGTGGTGTGTATAATTTTTATAATTAGATATTTGGTTTAATTTTACAGTTTAGATAATGTAGGATTTTACTTTTTTAGGATTGTTTTTAATTAGAAAAAGAAGGAAAAAAAGAAAAGGGGAAATAAAAAGAGTTTGATTTTAAAAGGGGTTTATTTTTTGAAATTGGGCTAATCTGACCCAAACCAGCCCAAATCCATTACCCAAAACCCAAGCCCAAACCAAACCTTACCCGGTCTAACCCACTCTCAAATCAAATGACCTCGTTTCGTGACAATCTAATCATAGCTGTTGGATTTTGATCATCCAACAGCTCGGAACTAAGGGTTCATTTAATATAAAACTGTCCTAAAGAGAGACCCCCCCTATCAGACCCCTCTCACTTCGTCTCTATTCTCTCTCAAAGTAAAAATACTAGCCGCCCTAAAATCCATCGCCGCCTCCGCCACAAATTACCCACCGAAAATCGCCTCATGGCTGTTCCGGTGCTCCAATACACCACAAATCAATAGTCTACACCCCCTTCGCCTCCTCTTTAATAATCTCCAACCCAATCCCTTCGAATCACCCCCAGACGCTTCGAATCTCAAATCCGAGATTCAAAGTCAAAAACCTTAAATCGCCCAAAAAGCCCCAAATTCATACCATACAGTCCTCAACCTTCCCTCACCTCTGTCTCACCATTGATTTCCCAAAAATCCCAGCCAAACTCCATGAATCTTAAATCTCAGAATCATTGAGCCCTAATTTTTCCCCTTTTCTAATTTTTCGGTCAAAATTTGATCAAGTGGACTTAAAACCTCCATTAGTCAACTGTTCTTGTTAAGAACAGTCGATTAATGGTAGTCAAAGTCCATTTACACTTCAAAGAGTTTGGACGAGTTCGTGAGTTGATCCAGTTTTTGAAATAAACTCTGGTAAATCCCTTTCTTTTCTTTTGATTGTTTGGTTTTATTTTGGTTCTTTTTTGCATGTTTAATTGTTCTTGTTTTGACTACATATTTTATTTAGGCTATTTTAGACCCGCCTTCTTTTAATTCATAGACCCTTAGCTTTGTTTGATGTTGTTTTTATTTGTTAGATTAAAAAAAAGAGAAAAACATGTTTCCAATTAGCCTAGGTTTCAATCTCTAAGATTCAACATGTTCAATTGATTGCTCTGTTTTCCTAAACTGGTCTAATGGCTTATTATAGGAGGATTGACAATTATTTAGGTTTTATTGTTTCATTTGTTTAAGTTTTGTAAATTGATATAATTTGAATTCTAGTTTGTTTCCTTGCATTTGCATCTCTGATTTTGTTTGATTATTGTTTAAATGCATTAGTTGTTAGTTTCAGTTCTAGTTTACTTTTAATCAATTAAGCATTTCCTTCTATTAAGTTTGGACTGCACCCGTTTGACCTTTTTAGGCATTTTGATCCAAATTTTCACCCCTTTTAACTGAACTTAAAAGTTTAGGATAAAAGCTGAAATAAGCAGTAACCTAAAGGGTAAATTGGAATTTACACTTAAGCTAAAAATCAGAAACTTCCTAGAAATGTACAACTATCCTAGCTGTTATAAAAAAGATGCTGAAATATAGGACAGCTATACCAAGGGCTGTAAAAAGGATATTACTATTTATTCCCTAAGATAAGTAATATGCCTAAAAGATACCCTCCCAAGGAAGCCTATATATATAGTCTCACTCACTCTGAAAAAGATTACACAATCATTAGCAATCAATAGTATCATCCCCTGCAGAAAATTCCTTTTTCTCTGAATTTCTGATTTAAGAAAAATCTCAGAAAAACTTCCCAAAAAAAAAAAGAAACCTCTCCTTTTGTTAACAAGCAAGAAATGAGTTGAAGTGAAGAATTTTCCTAGGATTTTACTTGGGATTTCTGGTTTTCAAGTATTGGTTTGGTTTTAAAACTCTGGGGTTCTTTGGTTTGCTGAAGCTGTGTTGGTTACTGTTGCTGCCTTCTACTTCTGAAATTCTTCCAGCAGTCTTATCTTCATTTTAGTTGTTATTTAATTATTGTTTAAAGGTACATATGATCCTTTCCCTATTTGACTACTTGTAATTGAAACTTAAGATGAATATGGGATGCTTCTTGTTTGACATTGTTTGTATATGCTTGCTATGATTTACATGCTGAAACTACAATAGTGTTAAAGCTTTTTCTTTCTCTCTAAAAATGCATGAGTTTCTTTACCTTTAGTTTTATGTCATAAGGTTCTGTTTCATTGTTAGACTTTAGTACTGATTATCTTATACTAGTATGCATTTCTGTGGCTTCTTGCATTAATTAAATAACATGTTTAGATTCCTCTCCTTAAACCTGGTCTGTCCATTGAGCCTGACCCTTACATGGTCATGTTCATGGATTGAACTTCCCCTTTCCTTCCCTTCAAGTTTATTCTAGTATTTCACCAAGGCAGTATGCGATGATTTTTGGGTTTGAAACCCATATTGGTTCATGAGTTTAACTTTCAACATGGTTAAATCCATGAATCATAACTGTTTTTTTTTGCATTATGTTTGGGTCTGACAATGTAGTAATTTAGTGTAATTAAAGGTATTTTGTGAATCTGACCTTTTCACATGATCAGATTCATGAAATCCTTAGTAGAATGAGAGCTGATTTGGGCAGTAAGAAGCTTCAAATGTGTATTTAAACAATCAGCTTGTGAGAAGCAGCTCTGTAGTTGATCTCTTGCAAGCTGGTACATTGGCTGTGAAGAATCTGAGGGCAGGAATTCAAGGCTAGAAGACATTTTCCTTTCATTTACTTTTTTTAGAAGTTCTTCTTTCTTTCTTTTAGATGTTAGCTGTGAGGGACTGTTAGGATAATGATTCATTAGGTTAAAATCTTTCTTCTATAAAGTCTTGGTCTGTTAATATTGTAAATGGAATGTTAATTTTAAAATTAAGTTTAATTATCAATAGACTTTCAATAGTAGATTTTCCTTTTGTAATGAACATGTTTATGGTTGTATGTAAATATAAATTGTGCCAGACTTGCCACAAGGCCCAAGTTTGGGATTCATTCGAGCAAGTTTGGGCCCAGGCCATTGGGCTTGGGCAGTTGATCCTAACAGCCCGACCTTGCTGTAATTGTCTATTCCTAGCAAAAAATTATAAATCTATATCTGATGTATCTTGCAAATCAATGTAGTGAAATTAATTTTCCAAATAGCCTTGTATTTCGATTTTTTTTTTAAGAATGAATTCGTTTTTAACCTTTTCCACTAATTTCGTATATTAAGCAAAGGGTAGATAGGCCCAATTAGAAAATATAGCCACTGGGCACGCCTAATTTTGAGCCTACTTTGGGCTGTTTGGTTAAGACTTGGCATGATGGTTTGATGTCTTTTTGACTTCTGGGCTGGTTTGTGAGCCCAACTCCAACCGCTAAAGCTGATTTGTTGAACGAACTCATGCCATCCCAAAACACTTGCCTTAGATAACTCAAAAGAGTTTAGCTTTAAGTTAAGGAAACTCTAGTTTAAGCTTCAATCAGGATCTTAGCCTTATTTAAATAATCTCCTTTAGTTAAAATCAAAGTAAGGTGTGCCATAAAACCTCTTAACCCATGGCCCTCGTGAAATTAATTCAAGAGTTAATCCTTTTAAAAATTGAGGTGTGCCATCAATTAAACTCTCCATGGCCCTCATAAATGTTGTTATCAATTTGAACCTTCGTAGTTTTTAGGCGCGTTCTTTAGATAATTCTATCATAGCTACGAGTATGGTTCCCATGACGTAGTTGTGATTTTTAAATCCGGGTGTACATTTCATGTGACCCAATTCCAATTTCTCAACAATGTTAAGTAGAACATGTCGCGAACCGCGGGTGTATTTCATTTAGTGTAGTTTAAAGACGTATTTTAAATAACATTGAATCTTCCTAAAAAGCGGTTTGAATTAATTAAAAGCGGTTGTAAAGTTAAAAGTGCACAATAGGTTTAAAACATGTAGTAAATTAGATAATTAGGCTAATTTTAATAATTTAAGCGGCCGTGCTCGAACCACAGAACCCGGGAATGCCTAACACCTTCTCCCGGGTTAAAAAAATTCCTTATCTAGAATTTCTTGTTTCGCAGACGTTTAAATAAAGTCGAAATTTCCTCGATTTGGGATTTTAAAATAAACCGGTGACTTGGGACACCAAATAAACTATCCCAAGTGGCGACTCTGATAATTAAAATAACCCCATTCCGAATAATGTCACTTTAATTGAAAAAACTCCTTTATATCCCTTCTCGGGTAGTAAAAAGGAGGTGTGACAATAATAATAATAATAATAATAATAATAATAATAAATGACGGCAAAGCAGTAAACTAATGAAAACAACTCAATCCTCAAAATCAGTAAATCCAGAAATATCAGTACTGCGAATATCATATGAAAATACTGAAATCTAACCCAATACAACAATCAGTATAACACACACAACCTCTTGCCGATGGCATTTTATATTACGATCCAAATAAAGATCGTGAAGAATTGACTAAAATGGTTACTGTTATGTGTTTATCCTATAGTTTTCCTTCAAACCATCACTTTGTGCATTATATTAGAAGAGTTTTTAATCCTACTTATAAAGGATGACCTCACGCAACCGTAAAGAGCGATATTTATAAATATAAGCATGAATATGAACAATATTTGCGCTATTTATTTACTCATATAAATTATCGCGTTGCTATTACTACTGATATTAGTAGAAGTGGTAATGACTGTGATTATCTTACTGTTACCACTCATTGGATTGATGAGGAATGGAAAATGCAAAAGCGCATTATTGCTTATAGAATAATTAATTCACGTCACACAAGTGAGTTTATTGCTAACACAATTGCAGATATTTGTAGATATTTTTGCATTAGAGATAAAATAATGTCAGTTTCAATGAATAATGCTTCTAGTAACACTAATGCTATAGGTTTGCTTACAACTACACTAAATCCTGCATTTAGTAATATTTTTCATATTAGATGTATTTGTCATATTTACCATTAATCGTCGGTGATGGTATGAAAATATTAAATGTTGAAATTAAAAAGGTTAAAATGGCTCTTAACTGGCTTTTTTATTCAAACCGTAGAAGTAGACTTAGAGAATACTTTAAAAAATGTGATGAATTTGGCCTTAGAGAAAGAAAGGTTCCTAAACTTTGTTCGACTAGATGGAATTACATGTATGAAAGTTTAGTTGTTGCATATGAATATAGAAACTCAATAAACGCAATGTTTAATGCTCGTGTTGGTGGTGATGATGATGATGATGATGATGATGAGCACCTTACAAATCAGGATTGGACTAATGTTAAAATTCTTGTAGACTTTTTAGAACAATTTCATGTTGCTACAAATGAATTATCTAGGTAATATTATCCTACTATTTCTAACTGTTTAGTTTATATTACAACACTTGCAGATTTGTTTACTCAATTTTTAGAGGGTGGAGTAATTTATCAACTTGCTATTAATTCTATGAAAGATAAGTTTAAAAAATATTTTTTTCCCTATCCTCCCTATTTATGGTGTTGCTGCCATGTTAAATCCTACCATGAAATTAAGAGGTCCTCACTTTTGGTATACAAATATTTATAAAGTTTTATCACTTTCAGATGAGGAATTTGCTACACTTGCAGATGCAAAAGCCTCAATTAAAATAAATGCTCAAACAATTTATAATGCTTATCAACTTGCCTTAGATCATGCTAGACCAAATGTTCCAACTCCTACTTCGTCTAGTTTGCAATCATCTAAAAGAACTGTGGGCCTAAAAATACTTAGTTCTTGGATAGAGTTCAGGGGTTCTCAAGGTGATAATATTGGTGATAGTTCACAACTAAATGAGCTTCAAGTTTATTTTTCGCAGAGACTTGAATCAGAGAATCCCGGCGGCTCCTTTGATGTTTTAGAATGGTGGAAGGACAAAGAAAAACACTATTAGGTTCTTTCAAGGATGGCTCGAGATATTTTAAGTATTCAAGCTTCAACAGTGGCATCAGAGGGCGCTTTCAGTCAAGCGAGACTTCAAATCGGTGATCACAGAGCGTCTATGAGGGAGAGCTTGGAAAAATCAGTACTCTTCAGAGATTGGATCCATTCAGAAAGAAGAAATTTTGGACTTGCTGAATCACAACCGGAGATAGACGAAACTTATGAAGAAATGCTAGCAGAACTTGTGGAGGATGCTGCTTTGCCTGGAAGCGGTGATGAATAAGCTTCTTTTCCGCCACCACCAACGAAAATTCCTCCGAACCACAACAACAACAACGACCCAGTATAATCCCACAAGTGGGGTCTGGGGAGGGTAATATGTACGCAGACCTTACCTCTACCCCGAAGGGTAGAGAGGCTGTTTCCAGGAGACCCTCGGCTCAAAAAAGCAATAGGAGATGATATATTAGTACCATAAAAATGCGTAATAAAAATAACAACAATATATAAGAGATATGAAATATGAAATACAGAATACGAAATACGAAATACGAAATAGATGGCTGGTATAGTACAACTAGAAGGTAAAGCCCTGCATCAATAGACGACCAATGACATTCCTAGTCTAACTCCTAACTGGATAGTCTCACTCTATTGTGCTGTAGAAATATTCACACTCTCCATCCCATTTATGAAATTTGTTAGAGATAATACGTAGACTAATATGTAACTTGTATTTTGGCATATCTTCATTAGTTTTTTTCCTTTTAATGGTGGTATTAGCACCTTATTGTGCTCATTCCATTAGGGGGAGGAAGACTAAGAAAAATATTGCCATTTTTTATTAATCTCGTAATAATAAAAATTATAAGGCATTCCCTTGAATATTTCTTTACAATTTTTTTGTGTTTAATTTTGAATTAGAAGATTTAAGTCACAATTATATAATATAATTTACAAGAAATTGCCTTAGATAAAAAAATTTCAAAAAAAAATAGCCCAGAACACTTAAGCCCGTGGGCCCGACCCACTTAGCCCAGGACCATGTGGGCTTAGACCCACAGTGGGCCGGTTCCACCCTCCAGGACCGTTAAGCCCGGGACCGTTTGGCCCGGCCCACCAGAGCCCGAGACCGTTTGGCCCGTTTAGCCCATTTAGGCCCGAGACCGGACCACAATACAGCCTTAACACCGTACACACATAATTCACATAACATATAGTTCAAAGGTTTCTAATTCCCTCAAGTCAAGGTTAGACCCAACACTTACCTCGCTTCGCAAGCAAATCAAAGCTCAACATGAGCCTTTTCTCTAAAAATCTGCCTCCAAACCAATCGAATCTAACCAAAATCGACTCAATATCACCAAACAATGCTAGGAAAATCAATTACAGTTCATAAAGTTAAGGTTTTTACACTTTTTTCAAAAAGTCAACAAAAATTAACCCCGGGCACGCTTGGTCAAAATTTGAGATTCGGACCAAAACCCAATTACCCATTCACCTCCGAGCCCGGTTATGTAATTAGTTTCGAAATCCGACCTCAATTCGAGATCTAAATCCCAAATTTACAAAAAATCCTAATTCTACCCAAATCCCTAACTATCATAAAAATCCTAGATTTAATGTTGAAATCTTATGAAATGTAATGGGTAATTAAAAAGAAATAGATTAAAGTCACTTAGCAATGAATTTAGGAAGACAATCTCTTGAAAAAATCGCCTCTAGGGTGTTTAAGGTTGAGAGTATATGAAATGAGCTAAATCCCGTGTTCTCAACTTTTTATCCAGGCGTAGATATTGCAATTGCGACCATAAATGCGAGAAATCTATCACAATTGCGAAGAAGTCACATCTCTGATGCCATCGCAAATGTGATGGTTTTGTTTGCAAATACGAATATGGGCATTCCGCAAATGCGACCAATTTGATCGCAATTGCAATCAGCTCCCCCAGCCCCCAATTGCAAATGCGAACCTATCGCAATTGCGACCCTAACCTCGCAATTGCGAGGTCTAAGACCTGTGCCCAAAACCAGTAAAATCCTACTCTTTCAAACACTCTGCCACTCGTCCAAAACTCAACCGAGCCGCAGGGCTTCAAATTAAACATGTACACAAGTATAGTAGCATCATACGAACACACTCATGCAATAAAAATACCAAAATAATACCGAGAACTACTAATCGAACACCAAAATGAATGAATTTTCAAAGAAACTTAAGAACATGCAAATTTAAAACCGGACGTCCGAATCACGTCAAATTAACTTCGCTTTGCACCAAATTTTGCAGACAAGTCATAAATGGTGAAATGAACTTATTCCAAGTTCCGGAACCGAAATCTGAACTCGGTAGCGATAAAGTCAACCTATGATCAAACTTAAGGTATTCATTTAGCCTTCAAATTACTAGTTTTCAACAAATCACATTAAAACGAGTTAAGGATTTTTAAATTCGATTCCAGGCATATGCTCAATTTCCAAATCACGATACGGACTCACCGGGACTGTCAAAATACTGATCCGGGTCCGTTTACATAAAACATTGACCGAAATCAACTCAAATGAATTTTAAGGCTAAATTTCACTTTTTCATAGATTTTTTACATAAAAATTTTCTGTAAAAAGTCACAGGTTGTGCGTGCAAATTGAAGAAGGCTAAACGAAGCTATTTGAGGTCTCGAAACAGAGAAATAAGGGCTAAAATTAAAAATGACCTATCGGATCATCACAAAGATTTTAAAATAGATGATCGAGTAATCCAATAATTGGATATGTTACACGACTTAATCATTTAAAATTGGATTGGTGTGTGTCCCTACTTTTAGTTGTTGAGGATATGTCTAATTGATATTTTTGTTTTGTTTTGTGGACACTAATTATTTGGGACCGTAATTGTTGTTGTTGATACTTGTGGTCTGTGGACACTAGTTAACTAACATTACAATCACAAGGGAAGCAAACACTGGCACGACTCCAGAATTATCATTCAACTACAAACCAGATATGTCCGTATCCAGTTCGAGAGATATGAATTCACGTGACCCATACTTCTCTTCCTAAATCATGTATAGTAATATTATATCTTTTTAAAATTATTTAAGTATATGTATGTGCACTCATGCTAATTAAAGACTCCTATGATGCAATTATTATTAGATGCACCTTTACAAGTAAAATTGGTTGTTCAAATCCCACTTCGATTGGTCTTGTTTTCGGCATGGAGTATAAATATATGTGAAATTACTAAAATTTCAAAAAGAATATAATGTTGAACTACAATTATAAAAGTATAGTGAGTTCATAGTAAGAGGCTAACGTTAAATTCGTCAAATATAAATTCTAGATACACATCTTTATAACAATGCGCTCATCCCCTGAAATTCTGAATCCGCCTACGTAGGACACAGCGGGAGTTCTCGTTTCAATTTGACTAGTTAAAAGCAATCTCTTTTGCTACTAATTAGGCTAAACTCTGTTAAAAGAACAAGTACTACTAACTTTATTCCCAAACTAGTTAAATAATTTAAACGATTTAAAATATATCCATTTCATTCCATTTGAGTCCGATCCGTTACGTTAAAGGAAAAGAAGTAAAAGTCATGAAGAAAATCCCTTGATAATTAATACAACTAGGCACTTTGCAAAGCATGCATGGGTTCTTCTGTTTATATGCAACTAGTATATTTGCTCGCGCTTCGCGCGACCGTAAAAATTCAAAATAGATGTCATGATGTCATAATTTTATAAGCGAAAATCAATCTTTATTCATCAAACATCTACTTTATAGTTGTTTTAATATCTTATATATAAATTCTTTGAGAGTAAGAATTTATGAGAAATCAACATTTCAGGCATATACTATGGATGCAATAATCAATTAATTTCTTTACTACAATGAAAAATGATAAACAATCAGTATGGAGCAAAATTAATTTCCGTCCAAATTAACTATGTATCTTGTGTGTAGTAATTTGTAGAGAGTTTCATTTTCAAAGTAGAACTATTCTAGAAAATGATTTACTTTTTCAGTCTTTTAAGTGATTTCAATGTAATCTCAAAATTATATACCTAACTCCGCCTCATTTCTTGATTATTAATATAACATAATAAGTATTACTTTAACTTTTAAATGGCTAACTCAAAAATACAATTCTCTTTTCAGTTCTTCCTAGAATGCAAAAACAACTAAAGAAGAAAAAATAAATTAAACAAAATCCAGAAAAATAATAATTGAAATCCACTCAAAA
This sequence comes from Nicotiana sylvestris, assembly GCF_000393655.2. Taxonomy (NCBI): domain Eukaryota; kingdom Viridiplantae; phylum Streptophyta; class Magnoliopsida; order Solanales; family Solanaceae; genus Nicotiana; species Nicotiana sylvestris. The sequence goes on along the minus strand of NC_091057.1, from coordinate 91,111,153 downwards.
TGGGAATACTTCCCCATGTCGGTTTTCTCAATAAATACTTGAACAATTTAACAGATTCGTTAAAACCCACGAAAACTAAAACAAATACGAAATTACTCGAAAATAGTAATCAATTCTATTTTCTTCCCAAATCAAGTAGAACTAAATAAAACTAACTCAAACGCTATCAAGAAAGGTGATGTTTTAGACCCAAAAATAAATTGAGCGAAACCAACTTTAGGGTGAAAAAAGTAAAAACAATCCCATTACCCCCACCCTCTGCCCTTAAAATAACTTAAAGAATTAATAAATTATCTACTCAATTGATAAGTCTACTTTTCAATATCATTAACAAATATAACGCTCATGACTCATGAGCAATTATTAATAAGCTACATTCATGAGAAACTCTCCTTGATTTCCTTCTTCTTATGTTTCTCCCCTTCTTTTTCCTCATCAACGTCCTAAAAATCACCTCTTTTTTGGTATACATCATCTTAATAGGCACCGATTTCTTTTTCATATATCTTCTCAGTCCAGAGATGAATTGAGTAGTAAATAAAATTAGACTGCTTTTTTTACCAATCCGTAATTCTCTTTTCTACCAAATACTGCAATAAAAGGTTACTAATGTAAGTCAATAAGGAGTATTTAACCGCATAAAGAAATAAAGATACTGAAAGCAATGAAACTTGATACATGAGGAACAATGTAAAGCTGAAATTGAATGGGAAGAAAGCCAAGAACTTTGATAAACATAAATGTGAAATGAATACTCCAAACAAAACAAATCATCAACTTCCCTCTTAATTTTAAAAAAAACACTCAATATTCATATGATAAGAGCAATACTAACATTTACCAAAAAAAAAAAAAAAGAATGTTGACACACTAAAATTAAAAAATAATAGAATATCGAAGACAGTGTGATAAGGTATACCTAGTTAAGATCCAAAGATAGTCTCAATTACAACACAAATTGGGGGAATAAAGCAAAAGAAAAAGTGATGCCGCGTGTGGATAATAAAAGAATCCTACAATGTCTTAAATGATCTATTTGATTATATCCAATATCAACATAAAGAAACTAATTGCAATTTGAAATACTGATTCATAAGCAAATTATAAAAAAAATATTTTGTTCTCTCGGGTTGGTTGTCATCATCTTGGTCCCCATCCTCATATCTATATTTTGGACGTGAACATGTACCGTTCAAGGTTAGCAATTGATTGTAGTAATAGAACATGTATGTTTGTCCTAAATCACCAAAACGATTCCAATTGTAAGATAACATTGGGTAGGCGAAGTGGCAGATGAAAAATTTGAATTGAAAAAGAGCATGAAAACTCACCATTTAAAGGAAAGACATTTGATTGAAGCTCTAACACAAGGTCAGAAGAACGCATCACCTGTAACGACAAACGAAGTCATATCAAAAGTCCAAAATGTTGGTAAGAAAAATCCATTCTATATCAAAAAATTGAAGCGTGATTAAATAGGAAACTTTCACCGATTTATGAGCAAAGCTTGAAAGGACGGAACTGCTATAATCCTAATTCCTAAACCTTCAAAAAGAGAAATGTAACGTTTAAAGAATGTTAGTGACGTTTGAGTTGAATAGCCGAAGGTTTTGTAACGGTTCGGGTATAAAGAAGGTTGTAATTAAAACCTTTTTTTTCTAATTTAATAATGGATATTGTAATGAATAAAGAGAGGGAAATCCCCAAAAAATTGACAAAATAGATAAATACATTTCCTTGTCTATGGGAGGTGCCACGTCAGCACTCTTTGGCCCTCCTTTATATTTATATATAAATTTTTGTGTCGGCGCAAGTAAGCTTTAAACATGTTAAATCATGATTCGATTTTCGACTGATCCAATTTGAATTCCCAGACTTGACCCGACCATCTATCTGATAATTTTTTTTCCAGTTTTGACCCTGTTTCAAAACTTGAGATGGAGAGACATATTGTGTTAATTATGACCCTTAATTTAACTGACTTTTGGTAAGTTAGGTCCTTACCTATTTATTTGATCATATTATTTTTTTATGCATGTATGTAAATCTGATCCGAACAGCTCATTGTGACACCATACATACAATTGAAATAGAAAAATTTAATAAGATAACTTAATTGGCAAATGGCAATATCTTAAGTTTAAACAATGTGCAGCAGCCTAAAACATGACTCATCTTGATCGTCACGAAATGCATGCAAGTTCAGGGCAACATCATTTTTATCCACTCGTTGAAGTCAGACAGTTTAGGTTTTGTATACTCCATAACCAAAATCACGTGATAATTATGCTGCATACGTGACACGTAATACGCAACAATTTTAAACAATTTGGCCATTTAGGCGTTAAAGCAACAATTGGCCTGTTACAAATTAAAGTACTATTGCTCCATATTATTAAGGACCGTTCTGTTATTGATATATCGTGATGGTCAAGCAATCCCATTCATTGAACTAAATTGATTTCCCATTCAGTTCAATTCAACAACAATCCATCCCCCCCTCCCCCCAATTTTTTTTTTTATTAATTTTAACAAATCAAGAGAAGGTCATATTTTTTCCCCCTATTTTACCCTTATCATTAATTATTCTTCACATATAATTTTCAAGCTTCTCAAAATACTATTATTATTATGGGTATTATGGTAAAATATGCATTCCATTTATTATTTTTTAGTTTAGAAGCGTGCAAAATCTATAGGAGACAACGAAAAGTAAACGGAAGGAGTAGTTGCTAAAAATGTATATTTCACACACAATAATAAAACATATATTTTAATAATAATTTATTAGTAGTACAATATTATTCGGGCTCTAGGAGTGTCTTGGGTACTTAAATTAATAAACCGTAGCATGGAAAATTCCATGCAGCCGTTTGCTTGATAAGTTGTACTACTTCACCGTGTCAATGACGACAAAGCCAAAGTTGTCACCTAATTTCAAAGTGACAAACTTCAACCTCATTCTTTTCTCCATATATACAAGTTTCTAACACAACAATTTTCTCAAATCTTCCTTTTACTTCTAAAATTTCCTCTTAATAATCCCTTCAGCTCTCTGCAAATTCCTATTCCTAGTTTTTCCCAAGAATAATCTAGTAATCTATATAGAAATTGAAACGATGGAGATTGATGAAAATATGTTGATAAAGATAGGGCTCTTTGCTTTGGTCCAAGCTTTGGTTTATTTGATCCTATCAAATTCTTCAAACATATTTTCCAAGACCCAAAGATCCTACAGCTTTAAAACGGTTCGTTCTTTAAGCATTGGCCGGATCGCCGCCGCCCTCGCCGACTTACCTGCCGGCGGTGAGGCATCTCCTACTTCCAACGACTTGACCTCTTCTAAGTCTTTCAAGTTATTCCAAGACAACGATTGATCATGGTCTCAAATATCACGGCGTGGTTTCTTTTTTAGCTTTTTTCTAGCTTTTGTGAACCTAATTTTTGGTATTAATTATTTGATTTGTTGTTGGACAATTAAATCAGATTGCTTAATTTGTGTGAATTTGCTATAGGTCTTTTTTTTTCCTTTTAACTCATGTAAATTACAAATTCCTGTATAATTGTAAGGAAAATTTAAGTATTTGAAAGTTTGAATAGATATCGTTATTCATTGAATTTTTATCAAAAAATATTTTTGTGTTGAAGTTTTACAAGTTTCTTGTTTTAGAAAATCACTTAATTATGTTAAGTTGGAGTGAACTGAAAGCAAATTAAAATGCAACTTTGAAAAAAAAATTCAAGATAACTTAAACATCTTTAATTGGATTATTAACTCCTTTTATTCCGTTAAAACTATGGAAGTTAGGCTATAATACACCATGATCATTTCATTTGTTTATCAGTTGGAAGATTAACTCTTTCTCTTCTACTTTTGTTGGGGTCCGGTGCGGATATAATATTGACTCTCTATTTCATATAATATTCTCAATGACCTAATTCCGAAAACCTTTTTCAAGTACAGAAATTAATTGAAAAGCTAATTGCAATCTAAATTTGTGACTGAAGTTTATTTTAAAATTAAGTACACAACAAGGATAATACAGTTATTTCAAGGAGGATGAGTACGATCAAAATTTTTAATCAAAACAGAGGGTTGTTAACTTGTGAATTTGAGGACTGGCCTCACTTACAAATCAAAAAAATAGTGATCACAAAGAAATAATACATTCCTTGGTGGTAGCTGACCAACACCCAGCTGGGGTTCTTCATAATTGCAAGTTTATCAAAATGGATGCAAACAATTGAATAATTTGTCTCCGTCTTCTTAAATCGTCCAAAAACATAGTATATATTAATAATGCACAGCCTAATGAGGAAAAAATATTCAGGCGCCTAATGTGAATCAAAAGAACGCGAAGATATGCGTTTTTATTTGCTTTTCCTAATATTTATTGTTGCTTCTTCGGTGGAATATATATCAACCGTGCCTTATTGGCATGTTATTGTGTTATTTTACATAATAAAGTCCGATAGTAAATTTATTCTGAAATTCAAAATTGAGCCCTATTTCCCCCACATTAATGTTTTGGATTTGGAACACAGTGAGGCAATGTTGAGCGCGTGTAAATTGTAATACTTTCAATCCAAGAATTTAGGGAAGGGTTAGTGTTAAAGTGAGAACTTGAAGAGGACCAATGGTGTGGCCTTGTGGGGTTGAGAGCTTAAATGGGCCGGGCTAGTCAGGGAGAAGAGACGGGGTGGCCCAAGAGTTGTTGAATTGGGCTTACTTGACAAGGTTGCTTGCAAATTGGGGCGATTTGCAGCCATACCTTATATTTATGTCACCTTTTAACCTGTATCCTATTTTTAAAAACTATTGATTTCGTAGCCAACTAACAAAAATTTTCATAATAATATGACCATTATACTCCTTCCAAAACAAAAAATCCTTTTTTTCATATGCTATGGATAGCCAGATATATTCCATGGAAACAAAAGTTCTGTCCAGCGGAATCCGCCACTCTACTATCCCTCAAAGTTATATCCGCCCTCAATCTAATAGGCCACTCCTTTCTGAAGTCATTGGCTGTGAAAATGTTCCAGTAATTGACATGGGCTGTAAAGATAGAAACCTTTTAGTTCATCAATTTGGTATTTAAGAAGTATACCAAATTGGAGGAATCTGACCAAGAGGATTACATAAGTTAGTGAGCACCTGTATTTCTATCTAATACTTTCAACGTTCGAATCATATGAAAAGTTAGTTAAAACTTCAACTCTAAGAAGGGTGAAGTTCGCCTGTTACAAACAAAAATTTCAGCTCTAGAGCTGAAGTTCACCAGTTACAAAAACAAAAGTTTCAGCTCTAGAGCTGAAGTTCGCAAGTTAAAAAAAAAACTTCAGTTCTAGAGCTGAAGTTCACCAGTTACAAAAACAAAAACTTAAGCTCCTAAAGCTGAAGTTCGCCAATTACAAAACAAAAACTTCAGCTCTAGAGCTGAAGTTCGCCAGTTACAAAACAAAAACTTCAGCTCTAGAGTTGAAGTTCGCCAGTTACAAAACAAAAACTTCAGCTCTAGAGCTGAAGTTTACCAGTTACAAAAACAAAAACTTTAGCTCCTAAAGCTGAAGTTCACCAATTACAAAATGGCTCGCAGTATATTTCGACACCATGGGAACGTGCAATCACAGGTATAATCAATCATGAAAAAGAAGAAGATTCTCTTTCCAATAAATTCTTTCATGCATGTTCGCTATAAAGAGGTAATGGCAAAGGCTTTTTAAGATCATCCTTCTGTAGTGCTAGAAGAAAAGAAAATTTTGAAAGTGAATTTATTGGTGATGAAATCAACTTTTCATCCCATTTTTGGTTCTGAAAAGTCCTAAAACGTGCTTAACGACTTTGCATTGTTCTTTGAAGTAACATAGGTGTACTGTTAGCTTCCTTTGAGAAAATTTCAGTTTTAACATAGAGGACTAGCATATTGGAGAGAAAGTAGTCTTTTAATAAAGAAGGGCAAAATAGTCTTTTTAAAAGGCTTTTAACAAAAAAACGGGTATGTGTGCAAACAGAAAAACAAAACGGCTACAATCTGAACGAAAATAGTCACAGTTCCAAAAGTAATCGAAATTTAGTCACTTTTTATGTAAAGATAAATCTGAACGAAAACACTGTTCAAAATCCGGAAAAATAATCCAGCATAATATACTGGAGTTCCAGTATAATATACTGGTCTAGCATAATATACTGGAATTTGGAGTATCGGTGCTCCAGTCTCCAGTATATTATACTGGAGCCAGCAAAGTATACCGGTCCAGCATAATATGTTGAAAGTTCAAACACAGGTGCACCGAACTCCAGTATATTATGCTGGACCGGTCTCTGTTGCAGCAAAGTAGTGGCTATTTTTCAGTGACTTGGCAAACGCTGGCTATTTTTGAATGATCAGTCCGAAAACTGGCTTGACCGTGCTATTTTGCCGAAAATGGCATAGTATCATGACAATGCATAAATTTATAAATTTGACAAGGCAGATTACCTCACTGTATTTATAAATACATTCATGCGAATACATGGAATACATAATTAAACATTCGTAATTCCTGTTTTTTACCTCCCCTATATTTATAAATACAGTCGTGTGATAACTAAATAGTAGCTATAGGAAGTAATTATGTATACGGTAGATATAAGAAGTTAATAGCCACTAAAGAATAGTGGTTTCTGAAAATTCCTCTAAAAAGAATTAATAACTTTTAGCCTTATATTAGGCTTGAGAAAATGACACGGTATAATTGTTCTCAAAATAATAGTCAAAAAATATATATTTTTTTTATAATTTTTTTTTGTGTATATATTTTTGCAAGTTTTATACAAAAAATTTATATTTTTTTTAAATTTAGAAATTAGATTCCTTTCCATAAAAATTTGTATTTAAGTAGCTTAGCATACACATTCTCTTCTTTTTATTTCATTTTTCACTGTATAAATGTATCACAGGTTTAGAAAAAAATTGAAAATATAAAAACAATAATTATAAGTATTGGAGTAAATAATTTTCGATAAACATATTGATATACAAAGAAGGAAAATAATATATATATATATATAAGAATAAATAAATTGCTTATATACAAAGAAAGAAAATAATTTTTTGATATAAACAAAGAAGGAAAATAAATGGGAATGGCGTGGCCTTGTGGGGTTGGGAGCTTAAAATAAAAATTGCACGGAATGCCCTATTTGGTTGCCCCATTTAACCTGTACCCACTTTCTAAAAAATATTTAACTAGTACCCAAAGTTTAAACAACTTCACGTATTTTTCTCCTCTTTCTTCTTCTTCTTCTTCTTCTTCTTCTTCTCCTTCTTCTTCTTCGGGTGACAGTGATTTTATATGGTGTTTGTGAACATATTTTAAAGTAGTTTATGATGTTTACAGTGGTGAACTTTTGCGGCTCTTTATTTTTTATTATTGCGTAGGGTTTCTTCTTCTTCTTCTTCTTCTTCTTCTTCTTCTTCTTCTTCTTCTTCTTCTTCTTCTTCTTCTTCTTCTTCTTCTTCTTCTTCTTAATTGCAAAATGGGTTCGTTAGATTTATTGTTGGTTTGCTAAATTGATGATTGATGATTTGTTCTTGATAATATATGGATGTTATGTTTCAAATTTGAGCTCATTTGGAGTAGATTTAGGTGTTAAATTGTATATTGGATTGTTAAATTCGAAGAACAGATTTCTGTTTCTAGGCAATTTGTACTTCAGGCCTATTTGGTCGTAAGTGCATGAAAACGTTGGTTGCACTTTACACCTATTTGGCCTTAACTGTATCTAAAGTATAATTTTTTCACTTCAGACTTATTGGCTCTAAGTGTATGAAACCATTGGTTGCACTTCAAATATATTTGGCCTTAAGTGCATCTTAAGTGCAATTTTTTCACTTTAGACATTTGGCCTTAAGTGAATGGAACCACTAGTTGCACATCAAACCTATTTGGCTTTAAGTGAATCTGAAGTATAATTTTTCACTTTCGACTTTTTGACCTTAAGTGCATGAAACTATTGGTTGCACTTCAGACCTATTTGGCCTTAAGTGCATCTGAAATACATTATTTTACTTCAGACCTATTTAGTCTTAAGTGCATCTTAAGTGTAATTGTTTCACTTTAGACTTAATTGGCTTCAGACTATTTTTTTTTCAACTTCAAACCCAATAAGTCTGAAGTTGATCGTGAAGTAAGTAGGCTTGTACATTTTTTTATAAAGTGAGTATAACTTCAATTGTGACCCCAAAATTGGGTATAGATGCAACCTTGACAAGTAAGCCCATTTATACTTTTACAACTACCAGATGTTAATAGTTTCGGCCACGGGCTAAAAGTAATCTTTATTGGCAACAGAAGCCCAAAACAATTGGCACCCAATTATCAAAAATATTTTCCTTAAAAATAGCAAAAAGTATTTAGAGCTATAACGGTCCGACTGATCGTTTTGCTTTTTAGAACCCCGTTCCCCTAAATAAAACTTCCCGCGATTGCTTTAATTAATTTACAACCTGCGAAGAAGGTTGGTTCGGTATTTGGAAGGAATTGGGTTGAATTATGCTCATTTGATTCCTTAAGATTTTCTTAAAAGGCTAAGTTTAATTTTGATCAATATTTTTAGCAAACGGACCCGGATTCGTGTTTTGACGGTCTCCGAGGGTCCGTAGGAAAATATAGGACTGGGCGTATGTCCGAAATCGAATTCCGAGGTCCCTAGCCCGAGTAATAAATTTTTATTAGAAATTGTTAAATTGAAATTCTAAGGATTTAATGAAAATGAATAATGTTTGATCATATTGGTATTGGGCCCGTATGTTAGTTTTGTAGCCCGGTAAAGGTTCAATATAATATTTTAGTCTTGTCTGTGAAATTTGGTGAGAAACGGGACTGATTTGACGTGATTCGGACGTCCGGTTGTAAAGATAGGAATTTGAATGTTCTTAAGGATTTCATGCGTTTTGGTGTTGAATCCGTGGTTATAGGTGTTATTTCGGCGATTTAATTGCTCGAGCAAGTTTGTACAATGTTGTTGGACTTATGTGGGTGTTCGGAGTGGAGCCCCGAAGGCTCGGGTGAGTTTCGGGCATGGGCTGGGGGTGAAAATGTCACGACCCAAATCAGAGGGCCGCGACGGGCACCCGGTGCTTTACTCAACCGAGTACCAATGTAACATATCTTTCTTATCATACTATCATGAGTAAATGAGACAGAAAATCGGTCATGAGATAACACGAATAAAACATAAGGGAATACTCAATATATGAAGACCCAAAATGATATACAAACTTATATATATGACATACGGGCCTATAAGGCCAACATGACCATTTGTAAACTCATAACATAGGCCTACAAGGCCATACAAGTGTCCCTACACCTGACATCTGTCTATAAGCCTCTAAGAGTACATAAAATCATAAAGATTGGGATAGAGCCCCGCCATACCAATCAATACATATCCAAAGCATACTGACCAACTAGGCAACTCCGGAGCAAGTAGAGTGCACCAACACCTTCGCTGAGCTGATAGCCTGCTAGGAGGACTGTCAACCTATCAATCGGGACCTGCGGACATGACATGCAGCATCCCCAGGCAAAAGGGATGTCAGTACGAATAAAGTACCGAGTATGTAAGGCAGGAAAGCATAAACAAGAACAGTAATGTAAGGAGAGATAGATGAGATACAACCTGTAACATCTGAGTGCCTCTGGGGGTACTGACATGAAATGCATAATACATATATATACATGAACTTATTAAAAACATTCGCCTCTGTGGGCATCATCATCATCATATCGTACCCGACCTCAAAGAGGACTCGGTAAAGATGTACCCGTCCATCATAAAGCTCGGTAGAATCGTACCTGGCCACGTGGAGCTCGGTAAAACCAACTGATCAGTGGTTGCACAATAGGTGCCATACCCGGCAGACTATAGCGCGGCTCGGTAGAGTAAAATAGATACTTATATATAATGCATTCTTGACTCATGGAATCACGTTCTAACCCTTTCGGAGTGATGTAAGGTCATTGCACCTTCGATTAACATTATGGACATCCCTACTATCAATATGAACCTTAGTGGGATTTAAGGATCATACACACTTGTTTAGAATAACTTTATAAGGAAAGAACAACATGGGCAACCTTAGTTTCTAGGAGTAGATCCGTTATGAATTAGCGTACCGTTTATGTTCATGTCACTTTAGATCATGCCAAAAGAAAGAAGTAAGTGCCTTAACATACCTTGTATATTCTTTCCAACCTCAAGCTATGCAATTTCACGGCTCCTTAGTCTACAATAAGAGAAATGACACTCTCGTTATCATTTAAGCGTCGTAACTATTATGTATCGACCACAACCTATTTTACAATGAAACGGACAGAACCTCCCCTATATATATGACTTCACACTAGTCAAAACAATCACAAACAACCCAACATACCCCTATCACTTCATACACAACACGACAACCATAATAGTGTCAACCAACCCGAAAATGTTACGACGAACAACTAACAAACAACCTTGCCATTATGTGGTGTTTCTCCACAACCTTCCTCCTCTCAACTCCATAAAATAGTAGGAAAAGAGACAATCCAATACCAACACGAAACAGCCCAAAAATATTCCCACAAGTTCATCAACTCAAAAATAATATTTCAGTTTACTTAAACACGTTTCGACTTGTCTTTTCTTTCAAATTGGGAAATACAACCAAAAGTACATCATTATACCTCTTATCCAATAAACCAGCCATGAATTCAACTTAAAAATAAGTTTACAACCAGCCAACCATTACACAAGAACAAACAACATACCATTCTTTCGAAACTAGCTAGGTCTATTCTTTACGATCGAGTTACAACTCGCAAACGCATAGATAATGGAAGGAGAAGCATAAACTTACCTTGTACTGAGTATAACCCACGAAACCTGGTACTTTTTCATCAGAAATAAATTCCTCAACATGGCTACAAGAAGGAGAAAGAGAAACTAGCAAGCTGTTCGGACTTTTCAGCACTAGAATCCCGTCGTAACACCTGGAATACCCTAGGGTTTGTGTGGGATTTTTGGGGAGGAGTTGCAGGGGTTCAATTAGGTTTTCTTGGTCTGAAAGATAGGTGAAATAACTGAGTTTATAATCCCTTAAAAGTCCCCTCTTGACCGACTTAGTTGAGGCCTCTCTTTTTGGCAAGTAGGTGATGCACCTACTTGTCACCTACTAGCTGCGTGGTCTCGCGAAAATGCGAATATCTCTATACTCCGAGATCGTATTGATAAACGGTTTAATGAGTTGAAAACTAGACTCATAGATATTAAATTCAATATGTAGATCATCCCTTGATTCAAAGTATGTTGGTAGAAAAGCTCAGCTACATTTAACCTAAGTTTCAACTCATTTTTGAATGTAACTTGTGATGACCTTTTCCAACTTTTGTTCCACAACTTGCTTGACTTAAAAACATAACACACGACTATCATACGACTAAACTAACTCATAACATAACCTCATCATCATGTTAATCACCCTTGTCTTACCCCAAAAGTATAGGTTATAACATTCCAAACTTGTCGACATTCGACGAAACTTATTTTCTTTAATTTATTTAGCGCCTAAGCTTTCCAACCCTTTTGGTGCTCATTATTCATGATCATAAAGATTTGTAACCTCCATTATAAAAGGGTTAACTTACTTTACGTACTTTCAAGGTTGATCTCATTTCTGAGCTTACATCAATTGACTTACGGATACTCTAACATACAAAAACATAGGGTGTAACATCATTCCCCCCTTTGGAACATTCGTCCTCGAATGTTGACTGATCCACTTATCATTTTCATAACCCATAGCTCTTGCGAACACTTTAATACTCTTCTAGCCATGTAAGCAACTATTCTTTGAATAAATCCAAAGTCTAGGGTATTCCCCCTTTAGTCCTACTTCTCAGACCACGACTTGTGGTCGGACCCCTTCAAATCTCGTAACTGTTGCTCCTTTTTGTCATGCAGCCTGTACGACTTTTTCCTTGTATGTGCGCCTATGCGACTCTTTTTTTCTAGATTTTATCCAATCTCTAGGTAGCACGTTGTAAACATATACAAAGCTTGATATGTTGTCCGTCTGGGCATCTATGGGTATACTGAAGTTCTTCACTCGGTACTTTGTTAAACTTACGACTTTTGCTATATCTTGTTTCATAGCCTCAGTTATCTATGCTTATGGCTTTAATACAACTAGGTAGGTCATATTATACAATAACTCTTACTTCGGTTTACTATTACCGAGGTCTGCCACCCAACTCCAGGTTACTCTCTCACCGCTTATCCTATATGTATAATCCTTATTACTGTTCATCTAAAGAATGACATCATAATCTCCTCTCATACTTTGGAATCTTTATCCATCTATTATTGATTTACCTTAATGTTAATCTATAATCCACCACTGATAACTTGAAACCTCTTACGTAATACATTGCCACAAGTCTCACGTCTCATCGGGGAACATTTGAAGTGGTTTTCCTAATCCACCTAGGGACAATACTATACTTCAATAACCGTATTTCATAGCATCCCAATGTGATTCGTCTTATGGGGGTATCCTAGTCCCGTGCCATCCATGAAATCTCTTCTCTTTGAATCATTACTCAAATGAAGGCCTATATATCATCCTTTTATAATTTACCACTATTACATCCTTACATTACGACCAGAGGAGCATTCCATCTCTTCTAAATGCTCCTAGTCGTAGACTCCTCCGTGTTAATTCAAGCTATACTGAGCCTTTTATAACATATATAAACCATAAGCTTTCTTGTTTGATGGGCTTAATACCGAGGTCTTACCTATTCTTATCAGCTTCTAACTCACCTTTTCTCAACCTTACTCACATCTACCCAAAATCTTTTCACTCTACTATACTTTCGCTTGCGACCTACACATATTTATTTATTCTACTCAGAACCTTCCTTTAACTTGCTAGCACCTTAGATTCCCTTTTGCGCATTCTCAGCTGTCTTTAAATGTAAATAATTACTTTTTCTGGTCGTTCTTCCACTTGATACATGGATACTTGGCTTATCATAGTGCCCACGAACACTGGAATTCCCTGCAACTCGTATGCTCTCAAGTATCACCTTTGATGTTTTTTTTTCCTTTTTTTTTCTGTTCATTAGCCATGAGAGGTGCCACTTTATTATGGAGTGCATGCAATATTATAGTGAGACTACTGTTACAAGATATCAAAGTTCATTTCCTTTTTAGGTCACTATGCTTAGGTGGAAACCTTCTTCCTTATTTCCTCAGCTAGTCTTTCGTGGTAGTACTTAGGAGACCTTTTGGATCTTGTAAAGTTGTGACTTGTTATACTGTATACTCGAAGGAATTTTTGATATTCTTACTTGCCTACAAACATCCTTACTTACATACCTCCGTGTCTTTGTGCTAGTAGGATTACTTGTAAAATCAAATTTTGATTATCTCCTTAGTGGCACCCTCCATTATTCCCGTAATACTTATACAATACCTTTAAATACCCCAACTACTATCTGAGCATTTCTCAAGGTTTATGACGTCATATTTGCGAGACTGAATTCAGTATATTAGGATTCAGTACGTTTATCTTGCATGATCTATTGACTCACCTATAACCTCCTGTTTAGCCATAACTGGGCTCTTCCTTAATCAAATCCCAAATACTCGTTGGCCTATCCTCACATCAATTTTCCGTGTAATCTTTCTTGGGTTATTTCCTTTGTTTAACTTACCTCATGCGCTGGCCTCTGATCTATCAATGACATTTCGGGCAGGAACCCTTACTTCCTTTTCTTGATGTCGTATTTGTATAATGCACTGATATCGTAGCATATCTGTAGGCTTTGAATAAGTACAATCTCATCCCTTTTTCACATTACCGCATTATTCTTCTACCACTCCATGATTAGTAGAACCACTAAATTCTGACTTCATGCCACATCACTCCATATTCCCCCCTTTAGAGGAGTACTAAGAGCTATAGATACGACGATCTACCTATAGATATTTTACCTCTATATATTTGACGTCTTTTCACATCATCGATTACCCTTACTCTCCTTGTGGTAATGCTTTTTGTACCAAGGATAATAAAATTCCTTGCTCGCGAGGATGACACTTAGTGTAATTGGCGCACAGTCCCTTAAGCTTAACTTTGCTCATATTGCTTGCTTTAGGGAAGCGACTTCCTGAATGACCATTAAAGGGCATTCTTTTGTCATCCATTCTATTATCGCCGGAACGCAACCTCTGAAATTCTCATGATACCGACTATTATCATATCATTTAATCCCTAGTTCACGCTTAGTTTATCTTGTTTACCAGCCCATACTGATTTCTACTACTATGGGGGTATATCTTTTCATGCTGGTAATCGCGTTAGAGTTGCAAACTTATTTCTCGAAAAGAAGATATGACTTTATGGCCTATACTCCTTTGTTGTTTCAAGGCCTGTCACCTCTCATCTTTTTCCTTCACTTAAGTATAGACTCTATAATTCTGTCATTTTCATTATCATTCTTTTTCCACCGTTGTCACCCATGTGGACATCTTACTCATAATTCTTCATTAACTCTATTCTTATTTTCCTACTAACATTTATGTCTATCACTTTATTCTGAAAACATCAACAAGACATTCTTTTGCTTTTAGCTCCCCTTGCTTCATCTCACTGGCTCTTCGGGATGCTTAAAATTCTCTCTCCTAGGGACACGAGCCATGCTAAGGTAATATTTATCCCTTCAAGGCTTCCAGTGGCTTTCTTTATAGTACTCATATCTAGCTGTATTATTTTAGAGTGCGCCATCTGGGTATCTCACAAAGAGATTTATTAGCATATTTGCATTATGCTTCAGAAATTGTCAACTAACACAAACAATTAATTCACCATTATGGGTTATTCTAACCCCAACCGGATCCTGATATCTCGTCCTTTTCTTAATCTACACATGTTAGACCCCAATAGGGTATAACTGAGATGGTATGGTCAATTATACATACCTCTGTTACTGTTGAGGGTAACTTACAATGCTTATATTTTTCTGCCGGAGATGAAAATACCGATAATCTTTATTAACTAGGTGCCTTGAACCCTTCCCATCTTGCTCCTTTTACTTGTTGAAGCTTGTATCTATCTTTTGAATCTTTCATTGCCTTTAGGGGTGGATAGATATTCTTTGCCTTAAGGCTCCTTATCAAGAAGCTTACACTTCTTAGTACACACATGATCTACTGAAGACCTTATATTTACCCATCATATGGATCATGCAAAATCGAGCTCCTCTAACTCAACTCTTTCACAACAACATACAATCTTTTACCAACCATCTTTTTAAATGTAGGTATCATTGTATTACGACTAAAGTCAAATTTAGGAGTTTGAATTCTTACAACAGAGCTCTACCACACGATCTAGAATAAGAAGAAAGAGTGACAGTCCTAAATGCCCTGTAGCCTCCTGCTTATAAGTGTGGTGCACTACACACCCATAAACAAGACTCTACTAGACACGACTTATAGAATCCCTAGGACAGAACTGCTCTGATACCACTTTTGTCACGACCCGAATCAGAGGGCCGCGACGGGCACCCGGTGCTTTACTCAACCGAGTACCAATGTAACATATCTTTCTTATCATACTATCATGAGTAAATGAGCCAGAAAACCGGTCATGAGATAACAAGAATAAAACATAAGGGAATGCTCAACATATGAAGACCCAAAATGATATACAAACTTATATATATAACATACGGGTCTATAAGGCCGACATGACCATTTGTAAACTCAAAACATAGGCCTACAAGACAATACAAGTGTCCCTACACCTGACATCTATCTATAAGCCTCCAAGAGTACATAAAATCATAAAGATCGGGACAAAGCCCCGCCATACCAATCAATACATATCCAAAGCATACTGACCAACTAGGCAACTCCGGAGCAAGTGGAGTGCACCAACACCTTCGCTGAGCTGATAGCCTACTAGGAGGACTGTCAACCTATCAATCGGGACCTGCAGGCATGACATGCAGCATCCCCAGGCAAAAGGGATGTCAGTATGAATAAAGTACCGAGTATGTAAGGCAGGAAAGCATAAACAAGAACAGTAATGTAAGAAGAGATAGAGGAGATACAACCTGTAACATCTGAGTGCCTCTGGGGGCTACTGACATGAAATGCATAATACATATATATACATGAACTTTTTAAAAACATTCGCCTCTGTGGGCATCATCATCATCATATCGTACCCGGCCTCAAAGAGGACTCGGTAAAAACGTACCCGGCCATCATAAGGCTCGATAGAATCGTACCCGACCACGTGGAGCTCGGTAAACCCAACTGATCAGTGGTTGCACAATAGGTGCCATACCCGGCCGACTATAGCGTGGCTCGGTAGAGTAAAATAGATACATATATATAATGCATGCTCGACTCATGGAATCACGTTCTAACCCTTTCGGAGTGATGTAAGGTCATTGCACCTTCGATTAACATTATGGACATCCCTACCATCAATATGAACCTTAGTGGGATTTAAGGATCATACACACTTGTTTAGAATAACTTTATAAGGAAAGAACAACATGGACAACCTTAGTTTCTAGGAGTAGATCCGTTATGAATTAGCGTACCGTTTATGTTCATGTCACTTTAGATCATGCCAAAAGAAAGAAGTAAGTGCCTTAACATACCTTGTATATTCTTCCCAACCTCAAGCTATGCAATTTCACGGCTCCTTAGTCTATAATAAGAGAAATGACACTCTTGTTATCATTTAAGCGTCGTAACTATTATGTATCGACCACAACCTATTTTACAATGAAACGGATAGAACCTCCCCTATATATATGACTTCACACTAGTCAAAACAATCAAAAACAACCCAACATACCCCTATCACTTCATACACAACACGACAACCATAATAGTGTCAACCAACCCGAAAATGTTACGACGAACGACCAACAAACAACCTTGCCATTATGTGGTGTTTCTCCACAACCTTCCTCCTCTAAACTCCATAAAAATAGTAGTAATATAGAAAACCCAATACCAATAGGAAACAGCCCAAAAATATTCCCACAAGTTCATCAACTCAAAAATAATATTTCAGTTTACTTAAACAAGTTTTGACTTGTCTTTTCTTTCAAATTGGGAAATACAACCAAAAGTACATCATTATACCTCTTATCCAATAAACCAGCCATGAATTCAACTTAAAAATAAGTTTACAACCAGCCAACCATTACACAAGAACAAACAACATACCATTCTTTCGAAACTAGCTAGGTCTATTCTTTACGATCGAGTTACAACTCGCAAACGCATAGATAATGGAAGGAGAAGCATAAACTTACCTTGTACTGAGTATAACCCACAAAAACTGGTCCTTTTTCATCAAAAATAAGTTCCTCATCACGGCTACAAGAAGGAGAAAGTGAAACTAGCAAGCTGTTCGGACTTTTCAGCACTAGAATCCCGTCGTAACACCCGGAACACCCTAGGGTTTGTGTGGGATTTTTGGGGAGGAGTTGCAGGGGTTTAATTAGGTTTTCTTGGTCTGAAAGATAGGTGAAATAACTGAGTATATAATCCCTTAAAAGTCCCCTCTTGAACGACTTAGTTGTGGCCTCTCTTTTTGGCAAGTAGGTGATGCACCTACTTGTCACCTACTAGTTGCGCGGTCTCGCGAAAATGCAAATATCTATATACTCCAAGATCGTATTGATAAACGGTTTAATGATTTGAAAACTAGACTCATAGATCTTAAATTCTATATGTAGATCATCCCTTTATTCAAAGTATGTTGGGATAAAAGCTCAGCTACATTTAACCTAAGTTTCAACTCATTTTTGAATGTAACTTGTGATGACCTTTTCCAACTTTTGTTCCACAACTTGCTTGACTTAAAAACATAACACACGACTATCATACGACTAAACTAAATCATAACATAACCTCATCATCATGTTAATCACCCTTGTGTCACCCCAAAAGTATAGGTTATAATATTCCAAACTTGTCGACATTCGACGAAACTTATTTTCTTTAATTCATTTAGCGCCTAAGCTTTCCAACCCTTTTGGTACTCATTATTCATGATCATAAAGATTTGTAACCTCCATTATAAAAGGGTTAACTTACTTTACGTACTTTCAAAGTTGATCTCATTTCTGAGCGTACATCAATTGACTTACGGATACTCTAACATACGAAAACATAGGGTGTAATAGAAAAATGCCCCAGTTTTCTGGAGTTTCTGTGAGAAATTGCAGGTCTCGCAAATGTGAGGAATTTGTTCGCATTTGTGACCTCGTATTTGTGAGGAAACCACCCCAATTGCGATGAAGGCAGCAGGTGGGCAGTGTCGCATTTGCGACATTTGCACCGCAATTGCGAACCCTGCAGGGTCTGCATTTACGACCCTAGGATCGCATTTGCGATGAAAGCAGGAAGGGAGCCAGTTAACAATTGCGAAGATTTTGTGGCAATTGCGAGTTCGCATTTGCGAACCTGATGTCGCAAATGCGACATCATTGACCTGGGCACAACTTTTAAAAATGGGACTTAGGCCATTTATTTCATTTTATCTCTACACTTGGGCGGTTTGGGAGCTTTCAAAGAGGAGATTTCAATATAGCATTGTGAGGTAAGTTAATTCTACTTAATGTGAGTTAAACACTTGGGTTTTGGGTAGATTAACACACAAAAATTAGTAAAAACTATGGAATTAGAGCAAGAGCTAGGGTTTTGATAAAAGTTAGATTTAACCATGAAATTTATTATGAAATGAATTAGAAGTCATATATTATTGATCCTTAGGTTATAGAGAACAACTTCCTTCGAAAAATTTCGAAATCCGGGCACGTAGGCCTGTAGTCGGATTTTAGGAAACTTGTGTTTAAGGTTGGGAAATTGCTTAAATAGCTAGAATACGATCTTGTGAGCTTATATTGGCTAGTTCCTACCTCATTTAACTAGTTTTGGATCGTTCGGCTCCAAATTGAGGGTTTGCGCTCGTTCATGATATTGAAGTACACTTTGGAGCGAGGTAAGTCTCCTTTCTAACCTTGTAAGAGGGAATTGTCCCCATAGGTGTAATAATTGAATAATTTGCTACTAAATGCGGGGGCTACATACGCACTAGGTGACGAGAGTCCGTGCGTAGCTACTATTATATTAATTGTTCGGGTAGTAGGACCGGTATCATGCTACATTTGTGAATGTCTCTATATTTTCTTGCTAATGTGATCACTTAGGATATGCTAGAGACTTGGAAAAGAATATAAGCGAATGTATATACTTGTTGGACACTTGTATGAATTTGTTTGAAAATAAATGCGCCGTCATGTGTTTTTCTTGATATTAATTGATATTTGTGGATCAGGCCGATTGCCTTAGTAGAAATATATGCATCTATGGTTTGCGTCATTCGACCCTCTGGCAGTGCATAGTTTATTTTCTGTTGGAGCGGACCGTCGACCTCGGCATAATGTGCGCATGATATCTATGTGAAATCTTATCCATGACTTGTTCTGCTAAATACTTGAAATATAATTGGTTAACTGAAAAATTGTTAAGAACCCGACTTATTACCTCTTGCTACAAATTGTTGATTATTTGCGACTCCCATGCTTAGCATAACACCTTATTATATTATTTAACCCTAGTAAGTATCAAGTTGACCTCTCGTCTCTACTTCTTCAAGATTAGACGGGATACTTACTTGGTACATATTGTTTATATACTCATACTACACTTCTGTACTTAATTGTACAGGATCTGAGGCAGGTACATCTGGCTATCAGTCTGGTGCATGCCTCTGATTCATAGTCCGAGACTTCCACGGTGAGCTGCCCCCTTCCTGTGCTGTTCAGCAACTTGATAGAGTTTCTTTACTTTTGCTGTCTTTTCTACCTCGGATAGTAGGATAGTCATATTCTTTTGTACATTCTACTAGGTGCCCACTACTTGTGACACCAGGTCTTGGGACACACATTAGTATACTATTATTTTGGGGTTGTATAATTATTTTTGGCACATTACTGATCATTTCTGGTTTTAACTTTAACGTAAGGAATTGCTACACTTACTTTTCGTAAAGTAAAATAAGCACTTAACTATATTTATGGGTTGGCTTGCCTGACAATGGTGTTGGGCGCCATCATGATCTATTATGGAAATGGTTCGTGACAACACAGTATCAGAGTAGTAGGTTCACGTAGGTCTCACAAGTCATAGGCAAACCAAATAGAGTCTTGCGAATCGGTACGAAGACGTCTATATTTATCTTCGAGAGGCTATAGGGTGTTAGGAAAAACTACTCTTTATTCATTCCCTATCGTGCAGTTGTTGGTATACTAAATTTCCCTCTTCTATTCTCTCACATATGGTGAGGACACGTACGACTGATGTTCCAGACCCGGGAGGAGCTGCTTCCCCTGTTGCTAGTGGCCGAGGCAGAGGCTGGGGGAGGGCACCGACCCGAGTTAGGGGACGAGGGCGTCCTAGAGCTATCCCAGTAGCACCGCCAGCAGATCCTGCAGGAGATCCTATCATCAAGGAGCAGGGCGATGTGCCCGCATCTGAGCCTACCCCGACGGACTTTATGACAGCACCAGGATTTCAGGAGGTCATGGGTCGTATGCTACAATTCATGGATACCATGACTCAGGCTAGTTTATTTCCAGCAGATCTCGCTACATCACAGGCAGGAGGGGGAGCACAGACCCTTACTGCTCAGGCTCATGGTCATGCAGTTGTAGTGTATCAGATTCTGGGTGCACTACCCGCAGATGGGGCTCAGCCAGTTGCTGCGGTGGCACCCCAGCCCAGCCCGTCTGTGGATGGCGACCCCCAGAAGTTATTGGATAGATGTACTAGACTTCACCCTCCTGTCTTCGGGGGTGAGCATCATGAGG
Source organism: Nicotiana sylvestris (assembly GCF_000393655.2). Taxonomy (NCBI): domain Eukaryota; kingdom Viridiplantae; phylum Streptophyta; class Magnoliopsida; order Solanales; family Solanaceae; genus Nicotiana; species Nicotiana sylvestris. Next base: position 91,090,207 of record NC_091057.1, on the reverse strand, counting down.
ATGCTCAGGACTACATTGATAGGTGCAGGGATAGACTGCACAACATGAGGATATTGGAGTCGCATGGGGTCGACTTCACTACTTTTTAGCTAGAAGGCAGGGCCCGCAGATGGTGGCAGTCTTATGTTCTGGGCAAACCCGCAGGTTCTCCTCCTATTACTTGGAGTCAGTTCACGCAGTTGTTTCTGGACAAGTATATTCCACCCTCTAAGAGGGAAGAGCTACGACATTAGTTTAAGCAGCTTGAGCAGGGTTAGATGTCCGTGACCTATTATGAGGCGAGGTTTTCTGAGCTATCTCACCATGCATTAATGATACTTCCTACTGACGCAAAGAGGGTGCGGAGGTTTGTTGCAGGGTTGCATTCTAGAATAAGGTCCAACATGGCCCGAGAGGTGGAGATAGGGACTCCTTATCAGTTAGTAGTGAAGATTGCTCGGAGGATTGATGACTACCATTTGAGGGGTAGGGAGAAAATGCAGCAAGATAAGAGGGCTAGATTATCCGGTGAGTTTAAAGGTTCCCCGGCTAGAGGCAGAGGTCAGTTTGGGAGGGGACAGCCCATCAGGCCCCACATATTCAGCACCACCACCTGCTCGGGGTGCTCCAGTGTGCCCCTATCTTAGTGCCATGCCATAGAGTTCTTATCACCCGCCAGCTATTTAGGGTTCCTCTGGTGGATATTCAGGTCCTCAGGTTCTTCTAATTCTTATTTCAGTGCTATGCCGGAGAGTTCATACTGTCCACTGGCTATTCAGGCTTTTTCCAGTGGGTCTACTGGCCATCTGGGTCAGCCATCAGGGCAGCAGGCTACCGCACCACGGGGTTGTTTTGAGTGCGGGGACCTTGGTCATATGAGGAGATACTGCCCCAGGCTTCGGGGCAAGGCAGTGCAGTAGGGTCAGCAGCCTATGATTTTAGCACCGGCTTCCCTGCCACCTAGAGGTAGAGGGCAGACTCGTAGGGGCCGTCCTAGAGGTGGAGGCCAGGCAGGAAGAGGTCAGCCAGCTACTGCCCAGTCAGGTGGAGGCCAGCCAGTCGGCACTCCAGCCAGTGTCTATGCCCTTCTAGCTAGGCCAGATGCATTGGCGTTAGATGCCATCATCACAGGTATTATTTCTGTCGGCGGTAGAGATGCTTCGGTATTATTTGATCCAGGGTCTACTTATTCATATGTGTCATCTCTGTTTGCTCTTTTCCTGGTTATTTTTCCTGAGCCTTTGGGCACTCTTGTTCATGTGTCCACTCCTGTGGGCAATTCCGTGGTTGTGGATCAGATCTACAGGTCCTGTGTGGTCACCTTCTATGGTTTCGAGACTAGAGAAGATCTCATATTGCTTGACATGATGACTTTGAGGTCATCCTGGGCATGGATTGGTCATCTCCATATCATGTCATCCTAGATTGTCATGCCAAGACTGTTACATTAGCAATGCCAGAGGTGTCGAGGTTGGAGTGGAAGGGTTACACAGCTGATACATCTAGTCGGGTTATCTCTTTCCTGAAGGCTCGACAAATGGTCGAGAAGGAGTGTTTGGCGTATTTGGCTTATGTTCGGGATATCACCATAAAGTCTTTGATGATTGATTTAGTTCCAGTAGTTTGATAGTTCGCCAACGTGTTTCCTTCTGATCTTCCTGGCATGCCATCAGATCGTGATATTGATTTCTCTATTAATTTGGCTCTAGGCACCCAACCTATATCTATTCCACCGTACCATATGGCTCCTAAAAAGTTGAAGGAGCTGAAGGAGCAGATTGAGGAGTAGTTAGCGAAGGCGTTTATTAGGCCCAGTGTATCACCTTGGGGTGCACTAGTGTTATTTATAAAGAAGAAGGATAGGACTATGCGGATGTGCATTGATTACTGCAAGTTGAACAAAGTCACCATCAAGAACAAGTATCCGTTGCCTCGTATCGATGATTTGTTCGACCAGTTGCAGGGTGCTAGGGTGTTCTCTAAGATCGACTTGAGGTTGGGTTACCATCAGTTGAAGATTTGGGACTCGGATGTTCCGAAGATTGCATTCCAGACTAGATATGGCCATTATGAGTTTTTGGTGATGTCCTTTGGCTTGACTAATGCCCCAGTGACATTTATGGACTTGCTGAACATGGTTTTCAGACCTTATATTGATTCCTTTGTCATTGTCTTCATTGACGACATCTTGATATACTCACATAGCCTGGGGGAGCATGAGCATCATTTGAGAGTAGTGCTTCAGACATTGAGAGAGCAGAAGCTATATGCTAAGTTCTCCAAGTGTGAGTTTTGGCTAAAGTCAGTGGCATTCTTGGGGCATGTTGTGTCAGGAGAAGGTATTAAGGTGGATCCCAAGAAGATTGAAGCAGTTCAGAGTTGGCCACGTCCTACTTCCGTGACCGAGATCAGGAGTTTCTTGGGTATAGCAGGCTATTACAGACGATTCGTGTAGGGCTTTTCATCTATTGCATCACCTCTGACTAGATTGACCCAGAAGGGTGCTCTTTTCCGTTGGTCCGATTATTGTGAGGAGAGCTTTCAGAAGCTCACGAAAACTTTGACCACAACACCAGTTCTTGTGTTGCCTTCAAGTTCAGGGATATATACGATATATTGCGACGCTTCACGCATTGGCTTGGGATGTGTATTGATGCAGGAGGGGCGAGTTATTGCATACGCTTCGCGTCAGCTGAAGGTTCATGAGAAGTATTATCCTGTGCACGATCTAGAGTTGGATGCGATTGTTCATGCTCTTAAGATATGGAGGCATTATCTGTATGGGGTGTCATGTGAGGTTTATACTGATCATCGCAGCCTACAACTTTTGTTCAAGTAGAGTTATCTTAATTTGAGGCAGTGCAGGTGGCTTGAGTTACTGAAAGATTATGACATCACCATTCTTTATCATTCGGGCAAGGCAAATGTGGTTGCGGATGCCGTAAGTAGGAAGGCAAAGAGTATGGGTAGCTTGGCATTCATTCCAGCAGAGGAGAGGCCACTAGCTTTGGACATTTAGTCCTTGGCTAACAAACTTGTGAGGTTGGACATTTTAGAGCCCAACCAAAGTTCTTGCGTGTGTGGTTGCTCGGTCTTCATTATTGGGGCAGATAAAGGCCCAGCAGTTCGATGATCCACATCTGGCGGTTCTTAGAGAGACGGTACTTCAGGGAGGTGCCAAGGAGGTTTCTATTGGCGAAGATGATGTTTTGCGACTCCAAGGTCATCTATGTGTTCCTAATGTTAATGGTCTGAGGGAGAGGATTCTAGAGGAGGCACACAGTTCGCAGTATTCCATTCATCCAGGAGCTACGAAGATGTATCATAACTTGAGGCAGCATTATTGGTGGCGTAGGATGAAGAAAGACATAGTGGAGTATGTGGCTAGGTGTTTGAACTGCCAGCAGGTCAAGTATGAACACCAGAGGCTGGGTGGCCTACTTTAGCAGATGCCTATACCAGAGTGGAAGTGGGAGCGCATTACCATAGATTTCGTAGTTGGGTTGTCGCGGACTTTGTAGAAGTTTGATTCAGTATGGGTCATTGTTGATAGGTTGACCAAGTCGGCCCACTTTATTCCAGTGGCAACTACTTATATAGCAGTGAGGAATGCTCAGATATACATTCGGGAGATAGTCCGATTGCATGGTGTGCTTGTTTCCATCATATCAGACAGAGGCCCTCGGTTCACTTCCCATTTTTGGAGAGAAGTTCAGAGTGAGTTGGGGACCCGTATAGAGCTTAGCACAGAATTCCATCCTCAGACCGACGGGCAGTCTGAGCGGACAGTTTAGATTTTGGAGGATATGCTTAAAGCACGTGTGATTGACTTTGGATGACAATGGGATCAGTTCTTGCCCTTGACAGAGTTTTCTTATAACAACAACTATCAGTCTAGCATTGAGATGGCCCCATTTAAGGCTTTATACGATCGGCGGTGTCGTTCTCCTATCGGGTGGTTTAAGCCGGGTGAGGCTAAGTTATACGGTACAGATTTGGTGCAAGATGCCTTGGACAAGGTAAAGTTGATTCAGGAGAGGCTTCGCACAGCTCAGTCCAGATAGAAGAGTTGCGCCGATCAGAAGGCGCGTGATGTATCATTCATGGTTGGCGAGAAGCTTCTCTTGAAGTCTCGCCAATGAAGGGCATTATGAGATTCGGGAAGAAGGGCTAGTTGAGCCCAAGGTTTATTGGCCCCTTTGAGGTGTTGAGACGAGTTGGGGAGGTTGCTTACGAGCTTGCTTTACCCCTAGCTTATCAGGAGTTCATAGGGTTTTTCATGTATCGATGCTTCGAAAGTATCATGCCGATTTGTCCCATGTGTTACACTTCAGTACTATTCAGCTGGATGAGAGTTTGGTTTATGAGGAAGAGCCAATTGCCATTATTGATAGACAGGATCGCCAGTTGAGGTCTAAGAGGATTTCTGCGTTGAGGGTCCAGTGGAGGGGCCAACCAGTCGAGGAGGCAACCTGGGAGTCCGAGGAGGACATGCGGAGCAGATATCCACATTTATTCACTAGCTAAGGTACTTTTCTATGTCCGTTCGAGAAAGAACGTTTGTTTAAGAGGTGGAGAATGTAATGACCCAACTGATTGTTTTGCTTTTTAGAACCCCATTCCCCTAAATAAAACTTCCCGCACTTGCTTTAACTTATTTACGACCTGCGGGGAGGGTTGGTTCTGGATTTGGAAGGAATTAGGTTTAAACATGCTCATTTGATTCCTTAAGATTTTCTTAAAAGGCTAAGTTTGACTTTGGTCAACATCTTTAGCAAACGGACCCGGATTCATGTTTTGATGGTCCCGGAGGGTCCGTAAGAAAATATGGTACCTGGGCGTATGCCCGGAATCGAATTCCGAGGTCCCTAGTCCGAGTAATAAATTTTTATTAGAAATTGTTAAATCTAAATTCTAAGGATTTAATGAAAAGGAATAATGTTTGATCATGTTGGTATCGGCCCCATATGTTGGTTCTGGAGCTCGGTACAAGTTTAATATAATATTTTAGTCTTGTATGTGAAATTTGGTGAGAAACGGGACTGATTTGATGTGATTCGGACGTCCAGTTGTAAAGATAGGAATTTGAATGTTCTTAAGGATTTCATGCGTTTTGGTGTTTAATCCGTGGTTTTAGGTGTTACTTCGGCAATTTGATCGCTCGAGCAAGTTTGTACAATGTTGTTGGACTTGTGTGGGTATTCGGAGTGGATCCCCGAGGGTTCGGGTGAGTTTCGTGCATGGGTTGGGGGTGAAACACCTAGTTTTCTAGTGTTTATCTGAGAAATTGTAGGTATCACAAATGCGAGGAATTTGTTTGCAATTGCGACCTCGCATTTGCGAGGAAGCTACCGCAGTTGTGATGAAGGCAACAGGTGGGCAGCGCCGCATTTGCGACAATTGCACCGCAATTGCAAACCCTGCAGGGTCCGCATTTGCAACCCAGGATCGCATTTGCGATGAAAGCAGGAAGGGAGCCAGTTCGCAATTGCGAAGATTTTGTGGCAATTGCGAGTTCGCATTTGCGAACCTGATGTCGCAAACGTGACATCAGAGACCTGGGCACAACCTTTAAAAATGGGACTTAGGCCATTTATATTCATTTTATCTCTACACTTTGACAGTTTGGGAACTTTCAAGAGGGGATTTCAACATAGCATTGTGAGGTAAGTTAATTCTACTTAATGTGAGTTTAATACTTGGGTTTTGGGCAGATTAACACATAAAAATTAGTGAAAACTATATTTCCGCGTTGGCTTGCTTGACAATGGTGTTGGGAGCCATCACGATCTATTATGGAAATGGGTTGTGACAACATGGTATCAGAGCACTAGGTTCACGTAGGTCTCACAAGTCATGGGCAAACCTAATAGAGTCTTGTTGATCGATACAGAGGCGTCTGTATTGATCTTTGAGAAGCTATAGGGTGTTAGTAAAAACTACTCTTTATTCATTCCTGTTGTGCAGTGGTTGGTATACTAAATTTTCCTCTTCTATTTTCTCACAGATGGTGAGGACACACACAACTGATGTTCCGGACCCAAGAAGAGCTGCCCCCCATTGCTAGAGGCCGAGGCAGAGGCTAGGGGAGGGCACCGGCCCGAGATAGGGGAAAAGGGCATCCCAAAGCTATCCCAGTAGCATCGCCAGCAGATCCTGTATGAGATCCTATTATCGAGGAGTAGGGCAAGGTGCCCGCATCTGAGCCTACCCCGACAGACATTATGATAGCACCAAGATTGTAGGAGGTCATAGGTCGTATGCTACGATTAATGGATACCATGACTCAGGTTTGTTTATTTCCAACAGATCCAGCTACATCACAGGCAGGAGGGGGAGCACAGACCCCTACTGCTCAGGCTCATGGTCATGCAGCTATAGTGAATCAGACTCTGGGTGCACTACCCGCAGATGGGGCTCAGCCAGTTGTTGCAGTGGCGCCCCAGCCCAGACCATTTGTGGATGGTGACCCGTAGAAGTTATTGGATAGATGGACTAGACTTTACCCTCCTGTCTTCGGGGGTGAGATTCATGAAGATTCTCAGGACTTCATTGATAGGTACAGGGACATACTGCGCAACATGAGGATATTGGAGTCGCATGGGGTCGACTTCACTACTTTTTAGCTAGAGGGCAGGGCCCGCAGATGATGGCAGTCTTATGTTCTGGGTAGACCAGCATGTTCTCCTCCTATCACTTGGAGTCAGTTCACGCAATTGTTTCTAGACAGGTATATTCCACCCTCTGAGAGGGAAGAGCTACGGTGTTAGTTTGAGCAGCTTGAGCAGGGTCAGATGTCCGTGACCTATTATGAGGTGAGGTTTTCTGAGCTATCTCACCATGCACTAATGATACTTCCTACTGACGCAAAGAGGGTGCGAAGGTTTGTTGCAGGGTTGCATTCTGAAATCAGGGCCAATATGGCTCGAGAGGTGGAGATAGGGACTCCTTATCAGTTAGTAGTGGAGATTGCTCGGAGGATTGAGGACTACCATTTGAGGGGTAAGGAGCAAATGTAGTAAGATAAGAGGGATAGATTCTCCAGAGAGTTCAGAGGTGCCCCGGCTAGGGGCAGAGGTCAGTTTGGGATGGGACAGCCCAACAGGCCCCCATATTTAGCACCACCACCTGCTCGGGGTGCTCCAACGCGCCCCCATTTCAGAGCTATGCCAGAGAGTTCTTATCGCCCGCCAGCTATTCAAGGTTCCTCCGGTGGGTATTCAGGTCCTCAGGGTTCTTCTGAATCTTATTTTAGTGCTATGCCGGAGAGTTCATACCGTCCATCGGCTATTCAGGCTTCTTTCAGTGGGTCTACAGGCCATCAGGTTAGCCATCAGGGCAGCAGGCCGCCGCACTGCAGGGTTGTTTCGAGTGCAGAGACCTTGGTCATATGAGGAGATACTGCCCCAGGCTTCAGGGCAATGCAGTGTAGTAGGGTCAGCAGCCTATGATTTTAGCACCGGCTACCCTGCCACCTAGAGATGGAGGGCAGACTGGTAGGGGCCATCCTAGAGGTGGAGGTCGGGTAGGGAGAGGTCAGCCAACTACTGCTCATTCAGGTGGAGGCCAACTAGCCGGTGCTCCATCCAAATTCTACGCCCTTCCGGCCAGGCCAGATGCATTGGCCTCAGATGCCGTCATCACAGGTATTATTTCCATAGGCGGTAGAGATGCTTTGGTATTATTTGAACTAGGGTCTACTTATTCATATGTGTTATCTCTGTTTGCCCGTTTTCTGGTTATTTCTCCTGAGCCTTTGGGCACTCCTGTTCATGTGTCCACTCTTGTAGGCAATTTCGTGGTTGTGGATTGGATCTACCGATCCTGTGTGGTCAACTTCTATGGATTAGAGACTAGAGCAGATCTCCTATTGCTTGACATGATCGACTTTGAGGTCATCCTGGGCATGTATTGGTTATCTCCATATCACGCCATCCTAGATTGCCATGCCAAGACTGTTATATTAGCAATGCCAGGGGTGCTAAGGTTGGAATGGAAGGGTTCCACAGTTGATACATCTATTCAGGTTATCTCTTTCCTGAAGGCTCGGCAAATGGTCGAGAAGGGGTGTTTGCCATATTTGGCTTATGTTCGGGACACCACTGTAGAGTCTCCGACAATTTATTCAGTTCCAGTAGTTCGAGAGTTTTCCGACGTATTTCCTTCTGAACTCCTTGGCATGCCACCGGATCATGATATTGATTTCTATATTGATTTGGCTCTAGGCACCTAGCCTATATCTATTCCACTGTACTGTATGGCTCCTAAAGAGTTGAAGGAGTTGAAGGAGCAGCTTGAGGAGTTGTTAGCGAAGGGGTTTGTTAGGCCCAGTGTATCACCTTGGGGTGCACCAGTGTTATTTGTGAAGAAGAAGGATTGGACTATGCGGATGTGCATTGATTATCGCAAGTTGAACAAAGTCACCATCAAGAACAAGTATCTGTTGCCTCGTATCGATGATTTGTTTGACCAGTTGAAGGGTGCTAGGGTGTTCCCTAAGATCGACTTGAGGTCGAATTACCATCAGTTAAAGATTCGGGACTCGGATGTTCCGAAGATTGCATTTCGGACTAGATATGGCCATTATGAGTTTCTGGTGATGTCTTTTGGCTTGACTAATGCCCCAACGACATTTATGGACTTGATGAACAAGGTGTTCAGACCTTATATTGATTCGTTTGTCACCGTCTTCATTGACGACATCCTGATATACTCACGTTGCCTGGGGGAGCATGAGCAACATTTGAGAGTAGTACTTCAGACATTGCGAGAGCAGAAGCTATTTGCTAAGTTCTCCAAGTGTGAGTTTTGGCTAGAGTCAGTGGCATTCTTGGGGCATATTTTATCAGGAGAAGGTCTTAAGGTGGATCCCAAGAAGATTGAGGCAGTTTAGAGTTGGCCACGTCCTACTTCCGTGATCGAGATCAGGAGTTTCCTAGGGATAGCAGGCTATTATATACGATTTGTGCAGGGCTTTTCATCTATTGCATCACCTATGACTAGATTGACCCAGAAGGGTGCTCCTTTCCGTTGGTCCGATTATTGTGAGGAGAGCTTTCAGAAGCTCACGAAAACTTTGACCACAACACCAGTTCTTGTGTTGCCTTCAAGTTCAGGGATATATACGATATATTGCGACGCTTCACGCATTGGCTTGGGATGTGTATTGATGCAGGAGGGGCGAGTTATTGCATACGCTTCGCGTCAGCTGAAGGTTCATGAGAAGTATTATCCTGTGCACGATCTAGAGTTGGTTGCGATTGTTCATGCTCTTAAGATATGGAGGCATTATCTGTACGGGGTGTCATGTGAGGTTTATACTTATCATCGCAACCTACAACATTTGTTCACGCAGAGTGATCTTAATTTGAGGCAGCGCAAGGGGGTTGAGTTACTGAAGGATTATGACATCACCATTCTTTATCATCAGGGCACGGCAAATGTGGTCGCGGATACCTTAAGCAGGAAGACAGAGAGTATGGGTAGCTTGGCATTCATTCCAGCAGAGGAAAGGCCACTAACTTTGGACATTCAATCCTTGGCTAATAGACTTGTGAGGTTGGACATTTCAGAGCCCAGCCGAGTTCTTGCGTATGTGGTTGCTCCGTCTTCATTATTGGAGCAGTACAGGCCTGACAATTCGATGATCCACATCTGGTGGTTCTCAGAGAGACGATGCTTCAGGGAGGTGCCAAGGAGGTTTCTATTGGCGAGGATGTTATTTTGCGACTCCAGGGTCGTCTATGTGTTCCTAATGTTGATGGTCCGAGGGAAAGGATTCTAGAGGAGGCACACAGTTCGTAGTATTCCATTCATCCGGGAGCTACGAAGATGTATCGTGACTTGAGGCAGCATTATTGGTGGCGTAGGATAAAGAAAGACATAGTGGAGTATATGGCTAGGTGTTTGAACTACTAGCAGGTCAAGTATGAACACCAGAGGCCGGGTGGCCTACTTCAGCAGATGCCTATACCAGAGTGGAAGTTGGAGCGCATTACCATGGATTTCGTAGTTGGGTTGCCGCGGACTTTGCGGATGTTTGATTCAGAATGGGTCATTGTTGATAGGTTGACCAAGTCAGCCCACTTTATTCTAGTGGCAGCTACTTATACAGCAGAGAGGTATGCTCAGATCTACATTCGGGAGATAGTCTGATTGCACGGTGTGCCTATTTCCATCATATCAGACAGAGGCCCTCAATTCACTTCCCATTTCTGGAGCGCTGTTCAGAGTGAGTTGGGGACCCGTATAGAGCGTAACATGGCATTCCATCCTCAGACTGACGGGCAGTCCGAGCGGACAATTCAGATTTTGGAGGATATGCTTAGAGCACGTGTGATTGACTTTGGAGGACATTGGGATTAGTTCTTTCCCTTGGCAGAGTTTGCTTACAATAACAACTATCAGTCCAACATTGAGATGTCCCCATTTGAGGCTTTATACGGTCGGCGGTGTCGTTCTTTTACCGGGTGGTTTGATTTGGGTTAGGCTAAGTTATACGGTACAGATTTGGTACAAGATACCTTGGACAAGGTAAAGTTGATTCAGGAGAGGCTTCGCATAGCTCAATCCAGATAGAAGAGTTACGTATATCAGAAGGCGCGTGATGTATAATTCATGGTTGGCGAGAAGGTTCTCTTGAAAGTCTCGCCAATGAAGGGCATTATGAGATTCAAGAAGAAGGGAAAGTTGAGCCCAAGGTTTATTGGCCCCTTTGAGTTTTGAGACGAGTTGGGGAGGTTGCTTACGAGCTTGCTTTACCCCTAGCTTATCAGGAGTTCATACTGTTTTTCATGTATTGATGCTTCGGAAGTATCATGCCGACTTGTTCTATGTGTTAGACTTCAGTACTATTCAGCTGGATGAGAGTTTGGGTTATGAGGAGGAGCCAGCTGCCATTATTGATAAACAAGATCGTCAGTTGAGGTCCAAGAGGATTTCTACGGTGAGGGTCCAGTGGAGGAGCCAACCAGTCGAGGAGGCAACCTGGGAGTCCGAGGAGGACATGCGGAGCAGATATCCACATTTATTCAGTAGCTCAAGTACTTTTCTATGTCCGTTTGTGGACGAACGTTTCTTTAAGAGGTGGAGAATGTAACGACCTAACTGATCGTTTTGCTTTTTAGAACCCCGTTCCCCTAAATAAAACTTATTTACGACCTGCGGGGAGGATTGGTTCGGGAGTTGGAAGGAATTGGGTTGAAATATGCTCATTTGATTCCTTGAGATTTTCTTAAAAGACTAAGTTTGACTTTGGTCAACATTTTTAGCAAACAGACCCGGATTCGTGTTTTGACGGTCCCGGAGGGTCCGTAGGAAAATATGGGACCTGGACGTATGCCCAGAATCGAATTCCAAGGTCCCTAGCCCGAGTAATGAATTTTTATTAGAAATTGTTGAATTGAAATTTTAAGGATTTAATGAAAAGGAATAATGTTTGATCACATTGGTATCGGGCCCGTATGTTGGTTTCAGAACCCGGTACAGGTTCAATATAATATTTTAGTATTGTATGTGAAATTTGGTAAGAAACAGGACTGATTTGACGTGATTCAGACGTCCGGTTGTAAGGATAGGAATTTGAATGTTCTTTAGGATTTCATGTGTTTTGGTGTTGAATCCGTAGTTTTAGGTGTTATTTTGGTGATTTGATCGGTCGAGCAAGTTTGTACAATGTTGTTAGACTTGTGTGGGTATTCGGAGTGGAGCCCCGAGGGCTCGGGTGAGTTTCTGGTATTTTTGTGAGAAATTGCAGGTCTCGCAAATGCGAGGAATTTGTTCGCAATTGCGACCTCGCATTTGCGAGGAAACCACCGCAATTGCGATGAAGGCAGCAGGTGGGCAGCGTTGCGTTTACGACAATTGCACCGCAATTGCGAACCCTGCTAGGTCTGTATTTGCGACCCCAGGATCGCATTTGCGATTAAAGCACTAAGGGAGCCAGTTCGCAATTGCTAAGATTTTGTGGCAATTGCGAGTTCGCATTTGCGAACCTGATGTCGCAAATGCGACATCAGAGACCTGGGCACAGCTTTTGAAAACGGGACTTAGGCCATTTATTTCATTTTATCTCTACACTTGGGCGGTTTGAGAGCTTTCAAAGAGGGGATTTCAACATAGCATTGTGAGGCAAGTTAATTCTACTTAATGTGAGTTTAATGCTTGGGTTTTGGGTAGATTAACACATAAAAATTAGTGAAAACTATGGGATTACAGCAAGACCTAGGGTTTTGATAAAAGTTAGATTTAACCACAAAATTTGTTATGAAATGAATTAGAAATCATATATTATTGATCTTTAGGTTATAGAGAACAACTTCCTTCGAAAAATTTCGGAATCCGGGCACGTGGGCCCGGGATCGGATTTTAGGAAACTTGTGTTTAAGGTTGGGAAATTGCTTAAATAGCTAGAATATGATCTTGTAAGCTTATATTGACTAGTTCCTACCTCATTTAACTAGTTTTGGATTGTTCGGCTCCAAATTGAGGTCTTGGGCTCGTTCTTGGTATTTGAAGTACACTTTGGAGCTAGGTAAGTATCCTTTCTAACCTTGTAAGAGGGAATTGTCGCCATAGGTGTAATAATTGAATAATTTGCTACTAAATGCGGGGGCTACGTACGCACTAGGTGACGAGAGTTCGTGCGTAGCTACTATTATGTTAATTATCCGGGTAGTCTAGGATCCGTATCATGCTACATTTGTGAATATCTCTATATTTTCTTGCTAATGCGATCACTTAGGATATGCTAGAGACTTGGAAAGTAATATAAGTGAACGTATACACTTGTTGGACACTTGTATGAATTTTTTGAAAATAAATGCGCCTTCATGTGTTTTTATTGACATTAATTGATATTTGTAGATCGGGTCGATCGCCTCAGTCGAAATAGGTGCATCTATGGTTCGCGCCATTCGACCCTCTGGCAGTGCTCAATTTATTTTCTGTTGGAGCGGGCCGTCGACCTCGGCATAATGTGCGCATGATATCTATGTGAAATCTTATCAATGACTTGTTCTGCTAAATACTTGAAATATAATTGGTTAACTGAAAAATTGTTCAGAACTTGACTTATTACCTCTTGCTACAAACTGTTGATTATTTGCGGCTCTCATGCTTAGCATAACATCTTATTAAATTATTTGACCGTAGTAAGTATCTAGTCGACCTCTCGTCTCTACTTCTTCGAGATTAGACGGGATACTTACTGGGTACATATTGTTTATGTACTCATACTACACTTTTGTACTTAATTGTACAGGATCTGAGGCAGGTACATCTAGCTATAAGTCTGGTGCGCGCCCCTGATTCATAGTCCGAGACTTCCACGGTGAGCTGCCCCCTTCCTGTGCCGTTCAGCAGCTTGATGGAGTCTTTCTTTACTTTTGCTGTCTTTTCTACCTCGGACAGTAGGATAGTTTTATTCTTTTGTTCATTCTACTAGTTGCCCACTACTTGTGACACCAGGTTTTGGCACACACATTAGTAGACTATTATTTTGGGGTTGTATAATTATTTTTGGCACATTACTGATCATTTCTGGTTTTAACTTTAACTTAAGGAATTGCTGCACTTACTTTTGGTGAAAGTAAAATGAGAATTTAACTATATTTCCGCATTGGTTTGCCTGACAATGGTGTTGGGCGCCATCACGATCTATTATGGAAATGGGTCGTGACAAGAACCCTCTCTATCTAGAGCCCGTTTGGATTCGCTTATTTTAAGTGATTTTAAGCTAAAATTGCTTTTAAGCTATTTTGTAGTGTTTGAATAAAGTAAAAAAGTGCTTTTAAGCACTTGTTTTAAGCTAAAATAACCAAAATTAGCCAAAGCCAAAAGCTAAAATTCCTAACTTATGGCTTTTAGCTGAAAAGTCACTTACAACAAGCCCATCCAAACGGGCTCCTATTCTCTCTTCTAATGATTACAACCATATTCCTAGAAATTAGGTTCCATTCCCTTTCAAATTAGGTTCCGATCAATTTCCATAAGAATTTTTATTTAAGTAGCTTAGCATATGCATTTTCATATTTTTATTTTATTTTTCACATTATCAATGTATAACAGGTTTAGAGAAATTTCTAAAATATAAAAACAATAATTATAATTATTGGCGTAAATATGTTTTTGATATATAAAGAAGGAAAATATTTTTTTGATATTACAATTTAGAGCTAGTTCCAAAATATAAAAATAATATATATATAATTGGAATAAATAAAAAAATTTATATACAAAGAAGGAAAATAAATTTTGACATACACAAAAAAGGAAAAAAAAGCTTGTGATATCTATTTTAGTATACACATTATTTGATGTGTTATACACTACAATACACAACTATTACAATAATTTTTATTGTGATATTCATTGATAGAGAGAAAATAATAAATTTTGAACAACTACATATAATTTCATATTATAGATATACAAAAAAAGAATATAAAGTTTTAATATACTTTTTGATATATACAAAGAAGGAAATTAAAGTTGTGATATACACATTATTCTTTGATATACATTTATTGGCTAATTGGTGCCTGATAGAAAACCAAACTATATAGAAAACTAGATTCTCTATTAGTTACCACATACCACACGCACACTGATATAAGTAAACGACACAATCGAGTTTTACGTGGAAAACTCCCAGCTCACGAGATCAAAAACCACGATCTACGCTTGTAGGATTTCAACTTCACTACTGAGCAAACTTTAGATTACAACCTATTGTAACCTAGGAATTAACCTCTTAATCCCTCACTAACTTGTAACAACTCTATTACAAGCCATTTTGTAATAACTCTATTATAAAGACTTACAACTCGACTAAATCTAGCCAAGACACAAACACAAGGGTTCATGATTTACAAAGATTTCCTACACAATGCGTCTATCTAAGCTAAGTAGGAATTACAAGTAGAGTGCTTTAACAAAGGTGCAACACAACTAAGGACATTTAATAACTCGATACAGGAAACTGGTTCGTTATTATGTTGTTCTTTGTTCTTGATGCCTTTGAGAGTCACTTGCAAGATTGATGGATGACTTGAGAGAATGCTTGATCAATTCTTGAATGTGCAAGTGTTTTGTTTTACCTTTGCTTGATGTTAATAGTTCATTTGTGACATCACTTGAATGATGCAAGCAAGTTAGGTAAAAGGCATTCCCCGTAAAGTTGACTGCTGCACTATTTTTGCATTGTTGCATGTGCATGCAGTAACTTTACAGCTGGGGGGTTGACTTGTATAGTCACCACTGGAACTGGTAGCCATCTGTTCCCTCTGTTGTTCCTTTGACTCTGAAGAGTTGAACTGTGTCCCCAACTGGAGACTTTTTGATCTAAAGTTCTTGAGGATGTGTAACAGGTTCTTTATATGGTTCTTAACAGTAAGTTTGTTAGATCATCAAAATATAATAGAGATACACATAAAACCTATCAATTTCACCCTTTTTGATGATGACAAACTTATAATTCAAGTTCCCCCTAAGAACCAGACTGACATTCGCATTTCCTGTATTTCCCCTGAATCTGTTCCCCGTCCTGTTCTCCTCAATTATTTTCCCCCCTTTTGGTATCATAAAAAGATCAGTAAAAGGCCTTAAGCAAATAGAAGTCTAGCTTTAGTTAACTCATGCCACATGTGTGCACACAATCATGACTAAAAACAGAGCAGAAGAGCAGGGCATACACAACAAAAGGACAAAACTTTCATTAATTTTGGATAATTAAGCAGGGAGCATTTTCATTTTTTCCAAACACATCCACAAAATAAAAACATAAAAAATGAAAGTAACAGTCATAAACACCATCAGAACTAAAACATAGGATAAACAGTAAGAACTTGACACTTGGGAAGGGGACACTGGTAGGGTGCACTGGAAGGGGAAGGCCTAGATGAAGAGGCAATGGTTCTAAGAAGGATATCCATTCGAGCATTAGCTAAAACCTGCTCATTGAGCAGTCCCTCCTTTAGCTCCTCAGCCTGTTTCCTAAGGTCGACATATTCTTTTGTCAAACAGGCAACCTCTGCGCTTTGAGAGCTGCTGGAACCAGGTGCCTCCTGAACCTGACTTAGTTGACCTTCGAGAATGGCATTCCTTGCATTTAGCTTCCTTATCTCTTCAGTGGCGCTGTTCTGAGTAATGATCAGCTGAGAGATAGTAGAAGTGCTGCCAACCCCTCCACTCTTATCAATGCATTCACATTCCTCGAGGGTGGTCTTGTAGAAGGTTTTCTTACGAGTACCCACTTTAGCTTTTCCCAAAGAGACTTTGAAGAATTCAAAGACCTTAGTAAGGAGGAACCCGTAAGGCAGGCCATGATTTTCATCTTTGAATGCTACCACCTTTTGCATGTGCTCTATCATGATGCCAGACAGGTTGATAGTAGTGTAGTCATCCAGTGCTTCCATGAGAACCAGGTATGTTCATGAAGTTATTGACCTCCTTTCTGCGCATGGAAACAGAATTTTGTTTACCATTTCGAACAGTAGTTGGCACACTAGAAGGAGGGCCTTCTTGTGTACCCGTTCCCCGTGTTGTATGGCCTTGTCCTTCACTATGGTATTTATGAAGTTAGACGAGCAATTTACCTCAATAGAATACATACCATCAGTAGGCACCCCCAAAATACTTCCTAAAACAACAGTATCCATCAAGAAATCAACACCATTCACCATCATACAAATATGATCATCCTCAGCTATAAATAAGTCAGCATAAAAACTGCGCACCTCTTTCTCATAAACATTAGGACAATCACTTGTGAACAGATGTATCCACTGTTGGTGTTCAAATATCTCCACCAATTCGTGTATTCCATTCATCTCCAGAATATCATGGGAAAATGTACGGCCCCATATCACCTTTGGTGTTTCAATTTTTCCTTGCTAGCATCCTGGACATCACCAACCTTAGTCCTTTTGGAGGAACTAGGTTCCTCACTGGCCTCAGCCTTCATCTTCACTAATTTGGTAGCACTCTTTTCTTTGTCTACAGATTTCCTGGAGATCTTCTCAGCAGACTCCCCAGCCATGTTTTCACAGGACTCCTTAACCACTTTCTCACTCTTTTTCTCACCAGATTTTCACCCTCAACCTTTCTCAACTCCTTTTCACTCACAGATGGCTCCCTTTTTGGACTTTGTAATAGTAAGGTTCTTTGAGGACTTACGAACCAAGGAACCAGGTTCCTCTTCTACCTCATCATCAATATTCACGACTAGTGCAGGAGGCACTATCATTAACAACCTTTCCATCTTTCACCAATCTCCACTTCTTCTTTTACTTTCTGCTTTTCCTTAAGAGTGACTCAAATTCTTCCTTCTTTTACAACCTCGTGATGGTTTTCTTATACGTTGACCCCTGGGGAGGTGCCTTTCTACTCCTAGCACTAATAAAGCTTGCTAGAGCCACATTATCATAATCTTTTTCTTTACTATCCTCCTTCTCCTCCTCAAACAAGGATCGCATCTCAGGAACAACTATGGACAAGGGCTCAACATAGAAATGAGGAGAGAGAACAGGATCGATAGTGACCTGGGGTGATTGAGAGGAACCAGGGGTTGGATCTTCTTGGGTGGAGGGATCAGGTCCCTTAGTTGGTGCCCCAGTAGTACTGTCCGGCTGATATTTCAACAGGCACTAGATCCCTACTCTCCAATAGTGTATTTTCTTCCCCCTCAGACTCGGACACACATTTACCACATCAAATAACACTTCCTCAGCAGCTATTGACAACATATTTTCTATGGCCTTTTGTTCTTGTAACCCCATGGTAAACTCAGAAGTAAGAAGAGTATTACCTGTAGAATCAAAGCTAGGGGATGTCATTATCGATTTATCATGGATATGACTCACATCTTGTTCTTTGGCAGAGCTTTCTTCCACAGGTAGACTAGAAACTTTTCGATTTTCTTCACTCTCTACATTATCCTATTCGACCATTTCTTCAGGCGAGGCAGAAGGAGAGGTCACAACCACAAACTTTTTGGGAGTCAAAGTTTTGTAACTCTGATAAGAGTTAGTACTCGACTAGGTTGAAGAGATAAGTGGTTGTGAGTGATTTAGGGTTTCGAGTGGTCGGAGTGGGGAGGGTTGGCTCTAACACTGGTGCTTCAACGGGTGAAGACACAGTGGGGATGATGCTTGGAGGACTTTGGGCTTTCTGATTTTCGGACATGATCGAGTTTGGTGAGTTGAAGAAGAAGGTGTTTGATTTGAAGAAGGGAAAAGAGGAATTTTGGATTTTTTATGTGGATAGTTGTGAAAGTGACTGAGAGGCATTATTTAATAGGGGTGAGGGACCGGTTAGGAATGGGTGGCAATTTGGGTAGTCGGGTCACTTCATAAAGGGGCGAGACGCTTGGGTCCAAAAAGCGGGAAAGAAAAGAAACTAACAATTTGATGACGTGGCACCGTTTCAGCCGTTTAAAAAATTATGCATGAGAGTACAGAGGAACTACTAACCTGTGTCGAGAGAACCAGGTTCCCTGACAAATTTTGTAAATATAAGCCTCATTCTTTTACTAACATGCAATGCATTAGCTACTTCTTTTCTTTGTAATCGTCATGCGTGTCTACCTATAACGATATAGAGATGAGTTAGACTTTTCCAGAAACACTTTTTATCTATTTTACCTGTATATTTCTTTCATAGCTAATCATCGAGGGACCAGGTCCTCAGCTTGATTTCATCAATCCTAGTGACAAGCGATTCTTTTCAAAGTGCTCTCTGCTTAGTGCTTTGGTGAATATGTTTGCAATTTGATATTTTGTGCTGCAAAACTTCATACAGA
This sequence comes from Nicotiana sylvestris, assembly GCF_000393655.2. NCBI lineage: Eukaryota > Viridiplantae > Streptophyta > Magnoliopsida > Solanales > Solanaceae > Nicotiana > Nicotiana sylvestris. The sequence continues at coordinate 91,071,429 of NC_091057.1, read as the reverse complement.
TAAGCCCCTTTTCAACATTGCCTCTGAGAAAGTGATGTCGCACATCAATGTGCTTTATTCTCTTATGTTGAACTAGATTCTTGGCCATGTTGAGAGCACTGGTATTATCACATAGTAAGGACACACACTCAGAAAAACACATTAAAATCTTCCAGCTAGTGTTTAATCCATAACAGTTGAGCACAACAAGATGCAACAACCATATATTTAGCTTCGGCAGTTGAGAGGGCCATTGAGTTTTGTTTTCTTGTACCCTATAAAATCAAACATGAACCCAAAAATGAGCCATGCCAGAAGTGCTTCCCCTGTACACTAGATACCCAGCGTAATCAGCATCCACATACCCAATTAAATCAAATTGTCTCCTGAGAAATAGTAGAGAACCAAGTCGTGTGTCCCTTTGAGATATCTCAAAATTCTCTTGGTTGCCTTCAGATGAGATTCCTTTGGATTAGATTGAAACCTAGCACAAAGACCTGCACTAAAAACAATATCTGGCCTGCTTGTTGTGAGTTACAGGAGTGACCCTATGATACCTCTATGCATGGTCACATTCACAGAGGAACCAGGTTCATCCATGTCCAGACAAGTGGTTGTGGCAATGGGAGTATCAATGATTTTTGATCCTTCTATGTCAAATCTCTTCAGCAGCTCCTTGATGTACTTCTACTGACTTATTATTGTCCCCTTGGTAGTTTGCTTCACTTGTAAATCCAAAAAAATTCAGTTCCCCCATCATGCTCATTTCAAACTCACCCCCATGAGCTTTGAAAATTCCTCACACAGAGAATCATTTGTTGCTCCAAAAATGATGTTATCAACATAGATTTTCACAATGAGCAGGTTCCTTCCTCGTTTTTTTAGAAAAGGGTGGTGTAAATTTTTTCTCTTGTAAAACCATTTTCTAGAAAATTTTTTGACAACCTTTCATACCAAGCGCGAGGAGCCTACTTTAGCCCATATAGAGCCTTGTCAAGTTTAAAGACGTGCTCAGGATGCTCATGATTCTCAAATCCATGTGGTTACTTGACAAAGACCTCTTCCTTTAGAAAACTATTCAAAAATGCACTTTTGACATCCATTTGGAATAATTTGAATTCCAAATGTGATGTATAGGCAATGAGAATTCTGATAGCCTCCATTCAAGAAATTGGAGCAAAATTTTTATCATAGTCAATCCCTTCTTCTTGATTGTAACCTTGAACTACTAGCCTTGCCTTATTCCTTGTTGTGTTTCCAAACTCATCAAGTTTGTTTCTGAATACCCACCTGGTTCTTATAATAGTTCGATCAGCAGGTCATGGAACTAGGTGCCACACACTGTTTCTCTACAATTGATGGAGCTCTACTTGTATAGCTATAATCCAGTCTGCATCTTTCAATGCTTCTTTGATATTTTTGGGCTCTATTTGAGAGAAAAAGGTTGAAAAGGCAAGTGAGTTTCTTGACTTTGATCTGGTTTGAATTCCTAAATCAAGAGGAGTGATTATGTTTTCAAGAGGGTATGAATTTTTGTGCTTCCAATTACACACTTGAGTCTTATTGTTAGAAGATCTAGGTATTTCAGATTGTGATACTTGGCTTCTTCTTATCTGGGGTGCCTTGGACAACATCGACAACTCTGTTCTCAACTTCAATTGTTATGATTGAGGGACCAGGTTCCTCTCCATCAATTGGAGATATGGTTGCACCATCCTCATTCGATTCCTCAGTGTGGCTCATCATATCAGCCTTTCCATTTGCCATGTCAATGACTTCACCAGGGATAATTGACTGTTCTTCATCTTGATCATTTTTATCATTCAAATCTTTTCCACATGAGTGATGAGATTCATTGAAGATCATATGTATGCTTTCCTCAACACATTGAGTTCTTTTGTTGTATACTTTGTAGGTTTTACTTTGTGATAAATAGCCCAAAAAGATTCCTTCATTGCTTTGGCCTAAGATTCAAATCTTTTCCACATGAGTGATGAGATTCATTGAAGATCACATGTATGCTTTCCTCAAAACATTGAGTTCTTTTGTTGTATACTTTGTAGGCTTTGCTTCGTGAGGAATAGCCCAGAAAGATTCCTTCATCGCTTTTGACATTGATTTTTCCAAGTGCTTACTTTCCATTGTTGAGGACAAAACATTTACATCCAAATGTTCTTAAATGTGTCAGCTTGGGCTTCCTTCCATTCAGCAGTTCATATGGCGTTTTGTTCAGAAGGGACCTGATCATGCACCTATTCACCAAATAGCATGTAGTGTTGACTGCCACTATCAATCAACATTGTTCTTGCCATGTCTTCAAGAGTCCTATTCTTCCTCTCCACAACTCTATTTTGTTGAGGTGTTCTTGGAGCTGAAAAATTGTGAGTGATGCTATTTTCAGCACAGAATTCCTCGAATTTGGCATTGTCAAATTCTGTCCCATGGTCAGACTTGATACATACTACATTATGGCTCATCTTTACCTCGATCGTCTTCACAAATGCCACAAACACTTGAAAGGTTTCATCCTTGGTTCTGAGAAACAGAGTTTAGGTGAATCTAGAATAATTGTCCATTATAATAAAGATGTACTTTCCTTCTCTACTTGGCACCCTCATAGGTCCACATAGATCCATATGGAGGAGATCAAGTGGCCATGAGGTACTAACTTCCTTTTTGTGCTTGAAAGAGGCTAACTTGCTTTCTTTTTACACATGATCACACACCTTGTGAACCTTGAAGTTGACTTGGGTAAACCACAATCCAGGTCTTTCTTGACCAACTTGTTCATCAACGTGAAACTTGCATGACCCAGCCTTTTGTGCCATAGTTCAGCATCATCATTAATAGGTGTAATGACCCGACCAGTTGTTTTGAGATTTTACACTTCGCTCGCCAGTTCTCGCTCATGTCTAGCCCCGTGTAATGTATTAGGACTTATGTAAATCGCCGGTTTTGCTTTTCAGGGTAACCGGAATGAATGAATTTTGAAGGACACTTCTCAATTTGAAAGGTTTGACCAAGATTTGACTTGTTAGTAGATGACCTAGAATAAAAATTTTATGATTTGGCTAGCTCCGGTAGGTAATTTGGAACTTGAGAGCGTGGTCGAAATGTATTTTGAAGGCCTGGAATATAGTTAGGCTTGAATTGGCGAAATTGGAATTTTGGCATTTTCCAGTTGATAGGTGAGAGTTTGATATAGGGGTCGGAATTGAATTCTGGAAGTTGGAGTAGGTCCGTTGTGTCATTTTTGACGTGTGTGCAAAATTTCAGGTCATTCGGACGAGGTTTGGTAGACTTTTTGATCGAAAGTGGAATTTGGAAGTTCTTGGATTTCTTAGACTTGAATCCGATGTGATTTTGGTGTTTTGAGCATTACAAAGGTTGGAACAAGTTTGAATGAGGTTATGGGATATGTTGGCATATTTGGTTGAGGTCCCAAGGGCCTCGAGTGAGTTTCGGGTGGTTAAACGGATCAAATTTTTGTTTTGAAAGTTGCAGATTTCTTCAGATCAGTGTTGCAGAGTTTTGTTCTTCGCGTTCGCGAGAGGGCTCACGCGTTCGCAAAGAGATGTTGAGTGAGGCAGGCCAGTTTCCATTCGCGTTCGTGATGTTGGTCCTGCATTCGTGAAGGTTGAGTCTGATTGAGCATCGCATTCGCGACTGAGGTAACGCATTCGCGTTCGCGAGGGTGTGTTCGCGTTCGCGTAAGAGAAAATTTGAGATGTAAATTATTTGTTCTTCGGGAATGCGAGGCTTTGACCGCGTTAGATAAGAAGGAATTTTTGGCCTGGGCAGAATGTTTAAATAGCCATTGTCCGCAATTTTGGGTCTAACTTTCACCATTTTGAGCGATTTTGGAGCTTTTTGAGAAGAATTGAAGAGGGAATCGAAGGGAAACACTTGGAGGTAAGTTTTTTGAACTCAATACTCAATATTATGTTGATTCTTACTTGTTTAAACATGAAGTATATGGAAATTAAAGCCTTAAAATTGGGGAATTAGGGCTTGAATTTGGAGAGTGTAAATTGGGAATTTGAGGGGCCATTTGAGGTCTGATTTTGATTTTCTTGATATGTATAGACTCATGGGAGGATGATGATTCTATTGATATGATTTTTATTGGATTTTGAGATATGGTCCCGGGGGCCGGGTTTGGCCAATATCGAGATTTTTGAGTTAATTCAATTATTTTCGCTTGGGCTTTGTTCCTTTAGCATGTATTAATGATGTAGAAGTGATTTTGGTTATATTCGGAGCAATTGGAGACTGATTTGAGAGGCAAAGGCACCGCGGGCTAGAGTTTGGATCGGATAGAGGTAAGTAATGATTGTAAATGTTGTCTTGGGGGTATGAAACTCCGGATTTTACATCGTTGTGCTATATTGAGGTGACACACATGCTAGATGACGAGCGTGTGGCCGTGCACTATTGGGGATTGAGACTTAGTCCATCCCGAATGACTGTTTTACTGCGTATTTAATTGAAAACTGTTTGTTATCATCATGTTTTGGGCTGAATGCCATATTTGGGCCTCGTGCCAACTATTTTGGACCCTTAGGAGATTTTTACTATTATTCCTCACTATTTTGACTTTATACTTATACTTAGTCATGCTATAATCTACTGTTTTCATAACTCAGTCATTTTTACTCCGTTTTTGACATTTTAAATGATATTATGGGCTGAGCATCATGTATTACTGTTGCCCGAGTGGCTTGAGAAAATTCTAACTTAGTGAGGCCGAGGGCTTGTGTTGTGAGTATATTATGGTATCGGGCTGTGCGCCGCAGTAGTGTAGTACCCATTTATGATTATGAGGCGCCACAAGGTGGATTGATATGAGGCCAAGAGCCTGTTTGATTATGCCACGAGATGGCTTGATATTCCGCTTGGGCCGTAAGGGGCCCCTCCCGGAGTGTGTACACCCCTAGTGAGAGTGGGTACCCTGAGTGAGTGATATATTGATTATGCCACGAGATGGCTTGATATTGCGCTTAGGCCGTAAGGGGACCCTCCCAGAGTCTGCACCCCCAGTGAGCGCGGGTACCCAATATGATATGTGATATAGCCCGAGGGGATGATGTTGTTCCATGTTATTGACCGAGGGGCAGTTTTTGATTTATGTTATGCCCGAGGGGCTAATTTCGAGAGATTGTGTGGTAGCCCGATGGGCTGGTTCTGTTGATATTATGCCCGATGGGCGATTTATGATACATGTTTTGCCCAAGGGGCTGCTTACGTTCTATCATGTTTACTCACTATTTTATCACTCGTTTGAAACTATTGAAAATTTGTTTTAAAAGGTTTTTTTACTGGAATTGAGCATGATTTATGAAGTAAATGATTTTTGTACTGTGTTGGAACTATCTTGCTTTTGTTGTAGCATTTTGACGTGGTTTACGTGTTTTCTTACTGCTCAGCCTTCATTTACCTTTATTACTTATTGAGTTGGAGTACTCACATTACTCCCTGCACCTTGTGTGCAGATTCAGGTATTTTTGAACCCGGTAGCGGGTGTGGATTGCTTAGAGGCAGAGTCATCGGAGTTTAGCAAGGTAGTTGTCCAGCGTTCGCAGCATTGTTTTTCTCCCTCTTGTTTTCATTAGACTGTACTTTTAGTGCATTTTTAGATTTTTCCTTGTATTCAGACCTTAGTAGGTGCTCACGACTTGTGACACCCCGATGTCAGGCTTGTATATTTCTGTATTGTTCATTTAGACTTACATTATGAAATATTTGTTTAATTAAAGGCCTAAAAATGATTCTTATTGATTAATGGTTAATTTGGGAGTTGTGTCGGTTGGCCTAGTTTCACGATTGGCGCCATCACGACCAGGTCGGTTTGAGGGTTGTGACAAGTTGGTATTAGAGCCTAAGTTACATATGTCTCACGAGTCATGAGCAGGTTTAGTAGAGTCTCGTGGATCGGTACGAAGATGTCTGTACTTATCCTTGGGAGGCTGCAGAACCTTTAGGAAAAACTTCACATTCTTGAATTCTTATCATGCGTCCTTGATTCAGCTTGAAATGTAACACTTTGAATTTCTTCCATGCATTTGTATACGCGCATGAGCGCTCAGTATCAGATGTGCATCGATGGCTTGTGATTCCCTGATTGAAGGGCAAGATGTGATCTTTGTGTGTTGATGTTGGGCAAGTCGGGAGGACTTGAGGCTGAGTTTTGCCTATAGCTTGAGCACTGAGGCGTTGGTTGTATAAACACGTGCTTTTGGATTTGTATGTCTGATAGTGTCCCTATTGGTGGGAGTGATGGCTGGATAGCTACTTGATGAGTATGATATGACGGCGAGATGTGTGCATATGAGTTGAACGAGACAAGAAGGGTCTGCTTGGGGGTAGTAAGAACTATCTGGTGCTTGGTCTCCATCGTGTTTTGATGTTTAGCCCGAGTTGTGGGCATGCTGAAAGACCTTTTCATGTTGCCTAGTTGGGAAGTGAAATGGATTTCACGTTGTGATATGAGTTCAGACTCAGGAAGATTAAGTAACTATGTAATGTTTATGACAGCGGAAGGGTATTAGGAGATGTTAGTTTGAGGCGAGGCAGGTGGGCTATCTCCTGCAGATTGTTCTGAAGTTTGTGCGATCCTTTATGTCGTTTATTAGAAGATCTCTATTACCAGGGAAATATATGTGTTACAACTTGAATTTGGGTCGCCTAATAGAGTGGGCTTGATTGTTATGAGGGTGAAGGCGAGAATTGCAGAAGATTTAAAGTACTAAATGGTTTGTGTTTCACGAGTTTATGAAGGATTGAGTTTAACCTCACTATGGTATTATGGCAGTAATATAGTATATTCATTATGAGTTATTGTGTGTTTTGATCTACGGCTTTGAGCCAATTGGGGGAGTCTGCTATTGATTAGTTGATTGCACGGTTATGTGCTATGTCAGTTCCAGTTTGAGGCGTACTGGTGAATCAGTTATGGCTTACGGAGGTTGAGACCAAGGATGGCTCGAGTAAAGGAAATTTCAATAAAGGTTATGTTATGCTTTATGGGTATATAAGAATCACAGAATGACTTGAATTGTTATGAGTGTCACACCTCGTTTTTTACTACACCCTTGAGAAGGGGTATATAAGGGAGTTTTTCCAATTAAAAGGACAATCAAAACGGGATTTATTTGTTTAAAGATTCAGAGTTGCCACTTGGGAGATTTATGGTGTCCCAAGTCACCGGTAGAATCCCGAATCGAGGAAAAGCTTGACTCTGTTTAACAGTCCGCGAACTAGAAATCCGAGTAAGGAATTCTGTTAACCTGGGAGAAGGTGTTAGGCATTCCCGAGTTCCGTGGTTCTAGCACGGTCGCTCAACTGTTATATTCAGCTTAATTATTTGATTTTAAACAAGTTTTAAACCTATGTGCGAATTCTGACTTTTTAACCGCTTCATTTAATTATTTAAAGAAGTTGCAACGTTATTAAAACACGTCTCGAACCACGTCACATAAATGCACCCGTGGTCCTTGACATACTTTAACATCGTTGAGATTTGGATTTGGGTCACATAAATGCGCACCCGAATTTAGGAAAGTAACTTTATTAAAATATCGCACCTAAAACTACTACGCGTTTTTAACTTTACGAGGGCCATGAAATTTACCAAATGGCACGCCTCGAATTCTAAATAATTTTAAAGACATAATTAAAGAGGGCCACGCGATTTGTCATTTTACTTGGTGCAGCGCACCTTGATTCCATTTTTAAAAGGATATTCAAATTATAGCTTGAAGGGCCATGAGTTGTGAGTTATCTAATTATGACTCACCTCCAATCAATTTGATGGGCTTAATTAATTAACACTAGATGTAGTTAAAGGTTCCATTCAAACTAACTAGGAAGGCTTATATGAGAAAAACTTAATTCATCACATAAAGGGCTTGGGCCAACCCAATTTGATACAAGAAAACACTTTCCGAACTGGGCCTCAAAGTGAGCCCAAATTCTGAGCCTTGCAGCTGTTGAGTCAAGAACCAATCATCGAATCCCTACCCCGTTTGAGGCTGTCAGTGAATTCAACATGAGCCAAAGAAGGGACTGGTACCTGTACAAGCAAGCTTGGGAGTCGTTTTAACTCATCATTAACCAGTTAGATAACAGCCAATAATGATCCGATCATGGAAGCACTCGTGAGTTCCAATTCCAATTACTAACAATAGGCGATGGAATTTAACAAATTCAGTCTCATAACAACACAGTTAATCATATTGCTCTTGTACAGAGGCTACCATATCTACTGATTTTAGTCATTCAATCATCTAATTAAGCGGGTTGCTGCTTAAAGTTATATGCAGAGCTTCATCGTTGATTCAACTAAACGAACATGATGTTTAAGCTTTCAGGAAGATTCAAAACTAAATGTCATGACAAAGTCTATTTATACATCATTGGTTTTCAAGTTATCGAGCATTCGACCAAAATTGAACCTCATGTCTATTTCAAATCAGACTCACCGTCAAGGAGCATTGTCACTGACCAACACACAAACATGAATATGTTTGATCATTTTGTTTTCCATGGCGATGACCTTTTTCTTTTACCCTGCGACCTCATCGTCGTACCTTTCTCTCAACTGCTTAACTAGGCGTACCCGTTCGTCTGCGTTTTTAGCCAATTGTTTTTGAGCCTTGGCTAGTTCACTTTCTGCTTTGTTCAAATCGAAACTATAGTCACTCACTTTCTGCCTTAAGGTTAGCTATGAGTTTTTCATCCCTGTCGCTTCGGGCTGGATTTTGTGCCGCTACTTTCATCTTCTGAATTTGAGCTCGAAGGGCTTCATTTTCTTTGGCTAGCCTTTTCTTTTCCCCTTCATCCGCCACAATCTGCAAGCTACTCTCGAATTGAAGCTCCCTGATTTGCTTTTCCCAATTTTCCTATTGTGGCCCTGTACTCATTCTCCTTAGCCACCCAAGCCCACTATTCTTGTGACACTTCAACGAATTCCTGAACGTGAGGCTTTTTGGCTGGTCTTTCTGGTTCAGCCCTTGCAGTGTTCTTCTTTCTATACCAAGCAAGATAGGCGGGTGAGACTTCGCCTCTAGATAAATCACGCACTCAAGTGTTTACTGTCAAGTACTGACATTCATTCCAAATAGAACGACTTGTCTCTTCATGAAATTGACCGTCAGAACTAACCTCGGCCGCATGCGTACTAAGATCTTCATCTGATGCATCACCTGACACATTCCCAACTGTCTCATCGCCCGGTAAGGAGCGTAAGGATGAATATCTCGCAGACCCATCAGGAGGAAATAAGGACCAGTGGGGGGCATATACACAATTTCTTCAACAGGAAGCCAACCCAATGTCCATTTTATTTGCCCTACAGTAATGGAGCGAAGGCAGGATACCCAATCTTCAAAACGCTCTGGCCGCTTAAACACTGCAATTCATGTGTCAAACTCTTCAATACAACTTTTTCCTGTGGATCCATAACTCATATACTGAGGGCGATGGCACAAGTGCTCTATCATCCACATCTGAAATAGCAAATTGCACCCCTCGAAGAAATCTGCCCCAGCTTTACAGGTTGTGAGAGCTCGGTATATCTCAGACACTATCATAGGGGCGAGAATGCTCTTGTCATTGGTAATCAGGACCTTAACGACTCCGGCCAACCGCAAATCAATATTCCCGTCTTTGCGGGGAAATACCACAAGGCCTAAAAAAGCTACCATGAAGGCGAAACGCCTATGCTCATCCCATTTTGTTCGGTTTTCTTTGCTACAAACCCCGCTTGTCGGATCATTGAACCCTCCTACATGCACGCAACTCTGGTATATAAAATGTAGAGTAGCAAAACCATCCTCCAATTCGGAATACGATACTCCCTTGCTTATCTTTAGCAAATCCATGAACTTGTGAAAGTTAACGGCTCTTGGAGCGATCAGATACTTATGCCTCAGCCCTTCAGTACTTCCCATATAACCTGCTATCTCTTCCAAGGTTGGGGTGAGTTCAAAATCCGAAAAGTGAAACACGTTATGGGTCGGGTCCCAAAACGTAACCAAAGCCTTTATGACATCTCCTCTAGGCCTAATTTTTAACAACTCGGTGAGACCTCCTAAATGTATATTGACCTTATCTTGCTCTGATTTTCCCAGATCTTCCCACCATATGTGCCACTCCAAAGGGATCTTGTTCATGACTGCTATCGGCAAACTTGGACTCGTGCTCATTCTGCACATTTATTAGGGTGATTAAGCAAATATCAAGACTCATTTGACTCAAAGACAAAATTGACACACTTTTTCTTTTCCCTTTTTTTCAAAAAATAAAATCCGGTTTTGCAAATACGGCCTTTTAGCACCTCGAAGACGAAGATTTTAAGGCTGAGTTGGCTAACTAGTGAAAACCTTGAAAAATGACCGCAGGCAGTTGTTCTTGCAAAAATAGCCTTTCGGCGCCCTTTTAGGGACATTCGGCTATTTCTGACAAGAATGACATCACCCTCACTATTTTCAAATAAAAGTAAAATTTTTGTTCTTTTGGGTTATTTTTGCAAAAAGGAAGTTGGACCCGATGGGGGTTGCCTACGTATCTCACACCCTGTGAGAATCAAACTGGCGTAGTTCGGGCAAATAAAACAAACTATTTTTTTTGAAAACAAAACTCCTTTTTTCATTCCATTGGCAAATAAAACAAACTAATTTCTCAAAAATTCGGCAAAGTTTCGACACTGTTTGGACATTGGTTTTTTTTTCAAACCGGCGATTAACTCTCTTTAGCCCTCGTACTTCCATTTCTTTCCAAATGCTCTCCTTTTAAAAAGCCGGTCAGCATGCAAATCCGAAGCAAATAAATGCACAAGTAGCAAGTAAGATGCATCAGGATGGTCTTTTATTTCGGGTGCACCTGTCCTAGACAGACCCAACCCCTGTGTTGAGTCTCCAAAGTCAAATATGCACATGATGCAAAAAAACGCTCCTACTAGGGATATGGCATGAGGTATTGTTATACTAGGTTTAAAACCCTGGGTTTATTTGTTCTAGACCTGGCTTACCCGAACGGACAACTCGAGCCGAGGAGGGGGATGTGTACCGGTAACCAAAGGATCATCCGTCTTTGCAACTTGTCCGAGCCTCGTTCTATTTGGGATTTGACACTAATAGAAAGAAGTCACGACCAGCGTGCACTCCTCAGGAGAGAGAAGAGAGGGGTTTCGTAGCAGTTTATATATACAGTTTAGATAATATCAAAGCGATAAAAAGCAACATTTAACACATTAGGCCCAAACATGTGAATAAAATCAGATAATAAATAAAGCCAAATACAACGATTCATCTAAGCTCGAATTCTTGAACCCTGAACCAGAGATTCTAGGTTCGATCCCCAGCAGAGTCGCCAGAGCTGTCACACCTCCTTTTTTACTACACCCCTGAGAAGGGGTATATAAGGGAGTTTTTCCAATTAAAGGACAATCGAAAAGGGATTTATTTGTTTAAAGATTCAGAGTCGCCACTTGGGAGATTTATGGTGTCCCAAGTCACCGGTTGAATCATGAATCGAGGAAAAGCTTGACTCTGTTTAACAGTCCGCGAACCAGAAATCCGGGTAAGGAATTCTGTTAACCCGGGAGAAGGTGTTAGGCATTCCCGAGTTTCGTGGTTCTAGCACGGTCGCTCAATTGTTATATTCAGCTTAATTATTTGATTTTAAACAAGTTTTAAACCTATGTGTGAATTCTGACTTTTTAACCACTTCATTTAATTATTTAAAGAAGATTGCAACGTTATTAAAACACGTCTCGAACCACGTCACATAAATGCACCCGTGGTCCTTGACATACTTTAACATTGTTGAGATTTGGATTTGGATCACATAAATGCGCACCCAAATTTAGGAAAGTAACTTTATTAAAATGACGCACCTAAAGCAACTACGCATTTTTAACTTTGCTAGGGCCATGAAAATTTACCAAATGGCACGCCTCGAATTCTAAATAATTTTAAAGACATAATTAAAGAGGGCCGCGCGATTTGTCATTTTACTTGGCGCGGCGCGCCTCGATTCCATTTTTAAGAGGATATTCAAACTATAGCTTGAAGGGCCATGAGTTATGAAATATCTAATTATGACTCGCCTCCAATCTATTTGATGGGCTTAATTAATTAACACTAGATGTAGTTAAAGATTCCATTCAAACTAACTAGGAAGGCTTATGTGAGGGAAACTTAATTCATCACATAAAGGGCTTGGGCAAACCCAATTTGATACAACAAAACACTTTCCGAACTGGGCCTCAAAGAGAGCCCAAATTCTGAGCCTTGCAGCTGTTGAGTCAAGAACCAATCATCGAATCCCTACCCCGTTTGAGGCTGTCAGTGAATTCAACATGAGCCAAGGAAGGGACTGGTACCTGTACAAGCAAGCTTGGGAGTCGTTTTAACTCATCATTAACTAGTTAGATAACAACCAATAATGATCCGATCATGGAAGCACTCATGAGTTCCAATTCCAATTACTAACAATAGGCGATGGAATTTAACAACTTCAGTCTCATAACAACACAGTTAATCATATTGCTCTTGTACAGAGGCTACCATATCTACTGATTTTAGTCATTCAATAATCTAATTAAGCGGGTTGCTACTTAAAGTTATATGCAGAACTTCATCTTTGATTCAACTAAATGAACATGATGTTTAAGCTTTCAGGCAGATTCGAAACTAAATGTCATGACAAAGTCTATTTATACATCATTGGTTTTCAAGTTACCGAGCATTCGACCAAAATTGAACCTCATGTCTATTTCAAATCAGACTCACTTTCAAGGAGCATTGTCACTGACCAACACACAAACATGAATATATACAAACTAAAGTTTCCAAATAAAGACAAAATTAAGCTCCTACAATAAGAACAAATGGCCAACATGCTTCAAGTCTTCTAGATTTCCATATCACAAGGTTTTTATATTGAGAAGAGTTAAATAAGTACCTGAGATCACAAATAAGAGAGGGTAAGAAGATCAGCAACGCAATAACAAAAAGCAAGGGTCAGCAGCAAAGCAGATCAACAGAATCGACCATCAGCTCCAAAAATCGAATTTCAAACCTAGAAGTTGAAATAAACAACCAGAAACCAATTCGATCCAAATAATGGACTAGGAAAACTTCAACCCAAGCTGATTTTAATCCATTTCTAAGGTCGACTAGTCAGGATTTGTTGTATCATCAGGAAAACTTCAGAAATTAGCCAAAGAACTCAATGGAACAGTACCTTTTCTAAATTTTTGTCTAGAATTTTCAGAGATTTTTAGTCCTTCCCAGTTTCTTGGGTCTATATTTTAGTTCTTGAATCCCTTGCCTTGAAAGGCAAGATAGAGATGCCTTTATAGGCAAGGCATTAGGGCAGGCCTTAAGAGTTCATTTTTGCCATTTGGTCCCTTTTTAATTTTCATTTTAGCTTAAACACCCCTAGTTTAAATTCTATTTTTGCAAAGTAGTCCCCTCCCCAGCTTCCCAGAAGCTTCCCAAATAGTTACACCCTAGATTCCCTAAACCAATTACCTAATTTACCCCTTAACCCTTTGAAAATTACTTCCGAAATCCAAACGGGTCAAATTGACCCAATGATATAGACCAAATTAAACGGTTACATTTGCGAGATGGGTCAACAACAGACTAAAGCCCAATTCGTACATTAACATCCCTAAATTCTATGAGCTTCTAAGAGACAGAACCATCCATGTACTGGAACAATTTTCAAAACTAAGACCCTAAACTAAATTACTACTAACTGACACAAATAGAGGGAATTAACTGAAATGCTAGACGATTAACTAATTAAGAAAGGATCCCGAACTAATCATGCATGAATAACAAAACTCCGGAACAACTAAACAAAACCCAGAAGAGGAGACGAAGCAGAAACACAAAAGAAAAGATAAATAAATAAACAAAACGAACAAAGAAGATACCTAACACCAGCCAGGAGCCGATTCGACAAACTTTGAAGGGCTTTACAAATTCCTGACCGGAATAGCCCTTAATCGTGTGTTTCCATGTGAAAATATGCGAATAAAGTCCATTACAGTCTAAAATCTTCAACACACCCGTTGATTTGGACTTTGGGAGTTTAGGATTTTAGGGTTCTTCTCTTCAGATCAAGATTCGAGAAGTTCTAGGTTGATTCGAGGCAAATGGAGTGGGGATTTGGAATGAGGGGCTCTTGATGGTCATGCGGTGTTATTTTGGGAGTGGTTGGGGGTGGCGCCGCCGGTGGACGATGGTGGAAATTGGGGCGGCTCCGTTAGGGTTAAGCTTGGGTTCTCTGAGAGGTGAGGGATTGAGAGACGATATCGGGGGGGGGGGGGACAGGGCTTTTGGACAATTAAATACTAAGGGACCTGGGCTTCAGGACCGTCCGATCAAAAAACCTCGACGGTCCTGATCCGATTCCCATCAAACGACGTCGTTTCACTTAGTTGGGGGATGGACCGGGCAGAGGCGGGTTTGGGCCGGGTATTGGGGCGATTCATTTGGGCTGGGGACAAATAAATGGGTTTTAGCCCAGATTTTGCTTTTCATTATTTCCTTCTTCTTTTTTTCCTTTTCATTTTTATTTTAAAAATTCTTTTTCTTTTTCCAAAATTGGAATTAAAACCTTAATTAAACCCTAAACTAAATTATCCTTCCATATTAACTTAATTAAACCAAATAATTGTTACTACAGATAATTAAAAACCAAATTAAAGGAAAAATTACCAAAATTCAAAATTAAAAGTGCAAAATAAACTATTTTTATGATTTTTCCCATTTTTATAAAATAACTAATTTGTCAATTAATCCTAAAATATAAAATTAAATCCTAAATGCAAATGCAACATATTTTTGTAATTTTTATTAATTAAATAAAATAAAAATGCACAGACAAATGCAACAATTACCAGAAAATGCCACGAAAATCCCCAAAATTGCAAACACTGACAGAAATTATTATGTTTTGAATTTGTTGGAGTAATACATATAGGACAAAAATCACGTGCTCACAGCTGCCCCTCTTTACTCGGAAACACGAAGAGTTTTCGTGCAAAGATAAAGTGAGCGGATACGAGCGATTTTTGCCCGTTTGAATACTCCGTGGGAAGCATTTTTGAATGATTTGACCGCACCCTACTTCTGAGGTTGCCTACATATCCTTGGCTGAAAAGGAATCAGGTCAGTGTAGTTCAGGAATGTCTGGTAGCTGGGACTACCATGAAGCTGGGATTTCACTGCCGCTGCTGCTGCTACTATTTGCTGAACCTCCTTATTACACCATGTCAAAATAAAACAAGAAGTTAGACTAGACTATGATCTATGGATTACAAAAGTCCTATCTATATCTTCAAACTTGATATTGTGCTTCTTGTTGCCTTGTTGTTCTCCATTCTTTCGGAGACATCCATTTGTTGCCACCTTGAATTGTAAACTGAGATGTTTTCCCCTTCTTCAGGTGGGTGCCTGACTACTGAACTTGATATGTATTCCCATGCTATCCAGGCGGGCTCCTGACTTCAAAATGTGAATGTATTCCCACGCTACTCAGGCGGGCTCCTGACTACTAACTTGAAATGTATTCCCTGCTCTTCAGGCGGGCACCTGACTTCAAAATAAACAAAGTGAAGAATTTGAAAGCTGAAACTTAAATGGTACTCCCTTGTTCTACAGCTGGGCTCTTGAATGCTCCATTTGAAAGTATTCCCTGCTCTCCAGGTGGGCTCTTGGCCTCGTCTTGAAATGTACTCCCTACTCTCCAGGCGGGCTCCTGACTTCAAAATAAACAAAGCAAAGAATTTGACAGCTAAACTTAAATGGTACTCCCTTGTTCTCTAGGCGGGCTCCTGACTGCTGCGCTTGAAAGTATTCCTTTCTCTCCAGGTGCGCTCCTGACTTCAATTTGAAATGTATTCCCTGCTCTCTAGGTTGACTCCTAACTTCTGACTTAAATGTATTCCCTGCTCTCCAGGCGGGCTCCTGACTTTAATTTGAAATGTATTCTCTGCTCTCCAGGCGGGCTCCTAACTCAAAATAAATAAAGCAAAGAATTTGACAGCTAAACTTAAATGGTACTCCCTTGTTCTCCAGGCGGGCTCCTGACTGCTGCGCTTGAAAGTATTCCCTGCTCTCCAGGCGGGCTCCTGACTGTTGAACATGAATGTCTTCTCCCTGTTCTCCAAGCGGGTACCTGATTTCAACAAAATAGACAAAAACAAAGAAAATTTTCTGCCCCATTTTGGTAACTAGGCACATATGTGAGTGTTAAACTGAATCATATTACCAAATATCACTGAGAATTTGAAAGCTAGGTCCCATTATGCAGGGGGTCCTGACAACTCTTAACTAAACGACAATTTTAAATCTAAGTCATATCTTCTATGGGTATGACTTCTACTAAATCTTGTTATCTAAGAGAACCTTTAAACTACTCCCCATTATCCAGGAGGGTCCTGAAAATCAAAGGTCAAATTTTATCTTAAGGGTGACAACTTTCATGTCTGAATTATACTACCCTACAGTAGAGTTTACGCTAGATGTTGTATCTAATTGAAATCTTAAGCTAAGTCCCATAATTCAGGAGGGTCCTGGAAACTCCTAATTGCGTCCTATCTCGAACATGCAAACTTCTAAACCAACTTATATTCCTTTGGGATATATTTATGCTAAATTATGCTATTTCTGAACTTTAAACTAGGTCCCATTTTCTAGGAGGGTCCTAAAAATTAAAAATCAAACATGTTTGGTGACTGCCTTTCTTTATGGAGGGTTTCTCCGAAACAACCAAAATTTTCTGCCCCTGTTTCAATCAAAGAAAATCTTGTCAGTTTAAAATGGTGGTTAGCTGATGGCATTCTTGCTGAAGATCTTTCCGCTGCATTGTTTTGTTCTGACTGGCTTCCCCGAACTGGTCCTGAACCGCTTTGACTTTCTGACTGACTTTCAAACCCCATGACCTTTGATGAACCGAGTGTCCTATATCCATGCTGTTGTTTTTCCTCTAACCCCTTTATCCGAACCTTTGCGTCTCCCATGACATTACCAAACCATTCCACCGATGAAACTTCCGATGATTCCTTGTACCCCCCTCTTACTTCATGTTATCCTTAGTATGCTCCGACCACGATGTTCTTTGCAATTTTGGAAGTTGGTAGTGAGCTTTGACTTGCTTTGAACAAGACTGACATTGAAACATCTTAGACAAATAAACCCAAAAGAAAAATGAAATGCAATGACTTTGCGGGTTAAGGATAAGAAGAATCCAAAACCAGATGACTGCTACCAAAGGAAAAAGAAAAGGAAACTTATCTGAGTGGAACAGCTGGTACCAATGACATGACATGCATTTCGGATTAATCGGCCCAATCTGTCCGACCAATCAACTTTTAATTGTCGTACTTCGTTGCCTCAGAACTTCCATGACTTGATTACTTTACCCAAACCTTGACCTTGTTCATCCTGCGGTGCCTTGAAAGGTTTTCACTAGAAGTCCTCTTTCATACGTTCATCTCTCGACTCACTTTCGCCTTATAGTGCCCATTAGGGTTTTCACCAATAAGACTCTCTCATTTTTATTTCTCTCAACTCTCGTCGCCTTATGGTGCCTGTGAAGGTTTTCACCAATAAGACTCTCTCATTTTTATTTTTCCTGCTTGAACCGGAGTGTTGCCCCTGATATGAATTACCTTTACCTGCTCGACTTGGCCTTTCTCGAAGACTAATCAGAAGGTCTTTCTTTGGACCGTAATGTGGGCTTTTGGACAGGGTTAGAAAGAAAGGGTATAAAAAGGTTCAAAACAATTCAAATGGGTTAAAATTACAACTTTTGGAATCGAATTTCTTACAACATCCACAACTTCTGCCCCAAATTCTTTCTTGGGGACTTTTGGATTTTTGTTTTGATGGGACCGAACCGTGAGGCTGCCTACGTATTCTTAAAAGGAATCAGGTTGAACGTAGTTCATGTCATAGAAATTACTTCATTGTTGTGATTTTTCTTTTCTCATTTTCTTTTCTTTCTCTCTTTTTCTTCTGTTATTCTTCTTTTCTTCTTTTTTTTCTTTTCTCTCTTTTTTCCTTTTTGATTTTCTCTTTTCTTTTCTTTTTTTCTCTTTCTTCTCTCTTTTCATTTTTCTTCTCCTTTTCCTTTCTTGTTCACTCTTTCTTTTCCCTTTCACTTATTTATCCTTCGTATTTGCGTTTCTGAATTGTGTCGTTGATCCCGAAAGAGGGGTATGAAAGAAAATAAATAAGGCTCAAAAAGAGGTGACAAGGGATAAAGTGTTTAGATAGCAGAACAAAATGCCTTCGTCATTTCAATCTTCAAAATATGCCAAATACAAACAAGTACAATCAAACAAGGAAATCATACATAGTATCTTTTGACTGCATCGGAATTGATAGCCATTTCTACACATTTGCCTTCTACATCTGTCAAATACAATGCACCATTGGACAATACTCTGGATACAACAAATGGCCCCTGCCAGTTTGGGACAAATTTTCCTTTTGCTTCAGCCTGATAAGGCAAGATAAGTCTCAACACTAGTTGACCCACTTTGAACTTCCGTGGACGTACCTTCTTGTTATATGCTCTCGCCATTCTTTGTTGGTACAATTGGCCATGACATACTGCCGCCAATCTCTTTTCATCAATTAGACTTAATTGCTCCAAGCAGGTTTTGACCCATTCAACGTCATCAATTTCTGCCTTAGCAACAATCCGAAGGGATGGGATTTCAATTTCTGCAGGTATTACAGTAAGCATGTTGATCACGGACCTGAATCTGCAAAGGGTCCACATAAGCCTTATCTGGATGATGTAACATTGACGCCAGAGTAGCCAAAGTATTGGCGACTTCATTATGGATCCTTGGGATATGCTTGAATTCTATCAACTAAAACCGTTGACAAAGATCATGCAAACACTGTCTATACGATATGAGTTTTAGATCCCGTGTTTCCCATTCTCCTTGAATTTGGTGCACCAGGAGGTCCGAGTCGCCCAAGACCAAGACTTCCTGGACACCCATATCCACAGCTAACCTCAAACCCACGATGCATGCCTCATATTCGGCCATGTTGTTGGTACAGTAAAAACGAAGTTGAGCCGTAACAGGGTAGTGTTGCCCTGTTTCAGAAATAAGTACTGCTCCTATTCCCACACCTTTCATGTTTGCAGCCCCATCAAAGAAAAGTTTCCATCCCGGCTTCTCAACTTGTTCCAACTCATCAACATGCATCACCTCTTCGTCAGGGAAAAAAGTTTTCAAAGGTTCATAATCTTCATCAACCGGATTCTCGGCCAAATGGTCTGCCAAGGCCTGTGGTTTCATTGCAGTCCGAGTTACCTAGACAATATCAAACTCTGTGAGCAGAATCTGCCACTTTGCAAGCCTCCCTGTGGGCATAGGCTTCTGAAAGAGATACTTCAATGGATCCAAGCGAGATATAAGGTAAGTCGTATAAGATGACAAATAGTGTTTCAGCTTCTGTGCCACCCAAGTTAGGGCGCAACATGTCCTCTCAAGATGAGTATACTTAACCTCGTAGGATGTGAACTTCTTACTGAGGTAATAGATGGCCTGCCCCTTCCTGCTAGTGATATCATGTTGACCCAATACACAGCCGAATGAATTGTACAAAACCGTCAAATATAGAATCAAAGGTCGCCCTGGTTCTGGAGGGACCAACACGGGTGCGTTTGACAAATACCCCTTTATCTTATCAAATGCCTCCTAACATTCATCCGTCCACTTGACCGCAACATATTTTTTTAACAGTTTGAAGATAGGCTCACAAGTTGTTGTGAGCTGAGCGATGAACCTGCTGGTATAATTCAATCTCCCCAACAAACTCATCATCTCGGTCTAGTTCCTCGGAGGTGGCAATTCCTGAATGTCCTTGACTTTCGATGGATCCACTTCAATACCCCGGCGGCTGACTACGAACCCCAACAACTTTCCATACGGAACCCCGAATGCGCATTTTGCAGTATTAAGCTTGAGATTGTACCTGCGAAGCCTTTAGAAGAACTTTCTCTGATCCCTGACATGGTCAGACGGCTTTCTAGACTTCACGATCACATCATCCACGTACACCTCAATTTCCCGGTGTATCATATCGTGGAATATTGTTGTCATTGCCCTCATGTAGGTTGCCCCAGCATTTTTCAAACCAAATGGCATGACCCGATAGCAATACGTTCCCCACGGCGTGATGAATGCCGTCTTTTTTGCATCTTCATCGTCCATTAAGATCTGATGATAACCCGCGTAACAATCCACAAAAGAACCAATCTCATGTTTGGCACAATTATCAATCAAGATATGGATGTTCGGCAATGGTAAATTGTCTTTTGGACTCGCTTTGTTGACATCCCGATAGTCAACACACACCCTGATCTTGTCATCCTTTTTCGGCATAGGCTCAACATTGGCTAACCAGGTAGGATACCGGGTGACCCGAATGACTTTGGCATCGAACTTCTTGGTGACCTCTTCTTTGATCTTTACACTCATATCCGTTTTGAACTTTCTCAGCTTCTGTTTGACAGGGGGAAGGGAAATTTGCGAACCACTAAATCAGTGCTTAGACCCGGCATGTCATCATAGGACCATGCAAAAACATCTTTGTATTCGAATAGTGCTTTAATTATCTCCTCCCTAAGTTGAGGTTCCAGATGGATACTTATTTTAGTTTCACGGACATTATCTTGGTCCCCTAGATTAACTGCTTCTATATCGTTCAAGTTAGGTTTGGGCTTTTTCTCAAAATGACTTAGTTCCTTACTAATTTCTTCATAGGCCTCATCATCATCAAATTCCAACTCGTCATCACACTCAATTTCTTGTATTATTATTTCAGATTTAGATTGGATTTTAAAATTGGGCCAAAGATTCCTCATGCATGTCATATCATTGATATCAGCATAAAAAGAACTGTACAAAAGAAGAAGAAACAAAAATAAAATTAGAAGGAATGAAGGAAAAGGGACAATTGCATTTCATTGAATTTAAAGATAACAGGGTTTTAACACATCCAACTAGACGAAACATAATATCTGAATTACAGACCCTGGAATAATCCAAACAACTAAAAGAAAATCAAAACCCACTACCGAGACTTCCTCCGGATAGGAAGAGGAGTGGCTTCCCAGTTGTTGACTTTTGCACGTGGTCCCACGAATTGCACATCTGCCTTGCTTGACCCTTCCCCAGCCTCAACCATGTAAAACTCAACGAACAACCTTTCGAGTCCCTTCTCCAAGTCTCCATCAGCCTCAACGAACAACCTTTCTGACACCCGGCCTAACGGATGATCTGGACAGACGCGGGATTGGCTTTGGCAGTGCCCATGCTTTCTGTTTCATTTTTCGGGCTCGTCTCACATCTGCAACTGTGGGCTTGAACCCCAGACCAAAAGTATCCAGATTCTTTGGAAGAGAAACTGGCTGCACAATACCTTGCAGTGATGAACCCAAACCCTTGCCCGGTACAAAACCATTTTTCAACATTTCAACGGCTACCATGACTGATGCCGCAACCATCTTTGGAGTTGGAACGCACTTTCCTTCCGGAATTTTCTCTACCGATACTGTGTCGAAAACCTGATAAACCCACGGTCCCTTGTCATCATCAACCTCTATGAACGGAACAATGGCATCATTGGGCACACACAAATTATCTTCGTCGTGTACAACAATTTCCTGTCGATCCCATTCAAACTTGACCATTTGATGCAGAGTAGATGGGACTGCCTTGGCAGCATGAATCCAAGGTCGTCCCAACAACAGATTGTATGAAATAGCCACATCGAGCACCTGGAACTCTATAGTAAATTCAACTGGACCTATGGTGAGCTCAAGCACTATGTCCCCAACTGAATCTTTCCCTCTACCATCGAATCCCCGAACGCAAATACTATTCTTGTGAATTCTTTCATCTTCCACTTTTAGCTTGTTCAACGTGCAGAGAGGACAAATGTTCGCACTAGACCCATTGTCAATCAGTACCAGAGTAACCACGGAATCTTCGCATTTCACCGTCAGATAGAGGGCTCTATTGTGCTCAGTGCCCTCCATGGGTAGCTCATCATCACAAAACGTGACTCTATTCACCTCAAATATCTTGTTAGCTATCTTTTCCAAGTGGTTTACTGAGATTTTGTCAAGGACGTGAGCCTCGTTCAAGATCTTCATCAAGGACCGACGGTGCTCGTCGGAATGGATCAATAACGACAATAATGAAATATGAGCCGGTGTTTTCCTTAACTACTCCACAATGGAATAATCCGGCACTTTCATCTTTCTCAAGAACTCCTCTGCTTCTTCCTTGGTCACGGCTTTCTTCACCAATACTGGGTTATCTTTTGAAGTCTTAGCTTTCCTCAACTCTTCGGGGGCAAATCATCTCCCCGATTGAGTTAAACCATGGGTCTCACACACTTCTTCTTTAACCTCTTTCCCCTGGTAAGTTACTGTCACTCATTCATAATTCCACGGGACCGGCTTGTTGTTGATCACTGGAAGCTGAGTTACTGGTTTTATAATAACAGGCTCTGTGCGAGCACCCTTCACGGCCACAATAGGTTTACTTGTAACCCCTGGTACCACCACTTTAGCTTTCTCTGGTTTCACTATGACAGTGCTTGACGACCCTTTCTCGGCTACCACAGATGGCTTATTGTCTACCCCTTTCAACTGGACCACTGATTTCCCACTGGTTACCTTTTCTTTTGGACTGGTTTCACTGGAGCGGATCATCATCACCGTCTGCGAGGGTTTCTTAGCCTCCCCTCCCTTGTGTATCAACTCAATCATATGGGTCTCATGGTGAGCTGGCAGCGGATTCTGGTTGATATTTGGTGCTTTTGGGGCCTGAACCTCGATCCGATGAGTATAAATGATCTCTTGTATAGCTGTTTTTAGTTTCCAGCATTTTTCTGTGTCATGGCCCGGGCCCCTGAACAATACTCACAACTCACCGAGCGATCAAGATTTCTGGGAAGGGGATTCGACAGTTTGGCTTCGATCGAATTCAACATGCCCAACTGTCTCAGCCTGTGGAATAGACTAGTATAGGATTTTCCCAATGGAGTAAAAGTCTTTTGCTTCTGCAACCTCTGATTCTTAAAGGCTTGATTGGGTCGAAAATCTGTTCCAGGAGGATTTTTGTAGGCTTTTGGGGGTGGATAGTTATTTTGTGGAGCTTGGTATGGATTTTGTGGAGCTGGCGCACGCCATTGTGCGTGAGCGGGAGGTTGGGTATAGGTTTGTGCGTGATGGACAGAAAAATGGGGATCTGGCAGTGGGTAGTAGTGTTGTGGTGGGCTATATGGAGTGTGGGGGTAGGTTTGGGGATAGGGTCGAGGTTGGTTGTAGAACTGTGGAAGGTTCCTGGATTCACCCCAAGTTACCGACTCGATCGTGGCAACATCCTCTTTCTTCTTCTTTCCGAGTACACCCCCAGTACCATTTTGAATGGCCTGGGTGGTTGCTTTGATTGCTGAATAACTCATGATCTTATTGGACTTGAGTCCCTCCTCAACCATGCGTCCCATTTTCACAACTTCATTAAAGGACTTGCCCACTGCTGACACCAAATGACCAAAATAAGTAGGCTCCTAAGCCTGCAAGAAATAATCAACCATCTCACTCTCTTTCATCGGGGGGTCAACCCTCGCTGCTTGCTCTCTCCAATGGAACCCATATTCTCGAAAACTCTTACCGGGCTTCTTCTCGATCTTCGTCAATGACAGACAGTCTGGGATGATTTCGAGATTATACTGAAAATGATAGGCTAAATCTTGAGCCAAATCGTCCCATGTGTACCACCTGCTATGATCTTGTCTAGTGTACCATTCTAGCATCGACCCACTCAAACTTTGGCTGAAATACGCCATCAGCAATTCATCTCTTTCGCCTGCTCCCCTCATCTTGCTACAAAATCCCCTTAAATGTGCTACTAGGTCACCGTGCCCGTCGTACATGTAAAACTTGGGCATCTGGAACCCAGCTGGTAACTGAACATCTGGGAACAAACATAAATCTTTGTAGGCCACACTTACTTGGCCCCCTAACCCCCTCATGTATCGGAATGATAGTTCTAAACTTTTGACCGTTCTGATCATCTCCTCATGCTCAGGATTTTTGGTTGGCTTCTCAGTTTCCGCCGTGAGATCAATATGAGGGGTGTAAGGATAGGGTTCTGGAACTTTGAAGGTAGGTTTAGGGGGATAATACTAGTTATCGTGGGTTTGGAATAGAGTTTTACTGGAAGATCGGTGTAAGGGAGTAGATGAAGGTGCCACAAAAACAGGAGTGACTGGCAGAGGAGGGTGTGGGACTTGTTTAGGTGGAGGAGCTTGCGACGTATAAGAAATGGTGCCTTGGCATTGTTGGTAGAGGGGAAAGGCTGGAGATGAGTTCACAGTGGGGGGTTTATGAGGTTGAGCCAATGGTGGGATATAAGCGGGGTTAGCGGGATAGACTGACGGTGGATGCCCCTTCGCCCAGGCTTGATACATTTCAGCCATCGGTTGCTTCAGCTTATACATTTCTTCCCTCATTGCATTAACCTCCATTTCTTCCACTTCTTTTGATGGGTCGACAATACTTGTTTCTGTTTCCTAATTGACCATATTCAGCCTGTCTTTCGATCGGGTGTTGTAGGAGTGAGTTGCCAGAATGCCAACCAACTAACCACCTACCTGAACTCAATTCATCAACAACAACATTGTTAGTGGTTAGGTTTTTAACAATTTGGTAATCACACATTTGGGGAATAATGCACCTAAGCAGTTAACCGTTTCTATCATGCATTTATTCGGCTGCTTGCGTCATCCCGGCTTCACCATTTTGCAACTTTCTTTCTTTTTCTTTTCTTTTCTTTTCTTTGTCTTTCTTTTCTTTCCTTTATCCTCTCGTCACCATCATTTCTTTCTTCTTATTTCTTCTTTTTTCTTTTCTTTTTCTTTGTTTTTCCTCTCTTTTTCTTTTTTTTTCCTTTTTTCTCTCTTCTGGTTATGGTCGAATCCTATGGAGATTGCCTACGTATCATGACCCCGCATGAATCAAATAGGGCGTAGTTCTGGGAGATAAGTGTGAAAGTAAAATAAAACATTTTTTGGGATTTTCAGTTTTATAAACACAGATGCTTCGATTACAAAGGCTCAATACTAACAAATTTCAAAAGACGAACAGACTCTGATGCAAAGGCAAAATGCCGACTCCGAAATTAAGCTATCATACTCCAAATAAATACAGACTCAAAAACAGAAAAAAATACAAACCCAACATGACATATAGACTCTGACAGAAAAGGAAATACAGACTCAACGGAAAATCATGAGTACATCAATGCTCCTGGTGCTCGTGGGACATCATTCAGTCTCGCCACGGGCCTATGTGCAAGATCCCTTTGAAATCGGTTCAAATCGTTCATTATTTGTTTAACAAAGGTCATCACCGCTGCAAAGAATGTAGTGCGAGTCATACCCTCAAAGACGTGGCACTTCATAACGATGTAGTCAGCTATGTTTCTAATTCTCTCCCTTATGATGCCCTTTTCTTGTAACAAACGCCCAATCTGCTGGGCCCTGGCCTCCAAAGTTTGCTCAACAGCATAATTTTATTCCTGAAGTTGTTGCAAATCTATTTCTAACTGCGCCAATGCCATATAACAATGTTCCCTTTCAACTTTGAAGTCTTTTGCCTATTTGATCATTTTGTTTTCCATAGCGATGACCTTTTTCTTTAACCCTGCGACCTCATCGTCATACCTTTCTCTCAACTGCTTAACCAGGCGTACCCGTTCATCTGCGTTTTTAGCCAATTGTTTTTGAGCCTTGGCTAGTTCACTTTCTGCTTTGTTCAAATCGAAACTATAGTCACTCACTTTCTGCCTTAGGTTAGCTATGAGTTTTTCATCCCTGTCGCTTCGGGCTGGATTTTGTGCCGCTCCTTTCATCTTCTGAATTTGAGCTCGAAGGGCTTCATTTTCTTTGGCTAGCCTTTTCTTTTCCCCTTCATCCGCCACAATCTGCAAGCTACTCTCGAATTGAAGCTCCCTAATTTGCTTTTCCCAATTTTCCTATTGTGGCCCTGTACTCATTCTCCTTAGCCACCCAAGCCCACTATTCTTATGACACTTCAACGAATTCCTGAACGTGAGGCTTTTTGGCTGGTCTTTCTGGTTCAGCCCTTGCAGTGTTCTTCTTTCTATACCAAGCAAGATAGGCGGGTGAGACTTCGCCTCTAGATAAATCACGCACTCGAGTGTTTACTGTCAAGTACTGGCATTCATTCTAAATAGAACGACTTGTCTCTTCATGAAATTGACCGTCAGAACTAACCTCGGCCGCATGCGTACTAAGATCTTCATCTGGATGCATCACCTGACACCTTCCCAACTGTCTCATTGCCTGGTAAGGAGCGTAAGGATGAATACCTCGCAGACCCATCAGGAGGAAATAAGGACCAGTGGTGGGCATATACACAATTTCTTCAACAGGAAGCCAACCCAATGTCCATTCTATTTGCCCTGCAGTAATGGAGCGAAGGCAGGATACCCAATCTTCAAAACCCTCTGGCCGCTTAAACCCTGCAATTCTTGTGTCAAACTCTTCAATACAAATTTTTTCTATGGATCCGTAACTCATATACTGAGGGCGATGGCACAGGTGCTCGATCATCCACATCTGTAATAGAAAATTGCACCCCTCGAAGAAATCTGCCCCAGCTTTACAGGCTGTGAGAGCTCGGTATATCTCAGACACTATCATAGGGGCGAGAATGCTCTTGTCATTGGTAATCAGGACCTTAACGACTCCGGCCACCCGCAAATCAATATTCCCGTCTTTGCGGGGAAATACCACAAGGCCTAAAAAAGCTACCATGAAGGCGAAACGCCTATGCTCATCCCATTTTGTTCGGTTTTCTTTTCTACAAACCCCGCTTGTCGGATCATTGAACCCTCCTACATGCCCGCACCTCTGGTATATAAAATGTAGAGTAGCAAAACCATCCTCCAATTCGGAATACGATACTCCCTTGCTTATCTTTAGCAAATCCATGAACTTGTGAGAGTTAACGGCTCTTGGAGCGATCAGATACTTATGCCTTAGCCCTTCAGTACTTCCCATATAACCTGCTATCTCTTCCAAGGTTGGGGTGAGTTCAAAATCCGAAAAGTGAAACACGTTATGGTCGGGTCCCAAAACGTAACCAAAGCCTTTATGACATCTCCTCTGGGCCTGATTTTTAATAACCCGGTGAGACCTCCTAAATGTATATTGACCTTATCTTGCTCTGATTTTCCCAGACCTTCCCACCACATGTGCAACTCCAAAGGGATCTTGTTCATGACTGCTATCGGCAAACTTGGACTCGTGCTCATTCTGCACATTTATTAGGGTGATTAAGCAAAAATCAAGACTCATTTGACTCAAAGACAAAATTGACACACTTTTTATTTTCCCTTTTTTTCAAAAAATAAAATCCGGTTTTGCAAATACAGCCTTTCAGCACCTCGAAGACGAAGATTTTAAGGCTGAGTTGGCTAACCGGTGAAACCTTGAAAAATGACCACAGGCAGTTGTTCTTACAAAAATAGCCTTCCGGCGCCCTTTTAGGGACATTCGGCTATTTCTGACAAGAATGGCATCACCCTAACTATTTTCAAATAAAAGTAAATTTTTTGTTCTTTTGGATTATTTTTGCAAAAAGAAAGTTGGACCCGATGGGGGTTGCCTACGTATCTCACACCCTGTGAGAATCAAACTGGCGTAGTTCGGGCAAATAAAACAAACTATTTTTTTTTTGAAAATAAAACTCCATTTTTCATTCCATTGGCAAATAAAACAAACTAATTTCTCAAAAATTCGGCAAAGTTTTGACACTATTTGGACATTGTTTTTTTTTTCAAAACAGGCGATTAACTCTCTTTATCCCTCGTACTGCCATTTCTTTCCAAATGCTCTGCTTTTATAAAGCCGGTCAGCATGCAAATCCGAAGCAAATAAATGCACAAGTAGCAAGTAAGATGCATCAGGATGGTCTTTTGTTTCGGGTGCACCTGTCCTAGACAGACCCAACCCCTGTGTTGAGTCTCCAAAGTCAAATATGCACATGATGCAAACAAACGCTCCTATTAGGGATCTGGCATGAGGTATTGTTATACTAGGTTTAAAACCCTGGGTTTATTTGTTCTAGACCTGGCTTACCCGAGCGGACAACTCGAGCCGATGAGGGGGATGTGTACCGGTAACCAAAGGATCATCCGGCTTTGCAACTTGTCCGAGCCTCGTTCTATTTGGGATTTGACACTAACAGAAAGAAGTCACGACCAGCGTGCACTCCTCAGGAGAGAGAAGAGAGGGGTTTCGTAGCAGTTTATATATTCAGTTTAGATAATATCAAAGCGATAAAAAGCAACATTTAACACATTAGGCCCAAACATGTGAATAAAATCAGATAATAAATAAAGCCAAATACAACGATTCATCTAAGCTCGAATTCTTGAACCCTGAACCAGAGATTCTAGGTTCGATCCCCAGCAGAGTCGCCAAAACTGTCACACCTCCTTTTTTACTACACCCCTGAGAAGGGGTATATAAGGGAGTTTTTCCAATTAAAGGACAATCGAAAAGGGATTTATTTGTTTAAAGATTCAGAGTCGCCACTTGGGAGATTTATAGTGTCCCAAGTCACCGGTTGAATCCCGAATCGAGGAAAAGCTTGACTCTGTTTAACAGTCCGCGAACCAGAAATCCGGGTAAGGAATTTTGTTAACCTGGGAGAAGGTGTTAGCCATTCCCGAGTTTCGTGGTTCTATCACGGTCGCTCAATTGTTACATTCAGCTTAATTATTTGATTTTAAACAAGTTTTAAACCTATGTGTGAATTTTGACTTTTTAACCGCTTCATTTAATTATTTAAAGAAGATTGCAACGTTATTAAAACACGTCTCGAACCACGTCACATAAATGCACCCGTGGTCCTTGACATACTTTAACATCGTTGAGATTTGGATTTGGATCACATAAATGCGCACCCGAATTTAGGAAAGTAACTTTATTAAAATATCGCACCTAAAGCAACTACGCATTTTTAACTTTGCTAGGGCCATGGAAATTTACCAAATGGCATGCCTCAAATTCTAAATAATTTTAAAGACATAATTAAAGAGGGACACGCAATTTGTCATTTTACTTGGCGCGGCGCGCCTCGATTCCATTTTTAAGAGGATATTCAAACTATAGCTTGAAGGGCCATGAGTTATGAGTTATCTAATTATGACTCGCCTCCAATCTATTTGATGGGCTTAATTAATTAACACTAGATGTAGTTAAAGATTCCATTCAAACTAACTAGGAAGGCTTATGTGAGGGAAACTTAATTCATCACATAAAGGGCTTGGGAAAACCCAATTTGATACAAGAAAACACTTTCCGAACTGGGCCTCAAAGTGAGCCCAAATTCTGAGCCTTGCAGCTCTTGAGTCAAGAACCAATCATCGAATCCCTACCCCGTTTGAGGCTTTCAGTGAATTCAACATGAGCCAAGGAAGGGACTGGTACCTGTACAAGCAAGCTTGGGAGTCGTTTTACCTCATCATTAACCAGTTAGATAACAGCCAATAATGATCTGATCATGGAAGCACTCATGAGCTCCAATTCCAATTACTAACAATAGGCGATGGAATTTAACAACTTCAGTCTCATAACAACACAGTTAATCATATTGCTCTTGTACAGAGGCTACCATATCTACTGATTTTAGTCATTCAATCATCTAATTAAGTTGGTTCCTACTTAAAGTTATATGCAGAACTTCATCTTTGATTCAACTAAACGAACATGATGTTTAAGCTTTCAGGCAGATTCGAAACTAAATGTCATGACAAAGTCTATTTATACATCATTGGTTTTCAAGTTACCGAGTATTCGACCAAAATTGAACCTCATGTCTATTTCAAATCAGACTCACCCTCAAGGAGCATTGTCACTGACCAACACACAAACATGAATATATACAAACTAAAGTTTCCAAATAAAGACAAAATTAAGCTCCTACAATAAGAACAAATGGCCAACATGCTTCAAGTCTTCCAGATTTCCATATCACAAGGTTTTTACATTGAGAAGAGTTAAATAAGTACCTGAGATCACAAATAAGAGAGGGTAAGAAGATCAGCAACGCAATAACAAAAAGCAAGGGTCAGCAGCAAAGGAGATCAATAGAATCGACCATCAGCTCCAAAAATCGAATTTCAAACCTAGAAGTTGAAATAAACAACCAGAAACCAATTCGATCCAAACAATGGACTAGGAAAACTTCAACCCAAGCTGATTTTAATCCATTTCTAAGGTCGACTAGTCAGGATTTGTTGTATCATCAGAAAAACTTCAGAAATTAGCCAAAGAACTCAATGGAACAGTACCTTTTCTGAATTTTTGTCTAGAATTTTCAGAGATTTTTAGCCCTTCCCAGTTTCTTGGGTCTGTATTTTAGTTCTTGAATCCCTTGCCTTGAAAGGCAAGATAGAGACGCCTTTATAGGCAAGGCATTAGGGCAGGCCTTAAGAGTTTATTTTTGCCCTTTGGTCCCTTTTTAATTTTCATTTTAGCTTAAACACCCCTAGTTTAAATTCTATTTTTGCAAAGTAGTCCCCTCCCCAGCTTCCCAGAAGCTTCCCAAATAGTTACACCCTAGATTCCCTAAACCAGTTACCTAATTTACCCCTTAACCCTTTGAAAATTACTTCAGAAATCCAAACGGGTCAAATTGACCCAAGGATATAGACCAAATTAAACGGGCTACATTTGCGACATGGGTCAACAACAGACTAAAGCCCAATTCGTACATTAACATCCCTAAATTCTATGAGCTTCTGAGAGACAGAACCGTCCAAGCATTGGAACAATTTTCAAAACTAAGACCCTAAACTAAATTACTACTAACCGACACAAATAGAGGGAATTAACTGAACTGCTAGACGATTAACTAATTAAGAAAGGATCCCGAACCAATCATGCATGAATAACAAAACTCCGGAACAACTAAACAAAACCCAAGAGGAGATGAAGCAGAAACACAAAAGAAAAGATAAATAAATAAACAAAACGAACAAAGAAGATACCTAACACCAGCCAGGAGCCGATTCGACAAACTTTGAAGGGCTTTACAAATTACTGACCGGAATAGCCCTTAATCGTGTGTTTCCATGTGAAAATATGCGAATAAAGTCCATTACAGTATAAAATCTTCAACACACCCGTTGATTTGGACTTTGGGATTTTAGGGGTTTTCTCTTCAGATCAAGATTCGAGAAGTTCTGGGTTGATTAGAGGCAAACGGAGTGGGAATTTGGAATGAGGGGCTCTTGATGGTCATGCGGTGTTATTTTGGGAGTGGTTGGGGTGGTGCCGCCGGTGGACGGTGGTGGAAATTGGGGCGGCTACGTTAGGGTTAAGCTTGGGTTCTCTGAGAGATGAGGGATTGAGAAACAATACCGGGGGGAACAGGGCTTTGGACAATTAAATACTAAGGGACCTGGGCTTCAGGACCGTCCGATCAAAAAACCTCGACGGTCCTGATCTGATGCCCATGAAACGACGTCGTTTCACTTAGTTGGGGGGTGGACCGAGTAGAGGCGGGTTTGGGCCGGGTATTGGGGCGATTCGTTTGGGCTGGGGACTAATAAATGGGTTTTAGCCCAGATTTTCCTTTTCATTATTTCCTTCTTCTTTTTTTCCTTTTCATTTTTCTTTTAAAAATTCTTTTTCTTTTTCCAAAATTCGAATTAAAACCTTAATTAAACCCTAAACCAAATTATCCTGCCATATTAACTTAATTAAACCAAATAATTGTTACTACATATAATTAAAAACCAAATTAAAGGAAAAATTACCAAAATTCAAAATTAAAAGTGCAAAATAAACTATTTTTATGATTTTTCCCATTTTTATAAAATAACTAATTTGTCAATTAATCCTAAAATGTAAAATTAAATCCTAAATGCAAATGCAACATATTTTTTGGAATTTTCATTAATTAAATAAAATAAAAATGCACAGACAAATGCAAACAATTACCAGAAAATGCCACGAAAATCCCCAAAATTGCAAACACTGACAGAAATTATTTTGTTTTGAACTTGTTGGAGTAATACATATAGAGCAAAAATCACGTGCTCACAATGAGTAAAGAGTGTATGGTGCATAGAACAGTAAGTTGCTTGGTTGCATTAAGGTGAGGTTACATTCGACAGTGTCGGAGTACTAATGGAGCACAGGTCATCCGTTCCGTTTGATCGGTCAAAGAAAATCTAATGTTTAAAAGCTAATCTAGCACAGTGTTACCAAATACAGTAAATAAAAATGGTTCAGGTGCTCCCAACTTACAAAACTTAACCTAAAAATGAAAAAAAGTTCTATTTATACTGAGCTAAAATATGTAACAAAATTACCCCTGCAGAAGTTATGCAGCCGCAAAATTATGTGTGTTTTCTGCACATTGAGACTTGGCTTGACAGGTTCCAGTTCTGCGGCCACACAATTCTGGGTTGCGGTCGCACTCCCTCAACTTCTGCGGACCGCACATTTATGAGTGTGGCCGCACTCTTGCTTCTGCGGCTGCACAATTATAGTGCGGTCCGTACTTCTTGAACTTGGGCTTTGGCATTGTAGGACTTTTACGGACCGCACATTTCTGAGTGCGGTCGCGCTCTTGATTATGCGGCCGCACAAAAATGGTTCGGTTCACATTTCTTCTTGACCTTAAAATCCCATCTCTCTTCACTTTATCTTCTGCGGCCATACCAAAATTGTGTGGTTCGCACTTTGCAGAGCTTTTCTTGTTAGAGGTTTTCTTCATGATCTGCAGCCGCACTTAATATTATATGATCCGCACAGTGCCCTTTTATCCTTGTTTTTGTCCTAATCCAAAATTACTCCTTCCTGAGTTGATTTTCATTTCTTTGGCTCATATTCCAACACTCCTGCAAGAAAGCACATTTCATTAGTTTTCATGAATACCTTTAAGCAATTTTGAGCTAAAACAAAAATAAAAGAGTGCAAATAAGTTGTCAAAATCCCTACGTATCAACTCCCCCAAAATTAAGCTTTTGCTTGTCCTCAAGCAAATAAGGTAATTCCCACCTCCACAAGACAAGAAATATTTCAGCTGGCCTTAGGTAAATCAATCACACGTCAATTGGGACTAACAATTATCCTCAATACGTATAAATTATCAACAATGCTATGATTTGACTTTTTGAGTATAATAGTTCTAATGTGACACTAGAGCATCAAGAGTTGACTTATTCATCAATGAAGCTTGCTCTTTCACGTAGGTCATTGTGGATCCCAAACTCCTCATCCTCTACTCTCTGTTAGCATAACTCACTTAAGAATGTAACATTCAAATCAAGAACTGTGAAAAGTTCGTTCATCTCTCTCAAAAGAATGTCATAAGTATAGCTTTAAGTACCATATGCTTGCCCCTCATGTAAATCACCACTAGTGTAAGCTCACTCAACTTGAAATCATGTAGGATTTTTTCGGGATGTAATGAAGACTTTCGGACTAAGGTATGATTTATTGACATAGAATCGGTTTATCTTTCCTTAAGCACTCCATTTTCTCATTTTGCTCATACTTTATGGACTCTTTGAGTCATTTTCTTTTTCCTCGGGAGAACTAGAGAGATGTAACATCACTCTTTCTTGGTCATGATAAATCATATTGCTCCTTTTCTATTTGTTCCATGCCCTTCATTCTTGTTTTTCTTTGAATCCCGTCAATTCTTCACTTTATTCACTTTCTTTTAGATATTTTTCTTTTTGTTCTTTCTCTCTTTTCTTTGCCTTCCCTTTTTCTTCATTTCTTTCTCTTGTTTGTATCATTATATCACTTTCAAACTCCTCGTCTCTCCCCCAAACTTATGTTTTTACCAATTATTTCTCAAGAATGCTGAGGAAAGATCGGGTGCCAAGAGAAGGTCATTACAAAACGGATAAAGGCTTGTAATGTGGTTATTGAAAGAAAAAGGGCTTAGGCTCAAATGGGTTGACTAGGGATATCACATTAGAAGGCTATAGAAGATTCCAAATTGGATCAAGGAGAGCCTACAATCATTTTTCAAGCCAAGCCACACTTAGAATTTCACCTAGAAAAATATTCAGGGCAAGTTCTAGACTATTAACATGG
This sequence comes from Nicotiana sylvestris, assembly GCF_000393655.2. NCBI lineage: Eukaryota > Viridiplantae > Streptophyta > Magnoliopsida > Solanales > Solanaceae > Nicotiana > Nicotiana sylvestris. The sequence continues at coordinate 91,037,233 of NC_091057.1, read as the reverse complement.
GTACTTGGACTTGCAATTCAATATCTCACCTCTCACACTGTTGGATTGCTAAAGAGAACGGATTCGAGGGCCCACAACAACCCTAATTAATATTGAGAATCACAAATGGCTTGACTGGACCACTTGATGACTGCTTAAGTCAACACAAGAGTCAAAAGGTCACAACTAGAGCTATTTTCTGCCCACAACTTATTTTTAACCATAAGTCCGCAGGTAAATGTGTTGGTACCAAGTGAAGCATGCTTGAGACCTTTTTATTCATTACTACTATTTTTGCCTAAATATAAAAGAAAACGGACTCAATCCCTTAAGAAAGTTGTCATGCCATCCATCATTGGGAAGAGCCACCCGGTTCACACAGAATCCACCTTTGGAAAGAACCGTGACATTAAGAAAACCAAAGGCTTATTGTTCACTCAAACGTAAAAAGAAGCTAACAAATCAAAAAGAAGCTACTAAAGCAAATAAAAAGTTATACTACTAAGAAAAACAACTAAAGAAGCTATGAAATAAATTGCGGAATGTATGACAAATGAATATACAAACCAAAGGGAAATGAATATATACATCAAATGAAAGGGAAGAATATATACATAACAAAAGAGAAATAAAGATAAAATAAATATAGTATAAGAGTTATTACAGGCCAAATGTCAATGTCAAATCAATCAAAATAGACCACCCCCGAATAAAAATAAGCATTGTCCCCAATGCTTAATAAAAATAAGAACAAGGAAGGGTAGAGAGTTAAGTGAACTCCCTATGTGGTCTCAGTATGCATGGCATCCTCAGCACACTCGGTCTCCTCTAACTATATCTCATCATCACCTGGCTGAGAGACAACAGGGTTTGTGAGCATCTGGATCATCTCCTCAGCGGTGTGGGCAACATGGTCCGGCTCTTCAAACTGGACGGCTGCTGCCTCTGATGCCTTGGATACTGCTGGTGCTGCTGGGACTGCGGGTGTTGTCTCCATAAGAATGTCAAGAGGGATATCTTCAACTGATGCAAGCTTGGCTACCTGTTTGCTCAATTTGTCCATTGATGTCTTTGATGCTTGAGATTTCCTCATCTTCTTAAACTATTTGCCCAAATCCTCAATAACTTTCCTGTATGCCACCACTGTAGCCATGATAGTCTTCTGGTTTTCCAGAATATTCTTAAATGTTTTCTCCACTGACGGAGGTACCTGTGGTACTGCTCGGCAGAAGACTGTGCTGCAACAGCACTGGATATGTCAGACAACTTTGAAGTAGCTGACTGCATCTAGTTGTTGAGACTCGCCAATATCTAGGAGACTCGTGACGCAATTTGTAGATAAGTGGATAAGGCTGGCATTGATAATGAAGCTGATGGTCTAGAAGAAAAGGGTGGTGGCATGTCTGTTGTTCCGATGGAAGAACCGGCTGCTGTGGAAGGCATGGCCTCTATGGAAGGCTCAGTATCTGAATCAGTAACTACTATCATTGGCTCCTCAGACTTGTCAGCGGAGGTATTTGCCTTACCCTTGAACTTTGGGTTGTCAGCACCCTACAGGTGGTACCATGAGAAAGGCTTCTTGGCCTTTACTTTTGTATCATACTACCTCGGCTCCACCTTTTGATCATTGAAGTACTCTATGAGAAAGTTCAGGTACAGGTATGATCTTTCACCTATTTGGACAACTAATGTGATGTTGGTGGACATGATGGCACCCACATTGATCGGGTACCCAGCCATAATCGAAGCCACTAGGACTGCTTGGTGAAGTAGAAGGTTGTTCTCATTTAAGCACGGATCAATACGGCTGCACACAAAGGTCTGCCACCTTTTGGCTTCAAACTTTAGGGTGGCCTGGACTATAGGAACCCCTTCTGTGAGCCACGGGGGTGGTGGTCCTCGAGCAGCCAAAATCTCAGCTAGCCACGGGCGAGCTACATCACCCATAGCAAGCTTTTCCAAATACTGGACCGCCTCGACTTCTTCAAAGCCCACATAAATGTTCAGAGCACATGAGTCGAATTTGACTTTCAGGTTTCTCACTTTCGTTATCTTGGTTCCCTTCTTAATGTCAGCTACATTGGCATAAAATTCTTTAACCAAGAGCTCATTTGCGTCAATGATGTTGTGGGTGAACCATTTTCATCCCTTTTGTCACACCTCCTTTTTCCGCCCCCGCGAGGATACAAGGGAGTTTTCTCCAATTGAAGGACAGTCGAAACGGGATTTGTTCATTTGTTTCAGAGTCGCCACCTAGGAATTTTAAGGCGTCCCAAGTCACCGGTTTTAATCCCTGAATCGAGGAGAATATGACTCTGTTTGTTATTCTGCGAACCAGAAATCCTGAGTAAGGAATTCTGTTAATCCGGAAGAAGGTGTTAGGCATTTCCGAATTCCGTGGTTCTAGCACGGTCGCTTAACTGTTTTTATTCTTGGCTTAATTATCTCGATTTTACATTTTTTATTGCATGATTTTGTTATCGCTTCTGTTTAGATTGTTTATAATTAAAGACCCTTCTTCGAATCGAATCACGCATACGTGTATCCGTTTTATATATTATATATTTTTTAACGTGAAAAATCGTGTCACGCGTACGTATACACAATGATATTGATAATATAATAATTATTTTTTTCAAAATTTTTTTATTATAAAAATAGACTTAAATTCGAAATTGTGCTTAAAATAAAATTAAGAACATCTGTCGCTCTTGTATGATTAAATAGTGAATTGCACATCTCGGGTTATATGAAATTATTTTAACATCCTCGGAGAAATCCCTTTTATTAAATATTCGCTCGAAGTTGCGCGAACGCATAATCCGAATTTGCTTTTAAAAATATAATCAGGTTACGCGAACGCATCCCTAATCGCGCAAAATATTCGTAATGGTATTATGGATTTTCCACAAATTGTTTATTATATCCGTACATTTTTATGTGAAAATCATGATAAATTCCCATTTTTGAGATGCCCTTAAATTCTTTGAAAAGAATTCACAATTTATTAAATGTTGACCGCTGATTATATTTTTCGCGTATGAAGTACATTCCTCCAAGCCATTCGAATTTAAGGAGTAAAAATGAACAACGTGTGATTACTACCATTTGTAGTGAATGCATTATTTGCCTACCCAAATAAACAACGTGCGAATTACGTATAAACATTGGGAAAGAATTGATGTAAGAAAGGAAATGATATTTTCCAAGAATTTTCATTATTCTATTTGAGGCGAATACTATTTTTTATATTTTTTAAAATGTTATAATCTATAAACCTAATCACCTTCTACATTACTTGTTTTTAATCCAAAGTTGTAATCGTTTGGTTAATTTGTTTACGATGGTAGATATGCATCAAGTTGATAAAAAAAATTATTATACAAATCGATTCAATAAAATTGCATTACATGCAACATAGTTGTACGTCTGAACCGTTCATAATATTCTAACATCGTAACGAGCTATATCAACTCACCTTCCACATATGATTATATATATACTCATCATCATGCCATATATGAACATACAACTTATATCAATCTAAACCAAAATCAGATTTTTTACAAGATATACTAATAATGTAATTTCTTGATACTTCCATTCTACTTTACATTTAGCTAACAATATTACGGGATGTAATTAATGGCCCATTTTATGCCATGTTCCCTACCTTGATAATTCAATCATGACTTCACTTAATGAAAATTCCGAAATAGGTGATATTATTACAACACTTATACGAACTTTAAGAGGTAACAATTATCTTATATTCATCACGACAAACATACTACTATATTAATCAACTGAAACAAAACCAAATTTTAAACTAATGAACTTGAACGAATGGAAAACAGAATTATAATTCCCGAACTTCATTAATATGTCATGTTGAAGCTTTTCATGACATGAATTTACAGATATGTACCTGATATTAGAAGCAAAAGAAAATTATGATGAGAATCAGCGACAGTAATAACAATACAGCAACAACAGTCCAGCAGCAGTAACAACCCAGGAACAGAGTTTGCAAACCAGTAGAACAGTAATCCCAAAAACAAAAGCTTCAAGCTTTGAATGAAACAACAACCATTAATACTAATTTCAAACAAAGAAAGAAAGCAGAAGATTTTTTAGTTTTTATTTTTATTTTGAAAGCTTAAATATTTTTCGGAATTTTTCTTTCTCTTAAATGTTCAGCCCTTTTTTCTCTCTTCTATTTTTCTTCTCAGATTCGTTTCTCTTATCTGTGTTTTTTCTCTGTCTGTATGTGTTTTCTTCTTATCTGTGTGTGTTTTTCTGTCTGTATGTGTTTTCTTCTTATCTGTGTGTGTTTTTCTCTTCCTCTTCTCTTTGATTTCAAGACTTCTTATAACCCATCCCATAAATCTTTCCATTAATTAAAATCAATACTTTTCTCTACCCAACCCATTATCTTCCCACTCATCCCCATTACATTAAATAAACATATCACACCACCCCATTATATTTTGTCCCCCATGCCTAACATAAAATAATACAAGATTCCCTCCACTAAATTTTGTCTTGTCCCCCCTTTATATTAAACAACTATATCACAACCCACCCCATTTCATTTTGTCCCCCATGCTTCATATAAACAATTACAAAATGTACAATTCCTAAACTACCCCTCCGACCCTATTGCAAATTACTATTTTACCCCCGAAAGTACTATAAATTACCAAACTACCCATCAGCTATAACACATCAATTAATCAAACTTAACCAAAATATAGACAATATGATTAATTTCTAACAATGTTCAAACAACAAATTTCATGAACATGATTTCTTCAACATTTCAACAACAAATCACATGAACATGATTTCTTCAACATTTCAACAACAAATCACATGAACACAAATTGAACAACAAAGAACAACTAAAATTTGATTGAACAATATTCTAGCAACAAACAATCCTATTTTCGGATTCAACAACAACAACAAACAAGTATATTTAGATTTCTAAATTCAATAATATATTGAACTTAAAATCAACTACTCTAACAACATTACAACAAACAATTCCTATATTAAACTTAAACAAGATTATGAGACAAATTCAAGAAATAATCATAAATGATAAACAAGAAATCAAACTATACAAAATTCGGATTCAAGATCATCCAAACAAAGTATGAACATGAATGAATCTATTTTAACACAACAAACATGACGGATTAAAACGATTAAATCAATATATTTCCTTTAACACAACTAAATTCTTTTTAGACAAATAACAAGATCGACGAATAAACAATTATGAACTTAAGCTTGAACTTAACAATATTAACAATTTCTAACAATACATAAACACAAGAAACAAATTGAAGAAATAGTTAATTAAATTTCAATTTGAATCTAACAAACATCAAACTAACAACTATTCACTTAAACAATAATACAAACATGAAATGAATATGAAAACAACTAATTAAACTTCTATTTTGAAATCTGAAAATTAATTTAACAAAGCACATGAACAAACTAAAAAAAATTAATTCAAACGACATACATGAACAAAACAAACATTTGCCGATTTTAGATTCGAAAATATCAAAACAAAATACGGACAAAAATAAAACTCAAAAATAACTAACCGGAGGTGAATCAACGACGAACTCGATTGTAAACAAATCTGCCCGGGCTTCGACTCAACGGAAGACCTTCGACAAAACGAAGAAGACGGAGGGAAAGGAGGCAGCAGCCCGCAGCTGGCCATGGCAGCATCAAAACTTGCTCGTCCCTGGAGGAAACGTGAGCAGCCAGCAGTGGCGACGGGCGGAGGAAATGGAAGATAAAAGCTCGGGCAGCAGCTGTTGGGATGACGCAGCAGTAGGGGAAAGCAGCTGGAGCTTCGACGTGAAGATGGAGGGGAAGAAGCAGCGTCGCGGCAGCTGGAAGGAGGAAGGGAAGCCGCAACGATGGGGTTCCTCCTTCGTTGGTCGAGGGTTTTTCCGACGTGACTGGGGTTGAGGGTTGGAGTGGCTATGCTGGTCGACGACGAGGAACGTAGCCATGGCTGCTAGGGAAGCAGTGGTCGTCCATGGATGTCGAGCTCAAGCTTGAGCTCGACGAAGAAGATGAAAGCAAACGCGGGCAACCATGGCGCAAAAAAAAACGACAATGGTGAAGCTTGAGGGCAGCCATGGTTATGTGGTGAAGGGGTGGTTGTGGTGGAGATGGTGAAGTAGTCATTGATGGAGCTTGTCTTTCTTGAGGAAGAAGAAGAAGTAAGATAGAAAAGGGGGGGGGGCGGTAGTTTAGTGTTTAGGTTAGGGTTTTCTTGATTTTGTTTTTGTTTTTTTGTAAAAAATGAAAGACAAAGGATGTTGGGTTATGGACTGGGTCGACCCAGTTCGAAATGGACTGGGTCGTAGGGAAGATTGGGCCATTTTTTGGGCCTGTGGCTTGAAATCGAAGAAGATGCCCAATTCTGACTTTCTTTATATTTTTTCTCTCTTTTCTTCTTTTATTTTTCTAAAACTAAATTATAAAAATACTTCAACTATTATTCAAGAACTAAATTAAGTTATAAAAGCGCATATTAACTCCCAATAACAATTAACGCGCAATTAAGTAACAATTAAGCATAAAATTGTATATTTGGATATTAAATGCTAAAAATGCAAATGATGCCTATTTTTGTAATTTTATTTTTTGTAAAACAAATTCAATTACTAAAAATTGTAGAATTAAATCCTACATGCAAAATGCGACATTTTTTTGTATTTTTATTAATTTAACAAATAAACATGCACAGACAAATACAAATAATTATTCAAAATATCACAAAATCACAAAATTGCACACCAAGAAAAAATTACTTTATTTTTGAATTTTTTGGAGTAATTCTCATACAGGGCAAAAATCACGTGCTTACAGCTGCCCCTCTTTGCCCGAAGACACGAAGGGTTTTCGTGCAAAGATAAAGCGAGCGATTTTTGCCCATCCGAGTACTCCGTGTGAAGAATTTTTTGAAAAAGATTTGACCGAACCTTTGCTTCAAAGGTTTCCTACATATCCTGGGCTAAACAGGAATCAGGTCAATGTAGTTCGGGAAATTTTGGTAGCTGGGACTACCGTGGGACTGCATTGTTACTGTTGTTGCATGCTATTACCACTGCTTACCGATCTCCTTGTTACACCATGCTTAAAAGAAAACAAGAAGCTAGGCTAGAGTACAATTTGTTTTTGTTGCCTTGCTTCCTTGTCTGCTTGCATTTCTTCCGGTGCTTTTCTTCTTTTGACACATGTACTTGAGTTTGTACTGTGACCTCTTGTTGCAACCTTCTGTTTCCCGGTGCCGGGGAATTTTATTGTTTCCTGCTGGGGATTCCTATTGTAACCCTCTGTTTTATTGTCCTCTGACTTGATCTTGAAATGTATGCCTCTGTTATCTGGGCGGGCTCCCAACTTCAATACTTGAAAATTAAAGACTTGAAATGTATGTCTCTGTTATCTGGGCGGGCTCCCAACTTCAATGCTTGAAATGTAAAGACTGAATGTGTATGCCTCTGTTGTCTGGGCGGGCTCCCAACTTCGACGCTTGAAATATAAAGACTGAAATGTATGCCTCTGTTATCTGGGCGGGCTCCCAACTTCAATGCTTGAAATATAAAGACTGAATGTGTGCCTCTGTTCTATGGGCGGACTCCCAACTTCAACAACTGAAATGTAAAGACTGAAATGTATGCCTCTGTTATCTGGGCGGGCTCCCAACATCAACAACAACTTTTAAAAATAAGCGCCATTCCTCTCTTCAGGCGGGCTCCTGACTTCAACAACAACTTTGAAAATAATCGCCATTCCTCTCTTCAGGTGGGCTCCTGACTTCAACCAATACATCGCCATTCCTTTCTTTAGGTTGGAAAGATTTCAACAACTTTTTAAAACGTCTTTCCTCTCTTCAGGCGGGTTCCTGACTTCAACAACAACTTTGAAAATAATCGACATTCCTCTCTTCAGGCGGGCTCCTGACTTTAACCAATACATCGCCATTCCTTTCTTTAGGTTGGCAAGATTTCAACAACTTTTAAAAACGCCTTTCCTCTCTTCAGGCGGGCTCCTGACTTCAACAACAATTTTGAAAATAATCGCCATTCCTCTCTTCAGGCGGGCTCCTGACTTCAACCAATACATCGCCATTCCTTTCTTTAGGTTGGCAAGATTTCAACAACTTTTAAAAACGTCTTTCCTCTCTTCAGGCGGGCTCCTGACTTCAACAACAACTTTGAAAATAATCGCCATTCCTCTCTTCAGGCGGGCTCCTGACTTCAACCAATACATCGCCATTCCTTTCTTTAGGTTGGCAAGATTTCAACAACTTTTAAAAACGCCTTTCCTCTCTTCAGGCGGGCTCCTGACTTCAACAACAACTTTGAAAATAATCGCCATTCCTCTCTTCAGGCGGGCTCCTGACTTCAACCAATACATCGCCATTCCTTTCTTTAGGTTGGCAAGATTTCAACAACTTTTAAAAACGCCTTTCCTCTCTTCAGGTGGGCTCCTGACTTCAACAACAATTTTGAAAATAATCGCCATTCCTCTCTTCAGGCGGGCTCCTGACTTCAACCAATACATCGCCATTCCTTTCTTTAGGTTGGCACGATTTCAACAACTTTTAAAAACGTCTTTCCTCTCTTCAGGCGGGCTCCTGACTTCAACAACAACTTTGAAAATAATTCGCCATTCCTCTCTTTAGGCGGTCTCCTTACTTCAACCAATACATTGCCATTCCTTTCTTTAGGTTGGCACGATTTCAACAACTTTTAAAAACGCCTTTCCTCTCTTCAGGCGGGCTCCTGACTTCAACAACAACTTTGAAAATAATCGCCATTCCTCTCTTCAGGCGGGCTCCTAACTTCAACCAATACATCGTCATTCCTTTCTTTAGGTTGGCAAGATTTCAACAACTTTTAAAAACGCCTTTCCTCTCTTCAGGCGGGCTCCTGACTTCAACAACAACTTTGAAAATAATTCGCCATTCCTCTCTTCAAGCGGGCTCCTGACTTCAACCAATACATCGCCATTCCTTTCTTTAGGTTGGCACGATTTCAACAACTTTTAAAAGCGCCTTTCCTCTCTTCAGGCGGGCTCCTGACTTCAACAACAACTTTGAAAATAATCGCCATTCCTCTCTTCAGGCGGGCTCCTGACTTCAACCAATACATCGTCATTCCTTTCTTTAGGTTGGCAAGATTTCAACAACTTTTAAAAACGCCTTTCCTCTCTTCAGGCGGGCTCCTGACTTCAACAACAACTTTGAAAATAATCGCCATTCCTCTCTTCAGGCGGGCTCCTGACTTCAACCAATACATCGCCATTCCTTTCTTTAGGTTGGCAAGATTTCAACAACTTTTAAAAACGCCTTTCCTCTCTTCAGGCGGGCTCCTGACTTCAACAACAACTTTGAAAATAATCGTCATTCCTCTCTTCAGGCGGGCTCCTGACTTCAACCAATACATCGCCATTCCTTTCTTTAGGTTGGCAAGATTTCAACAACTTTTAAAAAACGCCTTTCCTCTCTTCAGGCGGGCTCCTGACTTCAACAACAACTTTGAAAATAATCGCCATTCCTCTCTTCAGGAGGGCTCCTGACTTCAACCCATACATCGCCATTCCTTTCTTTAGGTTGGCAAGATTTCAACAACTTTTAAAAACGCCTTTGCTCTCTTCAGGCGGGCTCCTGACTTCAACAACAACTTTGAAAATAATCGTCATTCCTCTCTTCAGGCGGGCTCCTGACTTCAACCAATACATCGCCATTCCTTTCTTTAGGTTGGCAAGATTTCAACAACTTTTAAAAACGCCTTTCCTCTCTTCAGGCGGGCTCCTGACTTCAACAACAACTTTGAAAATAATCGCCATTCCTCTCTTCAGGCGGGCTCCTGACTTCAACCGATAAATCGCCATTCTATTCTTCAGGGGGGATCCTGACTTCAACCAATACATCACCATTCTATTCTTCAGGGGGGCTCCTGATTTCTTCTTAATTTTTTCATCCTCATTCTCCAGGTGGACGCCTGATTTCTTCTTAAATTCTTCATCCTCATTCTCCAGGTGGACGCCTGATTTCTTCTTTTCTTTTCTCCTTCCTTCGCGCTGCTTTGTTCTTGCTTGCTGGGGATAATACCATTGTGGGAGTCTCCTTTCTTCCCTTCCTTCAAATCTCCCGGTTTTTTTTTTTTACTTTAAATTCTCTCAACACTTCCGGGGATAAAAGTGTTATCTTCTCGGGATAACGTTGTTGAGGATAACGCTGCTAGGGAATTTTATCCCTTCAAATCGATGCTTCATTCTTCTGGAAGCTGCTGGTGATGATAATGGCTTTTTGCTTTTCTGAGCACAAGTGTCATCCCTTTATTCTATCTGCTGGGGAATACTTCCTCCATTGAAATTTATTATGTTGGGGCAACACTGGTTTAAACACCACTTCCCTTGAGACTGGTGTTATCTTTATTCTTCCTCGAATGGGTACCTGACTTCCAGAAAATTTTCCAAATGAAAGGAAAATTTTCTACCCCAGTTTGAAAGTCTCCCTTATGGCATGCATTTCTGTCATCAATGTCATTTCCTTTACCTGTTTCAAATTAAACAAAGTTTGTTAGTTTAAAATGCGGTGGTTGGTTGTGATACTCCTACTGGGTATGAATTTCCCTTTCTCCTTCCTTGCTCTGCGTTCCACAACTTGTTGGGGATGATTTTATTTGCTGGGGATAATCCCTTTCTGCTGGGGATATCCCTCCTCTTTTGTGGCATAGCTCGGAAACTGGCATTTCCCCGACCCTTTAGTCTTGCATGAATTTCCCAAATCATGCTCATTGCTCTCCTTAATTTGTCCACAGGCCTTGGCCTTGAGGTTTATAACCTTTGATTTCGGCAAGGGTATCCCTCTTGACACTCGTCAATCCTTTTGTCAATTCCCTTTTGCTGGGGATATCTTTCTTGACATTGGCCTTGCGCTTGTTCCTTGCTGACTATACCGCTTGGATGTACTAGCCAGATCTCATCTTGCATAATTGGAAAGCTGATGGCCTATTTTGAAGTCATTTCCCACTGGTTCTGACCAAACAGACTCTACTGGGGAATTTTCTATGAAAGGAGAAAGATAAAAAGGAACAGAATAAAAGACAAAGGAAAAAGATGAATCTTTAACAAAAGAAACTATAAATAAAAATCTATCAAACGCAGACACCGACTCTAATGGCCATGACATGCATATGTGGCCTATCCCCCATCTGATTTCCCAATCTTATTCGACTTGTAGTGCCCGAAGGGTTTTCACTATCAAGCCTCTCTCATTTTGGGTTTTTCTCTCAGCTTTCATCGCCTTATGGTGTCCGTGAAGATTTTCACCGATAAGACTCTCTCATTTGTATCACTTTCCAGCTGGGGATTTGGAGTGTTGCCGGTATGACTCTCTCTGCTGGAGATTAGAGTCCTTTCTGCTGTGGAACAGAATGTTATGTTCGCCGGTAAGACTCTCATTTGTCTGACTTGGCATCTTTTGCAGACTGATCAGAAGGTCTTTCTTTGGACCGTAATGTGGGTTTTGGATAGGCTAGAAATAAAGGGTATTAAAGGCTCAAAAACAAAATAAATTTGGGGTTTTAAAATTACAACCTTCGGAACCAATTTTGCTTACCACAAGCGCAACTCTTGCCCCAGTTTCTTGCTTGGGGATTATTTATTTATTTAATTTTTTTTATTTATTACACCATGCATACCATGCACATTATGCACACTATGCACCCTATGACCGAGCCGTGAAGCGCCTACGTATCCTCTTTGAGGAATCAGGTCAAACGTAGTTCCCAATTCCTCTGTTTTCTTCTGACTTTCTTTTGTTTTTTTTGTTATCATTTTTCTCTTCTTTTTGTTTTGGTTTTTTTTTTGATTTTTTCTTTACCTTCCAGGCTCGTATTTCCTAGTCGTTGCTATTGATTCCGAACGAGGGGTATGAAAGAAAATAAATAAGGCTCAAAAGGGGTAACGAAGGATAAAGTGTTTAGGTAGCAGAACAAAATGCCTTCGTCATTCCAGTCTTTAAAACATGCCAAGTGCAAACAACACAATTGAACATAGATTTATAGTCTCTTCCGACGGTGCTGGTCTTGACAATTATGTTAAACACTTGCTTTTCATTTGTCATTTCTAAAGCATTGCTGGGCGACACTCTCACTCTCATGAATGACCCTCATGCCAATTTGGTGAATCTTGCATTTAACGGTTTTCTTTAAGTTTTACTTGCCTCAGTTCCACATGGCTCGGGCTTCAAATAATCTCAAACTATTCTTATTTCCCTTAAATGCTTTGATCACCTCTCCAGGGTTTTATGATTAACATTAAAGACCAGGCCCAAACTGTGTGCACATGTCATGTCACTAGAATCGGCGTTGAATAAAAATGATAAAAGTACTAAAAAAATGACTGGAAACAATAAAAGACCGGCTTTTGTATTAGACTAACGGCGAAATGGTTTGAATAATAAAACAAACAAAACAACCAGAATAAAATCCTAACACAGCCTTGAAAAAACTTAAACAAATTGATATGACAAACTGGAAAGATAAGAAGGTTTGGCACAAGACAATATTCGGATTACAACCCTAAGAATAATCCGGACAACAGAAATGACAACAAAATAAACCACCAACAGCTTCTCTCTTGCTAACCAAGGAACAGAGCGTCCTCCCATTTTATCAAAATTGGCATCTTAGCCACTAAGCTTTGCATTAGTATTGCCAAGACCATTATCAGCTTCCATATCATCAACCTCATGTCAACAAGTTCTCGATAGGGTTCGAGTGCTCCATGTCACTGTTATCGATCACAATCCGCCCTTCTTGGATCATTTTCTCTACTTCCATTTTCAAATTACGACAACTCTCAATGTTGTGCCCTATGACATTGGAGTGGTACGCGCATCGCGCTGCCGGATCAAAGTTTCTTGCATGTGGATCTGGAGTATATGCGGGGAGCGGCTCAATCAAGCCAGCATGCTTTAGCCTTTCAAACAGACTTGCATAAGATACTCCGATAGGGGTGAGAGCCTTTCCTCGTTTCAGCAACCTTTCGTTCCTAAATGCTTGATTGGGCCGGAAACCTGATCCAGGGGGCTTCCGGTAGGCTTGTGAGGGTGGATAGGCCTTCTGTGGAGCTGGGTATTTGGAAAGTGAAGCCCGTCTTTGGGAATCTCGTGGAGAGAAGTAGCATTGGGGAGGGGAGTAGCGTGGACGAGTGATGGAGCTACTCGGGTAGCTAGGAAAGCTGTCATAAGTGGGTTGGGATGGAGAGTATGGGGGATGGGTAATGCCAGAGTTTGAAAAGCTTGGCGGTGGTGGGGGTGGTGCTTTCCCAGTTATCCATGCCTGATACATGTCTGCCACATGTTGTCTAAGCATTTTCACTTCTTCTACCAACCCGTTGTTCTGTTCGACCAATTGTTGTCGGTCATCAGTACCGACCCATCCTGTTCTGAGGTTCTGTGTCATTTGCTTTGCAGGGAGGAGTTACCACAACCAACCACTTTTCTATATATGAACACAGCAAAGGGAAGCCATCACGTTAGTGTCAGGGCATTTGACAGATAATCATATATTAGAGATGCAATGCACCTAAGCAGTTAAACCGTTCTATCAGAGATGCGATGCACTTGCGCTTTCCTTTATTTTTCTTTCTTCCTCTTTTTTTTCAGTGGTTGTCGAATCTTATGGAGATTGCCTACGTATCATGACCCCGCATGAATCAGACCTTGCGTAGTTCGGACCAATAAAAGATAAGCAATACTAATCATTTTTTTTTCAATTTTCATATTGGGTTTCAAAGGTTTAAAAATGACCTACAAACTTGAAAATCAAACGACCCACATATTATAATCAAAAGTTTTACAAACTCCAAAACAAACGGCCAGCTTCCTTTCTCCGTTTGACAAATGCAACCAAACGGTTATTTTTGCAAATGTGGCCCCGTCCAAATTTTGAGGCCGGAGAGGATTATTTTATGACACTTTACACACTTGTCCGTTCTTTTACAAAAATAGCCTTTCGACAACTGAAAGATACTCTGAGGCTATTTCGGCAAGAACGGTTTAATATGACAAAATTCAAACGGTATTCACCTGACCGCCGACTCTTTGTTTTTTTTTTTCAAATTACAATAAAAACCAGGTGTTGCAAACACGGCCCTTCAGCGCCTCGGGGACGAAGATTTTTAAGGCTGTGTGGGTCAACTGGACCAAAATCCTAAACATGACCCAAAAGGTGGCTGTTTATGCAAAGTCAGCCTTCCGGCGTCCTTTTCGGGAACATTCGGCTATGTCTTGACAAAACAGCGTCACCCGACTTCTTTATGACAAAATTAAAATTTGACATATTTTTTTTATTTATTTAATTATTTTTTGGCTATTTTTTAGCAAAAGGGGAAGCTGGACACTGCCCGACTTATTTATGACAAAATTAAAATTTTGACACGTTTTTTTTTATTTATACTTTTGGCTATTTTAGCAAAAAGGGGGGTTGGACCCAGTGAGGGTTGCCTACGTATCTCACATCCGGTGAGAATCAAACCCGCATAGTTCGGGCAGGTCATGAATAAAGTAAATAAACTATTAAATTATTTTTTTTGAATTTGTAAAAGAACTGCTTTAAAAGAAGAAGGGAAGTATATATATATATATATATATATATATATATATATATATATATATATATATATATTTTGGATTTTTGATTGATTTTCTTTTTGAAAGAAAGACTTCTAAGAATTCCTTTTCTTTTGATTTGAACTTTGAGAATTTCAAAAGTAAAAGGAAGATATTTTTTTTGTTTGAATTTTTATTTGTTTTCTCTTATTCTAAAGAAGAAAGAAAATATTTTTTTGGAATTTTACCTCTAATAAAAGAAATGCTTTCTAAATTTTTTTTTTAATTTTGAATTTTCTTTTCAATTTTTTAAAAAAATAAGGAAAATATTTTCGGATTTGTTTTATTTTATTATATATATTTTTTTTATAATTAAAAAAGACTTTCTAAAGAAGTCAATAATGGAAAATATTTTTGGATTTTTTGTTTTTGAAAGTTGGGAGTCTAAAAAAAAAACTTTTCTAGACTTTTTGGCAGGACAAATATTTTTGCAATAAATAAAGATATATATATACATTTTTTGGAAATAAAGAAAAACTTTTTGGATTTTTATATATATATATATTTGCAACAAATAAGAAAACCACTTTCAACACCCAACTCTTTTTATTTTATTATTTTGTATTTTTCAGAAATAAATAAATAAAACTATTTTAAAAGTAAGACTCTTTTTCATTGTCATTATTAGGGGAAGACAAACTATTTTCCTTTTTATATTTTTATTTATTTTTATTTTTTTTAAAAATAAGACAGAACAACGACTTTTTTTTTCCTTTGCTTTTTTAGTAAAACAAACTCATAAAATTTTTTTTTTTATTTTCTCGAAATTTCGGCAGAGTTTTGACAATATTTGGGCATTTTTTTTTCAAAAATAAACAATCAATTCCCTAACCGCTATTTCTTTTTTTTCAATTTCAAAATATTATTCCTGATATTCAAAATTCAGTCAACACACAAATCCGGATCAAATAAATGCGCAAGTAGCAGCAAGTAAGATGCATCAGGATGGTCATTTTCATTTTTTGGTACACCTGTCCTAGACAGACCCAACCCCTGTGTTGAGCCTCCAAAGTCAAATGCACGTGATGCAAACAAACGTTCCTACTAGGGATCCGGCATGAAGCTGAGTTATTCTAAGTGGAAAAAAATTCAGGCATATTGTTCTAGCCCTGGCTCACTCAAGTGGACAGCTTGAGCCGAAGTGGGGGCAACGTACCGGGAGCACGAAAGTCTGCCCGGCCTAGTTACTTGTCCCAACTTCGTCTTATTTGGTATGACTTCTAACAGAAAGGTGGGCCACGCGCACGTGTACACCATAAATTTAGAAGACTCAGAAAGAAGAAGGGTTTCGTAGCAGTTTTATATACACAATTCAGATAATATTAAAGCGGTAAAAGCATCATTTAGCACATTAAGCATATATCATGTAAAAATCAGATAATAAATAAAGCCAACTATAACAGTTATTTTAAGCTCGAATTCTTGAACCCTGAACCAGTGGTTCTAGGTCAAGTCCCCAGCAGAGTCGCCAGAGCTGTCACACCTCCTTTTTCCGCCCCCCGAGGGTGCAAGGGAGTTTTCTCCAATTGAAGGACAGTCGAAACGGGATTTGTTCATTTGTTTCAGAGTCGCCACCTGGGAATTTTAAGGCGTCCCAAGTCACCGATTTTAATCCCTGAATCGAGGAGAATATGACTCTGTTTGTTATTCTGCGAACCAGAAATCCTGAGTAAGGAATTCTGTTAATCCGGAAGAAGGTGTTAGGCATTTCCGAATTCCGTGGTTCTAGCACGGTCGCTCAACTGTTTTTATTCTTGGCTTAATTATCTCGATTTTACATTTTTTATTGCATGATTTTGTTATCGCTTCTGTTTAGATTGTTTATAATTAAAGACCCTTCTTCGAATCGAATCACGCATACGTGTATCCGTCTTATATATTATATATTTTTTAACGTGAAAAATCGTGTCACGCGTACATATACACAATGATATTGATAATATAATAATTATTTTTTTCGAAATTGTTTTTATTATAAAAATAGACTTAAATTCGAAATTGTGCTTAAAATAAAATTAAGAACATCTGTCTCTCTTGTATGATTAAACAGTGAACTGCACATCTCGGGTTATATGAAATTATTTTAACATCCTTGGAGAAATCCCTTTTATTAAATATTCGCTCGAAGTTGCGCGAACGCATAATCCGAATTTGCTTTTAAAAATATAATCAGGTTACGCGAACGCATCCCTAATCGCGCAAAATATTCGTAATGGTATTATGGATTTTCCACAAATTGTTTATTATATCCGTACATTTTTATGTGAAAATCATGATAAATTCCCATTTTTGAGATGCCCTTAAATTCTTTGAAAAGAATTCACAATTTATTAAATGTTGACCGCTGATTATATTTTTCGCGTATGAATTACATTCCTCCAAGCCATTCGAATTTAAGGAGTAAAAATGAACAACGTGTGATTACTACCATTTGTAGTGAATGCATTATTTGCCTACCCAAATAAACAACGTGCGAATTACGTATAAACATTGGGAAAGAATTGATGTAAGAAAGGAAATGATATTTTCCAAGAATTTTCATTATTCTATTTGAGGCGAATACTATTTTTTATATTTTTTAAAATGTTATAATCTATAAATCTGATCACCTTCTACATTACTTGTTTTTAATCCAAAGTTGTAATCGTTTGGTTAATTTGTTTACAATGGTAGATGGGCATCAAGTTGATAAAAAAATTATTATACAAATCGATTCAATAAAATTGCATTACATGCAACATAGTTGTACGTCTGAACCGTTCATAACATTCTAACATCGTAACGAGCTATATCAACTCACCTTCCACATATGATTATATATATACTCATCATCATGCCATATATGAACATACAACTTATATCAATCTAAACCAAAATCAGATTTTTTACAAGATATACTAATAATGTAATTTCTTGATACTTCCATTCTACTTTACATTTAGCTAACAATATTACGGGATGTAATTAATGGCCCATTTTATGCCATGTTCCCTACCTTGATAATTCAATCATGACTTCACTTAATGAAAATTCCGAAATAGGTGATATTATTACAACACTTATACGAACTTTAAGAGGTAACAATTATCTTATATTCATCACGACAAACATACTACTATATTAATCAACTGAAACAAAACCAAATTTTAAACTAATGAACTTGAACGAATGGAAAACAGAATTATAATTCCCGAACTTCATTAATATGTCATGTTGAAGCTTTTCATGACATGAATTTACAGATATGTACCTGATATTGGAAGCAAAAGAAAATGATGACGAGAATCAGCGACAGTAATAACAATACAGCAACAACAGTCCAGCAGCAGTAACAACCCAGGAACAGAGTTTGCAAACTAGTAGAACAGTAATCCCAAAAACAAAAACTTCAAGCTTTGAATGAAACAACAACCATTAATACTAATTTCAAACAAAGAAAGAAAGCAGAAGATTTTTTAGTTTTTATTTTTATTTTGAAAGCTTAAATATTTTTCGGAATTTTTCTTTCTCTTAAATGTTCAGCCCTTTTTTCTCTCTTCTATTTTTCTTCTCAGATTCGTTTCTCTTATCTGTGTTTTTTCTCTCGTATGTGTTTTTTCTTATCTGTGTGTGTTTTTCTGTCTGTATGTGTTTTCTTCTTATCTGTGTGTGTTTTTCTCTTCCTCTTCTCTTTGATTTCAAGACTTCTTATAACCCATCCCATAAATCTTTCCATTAATTAAAATCAATACTTTTCTCTACCCAACCCATTATCTTCCCACTCATCCCCATTACATTAAATAAACATATCACACCACCCCATTATATTTTGTCCCCCATGCCTAACATAAAATAATACAAGATTCCCTCCACTAAATTTTGTCTTGTCCCCCTTTATATTAAACAACTATATCACAACCCACCCCATTTCATTTTGTCCTCCATGCTTCATATAAACAATTACAAAATGTACAATTCCTAAACTACCCCTCCGACCCTATTACAAATTACTATTTTACCCCCGAAAGTACTATAAATTACCAAACTACGCATCAGCTATAACACATCAATTAATCAAACTTAACCAAAATATAGACAATATGATTAATTTCTAACAATGTTCAAACAACAAATTTCATGAACATGATTTCTTCAACATTTCAACAACAAATCACATGAACATGATTTCTTCAACATTTCAACAACAAATCACATGAACACAAATTGAACAACAAAGAACAACTAAAATTTGATTGAACAATATTCTAGCAACAAACAATCCTATTTTCGGATTCAACAACAACAACAAACAAGTATATTTAGATTTCTAAATTCAATAATATATTGAACTTAAAATCAACTACTCTAACAACATTACAACAAACAATTCCTATATTAAACTTAAACAAGATTATGAGACAAATTCAAGAAATAATCATAAATGATAAACAAGAAATCAAACTATACAAAATTCGGATTCAAGATCATCCAAACAAAGTATGAACATGAATGAATCTATTTTAACACAACAAACATGACGGATTAAAACGATTAAATCAATATATTTCCTTTAACACAACTAAATTCTTTTTAGACAAATAACAAGATCGACGAATAAACAATTATGAACTTAAGCTTGAACTTAACAATATTAACAATTTCTAACAATACATAAACACATGAAACAAATTGAAGAAATAGTTAATTAAATTTCAATTTGAATCTAACAAACATCAAACTAACAACTATTCACTTAAACAATAATGCAAACATGAAATGAATATGAAAACAACTAATTAAACTTCTATTTTGAAATCTGAAAATTAATTTAACAAAGCACATGAACAAACTAAAAAAATTAATTCAAACGACATACATGAACAAAACAAACATTTGCCGATTTTAGATTCGAAAATATCAAAACAAAATACGGACAAAAATAAAACTCAAAAACAACTAACCGGAGGTGAATCAACGACGAACTCGATTGTAAACAAATCTGCCCAGGCTTCGACTCAACGGAAGACCTTCGACAAAACGAAGAAGACGGAGGGAAAGGAGGCAGCAGCCCGCAGCTGGCCATGGCAGCATCAAAGCTTGCTCGTCCATGGCGGAAACGTGAGCAGCCAGCAGCGACGACGTAGCAGTGGCGACGGGCGGAGGAACTGGAAGATAAAAGCTCGGGCAGTAGCTATTGGGATGACGCAGCAGTAGGGGAAAGCAGCTGGAGCTTCGACGTGAAGATGGAGGGGAAGAAGCAGCGTCGCGGCAGCTGGAAGGAGGAAGGGAAGCCGCAGCGATGGGGTTCCTCCTTCGTTGGTCGAGGGTTTTTCCGGCGTGACTGGGGTTGAGGGTTGGAGTGGCTACGCTGGTCGACAACGAGGAACGCAGCCATGGCTGCTAGGGAAGCATTGGTCGTCCATGGATGTCGAGCTCAAGCTTGAGCTCGACGAAGAAGATGAAAGCAAACGCGGGCAACCATGGCGCAAAAAAAACGACAATGGTGAAGCTTGAGGGCAGCCATGGTTATGTGGTGAAGGGGTGGTTGTGGTGGAGATGGTGAAGTAGCCATTGATGGAGCTTGTCTTTCTTGAGGAAGAAGAAGAAGAAAGATAGAAAAGGGGGGGGGCGGTAGTTTAGTGTTTAGGTTAGGGTTTTCTTGATTTTGTTTTTGTTTTTTTGTAAAAAATGAAAGACAAAGGATGTTGGGTTATGGACTGGGTCGACCCAGTTCGAAATGGACTGGGTCGTAGGGAAGATTGGGCCATTTTTTGGGCCTGTGGCTTGAAATCGAAGAAGAGGCCCAATTCCGACTTTCTTTATATTTTTGCTCTCTTTTCTTCTTTTATTTTTCTAAAACTAAATTATAAAAATACTTCAACTATTATTCAAGAACTAAATTAAGTTATAAAAGCGCATATTAACTCCCAATAACAATTAACGCGCAATTAAGTAATAATTAAGCATAAAATTGTATATTTGGATATTAAATGCTAAAAATGCAAATGATGCCTATTTTTGTAATTTTATTTTTTGTAAAACAAATTCAATTACTAAAAATTGTAGAATTAAATCCTACATGCAAAATGCAACATTTTTTTGTATTTTTATTAATTTAACAAATAAACATGCACAGACAAATACAAATAATTATTCAAAATATCACAAAATTGCACACCAAGAAAAAATTACTTTATTTTTGAATTTTTTGGAGTAATTCTCATACAGGGCAAAAATCACGTGCTTACACCTTTCGCTCCCGGAGCTGTCTAAGGACATTTTGGTTGTGAATGTCCAAATCCTTCACTAAGAACTGTCGCTCAAGTGTGAGCGATCTTTAGGGTTACCACTCTCTGAATTTGGTAAAGGCAGTCAAGCTCACAAATCGATCCTCCCATAACTCCTTCTTCTTAGACCTCTCTAGACCTCCCACTATAGTGTCGCCCCCTCTACCATCATCCTGGACATCATCATCATCATCTACATTGATTGGTGCAGCCGGGGCATATGAGGAAGAGGGTTCAGAATTTTTGCTACCTGATCGGTGGGGATTTTAACCTATTATTTGCTCTCTTTTACTTGCGTTTTGGGCCGAAAATGCGTGAAGGTATTCCCCGAAAACTAATGTAATATGCTTGCTTAAAGGAATTTATCTAAATGATCCAAAATAGGCCTAATCAACTCATAAAGGAGTCAAATCTATAAAAAAACCAAGACTGGGCCAGAAGACATGAAACGCAGACCGCACAAATATTGTACGGTCGCGAAAGCCACAACACGGCCGCGAAGTGAAGAATTAGAGAGTGCGTTTTAAGGCCAAATGTTGAGCGAGGTCTACACCATAAATGTGCGGCCGCGAAGTCTCACCGCGGCCGCAATAGGAATTATGTGGACCGCAGTGGCTGAGATTCAGAGAGTTCACATTTCAAGCAAAGATAAGGAGTGCGGTCCGCGATATAATTACGCGGACGCAAAAATCCACTATGTGTCAAGTATTTGGAATTATGCGGCCCACAAACAAACCTCAACCTAGATCTAGAAGTTAAAAATGCGGACCGCGGTTAGTATTACGCGTCCGTGAAAGCAAGAGTGCGGCCGCAGTAAGAATTACGCAGCCGCGAATCCTCCGCAGGGGTATTTTTGTTCGGAAATTTTAACTTAGTATAAATAGATCTTTTTGACATTTTTAGGTTAAGTTTTGTTTTTTGCTGAGCACGTGAGACGACTGGGAATTCCAATTTGGGCAATTTTGTACTAGAATTATCTCTCAACATTAGATTTTCATCTTTTAATCTAGTATTATGAATTTTATCTTTATTTCATCTTTGATTTCTTTTATTTCCATGAGTAGCTAAATCCATAGCTAGGGTTGTGACCCAACCCTAGTGTGGGTATTTGATGGGTCTTGAATTTTAGGGCTTGAATGTGTATGGCTTGGTAGTATTTAGCCTAATTCTTGCTAGAACTATTAAATTAGTGGTTGCAAATACTGATTTATGTCTTTATGACTTAGTCTCTACTTGATAGAGAGGGACTAAGTCTAGGAAAACTAGGCTAACAAGGAATTGGGTTGAACTAAAGAAATTGATAGCCTCAATTAAAGGGTTAAACCTAGAATAGTAATACCCGACTTGAGCTAAATTCACTTGAATTACATGAATACCCACTTGGACTTGAGAAAGCCAAATTGGGCAAAATCGCTCAAACTACCGAGAGGTATAAAGTGAGTACCAGGGTGTGATAGCTATATTACGACCACAATTAATCGCATGATTGCCCTAGATTCTTGCTACCTGTTAGATACTCACCTAGGTGGAAGTCACTACTCTAGTCCCTTTAAATCCTTGAAAATCAACAACAAAAACATTATACTTAGTTTCAAATATTGCATGTTATAGAATAGAAGTAGAAGTAGAAAAGAAACCAAACATTTGTGGAAGTGTAATTAAGAGCAAAACCCACATCTAGACTTTGATATAAACTTAATTCCAAACAAATTAACTCCATGTGGATTCGATGCCGACCTAGTTGGGTAAAATTGAATCGACCATCCTTGCTACTCAATAGTAGTGTAGGCTTGGACTCGATCAATTTTTTGGCACCGTTGACGGGGAGTTTGACAGTTTTAGCTATATATCTGAGTATTTGTGTGTTTTGTTTTTCTTTCCTTCCATTTTTGGAATAGTGGTTACAACAACAACCAAAGCAATTGGGGGAACAACAATAATCAAAATTGGGGTAACCAAGGAAACCAAGGCAATTGGGGTGGCAATAATAATAGCAATTGAGGAGGCATAATAATCAAACGGGTTGGAATAACAATAATCAAGGGAACCGGGGGTTGGGATTTCAAAGGCCTCCAATGTATCAACAACCAAACATCCCGCCTCCATATCCATCACAAGGTCCTAGCTCTTCCAACAATGAGATGGGGCGGATTGAGACAATGTTTGAGCAAATGGTGAAAAAAAATGCTGACTATGATGCCCAATTAGCTTCCCACAACACTTCTATCCGCAACTTGGAAGTCCAACTTGGCCAAATTTCTCAAGCTTTGAATACTCTCCCTAAGGGGGCACTACCAAGTGACACGGTAGTAAACCCGAAAGGTGGGAACAATACGGGCCATGCTATGGCGGTGACTACAAGAAGTGGTAGAGGTTGAGTTGCTAGTACCTCTAATCCAAGAAAGGTTGTGAGTGATGATGTGTTGGTGAAAGATGATGATGATCCAAGCAATGATGTGCAAGTGAGTGATGAGAATGTGAATAATGAAGTGAGGATAGACATTGATGACAACGTGGAGGAGATATAAAATGATGTGAACCCGTCTAGGGAACATGTGATAGACATACCAGAAATGGTAGTTCCCAAATCCAAGGCTCCTTTTCCAAGGCCTCCTTCGCCATATCCTCAAAGGCTAGCAAAACTAAACAATGAGAACCAGTTTAAGAAATTTATTGATATGATGAACAGTTTGTCCATAAATGTGCCTTTGGTTGAAGCTCTAGAACAAATACCGGGATATGCCAAGTTAATGAATTACTTGGTAGCAAAGAAGAGATCAATGAACTGTGAAATGATCAAAATGACACATCAAGTGAGTGCTATTGTGCACTCCATAGCTCCAAAGTTAGAAGACCCTGGTGCCTTTACACTCTCATGCACTATTAGTAATGCCGATTTCACCAAAGTTTTGTGTGATTTGGGAGCAAGCATTAACTTGATGCCATATTTTGTGTTCAAGACATTGGGGATTGTGCAACCAAGGCCCACATACATGAGGTTGCAAATGGCGGATAGGACAATGAAGAGGCCATTGGGGATAATTGATGATGTGCTAGTTCGGGCCGACAAGTTCATACTTCCCGCAAATTTTGTGATGCTTTACTGTGAGGTTGACTACGAGGTGTCAATCATATTGGAGATACCTTTCCTAGCTATAGGAAAGGCCTTAGTTGAGATGGAAGCAGGGGAGCTCACCTTCCGGGTGGGCGATGAAAAAGTTTGCTCCATGTTTGCAAGTTAATGAGGCAGCCTAATAGCAACAAAGTGTGTTCGTTTGTGGATCTTGTGACCGAAGTGATTGTTAAAGACACAAGTGGTGTAATTAATGTGGAAGACCCATTGGAAGTTGTGTTGTTAAATCATGATGTGGATGATAAGGAAGTCCTGGTTGAATATGTCAATGCTTTGCAAGGAATAGGTTTATATACATATGAGCCCCAGAAACTTTCCTTGGACCTTGAGAACCAGAAGACTCCACCAACAAAGCCCTCAATTGAGGAGCCTGCCATATTGGAGTTGAAGCCTTTGCCTTCCTCGGGTATGAGTTCTTAGGCCTTTGTTCCACTTTACATGTTATTCTTTCCTCGTGCTTAACTAACGTGTAGGTAGATGCCACACTTGTGGTGCTCCAAAGGAGGAAGAAAGCAATAGGTTGGACATTGGCGGATATTCGGGGTATAAGCCCCACCTTTTGCATGCACAAAATCATATTGGAAGAGGATTCCAAACCCTCCATGGAACATCAGAGAAGGTTGAATGAGTCTATGCAAGAGGTTGTCAAGAAAGAGGTCATCAAATGGTTGGATACTTGGGTTGTCTACCCCATTTCCGATAGTTCATGGACTTCACCAGTACAATGTGTCCCAAAGAAGGGGGCATGATTGTGATTACAAATGATAACAATGAGTTAATTCCCACAAGAACTGTCACCGGTTGGAGGGTATGCATGTATTATAGGAAGCTTAACAAAGTGACTCGGAAAGACCATTTTCCGCTTCCATTTCTTGATCAAATGTTGGATAGGTTAGCCGGACGTGCTTATTATTGCTTCTTGGATGGGTATTCCGCGTATAACCAGATTCTTATTGCACCTGAAGACCAAGAGAAGACCATCTTCACTTGTCCATACGGCACATTTGCATTCGCAAGGATGTCGCTTGGTCTATGTAATGCACCGACTACTTTTTAGAGGTATATGATGGCAATATTCACGGATATGGTGGAGGAATTCCTCGAGGTTTTCATGGATGATTTCTCTATTGTGGGGGATTCTTTTGATGAGTGTTTGAATAACCTCGACAAAGTTTTGGCACGTTGTGAATAGACCAACTTGGTGCTTAATTGGGAGAAGTGTCACTTTATGGTTGAGGAGGGCATTGTCCTCAGACATAAGATCTCAAAAAATAGTATTGAAGTGGATAAAGCAAAAATTGAAGTGATATCAAAATTCCCTCTTCCTACTTCCATCAAAGGAGTGAGGAGCTTTCTAGGCCATGCGGGGTTTTACCGTCAGTTCATCAATTCTCAACGGGGGTGAAATCCTTGTGCAAGTTGTTGGAAAAAGACGAAACATTTGTGTTCAATGATGATTTTATGAAAGCTTTTGAGCTACTCAAGTATAGGTTGACTACCACTCCCATCATTACCGTACCAACTTGGAGCTTACCATTTGAGCTCATGTGTGATGCTAGTGATGTAGCGGTAGCAGCGGTGTTGGGGCAAAGAATCAATAAGATATTCCATCCGGTCTACTATGGTAGTAAGACCATGAACGATGCCCAAGTAAACTATACGGTGACCGAGAAAGAACTCTTATCCATTGTCTTTGCTATGGAAAAGTTTTTCCCGTACCTCATGGGTACCAAAGTGATTGTTCACACTGATCATGCGGCGCTTCGTTATTTGATGAGTAAGAAGGACTCAAAGGCTAGATTGATGAGGTGGGTACTTCTCTACAAGAGTTTGATCTTGAAATCATAGACCGAAAAGGGAGTGAGAATCAAGTGGCGGACCACTTGTCCCATTTGAAAGAGGAGGGGAGGCCCCATGATGGCCTTGAAATTAATGATTTGTTTCTGGATGAACAACTCTGTTCCATGTCTTTGACCGTGATGCCTTTGTTTGCCGATGTGGCTAACTATATTGTGAGCGGAATTATCCCGAATGAGTTCTCTTCAAACCAAAGGAAGAAGCTCAAACGGGACTGCTTGGATTATTATTGGGATGAGCCATATCTTTTCAAAATTTGCACCCATGGTGTAATCTAGAGATGTGTTCCAGAAAAAGAGCAATGAGGTAGTCTTGAGGCTTGTCATTCCTCACCTTATGGTGGTCACCATCGTGGGGCGAGAACTTCTACAAAGGTCCTAAGCTGTTGATTCTATTGGCCTACCTTGTACAAAGATGCTAGCAAGCTTGTTAAGAGGTGTAATGATTGCCAAAGAGCTGGTGGAATTTCCAAGAAGAATGAGATGCCTCTCACCACCATCCTTGAGATTGATATTTTTGATGTATGAGGCATCGAATTTATGGGTCCATTTGTGAGTTCATATGGGAACACCTATATTCTTGTTATCGTGGTATACGTTTCCAAAAGGGTTGAATCTGTGGCTTTGCCCAATAATAAAGCACAGAGTGTGGTGGCTTTCTTGAAGAAAAATATATTCACAAGGTTCGGTACCCCAAGGGCCATTATTAGTGATGGGGGTTCTCATTTTTGTAACAAAGCCTTTGACACTTTACTCTCCAAGTATGGTGTCACTCACAAGGTGTCAACTCCCTATCACACCCAGGCAAGTGGACAGGTTGAGGTCTCCAACAGGGAGATCAAGAGTATTCTATCTAAGATTGTCAATGCAAACCGAACTGATTGGTCAAGGAAAGTTGACGATGGTTTATGGGCCTATAGAACAGCTTACAAGACTCCAATTGGTATGTCTCCGTATCGGTTGGCATTTGGGAAAGCATGTCACCTCCCAGTGGAATTAGAGCATTAGGCCATGTTGGTGTTGAAGAAGTTGAACCTAGAGTGGGATGTGGCTCCCAATCTTCGGGTGGAGCAATTGAATGGACTTGATGAGTTATGGTTCCATGCTTACTCCAGTTCGTCCTTATATAAGGACAAGATGAAATACTTACATGATAAGTATATCTGGAACAAAGAATTCAAAAAAGGTTACCTTGTTATCTTATTCAACTCTCGGTTACGGATGTTTACGGAAAAGCTGAAGTCAAAGTGGAGTGGTCCCTTTGAAGTGGTGCATGTAACTCCTTTTGGTGCTCTAGATTTAAAAAATAATCTTTAGAGTCAATGGGCACCGAGTGAAGCACTACCCTGGTAAGGTTGATAATGGCCACGTTGTGGCATTGATCCAGTTCAAGTGAAAAATGGTAACATGCGTCATGTCGCGATGTTAAATTAGGCGCTTCTTGGGAGGCAACCCATGTGTTTTTCTTTTCTTCTTAGATTACGCATTGTTTTGGACTAACTGGTTGTGAAGTGTGTGTAGGAATTGGTTGTGTAGTGTGGAAAATTGACAATGGAGAAAGTTGGCTAAGTGACAAGAGTTCGCAGACCGCGCCCAAAATTTCGCAGACCGCGCCCAAAATTTCGCGGACCGCGTGAACACTTTGCGGTCGCACTATTCTGAATGCGGTGGCGTAGTTGAATTGAGCAAAATGCTAACTCTCTAAAGTTGGCCTATCAAAATCCCTTTATTTGTTGCGGCCGCGTTCACATTTGCACGGACCGCAGAAATTTGGCGGCCGCAGTCAATATTTCGCGGACCGCGTCATTGTGTTTGAAGCAGCTCTTCAAAAAGGTAACGAGTGCGGACCGCGATAAAATTTCGTGGCCTCACTCAGGTAAGGCGGTGGATCCCCTGGGCCTAAGTATAAATAGGACTTCTTACCTTATTTTACACTTTATAAACTCTGACTGTTCAAACTCACCTAAAACAATTGTTCATCTCTCCTTGCTCTCATTCTCATCTTATTCTCATAAAGTGTAGATTTCCTACCACATTATACAACTGGTATGCTCATTTCAATGATTTGATTTTATCTTTTTCTTTTTCTTTTCTCTTTATTTCAATTTTTCTTTTTAGTTAGGGTTAAATTCATGCCATAATGTCTAATTAATGCCTCAATGTTGCCTAAATACATGTGGGTAGTGTTTGTATGACTAATGGAGGATGGGGTTAGTAACATTGCATGTATAATTGCTCTAATTTTTTCACAATTAGTGAAACCCTAGTTATCAGTGTTCTTCAGTGCCAATCTCACTTAAAATTCGTGGCCGCGGTCCTTTTTTCGCGGTCCGCGATAGGGTATGCAGCCGCATCCAAAACTTCGCGGTCCACGATACCCTACCATAGAAGCATTGGGGGTTGTTTAGCCTTCGCTGTCATGATCAATTTTCTGCGGTGCATGGTTAGTCCTTCACGGCTGCATCCATGTTTTTGTAGTCTGCACTTCTAAACATCAGAGAGCTTATAATTTGCCTCTGCAGCCGCGTTTACTTTTACGCAATCTGCAATGGGTCATTTACAGCTGTGTTCCATTTTTTGCGGTCCGTGGTTGAGCAAATACAGAGAGTCAGTAGTTTGAGCCTGACCTCTTCGCGGCCGCGTTCACTTTTATGCGGTCCGCGATGGGCATTTCGCCGCCTCACTCACTTTTACGCGGTCCACGGGGCCCTATGCTGAGAAGCAGTATTGCATTTCATTTGTATTGTTTTAACACATGCTTGAAGCCTTTTTTCTGAATATATTTCACTGCTTGTGTGTTGCAGACAATGGTTCGTTCCAGAGGTAGAGGTGATACATCCAAAGGGAGGGCAGAACCCTCCCGAGGCAGGGGTTAAGGCAAGACTAAGTTACCCCTATCAGTGCAAAAAACTATCGGCAAGTTAAGAGCCTCCATCAAAGCTGCAGATAAAGTCACGGACCATTCAGACACCAGTGAGTATGTCCCTTCCCGGGAAGCTTCAAAAGGAGACTCCGTGCCAACACATGTCCCCACATAATTCCCGGAGAGACTTCATTTAGTTGATGAACCTACCTCCTCTTCTGAGTCGTCTGATGGCTCAGAGGGAGGTAGTGAGGCTTCGGCACCATCTTCCCCACCTACTACAACATCAGCCTCACCAGCTGCCCCTATTAATGTTGATAAGGATGACGGGAGAGGGGGTGATACCAATGTGGGAGGGTTGGACAGGTCCAAAAAGCCCGAGGTGTGGGCTGATAGATTTGTGAGCGAGAAAGCATATCTGAAGTTCCAGGAATGTTGGTCCCAAAGGTCGCTCACCCTTGAGTGACAGTTCATAGAGAGAGACCTACTTCCCCATAATCTAAATGTCGATAGGTAGTTTAAGGAGAGAAAAGGGTGGAAGTTCTTCACCAGTAAAGTGTCGGATGCGAATGAGTACCTTGTCAAAGAGTCATACGCCAGTGTTGCCCACATAAAAAAGGGCACCACTGTGACAAAGGTCAAGAACTTGAGGATCCGGTTTGATGGCCGTACTTTGAACGAATATGCCAGTTTTGAGGATGTGGAAGCGTGCAATACTTGGAGAAGCTAGCCCTAGATGAAGCATCCCATCCATTGCTAGCCAAGATATTAGCTATTCCAGGGACGACATCGGCATGGCTCACAGCTGGAGTCCCAATAGCCAGAAACACCCTCAGCTTTGAAGCCAAAGGGTGGTCCACATTTGTATGCAACCATCTGGACCCGTGTCAGCATGATAATGTCCTCCTACTCACCCAGGAAATCTTGATAGCTTCCATCATGGCGGGGTATCCAATCAATGTGGGGAACCTCATGTACTACCATATATCCAAGGCAGTTGGAAAAGAGGAAAGATCTTATCCCTACCTCAACTTCCTCACTATGTATTTCGAGGACCAAGGGGTTGAGAAGAAGCACTATGACACAAAGGTAAAGCCTAAAAAGCCTTTTTCCTGGTATAGCCTCTAAGGAACAGATGACCCTAAAGAAAAGGGTAAAGCCATTACCTCCACTGGCCAGTCTGAAGAGCCAAGGGTAGTGATCACCGATTCATAGCCTTCCACAGCAGCAGGATCTTCAGCTGCCATGCCTCCTCCTTCATCCAGGGCATCCATCATTGTACCATTATCTGTGCCCTCGTCTTCCACTTATCCTCAGACTACACTACAGGTCTCTTAGACATTATTCAGCATCAACAACTGGATGTAGGCAGCTACATCAAAGTTGTTTGTCTTATCCAGTACAGTAGCAGAACAGTCAGCCCCAATACAGTTTCAGGTACCTCCATCAATGGAGGATTTATTGAAGGATCATTTGGACAACCAGAAGAAGATCCTGGTAACTTTGGATACACATGGAAAGGTTATTAAGGATCTGGGCAAGCAAGTGAAGAAGATGAAGAAGACTCAGGCCTCAAAAGATTCAGTGGAGCTGCTAAAGAAGGAGGTAGAGAAGTACACATCTGCTGGAAACATCCTGTCACACCTCCTTTTTACCTACACCCCGCAAAGGGGCGTAAAGGGAGTTTTTCCAATTAAAGGACAATCGAAACGGTATTTATTATTTAATTCATAGTCGCCACTTGGGAGATTTATGGTGTCCCAAGTCACCGGTTGAATCCCGAATCGAGGAAAAATTAACTTTGTATTACAGTCCGTGAACCAGAAATCCGGACAAGGAATTCTGTTAACCCGAGAGAAGGTGTTAGACATTCCCGAGTTCCGTGGTTCTAGCACGGTCGCTCAACTATCACATTCGGCTTATTTATCTGACTTTAACAATTATGAGCTTATATGCAAGTTTTAACTCTTTATCGCTTTTATTATTATCATTATTATTTTAACGGAGAATTGCAACGTTGTGAAGACGTATCTCGAACCACGTCACATCAATGTACCCGTGGTTGTCAACACATTTCGACTCCGTTGGGATTTGGATTTGGGTCACATAAATGTGCACCCGAATTTGAGAAGGTAATGTTATTTAAAGTACGCGCCTAAAGAGATTAACGCGTGGTTATTTTGGGGAAAAGGCCGTGAAGTTCGCTAAGCGGCCGATCCCGAGTTCTAAGTAATTAATACATACATTTGTGAGGGCCCCGCAATCTATGCGTTTTACTAGGCGAGGCTCATCTCGTTTATTTTAAAAGGACAATCCTAAAGTGACTACATTTTTCTATTAAGTTCGTCTCTAAAATAAAAGAGAAGAAGTCCTAATTAGTTACATGTTTTATAAGCTCGTGCCTCTTATTAGTTATTAGATTAAGACAAATGCAAACGAAAAATTGCAACCGAGCTTGCTCAAAGGGAGATTGTATCGTTCCTTGTTCTATTAGTTAATAATACTAAAGTTGAGATTATGAATTGAACACGAGATTGACACACAGTAATATCAAAACAAACTAACTATTCTTTGATTAATTTAAACTAACATTATTAGATGAATGGGTTATTAGAAGAACCAAATGTAATACCAAGCCATTTTTGAACTCTTTTTACAACTGTCGAAAATACCTCAGTATTTGAAAATTGACGTTAGGCTAACATTATTCAAGTAACCATTTCGTTAGCTTTGAACCTATATGATGATACCTTCAATTCATTTGAATCCAAAAAAAACTTGGAAAAACGGTAGCTCACATGGTCTAGATACAGTCCAGTTAGGTACATTTACACGAACCAGTCTTATTACAGAAAACTAAACATTATACATATGCAACCCTATGACTCATTAATCAGTCAACTACATATTTAGACAAAGAAAGGAAAACTCTATTCGAGCACAAATCTAAACAGGAGGAATTCAACAGGAACAAAGCCTGGTCAACACTTCATTTCGCTTCAAGCCAAGAGTGTACAAATGTGTACCTGGAAGGAATACAATGGGGAAGAAGAAGAGAGGAAGGTCAGCAGCAGCAGTAGCAAACATCAGTTGCAACAGCAATGCAACAAAAGATAACCAGCAGCGACTCAGGAAACCAGTTAAAATTCCCAGCAATACCAACAGCAACACAAACACCCAGTAACTGACCCCAAAACAGCTTGATAGCAACCAAATATCAATCAAAACACAAGCAGAAACACCCCTAGAATTCAGTAATCAAGAAAAACTCGAAAATACAACTCCACAGTTAAAGCTGAAGCTCTTTTCAGTTTCAATGGGATAGCACTAGTTTAACTAGACTAACTCTTAAAACTCTCTTCTAGTTTTTCAGAATGTTCAACACCCTTAAGATTTCCAGAATGTTCTCTCTCCTTTTTTAATTGTGTCCAGCTCCTCTCCTTTATAGCCAAACTTTTTTAACCCTTTAGCTCTTAGGAGCATTCAGCTAATTAAGAGAGTGTTTCTGCCCATGATATTCCCTGACAGCCACTACTACATGTTTTTCTCTTTTTTTAATCCAAGGTTATGGGTGACTTAACTTATTTAATCAACATCTCATGCCATTAAGCCTTGTTCCTCACTATTACTAAACAATTCATTAGTTTATTGGTACTTTAGTACCCTACTGTCAGACCACTAAATTTAGGCCATTCTCAAACCTTTTAAATCCCAAAATACCCTCCTAGAGTCCCTGAAATTGCAGCTATAACCAATTCTCATAAGTTCTGAATGCAACCTTATGACTCACTACTATCTAGTTGACATTATCATACCAATACTGAATTCAAACCAATGTCAGATTCATTTTAGACCCTAAACAGTATGATTCGATTCATCAATTGCTTAGGCTTGAATCAAATAGCAACAAAATAAAGGCCAAGGCTTTTAATGAATCAGAACACCCTTACAGGGCATGACACAGTAGGTTCAGGTGACAACCAAAACAACAGTTGTGACGAAGCAGTTCAACTGACCAAGCAATTCAAAACATTTCAAATGACCAAGCAATTAAAAACAATGTGACGAACGACTAAGTGATTCAAACATTGTGATGAACTAATCCTTAATTTTAGCGACCGGACAAACTTAATTTTAATGAATGCGAAAATCAGAAATGTTTAAAAACAAATCGACAACCTGACTAACTTCAACAAGTGACTGAAATTAACGAGTCAACACCAATTACCAAACCAAAACAAATTGACGAGAACTACTAAACTACAAACATGAACGGATTAATCAACGAAACTATTTATAACGTATGTTAATCAATCAGAAGAAAATTGGACCGAAAAAAAAAGGTCTGAAAGAGGAGAGAAATAAATTAAAGGGATGATGAAATACAACGAGGCTCAAACGGATAAACAACAAAAATGGAAAAGAAAAAGAAGACAAATACCTCAAAATTACAGGCTGAAACTCCAAACAGTTCCCCTTTCACTTTGACTCGAATTTTTGAGGTCCGTAGTGTTCACGACTGAAAACACTCGACTGAAGTAGATTAGGAACCTCAAATTTCCCCTTCACTCGGACCGGCTCTAGGTTTGATCCTCCTAGGGGTCTTTAATCGATTTAAAATCCGACCAGTTCTAGTAAGATTCGAGCCACGGTAGGGGTTGTTTGGGAACGAAAGAGGTCAGGTAGAGCTGGGGTGTGAACTTGGGGTTGGTTGGGTAGTTTAGGGTTTTTCTCGAATCTTCAACTGAAGATTCGAAACGAACCGGGATGATTCGAGGTTAAAGGGGTAGGGATTTGTGTGAGGGTGGTTAGAAGGTTCAGGGGTGTGAATTTGGTAGTCATCGGAGGAGGTGAGGTTTTAGGCTGATTCTCCGATTGAAGATTTGAGAAGCTCGGGGATGATTCGAAGCAAGCCGAGTGTGGATTTGTGGAGGGGAGGGTCAGGTGGTCAAGGGGTGTTATTTACATGGCCATCGGAGCCGGAGCCGCCGGGTTTACGGCGAAGGGGCGGGGTGGCTGCTCTAGGGTTTCGAGGGGTCGTCTCTGAGAGGTCTAAGAGAGACGATGGGGCGAGGGGGGGTTTGGTTTAGGGGGCAGGGTAGGATTTAGAAATATATACCATGTGGGGAATTTAATCCCGGCCGTTAGATCAATTAAGATCAACGGCTAGGATCAAGGAGATTAACCAATACGACGTCGTTTGGTTTAAGTAGGGGTCGGTTTGAATCGGGTAATGGGTCGGGCCAAGGAATGGGTAAGGGAGACGGCTTTTGAGCCGTTGGATCATGAAGGATCAACGGCTGTGATTGATTGTCGTTGAAACGACATCGTTCGAACGTCGGTGAGATTTGGACCGGTCTGGGCATCTGTTTGGGCCTGATTTTGATTTTAAAAAGTCGGCCCAGTTCCGAATTTATTCTTTATTCTTCATTTCTTAATTTTCTTTTATTTTCCTTTTTAATTTCTATTTTACAAACAAAATCCTAGATTAAATCAAAAACCAAAATTAGCTAAAAAAAATACTAATTGACTCTTAATAATAAGTAAAATCTAAAATCAAACACTAATTAAAACACAATCACATAATCGGACATTAAATGCTAAAAATGCAAAAAAATACACATTTTTGTGATTTTCATTAATTCCTGATTGTAAAATTAAATCCTAAATGCACATGCAACACCTATTTTTGTATCTTTCTTAATTAAAGTAGAAATAAACACGCACGGACAAAAATACAAATAAATCACAAACAACACAAAACTATTTTATTTTGAATTTTTGGGAGTAGTTCTCGTAGGGCAAAAATCACGTGCTCACAGCTGCCCCTCTTTGTCCGGAAACACGAAGAGTTTTCGTGCAAAGATAAAGTGAGCGTATACGAGCGATTTTTGCCCGTTCGGCTACTCCGTGTGAAACATTTTTGAAAGATTTGACCGAACCTCTGCTTCAAAGGTTTCCTACATATCCCTCGCTAAAGGGGAATCAGGTCAATGTAGTTCGGGAAGTTTCGGTAGCTGGGACTACCATGAAGCTGTAATTTTGCTGTTACTACTGCTGCATGTTGTTACTACTGCTTTCTGACCTCCTTATTATACCGTGCTAAAAGAAGACAAGAAGCTAGACTAAACTAGGGATTACAACATCTTATCTATCTTCAAACTTGCTCTTGTAGCCTTCCTTCTGATTTCTGCAGCGGAATTTATGTTGGGGATATTTTGTTGTAACCCTCCGCTTTACTGACTCTTGACTTGAAATTGAGTGTAGTCCTCTGTGCTACAGGCGGGCTCCTGACTTCAAACTTGAAATTTATTCCTTTGTTCTACAGGCGGGCTCCTGACTTCGTTTTGAAATTTACTCCTCTGTTCTACAGGCGGGCTCCTGACTCCAACTTGACTTTAAAAGATAATACGGCCTCCATTCTCCAGGCGGGCTCCTGACTTCAACAGCAATTTAAAGATAATGCAGCCTCCATTCTCCAGGCGGGCTCCTGACTTCAACAGCAACTATTTCTCCAGAATATAATACTTTCATTCTCCGGGCGGGCTCCTGACCTCAAAAATTTCTTAAAAACATAACACCTCCATTCTCTAGGCGGGCTTCTGACTTCAACAACTTCTTAAAAATAAACACCTTCATTCTCCAGACGGGCTCCTAACTTCAACAACTTCCTAAAAATATAACACCTCTATTCTCCAAGCGGGCTCCTGACTTTGACTACAACTCAAAAAATATAACACCTCCATTTTTCAGGCGGGCTCCTGACTTCGACTACAACTAAAAAAATATAACACCTCCATTCTCCAGGCGGGTTCCTGACCTCAACAATTTCTTAAAAACATAACACCTCTATTCTCCAGGCGGGCTCCTGACTTCAACAACTCCTTAAAAATATAACACCTCTATTCTCCAGGCGGGCTCCTGACTTCGACTACAACTTAAAAAATATAACACCTCCATTTTTCAGGCGGGCTCCTGACTTCGACTACAACTCAAAAATATAACACCTCCATTCTCCAGGCGGGTTCCTGACTTCAACTTCAACTTGAAATGACAACAACCTCCATTCTCCAGGCGGGCTCCTGACTTCAACTTCAACTTGAAATGACAACAACCTCCATTCTTCAGGCGAGCTCCTGACTTCAGCTACAACTCAAAATGTAATACCTCCATTCTCTAGGCAGGCTCCTGACTTCAACTACTTCTTATAATATAGCACCTCCATTCTCCAGGCGGGCTCTTGCCTTCAATGACTTCTAAGAAATGCGTTTTATTGTTGTTGCTCCTTCCTGCCTCCTGAACCATTTTCCTTCTAACTTGAAATTATCTTCTTTTAGAACTTCTTCCCTCAAAACTGGTGTTTCATTCCTCTGAAAACTGTTGGGGATAACACCAGTGTTTTATTCAAAAATATGTTATTTTCCTCCTTCAAAGACTACTTCCCTTAAAGCTGGTGCTTTCCTTCCACTGGAACTACTTCCCTTAAGACTTGTGTTATCTTCCTTCCGAAATTGCTTCCTTTAAAACTTGTTTGGCCTTCTTCCGAAAACTACTGGGGATACAATTTTTCCCCAAACTTGTGTTATCTTGCTTCTTTCCCAAGTGGGTACCGGACTTCCAGAAAATTTTCAAAATGAAAGAAAATTTTCTGCCCCAGTTTGACAATCTTTCTTGTATCATGATGTCTTTTCATCATCTATAAATTTCCTGTCCCTGCTTCAAATCAAAGAAAAAATTTTGTTAGTTTAAAACGTGGTGAATGGTCATGCCACTCCTGCTGGGGATGATTTTCTCTTTCTCCTTTCCCAGCTTTGTGTTCCATTACATTACCAAATCTTGTTGGGGATGAGATTATTTGTTGGGGATGATATTCCTACTGGCGATCATATTCCTACTGGGGATGGTTTTCCCTCTCTTCTTTCCCTGCTCCGTGTTGTCCGACCCTCTTGGAACTTGGTCGATAATCTGCCAGGGTTGCTCTTGTTTCTTGACGATTCTTTATTCACCAATTGTTGCTTCCCACTTTTCTCTGTACTCTCCCCGAAATCCTAGACCAATCCATCATTTGGTCTTGCAACGAACGTCTTTCTCGTTCCATTGCATTATCTTTGGCCCGTCCTATCCACATTGTGTTTTTGCACCATCTTGGCAACTGGTAATAAGCTCTGAAAATCCTTTTCAAAAACAAACTACTGGGGAGATAAAGTCTTTAAAAATAAAAAATGATGAATTTAAGAAAATAAGAGAAGAATAGTTTTCTGAAAAATGTTGGGGAGAAGAAAAAAAAAGGAAAAAAAAGGAAAAGAACTTGTCTGAATGGTACAACCGATCCCAATGATCATGTCGTGCATTTTGGATTAACCAACCTAGTCTATTTATATCAATCAATCTTTCTGATGGCCTTACTTTGTTGGGGATATGTAGGCGCCCAATTCTTTTGTCAACTCAACATCTTTGCACTGCTTGATGCCTCGACGGATCCTTTCCGTCAATCTTATCTTGTTTGCCTCTTTTGACCCTTTATCACCTCATAGTGCCCTTCGAGGGGTTTTCACTAATAAGACTCTCTCATTTCCCTCAACTTTCGTCGCCTTATGGTGCCTGTGAAGGTTTTCACCGATAAGACTCTCTCGTTTTATTTCTCTTAACTTTCGTCGTCTTATGGTGCCTGTGGAGGTTTTCATCGATAAAACTCTCTCATTTTATTTTATTTTTTTCAGCTGGGGATTGAAGTGTTACCGATATTACTCTCTCTGCTGGGGATTCTTTCGGCTATCAATTCATTTCCAGCTTATGATCCTCTTCTCTGCGGGGGATCAGAGTGTTATTCCCGACTTCCATTTTCATGACTTGCCACTTCTCGGATACTGATCGGGAGGTCTTTTTGGACATCAATATGGGTTTTTGTGTATGGCTAAAAGAAAAGTGGTATCAAAAGGTTCAAAATAATTTTGATGGGTAAAACATTACAACTCTTGAAATCAAACTTCCTTCCCAAAATTACAAACACAACTTCTGCCCCAGTTTCTTGCTTGGGGATTTTTATTTTTATTACACTATGACCGAGCCGTGAGGCGCCTACGTATCCTTTTTGAGGAATCAGGTCAAACGTAGTTCCCAATTCTTTTGTTTTTCTTGTGACTTTTCTTTTGTCTTTATTATCATTATTTTTATCTTCTCTTTTTCTTTCATTTTCATTACTGATTCCAAAAAAGGGGTATAAAAGAATAAATAAGGCTCAAAAGGGGAAGCAAAGGTTGAAGTGTTTGGATGGAAGAACAAATTGCCTCTGTCATTTCATTCTCTGATACCATGCCAAATGCAAACAAATAACAATTACAATTAAAAGAAATCATACATAATATCTCTTAACTACGTCAGAATTGATAGCCATGTCGATGCATTTCCCTTCGATATATGTTAAACATAAAGCGCCATTGGACAACACTCTGGTTACAATGAATGGCCCTTGCCAATTCGGGGCGAACTTGCCTTTTGCCTCAGCCTGATGTGGGAGGATGCGTTTCAGCACTTGCTGGCCCACTTCAAACTTTCGGGGACGCACCTTTTTGTTGTATGCTCTTGCCATTCTCTTTTGATATAACTGGCCATGACACACAACTGCCAATCTCTTTTCATCAATCAAGTTCAACAGCTCCAAACGGGTTTTGACCCACTCGTCATCATCAATCTCAGCCTCAACGACAATCCGAAGGGATGGAATTTCAACTTCTGTCGGTATCACTACTTCAGTTCCGTATACCAACAAATAAGGAGTTTCACCTACTGAAATACGAACAGTAGTGCGATAACCCAACAATGCCAATGGTAACTTCTCATGTCATTGTCTGGACCCTTCTACCATCTTCCTCGGTATCTTCTTTATGTTCTTGTTGGCCGCCTCGACCGCTCCATTCGCCTTGGGACGATATGGTATGGAATTACGGTGTGTAATCTTGAACTGTTGACATACTTCTTTCATCAAACCACTGTTAAGATTAGCACCATTGTCCGTGATGATCACTTTTGGGATCCTAAATCTACAGATGATATGGGAATGAACAAAATCTACCACTGCCTTCTTGGTTACCGACTTGAAAGTTTTAGCTTCAACCCACTTAGTAAAATAATCGATGGTCACCAGAATGAACCTATGACCGTTGGTAGCTGTCGGCTTAATAGGTCCAATGACATCCATTCCCCAGGCAACAAATGGCCATGGTGCTGACATTGTATGCAATTCTGTCGGCGGAGATTGAATCAGATCTCCGTGTATTTGACACTGATGGTATATCCGCACGAAACTGAATACAATCACGCTCTATAGTGAGCCAATAGTACCCTGCTCGAAGAATCTTCTTCGCCAATACATATCCGCTCATATTTGGCTCACAAACTCCAGCATGTACCTTTGTCATAACTGTCATGGCTTGACTAGCATCTATACATCTCAGCAATCCCAAATCTGGTGTTTTTTTGTACAACACTTCTCCACTGAGGAAATCCATTTGCCAGTCGCTGAATGGCTCTCTTTTGATATCCGGTGGCCTGCTCCGGGTATATCCCCATCCTGAAGTATTCCTTGACATCATAGAACCATGGTTCGCCATCCAGTTCTTCCTCTAACATGTTGCAATAAGCATGATGATCACGAACCTGAATATGCAATGGGTCAACATGAATTTTGTCTGCGTGGTGCAACATTGATGCTAAGGTGGCCAAAGCATCGGCAATCTCATTATGAACTCTTGGGATGTGTCTGAACTCCACTGACCGAAATCGCTTGCTAAAATCGTGCAAACATTGTCTATATGGTATGAGCTTCAAATCCCTTATTTCCCATTTACCCTGAATCTAATGCACCAGGAGGTCCGAGTCTCCCAAGACCAAGACATCCTGGACATCCATGTCTACAGCTAGCCGTAGACCCAAAATGCATGCCTCATACTCATCCATGTTATTGGTACAATAGAAATGCAGTTGAGCCGTAACAGGATAATGATGCCCTGTTTCAGAAATAAGTACCGCTCCTATTCCAACTCCCTTTGCATTTGCGGCTCCATCGAAAAAAGCTTCCATCCTGGTTCCTTGGTCATTTCCAACTCATCTATATGCATCACTTCTTCATCAGGAAAATACGTCCTCAAGGGCTCGTATTCTTCATCAACAGGATTCTCAGTCAAGTGATTAGCCAATGCTTGGGCCTTCATGGCCGTCCTCGTCACATAGACGATGTCGAATTTTGTGAGTAATATCTGTCATTTCGCCAATCTCCCTGTGGGCATAGGCTTCTGGAAAATATACTTCAGTGGATCCAAGCGTGAAATGAGATAAGTAGTATATGATGACAGATAATGCTTCAATTTCTGGGCCACCCAAGTTAGGGCGCAACATGTCTTCTCGAGTTGAGTGTACTTAACCTCATAGCCTGTAAACTTCTTGCTGAGATAATAGATGGCTTGCTCCTTCCTTCCTGTAATGTCGTGTTGCCCCAGTACGCAGCCAAACAAATTCTCCAAGATCGTTAGATAAAGAATTAACGGTCTTCCCGGCTCAGGTG
Organism: Nicotiana sylvestris; assembly: GCF_000393655.2. Classification (NCBI taxonomy): domain Eukaryota; kingdom Viridiplantae; phylum Streptophyta; class Magnoliopsida; order Solanales; family Solanaceae; genus Nicotiana; species Nicotiana sylvestris. Next base: position 90,996,848 of record NC_091057.1, on the reverse strand, counting down.
GAACCAACACAGGTGAATTTGATAAATATTCTTTGATTTGGTCAAATGCTTCCTGACATTCTTCCGTCCATTCTACCGCAACATCTTTCTTCAATAGCCGAAAAATGGGTTCACAAGTTGCTGTGAGTTGAGCAATAAACCTGCTGATATAATTCAACCTTCCCAACAGACTCATTACTTCTGTCTTGTTCTTCGGCGGTGGCAAATCTTGGATGGATTTGATCTTTGATGGGTCCAACTCAATGCCTTGCCGACTGACGATGAATCCCAACAGCTTTCCAGATGGAACACCAAATGCACATTTGGTCGGGTTGAGCTTAATATTGTACCTTCGAAGTCTTTGGAAAAACTTCCTTAGGTCTGCTACGTGGTCTTCCTGATGCTTGGAATTTATGATCATATCGTCCATGTATACCTCAATATCTTTGTGTATCATGTCATGAAACACAGTAGTCATTGCTCTCATGTATGTTGCCCCAGCATTCTTCAAACCAAATGGCATTACCCGGTAGCAATAAGTCCCCCACGGCGTAATGAAAGCTGTCTTTTCCACATCTTCTTCATCCATCAGAATCTGATGATACCCAGCATAGCAATCCACAAAAGACCCGATCTCACGTCCGACACAATTATCGATCAAGATATGGATGTTGGGTAATGGAAAGTTATCCTTTGGGCTTGCCCTATTCAGATTGCAGTAATCGACACACACCCTGATCTTCCCATCTTTCTTTGACACTAGCACCACATTAGTCAACCAATCAGGATATCAAGTGACCCGAATAACCTTTGCTTGCAGCTGCTTGGTTACTTCTTCTTTAATCTTCACACTCATGTCTGTTTTGAACTTCCTCAATTTTTGTTTGACGGGAGGGCATGTCGGGTTAATGGGCAATTTGTGAACCACTAAATACGTGCTTAACCCCGGCATGTCATCATACAACCATGCAAAAATGTCTTTGAACTCAATAAGTGCTTTGATTAGTTCTTCTCTGATATTCGGTGCAATGTGGATGCTTATTTTAATTTCCCTGATATCATCTGCATCCCCTAAATTGATGGCTTCTGTGTCATTTAAGTTGGGCTTGGATTTCTCTTCAAACTGGCTTAACTCTCTATTTATCTCTTCGAAGGCTTCATCCTCATCGTATTCCGATTCATCATTATAATCGACCTCTTGTACAATTAGTTCGGAATCAGATTGATTTTTTAGACTAGGTTGAAGATCCGTTGTGCATTCCATGTCATTAGAACCAATATAAATAGAACTGTTCAGAAAGAGAAAAGAAGAAAACAAAATAAAAACAAAATAAGAAGAGAAAAGCTTTCGCTTTATTAAAATACGGGATAACAGAGTTTCACACTTTGCCGAATACAAAACAAAACTGGATTACAACCCTGTAATAATCCAAAAAAACAAGAAAGAAAAATTAGAGCCCACTACCAAGACTCCCTCCGGGTAGGAAGAGGAGTAGTCATCCTATTGTTGATATTTGCCCCAGGCCCCACAAACTGTACATCTAACCTACTGGACCCTTCTCCAGCTTTTATCATGTTGACATCGGCGAACAACCTTTCAAAGCCCTCATTCAAATCTCCATCTGGCCCAATCAGTGGTCCGAGAACTTTCGGGACCAACAACTTTCTGATACCTGCTCTGACAAATGATCTGGATAGGCGCGGGATTGGCTTGGGAAGGACCCAGACTCTTTTCTTCAACTTGCAGGCCCGTCTCACATCCGCTGCTGTAGGCTTGAACCCCAACCCAAAGGTATCCAGATTTTTGGGCAAAGAAACCGGCTGAACAATAACCTGAAGATCAGCCCCTAAACCTTTGCCTGGCACAAACCCGTTCTTCAACATCTCCGAGGCTACCATGACAGTTGCAGCTGCTATTTTGGGAGTGGGACGCTTTCACCTTCGGGAACTTTGTCCACTAAAACCGTATCGAAAACCTGGTAAACCCACGGTCCCTTATCATCATCAGTCTCTATGAATGGTACGATGGCATCACTTACGACGCTTGCATTGTCTTCCCCATGTTCTACGATCTCTTGCCTATCCCACTCGAATTTGACCATCTAATGTAATGTAGAAGTCACTGCTTTGGCGGCGTGGATCCAGGGTCGCCCCAACAGAAGATTATATGACACTGCCACATCTAACACTTGAAACTCCATGGTGAACTCGACTGGACCAATTGTTAATTCAAGTATGATGTCACCCACTGTGTCTGTACCACCACCATCAAACCCTCGAACATAGATGTTGTTCTTGTGAATCCTGTCACCATCGACCTTCAGTTTGTTCAATGTGGTCAAAGGACAGATATTGGCACTGGACCCATTATCAATCAGTACTCGAGTGACTACCGAGTCTTTGCACTTCACGGTCAAATAAAGGGATCTATTATGTTCTGTATCCTCCATGGGCAACTCGTCGTCTGAAAAAGTGACCATGTTGACCTCGAAAATCTTGTTTGCTATTTTCTCCAGATGGTTCACAGACATCTTATCCGGAACATGGGCTTCGTTCAATATTTTCATCAATACCCGGCGGTGCTCGTCTGAATGGATCAATGATAACAATGAGATATGTGTCGGGGTCTTCCTCAACTGCTCCACAATGGAGTAATCTTGCACCTTCATTTTCTTTAAAAATTCTTCCGCCTCTTCCTCGGTAACTGGATTCTTTGTCGCTACTGGATTGGCCCTTCTTAACTCTGCGGGAGCAAAACACCTTCTCGAACGAGTTAACCCCTATGCCTCACATATTTCCTCCACAACTTCCTTCCCCTTATGCATTACCATTACTTGACTGTAGCTCCATGGCACAGCTTTCTCGCTGATTATCGGCAACTGCATTACTGGCCTGATAACAACTGGTCCTATGCATGCCCCCTTCACGGCTACTGGCTTGCTTGATATCCCTTGCACCGTTACTTTGACCGGCTCTAGATTCTTGGCAACACTAGACGAACTCTTCCCCATCACCACCACTGGCTTGCCTTCTACCCTTTCCGACTGTACTACCGTTTTTCCACTGATCGACTTTTCTTTCGGACTGGCACGGATCATCATTACCGTTTGTGAGGGCTTCTTGAGCTTCCCTCCTTCGTGCACTAGTTCGATCATGTGGGCTTCATGGTGTGCCGGCAACGAGTTATGATTGATGTTAGGTGCCTCTGGCTCCTGGACCTCGATTCTATTTGTGTTAATAAAATCTTGTACGGCAGTCTTCAACTTCCAACACTTCTCAGTATCATGCTCGGGAGCCCCCGAACAATATTCACAACTTACCGAGTGGTCCAGATTTTTGGGAAGGGGATTTGGCAATTTGGGCTCCATAGGACTCAATAGGCCTAACTGCCTCAATTTGTGGAACAGAGTAGTATAGGTTTCTCCCAGCGGAGTGAATGTTCTCTGCCTCTGCACCCTTTCATTCCTGAAAGTCTGATTCCTACGGAAACCTATTCCAGAAGGATTCCTTTAGGCCCTTGGTGGTGGATATGTGTTTCGTGGAGGTGGATATGTATTCTAGGGAGCCAGCGCACGCCATTGCGGGCAAGCCGGAGGCTGGGTGTAAGTTTGGGCATGATGGATAGAGAAATGTGGCTCTTGTAGTGGGTAGTAGGGCTGTGGAGGGCCGTATGGAATGTGTGGGTAATTTGAGTGATGGGGTCTAGGTTGGTAGTGAGGGGGGTACCACTGGATCTGGACCAAGTACCTGCCTTGGCTGTTGTGACATCTTCCCTTTTCTTCTTTCCGAGCGCACCTCCCGTGCCGCTCTGGATGGCCTGAGTGGTTGCTTTAATCGCCAAATAGCTCAGGATTTTGTTGGACTTAAGTCCCTCTTCAATCATACCGCCCATTTTTACTACATCATTGAAAGATTTGCCAACTGACGTCACCAGGTGACCGAAGTAAGTTGGGTCCAGAGTCTGCAGAAAGTAGTCCACCATTTCCCCTTCTCTCATCGGAGGATCAACTCTTGCCGCCTGCTCTCTCTAGCGGAACCCAAATTCTCGGAAGCTTTCCCCGGGCTTCTTCTAAAGTTTCAGCAATGTGAGATGGTCAGGGACGATCTCAAGGTTGTACTAGAAGTGGCCTGCAAAGGCTTGTGCCAGATTGTCCCAGGTGTACCACCTGCTAGGATCCTGTCTTGTGTACCATTAAGTGCAGACCCGCTTAGACTTTGACCAAAATGAGTTATCAACAGCTCGTCTTTTCCCCCGGCCCCTCTCATCTTACTGCAAAAACCTCGCAAATGTGCCATTGGATCACTGTGCCCCTCGTATAGATCAAACTATGGCATCTTGAACCCTGCCGGCAATTGAATGTCGGGGAAAGGGCACAGATCTTTGTAGGCCACACTGACTTGGTTGCCTAACCCATGGATATTCCTGAAGGACTACTCCAGGCTTTTAAACTTTCGAAACACTTCGTCTTGCTCTGGGCTCTTAGCCGCCTTTTCAGTCTCTACCGGGATCTCGAAGTGAGTATTATAAGTATGAGGCTCGGGTGCTTTGAAGGTTGGTTTAGGGGGTAATATTGGTTATCGTGAGCCTGAAACAACGGCTCGCTGGATGATCTTTGCAGCGTGGCTGGTGGGGGTGCCACGAAAACAGGAACATTTGGTGGAGGAGGGTTCTGATTGGGTTGTGAAGCTTGGGGATCATAGGCATTTCTTCCCTGATAGTATTGGTGACTAGGGAAGCTTGTCGAAGGGTCGGGGGGAGGGTATTCTGGCGTGTGTCCTGGTGGGAGAGTGGGAGTAACGGGAGGGTCAGGCACTTTTTGTACCCTAGCTAAGGCCAGCTGCATTTCTTTCATCTCCTGTCTCATCTTATCCATTTCCTCCTTCAGCATTTGATTCTCTGTCCTTTCATCTTAGACACTTTGGTCTGAACTAGTCATGCTTTTTAGTATGGGCCCTTTGGATCTTGTTTGGTAATGGTAATCTGCCAGAACGTTCTAACAAACTAACTGGTTCGAAATCTCTGGAGAAAAAACAAACTTGTTAGCGTTAGAGTTTAACACATATTGCAATTTCACGTTGGGGGATGCAATGTTCCTAGGTAGTTTAACCATTTCTAACATGTCTTTGCTTCGACTGCATGCGTCATTCCGGCTTACTTTGTTTGTGCCTCGTTTAAGTGTTTCTGAAACTTTCTTTATATCTCTTTTTATTTCTTTCTTTTCCTTTCTTTTATTCACTTTGCCTTTTCTCTTTTTCTTTTTAGTGGTGGTCGAATCTTATGTGGATTGGCTACGTATCATGTCCCCGCATGAATCAGACCGCGCGTAGTTCTGCCACAAGTGCGGAAAATAAAGACACCATTTTTGGATTTTTCAACCTTTACTAGCAAAACGTTTTATTACAAGGCAAAACATTTTTGAAAGAAAATTGACAGACTTGATACAGACTACAGACTTTATGCCAAAAAGGGAAATACAAACTCCGACGGACAACAGACTCTGAAGACAAGGAAAATACAGACTCAAACTATGAATGTTTCAGAGTTTTGAATTTTGGCGCCTCGGCCTCGCCGCGGGCTTTGGTGCAAGGCCCCTTTGCAGATCTTTCAAATATTCCATGATTTGGTGGACATAAATCATTATTGAAGCAAAGAAGGTGATACGGGACATATCCTCACAAGCTAGGCACTTTATGGTGATGTAGTGCCCGATATCATCGATTCTTCCCTTGATTCTGTCCCTTTCCATAAGCAATCGCTATATTTGTTGATTCCGCGTCCCCAGCATTTGAGCGTTGTAAAGGAGTTGATCCTGAAACTCATTTATCTGTTTCTCCATTCGGGCCATTAGATCATAGTAGCATTTCCTATCTTCTCTGGCATCTCGGGCTTGTCTGAAGATCCGCTCTTTGAGAGTGGATATTGTTTCTCTCAATATAGCGATATTCCTTTCGTAGTCCCTCTTCATTTGTTGCATAGACCGTGCTTGCTCTTCTGCCTTCTTTATCCATTTCACCTGGATTCTCGCTAGACCAGCTTTAGATTTTTCCAGGTCTTCTTGATACTCGAGGACTTTCTTCTTTAGACCGTTTATGAGCCTTTCATCAACCCGGCTTCTCTTCGGGTTTCTGGTAGCTATTTTCATTTCCTGGATTTGAGCTTTGAGGACCTCGTTTTCCTGAGCTAGTTTTCTCTTTTCTCCCTCATCTGCAGCGATATGCAAATCTTTCTCAAATTTCAAATCTATAACTTGCTTCTCCAACTTGCCTATTGTAACCCTGTACTCGTGCTCTTTAGCCAACCAATCCCACTGTTCTTGCGACGCCTTGATGAATTCCTGGAGATGGGGTCTTTTAGCTGGCCTTTTGTGCTCATGTTCTCTCATGTACCAAGCAAGGTATCCTGGTGCCACTTCGCCTTTAGCCTGATCCTGCACGCAAGTATCTACTTTTAAATATTGGCATTCACTCCAGATCTGACGGACTCTTGCTTCAGGGAACTGTCCGTCAGGGCTAATCTCAATTACTTGAGCACTAAGATCTTCCTCCTGTGGCACTGTTTGGCATCTCCCGAGTTGTCTCAAAATCCGATATGGCGCGTAAGGCTGAATGCTCTTGAGCCCCATCAATAGAAAGTGGGTCCTAGCTGCCGGCATATGGATGACCTCGTCAACGGGAAACCATCCTAGTGTCCACTATATTTGGCTAGCGGTGAGGGTCCGAAAGAATGATGTCCATGCCGTAACTCCCTCGGGTAGACTGACCCCCTTGATTCTTGTGTATAACTCTTCTATGCAAGTTTTCTTCGAGGAACCATAACTCAAGAGCTGGGAACGGTGGCAGAGATGCTCAGTCATCCATATTTGTAGCAACAAGTTACACCCCTCGAAAAAGTTCCCTCTGGCTTTGCAGGTTGTGAGAGCTCGGAAGATATCAGATACTATCATAGGCGCAAGAGTGCTTTCATCTTGAGTGAGCAAGGTACTGACGACCCCGACTATTCTCAAATCAATGTTTCTGTCTTTCCTTGGAAATACCAAAAGGCCCAAAAAGGTTATCATAAAAGCCACTCGTCTATGCTCGTCCCATTTTTAACGGTTACTTTTCCTGCATAACTTTTTACCCGGGTTGTTGAATCCTCCGACATGACCGTATCTGTCATATATGAAGCGCAGATTAGAAAAACCTGCGGCCAAATCTAGGTTATGGACCATCCTGGGTATCTTTAACGAATCTAAAAATCGATGCACAGTGACAGCTCTTGGATAAACCAGGTATTTTTGCCTCAACGGAACTTCAGCATTTCCGATGTACCTGGCTATTTCCTCCAAAGTCAGGGTGAGTTCAAAATCGGAGAAGTGGAAGACATTGTGTGTCGGGTCCCAGCAGGTGACCAAAGCTCTTATCATATCCCCCCGAGGCTGGATTTCCAATAAACCCGTAAGACCTTTTAGATATTTCTTGACCTTATATTGCCCTTCACCACCTAAATCATCCCACCATAGCCACAACGTGAAAGGGATTTTAGTCATTATTGAAAAAGGTTCATTTTGCATCGTTCTCATCCTGCACATTTATTAAGGTGATTAAGCAAAAAATAAAATTTATTTGACTCAACCAATTGGCTATTTTTAATTTTTCACAGATTAAAAAAAGATCTGGTTCCGAACACGGCCTTTCAGCACTTCGAGAACGAAGATTTTGAGGTTGGGTGAGTCAACCAGTCAAAAATCCAAAAAATGACTACAAGTGGTTGTTTATGCAAAGTCAGCCTTCCGGCGTCCCTTTTGGGAACATTCGGCTATTTTGACAAAAACGGCGTCACCCGACTTATTTATAACGAAAATTAAAATTTTGACATTTTTGTAAAGGGGAGGTTGGACCCGATGAGGGTTGACTACGTATCCCGCACCCTATGAGAATCAAACCGGCGTAGTTCGGGTAGATAAAACAAACTTCTTTTGAAAACAAGACTCTTTTCAATGGCAAATAAAACCATTTTTCATAAACAAAACCCTTTTTTTTCATATTCTCAAAATTCGACAGAGTTTCGACGCTATTTGGACATTGATTTTTTTTCAAAACAGGCGATTAACTACCTCTATCTCTCTTTCCTCAAAGTATTCAAAAGTCGGTCACCATGCAAGTCCGAAGCAAACAAATGCACAGGTAGCAAGTTGGATGCATCAGGATGGTCTTTTGTCGTTTTGGTACACCTGTCCTAGACAGACCCAACCCCTGTGTTGAGCCTCCAAAGTCAAATGCACATGATGCAAACAAACGTTCCTACTAGGGATCCGGCATGAAGCTGAGTTATTCTAGGTTCGTAACCTGGGTATTTGTTCTAGACTGTGTACCCGAGCGGACAACTCGAGTCGAGGAGGGGGCTACGTACCGGGGACCCGCGAGATCGTCCGGCTTTGTAACTTGTCCGGCCTCTTTCTTATTTCAGGTATTGACACTAACAGAATAGGGAGTCTCGACCAGCGAGCTTCTCCCCGGAGGTAAGAAGAGAAGGGTTTCGGCACAGTTTATATACAGTTCAGATAATATCAAAGCGGTAAAAGACAACATTTAGCACGTTATGCCAAAACATGTAATAAAGATCAGATAATAAATGAAGCCAAATAATAACAATTATTCCAGGCTCGAATTCTTGAACCCTGAACCAGAGATTCTGGGTTCCATCCCCAGCAGAGTCGCCAGAGCTGTCACACCTCCTTTTTACCTACACCCCGCAAAGGGGCGTAAAGGGAGTTTTTCCAATTAAAGGACAATCGAAACGGGATTTATTATTTAATTCAGAGTCGCCACTTGGGAGATTTATGGTGTTCCAAGTCACCGGTTGAATCCCGAATCGAGGAAAAGATTAACTCTGTATTACAGTCCACGAACCAGAAATCTGGACAAGGAATTCTGTTAACCTGGGAGAAGGTGTTAGGCATTCCCGAGTTCCGTGGTTCTAGCACGGTCGCTCAACTGTCACATTCGGCTTATTTATCTGACTTTAACAATTATGAGCTTATATGCAAGTTTTAACTCTTTACCGCTTTTATTATTATCATTATTATTTTAACAAAGAATTGCAACGTTGTGAAGACGTATCTCGAACCACGTCACATCACTGTACCCGTGGTTGTCGACACATTTCGACTCCGTTGGGATTTGGATTTGGGTCAAATAAATGTGCACCCGAATTTGAGAAGGTAATGTTATTTAAAGTACACGCCTAAAGATATTAACGTGTGGTTATTTTGGGAAAAAGGCCGTGAAGTTCGCTAAGCGGTCGATCCCGAGTTCTAAGTAATTAATACATACATTTGTGAGGGCCTCGCAATCTATGCATTTTACTAGGCGAGGCTCATCTCGCTTATTTTAAAAGGACAATCCTAAAGTGACTACATTTTTCTATTAAGCTCGTCTCTAAAATAAAAGATAAGAAGTCCTAATTAGTTATATGTTTATAAGCTCGTGCCTCTTATTAGTTATTAGATTAAGACAAATGCAAATGGAAAATTGCAACCGAGCTTGGTCAAAGGGAGATTGTATCGTTCCTTGTTCTATTAGTTAATAATACTAAAGTTGAGATTATGAATTGAACACGAGATTGACACACAGTAATATCAAAACAAATTAACTACTCTTTGATTAATTTAAACTAACATTATTAGATGAATGGGTTATTAGAAGAACCAAATGTAATACCAAGCCATTTTTGAACTCTTTTTACAACTGTCGAAAATACCTCAGTATTTGAAAATTGACGTTAGGCTAACATTATTCAAGTAACCATTTCGTTAGCTTTGAACCTATATGATGATACCTTCAATTCATTTGAATCCAAAAAAAACTTGGAAAAACGGTAGCTCACATGGTCTAGATACAGTCCAGTTAGGTACATTTACACGAACCAGTCTTATTACAGAAAACTAAACATTATACATATGCAACCCTATGACTCATTAATCAGTCAACTACATATTTAGACAAAGAAAGGAAAACTCTATTCGAGCACAAATCTAAACAGGAGGAATTCAACAGGAACAAAGCCTGGTCAACACTTCATTTCGCTTCAAGCCAAGAGTGTACAAATGTGTACCTGGAAGGAATACAATGGGGAAGAAGAAGAGAGGAAGGTCAGCAGCAACAGTAGCAAACATCAGTTGCAACAGCAATGCAACAAAAGATAACCAGCATCGACTCAGGAAACCAGTTAAAATTCCCAACAATACCAACAGCAACACAAACACCCAGTAACTGGCCCCAAAACAGCTTAATAGCAACCAAATATCAATCAAAACACAAGCAGAAACACCCCTAGAATTCAGTAATCAAGAAAAACTCGAAAATACAACTCCACAGTTAAAGTTGAAGCTCTTTTCAGTTTCAATGGGATAGCACTAGTTGAACTAGACTAACTCTTAAAACTCTCTTCCAGTTTTTCAGAATGTTCAACACCCTTAAGATTTCCAGAATGTTCTCTCTCCTTTTTTAACTGTGTCCAGCTCCTCTCCTTTATAGCCAAACTTTTTTAACCCTTTAGCTCTTAGGAGCATTCAGCTAATTAAGAGAGTGTTTCTGCCCATGATATTCCCTGACAGCCACTACTACATGTTTTTCTCTTTTTTTAATCCTAGGTTATGGGTGACTTAACTTATTTAATAAACTTCTCATGCCATTAAGCCTTGTTCCCCACTATTACTAAACAATTCATTAGTTTATTGGTACTTTAGTACCCTACTGTCAGACCACTAAATTTAGGCCATTCTCAAACATTTTAAATCCCAAAATACCCTCCTAGAGTCCCTGAAATTGTAGCTATAACCAATTCTCCTAAGTTCTGAATGCAACCTTATGACTCACTACTATCTAGTTGACATTATCATACCAACACTGAATTCAAACCAATGTCAGATTCATTTTAGACCCTAAACAGTAGGATTCGATTCATCAATTGCTTAGGCTTGAATCAAATAGCAACAAAACAAAGGCCAAGGCTTTTAATGACTCAGAACACCCTTATAGGGCATGACACAGTAGGTTCAGGTGACAACCAAAACAACAGTTGTGACGAAGCAGTTCAACTGACCAAGCAATTCAAAATATTTCAAATGACCAAGCAATTCAAAACAATGTGACGAACGACTAAGCGATTCAAACATTGTGATGAACTAATCCTTAATTTAGCGACCGGACAAACTTAATTTTAACGAATGCGAAAAACGGAAATGTTTAAAAACAAATCGATAACCTGACTAACTTCAACAAGTGACTGAAATTAACGAGTCAACACCAACTACCAAACCAAAACAAATTGACGAGAACTACTAAACTACAAACATGAATGGATTAATCAACGAAACTATTTATAACGTATGTTAATTAATCAGAAGAAAACTGGACCGATAAAAAAAGGTCCAAAAGAGGAGATTAATAAATTAAAAGGATGATGAAATACAACGAGGCTCAAACGGATAAACAACAAAAATGGAAAAGAAAAAGAAGACAAATACCTCAAAATTATAGGCTGAAACTCCAAACAGTTCCCCTTTCACTTCGACTCGAATATTTGAGGTCCAAACGGACCTCAATCGAGTGTTCTCGACTGAAGTCGATTAGGAACCTCAAATTTCCCCTTCACTCGGATCGGCTCCAGGTTTGATCCTCCTAGGGGTCTTTAATCGATTTAAAATCCGACCAGTTCTAGTAAGATTCGAGCCACGGTAGGGGTTGTTTGGGAACGAAAGAGGTCAGGTGGAGCTGGGGTGTGAACTTGGGGCTGGTTGGGTAGTTTTAGGATTTTGCTCGAATCTTCGACTGAAGATTCGAAACGAACCGGGATGATTCGAGGTTAAAGGGGTAGGGATTTGTATTGAGGGTGGTTAGAAGGTTCAGGGGTGTGAATTTGGTAGTCACCGAAGGATGTGAGGTTTTAGGCTGATTCTTCGATTGAAGATTCGAGAAGCTCGGGGATGATTCAAAGCAAGTCGAGTGTGGATTTGTGGAGGGGAGGGGAGGGTGGTCAAGGGGTGTTATTTTCATGGCCATCGGAGCCGACGCCGCCGGGTTTACGGCGAAGGGGCGGGGTGGCGGCTCTAGGGTTTCGAGGGGTCATCTCTGAGAGGTCTGAGAGAGACGATGGGGTGAGGGGGGTTTGGTTTAGGGGGCGGGGTAGGATTTAGGAATATATAACATGTGGGGAATTTAATCCTGGTCGTTAGATCAATTAAGATCAATGGCTAGGATCAAGGAGATTAACCAATACGGCATCGTTTGATTTAAGTAGGGGGTCGGATTGAATTGGGTAACGGGTCGGGCCAGGGAATGGGTAAGGGAGACGGATTTTGAGTCGTTGGATCATGCAGGATCAACGGTTGTGATTGATTGTCGTTGAAACGATGTCGTTCGAACGTCTGTGAGATTTGGACCGGTCTGGGCATCTGTTTGGGCTTGAATTTGATTTTAAAAAGTCGGGCCAGTTCCGAATTTATTCTTTATTCTTCATTTCTTCCTTTTCTTTTATTTTCCTTTTTAATTCCTATTTTACAAACAAAATCCTAGATTAAATCAAAAACCAAAATTAGCTAAAAAAAATACTAATTGACTCTTAATAATAAGTAAAATCTAAAATCAAACACTAATTAAAACACAATCACATAATCGGACATTAAATGCAAAAAATACACATTTTTGTGATTTTCATTAATTCCTAATTGTAAAATTAAATCCTAAATGCACATGCAACACCTATTTTTGTATCTTTCTTAATTAAAGTAGAAATAAACACGCATGGACAAAAATACAAATAAATCACAAACAACACAAAACTATTTTATTTTGAATTTTTGGGAGTAATTCTCGTAGGGCAAAAATCACGTGCTCACACATCCCACTAGACATGCTCATGGAGGGGCAAGCCCCAGTAGCACTGGCAGCAGAGCATGAGGCACCAGCACCAGCATCTGGCCAGTCTAAGGAGTTGGCTGCCACTTCACATAGTGCTGAGGAGATGATCCAGATTCTCCGCAACCCTGTGGTCCCCCAGTCAGAGGATTTGTAGATACAGTTAGAGGACCTGTAAAGAGTTGATGAGCCTATGCAGTTCGAGGACCCCACTCATGTGCCTGACCCGATGCACACAGAGACCACATAGGGAGTTTTCTTTACTCTCTAATCCTTTCCCTGATCTTATTTTGCTATTAGCATTGAGGACAATGCTATATTTTATTTAGGGGTGGTCCATTTTGATTTGGTGATGATTTGATGACATTGGTATGTAATAACTATGATACTATTTTTCTATTTTTTCTTTATCTTTACTTCTCTTTATTTTTACTTTTGGTATGTATATATTCGTTACTTTCACATTTGGTAAGTATATATTTTTACCATTTTATGTATATATTCATTTTCATTTATGTATATATTCACTTTACTTCAAGTTTGTATATATTCAGTTTGATTTCGTAGTTTAGTTCATAGCTTCTTATTTCCTTTAGTAGTTTCTTTTTAAGTTGTTAGCTTCTTTTTACGTTTTTTTTGTGAACAATAAGCCTTTGGTTTTCTTAATGCCATGGTTCTTTCTAAAGGTAGATGTTGTGTGAACCAGGTGGCTCTTCCCGACGATGGATGGCGTGATATCCTTCTTAAGGGATTGAATCCGTTCTTCTTTTTTCTTTGATATGTAGTAGTAATGAATAAAAGTTTCTCAAGTAGGCTTCACTTGGGCCTAACACATTTACCTTCGACCTTATGGTCAGAAACAAGTTGATTGACAAAGAATAGTTCTAGTGTGACCTTTAGACTCTTGTGTTGACTAAAACAATCATCGAGTGGTTTTTTTGAGCCATTTGTGATGTTCAATCTTAGTTAGGGTTGTTATGGTCCCTTGACTCTGTCTCTTTAAAAATCCAGCTGCTTGAGAGTGAGTTATTGAATTGCAAGTCCAAGTTCCATGCCAACAAGTCTAGAACTTACCCTGAATGTTTGTCTATGCGAAATCCTAAGTGTAGCTCGACTTGAGAAATGATTGTAGGCTCTCCTTGATCCAAATTTGAAACTTGAAAGCTTCTGTAGCCTACCAATATGATATCCCTAATCAACCCCTTTGAGCTGAACCCCTTTTTCTTTCAATAACCACGTTACAAGACTTTATCCGTTCCATAATGACCCTCTCTTGGTACTAGATCTTTCATTGGCATTCTTGATAGACAAGTAGCAAAAGCAGAAGTTTGGGGGAGAGATGAGGAATGCAAAAGTGACAAATGGTACAAAGAACAAAAAGAAATGAAGAAAAGGAAAGGCAAAGGAATAGAAAGAAAAGCCAAAAAGAAATATGTCAAAAAGAAAGTGAATAATATAGAAGTGAGGGGATTCAAAGAAAGCAATGATGAAAGGCATGGAATGAGTAAAAAGGGAGAAAAATGATCGTCATGAGCAAGAAAGAGTGACAGTGTGTCTCTCTAGTTTCCCTAAGGAAGAAGAAAATGACTCAAAGAGTTAACAAAGTATAAACCGAAATGAGAAAATAGAGTGCTTAAGGAAAGATGAAACCATCATATGCCAATAAGTCCTACCTTGATCCAAAAAGCCTTCATTACATTCCCGCAAAAGCCTTATATGATTTTGAGTTGAGTGAGCTTACATTAGTGGTGATTTATAAGGGGCAAGCTTATGGTACTTAGAGCCAGACTTGTGACATTCCCTTGAGAGAGATGAGCGTACTTCTTCACAACACTTGTTTTGAGTGATACAATCTAAAGTGAGATGTGCTTATGGAGAGTGGAGGAGGAAGAGTTTGGGTTCCACAATGATCTATGTAATAGAGTGAGCTTCCTTGGTGAATTAAGTCAACTCTTGATGCTCTAGTGTTTCATTAGAACTATGGTATTCAAAAGGTTTTGTGTTGTTGATAATTCATTTGTGTTGAGGGTAATTGTTAGTCCCAATTGATGCATGATTGATTCACATTAGGGCAGTTGAAATATCCTTCTGTTTTGTTATAGTGGAGGTGGGAATTACCTTATTTGCTTGAGGACAAGCAAAAGTTTAAGTTTGGAGGAGTTGATAAGTAAGGATTTTCACCTATTATTTGCTCTCTTTTACTTGCCTTTTGGGCCTAAAATGCATGAAGCTATTCCCGAAAACTAATGTAATATGCTTGCTTGCAAGAATTGATCAAAATAAGCCAAATGAGGCCTAATCAACTCATAAAGGAGTCAAATTTGGACAAAAACCAAGACTGGTCCAGGAAACCTGAAACGCGGACTGCACAAATATTGTACGGTCGCGGAAGCTACAACGCGGTCACGATCACAAATACACGATCTGCAAAGTGAAGAATCGGAGAGTGTATTTTAAGGCAAAATGTTGAGTGAGGTCCACGCCAAAAATATTCGGCCACAAAGTCTTAGCATGGCCGCAATTGGAATTATGCAGACCACGGTGACTGAAATTCAGAGAGTTCACATTTCAAGCAAAAATAAGGAGTGCGGTCCGTAGTAGAATTACGCGACCGCAAAAAACAACTACGCGGCCGCGATGGAAACTATGCGGCCCGCAAAAAAAACCTCAGCCCAGACAGAAGTTTAAAACGTGGATCGCGGTCAGTATTACGTGTTCACGAAAGCAAGAGTGTGGCCGCGGTAAGAATTACGCGACCCCAAAAACTTCACATATGTATTTTTGTCCGAAAATTTCAACTTAGTATAAATAGATCTTTTGACATTTTTAGGTTAAGTTCTGTTTTTTGCTGAGCACGTGATACGGCTGGGAATTCCGTTTTGGGCAATTTGGTACTATAATTATCTCTCAACATTAGATTTTCATCTTTTAATCTAGTATTATGAATTTTATCTTTATTTCATCTTTGATTTCTATTATTTCTATGAGTAGCTAAACCCATAGCTAGGGTTGTGACCCAACCCTAGTGTGGGTATTTGATAGGCCTTGAATTTTAGGGTTTGAATGTGTATGGGTTAGTAGTATTTAGCCTAGTTCTTGCTAGAACTATTGAATTAGTGGTTGCAAATAATGATTTATGCCTTTATGACTTAGTCTCTACTTGAGAAAGAGGGAATAAGTCTAGGAAAACTAGGCTAATAAGGAATTGGGGTGAACTCAAGAAATTGATAGCCCCCAATTAAAGGGTTAAACCTAGAGATAGTAATACCCGACTTGAGCTAAATTCACTTGAATTGCATGAATATCCATTTGGACTTGAGAAAGCCAAATTGGGCAAAATCACTCAACTACCGAGAGGTATAGAGTGAGTACCCGAGTGTGACAACTATACTACGACCCCAATTAATCGCATGATTGCCCTAGATTCTTGCTACCCGTTAGACACCCACCTAGGTGGAAGTCACTACCCTAGTCCCTTTAAACCCTTGAAAATCAACAACAAAAATATTATACTTAGTTTCAAATATTGCATGCTATAGAATAGATGTAGAAGTAGAAAACAAACCAAACATTTGTGGAAGTGAATTAAGAGCAAAACCCACATCTAGACTTGGATATAAACCTAATTCCGAACAAATTAACTCCCTGTGGATTCGATCCCAACCTAGTTGGGTAAAAATGTATCAACCATCCTTACTACTCAATAGTAGTGTAGGCTTGGACCCGATCACTACCCCCTTCCGAACCCTCAGAAGAACTGGCAACGGAAGAGGATTCATCTCTCAAGTGGAATCTACTCGGGTCTTGTTCGAGTTTAGATTGGGTATCAGGCAGTGCTTGCACAGAGTTACCCTCAGAAGCTTCCCTAGACGGGAGATACTCACTGGATTCAGAGGGTTCAGGAACTCTATTGGCGGTTGCTTTCTTGCTTATGGCTCTCTGTATGGCTAGTGGTAGGTTACTTTTGCCTTGACCTCGGCCTCGGGAGGGTTCAACTCTCCCTTTAGATGTGTCGCATCTACCACGTGATCTAACCATTGTATGCAATTCATAGCAATGAGAATCAGTTATAGCTCAAAACAGTATACACAAATGCATGACAGTTGCAGGAATCAGACTACAGAAGAGGTAGTGCGAACCGCACAAAAGTGAGTGAGGCTGCAGACTGCCTTGAGCGGACCGCACAATTTTGAAGTGCGGTCACATAGCTTGTTGTGTGGACCGCACAATTTTGAGTGCGGCCGCACATCCCCAGGTTCAGTCTAGTGAGTCTCTAATCATTCAATAGTGCGGACCGCACAATTTCATTGTGAACCGCAAAATTTCACTGTGGACCGCATAATTTTGAGTGAGGTCCGCACAATTCATGCACACATATGCCCTAAGTTAGAGAACTACGGACCACACAAAAGTGTGTGTGGTCGCATAATTTAAAATTACGCAGCACTTGTTCTGTTGTTTGTAATTTTCACACAATTGAGACATGGTATTTGCAGTTAAACACGATTAATGATCTATCCAGGCCCCAACGAACATATATGATAAGACCTACATGATTCTAAGCACAAATGACTAATCAAAACATTTTAGGCCTAAAAATAACCCGAACACAAAAGAAAAAAAACTAAACTAAAAAAAATGAAAAATCTAAAGATGTAATGAACATACCAGTTATGAAGGATGCACGTAAAAATCTACACTGATGAAATAAGGGAAGATTGAGAACTAATGGAATATGCATTGTGTTTGCTTAGGTTTCCAGAGCTCAGAGTGTGTAAAGTGTGAATAGTGCATTTAGGTCCTATTTATATGTTGACCCAGTTGGTCAAAAATGAAGCTAAGTGCAGTCCGCACTCTTTACCTGAACCTTTGAAGAAGCTCTACGGTCTAATCTTCAGAGAGCATGCAGTTTTGGTCTTCCAGTTGTGCGACTGCACACAGAATTTGTGCGAACCGCACAATTTTGTGTGCGGCTGCAAATTGTTAATGAAATTTGACTGGCCAATCTTCAAAGAGCATGCACTTTTGGTCTTCCAGTTGTGTGACCGCACACAGAATTGTGCGGCCGCGAAGTGATTGTGTAGTCCGCATAATTATGGTATAGTCTGCACTTTTGTGACACTTAGCCAATTTTTCTTGTACAGTCCCTGCAATGTACACTCATTCCTGCATATACTTCAAAACCAGTTAGCACAAAACAAAGCCTATCTAATGAAGAAGAAAAAGAAAAAGACACATGGGTTGCCTCCCAAGAAGCTCCTGATTTAATGTCGCGGCACGACGCAGATTACCAATTATTTAAAATGGAGAACCGCCATGATGTGGCCATCATCAACCTTGCCAAGATAGTTTTTACCCAGTGCCCATTGACTCTAAATACATCATCATTCATATTTTTCAGGTCCATAGTATCAAAGAGGGTTACATTCACCACTTTAAATGGGCCACTCCATTTACACTTCAACTTGCCCGAAAACATCCGTAACCGGAGTTGAACAATACCACAAGATCACCTTCTTTAAACTCCTTGTTGTGGATGTACTTGTCATGGAAGTACTTCATTTTCTCCTTGTATAGGGACGAGCTTGTATAGGTATGATACTGAAATTCATCAAGCTCATTCAATTGTGCCACTCTTAGGTTTGCGGCGACATCCCACTCAAGGTTCAACTTCTTCAAAGCCCATATGGCCTTATGCTCAAGTTCCACCGGAAGATGACACGCCTTCCCAAACACTAACCGGTATGGAGACATCCCGATTGGTGTTTTGTAGGCCATTCTATAAGCCTAAAGAGCGTCATCAAGTTTTCTTGACCAATCTGTCCGGTTGGCATTCACTGTCTTTGACAAAATACTCTTGATCTCCCTATTGGAGACTTCAACTTGTCTGGTTGCTTGAGAATGGTAGGGGGTCGATACTTTGTCTGGTTGCTTGAGAATGGTAGGGGGTCGATACTTTGTGAGTGATACCATACTTTATGAGTAAGGTATCAAAAGCCTTGTTGCAAAAATGCAAACCCCCATCACAAATAATGGCCCTTGGGTTACCAAACCTCGTGAAAATGTTCTTTTTTAAGAATGCCACCACACTCCTTTCTTCATTGTTGGGCAAAGCAATGGCCTCGATCCATTTTGATACATAATCCACCGCGAATAGAATGTAGGTGTTCCCACAAGAGATAACAAATGGACCCATGAAATCAATACCCCACACATCAAAAATATCTACCTCCAAAATTGTGGTGAGAGGAATTTCATTCTTCTTTGATATTAAACCAGCTCTTTGAAATTCATCACAATGCTTGACAAGCTCACTAGCATCTTTGTAGAGAGTATGCCAAAAGAATCCACAACTCAACACTTTCTCCGCCGTTCTAGCTCCACCATGGTGACCACCATATGGCGAAGAGTGGCAAGCCTCAAGAATTCCCATTTGTTCCTCCTCCGGCACACATATTCAAATCACACCATCGGTACAAATCCGAAAGAGGTATGGCTCATCCCAATAATAGTCAAGGCAATCCCATTTGAGCTTCTTCCTTTGGTTTGAAGAGAAATCATTCGGTACAATGCCACTCACAAGATAATTTTCTAAGACGTCAAACCACGGCATCCCGGTCATTGAAATGGCTAGCAATTGCTCGTCGAGGAAGGAATCTTTGATCTCAAGGCCGTCATGTGGCCTCCCATCCTCCTCCAATCGGGACAAGTGGTCCACCACTTGATTTTCACAACCCTTGCGGTCTTGAATCTCTAGATCAAACTCTTGCAATAGAAGCACCCACCGCATCAACCTAGACTTAGAATCTTTCTTGTTAATCAAGTACTGAAGCGCCACATGGTCGGTGTGAACAATCACCTTTGTACCCATCAAATATGGGCGGAACTTCTCCATAGCAAAAAAATAGCAAGTAGCTCTGAAGTAGAAGTCAACTTGAACTTGAGAAATTCGAATGCTTTCATACAATCTTCATTGAAATGGAACATGGCATCCTTCTCCAAAAGTTTACACAAAGGGTTTATGATCACAGCCTACTCCACACTACTAATTATGTGGAGAGAGAGGGTTGGATAAGCTTTTACCCAATTTTGGGTCGGGATCGATATCCATAGAGAGCTAGAATTGGAATTAAGTGTCTATTTAGCTTAGGATTGTGTATGTTCCAAATTACACTTCTAATCATTTTTTGGGGGGGTTTCTTTATAATTCTACTTTTATCAAACTATAAATTATAATTGCAACTAGATTAAGCAAAGAGATAAGCTAAAAGGGTAATTCAAATGGTTTAAAGGGAACTAGGGTAGTGACATCCGCCTAGGTGGTCAATAGATGGGTACTTGAGTCTAAGGCACAATTGACATGATTGGGGAGTATGATATAACCGTTGCACTACTTTACCCACTCTACACCTCTCGGTGGTTCAAGTGATTTTGCCCAATTGACTTTATCAAGAACAATTGGGTATGCAAATTTACACAAGCAACTTAGGGTTCAAGTCGGGTATTACTATCTCGAGGTTTAACCCTTTAATTGAGGCTATCAATCTCTTGAGTACGCTCCAATTCCTTGTTGGATTAATTTCAGAGACTTAGACTCTCTTTCTCAAAAAGAACCCTAGTCAAGTAAATACAAACTAGTGTTTGCAACCACTAATTCAGCAATTAACCATAAAATTGACCCAAATATCAAACACCCACAGTAAATTTAGACCTAAAATACAAGACCCATCAATTACCCACACTAGGGGTTGAGCCACAAATTCAAAGAGGAAAAATAAGAAATAGATTAAGATAAACTCATATTAATTAATTACTAAGATAAAATTAAAGATTCAATGTTGCAAAGTAGATAAAATTGCCCAAAATGGCTACAAGAGTCTTTCCCACGAGCGCAGCAGCTTCTAAAAACTATCTGATACCCTAAAAATGGAAAAAGAATATATTTATACCAAGCTGAAAATCTGGACAAAAATGCCCCTGCGGGGTTAGTGCGGACCGCACAAAATGGTGTGCAGCCGCACTAGGGCTCTGAACTTGAAGATCTGGTTCTCTGAACTCGGGCTCTGCGGACCACACAGAATGGACTGCGGTCGTGGAGGCTTCTAGTGTTGTCCGCACAAAATGAACTGCGGACCGCATTGGCTTGAAAGCTCCAACTTGACACTTCTCTGATTCTCAGCTCTGCGGACCGCACAAAATGGTAGTGCGGCCGCATTGCCTTCAGTGCAGACCGCACAAAACCTAGTGCAGACGCACTTCCTCTTAGCCTGGAAATCATGCTCTCTGAATCTCCTAGTGCGGACTGCACAAAGTGGTGTGCGGCCGCACTAGGCCTGTTTTGCCTGAACTTGTCTTGTCTTTGGCACTTGTGCAAGTTTCAGTCCTTTTGAGCTGATCTTTGACATTTTGTCACTTTGTTGAGCAAACCTTCAATCAAGCACAACTTGTGAGCCTTTCGGGACTATTTTGTGTGAATTTCTAATCAAAGCATAAGCAAGAAGGAGTATAAAATGCGTCAAAATCCCTAGTTATCAACTCCCCCAAACTTAAGCTTTTGCTTGTCCTCAAACAAACAAAATAAGACCCACCCCTTAAGGGAAAATCCAAGAAGTTTTCAGCTGTCCTAAAGCACCTCAACTAGCATCAATTAGGACTAACAATTGCCCTCAATACAAATGAATCATTAACAATATTTACTCATTGAAACACCATGGGTTAAGTGCGACACAAGAGCATCAAGGGTTGACTCAACACATCAAAGAACTCTTTCAATTACTTTGGTCATTCTGGAACTCAAACTCACACATCCTCAACTCTCCCTAAGCAAGCCTCACCTTTAGAATAGTGGCACGCAAAACTAGGTTAATGGAAATTCACTCATCTCTCTCAAAAAAAAATCACAAGTCCGGCTCTAAGTACCATATGTTTGCCCCTTATGTGAGTATCCACTAATGTAATCTTCATTCAACTCAAGATCATATAGGGCTTTTGTGGAAACATTGTGAAGGCTTTTGGTTCAAGGTAAGGAATGTTTTGGTCTAAGTAGGTTCCATCTTCCCTTAAGCACTTCTTTTGATTCATTTGGCACACGTTCACTTGACTCTTTGAGTCATTTCACTTCTTTCTAAGGGGTTAGAGAGACACACTGTCACTCTTTCTTATGCATTTCAAACCTTGTCTCCTTTTTCAACTTTCCACGACTTTCATTCTTTGCTTTTCTTGAATCCTTTTTTATTCTTTTTCACATTGGACATTCTTTTTGTATTTTTGCTTTTCTTTCTTTTTTTCATTGCCTTTCCTTTTCTTCATTTTTGTGCCTTTTTACCACTTTGTTGCAATCATCGTCTCTCCCCCCAAACTTATACTTTTGCCATGTGCTAAAGGAAAGATCAGGTGCCAAGAGAGGGTATCTTTTAGAACGGGTATAGGCTTGTATCATGGTTCTTGAAAGAAAAAAAAAGTTCCAAGGCTCAAGAGGGTTGACTAGGGATCTTATCATTGATAGGCTATGGAATTGTTCAAACTATCATTTGGATCAAGGAGAGCCTATAATCATGTCTCAAGTCAAAATTCACTTAGGATTTTGCCTCAACAAACATTCAGGGCAAGTTCTAGACCAATGGCTCGGGACTTGGACTTGCAATTCAATTACTCACCGCACAAGCTAAGGGATTGCTAAAGACATATAGTCGGGGACCCACAACGACCTTAGATACGATTTGAGCATACAATGGTCCCGAACAACCACTTGATGATTAACGGTCAACACAAGAGTTTCAAGGTCACGACTTTCACCATCCTAAACACAACAATTTAGTTTTGACCGTGAGATCAAAGGCAAATGTGCTAGGCCCAAGTGAAGCTTTGCTTGAGGTACCCTTAACTACCAACTATTAAAAACAAAAAGTAAAACGGACTCAAACCCTTAAGAAGGTTGTCACGCCATCCATAATTGGAAAGAGCCACCCGGTTCACACAACACTCCACCTTTGGAAAGAACCGTAGCATTAAGAAAACCAAAGGCTTATTGAAAACTTTAAAAACAAGAAGCTACGAATCACAAATAAGAAGCTAAGAACGAAAAATTTGCGGAAAATAGAATTAATATATACAAGAGGGGATTTGAGTATACAATAGATGGGATGAATATGTACAATGTAACATAACTTTATATACAGATCCAAAGTAAAATAAAAGTACGATAAATGTAACAAAATGTCAAAATTATATACAGACCAAAGATTAAAAATCAAGAAAGCATAAAAATGTATCAAATATATATACAATCATCTGAATGAATAACAGGTAGGGCCTACCCCCTCAAATGAAAGCTGGCATTGTCCCCAATGCCAACTAGTCTAAATAAAGCACCAAAAAGATAAGAGGAAAAAGGATATAAGAAACTCCTTATGGCCTGTCTATCTGCATAGGGTCATGTGTGGTCCCTGGGTCCTCTTTGTGCTCGGGGACCTCAGACTGGTACCCTGTGGTATGCTGCTCTGCTACTAGGACCTGGGCCTGGACCTAGACAGGCTCAGTAGGTAGTGCACCCTGTGGTTGACTGGAAGAGGTCTCATGTGGGTCAGCAAGCTAGATGACTGCATCATCAGCTCGAGGGATCATCTTCTTCCTCTTGGGAGGCCTCTGTGACTGCTCCGGCTCTAGATGAACTACTGATGCTGGGTCCTGGAGCAATAAATCTAAAGGAAGGTGATCCGCCTCCAGTCTGTCTACATCTACTCTCGGCTCCTTCACAGACTCTTTGGAGGCCTGTGTCTTCCTCAACTTCTTGTGCTCCCGAGCAAGCTTCCTGAGAGCCTTGCTATGTGAATCAACTGCCGTTGACAGAATTGCCTGAGTGTCGAGGATTTTCTTCTGGTTGTCTAAAATCTCTCTAAGAGCATCCTCGATTGACTGGGGAACCTGTGGGGATGGAGGTGCCGACTGAGCCTCAACCACGGTAGTGAGTATGGACAACTTGGATGAGGTAGTCTGCATCCAGTTTTTTATACTAAGAAGCACCTGGCTCAGTCGGTGAGCAATAATAGGATGGGCCCGGGAAGATGGAATCTCCGGGCTTGCTGAGGTGGATGGACTAGTAGGAATGGTTGTGGATGTGGAAATACCAGGAGGGGGTGTCTGTGGAAGTGGAGGTAGGCTCAGCAGGAGCCACTACCACAATTGGCTCTTCAGATTGGCTAATTGGAGCAGTAGTTGTACCTTTGAAGTTCTTGCTCTTGGGATTGTCATACCCCTGCATGTTGTACCAAGAAAACTAGGCTTTCATCTTGACTTTGATGTCAAAGGGCCTCTTGTCCACTTTCAAGTCCCCAAAGTACATCGTGAGGAAACTGGGGAATGGATAGTTTTTGTCATGCTCCGTACCCACAATGGTAATAATCTGTGACATCACATTTCCCACGTTAATGGGGTACCCCACCATGATAGAAGCCACTAAAACAGCCCGGTGGAGAGGAAGAGAGTTATCATATGTCGTGGGATCCAACCGGCTACATACAAAGGTCTCCCACCCCCGTGCCTCAAAGTTCAAACTCCTTCTTAAGATATTAACTCCAGTAGTCAACTAGTCCGGGGTGGTACCTGGGATTGCCAGGTATTGTGCCAACCGTGGACGGACCTCCTCGCCCATTTCCATCTTTGCCATGTACAGGGTTTCATCCTCCTCATTGAAGCCAAGGTATTCATTTATCGACTTTCCGTCGAATAACACTTTCAGATTCTGAACTTTGGTCACTTTGGAGACCTTTTTGATATGGGCTACGTTGCAGTAGAATTCTTTGACCAAGTGTTAGTTGGCATCCACACAGTCATCCAAAAAATTCTCCCATCCAACTCTCGTCCTAAACTGCCTCCTCACGTTGGGTTTGTGAGGTAGCAAGTCTCTATCTATGAAGCTCCTCTCCGGGATCAACTTTCTCACCGGCCACCACTCCCGAAATTTATGGTACGCCACCTCACTCACAAATCTGTCCTCTCAAGCCTCAGGCTTTCTAGTTCTAGCAACGCCTCCAACATGAGGCTCACCTCCTTCTGCTACTCCCTCATCTCCCTCTACTTCCTCCTCACCTCGTATTGCATCCTCTCCAGATAATGAAGTTGTGGGAGAGGTGGAGTATTCCCCCCTACTTGCTACTGAGCCCTCAGACGACTCAAAATTCACATGTGTTGGAGCTTGGGTAGTGGGTGATGGTGGAGGAGTGTCTCTCAATGTATGCCTCTCCGGCCAGTCAGGGATGTATTCAGGAACAGAGTCTAAAAAAATTTCCGGTGAGGGCTCGTACTTACTCCCCGACATGTCAATGGCTCTGTCAGCGGCTTTTATCGCTTTCCTCATATTCTCGATGTTTTGCCTAGCTTGGGGAGTGAGTCTTATCATTTTCTGTTTCCCTCCCCGGGAAGATTTACCTCTGTCAAGTTGTTTAGATCTTTTGCCTCGTTGTTGTACCATTGTCTGCAAATACAATTCAAATGACTTTGTTATTATCAATAGCAGCAGGCAAGAAATAGAATTATAGATAGAAGAAAAGAGTTGCAGACATGTTGCAGAAGGTACCCAATGCGGACGGCACAAAATGGCCATGTGGTCCGCATAGGGGTGGGATTCAGACTACCCACCCTCTGTATCTAGACAGTGCGGACTGCACAAAATATAGTGCGGCTGCACTGGGGCCAATGCGGTCTGCACAAAATGTAGTGCGGCCGCACTGCCGAAAGTTCAGCTTTCAGAAGTTTCATCAATGCGGTCCGCATAAAATGGTATTGCGGACCGCACTGGGGAACTGCAGACCGCACAGAAATGACTACGGTCCGCACTAAGTGCCCAGTTGTGGCACTAAGTTACGGTTTAACGGATTTTTAATTTTAAGCATAATTAATACCTAAACAATGCCCCTAAGTGATTTCCCATTATTTTTAACTACAGGAGCATACTCTAATTAAGAAATTTACAACCCTAACCTAATCAATTGAAGAAAAACTACGGGAAACATAGAGAGGGAAACAAAAAAAACTAAAATCAAAAGAAATTAATAAAATTGAACAATTAAGAGGCAAGCAATGGCAAGTAATTAATAAAGTGAGAGTTAATGAAGAGTAACAAGTCCAAGCAGTTAATTACGAACAAAGATGGTGATGAATAGTGCTTGTATAAGTTTTAAGAGTTAGGGTTCGAAAAGGGTAAAAGGAGGGCCTCAGGCTCTATTTATAGAAAAGGACCTTGGGCCCAGTCTCATTAACCAGTGCGGACCACACAAAATCGACCGCGATCCGCACTACACAGCTTTTTCCAAGTTTGACCAAGTAACCCACTACGGTCCGCACAAAAATGGACAGCAGCCGCAGTGGTGCACTGCGGACCGCAAAAAATGTAATGCGTCCGCGGTGGTAAACTTTGGAGAGGTCATCATTTCACCCTTCACTAGTGCAGTCCGCACTAAATGTAGTGCGGACGCACTAACAATTTCAGACACCTGGCACTTTTTTCCACTATGTCCTGCACTACACCAACATAATCCTATAACATCTCACAACCAATTAACCCAAAAATAAATCCTATCCTACAATGAATCAAAGAAAAACAGGAAGAAAAATGCATGGGTTGCCTCCAAAGAAGCGCCTGATTTAAAATCGGGGCACGACGCAAGTTACCATCACATCATTTGAAATGGGGAAGTGCCACCACATGGTTGTCATCAATTTTTCCAAGATAATGCTTGACCCGGTGCCCATTAACTCTTAAAACTTCACCATTTTTGTTAGTTAAATCAAGATCACCAAACGGGGTCACACACACCACTTCAAAAGGTTCACTCTATTTTGATTTGAGCTTTCCCGGAAACAGACGTCACTAGGAGTTGAACAAGAGAACCAAATCACCTACTTTGAACTCCTTTCCATGAGCATATTTATCATGAAGGTACTTTATCTTGTCCTTATACAAGGATGAACTGGAGTACGCATGGAATCTAAATTCATCAAGTTCATTAAGCTGCTCCACACGAAGATTGGCTGCAACATCCCACTCAAGATTAAGCTTCCTCAAAGCCCACATAGCCTTGTTCTCTAACTCAACCGGTAGATGGAAAGCTTTCCCAAACACCAACCGATACAGATACATACCAATCAGAGTCTTGTAAGCAGTCCTATAAGCCCATAGAGCGTCATCCAACTTCTTTGACCAATCGGTCCTATTTGCATTGACCGTCTTTGACAATATGCTTTTTATTTCCCTGTTGGAGACTTCAACTTGACCACTTGCTTGAGGACGGTAGGGAGTAGAAACTTTGTGATTGACACCATACTTTGAAAGCAAGGTATCGAAAGCTCTATTACAAAAATGAGACCCCCCATCACTGATGATTGCACGAGGAGTACCAAACCTTGTAAAAGTGCTCTTTTTGAGAAATGCAACAACACTTCGGGCCTCATTGTTGGGCAAAGTCACGGCTTCAACCCACTTTGAAACATAGTACACCGCTACAAGAATGTAAGTGTTCCCACAAGAGCTAACAAATGGGCCCATGAAATCAATGCCCTATACATCAAAAGTATCAACCTCAAGGATGATATTGAGAGGCATCTCATCTTTCTTCGAAATTCCACCCGCTCTTTGGCATTCGTCGCATCTCTTAACCAAACCACCTACATCTTTGAACAAAGTTGGCCAATAAAACCCACAACTAAGAACTTTAGAAGCCATCCTCGCCCTTCCATGATGGCCACCATAAGGAAAGGAATGACAAGCCTCCAAGATACTCAATTTCTCCTCCTCTGGGACACACCTTCGGATCACACCATCCGTGCAAATATTGAACAAGTATGGCTCATCCCAATAGAATTCCAAACTATCCCTTTTGAGCTTCTTCCTTTGGTTAGAAGAGAGCTCACATGGGATTATACCGGTCACAAGGAAATTAGCAACATCGGCAAACCATGGCATAACATTCATCGACACCGAAAGGAGTTGTTCGTCAGGAAATGAATCATCTATCTCTAGGACATCACGAGGCCTCCCCTCCTCCTCCAAGCGGTACAAGTGGTCCGCCACTTGGTTCTCACTACCTTTTCGGTCCACAATCTCCAAATCAAACTCTTGAAGTAACAAGACCCATTGCATCAGTCTAGATTTGGAATCCTTCTTCGTTATCAAGTACCGGAGTGCGGCATGGTCGGTATGAATAATAACCTTGGCACCCATAAGATATGGCCGGAATTTTTCCATAGCAAACACAATAGCCAAAAGTTCTTTCTCGGTTACCGTGTAGTTCACTTAGGCATCATTCATTGTCTTGCTCGCATAATACACTGGATGAAATATTTTGTTCACTCTTTGACCCAAAACCGCCCCAACTACAACATCGCTCGCATCACATATGAGCTCAAAGGGCAAGCTCCAATTAGGCGCTGTAATGATAGGAGTGGTGGTAAACTTATGCTTGAGAAGTTCAAAGGCTTGCATACATTTCTCATCAAACACGAACTTAGCATCTTTTTCCAACAACTTGCACAAGGGTTCATTACCTTTGAAAAGTCTTTGATAAATCTCCGGTAAAACACCGCATGCCCAGGAAAACTTCGAACTCCCTTGACGGATGTAGGGGGATGGAGCCTTGAAATCACATCGATATTTGATTTATCTACCTCAATACCATGCTTCGAAATTTTATGCCCAAGAACAATTCCTTCTTCCACCATAAAGTGGCATTTCTCCCAATTGAGAACAAGATTGATTTCTTCACAACGGGCCAACACCCTATCAAGATTCTTCAAGCATTCATCAAATGAGTCCCCCACAACACTAAAATCGTCCATAAACACCTCCAAAATGTCTTCCACCATATCGGTGAAAATGGCCATCATACACCACTGAAATGTAGCCGGTGCATTACACAACCCAAAAGGCATCCTAGAGAAGGCAAAAGTGCCATATGGAAAAGTGAATGTGGTTTTCTCCTGATCTTCCGGAGCAATCAAGATTTGGTTGTACCTAGAATACCCATCTAAGAAGCAATAGAAGGCACGCCCAGCAAGTCGGTCTAACATCTGGTCAAGGAAAGGCAAAGGGAAGTGATCCTTACGGGTCACTTTATTCAACTTGCGGTAGTCCATGCATACCCTCTAACCAGTGACTGTTCTTGTAGGAATCAACTCATTTTGAGAATTTGTAGCCACGGTCATGCCACCCTTCACACATTTCACCGGCGAAGTTCAAGAGCTGTCAGAGATGGGGTACACAACCCTGGCATCCAACCACTTGATCACCTCTTTTTTCACAACTTCTTGCATTGCTTCGTTCAATCTTCTTTGATGCTCCACGGAAGGCTTTGCATCATCCTCCAAGATAATTTTGTGCATACAGAGTGCGGGGCTTATTCCCCGAATATCAGCTAGAGTCCATCCAATTGCCTTTTTCCGCTTTTGAAGCACCGCCAATGTAGCATCAACCTGCATGTTAGTAAGGCAAGAAGAAAGAATAACTGACAAAGTAGAATTTGAGCCTAAGAACTCATACCTGAGGTGTGGAGGAAGTGGCTTCAACTCTAACACCGGAGGCTCCTCAATTGAAGGTTTAGTTGGTGGAGTCTTTCTTTTCTCGAGATCCAAAGACAATTTCTTATGCTCATAAGAATAAGAGCTCATTCCATGTAAAGCATTCACGCACTCCACTCGGCTTGTATCCTCATTGACATCAAGATTCAACAATATGGCCTCCAATGGGTCCTCCACATTGATCATTGCACTGGTGTCATCAATTATCACTATTGTGACGAGGTCAACAAAAGAGCACACCTCGGTACTGTTGGTCCACTTCATAGATATGCACACATGAAAGACCACCTTTTCATCACCCACTTGGAAGGTGAGTTCCCCTACTTACACATCTACCAATGCCTTCCCGTAGCTAGGAAAGGTCTACCCAGTATGATAGGAACTTCGTAGTCCACCTTGCAGTCCAAAATCACAAAATCAGCTGGCAAGATAAATTTGTCCACTCGGACAAGCACATCATCAATAATACCCAAGGGTCTCTTTATCTATCTATCCGCCATTTGTAACCTCATGGAAGTCGGCCTAGGTTTCTCAATACCCAAAGTTTTGAAAATTGAGTAGGGCCTCAAATTGATACTAGCTCCCAAATCATATAGAGCCTTGGCAAAATCCGCACTCCCAATGGTGCAAGGAATGGTGAAAGCACCGGGATCTTCAAGCTTCGGGGCCATTAAATGCACTATAGCGCTAACTTGGTGAGTTATCTTTATAGTTTCACAATCCATAGAACGCTTCTTTTTGACCAAGTCTTTCAAGAATTTTGCATAGCCCGACATTTGTTCAAGTGCCTCCACCAAAGGCACATTAATAGATAAGCTCTTCATCATGTCAATGAACTTTTTAAACTGATTAACATTCTTTTGCTTTGCGAGCCTTTGAGGATAAGGTGGAGGTGGCCTTGGAAAAGGTGTCTTGGCTTTAGGCACAACCGGCTCCGGCATGTCAATTATGTGTTTCCTAGATGGGTTTACATCATTTTGAGTTTCCACCTCGACATCTTGAATATCAATCCTCACTTCATTGTTCACATTTCCATCAACAACATCTTCAACTACCAAAGGGACTTCATTTTCTTGCAATTCAACATCATCATCCAAGATTTGCTTTTGGTTGGAGGCATTCACAGCACCGCCTCTCCCACTTCTCGTTGTAACCGCCATAACATGATTGTTCCCACCCTTCGGGTTCACTATCGTATCACTTGGTAGAGCACCCTTAGGGCGAGTATTTAAAAATTGAGAGATTTGGCCCAATTGTACTTCCAAGCTTCTGATAGAGGTATTGTGGGAAGCTAACTATGCATCTGTCCGCATTCTTCTTCATCATCTGTTCGAATATCATTTCAATTTTGCTCATATCATTGCCAGAAGAACTAGGACCTTGAGATGGAAATGGGGGTGGATTGTTCGGTTTTTGGTACATTAGGGGCCTTTGAAAGCCTTGCCCCCGATTTCCTTGGTTTCCATTGTTCCATCCACCTTGACTGTTATTGCCACCCCAATTGTTGTTATTACCATTCCAATTCCCTTGGTTGCCTTGATTGTTGTTCTGATTGCCCCAGTTGTTGTTTTGGTTTATGTTCCCCCAATTACCACTGTTTTGTTGTTGGTTGCCCTAATTGCCTTGAGGTCTCCACTATTGTTGGTGGGAAGAGTTGCCCCGTTGGACTTGATAGTTTTTTACATATTGAACCTCTTTACTTTGGTCATCATAACCATCATTTTGAAATCAATCACAATCATCATCAAATTGCTCAAAATTCCCTTGGTTTTGTTGCCTTCTTTTGTTGACAAGCATATTAACACCCTCCATGGCATTCACTTGGCGAGGAGTTTGAACTTGTTGCAACTGTACCTTTACCAATTGGTTCATAGTAGTTGTAAGCTCAGTTATAGCTTGACCGTGATCATGTAGTTCCTTGTGCAAATGAATAACCATGGGGTCACCTTGAGGCACATTGGCTCTACTTTGCCATGCAGAAGAAATGTCAGCCATATCGTCAAGTATATCACATGCCTCATCATACGACAGCTTCATAAAGTTGCCCCCAGCAAGTTATGCATTGATTTGGTTTATTGATGCCCCGGTAGAAGGTTTGTTGTATCATAGCCTCGGTCATATCATTGTTGGGGCATTCTTTCACCATTGTTCTATAACACTCCCAAATATCATTTAAAGGTTCCGTGGGCTCTTGATTGAAAGCCAATATCTCATCACGCAATATTGCCATATGCCCTGGCGAGAAAAAATTAGCAATGAATTTATCCCCAACTCATGTGTGATGGAATGGTTGGGAAGTCTCTCGAGCCAATCTAATGCCTCCCCTCGAAGTGAGAATGGGAAGAGTCTCAACCTAAGAGCATCCTCAAACACATTCGTCTGCTTGCTTCCCCAATATGTATCCACGAACCCCTTGAGATGTTTGTAGGCATTTTGATTTGTAGCACCCGTGAAATACCCACGCTGCTCAAGTAAGGTCAACATCACATTGGTTATCTGAAAATTGCCCGCCCAGATTCGGGGTGGGACAATAGCACTCGCGTAGCCCTGGTTCGGAAGTATTATGGGAGCCACTCTAGGAGGTGGCGGAGGAGGGTCTGGAACATTGTCATTGGTATTAGCATTGGCATTGCGGCCTCTACGTTGTCCTTGAGGTATAAGAGGCACCTCATCATCTCCGACATAATCTACCTCCTCCCCCGCAATCACGTTTCCAAGAGGGTCATTAGCGTTATTCGCTGCCATTTGGTACCTGAGTTGTGACACAAATAATTTAGTAACAAAGAAGGAAAGAAGAACAATACACAAAACTAACTAAATATATAGCCAAAATCGTTAGCTCCCCGGCAACGTGCCAAAAAGTGATCACAACCTACTCCGCACTACTAATTATGTAGCGAGAGAGGGTCGGGGCAGTTTTTACCCGATTTTGGGTCGGGATCGATATCCACAGAGAGCTAGAATTGGAATTGAGTGTCTATTTAGCTTATGATTGCGTAAGTGTTCCAAATTACACTTCTAATCATTTTTGGGGGTTTTCTTTATAATTCTACTTTTATCAAACTACAAATTATAATTGCAACTAGATTAAGCTAAGAGATAAGCTAAAAGGGTAATTCAAATGGTTTAAAGGGAACTAGGGTAGTGACATTCACCTAGGTAGTCAATTGACGGGTACTTGAGTCTAAGGCACAATTGACATGATTGGGGAGTATGATATAACCGTTGCACTACTTTACCCACTCTACACCTCTCGGTGGTTCAAGTGATTTTGCCCAATTGACTTTCTCAAGACCAACTGGGTATGCAAATTTACACAAGCAACTTAGGGTTCAAGTCGGGTATTACTCTCTCGAGGTTTAACCCTTTAATTTGGGCTATCAATCTCTTGAGTACGCCCCAATTCCTTGTTGGATTAATTTCAGAGACTTAGGCTCTCTTTCTCAAGAAGAGCCCTAGTCAACTAAACACAAACTAGTGTTTGCAATCATTAATTTAGCAATTGACCATGAAATTGACCCAAATATCAAAAACCCATAGTCAATTTAGCCCTAAAATACAAGACCCATCAATTACTCACACTAGGGTTGAGCCACAACCCTAGCTATGGGGTCTAGCTACTCATATTCAAAGAAGAAAAACAAGAAATAGATGAAGATAAACTCATATTAATTAATTACTAAGATAAAAATAAAGATTCAATGTTGCAAAGTAGATAAAATTGCCCAAAATGGCTACAAGAGTCGTTCCCACGAGCGCAGCTGCTTCTAAAAACTATCTGATACCCTAAAAATGGAAAAAGAATCTATTTATACCAAGCTAAAAAATCTGGACAAAATTTCCCCTGCGGGATTAGTGCGGACCGCACAAAATAGTGTGTGGACGCACTAGGGCTCTGAACTTGAAGATCTGGTTCTCTGAACTCGGGCTTCGCGGATTGCACAGAATGGACTGCAGCCGTAGAGGCTTCTAGTGCAGTCCGCACAAAATGGACTGCGGACCGCATTGGCTTGAAAGCTCCAACCTGACACTTCTCTGATTCTTAGCTCTGCGGACCGCCCAAAATGGTAGTGCGGCCACATTGCCTCTTAGTCTAGAAATCATGCTCTCTGAATCTCCTAGTGCGGACCGCACAAAGTGGTGTGCGGCCGCATTGGGCCTGTTTTGCCTGAGCTTGTCTTGTCTTTGGCACTTGTGCAAGTTTCACTCCTTTTGAGCTGATCTTTGACATTTTGTCACTTTGTTGAGCAAACCTGCAATCAAGCACAACTTGTGAGCCTTTCGGGACTATTTTGTGTGAATTTCTAATCAAAGCATAAGCAAGAAGGAGTATAAAATGCGTCAAAATCCCTAGTTATCAGTTTACCACCTTGGAAAAGTCTTTGATGAATTGGTGATCAAACCCCGCATGACCCAAGAAACTCATCACTCCCTTCACGGATGTATGGAGGAGGTAGTTTGGAGATCACCTCAATTTTTGCCTTGTCGACCTCTATACCATAATTTGAAATTTTGTGGCCGAGGATAATGCCTTCCTCGACCATGAAGTGATATCTCTCCCAATTCAACACCAAATTTGTCTCCTCACATATAGTCAAGACCCTATTCAACTTGTTCAAGAAATCATCAAAAGAATTCCCAACCACGGAGAAATCATCCATGAAGACCTCAAGAATATCCTCTACCATGTCGGCGAAAATAGCCATCAAACATCATTGAAAAGTTGCTAGTGCATTACACAAACCAAAGAGCATCCGCGAGAATGCAAAAGTACCATAGGGACAAGTGAAAGTGGTCTTCTCTTGGTCTTCAGGAGCAATAAGGATTTGATTGTAGTCGGAGTATCCATCAAGGAAGCAATAAAAAGCACGTCCGACCAATCTATCAAGCATTTGATCAAGAAATGGAAGCGGGAAATGATCTTTCTGAGTGACTTTGTTGAGCTTCCTATATTCCATGCACACTCTCCACCCGGTGATAGTTCTTGTGAGGATCAATTCATTCTTGTCATTTGTTATCACAGTCATGCCCCCTTTCTTTGGGACACATTGCACCAGAGAGGTCCACGAGCTATCGGAAATAGAGTAAACAATCCCGGCATCCAACCACTTGATTATCGCCTTTTTCACCACCTCTTGCATTGCTTCATTTAGCCTCCTTTGATGTTAAATAGATGGTTTGGCACCCTCCTCCAAAATAATCTTGTTCATGCAAAAGGCGGGGCTTATGCCCCGGATATCCACCAATGTCCATCCGATTGCTCTTTTCCTCCTTTGTAGCACCTCCAATGTGGACTCTATCTGCATGTTAGTTAAACAAGAAGAAAGAATAACCGGTAAAGTAGAAGAAGGGCCAAGGAATTCATACCTGAGATGTGGAGGCAATGGATTTAACTCCAAAGTGGGAGGCTCCTCGATTGAGGGCTTTGATGGAGGAGTCTTCTGATTTTCAATATCCAAGGATAGCTTGCGAGATCATAAGTGTAAAACCCCATCACTTGCAATGCATTCGCACACTCCACATAGCCTTCTTTCTCCTCATCATTGTCAAGGTTGAGCAAAACGGCTTCCAAATTATCCTCAACATTCATTGTGGCACTAGTATCATCAATAATCACATCGGTGAACAAATCCACAAACTAACAAACTTCATTGATATTCGGTTGCCTCATAGATTTTTACATATGGAAGACCACCTTTTTGTCACCCACCCAGAAAGTAAGGTCACCGACTTCCACATCAACAAGAGCCTTCCCCGTAGCAAGGAAAATTCTACCAAAAATAATAGGCACCTTATAGTCCACTTCACAATCAAGAATCACAAAGTCCACCGGGAGGATGAACTTGTCAACACAAACCAACACATCATCAATAATACCCAAAGGTCTCTTCATTGTACGATCCGTCATTTGCAACCTCATGAATGTGGGTCTTGGTTTCCCAATCCCCAAACTTTTGAACACTGAGTAGGGAATCAAGTTGATACTCACCCCAAGATCACATAGAGCTTTGGCAAAATCGACGCTCCCAATAGTGCAAAGGATTGTGAAAGCGCCCAGATCTTCTAATTTCGGAGCCATTGAGTGCATAATAGCACTCACTTGATGTTTCATCTTGATAGTCTCACAATTCATATCTTTTCTTTGTCCCAAATCCTTCATGAACTTTGCATATCCCGGTATTTGTTCCAATGCCTCAACCAACGGCACATTAATAGACAAACTCTTCATCATATCAATAAACTTTTTGAATTGGTTCTCACTATTTTGCTTTGCAAGCCTTTGAGGGTATGGAGGAGGAGGCTTTGGCATTGGTGCCTTAGCCTTTGGCAGTACCGGTTCCGGCATGTCAATCAAGTGCTCCCTAGACGGGTTCACTTCTTCTTTCATCTCCTTCATATTTTCATCAATACCAATTCTCACTTCTTCATTAGCTTGAATCAAATTGCTTGACTTTCATCTTCTTGAACCACAACATCATTATCCACAATTCTTCTTTGATTTGAGGTGGTTGCATCTCCACCTTTTTCACTTTTTTGTAGTCACAGCCATAGCATGTCCCGTATTATTCTCACCCTTTGGTTTCACCACCATATCACTTGGTAGTGCCCCCTTAGGACGAGTGTTCAAAGCTTACGAGATTTGGCCTAATTGAACTTCCAAATTACAAACAGAAGTGTTGTGAGAGGCTAGTAGAGCATCGGAGTCGGCATTCTTCTCCATCATCTATTTAAACATGTTCTCAATTCTACCCATCTCATTGTTGGAATATCTCGGACCTTAAAAAGGATAGAGAGGTGGATTTCTCGGTTATTGGAACATTAGGGGCCTTTGAAAACCCGACCCCTAGTTGTTGTTGTTGTTCCACCATCCTTGGTTATTGCCTACCCAACTGCCTTGATTGTTGCCACCCCAATTTCCTTAAATATTGCCTCCCCAATTACCTTGGTTACCTTGACTATTCCAATTGCCTTTATTATTTTTACCACCACTCCAATTGCCTTGGTGGGCTTGGTTGTTCCAATTTTCTTGATTTCCTTGTGATCGCCATTGTTGTTGATTTTTCCCTTGAGCATTGTTTCGTTGGACTTGATAATTCTTGACATATTGTACTTCTTCTTCTTTCTCATTGAACAAATCACCTTGGTCATACCCACTATCATCTTGCATGAATTGTTCCGGACGGCTTAACTTTTTGTCATCTCTTGTTCATCATCATATTCACACATTCCATCGCATTCACTTGTTTCAGCCCTTGAACTTGTTGAAGCTGAGCTTTGACCAATTGATTCATTGTGTTTTTTAACTCGACAATAGCTTGACCATGATCATGTAGTTCCTAGTGTAGGTGAATGACATTTGGGTCACCTTGAGGAACATTGGCTCTACTTTGCTATGCCGATGAGGTATCCGCCATCTCATCCAAAATTTCACAAGCTTCAGCATAAGGCGTGTTCATGATGTTCCCACTAAAGAGTTGATTTACCATATATTGATTTGTTGTTTTAATCCCCATGTAGAAGGTTTGTTGGATCATAGCCTCGGTCATATCATTATTCGGGGACTTTTTAATCATGGTACGATATCTTGCCCAAATCTCGTGCAATGGCTCATTGGGTTCTTGCTTGAACGAAAGAATTTCATCCCGAAGTGTAGCCATATGTCCCAGAGAGAATAATTTGGCAATGAATATTTCTGCCAACTCATCCCATGTATGGATGGAATGATTGGGCAAACTCTCTTGCCTTTTCCCGTAGAGAAAAGGGAAATAGCCTCAACCGCAGCGCGTCCTCGAAAACAATGGTTTGCTTGCTCCCCCAACAATTATTGATGAACCCTTTGAGATGCTTGTAAGAATTTTGACTCGGAGCCCCGGTGAAGAATCCCTGTTGCTTAAGTTGTGTAAGCATCACATTGGTGATTTGGAAGTTACCCACCTTAATACAGAGTGGGACTATAGCAATTGCATAACCCTCATTCGGTAACACCCGGTGTGCTGCCGCTCTTGGTGGAGCTGGGGAAAGTACGGGAACATTATCATGAGGTGGTCAGCCTCGCCTATTTGATTGAAGTTCGGGAAGAACCTCATCTCCTTGATTATCGTATACTTCCTTCCCCAATGGCACATTCTCAATGGGATCGTTGTTGAGAGTCATTCTCACACCTATAATCAATTCAAAAACAAAGTTAGTGACTTGTAAGGAAGAGAAGACAAATCACACAAAAACTTAGATATATAGTTAAATCTGTTTAACTCCCCGGCAACGGCGTCAAAAATTGATGTTGCCCAAAATCACACCACAAATATAGGTTGTGAGGCAGTCGGAGCAATAATAAAAACCCAACACAAGTCGGGGTCGAATCCACAGGGAGTTAGATTTTGGATTAGGTATATACCTAGTGTGAATGTATGATGTGCCTGAAATTACACTTTCTCATTTTCAATTGTTGTTTCTACTTCTACTTTTAAACTATCGATTGTAATTGTAGAGCTAAGAGATAATATTTTTGATATTGGTTGTTTTTCAAGTTATGAAAGATCTAGGGTTGCGACCTCTGCCTAGTTGTTACCTAACGGATTTAGAGCTTTAGGGCATGTTTGGTTGATCGGGATACAATATAGCAATCACACTCAATTACTCACTCTAAACCTCTCTATAGTTTGAGTGACTTTGCCCGATTTGGTTTTCTCAAGTCCAAACGGGTATTTTACAAAGCAAGTGATAAATGCTCTAGTCGGGTCTTACTATTTCTAGATTGGACCCTTTAATTGGGGCTATCAATTTCTTGAGTTCACCCCAATTCCTAGTTAGCCAAGTTTTCCTAGACTTAGTCTTTCTTTCTCAAGTAAAGACTAATTCAAATAGGCATGAATCAATGTTTGCAACCATCAATTCTCAAATTCAAGCAAGACCTAAGCTAAATATCATAAACCCAATCATAAATAAACCCTAAATCAATTACTCATTAATACACATACTAGGGTTGGGTCACAACCCTAGCTAAAGGTTTAGCTACTCATGAAAAATTGAAGAAATTAAAGAACAAACTAAAATAAAATTTATAATACTTGATTAAAGAAAGAAAATCTAATGTTTAAAACCTAATCTAGCACAATGTTACCCAATACAGTAAATAAAAACGGCTCAGGTGCTCCCAACTTACAAAACTTAACCTAAAATGACAAAAAGTTCTATTTATACTAAGCTAAAAATATCTAACGAAATTGCACCCGCGGAGGTTGTGCAGCTGCACAATTATGTGTGTGGTCCGCACATTGAGACTTGGCTTGACAGGTTCCAGTTTTGCGGCCACACAATTCTAGGTTGCGGCTGCACTTCTTCAACTTCTGCGGATTGCACATTTATGAGTGCGGCCGCACTCTTGATTCTGCGGCCGCACAATTATAGTGCGGTCCGCT
The DNA here is from genome assembly GCF_000393655.2 of Nicotiana sylvestris. NCBI lineage: Eukaryota > Viridiplantae > Streptophyta > Magnoliopsida > Solanales > Solanaceae > Nicotiana > Nicotiana sylvestris. The sequence goes on along the minus strand of NC_091057.1, from coordinate 90,957,981 downwards.
CTTCTTGACCTTGGGATTTGGCATTGTGGGACTTCTGCGGACCGCATAATTCTGAGTGCGGTCGCGCTCTTGACTATGCGGCCGCATAAAAATGGTACGATCCGCATTTCTTCTTGACCTTAAAATCCCATTTCTCTGAACTTTATCTTCTGTGGTTGCACCACAATTGTGCAGTCCGCACTTTGCAGAGCATTTCTTGTCAAAGGCTTTCTTCATGATTTACAGTCGCACTCAATATTGTGCGGTCCGCTCAGTGCCCTTTTAGCCTTATTTTTGTCCTAATCCAAAATTACTCCTTCCTGAGTTGATTTTTATTTCTTTGGCTCATATTCCAACACTCCTACAAGAAATCATATTTCATTAGTTTTCGGGAATACCTGTAAGCAATTTTGAGCTAAAATGAAAGTAAAAGAGTGTAAATAAGTAGTCAAAATCCCTACTTATCAGCCATATCAACATCCTCACCACCTGAGTCATTGTTGTCCGTCTTGAGGACCAGGTTCTTCTCCCTTTTGGGCTCTCTTCTCTCATTATCCTTCTTCTTCATCATTTCATAAGTCTTCAGAGTGCCGACAAGTTCATCAATGGTCAGCTCCTGCAGATCATTTGCCTCTGTGATAGCATTTACTTTGCTTTCCTGGGAACCAGGTAATACACTAATTATTTTCCTGATAAGTTTGTTCCTGGGGATGATCTATCCCAGGGGTGAAGCTCATTTATGATAGATGTGAAGCGAGTGTGCATATCCTGAATGGACTCATCGTCCTTCATCCTGAAAAGCTTACTATGTGGTTAGCATGTCAATCTTGGACAGTTTTACCTGTGTTGTCCCTTCATGAGCTGTTTGGAGAGCTTCCCAGATCTCCTTAGTAGATTGAGCTGCTGAAATCTTGTTGTACTCATCTGGTCCAATACCACAGACAAGGATTTTCTTAGCTCGAAAGTTCTTTTCAATAGCCTTGTAGTCAGCATCATTATATTCCTTTCTAGTTTTAGGAATTGTCACTGCGGGGTCTCCAATGGTCTTCGTAGGAACGAAGGGTCCATCACGGATGATATCCCAGAGCTCTGAGTCTTCAGCCATGATGAAGTCACGTATCCTTGTCTTCCACCATCCATAGTATTGGCCGTTGAATCTCGGTAGTCTGTAGGTAGACTAACCTTCTTCGAAGTTTGGCGGAGCATCCCATGAGGATACTTTCTAGGTGTTAGCTTGATAAAAAGAACTCGCTTTGATACCAATTGAGAGAAACTAAGGGTCCACCAAACTATATAGAGAACCAAGTTCTCTATTAGTTCTCACAGAACATACGCACAGTGCAGTAAGTAAATGACACAATGGAGTTTTACATGGAAAACTCTTAGCTCAAGGGATCAAAAATCACGACGTACCCTTGTAGGATTTGAACTTCAGTACTAAGCAAACTTTAGACTACAACCTATTGTAACCTATGAATTAACCTCTTAATCTCTCAGTAACTTGTAACAACTCTAGCCAAGACACTTTGTAATAACTCTATTACAAAGACTTACAACTCGACTAACTCTAGCTAAGACACAAACACAAGGGTTTATGATTTAAAAAGATTTTCTATACAATGCTTCTAACTAAGATAAGTAGGAATTATAAGAAGAGTACTTTAACAAAGGTTCAACACAACTAAGGACATGTAATAACTCGATATAGGGAACTGGTCTGTTGTTATGTTGTTCTTTGTTCTTGATGCCTTTGAGAGTCACGTGCCAGATTGATGGATGACTTTAGAGAATGCTTGATCAATTCTTGAATGTGCAAGTGTTTTGTTTTACCTTTGCTTGATGTTAATAATTCATTTGTGACATTACTTAAATGATACAAGCAAGTTAGGTAAAGGGCATTCCCCGTAAAGTTTACTGTTGCACTGTTTTTGCACTGTTGTGTGTGCAGGCAACAACTTTACAACCGGGGGGTTGACTTGTACAGTCACAACGGGAACTGGTAGCGATATATTCCCTCTACTGTTCCTTTGACTTTGAAGAGTTGAACCGTATCCCCAACTAGAGACTAATTGATCTTAAGTTCTTGAGGATGTGTAACAAGTTCCTTATCTGGTTCTTAATAGTAAGTCCGAGCCAAATACTGTCAAAGATCCAATCCAATCTCTGAAAGGATGGATCCTACAGACTCTAGCTCATGGAGGAGCCTAATGGAGACAAGAGATAAAGTAGAAGATTGCATTCATTGGAAGATCAACAAGGATAATAGTCTATTTTGGTGGGATAGGTGGCTATCATCAGGGAACATCAAAACAATATCCAACCCCCCCTCCTCAAAACCAGGAAACACTAATGTCAAGGATTTCTTCAATAACCAAGGATGGAACACGGAGCTTCTTCAAGAAACTGTGCCTCAGAGAGTCGTTGATAAAATTGAGCAAATCAAGATTGGTTGCAACTATATACATGATCAAGTCGTATGGACCACCAACCCCCAAGGATCCTTTTCTTGTTCGTCTTCCTACCAGCTCTTAAGGAAAAGAAAAGACTTCTCACCTCAGTTGGCCAAAATTTGGAATAAACATCTACCTTTCAAAATCTCCTTTGTTACATGGAGAATATTGAAAGGCAGGCTACCTCTTGGTAATATTGTGGTAAAGTTCGGTACTAATAGTATATCTAGTTGTTGTTGTTGTAGGGTGCCAGAAGAAGAAACCATGAACCATGTCTTCGCAACTAGCAACACATCAAAGAAGGTATGGAACACTATGTCCACTCCACTAGGATTTCAGACCACGGGAAGGAATATTCTATGCATCATAACTCAATGGTGGAGCAGACACCCAAAAATAATGTGCATAAGTTTCTGTTGCAAATCACTCCAACCATAATATGCTGGGAAATATGGAAGGCTAGGTGTGGTAAGAAATATGGTAAGAAGACTATGTCTATTTTTAGAATATGTCAACAAGTTCTTTTTCATGTAAAAGTTTCCATGGGCCAAAAATACAGCCAGATGGATTGGAATTGGACGTGGAACAATGTATGCAAGGTGGCAGAGGATTACAAGATTAGACTAAATAGTATTATGGTTCTTTGGGAGCCCCCTGACAGTAATCAATGGAAAATAAATACAGACAGAAGTTTCTACGCAAACGCAGGCAAAGCAGGCATTGGGGGTGTTGTTAGGAAAAGAAATGGTGATGGCCTTCTCCGCACCAGTACATTTCTTGACTAACAATTACTCTAAAGTGCAAGCGGCCTTGTTTGCTATACTCTAGTGTTGTGACCATAACTGTCAAGACCTAATACTTGAATTAGACTCTCTCCTAGTTGTCAACATGATCCAAGGGAAATACAATACCCTATGGAGACTAAAAGAAAGAGACACACTTATTCAGCAAAAGGTGCAACATCATGGCATTAAGATAAAATATTGCTACATGGAAGGAAATGAAGTGGCCAATGCTTTGTCCAAACATGCTGCAACTCTCACGCAACAGGCCATCTTCCTCAATGAAACTGATTGCCTACTAAGGCTAGAAAAGCAATGACTATGGATTGAATGCATATCTCAAATTTCAGAATTAGACCAAGGAAATACTCAGGATGGATATTTGAACCTCCTTAAATGATAAGGAAAGAGCTATTGTTGTAGCGAATCATATACTGTTATAGTAGCTCTTTTATAACTTTCTAGGCCTAGCCATTTTAGTTTTCCTAGCAACAATGTAACTATATAAGGTTTTGGTCTATGTCCCCCTACTTGTACTATTTTGCTAATGAATAAACAGGTAGGGGTCTATGCCAAACCCCCCAACACCACAGGAGATGAAAACCTGGGTGGATGGTTTTAATTAAAAAAATAATTTATTAGATCATCAAAACATAACAGAGATACACATATAACCTATCAATACCAATATCTACAACTAGTATTTATTTTCCTGCTAATTATATGGGTATATACATGTCACGATCCAATTTAGGATCATGACCGGCACCTAGGAGCAAGTGCCCTCAAATAAGCCTCATCGGTATTTTACAGAAAATCGGACAGAGTTTCCCTATTTTTGGACTATCCCAAAATTTTCCCTGTCTCAAATCAGCAACCAAACATCCTAATAGCAATTCAAATGACAATAAACTTATCAATTAATCAAAATAAATATCTATCTTTAGTAGTCCACTCACCAACAACTGGAAATACTACTTTATCTCCAAATTTGATAAAAATGAGTGATACTCAACATAAATCTATAATAACGAAGAATACTCAAGACACTAAAAAATTTTGACTATGGAGTGACTCTAAGAGTTCAAAGAAAAGATCATAGCAATAAATAAAATCTCCGCCCACGCGAACAAATGCGGGGCTCACCAGAAATTATCAACTTGTGCGTCTGACTAACGAAATCCTCGCCCTTCAACTGTTCTCTCTGGAAAAAAATAGCGGGTAGTGAGTCGCTAGCTCAGTGAATAATAATACTTAACCACAACCATTTTTGATTGGGGACAAGTCAGAAAATATGCCTGTATAATAATAATAATTAGGAACTATCATAAAAATAAAATGCCCTTTAAAAAAAACAATAATAATAATCAGTCTCATCATGTGTTTCCTGTAATAGGAATCAATTTAACAATTTAGTAATAGACTCGGTAAGCACTGTGTCATATCAAATCTTTATGTTTGGGAGGTTTCCAAGGAAGGATCATGTAATCTGTATCACTGTATGGACCCCTTCGTCAAAGGAGTCAAATATAATTGTAGGTCCCTACTCGAGGGAAAACTGTAACTGTATGCTAGTTCTACCTTCCCACTAGCGAGGGCTATAACTGTAACCGGTAATCTGTAAATACAAGGTGCACCAGGTCTAAAGAACCCGCCGTTAGCTACGGGATCTTTCAAAGTCTCCTCCCATTTATACTCTTTCTTGTAAATAGTAAATACTTGTACAAAAGCATTTTCAAAATAATGAAGGGCATATCATTCCTTATCAAATCGTGTAATTTTATTTCGGTAACAGTAATCATGTCTCAAGTAACAGTAAAACATATCTAGTAACAGTGAGAATACTTCAAATAATTGTAATATCTCAAGTAACGGTAAAATATATCTAGTAACGGTGAAAACATTTAGATTAATCGGTAAACATCTCAAGTAAATTGTTTTGTATCATATCAAGTAAAGAACTTGTCCCACATGCGATTTCAAAGCATCGGTAATACATTTATTTTCAAAATCATATATAAATCATGCAGGTTATGAAAACACAAATTGTGGTAAGATTACTACTCACAGTACTCGTGCCGAAATACCAAATGTTTCACCTCGAGCAATTCGCACAAATTCCTCCAATCAATCTATAATTACATAATATCGATCTCATATTAATTTCCATGTTTAGGGTAATTCATAGCTAATTTAGAATGTCCAACCCTCGAGGTTTGATATTTGACTCCTAATTCACCGGATTATAATAACCCAACTAATCCCTCTTATTCCACTCGAAATATCAAGACCCATTTCGGTATCTCAAGTCACTGCTACAGTTAACTTAAACCAATTCAAAATCTATTAAATATAGCCAATTCATATAATATACCCAGTTAATTCATGAAAAAGTCTCATGAGTTTTGCCCAAATTTTCTAAACTTTATCTTTTAAACTCTTAATTCAATTTCAAAATCATATCTACTGAGTCATATAAGAATCATGTATACAAAATTTCTACTATTTCAAAAGGAGGAAAATATATGTAATTACCTGAAGCTTATCACTGAGACTCAAGAATGTAAATTTACTTTGCAGAACAAGAACTAAACCAGCGCTCCTTTCTAATTTTTATGCCCTATTGAATCTAAGACAACAAAGTCCCTTCTTTGCTTTCTTTGTCTCTTACCTGGATGGGCCTTCTTTAATTTTTTTTTTTTTTTTTTTTGTTCTTAAATCTCAATTCTACTCTAATTGAAGCTTCTGTTTCACTGCGTCCCCTTTTTCCCAAAATCCGTTTAGCCCTTTTATTTCTTTTTCTTTTAATTTTTTTTTCCTATGCCCTCACGTTGCTGATGGGTAAGGCCCATTTACATACTTCTTTTTGTTTTGTTTGTTTTATTAGTTCTTTTTGTTAGATTTGGTTGAATTTTCTTTCTTTTTGTGCACCTCTTTTTTTAATTAATTACTAAATGACCAATATATGGGTATATATATTATCACACCATATCAAAATCCCGTTAGTTTTCCACGAGGCGCGAACCAAATTGTCATTTTGTGCGTGAAAATTAACTTAGTGTTTTGCAGTTTGATGATATGTTGATTAAGAAGGTGTTGCTCACCTAAGAATTAGCTCAGATGACCAGTTTTTAGACCTCTTCTAAATATTTAGTTACTGTTCAAAATATAATTAAGAAAAAATTATTTCTTAAGGCAAAATAATATTTGGATAATCTAACGTTAAATAAAACATAGAACAACTTTATTTCAAAAAATTCCTAGAGCTACAAATGCAGTTCAGATTCTAGGAAAATTTTCAGGAGTTTTGAACTGTGGTAGTTCAACTCCAACATTTCTTCCTTAATTTGAACTAACACATTTCAAAACTCAAGAAAAACTGCAGAAATATTTCATGGAGTTTATTATGATTTTCTCTTTTCTCAAAGTTTCTCCGTAGGGTTTTCACGAATTCTTTGCTTTATTCATGGAGATCATCAATCTAGTCAGAGTTCTTCTTTCATTTCTTATAGACAACAGATTTTAACTCTAAATTCAAAGTACATTTAAGAATACCTAAGCTTTCACTTATCACGACAGCACGACCCTTACTCTAATTTAACTAATTTGATGATCTAGACCATTAAAAAGTTTTTTTTCCTTTTTTTTTAAATGCACTTGCCTCTTTTAGCGCATCTTTCCCGAAAAGATTTTTCCCCATAAAAAATTAGAAGCAATTCCTAGAACGTGTAGACCTTCCCTCCATCACTCCACTTCTCGACAGTTGCAATATATGTAGAGTTAGTTAAATGGAGAGAGGCTTGAACGTCATCAATTTAACATCAGCTACAGCTAGCTTTAGAAAATTAATTGATAAAATTATTTGATTTTTAAAGGAATCAGCTTCTTAAAATTAAATACTACGCTTGCACAGGTTGACTGAGTTAGTTGGGTGAGTGGTTTCCCACATGAGAGACATGGGATCGATTCCCCTCACCAACAGCCTCCTCAGCCAGAGCTCGTCGTGCCGGACTTGCCTAGTGTGGTTTTGCAGCTCATGTGTGGTCTGCGAGCTATTACACAGTGAGTAAATTACCCGATGTAACATCAGAAGAATAGCGATTGCGCGTTTCCCAGCGAAATTTTCAAAAAATAAATAAATACTACTCCAATTAGTATCTATTATTATTCCCTACTTGGAGGTGCAAAGCACTTCTTTGATCTGATCATGATGAAATATTGATCATCAGTATACAATATCAAATGCCTTATCAGTGTAGGAGCAATTCTTTTCTCCCACTTTCAATCTATTCATGTAAAATATTGATTATATTGATCCATCTTATCCAGCTACATAAATGGGGAAATAAAGAAAGAAAAATAAATAATTGTTCGCTCTAATTTAATTAAAAAGAGAATCTACAAAACTCAATTATGGTTTGTCAACTATGTTGGTATTATTCCAACAGTAGGTACGTATTCTAACTTCTAGGACTTTAGGTATTCTAACTTCTAGGATTTTAATTTGAACATTGTACAAGGGGAAAAATTAAGAGAGAAAAAAAGGTTAAAATTTTGGAGTGGCCCTAATTACCACCGAGTATGTGATTTTGGGGCAAAAAGGAATAATAGTGGTTGAATAAAGGGGAAATAAGGGTTTATGCATCCATCTTTTTCCTTGATATAAGATAGTATACATTTATTTATTTATTTTATATATAAGATAGTACACATCAAATGCAATTAAACATGATATTTAATTTCTCCAGTTGTAAGTCTTTGCAAGACTTTAGGGATCAAGGGCTTCCACAACAGCATAATGTGGACAATAATTTGTTAACAATGAACTTTGGATTTAATTTTTGACACTGGGAGTTTTAGAGAATATTATAGCATAAAGTCAATAGTTCCCAAAACCGTATAGTCTATACCCCTGCTTGTAGAAATAAATTAGAAATAATAAAAAAGTCAATAATATAAGCAATTTGCAACCAAGAGCTTAAGTGCCAAACCCTAATCTTCGCTGACAGCTATACTACAAGTTGCTTATATATTATAAATCAATTCATCAAAAAATAAAGATAGTAACACCTACGAGCTAAAAAAAATTACATATTTCAAATATTTTCACCCATTGTTGTCAAGAGGAAACGTAGCAGCTAGCCAAAGTCGTCGCACAGATGTTAAAAATGATTTTCTTCTATTCCTTCCTATTTATGGTTACCGTAAGATAAGAAAAATGATTCCTTTTTTGATTTACCAATAGCAACAATAAATCTAACCAACAGCAAATTATATCAAGGGCAAAATAATTATAGATAAATTTATATGATTAATATTAATTTGTAATATAATAAATGAGATACGATAAGTTTATAAGATGGGTAAATTCTCCCGTAATAGATCGATCACTATCTTGGGCCCTTGGTGGCCAGTGCTCTTGAAGTTTTGCTTTTCATGGTGTAGTTATTATTAAAGATAAATTATCCAAATGGTATAGATAGAAAGTAGCATATATAATTTAATCTAAGTGAATTTAAGATAATAAAATTAATATGTTACGCAAATATCACGAAAGCTTAATTACATGGCAGCACACATAAACTCAACATATTAATATATTTCTTGGAGAAAAAGTTGGTAAATTTAAAAAATGAACTAAGAGAAACCCTATTCTACACATAAAACATGGATTATTATACTATTTAGTACTTTGGTACATTATTTTAGCCTCTTGAATGAGAGAATCCCGTCCAATTCTTGCTTCCAAAAGGCAAAACTTGGATCTTTAATTATTTTCCAAACTAATTTCAACCCTTAGGTACTTCTCCTATTTAAATACCTTCTCACTGTTCCTCCAACATTACCAACATCCTTTCTTTCTTTATTTCTTTCTCTGATCTGAATCCAAACTTTTGTTGCTTAAAAGGGAGAAGATGAAGCAAATCACAAGTGAAACCATTAGCCCAAGTTTTTCTAAACACAGCATGCATAAAGATTCACATACAATAACCAAAATGAAGCCAAAAATACGAATAATTCATATAATAGCACCAGAGATCATCAAAACAGACGTAGAGAATTTTCGCGAGCTTGTACAAAGGCTCACGGGGAAGAATGCTGCACAAGTCAAAGGAAAAAAGACTAAAAGGGACATGAGAAACCAAAGGAAGAACATCGAATTGTCACCACAAAATCATCATCATCATCATCAACATATGAACATGTTGCAAGATACTAATTATAGGATGAAAGAGGAAGAAAGTGATGGTATATCATATGGAAGTGTTGAAAATTCATCAAATGGCTTTTTGAGTGGTTTTGGAATGGAGGGATTTATTCAAGATTTAAGTGAATTTCCTATGTTTCCTTTCAAGCTTCCTACACAGATTAATATGTTTGGTGAGGTACCCCTTTGCTAAAAGAAGAATTCTTAGATTTGTTCTTGAGAAAGGAATTCAAGGTTTTCTAATATCTTAACTGAATAGTGTGCAGGAACTGGGTGACGCCATATGACTTGATCTTGATCCTATATATTTTTCATCTTTTTTGGGTTGGATTTGGAGTGGGGATGAAGTGATGTTGATTGATATCTTGTTTTCTCCATTTTGTATAGAGATTCATTCATGTGAATATAATGTTCCTTCATATGTTTGTAATTGTTAACATCTTTTTGTGATTATTTGGTTTTCTTTTTTATAACCCTCTCTTAACTCCTATCTTTTTCTCGAAATATTGAAAACTCTTGTTGTTGCCCTAGCTACAGTGTATTAGTGCATATAGAATAGGTAGAATTCATTTAGTCTTACACTTTGTATTCTAAAGAGTACTTGTTTACATAACCTTATACTCTAGGTAGTATCCTTATTGACTTAATATATTATACTTTGTATATATAATAGACAAAGCTCTCACGTATAGAGCATCTTGGGCAGAATACTATTTTTCACATGGTATCAAATAGCCATTATTAGCCAAACCTATTTCACAAAAAGTTCTTCTCAATCGAATATGGTGACATCTACCAAGGAAACACCTTCAGCGCATGTTTCTTCTCCAACAGATCCTATTATTCCTTCTAATTTATCTGCAACTTCAGCCACTGGAGCTTCCATAATTCCTCCTCTCTCAAACACTTCCACCATTCTCCTTTCCTCCTATCTCTTATTCAATTTCCTCGGTGCAAACCTCTCTCCCTGGTCAATCTTCCTCTCTTAACACTTTACCTGGTTCGTTAGTTAGTAGTGTTGGTTTACCCTTTCAATTGCCATTTACTAGATCTTTGGACCCGACATCTCACTCACAGTACAATTCCATCTCCGCTCTTGCTGCACCAAACGTCACAAATATGGTAACTATAAAGCTTGCCTCTGTTGAAGACCACCTCACATGGTGTCGCCTCTAAATCGTAGGATTCCACCACCACAGCTTGAATCTTCTGTGTCTACCACTGCTCCATCCTTACATAACACGTCTCATGTATCTCAACCTTTATCCTCTAGAACTATAGATTCCACAAGTTGTCAGATCTCTCCTGCAAAGCCTATTTCACCTATACCTAGCCTTAGCGAGTCATTACCTGTAGGTTCTTCACCATCTTTGTCTACCTCATTACCTATTACTAATTCCTCAACTTGTCATTTACCCCTTCCCCGCATCCAATGCAAACTCGATCTAAGTCTGGTATTTCTAAGCCAAAGAAACAATTTTCCTTGAGTGCTAATATCCATAAACAGGAACCTTCTTGCTTTTCTCAAGCTGTGAAAAAATCAAAGTGGCAACAAGCAATGGAAGATGAATTTAATGCCCTTTTAGAGAATAACACTTGGATCCTTGTTCTTTTTACCGCTAACATGAACTTAGTCGGTTGCAAATGGGTATATCACAAAAATATAATTCAAATAGGTCCATTGAGCGATACAAGGCTCACCTTGTAGCACAAGGTTTTCATCAAAAGCCTGGCATCAATTATCATGAGACATTTAGCTATGTTGTTCGTGCGACAACTGTGAGAATTGTTCTTTCCCTTGCTGTCTCTTTTTCTTGGCAAATTCATCAGCTAGATGTTAAAAATGCTTTCTTGCACGGGGTTCTTATTGAGGAGGTCTACATGAAGCAACCTCGAGGTTTTATTCATCCTGACTATCCTAATCATGTTTGCAAGCTAACCAAAGCCATCTATGGCTTGAAACAAGCTCCTCGGGCTTGGTTTCATCGCTTCAGTGCATTTCTTAATTCTCATGGTTTTGCTTGCAGCAAATCTGATAGTTCGATGTTTATTTATCGCTCTCCTTTTCATGTCCTTATTCTATTACTCTATGTCGATGACATCATTTTCACAGGTAGTCATAACGGTCTTCTTGATCAATTTATTTCTCATCTATCCCATCAGTTTGCTATGAAGGACTTAGGCAATCTCCATTATTTTCTTGGTATTCAAGCAGTTCGTACATCTCACGGTCTTCACTTGTCTCAGCAAAAGTATATTTCTATTTGTTACTTAAATTTCATATGCACACATGCAAACCAGTTCGTACTCCTATTGCTTCTCGCTCTTCTATTTCTCTAATGGACGGTGAGTTACTTTCAGATCCTAGTGAATATAGGAGCATGGTTGGTGCTCTTCAATATTTGACTATGACTCGTCCGAATATTGCCTATGTTGTAAATGTTGTCTCTCAATTTATGCATGTTCCCCGTACCACTCACATGCATTGTGTCAAGCGTATTTTCCGGTACTTGCAGGGTACTCTGACTTATGGTCTGACTTTGTGTGCCCTATCTCCGACTTCCATGGTTATTGCCTACTTGGATGCTGATTGGGTTGGTGGTCCAGATAGTCGCCATTCTACTTCGGGTTTTGTTGTGTTTCTAGGATCTAATCTTATCTCTTGGCATGCAAAGAAGCAACCAACAGTTTCAAAATCGTCTACAGAGGCTGAGTACCGGGCTATTGCATACACTGTTGCTGAGACTTGTTGGATTCGTCACATTCTTTGTGAGCTTGGTATCTTTCTACATGAACTAATTCGTGTATTATATGACAACATCAGTTCAACTTACATGACCCGTAATCCAGTTTTTCATGATCATTCGAAACATATTGCTGTTGATTTTCATTTTGTGCGTGATATGGTTGCACAAGGAGATCTTATAATTCAGTATGTTCCAACACATTTGTAGTTAGCAGATATCTTTACAAAGGGTCTGCCTTTATCTCACTTTTGTTTTCTTCGGGACAATCTGTCTGTTACTTCCGTCATTTCAGATTAAGGGGTGTATTAGTGCATATAGAATAGGTAGCATTCATTTAGTCTTACACTTTGTATTCTAAAGAGTCCTTGCTTACATAATCTTGTACACTAGGTAGAGTCCTTGTTGACTTGATACATTGTACTCTGTATATATAATAGACAAAGCTCTCACGTATAGAGCATCTTGGGCAAAATACTATTCAGTATTCACATAGTGTTGGTATTCACTTCTTCCATGAGCAAAGGGTTTTAATTGCTTGTTGTCTATTTCAAGCAAGAAAAAATTGATAATGACTTCGAACTACATACTGAGCATGGCATTTTCACCCGATTATGTATAGTGATGTTGTGAGTTCCAACCAAGAGGTTGTGAGTTCGAGTCTATCCAAGAGCAAGGTGGGAAGTTCTTGGAGGGAAGGATGCCGGGGGTCTATTTGGAAACAGTCTCTCTACCCTAGGGTAGGGGTAAGGTCTGCGTACACACTACCCTCCCCAGACCCCACTAAGTGGGATTATACTGGGTTGTTGTTGTTGTTATGTATAGTGATGTTGGTGAAAATACACTAACCTATATATCTGCGTATTTATTAGCGTAAAGGTTTTGTGGACCTTTCGAAAGAAGCAACTTGTTATTTCTAAATCTTGTTGTTCCTATAAAGAACCTTTAACTATAGGAATTTCCCTCATATTCCATGAGTTGGTAATGTACATGGAAATATGTTTTGTCCAAATTATATACATTTCACTTATGTGAACCTTAGTTTGGAGATTCCTTTTAATGATTATCACTATCCAAATTGTACATTTAGTTTTTGTGAACTTTGACATTTCTGCGAAAATAAGCACTTATGCATTACATAATATAATTCTTATTGAAGACTAGAGCCACTATGGTAATTCTAAGCATGCGAGGAAAGTGTTAGGTGTTTCTCCTAATTTTTTTATTATATTTGATATTTCTATTTCTTGAAGGAAAAAACAACATATTTATCATAATTGTATTTTCTTTCTGCTAGAAAGAAGTTATAAATCTCCTATAGTTGGCTAGTCCCTTTCCTTGGAAGAAAATGTTTGGACTTCTATAAATTGAGGATCCTTCCTTCTCATTTAGTAGCATCCATAATGCAGCCATAATGGGCTTGAGAATCTTGGTTAGGGGGAGAATTCGGGATAAGTATTAGCATGTCACTTGTGTTTGCCTCTTTGTGAGGTTGTTCTCTCGATATTTTGTACTCTCTTTTATATAGTGAATTGCTCATCTTCGTCGTGGACGTAGGTCAATTGACCAAACCACGTTAATATTTGTGTTTCTTTTGGTATATTTTTTCTTTTGTTGTATGATTTATCGTCGTTCAAAGTTTGCTCTATTAGCTTCCACATGACACCTGATTATTTTGATCCTAACAAGTGGTATCAGAGTGATGTTCAAGGCAGGTTCATCTTGGCTGGTTTAATTCTAGCCGCAACCTATTTAACGGTAATCAAGATTTTTGTTTGAGAAATTTGACGAGAGTATTGCTCACATTGAGACAAACTTTATGGTGGAGTTTTGGAGATGTGACTTATTGAAGATTATGTGAAGAAGATGGATCGAGCTTATTTTGTCAGTAAATTCAGTGTTTATCCTGATTTTCTTATCATATTTGGTTTTCCTGTTCCTTGCAGGAAGAGAAACATATTTACCATAATTGATTTTTCTTTTTACGAAAAGGAAAATATAATTCTTTCATATTTGGCTAGTTCCTTTTCTTGGAGGAAAAGGTTTGGACTTCTATAAATTAAGGATCATTCCTTTTCATTCAGCAGAATCAACAATGTAGTTATAAGGGGCTTGAGAGTCTTGTTTAGGAGAAATATTTGGACAAGTGTTAGTCTGTCACTTGTGTTTGTCTTTTTGTGAGGTTGTTCTATCGATACTTTGTATTTTTTTTATATATAGTGGATTGCTCATCTCTACCCGTGGATGTAGGTCAAATTGACCGAACCACGCTAAATATTTGTATCGCTTTTGTTATATTCCTCTTTTATTGTCTGATTTATCGCCATTCAAGATTTGCTTTACTAGCTTCTGCATGACACCCAATTATTTCGATCCTAACATAAAGTACTCTATTTATCCATAGTAAGAATGAAAGAAACTTATCACGATTGATATATAGGACAAGTCATAATAGTTTCATTTCTTGCACTTCTATTTCATACAACCTAGAGAAGGATAGGGTTGGTGAGAAGGGTGTCAATATTTTTAGGTAGGGGCGTATATAGATCGGGTTGGTTTGGTTTTTATCAAAACCAAATCAAACCAACTATATTGGTTTGGATTGGTTCGATTTTGTCGGGTTTTCGGGTTTTTTTGTTACATGAATATTATTTCAATCTTACTTTGTTAAAATTATAGATAAAGCTTTGATAGGTGAATATATGTTTAGTAAATATAGGAAAAAATTGACAAACATATGATCTATTAAAATATTTTAATGGGAGAATTTTTTTTAGTAACACATGATAGTTATTTTCTTAGTCGTCTAACAATAATTTTTCGTTAATTTACGCTTTCAAGATTAACACATGAGAGGATCCCAAATATTTCTACATTTTCTAAAGAAAATTCACTATAAAGTCTTTAAAATATAAATAAAATTTATATATTTATATGTCGGTTTCAGTGGCGAGGCCAGAAATGTTTCCAAGGGTGTTCAAACTTGAAAGAAGTAGAAAAAAAAATTCTGACAAAGGGTGTTCAATATAGGTTTTATATATCTAAAATCAATATTTTACTTATATACACAGTGTAATTTTTTATAATTTTTCGGCATGGTCGATTTGGTTCGGGTTTTTTTACTGAATACCAAACCAAGTCAAATCAAACCTAGTCGGATTTTTTTAACAGTTTGGTTTGGTTTTTCGGTTTGGTGCGAGGTTGTAGCTGTGTTAGATATGTTTTCTTTTTGACGTGTAAATATACATATTAACTAATTTTATTTGTTTATATGTCAATTCGTAGATACATTTTTACGTCTTGTGGATTCATTTCATTTTTCATATATTACTCTCTTAGTTCCAAAATACTTGTCATATTTCGGTTCTCGAGAGTTAAATTACATAAATTTTGATCATTTTTTTTAACATATACTTTTTCACCATATTAATATAAGAAAAATGTAGTTTTCGAATATCATAATTTAATTTTAAAAAATTAAATTAGTCTTATCCAATTTTGACTTCAAAAATTAGTTGAATTAATTCTCGAGAAGCAAAACATGACAAGTATTAGTAGAGCTATTAGCTGGAATATACTTAAGCTCTTACCTGCAAGTTGCTCTTACTTAACTAATTGACTTCTTTTTTTCTTGGGGGGAGGAGGGAACACTTAACTTTATATTATAAAATGCTCTAAAACTTGAAGCGTTAAAAATTAAATCAAAAAGTCGTTGATTACACATTATCGTCTACATTGTTAATTCTGTTGTGGAACCCCATGATCTCCGTTTAAAGTCTTAACGAAGAATCACATAACTAAGAAATATAAGTGTCCTGTTTGCATCGGTCTAAAATATTTTAGGTAAAAAGAAATGGACGCTTGAAATAATGTTTTGCCCATTAACAATGAGAATACAATTGCAACCAACCTATTGTATGAGAGATTATTTCTATTGATACCACTAGATTATAAGTCTTGGTTCTATTGATCTATCTTTAGTTATTTTTCTCTTATATATACATACATATATGATATATGTACGTACGTATGTATGTATTACTAGGGATCGTCCTTCCTAGCTAGCATGCCTTGTCCCGAGATAGCCATGAACAAAATGTCTCATTACAAAGTGTTGATAAGAGTCGATTATTTTTCTTCTCATCCAATAGTTAGCTCTAACTTATTGGGGTTCGGATAGTAAAGATAAGATTTATTTAAGCGTTTAAGAGTAGTAATCAGTAGCAATAAAGTATAAACCTAGTCAAGTCAATAATCCCAGTTAATCCAAGTCTAGCTAGCTAGTTGATGTAAGTTGGTTCAAAGGGGACTGCATCTGAGAATGACATTGGAATATAATCCTTATGAACGTAATGGCATGATTAAATTAGGAAACAACACCTACTCTTCCACATTAGCCAATTGATAACATCAAACGGTAATTAAGAAAATTCAAAAGTTGCAACTAGTCGTGCCATCTTAAAGTTGACTCTCTTGCCACCTATTGGCGGTGCTAGCTTTATTACATAAAAATATTACACAAGTTTGTGTTTCATGATAATTTATTAAAGATAATAATACAAAAGGGATAGAGATGGAAATTAGCTAGCAGATTTAATATAAGTTGACTTGACTCTTGAGATTAACTAATCTATCAATAAACATCATAGTTAATTACAAATAAAAGGCGGCTGCCATCAAGTCAATATACCAATGGTAAGCTTTTGCCATGTATCTTTGATATTATCACTTTCCTTACGGCAGCATATGTTACCTATAATATGGTTTGCGCACATCTGTCCGTTCAAAAAGTCTTATGAAATTGTTGCACTGCATCTGACATGTAAAGCTTGTAGGAAATGATCGACATAATATGTTTGTTACACTTGAAGGATGGTTAATAAGGGGAATAATATAAAACTAGGTGAATATTGAGGTGTATATATTACCTCAACCGTTCACAAAAAGTAAATCAATTAGAAGTTGGTGAGTTAAAGAGTGAAATTTATAAGTTCACCACAAGGAAGTAGAAATTCTGAATTTTGGAGAATTAATAACTAATTTACTTGCGTCGTCCAAGAACAGTAAATTCTAGTGTTTTTACTATTTAAAACTACCTAGTAGTAACATGTCTTGAACTAGAGAAAAATCTGGTACTACTATTGTTCTTTTTATCAAGAAGCAAAGTGTGAAAGGCCGTATGTGCAATAAGATTACACCAATACGAATTGCCGTTTTGGTCTAAAACTGAAAATGAACAACGGGCATTCTCATACGTGGAAGTTCAATTTTTTATTCTTAATTTCTTAATTAATAACTAAATGGGTATAATAATAGAGAAGGGTTAAGTAGTCAAATTGTAAATTTTGCATTAATATAAGTAGTTTAAAACAATTGTTACAAAAAAAAATTAAGGACAGTGAGTATAATATCACAAAGATGCAAGCCGTAAGAGAGGTTAATGTTAAAAAGTAAGCCAAAGGAGAAGTATGTGAACTATTTTTCCCAATACATATTAAGAAGCATAATTCTTGTCAAAACGAGGCAACAAATGTCTCTGTTTCCTTTTTCTTTAAGTAATAGTAGCAAATAAATGTAGCAACAGAGACACAATTAACATGTAGTTCAAAAGGATTACAATAATACAATAGCCTGCTCGGAAGTGGTACATGTATAAATTTCTTAATTTCACACATGGGATACAAGAAAAACACAATTATGTAGGAATACACGGATCTTTTAGTATGTGCCTCACTATGTTTCGTGGTTTTGAAACATGCACATATACAGCCTCAAAATCCAAATTGTAGATTACTTGCTCAAGTCTAGTATTTTTACCTGTTGGGTCACCTTCCTCTCCGTTTTCTGCTCCTATATTTCTCTTTTTTCCTGGTGTCTTTGATGTCACATACCTACAATGTAAAGTGAAAAATTGCATCATTGTTAGTTCAAAGATCTTCAATACGAGAAAGAGCAAATTTAAAATGATAATGCATATTAAGTAAAACAAATAGAGTATTAATGAGTAAATGCAGATAAAAGAATTCTGACAAAGACTTAATATTGTAGGAGAATGCCCATTACCAGATGAACTTCATCTCCAGGTTTTATGCTTAGTGAAGACTAGCACTCAAGTAGCCCACTTTCATGCTCTAGTCTCACGATAGTGACTTCCAATTGTGAAGACCAACTCTTTATCTTCTAAAGACACTTCCAACGGATGTGTAAACCAATGCTTTTACCATATTGTCAACATCTAAGTACAGTATTAGAAGGTCACAATTGTTCCTTTTGCATAACTACCACGACAGATGCATTAAGTGAAGATCAAAGCAATCTTCAACTCTACGACAATGGTTAAGGTCGCACTCGTTCCTTTTGAACAACTATCATAACAGATGCATTAAGTGGAGTTCAAAGCAATCGTCGAATCTAAAACAGGTTGCAAACTCTTTCATGTACACAAAGCTTTGGGTTGATACTCTACCAATTCTTAACAACAACCAACCAGCTTAATCTCATACGTGTGGCCTGGGGAGGGTACTGTATACGCAACCTTACCCCTACCCTATAAAGGCAGAGAGGTTGTTTCCTATAGACTCTCGGCTTAAGAAACGGTAAAAATAAAGCAACAGGCAATATCAATAGTAATGTAATAAGGTAATGGAAGCGAGTGACATAACAAGTAATAAAGAATTAAGAATAAAAGAATACAAGAATAGTACTAGTACTAGTACTACTGGTAAACCCAGGAGAAACTCACAACTACCTGTCAACCCACCACCTTAATACTCGACATCCACACTTTTCTATCGCGAGTCATGTCCTCGGTTAGGTGAAGCAATGACATGTCCTGCCTAATCACCTCCCCAATACTTCTTTGGCCTAACTCTGCCCTTCCTCAAGCACGCCATGGTCAACCTCTCACACCTCTTGACCAGGGCATCTATGTCTCTCCTCTTCACATGCCCAAGCCATCACAACCTCATTTCCCGCAACTTGTCTTCCATAGAGGCCACTCTCACCTTGTCCCTAATAACTTCATTCATAATCTTATCTTTTCTGGTATGTCCGCACATCCATCTCAACATTCTCATTTCAGGACCAACACTCAGCTCCATACAACATAGTCGGTCTAACTACCACCCTGTAGAATTTGCCCTTAAAGTCTAGGCAGAACATTCTTATCGCATAAAACCCCTGCCTCCATCTCATCCACCCCGCTCTCATGCGGTGAGTAACATCCTCGTCAATCTCCCCGTTGCCTTAAATTATAGACCCAAGATACTTGAAACTATATCTTTTGGGAATGACTTGAGTATCAATCTTCACTTCCACTTCCTCTTCATGCCTCCCATCACTGAACTTGCACTCCAAGTATTCAGTTTTCGACCTACTCAACTTGAAACCTTTGGACTCCAGCGTCTATCTCAAAACTTCCAACCTAGCGTTAACACCCCCTCGCGTTGCGTCTCGTCAAATAGTACTATCTCATAGCAAATAGCATACACCATCGCACCCTCCCTTGTATGTGTCGTGTCAGCACATCCACCGCTAAGGCAAACAAAAACAAGCTAAGGGTCGATCCCTGATGCAACCCCATCTCCACAAGGAAATGTTCCGGGTCTCCTCCCGCAGTAATCACCCGAGTCTTAGCACCTTCGTACATGTATTTAATCACCCTAATGTACGCTACCGGGATTCCGCTAACCTCCAAACATCTCCATAGCACCTCCCTCGGGATTTTGTCATAAGCCTTCTCAAGGTCAAGGAACACCATGTGCAAGTCCTCTTTCCTCTCCCTATACTGCACCACCAATCGTCTCATAAGGTTAATGACTTCTGTAGTTAACCGCCCCGGCATAAATCTGAACTGGTTCTTAGAAATAGATACACATGTCCTCATTCTCCTCTCCACCACCACCTCCCAAACTTTCATAGTGTGACTCAGAAGCTTAATACCCTGTAGTTGTTGCAGTTCTGAATATCACATTTGTTTTTGTACAACGGAATCATCAAACTCCACCGCCAATCTTCGGGCATCTTCTTTGTCCTGAAAATAACGTTAAACAAGCTAGTAAGCCACTCCAAGCTTGCCCTACCCGCTTCTTTCCAAAATTCCACCGAGATCTCGTCAGGCCCAGTAACCTTACCTTTGCTCAGCTTCCGTATTGCCACATCAACCTCCTTACACTTAATACGCCTACAAAACCCAAAATCTCTCCGACTCTCTAAGTTCTCCAGCTCACCCAGCACGATGTTCCGATCCCCTTCCTTGTTCAAGAGTCTATGGAAGTACTCCTGCCATCTACGCTTGATACACGCCTCTTCCACCAATACCTTACCATATTAAATAACATTAAATTCCCAAGCGAAAGACCAACTTGATAGGCCTACTCCCATCCCAATACAGACCTATAATACTGAAACACAAAATAGCCAAAGCGTTTATGCAGTAACACTAACCACCTCAGCACTCATTAAGTTCCTGCACCGCAGCCAATAAAAAGCAGATAACATACGAGGTAAACGGGTTTGTTCAGTTATTGCTATTAATCGCAGACAGATAATGTTGACTCGTACATCAACACAAAATATGAATATAATATATAGTAATACACTTCAAGCTCTTTTTATAATCGAGAAATCCATGCGGGCCATCTAATCCACACATCACACACTGCGCTCTTACCACTAGACCAAAGCCCGTGAGGAATATATTTCGAGTCAAGTTGTGCAAGCTCTTCTTAATGTACCTATTACAAAAACTCCAACAAAAATTGAATACGAAGTCTGGTCAGATTCGAAACAAAAGGTTCCCAAACGAACCTCTGAATTCCAATACATCACCTAGTTATTTATGTAACCATCTCTGAAAGAAATATGTTTATACAAAAGCAAAGAATTAAATGGTCAACTATCTTTATCGACTTGGATAAGCATAAATGCAAACGTAAAACCTCGGGTTCAGGCTTACAAGGCTCTCAATGAAACATCCCATGACTCACTATTCAGGTCAAGAAAGGAAAAGTCATTTCTAACATTTCCAATAAGTTACCACAATTTGGCCAAATTAGTAAGGAGCATGAAAAACGTGATATTGGAAATATGGAATTATATTTTTCTTGTCTTAATGTCAGACTCATAACCCAATTGAGTCGAGACCAATTGACTGAAGGAAAGTACTAATCAAATTTACAAGCAAATAATATATCTACAACCACAAGAAGAGCAAATTCCTAAGAGCCAGTTGAGATATATACTGATCTAGCTCAGGACAAATAACTACAAAACTTCGAAGATTCGAAAAAATTTATGCAGGCAAATTTCACTATTTATGAGATGCTATAACTGTAGTCGAACTGTGTTTCCTCAACATGCAGTGGAAACCTAAAAGTGACAAGAAACAAATGAGGCCACCAAAACTTTAAATAAAGTATTGAAGAGAAATTACGGGAAGGTGCTTAAATTGACCAACAAATAGCATACATACATCATTGTACAATTCAGTGATGAGCACCGAAACCCGATATATTCCATCCATCATCCACCAATATGTATCATCGGCCTATTTGGAGTTTTTGCAATATCAAACATCCCAGCATGAGAAGCTTTCTTCCTTTTGACCTGAAATAGGACAAATGAATTAAAACAAATGTAGATAATATTGTAAATGCCAAATGAATCCTAAATGCTAAAAACAATATGGAAGGCAGTTTATCTTGCCCTGATGACAGGATGACCCTGCAAAATATAAGGAACAAAAGAAAAAGACACAAATAGCAAAGATGTAAGCAACAAATAGTATTGGAATGGATTAGTAGCTACATACTGCTGCCCCAATGATCTCCCTAAGTTTATCATCACCTTCACCAAGACGAAGAGGATCCCTCAAGCTCACCTGGAGAAAACAAAAATAAAAGAAAAAATAGTTGTAACACAAGTACACCCATTTCATAATTTCTACAATAAAGTTTTGTCGAGCCATTGTAATAAATCCCAAACAACAGCAGGTGTAGAGACGATGAAAATTCAGTAGTTAATGAAGCTACAGTCTAATCTATATTAAATTGAATCCCCTAGAATTAATAGGAATTGAAAAATAAAAGGCCTAAACAAAGGAATCTAGGAAGCACTGATGGGACTAAGTTTATAGAGGAATTTCACGAAGCTGCATTTACATCATATAAATATCATTGGTTCACCTGACCAAATAATTCCTTCTTCTAGACTCTTCAACCAATCGGGATAGATAGAACAGGAATGAGGAAAAGGTACTGCATTGATGAATTGTATACAAAATAAGAATCATTACACTAACTTATAACCAAAATAGTAAGTCTGCGGGACGACGATGCAGCTTTTACCATCAGAAATGAGGTCTACAGATATGACAATATATAGTTGATAGGACGAACCTAGGGGTAAATTTTACAGCAATTTATTTTTATCCAACTCTTAATTGCACACAAAAGCATACAACTTTCATGAGACAAGAATACAAGATAGTCAAATATGGATCTTCATCCTCATATTTTACAAGGAAATTGAACTTTTAGTACTTCTTATTTTAATTTTCATTATTATTCGTATTTTATAAAATATTGGCGTGAGATGAGTTAAATAGAATGACATGATTTGTTCGAGGTGTGGTAGTTGTTGTTGTTGCAGTATCCTCATGTTTTATCTCCTTTTCTCTACCTAGGATATCCCTAGTGACTGGAACAAGTAACTACAGTTGATATTCTAGTGGAAGAAATCCTGAAAAGGATAGCATAGGCAAAAGAACAAAAGGGACATCTTGCATCAGTGCTACCTCTCTCTCTCTCCTGTATTTCTTTATTCCTTTTTTTTTTTTTTGTTCATTTGTTCTTTAAGCTGGGAAGACAGGACTTGGGAGCGTTGGCGGAGCTTTTGGTGAGAACTGTAAACATTCTGGATTTTAGATCTTTTGGACACTTTATTCCCCTCTAATTTTGCCCTAAAGACAGTTAGTTTTCTCATCCACTAGTAGCAGAAAAGTGAAAAGCACCATATTATCTACCCTAGTTTCTCATTTCTTTTCTTTATTGACTCTTTCCCTCTATTTTTTTCTTCGTTTTCTTCAGCAGCAGAGTAAAAGTGCTAGACCAAGTTCCATTACTCTACTCTTCTTATTTGCTTTACTAATTTCTCCCTTCTCTTCCCAGCTACTACTCTTTCATCTCCTGCATCAAATGGTTGGAGTTCATTGCAAATTCTTTCTTCTTTCTCTCCTACTTTGTCCCTCCTTGCTTGGCAAACTCACCAGTGAGAAAAAATGTTAGTTCAAAGTTATCAGGCTGATAAAGAAGACGATAATAGGAACAGCTAGAACAGAAGAGAAAACAGAAGGATAGAGCTGATAACGGGATAATGTAGCATTAAAGCTGAAGAAGATATAATAAAGTAGAAACATCAGAACTGTAAAAGAGAAAAGAGGAGTAGGAAGACAGGAAAAACGTGTAATATAGTAAATTTCTCCATTAGTGGAGGATCGAAAAACACACTGTTACATGTCTTGTCTGAGAAGGAAAGGGAGCTATGGGTGTTAGTTGAAGTAGCGGGAGCTTATGATCAGAAGAAAAAATACAAGGTGTGACGTACTCTAATTGATAAAAGAAGATATGTGCAACATGACTTAACAGCCTATGCAAGTTTTCACAAATTTCACAAATTTTAATCAAAAGGATATTCACCTCCGAAGGACCAAAAAGGCAAACTTTGAAGTTTCCATCAGCTAAAAGTCGCAGTCTGTTACAACCAGCACAGAAATGCTCAGTCATTGATGTAATAAATGAAACCGAGCCTTGATGCCCATCTATCCTGAAATTCTTAGC
This sequence comes from Nicotiana sylvestris, assembly GCF_000393655.2. Lineage (NCBI taxonomy): Eukaryota > Viridiplantae > Streptophyta > Magnoliopsida > Solanales > Solanaceae > Nicotiana > Nicotiana sylvestris. The sequence goes on along the minus strand of NC_091057.1, from coordinate 90,933,981 downwards.
TGTCTCTGTGGGATGATCTTGAATTCTCTGAAGCCCTGTAAATTGTTTACCCTGTTCAGTAATATTGAGTGACTTAGGTAATGTACATAACTGACTTATAAGAGAAACATCTGACAAAGTCTACCATACCACTTTGTCCAACATTTCAGCATAAGGTACTAGCTTCTTGACATTCCAAACATTCCCATCAAATGGCATAAACTCAATAAACCGCACATTGATTGGCCTTTCACGTGTCAACTCAACAAAATCACAAATTTCATCATCATTGAATCCACGCATTACAACACAGTTTACCTGAGGTACAGCACACACCAAAAGATAACATAAATAGTGTAACACAAAGCAGACTATCAGGCCTAGTTGAGGAACTGCTTTTGTCAGAAAGCTTGCTCTTCAAATCTAGTCCTCAAAAGGATGTTCCATTTCCATAGGTACAATCTGAATTATGACGAACCTCAAGCTAAAGCTATAGATTTTCATGAATAAACTAGCTTTAAGAGCATCATCGGGAAGCAAAACAGGATAGTGTTGCCTAAGTTCCATTTTTCAGTTTTTTACAATTTAACAAGTCAAAACAAATCCTACTTTAACCATGATATCTTAATGTCTTCTGAACTGCTTCTCTATTCTACATTGGTAATTTGTCGTTCCACATGTCTATAATTTTTGACAAATAAATAGATTACCAAAGTCTGGCAATAAACCAAAAACATGATAAAGCAAATCCTCAAGACCCAAATTAAGTTAGCTGACACAGGAGGGAGCATCATTCTAGGGAGAATAATAATATAACCATGCTAAAGAGAACTTACTTTGACAGGATTATATCCCAGCTCTACTGCAGCATCAATTGACTCCATTACTCTTTGATGCCCTTTGCGCCTAGTCATAAACTCAAATTTCGCTGGAACTAATGTGTCTAAGCTTATGTTCACCAGATTAAGTCCAGAGTCTTTCAGCTTTGGAAGTTTTTTTCCTAGAGTAATCCCATTTGTAGTCATAGCCAGGGTTTTCAGGCCCTTCAAGCTTGATAGTTGCAAACAAAGTTCTTCGATATCCTTCCTAATAGTTGGTTCCCCACCAGTCAAACGAATTTTGTTCACTCCAGAGCTAACAAACAAACTTGCCAAGCGAACAATCTCATCCTGAGATAGAAGTTGAGCACTAGGAGTGAGTTCTACACCCTCAGCTGGCATACAGTAGTGGCACCGTAAATTGCAACGTTCAGTCAATGATATTCTCAAATACGTGTGCAGCCTTCCAAATGAATCGATCAACATGTCAGAAATAGGTTTATCTTTGGGTGAATCTTCGGACAATGTCTCGCATGAAGTCGAATACATCTTTGACGAGGATCCATTGAGCTGACTAGTCGTTGTATTTTGACCACTGCTGCTTGCAGATAGTAATGATGCTCTGGATGAAAAGCTAGCCTGTAGATTAACTATCAGCCAGTTGCAAGTACATAGTTGAGGAGTAGCGAAGGAATAGTTATAACTTCACAAACAAATGGAGAAGAAAAGTAAAGGACCAAGCAAGAGGACCTGGATGCTGGCAGTGGAAGTAAAATATATCAACTTGTCCTATTTATTTTCCTAAATGCCAAAGAACAAGAGGTATGTGAAACACACAGCTTCCTGAACAACTCAACTTGTCCATTATTAATCAAACTAGAACAAATCTCAAGCTCTAATACAAGCAGTTGAGCCACTGCGAGGCACTGACACCTACTCTTGTAACATAGGCTGACTAGTGACTTCTCTACCAATCATATCCACCAGGCACGAGCACGACATATATCACACGATAATATATTGGACTTATTTCCCATCACTGTGATATAATATCATGGTTTCAACTTTCAGGATGTCATCTGCTTCTCAGGACCAAAGAAGATATGGATATTTCACCCATATTTTATGGTTTCACGTTCATGATTGAATTTTCAATTACCAAAATCTTATCTATAAACAAAATTATAAATACTTGAAATTCTATTTGGAACAATCATACATCTTCTTTATCTGCATTTGAATGATGAGTAATTCAAGCTCTATTTATTATTTCAAGACCTGTGCTCTTAGATTTTTGGCTCGAAGAGCTGATCATGCCTAGGTAGGTTGAGGTTTAGCTTGAAATAACCTTAGCGTAAGACTTTCTTAGCATGCAACAAGTCATCTGTGTTGCGTAGACTTCTAAAACTTCCAAAGGATGCCGCATCCATGTCAACGTGATGAATCATTAAAGAAATCACGGACATACCAACGACCATGTCTTTCAGGCTAGTTTGTAAAGAAGTATTTGTAATTTCACTTATTGTGTCCGAAAGAGTTGCACATGTTTTATATCCTTCTTGTTTCCATTAACCAAGATATGCAAAGGTCTATTTTTGAATTTGAAAAAAACCTAAATAGATTACCAAAAACAGAAAACGGAAAGGAAGAGGAACAACAGAATCAAACACCTTTTTAGTCTATAGAAATAATTCACAACAAATAGAAGTCTACGCATCAAGTACATGTAAATACCTTTTAATCAAATGAATTACATACATGCACACTATATAAAACAAAAATATGATAAAACATTCACTAAGCAATCGCCTTTCTGAGAAATGCAGTATCTGGACATGATCCACGTGTCTTGTTGAATGTGTCGGTAAGCACATCAATCAATGTAAGGAAAAAGAATAATGGGTATTCCGTCACTCAACAAGGGCTCTACCACCCAACTAGAATGAAGTCTACTCATAAGTAATTGACATAGTGTAACTTCAGAGTAGCATAGGAAAAACTATTGATCTAGTTGGAGATTTGAGTTCCAAAATAAACAGGCCTCTAGAAAATTTATCCAGAAATTCCGAATTTCATTATATCAAGCTCAGTATTATTTTTTAATCAGGATGATATCAAGCTCAGTATAAGTCCACGATGTAACACACTCAAGACTTGAGGTCGAATCATGAAACAGAACTCCAAAAGGGGAGTAACCCTGAATCAGATAAATTTAATTCGACAGCGCAATATGTTTACGCGCAGCTATCAACAATTGATTACCAGAGAAGTATGCACATATGATGAGAAAGGCTATACGTGTGTGTGTCTGTGTGTTTGTGTTCGATATTGACAAAATTCAATCCAAATCACAAAGCCGTCAAAAATAAGTAAAAGAGCAAAACGCCGTAAGGTAAAAGGGAAGAACATACAGAGCTGAAAGACTTGTGACTCAGATGCCATTGGAAGAATCTAAAGGTAGAAGGCCGCATTTGCAAGAGCTGAAGAATTCAAAGAATCCTATTGGGTTTTGGTTTAGATAGAAAGGAAGAGAAAAGAGTATCGAATTGGATATTAGA